>NC_138449.1:12854997-14186002 GCF_040668555.2 Bombus flavifrons
TTGTAATAGGGTTATCGGATTAGAAAGCATCGAATTTATGTTAATTTTTGTATATTATGCGGAAGTGATATACATTCGAGCGGAGGAAAGCATTCTTGATATATATTACTCGCCATGTATCTTTTTTTCTCTTCATAAATCTCCAGACAGGGATAAATGAACGCTGTAATTACAGAATGAGGTTGAAATTTATTAAACGTACGTATTAAGAGAGAAAACTAAATGTATATACCGTTCCAAGTCCACTCTTCACGACTGAGCTGTCTTCTTTTTATCCTAGTATCAACATCCAACAAAAATGTCAGCCTATCAGTTTACGGGAACTTCTCTGTTTCCTTTTACTTGGATGATCCGCTACTTAAACACGAGTCGAACGATTCATAGCGACCACTCTGCAATTGTTTTGAACAACGTATCACGCCTTGAAAAATCTTATTAGGAGGCTATTTTAACAAACACGATGCTCGAAATTAGCAAGTTCGGTGACTTATAAACGGAAGGATCGTAGCGGCGGTTTATATATTTCAACGATAGCTTTATCGGATCGAAGTTGCAACGGAAGGTGATGGAAGCCGTGCTAACAAAAGGATTCCTTTGGTTCAACAAGACCGTCGTACCAACTGCCGTCCCTTTTTACCTTCCGCCCAAGTGTAAAATCTTTTCTTGACTCCTTATCGGTTGAACCGGGGAAAAGGAGAGAAAAAAGGCAAGGAGTAGGTGGAAGGGTCTGTAAACTCGGCGGAGTAGCAGCAAAGTCCCTGAGGTAGCCTCCACTTTCAGTATTTACTGCGTCCGAGGAAAAAGCAACGGTACTACGGAAGATCGTGGCCGCTCCTTTAGGAGGCAGCCTTCCTTCACCTACTCCTCTATATTTTCCCACGTCCTCCTTTGTCGACGGCAAGGTGGGCCAACTCGGCAATTCGAGCTCTGTCTGTGTTCCTGAATTAAATACCCCATGAGGGACATATGTTTACGAGACTTCCTCTCTTTCGGTGAGTTACTTCTAGATCAGTGCTGTTCACCACCAGGCTCCCCAGAGCTGTATCCCTATCCTTCCCGGAAGAATATAATTGTATTGACTGGTAACATGTTTGCGAAGTTCCTTGGTCGCTTATTAAACATGAAGTTAGAGTTCCGGTATAGAATCGACGAGCTTTCCGGGAAAAGGTCTGCGGATCTATGACGAGAATATGTCATATGTAAGTACCAAGGGTAATATCTAGTCAATTTTGATCCGTTTGTATACAAAGGACAAAGTTGTTTAGATCAAAAGAACCATTATAATCTCCGGTATAAACGTAGTCGATATTAAAAAACCAGAACTAAAGCTGTCCGACATAATTTTATTAATCCGGTGTTTTGTATTACGGGACCTATCTCGGAAAGCTGCGCGACTCTGAATCGAAATACGAAGCCTCGTTTGTCTTTAATCTTCAGAAACGTTCAACAAATAGAAAATTTCAAGTAACGATTATCGATAGAATACAACGATATGACGCGATTATCACGATATCGAATGAGAGATGGGTTGACTAACAAGATCGTAAAGTGTTTAAAATTCAGAATCCTAGCGTTTCTAGCTACCTACCACTTTTTGAAACTTAGACACCATAAAAAGCAACACCAATTTGCCTGTGTCACAGTAGGCGAAGGTAGTTACGAATGTGACCCGCCCTATACTTCCAATTTCATCCTCCCTACACTTCATTGCACGCGTATCTCGTTCCACTGTATTGTTGCCTACGAGACGAACGAGTTTTCACTCGATTCTATTTAAATAATTGATAGCTTCGGGAGGAAGTTATGAACCACGTAAGGAAAGATAGACCACGGAGCTCCTATCACCTTCCCTACTTACAATGGGTATGTAATGGCTGCCCTACGGGTGATTGCGTATTCTGAAGCGACAATTATGATCCTCACAAGGATGGCGATAATTGTTTCCGCGGAACAGGTAAATCACTCGTGACTCGTTGACAGATCTGAAACCCTAACCTAGACACGAACTTACGACTAGAATTAATTTAAATTCAAACTTAAACTAGATCCATCGCTATGACGAAAATGACGACGAAGAAAATCTGAAATGATACATTTTCCAATTAATACGCGCTTTCAATTTTCTGTATTGTACGTGGAATAATTTCAATCCAATTAATTTTAAACATATATTATGCTAAAGCTTTAACGAACGAATGAAACGTTTTCGATGAATAGAATGTCGGTACGTATTTTCTCCTTTTCATATAATTTTATTCCATTAATAAAATGAAGATTATAAAACAGAATAGAAGAATATTAATTTTCGAGGTTGTATGAAAGAATGGCTATTTTAGCATAAACTTCGTTTTAATGTCCTTTATTAAGAGACGATGTGGTTCGACATTCCCGTGTTTCTTTATTCGAAACGTGTAAAAATGAAAATTATGTCTAATAATGAAAAGAGCGAACGGATCTAATCCATCGAACGTCCGAATGAATTTAAATTAAATCGCAAGTGTAATTTTAAAATATCGCAGTCGCATTGCAGTCACCGTGGCCAGCGTATAATTCGCAAACTCTAATTTAAAAAAGTCGCGACCAGGTACAACGAACACTGTGAAATCGCGAGTGTACATTCTTGTCGAAACATGATTTTCGATTTTAATAAAAAGATCTGTCATCTGTAGGGAGTTATTGAAATCTATTAAAATTATTTCGTATCGATTTTTAATAACGCTTACATAGAGAGTCTATAAAAATGATATGTCATAGCGCGATTTTACATCTTTGGATTGGTGGAGATCTGTTATTTTCTTTTTTGTATCATATTCTACTTATTACGCGGACCAAACTTGTCAAAGGAACTATGAGTCGCAGTTGAATCGTTCTCTTGAAAAACGATATTCAAATGTGTTAAAATATTAACGAAGAAACAGGAAATCCTTATATATTTAGCACTTGAAATGGCCAATTTTAATTACGGTGAAATATCTAACTTCGTGACTTCGATTTACTCGAAAATTGCTTGCTATATGAAAAAATATTTCAAATAAAACATTGAACACGGTGTCAAAGGGAAAGCCGGGAACAATACCGATGGATTTCAATAGTGTGCGACACTATTTTGCTAGTTTTAAAATTCGTAATAGAAAATATATTTTCGTCCGCAGATAAAAATTGAAGCTAGTCGATAGATCCTTGAAGGTAAAGCATACGCCTGATGAAAAATATTCACGGTTTAAATTTAAATCGTGTAGGTATCAAAGCATTGGTAAATCTGTTTTCTATAATATGAATAATATCGTGCTCCCATCAAAGTAAAATGAAATTTGTGGATAGATATGTGTGTATAGATACGTAGTACTTTGGCCGTGGAAATTTACATCAAAATTCGGAATCAATCAAATTCGATCAGTCTACGCATTCGTATTTTGAATGTACCAAAATTTATTAGTCCAGAATGTTGCACGAATCTCCGTCATTGTTTGTCGCAGCTTTGTTAAAATCTTCAATGGCTGAGTTTGTGGAATTTGTTGGATATCTATGTGGTTGGCGAAAGTAAATGTATTTCGATACAGTGCACGAATAAATAAAATTATCTCCATTATTTCCTTCTTCTTTTGCAATAACATACTGGTATTTGTGTTCTGTTCCATATACAATTATTCCAAAGTCCGCTCTGCGATTTCTGTTTAAAGCGGTAACATTAAAATAATTCAAAAAGTTCAAGCGTGAATGCTTTGAAATAACTTTTATCAATCGGACCGTCTATTTCTGCTTTCTCTTTTATGCATTCTCACGCGTAAAATGTTACCGTGAAAAATAATTTCTCTCGTCCGTTCATGCCTGTGCATTACGTACATAATTAAACACGGAAGAGAAGATGAGGAAAAATCGTGCATCGGGAGATTCGAAAGAGGGAAAGGGCACGTTCCACAGGAGAAATTCCTTGAACATCGTAACGAAGACCCTTGAACATTCACGGAAGCCAGGAGGCGGCAGACAAACGAGCACGGCGAAAGAGCTTGCAAAATGCACGCAGTACGGAATATACCGAACTATATCAAACAGCACGACGGTTAATATTGGATTCCGTTAGAGCGGGAACGAACGCAAGGGTCGAACGTGTTTCTCGTTAAGTGAAGCAATTACCCAGACCTATCTGTTACTTACAACAGCGTCAGCAACCACCACAGCCTTTTAGTTTTGAAGACTGTCTCAGCTTTACGTCACAACCTGCACAGTTCGGCATTTTTCATCCTGTGTGAATTTTTTTCCTCCTTTTTGCCCTTCTCATTCTACCTCTCTCTTTTTACTTTTCGCTATCCTTCTTCGGCTTATATCAGCTGTGTCTCGCGCCATAGTCTTATTAGTTTCACTTTCGTATCCACGCGACGCGACAAAGTCCGTCTCTATGATAAATAATCCGTTCAACAATGAAAAAGCATTAGCATTCGCCGTTTCTATCATTTTTTCTTTAGGTTACACAAATAAATAATGGATCCTTCCAAATGAAATGCCACCAAGGAATGAAAACTCTTGACGAAACGATGCCTGGCAGCTAGATTCAATTATTATATTTATCCAACTCGCCCCCCTCCCCCCCTCCCCCCGTATCTGTAAATTATCGTTGCGGAACGAAGAAATTGGTTCGCAGCAGTCGCTTGCCAATTTTTAACTGTGGCTCGCGTCAATTTTACTTTACGCGACGCTGCACTCGATGCATCGATAAACTTGTAAATAATTAACGAACGCCACTCCTTCCCATCGTTAACATCCAGCCTGTTATTGATTCTTCCTATTAGGCGGCATTCCCGCGAATCGCGTCGTTCCGCGAAATTCGTTATATCTGCGTTCGAGCGCGTATGCAGCCATTAAGATCGTGACTTTCCAAGACAGAAATAACTGCATTCCGGATTGAACGTATCGAAATGCATACGCGGTTCCTCAAGTTTCTTGCGTCTACGTCTATGATACGACTACCCAACTCTCAAAGCGTTTGCTGCTACTCGACTCTTGAATTTTCTCTCTGTTTCCTAGGATTCCCAAGATGATTTACGTCTTTCGTTTTAATTTACGTGAAACGAAAATGTTTCCTTTCTGTATACGTTATTAGCTGTTACTGTCTGGCCGATTTGGTGAAAATTTGCCTTGGGATTTTGTCTGTAATCAGCGTAGGATTTTAGTAAGGGCGTCAGGTTTCAGGGTGGCTCGCGTTCTGTGGGGAAACTACAATGTATAGTCGTGTCTCGAGTACGCGAATGTACGCTTTGAATCTTAATTCGCTTTATTATCTTTAAGCGACTATATCGGTCCACCACGATCAGTGCTGTCACATCCGTCTCGTAAATTAAAAGGGTGAGTTTTCTTTTAAATCCAAGATGAAACACCGTTGATTCGCGTACCCCATTCAGCGTCTTAATTACGAAATGAGTTCCTTAGGAAGCTAAACTCACCCCATCTTTTATAAATTTCTCAATTCTATTAGCGAGTCTCTCTGGGTGTGTTATTAGCGTAAAATGCAAAGCGAATGTCTAAAAAATATTTATAACATCGTCGCTTCTGTATCGCAATGTACATAGAAAGCAGTGGGTGTCCTTTCAATTAGACAGCGATTTTTATTTAAATTTAAGACCTCCTTTAACAAGAAAGTTTTCACGTAACTCCGTCGATGATACTCGTTGATTGTACTAGCTATAAAACTGCAACAATCGAGGCTGCAGTTTACGAGGTGATATAAAAATAATGGATTAAACAGGAGTGGCAACGTATAATAGACCGCTTGACATTCTTTTGTCTCGTCGGAACGACCTATCTTCTTAGATCATATCAGCTAATTACTTGACAGCGTAATTATTGACCAAGCCGGAGATGGTCTGCGCAGCGGCACAATGGCCGAAAGATGGTCGAAATTTTCTACGTTCTTGTCTCCGGAGGAGCCAACCTCGATGAACGGTTGCGAAATAACTTCGCACAATTTTTTTGTCCGATAGCGGGCAGCTTATTGCCAAGTATTCGTTTAAGGGTGACGTTACCCCTCGAGTAAAAAGATTTATCGATATAAATGAGTACTCGGAATACGCACGGCCAGTCTCCGATCAATTTTTATTAAACCATTATTTGCGACTCTGCGCGTTATCGTTATTCAATATTAGAAAGAATTTTATTTCTGCGAAATAGTCTGTTATAGTTACATTTAAGCGGATGGTATTCTTGAGATCCCCTTGATCGCCGCCATCGCCACCACGGTGAATTCTATGGAAATAAAAAGGAAATTGGAACTGCGAATGGTCCGGCGCCACGTACCGGTGTAATGCATTGAAATAATGAAAACCTATAGATGAAGAAGCTCGAAATGGCTTTTGTGCTTTTTGCTCGTCTAATGAAAATTCGTTCAGCTACAGCAAGGATCCCGCGGTGCGGAATGTGTAAAGTCGAGCGTATCTACGAAAAGAGCGACGATCGATAATGAGCGGTTCTCGGCCATTGGAAGCGTTAAATTGATTTAAATCGCGGGAACGTGTGTAGATGAAAATGTAGAGCGAGAGAGAAAGGGAGGGCGAGATTTTAAATTGCCAACTTGCGCGTTGGAGATATTTGTAATCCCATCGAAATCTCCACGGAATTCTTGCGCGAGTCTTCAAATAGTTGCACGTATTAATTTGCTACTGTAGAATTATAGCAGAGAAAGAACGAAACGTTCACGGTTTACCTCGCCGAGTCAGTTCTTTTACGAGTTCTCAAGTACTTTCTCGTATCCGATTAACAACACTTGGACTAAACTGTTTATCAAAAGCGCATCAATCACAGCCGTGTCACTCACAACGGGTCTAATAATCTGTTTTTGAGCGCTCAACGTGTAATTGTTGGCGATCAAATTTGGCGAATTACAAGAAAACTCGCTTAGCTTGACCCAAATAACTCGATTTCATCTATTAACTTGATAGCGTAATTTTGAGAAAAAATAACACACTGTCAGATTATCTGGTCGAACGAATCTTTCGAAAGTCACTCGTATCGATTACAAGCTCATCAAATTGTACTAGATCACTTACGTAATTTGATGTTCATTCGCATCTCGTATTAGAACATGCGCATCGTGAGCAACCATGGAGAAGGCGCCTGTAATGGGAATGCAGACACATAATTAGTATAGTGGCTTTTAAGGGCGCATGCTGAATTCTATCCTGTACAAGGAGGGAAGCTGAGACGTATTTTATGTAGGCTTAACTAAGATTTCCGATTCGTATCTTCTTAGGTCTCCGTCAATCTGCTCGTTCAAACGTTTGAATGTAAACTCTAACGTCGTATCAATTTACTATTATGATTGATCCTCAGATAGAACATGAAAGGGGACACAAAGAGGAAATCTGAGTAGCAATAATGACTTTGAAAGTAAACGATCATTGTTTTAAAAGAAAATGACACTCAAGATTCCCAAGATAATTATTATAGAAAAAATGTGTGGATCCTAATTTCGATAGAATTAATGAGAACAGCAAAGCCAGGGATATGTAAATGTGGGAGGAATATACACGCATACACGCATGACCATTGACACACATATTCCAATATATATAGCAACCACGATGATATATTTGCATGTAAATTAAAGCACCAAATAACCGCGTAATGGATACCGAACTTTGACATCTGATCGATGCATCGTGAAAGATACAATACATTTGCGTTCCAAATTTCGTCGAACTTTTCCCCTCACCATTTCCCATCTACCTTTTCTATTCTGGCCCCGATCAATCTCTCTTCATCGAGTTACATCAATCGGAGTTGTATCGACAATGTACTCTTAGGTTTCACCTAAATTATCCTTCAACAGAGGATTCACTTTCAAGATTTAATCGAAATTCGGTAGGAAGCCCCGACGCTGCGTTCGTTACCTAGTTTCTCGTATGTGTCCTCCTGGTAGGAATTGAAAGCATCGTCTGATGCAGGGATGCAGATACGGAGGATGTGGTGGCTCCTGGTAGGCACGTACGAACGGCGACTGCTTTTCTGTCTCTCCGCGCTTACGCACGGCAGCAAGGATTACGTGTCACAAATTGGCATTACCCACTGCGAACGCAGACGCAGACGCAGACACAGAGCCAGGTGTGTACGCGGTATTTCCAGAGAAGTGTCTCCAAGTGCTTCCAGCATACCTGATGCGATTGTGCGCGCTGAGGTTCGAACCGAACGGCTCTGTGACAGGCAATTTGCTTTGGGAGGAAATAATTACGAGCGGTTTAAGAGTTTGTCAGGGTCGAACTTTAGGTTTTACTACTTATCGAACAACAAAACTACACCGAACTTTCGATCATTACCCGATTGCAATGATTGCACTGTTGCGCCATTTACGAGGAATTTATCGAGAAACACGGTTGATATTTTACATGGATCATCGATTAAGGCGTTAATCGAACGTTTGAATTTTCTAAGGTAGAGGCTTACGGAGGTAGGAAAGATCGATCATTTCGAAGGTTTCTCTTCGTAGTTAGCGCATTATTCCGGATGAATAGGTAATGCTACTTTAAGTACTTGCAACGTCAGTTAAAACGGCGTAATACATTTTCGCGCTGGCCGGAACAACTTAGATCCTCTTCTTCCAATTAAACTTGGGAATCCTCTAGAATTTCTTCGCGCAACTTTTCCCACCTCGCCGCTCCTTTTTAGGCGGCGTTGCTTTTATAAATTCTCTCGGTTGAAATTTTTATATTTTCTCGATACATCGAGACGCAGAAATCACATATCTTTCATGCAGATTTTATTATCTCCCATGTTCGTCTCTTCTGATTTATCTGTCTTGCATGTTGCATCTTGACAGTCTCTGGGTGTCGCGTACTGATTCGATTGTTAGATAACGAAAGACTTCGACAGTATGACAGTATCTCTTAACAGCGAGAACATTCGTAGAAACTTCATCAAGTCGGAGATGTTTAACGACCAAAGCTATGCGTGTTTATGACCCCGTGGGACCCAGTGTTCGGATGATGAGTCTCGCAATGAAACGACGAAATTCAAAGGAAAGTAACGCGGCTCACCTCGCGCCGGAGAACGTTATTGTCCGAGGAACATAAAGGATACGTATCCATGCTTCTACACGCTGGGATTGCCCGTTATTCGTGTTGCGTTGAAGATGGCGACGAGGCGAATTTTCAACGATATCGCGACCGCGACGTTCGTGAAATAACACTCGCCTTCACGGTCACGACATTCCCGTCTGTTGTTCCGTTCCTTACTTACGTGCAAGTTGCGTGAACAACGAGAACCGGAGAATTCTCGGTAAATAGACTGTCATGAGTGAAAGGCCGGTACCGATATATATTTCTTATCGCTCGAACTTTGGGATTTTGAACGCAAGACCTGGAGAATTTTCGAAGCTGACAAAGGGCATCGATCACTATGAAACTTCGCATAGAGAAAATCCCGTATACCGTACCAGATACCATACTATCCGATGCGAAAATAAACAAGGAGAATCCGGTATCTAGAAGCAATATTTTTTCTACCGGTATCGCAACTCTCCGCTCCAACGAGGTGAGAAAATAAAGTGAAAAAGTACTTATCATCGATCGATCGATCGTTGTGGAATTAACAGAGGGAAGGTGAGTTTGGCCTGTGAATTTCGTTTAATATACAGCTTTTTTTAATTTAAGGTCGTAGGGAAAATGGTGATACGTCACATTGTTTGTTTCTTATACGAGCACAATCCTAGAGCCTAATATCTTGTCAATGAACGAAGTGTGTATTACCAAAATTATCTTTTCATAAAATTTGGTTATTTAGTGTTCAAATGTTTACATGGCTAGATTTTCCCCACAGATTTTATAAATTTTCAAATTCATCAATCGCTAAAAGAACGAGTTGAAGCTTTTATCCACTTTATATTAAAATACTTGAACTTATCATACCTACTTGTCATGTAACAGTCTTTTTTAATTATAAAAGTCAATAGAACACGGTAGAATAATTCTGATAATCTCTTACAGGACAGAAATATCAATGCAGCTTGTTCATCCCTTGTTCACTGCCACGTCGCGGAAGGATGCTCGTGTTTATCGCGAAATATACGCGTGTGGAGGACGCCTTGAAATTTTGTTGGTTCGCGTAGGACTGCTGGCGAAGCGATTTCTTCTGTGGGGTAGGTATCAAGGAATTCCTTACGAGTTGGTTGTGCTCGATCGGCGTGGAGCATATCGCCGATGCGAGGGCGCAAACCGGTTGAGCGTGTGCCCGACATTGTTATGCCGCTATCATCGTAGATTATGCTTCGAGGATGTTGCTTTCCGAACACGTCAGGATCATTGAATCCTACCTTGGTCATTCTTTAAAACATTTCCTATAATTCTGTTAAAACTTCTGCCTCCGGCTGATTTTATCGGTGGTGGGAAGTTTTGAAAGTTCGTTGGTCAGGTTTGGAATGCTTACCGAGCCAATCGAACTGTCGGTATGAATAATTTATTTAATATAAATATTGGTTTTCTCTCTCTCCCTCTCTCTCTCGCTTTTGTATAGTCGAAACAAATGATCCATATGAAAATCAACAGTTACGAAAGTTACTTTATTTACCATTCATCTGTCAATAGCCATGCTGCTAAACATTAACAGCAATCAATAATCGTGTACCATTCGTCAATCGCAATTCTAGTTAGCGAGTTTGTAATTCTCTCACGCAAATGACACACAATCATTTTTGAACGGTTGCCTGTGTCAATCTAACGAGACAAACTTTGGTCGGTCGAGGTGCAGAAATAACGAGGTGAAATACATATATTTCAATAAATATATTGTTATAATTACAATAACTCACGATGTACTCGCAACTCTTGGCAATCGTATTGCGTCGTTTTGTATTTTCTCTCGCGTTCCATTTGGAATTGTAGGATCTTACAGTTTTGCAGACTAAATGGAATGAAAAGCGAGTGAGTTTGTAATAAATGGCAAAGGTTACGGGCGAGTGACAGGCTTGCGGTTGACCTAGGGAAATAAAGTCACATAACAGCCTGTGCACTGTGTGGATCGTGTTTTAAAGAAGCGTATTTTAAACTATTCGAACGCGACAAAATTTTGTTTACAAATCTACAGAATAATGACTCTGATTTATATAGAAAAATAAATACTAACCAAAGACCCTATAGACCTACATTAAAATTCCAGCACGAAAAAGCAACTCATTTCGTATTCATAATCGCGAAACTGATTCGTAATTCGTCCACTTGCTCCATCTCAAAGAGCAAAAACAGAATCGTTCCGAGACATTGGAAAATGTTGTCCGTTTCATTCAGTGAGAAATTCGGAAATCTGAAAAATTCGGCGAAGGTGGCGGTGCGAGGGAAAAAAGAACGTTTTCGAAGGAGGCAGGCATCAAACAACCCCTACTGCCGGAATCGCGCGAGGTATTGCGCTCGCGCAATGCCGGCGCGCGTGTCCGTGTTCGCCGTGTAGTATATACGAGGCGGGTAGAGCAGTAGCACCGGCACCACCATCAGCACCAGCCAGCATTCAGCAGCAGTAGCCTCGTCGTGGCTAAAGGGGCTTCGGGATGTTGCACCACGAGCTAGTCAACCGCGGCGTGTCGTCGTGTTAACCGTCGTCCACGTCGTTAAGGACGAAGGAAATTACGAACGAACGGGGTGCTGGCCGGTTATTACACGCGAGCTGTTCGGCTCTCGAGTCTCGTTGGTCGCTCGCGGTTCTTCGCGCGGTTCCGACCCGACGGGGGACCATCGGTGCGCCCTCGGAATAAATTCGAACCAAGGGATCCGAGTCGTCGTTAGTCGAGTTCGAGCCGGTGCGCGATACGATTCTCGACGTTGACGGAACGTCACGCAAGATTTGTCTCGTTCGCACGCTGCCTCTGATCGTGCACGACGATACACACGTACACGATCGTTTTCTTTTCATGTCTGTTTCTTATGCCTTTTTTATCCCCTTTATCGACTGGTTCGAAGGGATTATTCTCGTTCTGGATGAGACGAGCCTGTGATTCGTCGTTGAGTTTACTGTTGTGTTAGAACGTTGCTGTTACGCGAGGAAGAGATCGTTACATAGTTTTATTTAAAATAGTAAGTATCGACAGGATCACGGAGTTCGTTATCGGAAGTAAAATACTGTATTCACGGACGGTGTGAAGGGAGTCATCGACAGGCAAAGGGTGAGCGAACGTGCCGAAGTGGCGTTCTTGTAATTGGAACGGGAACGTGTAGTAGACGATCATCTGAGAACACCCTCGGTGTAAACTATTGTCACCGCCAGAAATTTCTCATTTAGTATTTTGTTCCTTTTTCGAAGAATCAGCTTGATAATAGAGTCGTTGTAACATCAATCGGGAACGATTTCGTCATTCGCTAGAGTATTTTTAATACATCTCTGGCTGTAATAAAAATCGCGATATACGTTTGCCTGGTGTTGGATGGCCAGGCAAATATAAGAATAAGTTTGAATAAAAATAGTCTCCGTTGTTCTGGTACGTGGATTTATACAGGAAATCCGGTGGTCTGTAAATCGTTCTCAAGATTTATGAGGATCATCAACGATCGTTTGCTCACCGACCAGCCGTAACGGAACTATAATATTTCCGGATCGATCGTGCACCGGTGATCAGAGGCTTGGCGTGGTGCGAATGATCGCATTCCTCCTACTATCGCGGTGTTACGTGTACCACACGCATGATTTTACCAATAAATAACCAGCTACATTTATCGAAGTCCGTTGCACGCGGTTTACGCTGATCACTCGCTGTGCCGCAGGACCGTTATCGTTATCGATTAATCAAACATAGCCAGTACGCAACGAACCAACGACGGAGGAGAGCGAAAAAAAAAGACAACGGTAACATTATTAATTAAAAACGAAACAGCGTGCAACAATTTTTCACGTTGGTCTCCTGCATCGGACAAAATATCGCGAGGGACAAAGCATAGAAGCCAGCCGAGCTGCGTTCGTCGATCAATTTCATCGCAACGATACGAAATATAAACGCATCGCGCGAGCTAACAGCTCGAAATTGAGAAAATAAAAGGGACATGTACAAAGGGATCAGTGCAACGATTGTTCCATCGAACATAGAAGTTCAGCAAGAAGAAGATCCGTAGCGACTGTTAATCCGAAGGCTAGGCCGGCTAAACCGCGGCGTATCGATCGATAATCCTTGGTGACCCGTGATTCGCAGTGAATTTTTAACATCGCACGGTTTTATCTCCCGTCGATTTTTTACGAGGAACGCAACCGATTCAGTGCTGTGAGATAAATGTTTCATAGACAGCAGTCGTGGTACAGGTAATATCGAATCTCGAAGACTTACCGTGGAATCAAAGGTGGCTCGAGGATCCTCGACGATATGTCCCCGGAAATCCAGGGACTGCCGTGAAAAAGTACGTATTATCTCCCGTTCGAAGCTACACCCGGGTTAACGTATCGGGGATTTGGAGCTTTGTCGCGGGAAAAGAGTTATGGACGATTTGTAGGTGCGCTTTTTAAGAGACTTATTACAGGGGCTTTCTTGATAAGCACTATAAATCAAAATTTCCAATTGGCCTCGGTATTACATCGGGGCCTGCCTCTAAATTTCCTTGATTTATGAAAGTCTGTATTTGAGTTGCGCGTTATCGTTCACGAACCGATCAAAAAGAGATCCGCTCTAGCTTGCGGAATGTAACTCGGTCGAGTCTACTCGAATCTATTTTCGTCGAAAAAATTCACGATAAACCCGGTGTTTCGAAGTACGATCACGTCCCTGCGAAGTGGAAGAAGTGGAAGAAGTGGAAGAAACGGTAGCCGAATCCGATCCGTGCAGTTTTAATCGAGACGTCTAATGGATTCGTGGCATTTGTTCGTGTTTCGTCGGATACCTACCAAACTCTCTTTTTTTTCCCCCTCTCTTCTTGACGGCGAGTGTTCTCTTTGAGTCCGTTCGACGCAAACATCAGCGACTCGTCTCGCTACATCCCCTCTATCCATCTGGCTCTCTCTCTTTCGATGACTTCAAACGGTTTCTCGAGTGTGCTCGAGCCGAAGTGCTCTTACAGTTACAAAGATATACGTTGCCGATCGGAAAAATGTTGCCGCGGTATTCCCCTCGTTCCGCGACAGTGTGCAAGCTTAACCGTTAAAGAACGCTCGAGCTTGCCGATGCACATTTTTGCGTTACAAAGAATGATTATATTCCCAGCGGGGAAATACCCCCTCGTGCTCGTGAATGAGATAGCGTCGCCGTGCAATCATCGGCAAAACGTTTCACGCCTACCAGGGAAATAGAGAGATTTCGTATGGATTCTTATACGAATTCCAGATAGAGAGGATCAATGGAAATAGGCATGGGGTGCGAAGACAATGACAAAACTTGGCTTAGATATTTATTCCTTCTTTCTCGAGGTCATACGCGATTGCAGGCAAAACCGAGGAAAGAGAAACGCACAGCGCTCCAGTCAGATACGAATAAACGTATCTACTATGATTTAAAAAAAGAAAAAAGAAAAAGAAGAAATGAATTTACGTAAGGGGTCTTCTTTGATTTACTCTATGAAATTGTTGAAGAGTACGCGAAGACTGCCGGTAAGCATAACTTTCCTCGTTAAGAAACGTTGATCTGAATAAGCCCATTCTTCGGTTGCTCGTTGAATTCCAAAGAAGCACTCGCCAAAGAGTCTCGTCATCTTCTTTTTTTTTTTTCTTTCTCGCGCTTTTCTTATCCCCCCTTCCACTTCTTCTTCCCCACCTTCTTCGGCATTGCTCGGCATGGCAGTTTTTGTTGCTTCCATAGTGTCGGTAGTTAAGAACTTTTAATATTAGATAAATACGCTGCTTCGCGATTGTCTCGACTACTATCGTAGTTGTCGATCGCGTTAACTTCTTCTTCGATAACTTCTATCATCGTGTACTCTTCGTAAACTCTCATTTTAAACGCGTGCTCTCTACGATCGAAAAATACATACCACTTGGAGAAGAATTGGCCTCAGCCCGGTTCTTCCTTTTCTATTCACCATGATTTATCGAGGGCTCGTGAGGGAGAGCCAGCGAGGGAAAAAAGAAACATGTTAACTGCGAACGGGCAGAGGTAGCCGTGGTCTAATGGCGATTTTATTTTTACGGAATGCAGCGTAGAACGTCGCGCACGCACGTGAAACGGCGCATTAGCAGGTGCAGACTACGATGTTCTGTGTTCGCCCGACTAGTATACGTGGCAGGATCGCGTGTCGGCAATTATCCAAGACACAAAACGATACCGTGAACGCACGCCACGTCGCTTTTCGACCTGCTCACTTCCGGAATGTAATTACGAGCGTTTTGTCGCAATCGCGCCACCGTCGTGCTTGCCCCGAGTCGCGATTTGCCGCGAGTTTTGCGGCAAATTCACGGCCCTGCTGTTGCATAGAGAACGCAACTGTCGCCGATTAATTATTTCCCTCCTCTGTAATGAGAAATTTATCGTCATTCGTTACGTTCTTTGTATTATATTTACTCCGATCATTGTGTCCGTTGTATTTGAAATTTTTAGGAATTTCAATTTTCGTATTCGAAGATTACGTAGGGAAAGAACGTGACAAGTCAGGTATCTTATTTTCTTTTACCGCGAAGCAGTTTTAAATTTCGGCACGTAAACTATCAATCAGCGAATGTTGCTAAATTTGTCATAATATTATTAAAATATTATTTATTTGTCTTAATAATTACATCTTTGAGATCTACGACATGGCTTTTATCTTTGAACCTGACAGGTTATTTCATTTTCACCTATGTCGTGTTAACGTTCTCTCGCTTTATCATAGGACGACGATAAAGACGGAAAACCACCAAAAACGTACGTGTCGTTCTATTCTCCTGCGATTTCCACTTCACGTGGTATTATTTATGTTGTTTCGCAATTTGTGAAAATTCGATCACGTTCCAAGCAATTTATGTAAATAGTGACAAGTTAACGTAGATAGGATGATAGAACTGAAAAGGTAAAGAGGAGAAAAAAATCTCGGCTGTTTTAAATCCTCTCGTTAGGAGAGCTTTTTCATGCGAATTAACGAGACTAATACGTTCAACGTGGAAATCGTTGCAGCTCGAATTTCGTCCACGGATTTCATCCCTCTATCCCCATTGCTTGCCCTCGTCTGTATTTCGAGCAATCTCTAACCGACGTTCAAAAGAAAGAGCAGACTCTTGCTTGCGTTTGGTACTTCCAATTCGCTCGATATCGTTCTTTGCTCTCTGCTCTCTCGTTGACGATTGTACCGGAATAGCAGAGAGATACGGAAGGGTAGAGTCGCGGGCCGTGTCATCTTGCCTGACCCAAATAGGAAAATTGCTGGACAGAGGAGCACAAAGTTGGCCGACGAAATGTCAGGCGATTCGAATAATCGTCATTTCTATCTATTCTTCTCCCTATAGTTTTCTGTTTCTGTCGACTTTTCCCTCGGTGTTGGGTTCGTCGCGATCGCGATGTATATGCATCGGATAAAAAATATGTCCTCGGTGAAATAGTCGCTATAACGACAGCGAGATCGAGAACGCGATTCGATATAAAATACTCGTAACGTTTTTAACGAAGACCGCACCGTGAAAGATGGCACTTGCGAAGACAGTTGACTGAATTGCGAGGAAGAAACATTTCAAAAAGTACTCGAAACGAATCTCTGTAATTTTTCTTGGTGATGGGATTTCCTGAATTCGTATAATTTCTATCAACGTTACTTTTTACAACCGTTTCAGTTTCAATGTTTACCGAAGAAAGCTTGTCACGAGTTCGCGTGACGGTTGTGTTTCAATTCCGTTTTATAAATCATTTCCAAGTCGATGGTAAAATCGTTCAACCAAGTGCATTCTTTGCTTCTTCGTTCCTTTCTCTGTCCACAAAAATCGATGATTTTAACCGACACCTGGGGAAAAAAGACAACAGATAAACGAAACTCGATGTTATCGGGGATCGGTGCGTATTATACGACAACGGATTGTTGCGAAGCTACCCTGGCATTTGTGTTTCGCTACGGTAGCGGACGATGAAAGTAATGTAACCGATAAAAGAGAAAAAAAGAGGAACAGATCACATTGCAATGGTATCGAGTATTCTTCGTTGACACTTACGAACGTGATTTCCATCGTACGATAGCAATTACGTGAACATTTTTCAGTTAGGTTTGTTACGAACACCGCACGAACCTACCATTAAACTACGAGATCCGGCTTCAACCAGCATTCTATCCTATTATACCCTACATCTTACGCTTTCGAATAAATTAACCTCCGTATCGTCAATCTCGACGGGAATCCCATAAGCATCTCGATTCTGACTCACAGTCACGATCAATTTTCAGTCATTTCCGTCGAAGGTAACCGCGAGATTTACGAAATCTGTTTCACCCAGTTTCCCTGTTAATTCAAATTCATGGACAAGCGACCAACGAGAAGCAATCTCTTTAACGGACCAGCGTCCGCTGTAAAAATAAACCGACGACGTCGGAAACAGACTAAATCGGGATTTCGTCGCAGGCGCGCAGATTAAACGATTATTTTCGACGACGCCCTTTCGGTCTCCGCGCGTATGTTCAGTTATTTCGTTGTCCGCCGTGTACACAGGGCGGAAGAGAGGAGAGGCAGAGAGCGAAGGGAGAGAGGAAAAATGGTTTACGACTTTTTGCGAACGAATGCACGGTGAATTCAGGACGCACGCTAATGTCTGGCTCTGGCCTGGTTATGGTCTGGCGTGGTGCGTGTATCGGCGCGCGGAGACCACCGGCGGAAACGGAAACGCAGTGGGTCGAGAAAGAGAGGGCGCAATGACGTAGGTGGAGGCGGTGGACAGGCCACGGTGGGTCGAGTTGCGACGACCGATTTCCGGGATTTGCCTGACGTTTAATGAACGTTGGCAGACGTTTTGATTTACAGGACAGTTTGATTTCCGCGCGGGGCACAATAACCGCCAATTTGTAAATCGCCTCGTAAATCTGGACGGGCAGCAGCAGCGGCAGAAGCTCGTTGCAGACCGATGCGAGCCGACGTATCGGCGCTCGCTGCGAGTCCAACCTAACGGCCGTTTGTCCAATTGGATTAAACAATCGGTGTCGTTAAAAAGTACGGCTGTTTTGGCGTATTATCGGTAAACATTCTCGTAAAAACGATATAACACTCGTTAGGGTGTGAGAAAAATAGGATTGGACAATTTTCTGATTGCTCCAGGCTCCGATCTGTCCGGTACATGCGTAGTATATGTGTTCTTCACGCGATTTAGTTTTCGAGAGTATTCTACGAGTATGAATATTCCTGATGCTTATCTTGGTGCGCAGGGTTGTTTGTAATAGCTAAAATTGATAATCGGTAACGCGAACAAGACGCGGTGGAATATCTTAGACGCGAAATTTGATGATGTTGACGAATTTCGTTTCCGTTTCGATTACGTATCGAAGGCTTTAGGCGATGAATTAGTACGGCGGATTTCGCGTTATAAATTCTCGATCGGCAGGTGTTACGATATCCTGATAGATCGAGACGACGAGCATCGGGTTTGTAGGAGACTGTTTAAACTCGTTAGCTTGCGACAAGAAAGTTTCACGGACGTTTATTAACCGGGAATTCGTAACGAACGAAAGGCTAACGGATAATGCCGGCGGCTACGAGTAACTTCCTGTTTCACACTTACGAGGGACTGTCGCTGGTTGGAAAGGAGTTTGCGAAACAGGAGGAAAAGGAAAGAAAGGAAAAATGCAACGGGCCACGATAGCGTCAGTGAACGGGCGTCATGTCGTTAACCGAGTTTACTAATTATGGGTCGAGCGCGATAGCTGGGAGTTACCCCCCGGTAATTTCAACGCCGTGGATGTGTAAAAGCGTGATGTAGTAACAAGAGCCGCTTTACTAAAGTGCCTGTGTGATATTACTCTAAAAATCTCCGTTAATTAACTCGTAAAACTTGTAATAACGCAACGAATCAAGTTACACGGTTACGGCTCTTAACGTTCGAGTGGCCCGCGCCTGCATGCTTTCAGCGCACCGACTAGAAAAAATCACCGTGACAATGTTACTTTGTGAAATATGAAATTTGTAAATCAAGTTTAATCTTCGCGCGCGGATCGCTACGAGACTTCTGGAAACGTTAAACGATCGAGATTATTCGTCCGTGATGTCGTTTCGCGCAAATAGAATCGTATTATGATTATACGCCGTGGAAAACATTAATCGAGAATTATATATAAACGTTGATACGAAGAACGATACGCCGAAACAAGAGAGAAAGATGCGACCAAAGAAAAAAGAAGGAACGTTCTTCAGAGATGAGAGTTCTTTTATTATCGCGATATGCTTCTTGGTAAAATATTTTTCGCCGGCGAACTACCAGATCCGTGAATCGATTTCACGCCTACAGATTACGGACGAGTAAAACGTTTTTGTCGCGAATACGCTGAAGCTGCACTTTTCCAACTTTCCCTGCAGCGCGATTAAAGCTGCTGTCTACCGGTAAAATCGCCAGAATTTTAAACGCAATACGTGTCATTTTAATACTTTATTTCTCCTTCTGTCTCTGTCTCCTTCCCTCTCTCTCTCTGTTTCTCTCTGTTTCTCTCTCTCTCTCTCTGTTTCTCTTTCTCTCCTTTCTTCGTGCACGTATCCAATTGCTTTTCGGGTCGGGATAACACAATGAGAAATCGTATATAACAAGCAAATAATTAACACAATATATAAATGAAATATATAAATACGGCGAGACCTTAGAATGAACGATAAAATAAATTCAGCCGATGTTCGTGTTACTTTAATCATTAGCTCGAAATATCGGTCTCTCGGGTCACGAGAGAGCGTTTCGTATCAGCGTAAGTCGTGTATTCGCGTCAGCAAAAAAAAACTGCATCGCCGGAATTGAATTAAGAAACTCGTTGATATCATATTTTTGTTAATTAATCGAATTTAAATCTAAATTTATTTGTAGATTAACCGCGTGCTCGTACCAACACAACTTGTTTAACCCATTAACCGTTTCGTGATTCGTTATTAAACAAAACGATAAAAAATCTCGCCATCGTTCCCTACGTTCGTTCTTTCCACGATGCTGCAGTTCGAATCACACTCGGAATCGCGTTTCTTTCAATTCTTTCCTCTCCCCTGGAGAAAAGTCTACGGATCTGCTCTCTTGTAACTCTTCCTTTTTTCCCCCCTTTTCATCTCGTTCATCGAGCCATATCAGAGACTGATTTCTGTACCGTATCCCGTAGACGTTCGCTGCACGCGAATACAGTCTCTATCTTGTCGAGTGGGTGTACATATATTACAGCCCAATAAACCTGATTAACATTAGGTGTTCGTTAATTACAGCATCCCTCTATTACACTGACTTAGCCATGCGTTAATGATTTCACGGCCTCGTGGATTTCCGACGTATCGACGAATCAACGATACGGTGCATATGCATTTGGATGTGCATCCTAGACTAGATGGATGCGTATTTACATATTCCTGTCATGCTTGCTGCGTACCTTGATATCGCACCCTCGATGATAGACCTGGGCTTATTTATTAATTACCTCCGATCCTTTTCATAACGGCGCGTATCGATCGATCGTTTGTTCAGCTTTCCTTCATACTCGATAGCCTTAGAATTCTTAGAATAGTAAATGCTCCAGAGTCCGTGATATATCGCGACGTTGAGTATATATATTGGCGTAATCTTTGTTCGCAGATAAGCTTCGAGGTGCAAGACGTGCAACGGCGATAAAATGGCGGACAATCAGAGAAGAAGACCGTATCTGACCATCAGTATACTTCACATCATCACCATCATGTGCCAAGGTAAGCAAAACGTTCTTTCGTATAAAGTCAATGCTACTGGTATTTCTCGTACGAGCTTTAGTTGCTCGTTCGCACGAAATTTAGGAAACAATTGGTTTGAAAAAATGGCGAGCGTAATTCACGTTTTAATTCGGCCGGTCGCGCAGAAATCTATTGTAATTTCAAGGATCGCGGCGAAGAAAAGTGATTCGCGTAACGCGCGTTAGATCTATAGCAGCCGGCGCTAATGGAATTCGTGTAATTATAAAGGAAACGTGTAGCAACTACGAATGCTCGTGTAAATAATTACGCCGGCTGAAATAATGTCGGTTTATATCAAGTAAATTAGTATTATATTTCGATTAGATTCGCACCGCAGGCTTCCTTGGAATTTAGCTGAACGGTGCTCGCGAGCCATTTAAACGGACGTCTTGGAAATGCGGGAAAAATTCGACAATTCGTACGATCCGTTACTTTTGCATTGGTAAAAACGTCTAGCAGATCTTAGTCGAATCGGCGGAAGATAATTCGATAAATTCCAATTTGTAGTTTACAAAAGTTTGCGTTGGCCAAGTTTCCGTATCTTCCTCGATAACGATGGTAGTTTCATCGAGAACATTCATTTTTGGTTCTTAGACGCCGTTTCTAGCACACGTGCCGCGTTATATAATACGGCAAATGTATGTACGCTCCTAATTGCTGCACGCACACCTTATTCTTCGATATTTGTCGTGAAACAACGAATTTTTCTTATCGTTCATTTTAATTTAACTGTATTTATCCAATTTATTAAATGTGAAAATATCTGACAAATCCATCGTTAGAAAAATACCAAAGTTTGGTGGGTTAGTACGCATCAAAAATTACACATTTTTTCATCACGAATTTCTTTGTTCCGAGCGATGGATTCTATTTTTGTTTTCTTAATTCACCGTCTATTGCCTTTTTTTTTTTTTTGATTTTTCGTTTTTTATTGAAACGCGTAAAAGCATAGCGGTGGCGTTACAACGCTACTCACAATTAGGTACTTGAATCGACGCGATGTATCCAACAGTAGCAGCGTACACGTGTTAGCTACCCCTTGAAAAACGACACTTTCATTGCACTCCGTCACTACTCGGTGACGATATTCGTTAAAGCACGTTTTATGCGGCTTATGCGAAAAATAGTTGGAGAAAAACTATATATAATGCACGTTTCTCGTAAAAAGAATCACTGAAACGACACGATGGACGTTTGTCTGTTTGACGGACATTCGTCGACTAGAGAATCGATACTCTTTGTGAATCATTTAGTTGTTCCAGTTAACAAATCTCTCGTCGACGAAAAGAATGACCGATTATGTCGAATAATTTACTAATACTATACTATATTTACTTTACTATATATACTAATATATACTAATGGTATAAATTTAGTTTCGAGTATGAAAGTTACGCGTTACCAAATTGTAACCGCGGATACGCGCGCGATAGAAATTGCTGTGTAAGTAACTCGGCGAAGAAGTAGAAGTTATCGGTAAATGCTGATAAAACGTATTGTCCATTAGTGTTGGTAAGGTTAATCAATTTTCCATTCAACGTGCAATCTCTCTCCCTGCCATCGAGGCTCCTCGTTCAATGGGGCAAAAGCGGATGGAAGGGAGGTAAGGGGTCTTAAGATCACGAAGACAGCCAACCAAGGCTTAGGAACTCGTAATTATCGCTAAATAAGAAGGTGGTTCGCTTCTCTTCGGCATCATCCCGTTGAACAAGATATATTAAAGCATCGTGAGGTAAATTGTTGGGTTGCCTCGATAGCTACTTTCGAAGTTTTAAACGACGTGACACGTCTAGTGGCTATCTTGTCACGAATTCTACGATATTTCTCGCCTCTGTTTGTTTGTAAAGTTACGATAGGTTCGTAGTATTAACTTTAATCCGAACGTTTCCAAGCTTTCCTCCTTCTCGGAAATTTATATTTTCACGTCTGTATTTTTCGGTATGTTTATATTGAAACTTTCAGGCTTTATCGGAAATCCTTTAAAATTACATACAGCACCATTTCTCGTGATTCACTGCGGTGTTTTTAATTTTTTTACTGCTAGGGTTTGCCATTCGGCTAAAAGAGGAGGGCAAAAAATGCTATTTTTCGATCGAATCGGTGCGGGGCTTTGTCTATCGACAATTTGACTCGGTAGCTGAGTTTGCTTTGGATAACGTGGAAAATGTTTGAAGTTCTTCTGATCTGTTCCGGGTTAAAAATTTATTCGTGCCTATTTGCACCAATATTTATGCGAAAAGTACAATGCTTTTTATACATCGTAAGGATCCGTTAAAAAATATTTCAGAATCTACGACTGTTATTCCTAGTATCTTTCCTGTAATCATGATATTTGTAATCTCGTATATATTTCCGAAACATCGTTTAAAACGTTATTCGTTTCAATTTATACCACGATCGGGCTCGTTAAAATGCAGCATGACATTCGCTGACGGTAAATGGTAGTTGCATCCCTTTCTGCAAGTCTTCCTCTGATAAAAGAAATTTACTACAGCGTAACGATCAACTACCGCCTTTTGTATCGTCATTTTCTCCGTGCAACTTGCTACGTCATTTGCTTTGGACCGTCTCGTGAAACAAGGCGGCTAGACGTGTTTCCATTTTCATCGTTTCTTGTTATTACGATCAACGTCGTTAGCTATTTCATGGAATTCGAAAAAGAAGAGCAATCGAAATTGATTTCCAGTCGAACCGTTACAAGTTATTTTCTATATTCCATCGGTGCAATTTCTTCTTGGTGTAACTACTTCTATCGTAAGAAAGTACATCGATCGAGGAACGCGTCGTCGGCCCAAGGAGGTTCGAAGGAGCAACGCCTGCATCGATAGCTACCCGAGTGACGCGCAGTAATTTGGGATCGCTTTGAGGCACTAATTTAAATACATATTAATACAACGCGTATGCAACATCCGTCGACGGGCTGGAAGCCTTGTAACCAGGCAACCGGTGCAATTATGTGCATCAACTGCACGGACTTTGTCGGTTAGAGTGGCAGCGACTTGCGTGCCAACCAATCAGCATAGCCGGCTATGCATACGAACGAACTCGCCGACGGAGCCTAACCCGGACAAATTCGAATCCTCGCGACGCGCATCGTCGTCGGTTCATTGGCCGGTGGCGCGGCCCGACGAACCGGATCGCGTGGTTATTGTCGGTTTCCATCGATTCTGTCGCGAACACCTGGCAAATTGCTTCCCGTAGACACTGGGATATAATCGTACGGTTTCGTTGATCGAGTGGCGTGAAAGGCAGCCCAATGGTCCTGCGAGTACATTACAAAGTCGCAGAATTTTTAGCATCGAGGTAGCAGGTTGATCAAAACAATGTATTACTGATCTCGCGATCATCCAGATAATAATTGGCCGACTAAAAATCGTAACTGCGTTTGAGGCAAGATTTTGAGAATGTGAATCCAATCACGTGTTTTAACTTGTAAATGTATCGTGCTTTTAGTTTCATAATTAATGAAGCAACAAATTTGTTTTCCACAGCATTGTAGCTAGTTTCGCCAGGGTACGAAGCGATTCGCGTCAGATTCGTGGCATCAGAGTTTCGATTCTAAAAATTCCTCGATACCAGACCGTAAAAGATTCACGTCTCTGGCAATGGAAATTATAGAATAAATAAATAACCATATAATTCCAGGATCGAACAAAATTTGCTTGCCATTCATGCTTCGGGTCATACTATAGTCTCATATATTTATTTATCTAGTCTCGTATGTTTTCTCGAATTTCGAATGAGATTGGAACTTTTAGCTATGGAGTTTATTTGATGCGGTTCGAAAGGACGTGTACATCGCGGGGGGAACTTATTTCGCCGGACCAACAGTTCAAACAGAAAATCTCACCATATATAATAGGGAAGTGTGAACGAGGATATAAAGCCACAGAGCGAAGCGTGGCTACGTCGTCAGTGAACGTCGAATCGGAAACGAATGTGGCAGAATAAAGCATTGCGGAATTCGAGGATACACGCTGTTTGCCTTTCCAATACGCTTTTCATGTCGATTCACCTGCGAAACGTAGAATGCGATCCGCCAATACTTTGTGGCTTATACGAGTCATCAATTACCCGCTATCGTTTGGAACTAAACATTTCCGACGTATTATCAAATTTTATGACGTATAAAAACACTATTTAATTTCATCTATCCGATCTGATCTAACCGAGAATCTTCTCATTTGAGAGAAAGGTGATTGGGGGGTGGGGGGTGGAAGCAGAGTGGACAAAGAGGAAATTTCACGTACGAGGAAAACAAGAGGAGGCCGTGCTTACGTCTTTTCTCCCGTCGTTCCAGCGAATGGAAAAACTTCTGGTATTCCCCTGGTCGACAGTGAGATCGTAGATTCCTGATGTAGCCTTTGTGCTACGGAAAGAGAAATAGCGGCGAGGAGCGGAGGGAAACGTGGAAATCCTTTTTGGAAAAAGTACCTTGCTTGGCGGGCCGCTCCGTTGACTCGAGGCGTCGGTTGCCATCGCCTCGCGTTGAAAACTTTCTTTCTCGCGGTCTCCGTGCGCTCGGCTTGGCCGCGTTTTTTCCACTGTAGGTCGGGGGGTGAGAGTTGCCCGTTCGCCACGTAAATGCAAAAACATATTTAAGATGTTATCTCCGACGGAGAGCACGACCGCATTCAAAGTTAAGACATTAAATGTACATTAGTGCCGTTAGACTGGCATACCCGCTACTTAACTCACACACGTACGTTCTTCTGTGTCAATTTGAGTCGCACTTTTCTCCTATCCGGTTTCTTCTTGACAGTTTTCGTAGTTCCCTTAGTTTTAAGGATAATCTTCTTCAGTCTGGTCACTTTGTGTCGCTTTCGTTAAAAAATTAGTTGTCAAAAATAGTCCATTGCCATAAGGTGACCAAAAGGTGATCCTTCGAACAATCGGTCGACGAAATAGTCGTAGGGACGGTTTCTTTTGATTCAGTCGGTGTATGTCTTCTTTTCGAAAAATCAGTCCCCGAAAAAGAGAGTCAATTCCCAAAAAGCAATCAGTCCTCAGAAACAGTAATTCTTTGGGAATGGAAGAAAAATGACAAGTTCACGGCATTCGAACCTCGAGCAGTTGGAAAAGCAGAGAGTTTATGCCTTCCACCAAGGCGTTCTCTTGATTCCTCGTAGTTTTTGCTCCTGTTTTTTTGGCCTACGGCAGCTTCTTCAACCCTACAGTTGTTTAAACTGGGGTTGTTTAAATCCCGAGCTTATAACAGTTTCAATTTTTATTCCATAACGATGCTCACTTCTCAGGATGTCTATCCTTCTCGTTATGGATTTTCTTATTATGGCCTGTGATGTTATTCACACGAGAACGAGGCGCGTCTCTATACATCAATTTAGACGAACTACGCCTAGGATGACGATGACGTCGATTCGACAATTTCCAGGATAATGGACACATTTTGAATTTTCCCTAGAGACTGTTCCGATCCTCAAGTAGCTGTCATAAAGTCAGGTGAATATTATCCGTATGCACACACGCACACACACACAGACACAAACGTACGTCTTATACGGGGAATAGGCAAGTTGTTGAACGGAATCACGAACAATGTGTCCTAGATTTTTCTCTAAGAACCTTGGAAATATATAAGTAGGGATACTCCTATACGTGGCTGCGATCGTGCGAGTTGTTTAATGCCTAAAAATAGGGGTAGTTTGCTCGCGTCCTCGTGCTTGCACGTTATTGCGATCGGAGCCGGGGGGAAACTCGAGCGCAATAGAAAAATATCACGGCCGTCGAAGCGCGAAGTAGTCGGCGAAAGTTTGCGAATGCATAAAAAGCGGCTCGATCTACGAGGCTGTTTTTACGGCGACGTCGCTTCAATAAACCCGGCCTGAATTCGATACACTCGGCGTGGAACGTGCATTATTCTCCGCGTGCAGAAGCGTAGTCCATCGGCGCGGAAAATATAAAGTGATTTCTACCGAGAGTTTGACGGGAAGCATAAATGACGATGCAAAAAATCGCTTTGAAAACCATGGGCGCGAATGAACGCCATTGACTGTCGAGTACACTCGAACGAAAGAAGCCACTCGTTAGAATAGCCGCTTTACGTGTCCGTTTTATCGTGTACGACACTTGATCACACTTGATTTACACGGTACAAATGATGCATCCTGTATACGAGTTCGTATCGCAAGGTTTGTTTACCACTGGTTGGACAGAAGTATTCATTTTTACTTTATAGAAATCCTCATTTCGTTAATTATATCGGGACACACGGTGTCGTAAAAATATCCGGCTCGTGTTTAAAATATCGGCTACAATCGACGCGACAGGAATTTCGAAGCATTTATGAAATTGGAAAATGCTAACAGGGCAGAATCGTATGGACGATAAATGGGAGAAAAAAGCGATAAAATTTCGAGCGAAACCGAATCATCGTTGCCTCTCTTCCGCTTCGTGAAATTTCTGACTATTCGGCGAATCACGTTGATACGTAATTGATACAGAGTACACATCGCGTAGCGTAGAACGACGCGTTCTTCGTTTCCATTGCCGCATGAACGAAGCCGTACAGAGGACGAAAGCGGACACGACGCGGCAGGGGTTGAAACAAGAACCATCGGACTGGCTGAAGTTTCTTCAACGTAGAACACGTACGACGTTTGTGTTCTTTCGACAATCGCATATCACCGTGGCTCGTTAACGAACGAGTGTCTTTTTAGCGCGACGAATCGACAAACTACGACTGTACTAACGAGAAACTGTAGTTTATATCGTGAACAAACGAAGGAATACAAATGGTGCTGTAACGTTTCTTCCTCGGCACGAGTTTGATAATGGAGCAACGTTCGGTAAAAGTTGGAAAGAAATCATACTTCCGTAGGATAAACTTAAATAGAACTTTGCCAGGCTTTCGATGAAGCTTGCAACTACATCTCGAGTCTTTAGAGCGCTCGTTTTTCCATTGATTTCCCCGGACAGACGAAATTACAAAGATGTATAACAGCTGTAAAGCCGGAGATCGGGACGACAAAATAATTCCCTTTCTTTGGGTCGTCCCCGTGAAAATACTCTACACTATCCCTGGGAAAGTTAATTCTTTCGAAGGAAAGTTAGCCGAGGGAAAGCGTTCGGAACTGGGTTAAAACCATTAGCCAACGGCTATGAGATCAAAATACATTTAACGGTTTACTAGAAGTCGTGAACGTAATTGCCTTTCCGGGGCGATAGTCCGCGTGTTGGAATTCGTCGTTTGAGCTTGTCGATACCCTTTTATCTTTCCACCAAACATAGTATCGACTGAAGTATCGATTAAAGTCGTGCACGATATCATAAGTGGTGGATATTTAGTAGGAGCGACGTCTATTGTCGCTATTATATCGTGCTCGGTCTCACGTGCGTATACACGTGCGCGTACACACCTGGGAAACGAGATCTGCGACAGCCATGTGACATACGTAACACGAGAGCGAGCAAACATCATAATATGGCTGGTTACTCAAGTCGTAAATGGGTATCGGCCGCTCGAGTACATTCTGCAGTCGGTAGATATCGCCAAGAATTCCTAGAATATCGCCGAGATTTTTTACTTTAGATCTTGGTATTATTTTACGATACTCGGCCAAACGATGGATTTTTCGTTCAAACAGAATGCTCCGAGAACGTACCGAAATCGGAAGAATATTTTTCCTGAAATAAACCCGTTGAAGGAAGATAGAGATGGAAACTAAAAAATGGGAACGTATTTTTATTAGTAAACGAAATTATTTCATAAACAATGGTACAATAATATAATTGTACTGTTCTGATATAGCGTACGTAATGGTGTAATGATAAAGTAATGATGGTAAATAATGGTATAATAACAATAAAATAACAAAGCATGAGAAGAAGCAAAGAATTAGAATACAAGTGTCATAAGAGATTTATAAATGATCTACTACATGTGTAACGGATTAACACCATAAACGGTTGCAAGACGCGTAGGATCGATTTTCCGATAAAGGATGACGTTTCGTCGAAATCGATACGTATCGCTTTTAACGCGCGTGAAATTTTCAAATTCCATCGACTCTGATGGATAGTATGTTACTGTTACACGCTGTCACTGTAGGCCGCCACGATGTAGACTGTAGACCGTACAGTACCACCAAACTGTCATTTGGTATTTATAGAATCAACTCGATTCCCGATTTCCTCCTATTCTTCGACTCTATTATTCCAAAGAAATCTACCAATCTCTTGGGAACGTTCTCCTTACGTTATTTTCCAGGCACACTCTCAGAAATTTTCCCATATACGCACGCGCTCGCATCGTTTTACACTCGTTAATATTTTATAATCTTCACAACTCGCTGCTATTTGCCACGTTTGCTGTGGTAGGCATTGAAGGTTTTCTTGCTCTCTGTGGTGTTCCCACTGGCACGCGGTCCCTGCTCGTCCAAATATATTTTTAGGTGTCGTAGTTGGTAGAACGGTGCGCGATACATATGGAATCACATATGTGGCTAGACATGCATACTTCATGAAATAGTAACTTCCAGGCAGCATTCGGGACGCGTGTGCCGAGTCAGAGGGGCGGGAGACGCCTTTGCAAACTCGATTCGATGAGAGAGCGACGCTGGCTGCTCGCGGCCCGTTTAATGGCATTTCCGTGCTCCCTCTCGAAAAGAGAAATATTAAATTTCAGCACGAAGGAATTCGAGTATCCGTGGCGTGGTATTCTTAGAAGCGGTGGGTGAACGACGACGGATGCACCAGGTTGGCCCACTTTTAAAAGACCGATATAACAGCTAGCCAGACGATGTCAGTTATGCTCTTTAACTCCAGTGCACTGTTACACCAGAGCTCGTGTATCTTTTGAACTTCCCCATTGATATACAACTACCAGGATCGCGGAAATTTGGAAACGTTAATGCTCTTTAGGTAAATTCCATGCAAAATATCCAATGATCACTTTGCGTTATCCGTTAGGACTCATTTATCGTTAAACGATTGTGTTCGAGTTTGAAAAGATGTGCGCTATATGCCGATTAATATCTTTGGAAAGATCACTCGTGCTGATGGACTTGGGATAGTTATTAATTAATGAGTACCACGATGGATGTACTTCGCTGTACTTTTCACTGAGATTCTACAAAGGTTATGTTTCTGGTTATACATAAATTGCAGATTTTTATGCAGTCGTGGGGAATTTGAGCCGCAAAAAATGCATAGACTGCAGGTAGTATGGAAAAATACAAAACATCCAAAGTGTGGTACTTGCTGTAATATTTCGTATGTTAAACAATTTTTATCTAGGTTTTTTAACTATCTGCGTAAAAATATGAATTTACGTAAATACCAAGTTATGAATGTCGATTTGAAACTACACGAGAAACACTTTTGCAACTCTGTGTATATCTATGTCGTAACTATACTAAACTGTAACTATAATATGCAACTATTTCAAGGACTGTCTGGAATTTTTAAGGCTTTATATCCTTCTTTTCGAACGGTAGAAGTTGATTTCATCTCTCTAAAATAGCAATTATCCTGATCGTATCATACGATCGTTCTCAATGAGAATCTTCCGTTCCAAGTGATACGAATCAACGATAGAACGTCCAACGTATCTATCCCTCGTTTGCTCGAGTATCACGACCCCTGGCATTCCATATATCTTGCGTTCTTCAAATTCAACTCTTAAGCGTGCTCGTCTGCGTTGAGCAGGCGACGAACGAACACGATAAAAATTTAAATAATACCGCGGGCTCGCGGACATTCATCGTCGTTATCGCGAGTGCAAATACATTCGCGGAACTCAGAGACACGGCGGCTCGTGCTCGAACATTAACTATATCTCGGTTGGACGATCTGCGGCCAAGCAGCGAATAGCAAAAATTGCCTTCGTCGTGTTCCAACAACGAGACTAGTTATGCGGCTACACACGTAGCTACGCGGCCGCTCGTGCACCTACCATACGCGCGTTGGAATTCGCGTACGAATACAGAGTTTGCGACAGCTGGGGACACGTACGGCCTCGTTGCGACCAACCGTGATTCCTACATCTACCTGGAATATTTGTAACGTTTAACTTTTTTAATACGGCTGTCATCGATGGACGATGATACGAAAATTTCGTGAAACGATGCTGCTGTCGGTGAGAGATATTTAGATTTTAATCCTCGGAGTAGGGATTACAAATTATCTGCAGATCCATAAATACTCTGTTAGTTAATAAGCTATGTTCGCCTATTTATTATGAAGTATTCATATTTATTACGATCATTGCGACGTTTGCTATCATTTTCAATGCGTACCTAGCATCTAGAAGGTCTTTGAAATTTCTAGGCTGTAGGTGCCTGTATTTCTCTCGATCCCTACTGTAACGTTGATTACAATCTGTTCATAAAAGTTATATTCAAAGTCATAAATAGCCAATTAATCTTTCAGTTAATTACTCGAAAAATATTGTAATTTTTTTGTAATTTTTTGCACCTAAAGAAATGATTTATGAAGATATACTCGTATTTAAAGGACTAAAAGTTTCACCGATGTTACAAATGTGAAATCCATCCGTTGCGTGCAACGTCGTTCGTCTTTCCAGTCTACGTTTTTTTCCCCCTTCGTTCCTAGTCCTGAGTTTCGGTCGGCTGGTGTTCGGAAACGAGCCTGGAACAAGGGAGGCTCGCCGCGACTTCCGTGCGAGGAATCGTAAACTGGCTCGTTCAGCCGTCGTTATCGCCGCTTGTTACACGATTTTACAGTTTCCGGATGCTTTCCAGCTGTTCCTTAATACCTGAAGCCTCCGGCCTCGAACCGCTTTCAACGTTCGCGAAATCTGTAAAATTTTTATCTCGCGAACGCGATGCACAAAGCCGGTTTTATGGACGACAATTACCACACCGAAGAAGTGGGTTATCTTTTGAGCAGTTTTATTTCTTACCCACGCGATTCCGTTGAGAAACGGCAGCTGGTGAAGCTAGCTTAATTCTGGTCCTTCCGGGCTGAGGATACATTTTCTTCGGTTCAACCAGGATAACGTTCGAGCTTCGGTTAGTGTGTAACACTCTGCAAGACTGTGGTTTGAACAGTTGCGGAGAGATGTTCTTAATGGTTTTTAATTACGAGGATGATCTTAGATATCAGCGGGATGCGTAGAAAGTTATCTTGCCGTGATATATTTCTTTGCTCCTTTTGTATTCCTTTGTGCAGATAGAAAATAAACGAAATTTCTAGAATCTCTAACTCTCGCGTATTTTAACGAATGTTATTAATGGAATTTTATAAGTCGCAAGCTATCGGAACTGATAAATTCTTCAGCAAATTTTAGAAATTAATGAACCGACAGCTACGATGTTTAAATTGTATTTATTGGAAGATAAAGAGAGATATTAAAGATTCATGTCGTAAAATAAAACTTTAGCTGGTTTTTGTTGATTTACTGAAATTACTGGAAACCGCTTCGACTATAAATAAGTTGATTATTCCATTTGACTGATGAATTTGATCAAACTAAAGCTGTATAATCTATGGCTCGTAACTGGTCAGTTCATTGATATTATTAGTCGTTAAATTATTGAGTAAGGAGATGCAAGAAATACGAAAGGCACGCTGGAATTTTTAACAATGTTTTCTACAACTTTCCGTATTGATTTTAAAGAAGTTTGGAATTTTGGTGAAATATGCATGAAAGAAGGGATGGAAGTAACGGGGTCGTGAACTCGATACATTTCCGTCGGGTCAGAATCGATATCAGGTCTGGAGAAATCTCTTCTTTTGAATTCTTCGGTCAAGTCAAGGATCCCCATTACAGTTATCAGCGATTGCGGATGCTCGAGATGACGAGGAGGTCGAGCAGAAGGCGCCTTAATGCTCAGCACCACTCTAATTTCGCCGTTTCAACCTACCTCAAGGTTGAAATGCAATATCGTCGTTAGGCAGGCAACTCGAAAGTATTTCCGACATTTCCAAACTATTTCCAAGACGGATTTCTTCCTCACCGGTTCGGAAACCGCCGTGAAAACCAGAATTCGAATTTCATTTTCGGTTTGCTAACGATCAACCGATCGTTTCCACCTTTAATTAATACCTTACGCGTTCGGTTTACCCATGGACCTTAAAATTACGCGATAATTGAGACCTAGTCGGCGAGGCTCGAATCGCCTGCAACCTTCGATTCTCTGCACGAAAATTTCCATTTCGAAATGAAAGTTCTCTAGATTCGCGACTCGGTGTTTGGATCTCGGCAATGTCGAAAAGCAACGCTGTGTTGAAAGAAAAGAACCGAAAGGAAGAAAAGGATCAATGGCTTTTGTAGGATTCTTGGACTGGCGGAGAAGCGAGCGTTCCCGCCCAATTAGTCCACACACACTTGTACAGTGTTTCTGCGGATGAAAAGGCGCGAGTGTATTCAAAGATTCCCACGGATATCCGTGAAAAGCCACGAAGCGGATAACATTATCCATTCCAAACGTTCGTCGACCCCTGGAGTCGTCATTTTGCAATGATAAATTTTAGCCGGGGAATCGCGAAAGGTCGGAGAGGGAAAGTGCAGCGAACGTTATACTTAGGATATGGATCAAGTGGTCGTGGTTGTACCGGTTGAACAGCAACAAAATGTTTAATTGCACCGTCCTTTCTAGGCGCTATTTTCTCCCCGCTTTCGCATCCTCTTTTCCATCCCTTCCTTTCTCTCTCCTCTGTCTCTCTTTCTCCCCCTCTCTCGCTCTATGTCGTCGAGCCGTGTCATCGTCGTTACGTTGTATCATCTTCCACGAAAGGTACTCTCTTGCTTGCCTGTTAGCGCGATGGAGAACCGTTTGTTCTCGGAGGCTCGGAAAGGATTACGGCTGGAGGTTCTCGCAATTATTCCGTTGAAATTAGTGCCGTAACTACGGTTTTGTGGCCGTTTCGTAGACACGAAAGCGAGAAAGAGAGAGAGGGATAGGGAGAGAGGAAGGTGGTTAGCGGGCAACTTTTGTTCGTCAAATTTTCCGTAACAACTTTTCCATGGTGATTAAGTGGAGCCGTGATGCTTGCGTTTCGAGTGCCTTTCGACACCGGGGCCGGAGGTGCGGGTTTAAAGAGGCCGAGCGAGAGAAATTGTTTTTCGCGCCAAGATAATAACTCGGGTAATGAAAATAGCGAGCAACGATACCATACAGCCGGAACGAATCGTATTTTAGGGATGCGCCGCATTGCGGTGATCCAGTTAAGGAGCGAATTTTAATTGAAGCCACGTTACCTGTAATACCGCGAGTAATGCATAATTTATGACGAGCATACTCTGTCGTCGACCCGGTCGGACATCTTTACGTCTTGGGTCACTGGAACCCTTTACGAAACGCAGCGACATTTCCACCGAATTCCAAAGTTCAATATCGTTTCTCGTGCTTTTAATAATCACCCATTGAAAATATTCTCCGCTCACAACGCGCAACGATAATTATTTACATCGATTATTCCCGATTATTTCAATTCGTTCGTCATCAAATTTCCGTTGCAATTAGTTTAATTATTATCTGTGAAACCTCCGGACGTATTATTCTCGATGCGTCGACACGGTCGGTTTCATTATAACACGTTATTTCGTAGCGGGTCGTTAAAAAATATCATCCGTTATCGGATGAAAAAAAAGAGCTCGTATTTCGTTTACATTGAATGGACCCGTTAAAAACCGGACAACGTTAACACGTTCCTCTCGCCGGTTCGCGTCGCGTTTCGTTGCTCCGTTAAAATCGGTTTGTTCGTCAAGCAGCGGTGGAAAGTCTCCCGGGGCCAGTGGTCGATGACACGGTTATTAAAAATGTAGTGCCATCGATCGATGATAATCTACCATTTCCTCTGTATTTATATATTTCAGTGACGGGATGAACGCGGGAAATTCATCGAATCGACGCGACGTGAAATTACGCGGCTTTCGACACGCGTTGGTTTCACGCGTAAACCCGGTGAATCATCCAACGTCGCGGAACGATTCGATATACGGTATATTTGTGATATGATTGTAACTGCAATTGCGGACGATCGTTGGACGTGTCCCACCTTGCAGTTGCACTTAGATAAAGCCGTTCTCTCAACGATGAAGGCATTTTCAGACGAAGAGATGGGCGAGGTAGAGAACACTCGGGTCCACCAGCGTCTCCACCATCCGATAACACGCCAGGATGGATTGGTTTTTTGCACGTGGAACAATTCTATCCTGGCTATTATCCACCCTTCGCTGCCGCCGTTTCTTCTTCCTCTTCCTCCTTTACCGCTTTCTTTCGTCTCTTTTTCTTCGCCGAACCCTCGACCCTCCCTGCCGATCCGCATTTTCGTGTCCATATTTCCGGCGTCGTGCAAAAACTGTAATTGCATAACGGATGCCCCACGCCGCGCTGGCACGTTGGCTCCTCGCGTGCCGTGGAGCCGGGCCAACCGGCAACTATTTCCATATATCTTCTCATTGATTCCCGTATGGAATCTAGCCAGTCGCGTGAGCGATATTCAAAGATTTACTCCTCGAACTTGAGTTATCTGGAGGGATGCATTTACATGCGGTATCTTTGCGGTGAACCGTCGTTACTTCGACATTGGGGGAAAAAATATTTCGATATTTTTTCAAATATACTGGAGATCGTGATTTGACAAAATCGTGTAATAGCATAGAATCATATTGATAAGGTTGTTATTCCAATATTTCGACAAATTGACGTAGCGATATTCGATAAATTGACGCGGTGATATTCGAAAAATTCCTCACTCGATTAGCTGACAATTATTTCATGCTTCAATGTAACCTGCATAGCGATGACAAAAATACAAAAATCCCAAAATCAAAGGTAGCACGGACGTGAAATTGATCGAATGCATATCGAGATGATTAAAAGATGCGAGTCCTCTATAAAGTACGGAAAATACGACTTACGGTGTATCTCACTTACGGTGTTCGTACGACATTGCTAAAGACAATATTGCTAACGTAGGAAACGGCGATGAAACACGGTGTCCATTATTTTCGTTGAAATTGAGGGACGTCTGGGAGCGATAGTGTGAAAAGCGGACGGGGCTAATGGCCGGCGCGCGCGGCCCGACTTCTCGAAAACGATTAATGCAAAGTAGCTCATCGTGTCAGTTAGCATAAACTGTAAAGGTGGAGCGTATCGCGGCGCGGAGGGACGTGTAAGCCGGCTTAGTGTCGAATGCCGAGGCATACCGTTTAGCTTGGCCGTTGCCGTGGCTCGATGCGCGTCCGCAATTTGTAAGCGGTAACGACGCCCTTTGTGTCCGTTAATGTCGTATACGATTCTTTGACCACCCGGTATATAGAGAAGTACTGGAGCTCCAAACGAGCTTTTTGTGCGCGATTGTTGGACGTCGGACGGCCGCGAGAAACGGCGCTGCGACGCTCGAAAAGCTGTGCAACGGCAAGAGTATACGAAATGAACGGAACGAAAGCGCGATCAAATTTATTCGAGAAAATGCCTTTGTTTTCGGCTACGCTGCGTTTCCGGAATTCCTGGCGCGCGCGTTTTGTTTATAAAACGATTAGTCGTATCGTTCACTTGCTACGGACCGTGAAGTTACGCGCGCGCTTATGATCTGGTTTCACGCGTCCTCTGACCCCCAGTGCTCACCTGTTGACTTACCTTTTTTATTCGCCTTTTGGTTCATTAAAAGCTGGGTCAGGGGATCGCGGAGGATTGATCTCTCCTGTTCACGATACGAGACAGGAAGGGGGGCTTAGCTCGGATCGTGTTCGCTGCCGGGCCAGGCGTAAATCGAATCACGAAAGGTACAGCTGCGTAGCGAAAAATTGGCGACTTTAATAAAATGTTAGAGCCGACTACGTGTACCGGTGAGAACAGATGACTTTCGCATGACAGTTATTGGGCTGGCCGACGAGAGAGGCTGGCTTTAATAATGCAGGACAATCAATCTTGCTACTAAGTGCGTCATACGAAGAAAGATTCTCGTTTACGGAAACAAATAACGCGCCAGCGTACGTGTTCTCTGTGAAACACTAGCGCGTTGCCATTGGACGAGCAAGTAACTTACGACAACAACAAAAAAAAAAAAAAAAAAGAAAAAGAAAGAAAAAAAGAAAGAAAGAAGGAGAAGAAATGTACTGGTGAAACTGGTTCTAACGTTTGCGAGGATGCGTGATTATTTGTCACGAGAGAAACGGAGGAAAATTAAAAGAACGAGGAAGGAGGGGAGGGGTAGAGCAGAGGAGAGGCCAGAAGTCGAATAATCACGGAAACTTTCGCTGAAGATTCCCTTAATTAGCGGAACAAGTCTCCAGCCTTAATTACGTAATAACAAGTGGCGGTTCGCCGGAACTTTACGCAAGATGACTCAATTATTACTTTCGGGAAGGAAGACGTAGCGTCGAACTTGGGCGTTCTGGTTGTCTCTCTGTTTTGCGAGAATTCTCGATGAAACACGCGATGGTAGCGACGTCGGCGGATTAACATTCTCGTCCCGAATCAGCTTCGTTCTGGAGCTCGGCGAATTCTTGAAAACGCGAGCTGATGCAGAGAAAAAGGTAGGGAGACCCGTCGACTGCAACTCCTTCGTGCTAATTTGAATAACACTGCAACAAATACTAATTTCACCGTGCTACGTTTACGTCGTTACCCCGGGAAGCTGGCGAGGAAGCTCGCCTCGCGTGCACGAAGATACATAACGGCGGGAGGATGGAACGACTAGAGAGAGTCTTAGATTAATCTAGGGCCGTAGCAGTGATGGTGTTAGTGCCAGTGCTGGTGCTGGTGCTGCTGTTTCCAAGCTAAAGTTTTCCTCTCGAAGCTACGGTAACCTAGCTAACTCTCGTGACAGGGGGAGAGGATACTTGTCCAATACTCGTATAAGTATAGCCGAGGTAGACCGACTAAATGAATATAAATGACGTTCTCGCCTCAGCCGCTGACCAGGACCAACGTGTACCGAGGATTTTCAGTGTCTGCCACCGACACACTTCCATCTCTATGAAGTCCCCGCATCACTTAGCGACAGGATAATGTATGTACACGGACGAGCTGCAATGCAAACGAGCCGCCGTGACCAACGGAATGGCTAATCCCGGTGTCGATGTAATTCCATTAAGTCGGTTTTTTAAGAAAATCGGATTTCCCCTTTTAATTTCCAGTCTGAATTATTTGTCCGCTGTATGCAAAGCCATATACAAGCGAGGATTACGATAGTCCACGATAAACGAATCCGCGACTCACGCTTGTGTTTATTAGCGGACAAGTTTGCCATATCTTGTATCTTTTCTAACCGAGAGCAAGAGTCGTACGAAACGTCTTCTTCTATACGAGATGTATACAAGATACGTAAGATTTACGACTCCTTGTTCGTTTATATATTCGTTGTTAATTTTAATTGCTTGGATTACATCTGCGATTTTAGTAACGACGAATTACTTATAGTTGACTAAATTACAAGATATCTTCGAACGCGAGCAGTCTAATCCCCATCTAAGCTCTACGTTATTTTAGGATCCTGACCAACGATTCAGAAAAAGATGTATGTCGGATATTTAGAAATGACAACTTTTAAATAGAAACGAGCTGGATTGATACCGGACGATATAAAAATATACGCGAAGTGTTATAGACACTGAAGTCAATTTTATCGTAGAGGAGTGTCATTGATCGAAGAATTCTCATTGTATCCGCAACAATATTTCAATCAGGTCGACGGAGATTATTTAATAGACGCTGAGAGAATAATCTCGCGGCGTTGTTGTTATGATAAACAGGCTCGCCTACGTTAAAGTACTCCGACGGCGTTAAGACTACTTTAGCCTACTTTAGCAGTTGATCCGACACGGTCGATTCAATGGACTTAACGGACTCATCGGTACGGTTTACGGATTCGGTTTGCCATGTCGGACATGAATTTTAACAGACATTTTTGATGCCTCTGTTGTTTGCGCTCACTTCCTCTTCCCATCTGTTCCCTGATGTTTTCACAGTCAAATTAAAACCCGATCTCGTTGATGTTACGATCGGACGGCCATCGAAACGTTCGGCAGTTTAAACGTTTCTATGCACGACACGCGAACAGTTACGACCGATAGAAGGGAAATTTAAAAGTGGTTCAACGAGCAAGGGTGGGGAAGCGGGCAAATAAATTCAACGAGGTTTAGGCCGGTGACAATTTTTTTTTCACCCTACCGATCGATTCGATACGAAATCCCCTCATACGGACGTACATATATTTTCGAATTATCGACAGCCGGCCACGCGACAAATTGTGCTCGAGCACCCTTCTGTCGATCGCCGACAAGTTTAATAGGTTGTGAAATCATTTTGAAAAATAGTACCGATTCTTATGAGAGATGCGTATACTATATACACTTGCCGATCAAGCATCCTCCGTTAAAACACTACCCTGTGAAGTTCACGGAACAAAGACTGCGTCGGATGCAATAATGTATTACGGTTTGTCAAACGCGATCGAACGTGTTGTACGAAGATGTCGAACTGTTTGAAGAGGATCGAAATTTTCCATGGTTCTCTTGATATTTAAATGACAATCGAGAACCGTAGAGAAATTGCAGATACGAGTAAAGATTGTTTCGTAAAATATACAGAACCGAGAACGTAATCGTCTTTGCGAAACGCGCGTAACTCACGTCAATGTACTATATACGGTGGAATCGTGAATGGCCGGCAGTGCGGCACTACCGGTCGTGTCAATAGAGACCGGCGAGCAGAGTTAGAGGATGGAAATCGAGAAAGGCAAGCAAGATCGTTCGGGGTCTTGTAACTACTGACTAATTCAGCGGAAAGCCGTTAAAGCAACATTTGGATACGCGCGGACGTCGATCAGCGAAGCTCGTGTTCAACTTTCTTCGCGTGACAAAGGGACGACATATTTCCTGGAATATTCAAGATATATATATATATATATATATATTCTTCCTTTAATAGTCGTTCCAGTTAACACAGCCACGGTCATTTCACCTCGTTTTTACTTCGGTATTGTTTCAGTGGAGCGTCCATGAAAATTGCAAAGTTTGCTCCATTAGATCCTGTCCTTTCTCCGAGCTCGAACATCCCTTCTTTTACATTGCTAATATGGAATAAAATTAAGGACGACCCCGCAGACTTGTGCAACGAAATTAAGCTGCCGCGCAAACGGTCAATTCAATTAGTCTCCTTTTTTTCACGCGGCTATCCTATCCCGATCTCGAGCTTCGTTTCTTCACCGCGTTGGTTTCCACTCGCGGTACGTTTCCCACGTAACAAAGGCAACCCGACGAAGATTCTTGACAAACGATCGAAGTTTGAAACGGAACCGATTCGACGAAAAAGAGCAGAGAAACTTTCTCATCGCTCGTAAATTCTTTCTTTCGGTTTCGATCCGCCGGATTAACGGCGGAGCGTATCGAGAAGGCGTTAAAAGCTTCATCGGTTGTAACTCGTGATGATCGGAAACGGGGATCGCGGCAGCACGATCTAACGATAACGATCGGAACCTCTATACGATGGTGCATTGGCGAAATATCAGCGGGATTTCGGTAGGAATTAAAAAAGGCGCGGTTATATAAGCTACGCTCGGCCAAAAGCCAATGGCGTCTCCGTTGAATGTAACAGATTCTAATGGTTATGTTCATGGTTACTGCCGGCAAGAGAGAGAGAGAGAGAGAGAGAGAGCAAAGAAGAGAAAAAAAGAGGAAGAAGAGAATCGGAGAGAACCGGTAAGCGAGATACTCCCTAATTACTTGGGGAATATCTGGCTCGTTGAGGACATAGTCTCGCGAGCCACTTACGCCTTACTTACTGCCACGAATAACTTCCTCTTCCACCTCTTTCACCCTATTGTCCCTTTTCTCTTCCTCGATTTCCGAATTAACGACAGCCGTTTAATAAATACCCACACGGTCATAGCGAAACGAGGCATAATTTCGCGCTGGGACGCTATCGTCCGGTATGAAACTTTGTTGCGGGAGTTGAATTATCGCGCGAACTCTACGCGTTCCAATGCCCGTCCCGGCCCCCGACGTAATGGAATATTTAATCCCTTTTTGACTGGGCTATTTAAATTTTCCCCGCTTATGCATGAACAATGAAATTGCGCAATACACTCGGGAATAATTGGATTTATCTTTATTTAAACGGAACCCCCATGCCCCGAGCGTAGTTCTCTCACTGTGTGCTTTACATCACGCGAGGTTTAACGTTCACCCAAGATTCCACGCGTACTGGTTTGGTTTATTCAAACGATACTACGTTTCGTGTCTCGATAGTGGCCGCCAGGCAAGTAGAACGGGTCCCTGCATAGTCAGACGCAGCGAGATTTCGCCTTATCAACGCAACGCAGTCCTTTCAGACGCGTGTTTCGTGTTTGTAGGAGACGATACTTGGTCAATTACTATTCTTTAATTTAGTCAAAATTAATCGATCGATAGTATCTTGATGAATTTCGAAATGTCGAATGATTCGAACGTCGCTTTTTCGTTAGGTATAATACGATATATCCGTGCAGGGAACCAAACTTTGTTTCGTTCGATTTTTCTTAATTTTAACGTACGACATGTATCGCGTTGTAAACTTTATCCACGAGATATCAGATTCTGCTCGAACTAGATGGGTTAAGATTCTTCGATCTTACTTGACTCGCAAGAGCGTTCCTCTTCTCTAACGTTGTCTTCTTACTCATTTATACTAACTCCGCTATTTCGAGCGCATTTTTCAGAGTACGTACTTCGTGATCCCATCTTGAGCAAATTCACGATCGCTGGAATGATCTAACTCGTAAAGACACAACGAGTGGTGGAAAAAGGCGGAAGACGTTAACGAGATCGAAGTTTGGTTCGCGTCGCGTGACTACAGTGGAAGTTTGTTCGGTGAAAAGTTGGCGTTACGCGGCAGCCACGCGTGCTGGTCTCGTTGATTCTTAGTCAAACATACAAGAAGACGAGGGGGACAAAGCGGTCGTTCCTTTGCGCCCGAGAACAAGTGCTCGCAACTTAAATAATAAATATGTATAGCGGAGTTTGATATAGTGTAATTTCGCGAAGTTTATACCGCGGGATGTATCTCGCGGCTGAAACTTTACTTCGGGAGTTGAATTACCACGTGTACTTGCCCCGCGCGGCCCTGACGGTGGACCAGTTACGTGACTGAATGTTTAATATGCTTGGACGCACTACCATTATCGCGCTAGGCTTTGAATATTTTATAGTTGGCGTCATTTGCGCACCGTTGCGACACATGAACGTACACACGCACACGAACCTCGGGATACAGGGTCATTCAAATAGAGAGAGAGAGAGAGAGAGAGAGAGAGAGAGAGAGAGAGAGAGAGAGAGAGAGAGAGAGAGAGAGAGAGGGAGAGAGAGAGAAGTACACCAACACGCGTACTTCATAACTTTAATCCTTAATTTTGCGTACCGGAATTTGTGCTGAATTTCTTTCGACGGATCGTCGTCTGTCTCTCTCGTGAATCACTTTGGAAATATTTCTATACATTGTACGGTTGTTGTACGGCCGTTTCGTCTCTTCGTGATCCACGACCGTGTCGTTCTTTATCTGTGAGTTGTAAACGAAAAACCGTAAATTCCGCGAGATTCACCTACGCGGAATTTAATATTTCAAAGTGACTGGAGGGTCGCGTAAAAGAATAATAAAGCCGTCAGCTTTTGATCCGACACCGTTAATTAAACACGTGCGAGCAACACAGGGGAAGCTTATGGCGCGCCAGGTAAATTCAGCCGACGAATTTCACCAGGGCGGCCGTGTAACCCTTCTTTCTTGAAGGATCGTTTTTGCTTGCGTCCAGTTAACCAGGCACTTTGCTCGAAGAAAAAGATTTAAGCCGAAAGTTAAGGGAAGCTTACTGCACTCGAGTCGAAACGACTGGCGCAGGTTTCGCTCGCGTACACGGCCAGTCACGCCGAAAGAGGACAAAGTAATAAAGTTGATGGCAACAAGGTGGACGAGGACCAACAGACAGTCCGGGAGAAGAGCGTAAAGGCAGAAAGAGAGAGAATAGAGTAATGAAATGGAAAAGTTTCTGGCCGAGCCTTCTCTTACCGGTAACGACTGCTAAGCGAATTAAAGAACCGGCTATCTTCGGGCCAAGGAAGAGTAGCAACTTCTTGCTAAAGAGGACGTCGTTAGAGTTCTTTCCAGCGTCGAACGGGTCTAGATACGTTTCCTTCGCGGACGTTTCTCCCCAGGAAATATTACCGGAAGATTATCCATGGCGTTGCCTCGCTTATCATCCGGAAGATGTTCGTTAATTATACGCCGGCATTTGCATACGCCACAGTCGCGTATCAGGATAGTCAGGATTGCTCGTGAGTCTTAATGCATGACTTACTTATTAATCTTAAGCATACTGGCGTTTTGTCTGGCGTAAAATTGCCAAATCGATTATCGATACTGGCCGATACAAGCGGTACGGGACGTCAGCCTTCGGGACGTAAAACAATTAATTTTCCCAGCACGCGTTCGTTATCGTTTATATCGTACAACCACCGGTACTTCCTTGTCAATCTCGACACGTTAAAGTATATTGTAATTTGACCGGAATATTCATCTCATTTTTTGTTCCTTGAATCATGTTTATGTCGGGCAACTTTTCATTGACCAATTAAGCGGATCGATTAAAGCGTTAAAAGCTACGACGTTTTGTCGTTCAATACGGCTAGTACGACGCGTAAAACAATTTGCAAACACATCGTTACTCGTCAACTGGTTTTTCAATGTCTACACTTGGAAGCTCTAACATGGTCTTGCATAGTTGAATCGATTAATCGCTTAATCAGAGGCAACTATTTTGGTAATAAAATTAATGGAACTTTACGAATCATCCGACCATTTTATTCGAGAGAAAATTATAAAATCTTAAAGAAGGAGTCCACGATCTGCAAAATGTAATTTGTCAATGTATCGATAGCACCTGTTAAGCAAGAGGATTCTAATCGTTCAGCTAAAAATGGACGAATAGAGAGACGATTGGAAACTCGTGATCGATATCGCGAATAACTTTGGTTTCGAAGTCGATTGTCCGACCAAAAGTAACTCTGCTAACGTAAACTCAATTTTATCGGACTATTCTTTTTCCTTTAATGAGAATCGCATTAAACTGAATGCTGGCAAAACTGATTGTAAACACGAGGAAGAAGCAACGAACAGCTATAGAAAGGTTGGAAGGAGGATAAACGAATCTCATTTGGTCGACGCGTTGCTCTGCTAGACACCCTCGGGGTGATAACTACAGGAAGCAATGAATTTGACGAACTTGCTGTATTCGATTAGCACGCGCGTTGCTCGTCATGTAACTTGGAAGGTATTCAAGCTGCTCGGTAAGTGGAAAGTTGCGCGATCTCTATGGTACGCGTTACGCGGTTATGTTCGAGCTACGACCCTCAAAGTGCTCAAGGTTTGTGATCGCTTGTCCCATGCTTGTTCCATACTTGTTCACCAACGAGAAAGGGCTATGTAACGTTTTGGGATATCAAAAAACAATTTTCTGCTTTTGTCCGTCGTTGGCTTGCGAACAGAAAGTTTCGGCGTTTAATAAAAATTTCCCAGGAAAATTTTTCGTATTTAATTTAAGCGAAAAGCTTGCTCGCTGCTCGCAAACAGCCACGGAACAAGTTAAATTTAGTCAGTTTTCCGTGGATACTCGATGTGTCTCTCCTTTCCCTTCTGCCGCCCTAACGAAAATCGCGGAATTTAAATTGAATTTACGCGATACGGATTAAATTTAACGAACGACCAGAAACCAGCGTTCCACCGTCTTACGTCGCTCGGTATTGTGTACATATATATACACACCAAGGTAAATTTATTTGATAGTACAAACTGTGCCCCCTTCGCGACCGGTTGGAATCTCATTTCGCGTTGAATCTGTACGTCCGGTAACTAAAGCGGAATCCGGACGTGCTATTATCCTTTATCTTGTATCGCGAGCACGGACAGTTAATCGTTAGCAGGTTGTAGCCGAGGTGTTGCTAGACGATATGGACTCTTTGCTGTTCGTTGGACGCGATCCTGCTTCTCGTTGCTCCATTTTTCGGTTAGTCTCGGAGTTAGTAGCGGCAGTATCGCGCTTTTATCGTTGTCGATTTTCTCGATAATGCTTGCACTCCGCACGGTTCCACCATTCTTTGTTCATTTAAGTCCGAAAATATTCGGTCACATTATGAATTTTATATTTTTTTTTCCCCAGCACCACGTGATTTTATATTTGTATTTTACGCTCTCCTCGAGTTTCTTTTCATGTAGTTCGCATCGATGAGCCATTTTATTTTTTATTTTTTTATTTTTATTTTTTGTCAGTCTCCCACGACGCGATAGCGGAATTCGGAATCCATTGGCAATACGGTACGCGATATTTACCAAATGAAACGACTTTTATTTCGGATTATGGAACCGATGTTCAGATGGGTAAACGAGTCGAACACGATCGGGGCGAGCAATCGCGTGGAAATCAAAAACCTATTTGAAATATCGTTGGACGAGGCTCGTTTTCGTTCAGCTCGGTCTGTTACCGTCTGTTACGGGCCGTGTTCGAAACGGCACTTCATTCCTCGCTGTAATACGCTAAATGCAATGTACAAGAGAGCCGTATTTGTTGGAAATTGATCGAATCCGATTTGTAAAAGTTGTCTGTCCCGGATAATGATTTGCGTGGAATGGTGTGCAACGTTTTGTTTCAAGTAATTGGTCATCAACAGTCTTTAAGTAATAAATACTTTGTTCGATAAACCACTCCGACAAAATATTTTAACGCACTCTCTCACTCTCTCACTCTCTCTGCTTCGATGCTTTTCGTTCACGATTTATTCACCGAAATTGTATTTAAAAAACACACACGATCAACGGATTTTAATTAAAATCACCGTTACGTACTACAATATAAATTTCAGTTTACCGATGGAATATATGAAACGAGCGAGAACCAGCGCTGTATTCACAAATTTCCATGAAATTGAAACGTCTGCTTTCCTATTTCGGCAACATTTCGGCCAAAGCCGGAGATGTCGCTCTTTTCTCAGAAATCGTGGAAAGAGGCTTGCCAAGTCTCGAGCGAACGTGTTAATTTAATAAGCTAATTTGGCAGCTGGCCAAAGTCCCGAGGTTTCTGGTTTCTGTCCAGACCAAATTGTACGCTTCTACGGCATCGAATAATTAATTAATTATCGGCTTCTCCGACTTGCAGTAACTACGCTTATAACACTAACGATCCAAGTATTCCGCCGTCTTAAAGCGATAAATCGAGTTACATTTTTGTTCCCGTTTCGCGTCTAACGATTCAGCTTGGTTTCGTTTATCTCGCTATTATTGACGATTACCAGCTCGTCGAAGAGAGCGAGAAAGAGAAAGAGAGAGACTATCCGACAGAAGCGATAAAAACGGAGCAGGAAAACATTTTGTTCATTATTCACATTGTTCTTGACTGCTTCATTATTCTATCATCATCTAGATATTTAATTCACTCGATTTACTTTGGTCTCAGTCTCTTATTTGTATATCCTTGAATACCTCTGAAATTCTGAATATATTGGAGTTGGTGTTCCCTCGATCGAATAAGTCTTGAAATAAATCACCGGGAAACCTGGAGTTTTGTCTACTCGATTATATATATATATATATATATATGTATATATATATATATGTATATATATATATATCCATTGGCACATTTCTTCGTACGTAAAATTTATGATTTTCTCGTAGATGACATTGTTCGAAATAAAATGGAAGGTACGGTACCGTACGACGGGCCACACAAGCTCGCGGAGCATGTGGTCTCTAGCTGTTTTCGCGTCGTTTCCCGAGGGATATGGAGGATGCTGAAAATAGCATGTATGTGTATAACATCGATGTCGATATCGTCCGCGTTCTCTTCGTCATTTTTCGTTTTCTCGTTTTTTCGAAGACTAACGGATACCTTAGTATACGAGACGCGTCCGATAGAAACGATCTAGAAAGTTCCCTAAAAATAGAAATTGAGCCGGGGTATCATTTTTTCGTCGAGAGACGTTAACAGCGCGTGTTGCATCGACTCAATTTGTCCTGCGGTAAAAATTTCACCGTGAGTTTTTCAGTTTCGCGCGATAATTGATGCAGGCTTTTGCAGGTGTGCGCTGTTCATGCTCGAATTTGCGTATGAAAGATCGTGAAAACGATCAACCATGGAAATCCAATAACACTGTGTTCGCCACAAGCGCGTAGCTCGACTAGTCGTTGGCTCGATATTTACGTTGTAGTTATATTTACAGAGGACTGCAAGGGAATTCGTATCGTAATTTCTAATCAGGAAACTACGTCGTCCGACTATGTTCTCGTCGTAGTTTCTCTACTTCCGTTGGTTTGTAGTCTCTCTCAGATCATCTCTCCATATCAGATACGGCCGCTTAATGAATTTATGGCGTTCATTTCGAATGCTATCAACGCTCAGCCAGGACAGATTTATCGCCGATTTACGTACACCAGCACGTCCTCCCCGGGAGAACGGCAATTCGGATTCAAGTGCACGCACACTCACGGATTTCGTTTCCGATCCCTCGATCGACCCACTATCCGGTCTTTGCTATCTCTGTTATATCTCTAGACCCGCCATCTCTATCTTTAGCGTTGTTTCGCCATTTTTTTTCTAGTTTTTGTTTAATAGAACAAAAGAAACTCAATAGAGTTTCATATCGAATACGCTCGAATAATTTCCAGAGCACCGATTTCCACGTCACTTGCTCCATTACGATACCTACGAAAAATATTTTGTACCTTTATTTTCCAATGAAACAATTTTTCATCGGATTTTACGTTTCACTTCTGTAGAAAGTACGCACTAAATTGTCTAAACGATGCGAAATTTAACTTGTATTTGGATCCAATTAAGAAGTACGTAAGTGGTATGTACATATATGTATAGTTCAATGTAATACTTTTTACAGTTCTACGTATAAAACGTCTAACGTGACGTTTCTTATCGATCGAAGTGACCAAAACGAAACTATACCGAGGAGACGTACAAGAGAACGAAATACATATTCTAACGATTAAATACGTTTCTTGCGTGGATCACGGACACGAAGAGTTTCGGTCGTCGCAACCGAATCATATTCTCGTCACAGCTGTCCGTGACCGATGCTCGCACGTTCCAGATATTTTAAAACTATTAAGCCCGCAATTTACAGTAATGGCCGTTATCGCGTAGCAAAGTAACTCGTATAGGCAAATGTCCGTCCATTACGCGTAGCATAGTAATTAAGCGGCGGTGTCCCGCAACAATCCACGTCTGCTCGAAAGGGTGTAAAATCTACAACGGGCAAACGGGGGTAGCTCGGACCGAGTGTGTTTACAACGGATGGTCGATTCGGCGAAACTTATTACAGTTGGCGAGTTCAACGAATCCTCGGTCTCGCGAGCCATAGGTATCCTTGCTTCGGGGCCACGTTCCGGATTGGATACCAGGACCATGATGAAGGGACGCGGCGGACGTGATGTATGACAATGGATTTTCCCGGGAAAGCATTCGTCTAATAACGTTTGCAAACTTTACGTACTGCCCGGTATACAAGAGCGGTTCCCAGTTGCACGCGATCTATCAATCGCGACTGGGACGGATTTAGGCGGCGTTTCTACCGTTAACGAACTTTCCATCATTTTCGCCGAAAAAAAACTCTGGATCAGCCGACTCGGAATCTTAATTTACGGCCGCGAGTATAATAATTTCTCCTGTAGCTAAAATCCTAGACGATAGGACGGAACCGTGAATGAGTCTGGCGTCAGATTGCATCGAACTTTCGATTCGATTGATCTACGAGCAGGTTACAGGTTAGGCATCGTACGAACAACGGGTTGCCATTAAATAAACCGAACAATTTATCGTCGACTTTCACAGGTCCCCCATCCGCCATCGATCTTGCGTTTCACCAGTGTCAAGGTAAACCACGCTTTCGCGTTGTTACGCTCTGATAACACTAATCTGTAGTTACTGGCTGGTCGATATACCCGGTCGAGCTCCCTTTCGACCTATGTATGTGTACGTGTATGAGGACATGCGTGTGCGTGTTCATGTCCATCTAGTACAGGTATAGCCGGCAACATTATCGGTAAATCCGTGACAGAGTTGCGCAGTGGCGATTCGATGGGGTCGGGGAGAAAACGGTTGAGAGATAGATAGATAGATAGAGAGAGAGAGAGAGAGTGAGAGAGAGGGAGGAAGGGAGGGAAAGAGAGAAGGAGAACACATGGGACCAATGCGGGCACGGGGACGAGAATTGACCACCGTTCTAACTGCTACAAAATAGGCGTGCGGTCGCGTTTCAAATCCGGATACGGCTATTCTACTTTCGAGTTTAATGCTTGCCACCCCTCCGATTCGAACTCTGATTCTGGATATTAATTTACGCGTAGTGAACCGAATAGTTTTTCTGATTTTTTGTTTGCAATTTTGTGCGGGATCGGTTCGGTTTTATCAGTCAGTCCGTGTTCGCACGTAACAATTCTGGATACGATCACCCATGACGTTAATTCTGCTTCTTAATTCGTCGTCGGAAGCTGGGTAGATATATCGTTGCCGTTGAAATGGATATTGCCCGAAACTAGAAAGGTGACGAGGGTATAATTAGCGACGGATTAAGTCTCTTCGGCCGTAGCGTATTATTGGCCAAATTGGTGACATCTATCCGTGTAGAACTGTGACAAATCTCCAGAAATACCACTTCCTTCCTCTGTTTCTGTCATTCCCTGCTACACGATCGTATTTGTAGACTAGAACTTCTAACCGATGAAAGTGTGAACCGTGTCTATCTTTCAAATCGTGTTATGTTCATTGTAAGTAACCGGTCGGACACGCGATCTTCCCGGGAAACTTCTTTTCATCTCTCCACAGTACCAATTGCGTGGTCCGATTTTTTCTTCAGCTCTGCACGGCAGATTCCCGTGCGTATCTCGCATCCTAAGTAATCCACGAGCCAACACGAGAAGGATTTATGTCCGCGGATACGGGTGGTGGAGTTGGCGCGTGTCTTCCAGCCGGCGCGACGCGTCACGGCAAGGAAATATCTGCAAGTTCGGTCGCGCGAACAACTTGGTTTCTGATACTAGCCGGTCGCAACGTATGTGTGGGTTAATCGTGATTTATCGCGAAACTCGATGTCTCGCCGAAACCAAAGTCGAGACGTCTTGTTATCGTGGAAATTACCGAAAAGGGGACAGGCTTGGCAGGAGCCGAATAAAAAAAAAAAAAGAAGAGGAGAGTAGACGGAGCCTCGCAGACGATGAACTCGTGAAACCCTTCTGAAATGAAGTCACGAGCAGATCGGACTTGTTTCAGCGAGTCTGACATGTCCCCGTCATAAATCTGCGGTACTCAGTAGCTCGGCTGTGCGCGAGCCACAAGTTTATAACGTGACAGAGACCGAGGGAGTCGGTAGCAGAGACAGGCCGCGAACGAACGTAGGAGCGAGAACGAACGACGGAGAGGAATAGACGGAGGTTGAACAGGGCGCGAAAGGGATGGCGATAGGAGAGACAGAAAGTGGGTGGGAGTTGGCGTACAAGAAGATGAAGGGTGGCGGAGGGGCGACGAGCAGAGAGGATAGAGTGCGCGGGTAGCACAAAAGTTATTAAATTTGATTAGACTACGGCGCATAGCTGCGCTGGAACGAGAATAGGCTAGGTAGCAGGGCTATAGGACCAGAATGGAGCTGCGAAAGGGGGTAGATTTCACCTGGGGTTGGTGGTCGCGGCCGAGACACGAAGGTACGAGTTTGGAACTGGTATGGGTGCCTCGGTTATCTACGGCTTATGACACCCCTCTCTTTCACCCTTACACTCGCGCATCGTTCTTTCTCTCTCCCTCTTCTTCCACTCGGACCAGAACTCTCCTTCTACCTTCGTCCGTCGCATTCTCTGTGCACCGAGTACACGTTCCTTGTCCTCGCCCTGCCTTCTCCCATTGCTGCCGCTGGACCTGTATCGCATTAAATATAATTGTTAAAGTTCTTCCGCGCGAAGGGATTACAGTTTGGGCGATTTACGTTATTGTTAACGGAAGACGTGCTACATGGTCTGCTCGTTCCGCTTGTTAATACGTTCGCCGAGTTTAGGCTGATTACGATTCGTACGACGATTGACGTCGTTTTGAACGAGACGAGTTTGGATAATACCTCTCGTTCGGATTACGTATTATGTACGCGTATAATGCTTCGCGTGGGTCGATCGATATATCGAGGTTGTTTCTTTGGCAGGGGATCGAGGGGACCGAATGAACGCGTTGGAAATAAAATGAAAGGCCTAGACGAGCGCGCATTTGTTGTTCGATTCGCGTCGAACGATACGCGATACGTCTGTTTCCGATATCTGAACAGGAAATGCTTTATTTGAAGAGGGGCATGATCAACGTTCTCGGGGCGAGAAGAGACAAACACACCGAGAACAATCTGCAAAACTTTCTCGATCATCGACCGGGCCACGGGGGAGCTGTTCGACCGCGATTTACGACGAGTGGGACAGAGAAATAAGAGGAAAGAGTGGCGAGGATGGAGGGAGGGGGAGAAAAAACAAGAGTTCGATCGATCGCCTCCTTTGTCGACAATCGTACCGTGACTGAACGACAGGTACTGGAATAATCCGTACTAAAATCCTTGGAGACTGTACTGCGACAGACGGTCGCTATTGAATCGAACGTCACATAACGTCGATTTCTCTGCCTCGTTCGCTAGGCTTTGTACGATATCGTTTTTTTTTTACTAGCCGTGCATTCCACTTCAATTAATGATCCAGTTGCTTTGTTCGGTGTACACCGATGCTCATGCGTATTTTATTTAACCGTACTTTTATATAGTATTTCACATGTATAGTATATCGTTATTTTCGTTCAATATCGACTTATCAACTACCATTTTTCACGAGGAAAATTTCGGAAGCAAGATAAACTCCTGCCGCGGTTTTCGGAGGAATCGTATAATCCAACAGCTAATTCCGCTATATTTATCGCGACTAGTTTGTTAAAACTCGCGCGCTACAGTTACCGAGCGTAAATATAGAAATATCGGTTCCGCGGTATTCAGTGCGGCTCCCGATGGCGTCTCGCATAATCCAACGATTTGCAGCATCGTTTGTGCCCGCCGCCAGGAAGCCTTCCTTCGATCCTTTGCCTCCATGTTGGTTGAAAGGGATTTTCGGTGGCGGCGGAAACACGAGCGTGTGTTTACGCGCTAACCAGTCCACGTCTACGTTACGATCTCGCGGCGCGCTCGCTAAGCCAGGAGACACACAGGAGAATGGCTCTACATGGGATCAGACAGTGGTGCAGCCCATATGTAGGTCAGCCTTGACTGCGACACTACGTGCTCCGTAAGCCGAGCCAGACCAGGTGTCGCCCTTCTTCCCTCGTCTCGGTTACATCGTGTTCGTCCGGTTTCTTCGCTTGCTCCACCCGGTTAAATAGCGTCTAACTGATAGTGTCTGATCGCGTTACGTTTGTATAATTCTCCGGTATTACCTTTGTTTTTCAAGACCGCTTTGTTTTCTTTACACGTAGGTGCATTTGTTTAATTTTCTCACGTTCTTCGTCGAATGTACGCAACATTGCGATCGATTTATGAATTAATCGAACGATAAAAGTGCTTGGTTTCGTCAATGTATTAGAAGAACATGTTTCTTTTATCAACGACCGATAAAAACTATAGTATTTTTTGTTTCTCATGGTTTAACAAAAGGACTGAGCTTTTAAAATGATTAACGAAGCGTTCGTACTGATGATCCTTGAAAAAGTGAAAAGTTTCGTAAACTTGAGAATCGTGCGCGGATGAAAGATATCAAGATCGATAAATTTTGCGATATAAGTTGAGGAAACTCGAACTAAGTTTAAGAAAATCTATCTGAAATCAATTTCTATCGTCAACGGCGCTATTAAGTAAAACGAAAGGGAGGTATCCATTTTGCGGGTGAAAATAAGGCACTTCCGGTAATGCGGCTTGAATCAGCGCGGAAATCGAGGTCATTGAGAGACGCGGCGATGGTGGGGCAGAATGGATTCGCGTTTTACGCTGGTAAATGGCAAATTTTCCACGAGAGTTTCATTTTCTCGAATCACCGTTCAGAGATTCGTCGGATGTCATTATGTCAACACGTTGGCGTTTGTTCTTTTTCAACAACAGTATCGTTCTACCAATAAAATTTTCAACAAACGTATCGTACAACCAATGAAATTTTCCACAAATATTGTCAAGTCGAGACATTAATAAAATTATATCACCCGTAGAAACAAAAAATATTCGAATTTACCGTAATGAAGGAAAAATGAAAATCTCTATAATTGTACGATAAGTCGGGCGGTGAGCAAGGTGTTAGGGGAGGGGAGAAGGGGCAAAAGTAACGATAGAGAAAAGTTGGTAAAGCTCGTGAGAAATTGATTTATGGAGAGAAGGGCGTAGGTTTGGTCTTGGCCTCCGCCCTTTGTTGTTGCGCAAAATTGGCTCGGCGGCCGTGTTCGTACCGCAGAATGCGCATTTAATGACGTTATCAAAGGTATGCTAGCCGCGATCGTACAGCTATTTCGGTAAATTATGTCGCGCTGCGCTCTGTTGGGGGAGAGGGAGAGGGGTTAGCTTCAGGAATCCCTCAGAATACCAATAGCCACGGGTCTAATTACGACCATACAGTTAACAGTGACCAATATTGCTATTAAGCTACTCCTCTACTCTATACTTGTCCATCAAACGCACAAGCAAACTATCCCATGAAACATGCGGCCGTCCCGACCACTCCACGACATAGTTGTCCTTTCTTATTGACGTGAGCAAACAGTTTTCGCTTTGTCGTCTCCTATGGTTGTACCGATATTAATTTAAACGCTCAAAAGCTTCTACAATATATTCCCTAACGTTTCATCGTTCCTGTTAAATACAAAGAAGTATTTTGTCGAATATATGAAATAAATTTCTCCCACCTTATTGCCGTCCTTGAATATTTCTATCCCAATGTGTTATTGCTGTTTCAACATCTTCTAAGGATAAATTCACACGTCAGTAAGAGTAACAGATTATAGATTTCCAATCTTTTACCGTTTCGTTTCATTTCTGTTATAAATAAATTGTATCATATTTAGATCCAGTAAAATTGAGTTATCTAAAATTGATTTGCCTTTACCAGCTATTAATTTTATAGTTACGAAAGATTTCGAACGGAAAAATGACACGGTTAAGGGATTAAAATGCGAAAATTCTTGCATATTAACACGAACTCTGTCGTACTTTCCTCGAATTTAACGAATATCACGAAAGTGGTAAAGCACAATCGTGTAAAATGTGACCTGGAAAAGACAGTAAGGGTAAATATGTAAACCGTGTCATGTCGTGTTTAACGACAACTTGTTTTAAAATGTATTATCTATGTTTGTCACACATTTACGAGTCAGCTTATAGGATGAAAAGTAAAAACACGTTTTCTCTGGTCGACGTTTCGTATCGTTTACCAATCGATCATAGAGGAGCGGGGGTGAGCGACGGTTATGCAATTAACGTGTGCCAATATCGCTGTCAATCTGCTTTCTCCATACTTCCCGCGGTGATCCGTAGGCCGGGCAAATTTCCTCGGTTCCAATTACGGGAATTATCGAGACTCACGATGGATGATCACGATGGTTGAAGCCATTCCAACAGACGGAACGGGTCTGTCAAATAGCCGCGAAGCAGACAGGAATTTCGAGAACGCTTCAATCCTGGCTACCCCCGAAACCCACGTGGTGTGCACGATGCTCGTTAGAAAATTTCTGCTTCCTTCGTTGCCGTGATCTCCGATCAGAAATATCGGAAATCGCGTGGTTCCATGCTAAATACCACTGCGTGAGCTCGTGGAATCTCGAATTTTTACGGTTACGTGCCTGAAATCGTATCGAGATTTTCCACCAGAGAATTTTACGCGGACCAAACGGTCACCGTGACCGTACTATCAGATTGCGTATCGATTCAGTATTTCATCTTAGTTTGGACAGCAATATTTTGGATGACGATCCATCGTCGATCTATCGTCGAACGATCGTGATTATTGAAACGTTATTGGCAAGAAATAACTTCGTTATTCGATCGTCGTATGAATCGTTCGGAAGTCAACATTGATCAAGTCTAGAGATTGAATAGATCTTTGAACGTAATAAAATAATTCAGAAGTAACCTGAATAGAAATTTGGCTTTGAAGAATGACTGTTAAAAATTGAAAGGAGTACTTTATGTATTTTATGTATTTCGTATATGATGACGTTACAAACGTTACCCTGTTAAATTTATTTTCAAATTTGCTGTTATTTAAGTCATCTTCTAACGATAAATAAACTTATGATAGCAAGTCGATTGTTTTGTGAGAATTGAACGTTAGTCGTATGCAGTATCGGTCGTAAGTATGATATAGTACTTTTACGCTCATTGTGCTTACTGTTTATATCATTCATCATATATCTCAGAGTCAAATTTCTTACAACATAAAATACTATTATAAACGAAGTAAAATCGAAATTTTAAAGAAAATAGAACGGGTGAATACCTTCTGCGATACTCGTATACGTTATTCGCGAACATCCTTTTAACCAGAACGCACAGATTCGACGATTATCCACACGTTCCCACATGCTCGATGCGTCAACAAAATTACCAGCGAAACGATGGAACGGAGGCAATAAACGGTTGGCCCTGAGCGAAAAACTTGAACGGCGTGGGTAAATAGAATGCGGTCTCTTTGTCGGCGTTTCATAAAGCTCTGCCTGCCGCGCGACACAGTAGAATCCAAAAATGTTTCAAGACTTTCCCTCAGCCGTGCGCGAGCTGGCTTTGAAAACTGGTTGAAACACGTGCCCATTACCGTATATCGTAACGATATATACGTTACCATATATATGTATATATCTCGTTTGTGTCTAATTAAAGGTTCGATCCTCTCTTCGCAAGCCGCTTAAAAGCTTGATTATGTTGTTGGGAAAAATCGGGAGTTTCCCGAGGGAATTCGTACTCCATGTCGTGGCACCATATCGTAGACTTTTAATTAAAACTCTCGTAATAAGGGCGTCGCCGTGAGTATCCGGGCTATTCGAAATCAAATCGAAGGGAACGCGAGGAGGGTTAGCGAGGACAAAGATAGGACAGACGAAACGTAGCGCGGATTAAGCTGGGTAAAATAAAAACGGAAAGAAGGATAATACGGTTGAAGGTAACACGGAAACATCGGACGATGAACGTAAAAAGCTTCGACGCGGACACGTCTCATTAGTTTGGGATTCGGACCGACGATGTATTTATTTACTCGTGTCTGAATATTAAATCTGATTGAAACAACAATTCCGGGAGATGATTAAACGCGTTGAAAAGCTGTACAAATAGCAAAACGGAACCACAATCGTGCCTTTTGTTACCGGAGATGGAAATGACGGATGGCCTCCGTTGTTTTAGTTCCGTGACCTCAGCCTGATCCGTATTTCCTGTACGGTATCGCACAGTTAGAGCGTACAAGCGAATAAACCGCGACACATTCACGAGAATTAGACTATAAAGGGCATCTTAACTGGAGAGCCCTGCCGGACGACAGTTCTCTCTCTTCCAGTTTGCCAGTAGCTTTCGCTTCGTTAAGACCAGCGCCGCAAACTTGCCAAAGTGTTCTCAGTGTCCGCAAGTCGCCGATCACACGCCTGCTGGGAGCTCGTAAGAGCGTAACCTCGGAATTCCCGAGGAGACACTGCGGATAACTGCGGCAGTTGCGGTAGACGCAACCTCATTTTAATTCTACATAACACAGCGACGCAGCTCCTTAACCGTGTAACAGAAACTTCCTAGTCTTTCCGTATCTTGTCTATCTGTATCTCGGTACAAGGTCGAACACTCTTTATTTTGTTTCGCAAATATCTTCCATTTTTCTTCCAGCTTCGTTCATAGCGCGAACTAAAAAGAAGAAATTCTTCTCGCCAAGTTAGGAAACAGCAATAAAGCGAAACTCTCCGTTAGTGCGTCGAAAATTCTTCCTGTTCCTAGTTCTCTTCTAGTTCTCTCGTAGCCAGTGTCCGTTCGAGTTTATTCGAGGGGACGCGGAATCGTTGGCACAAGTTCCACGCATTCTACCCGGTAGTTAACCGGTCCGCTGCTTGAGACAAGATGAACGCGTTCCTCGAACTTGCCAGACGTTTACCGCACACCGACATAGGGGAAGGTACACGGAACGAGGCAAGTGTCACGTATATCGTGCGCTCAGACAGACGTTACGCGCGTTATGTAATAAGGTGGCGAGCGAGGAACAGGGCTGGGAAAGTCAAGATAGTTAGGTGGCGCCTCAATTTTCGGAGAAATTGCCATTACTTGGCCTGGTGGCAGAGAACCGTTCTCACTTTGTTTCCCTTTCTCGTCGTTGTTTGCCGTTTTCCCTTTCCTTCGGGGTAATTTCCGCGCCACGTTCCTCTTCCTATCCCGTCTCCTTCGGTTCGTGTTCTCTTTTGTCGATTATTTCTTCTTCCCGTGAATATGGAACGAGATTTTCGTCAATGACAAAACTTACCACCTAGAAATTACGTAATTTCCTTTCTCGCTCTCGTTCGTTTCCGTATATACTTTTACCGTAATGAAAATTGTATAGGAACACTCGATATCGCGTTTGACCCTTTTTCGATGGAAAACGCATTGTTAGAGCGAAAATCTCTTGTCCTGCTTTCTGCTCTAATCCCTGTTCCGCTATCTAGTTCATTCCGTTTCGTGCATCCGGCGCACCTTTCTTTAACCGCGTCGCGTCGGTTATTCTTCCGCCGGTGCGTTCTTCGTTTCGCAGTTTTCTCGTATTTCCATCCTTTGTAGCCCGGCTGAGCACTCTTGAGCGGAAGAAGTACGCACGGGACCGGCGGTGTCTCCCTTAAGGCGGTGGCCACAATGAACGGCTTCACCGTGGTAAACGTTTACGCTCGTTGTTCGCACAGAGAAATCATCTCCACCTTTCCATTTGACTCGGTCGGGTAAAAGGAGAAAGGGGAACCTCAAAGATGCCTGCTGATCTTCGTCTTTTTCCTGCACCCTCTCCATCCTACTCCTTTTTCCTTTCTTCGTGCACGATACGGGGATAATGCTTTCTAACGTATCTTCCTCTCTATAAAATCAGACCAGGAACCTGCTGAAAATATCGTAGCACTGTCTTCTTCGCCATCCACGAACAAATTCCGCTTTTTCATCTTTCCATTTCGCCATTCACCTCCACCTTTTTTCCCCCTCTTTCTTAACATTTCCTAGTACCCTCTACTTTCTTACACCGCTCCATTCCCGTGCCACTGTATCCTAGACATTTTCCTTCTACCGGCTTCTTATCTACGTTCCTTTCAGACTCGTGCCATCTTTTTCTCGCTTCTTTCCCCCCATTTTCCTCTCCGCTCTTTTTTGTTCTTTTCTCCAACGCTATCTCTGTCAATAGCTCCACTCCTAGGTATAATGTCCCTTTTCGTTGCAATCTGCTCGCCACTTTCAATGGAGGAGGATAGAACGCGGTAGCTGCCTTCGCTAAAAAGGGATGTACGTCCTCAACTTGGTAAACGTTACGATTGCTAGTTGCATTAAGAAATCGTCACCCTTCACGTCGATGCCAGCTCCTTTCATCGAAGTGCTGTTGTTGCTTCTCAGAAGAATTTTAAAGGAAACTTTCTCTTCTCCTCTCCTGCCACTTTCTTTTTTCTTTTTTTTTTCTCCGCCGGGACGGTTCGTTCCAACCGATTTTTATCGTCGTTGCGATTTTCACGAAACAAAAGCCTCCCCCTCCTCCGCAAACGCTTACGTCCGTTCTTAGTTGTTCCATCAGCTTTATTAATTTCCTTCTGCCGCTCCTTCTCTCGTATCATAATATTTTCCGTCTGGACCAACTCTCCTCTTATTTTTTTCTCTTCCTTCCCGGCAGATTTGTTTGCAGCCATCCGCTGATTCTCAAGCCGCTTTTATTTCCACTTTTTATCGATGCTTCTGTTCTCGTTTAACGTTCTCACGTTAAAGGAAGCGGATATAAATGGCGAATTCGCGTCTCGAAAGCACGTGTTCCACAACGAATAAGTTAACCCGTGCAAACGTCCTTATTTGTGTCGAAACGTTCCTCTGTCACCCGTTTTTGCGTTTCGACGTTGAAAAATGAAAATTATAATCCCCAAAGGGAAAAGAAACACGATCAAATCGAATCTTGGTTTCACTGCTCGCCATTAACTATCGACCTCGCGGTGTAATAAAACGACGATGAATTCGAGATTAGCGATTTAGAAAATAATCACTGTTTTATATTCAAGATCGAATATACCTCTGATATTAAATACGACAAATACATATTACTTCCGATTCGTGGTGGGAAATATACATTAATACTTGTATTACGCGTAATAAATTTATATTACGATAGTAGACAGTTCCCCCGAGTCTTTCTCAAATATTTATAAACGGGGTTTACTCCAACCAAAAAAAAAAAAAAAAAAAAAAAGACGCAAGCGTCATGTTGCCGTGAAATTAAGTACAGGCATTCTCCAGAATGGCCGCCTATAACGTCTCGTTTCTCTCGTCTTGGCGATATTGTAGCCACTCCGTCACAATTTCGGTAATCTGTCGTAACGAATTGTATCACCGTGTCCTATGGAATTCCTCGTAGGTACGAAGCTTACCTTCACACCTACAACTTGCTCTTCTCTCTATATAGATTCCTTGAAGAAAAAAAATTCCAACCCAGAAATATACCGACAAAATTGTTGATATCGCTCGTTCGCGTGCCACGCTGTTCAAATTACATGGGTCCCGCAAGGATGCGCCGGTGGAGCTCGCAGATAGCGCGAAGGGAAATATGATTTTCGAACATACGTCTATTTCTGCGTACGTGTCCGTAGATAACGGCACCTTTGTGTACAAACATATATTCCACAATCTCTGTGGGCAGCGGTTAGCAGGAGGTTTGCGGAAGGAGGCAGTGGGCGGCCAACGAAGGTTGCTTGTTTTCTAGCAGCTCTCTCAGACAACAGAAGCAAGAGGCCTTTTGCACGGTTGCCACGGACCCTACCTCTTGCTACGCCCTCTCCTACCCCCCAAGAAACAATATAATGTGATTTAGTAGACCATTACTGCCACTGTACTTTCCGAGTAGCAGCGCCTAGGTGCGGTGCACCGACCTTCCATAGACATAGCGAGCTTACCCCCTAGTCACGTATAACCGACTGTTCTCTATCTCATCTGCCCCCTTTCCACTTGTCCCTTATCTCTCGCCCGATGCCATGACCCCCGTTGTCCTAACCGTTTCTCCCTTTTGGCTTGCCCCTACAATATCGCCCTAATATACAAGCTGACACGTGGAAAAAGCTGCTGGAATTTACGGGGTGCGTGGCCGCTGGGAACCGAACTGGTCCTTGGACACTTGTCGTCCAGGTATTTTTCATTTAATCGAAGAACGTTGCGCTAGCAGTTCGTAGGGAATATTTCGTTTTTAAGGTAATTTGGAATCGATTACGGGAAGCACACCGGAGGATAATAGAAGCGACTTGTGGAGAGGATACGTGCGCCCCTAAATTGAGAAATTTATGTTCATTCTTGCTTTGACGATGAAAATTGCAACACAGAAACTCGCTTCGGAGTATGATCGTATGTTCTTACGTACGCGTTGAATATACGCGTTGGCTAACTTTATTAGTCAGTTTGCCTCGTTTTGCGAGCTGCTTCATTAGTTCTCTTCGTTAGCTAGTTTGGGAGCTATCTCGTTCACCCTAGCAGCAGGGTATTCCCCCAAATAATCTATTCGAATATCTATCGTGGTATATTCTTGCCGGCCACACGATCACACGTACGGTCGTGTATTATAGTACAAACGAATGCCATGGAAACCGACGATATCGCGAGGCTTCGTTAACGTTATGTCGCGTGCGTTATCGCGTACCATTTCCATTTGCTCTTCGATACTCACGAGACTTAATCAAAATATCATCGTTTCATGTAGTTGTTTTTATAATTTGACGTAGGTACACAGAAGTCGATTATTCGACTGTAGAAGAAACGATGCATCCATCATGATCCTTTCCCTCGAAATTTAAACCAACATTTTAATTCAACCTGTCCGTTCTATCGTGTTGCGCAGGATTGTGCGAACCTCTTTAATTTCTTTCCCTTCGGCCGTTAGCAGCGAGGTTGTTATAACAAGCGATATAACGGCGAACGTGCGTATCGTCATGATTTCGAAACTACGTGACATTGTGTGCATTAAAATCAAAACCAAGCCATCTCCACCTTCGCCATTATCTATCCGCGGAAATGTTCAGCAGCAGCGGTGGCGGCCGCTCGCACATTCGGAAACCTTTCTCACTCGCGATGCAAATTAATCCGATTGCTTCGGTTATTTTTATTAATTAATCCGCACGATGGAAAGTAAATTCCATCTCGTTTCCGACATGATTCAATATTTAAGTTTAATCATACTGTAGCCGCTTTCGAATCGACCAATAATTCCAAGAGCGATACCGACCACGACGTTCGCGTTTTCATCCGATCGTTTGTAAAACACGACGAATTTTATTCTATCTCGCGATTCCTATCTATCTCGTTTCCATTGTGTACTTTGCGCTACGCGGAAGAGAATTTATTTCAGCCGAAATAACGGGCAAGATTCGTTATCGTTAGAATGACTAATCGCTCCATATTTTGGTTGATTAATAGGCAAAAGCTAATATGGATTGCTTGTTTGCTTTAACGAAAACAATCGAATTTTTATATTTCTTATCGCCTATTATCAATTCCTAGGATAAAAGAAAAAAAAAAAAAAAACGAAACAGATGAAATTGCACGATAATTCGAAGGTTTGTAACAAAGTGTGAAACGTGGATTCCCCTAAATGTGCTGATAATATGAAAATGTTATATTTTGTTCTTGTAATATTTTATATTCGTACAGATAGTTAAAATTATTGTTCGCACATTCGTACGCATTGTTATTCATTGTTGTTAAAAGTCTAGATTCCTCTAACGTGTTAAACGAATGTGTGTACAAGCTGAAGATTATGCTCGCAATTAACACCACAGGTTTCAGATTAGTCCGTAGAAATAATATTCTGTTACACATGTTATCGCCCTCTTCCATATTAGCCTGGTAATTTATTTTTAATTAAAGTAGTAATAAGACGGAAGAAGGGAATACACTGGAAGATAAAAAATATATTCTCCTCTTTCTTTCTGTCTGAGAATAAGGTTCAAGGTTCTCGCTAACGTGATAGGTGAGGACTCGGAAGCGGAACGATATATTCTTCGCGGTTCTTGCTATAGAAACCAGGCGATAGTCCAGCAACCTTCTACCCGCGCCATTCGTCCTCTCGCGGGAGCCGCAATTCAGCTCGCTCCAGGTTGAAGTAGCGGTTTCTCTGGCAAAAATTGCCGTCAGGAGTGTACGTACATTCGTATCGGGACATCGACACCTGGTCAGGCGGAAAAGAGAAGCTCGTAGATTGGAGAGAGAGAGAAAAAAAACTGGGGAAAACAGAGGAAAAAAAGGGGCGGTTCGGACAGGGGTTGACCCTATATCTCGTTGCTGCTTTACATATCCCAAGCGATCGTGCTGCTAAATCCACGGAACGAATCGATCTTTCTTTCTTCTCTATATTTTTTTTTTTTTTCGTTCGCTTCCCACGACGTATCTCGTGGGAAATCGCGACGAATCGCCAATACTAACGGTCGATCGGTTGACCGAGCGGTTCTCCATAAAGCGTTTTATTGGAGTTTATGTGCTCGACCGCAGTGTACCAAAACTCTTTTTTAAATTTGCACCCAGCCGTTGATTGTTTGCGGCAACGAGACACGCGAAGACTACTCTTTTCAGTCGACTCGTCGCTATGGCTCGTTGTAGAGAACGTTCGAATATTTAAACCTTGGGAAATTTAAATAATGAACCGGTAGGATTCAAATATTCGAACGGACAGCCAATCAGATTCAAATATTCAAACAACGAACCACGTATCGTATTTACATGTTAGAAATTTATTTTATCCACTCGTATCTGAATTGTTAACGTCTATAACGTGTACGGTGTATAGTGACTTACCAAAGTATTTGAACACCTGCCATAGAAAATTCCGATGGGGGTATACTATGTCCGTGATAGGAAATTTTTACAAATATAATTGGTATAGTAATCGAACATTCGTATCGTTGTTATAACGATAGAATTTTAAATCAATCCGGAAATATGGAAAGTGTTGATATATATGCGTGTGTGCGTTTTTTTTATTATTATTCCTTCCGTATAAATATCCCATATTCCGCGTGTACACCATACGCCATGATAAAAGCTGCCCAGCACTATGTAGCCCATAATCTTGGAGAACGCGAATGCGTAAAACGCCGGGTCATTATCCCGACAGATTTTAACGCGGCTTGTTCATCTACTTCATAGTGTTTTTATTGCCTTCGCGTTGTGGCCCTTTCGAACGAGCATCCAACACCGGTTCCATTTCTCCCCATAGCGATGCCAACTACGTAAAGCGAGTTACGCGTTTCTGCGTTCATCTCGCCATGTTCAAGCACTTGTCACCGTGCTATTGCACGATGTGGTTACACAGGCTCGAATCGATAAGGCAATTTTCACCAGGCGATTTTACGGCAAAAGTATCGGTACAGTCGATCTAGAAATGTTCGCGCCAATCGCCACAAAATGCTACCGATCGCGAATCGCGTTATTTCTCTTCATTCGACGATTTCACAGTTTACGCTAGCACATTCTACCATAAAAAGAAATTTTGTCAAATTTTCAGATAGCAGTGTATTCCATTAGCTGAACACAAACCACGTGTTCTGTCTTCTAGCGAAATAAAAATTAAACGGTTTTATCAAAATTTTTGTTACAGGTGCACGATTTGATTATGTACATAGCTCTTCTACGATATAAAAACAGATACACATTTTGTTAAACGATGTGAAACGCATCCAACAGAAATTCTTCCCTTTTTTCTAGAAAAAGGCAAGCAAAAGGTCAAGGGCTATTTTCGTTACGAGCCTTTCAAACGTTTCCTCCATTTGGAATGATTCGAGAGCTAATTTACCCAATGATACCAAAGAAAACACCACCCTATGTTTGCTATGTATCTTACTTACTCGAGCGTATCACGATTTCAGCAACACAGCCCGATAGCGATGTATCTATCGAAGGAAAAGCGTAGCTCGGCCCGGTAATCGCCGCGAAGACAAATAATCGTCGGAGCCGGTTGATTCGATCGATCGAATACACAGCTAATCCCCGAGTTGGCTGTTGCCTTTTAACGGCACTTTCGTGAGTCGACTTTGACCGCAGGGTGGAAGCATCGATAAAGTCAAAGGAGAATTTATCGTGGTTCCCGCGCCTGCAGCGAACGCCGTCCAACACCTAATCTCACCCCTAATCTCCGCCCGGTAGACAGATTCCTCGGGGAAAAGACGCGGCCACGGAGAAACCAAAGAGCCCAACTGACCAACCCGAGGGGGAATATATCCACGTCGTCGCTAAGAATACGTCTTTCCGAATTTATCGCGCGTTCATTTAATTAAGTCCTTGTGTCGTCGCGACCGCGAATCTCGTTCCCTTTTTCTTAATTAACTGCAATACCTAAAGATCATGACGCTGTATCTTCTTTTCCTCTTTCAGGTTGGATATTAATGTCTTTGACGTATATAAGTTTCTTTCGTGCGTTGAACAATTGCTATGTTTGAAGCAGGGATAGACTGTCTTTTTTTCGTCACACGGGCGCCAAAATTCAGACGGTCACGAGTCAGTAGATATTTCTTGCAATTTATACGCACTTTAGGTTTCGTATCTTCGTTAGACTTAATCGCGATGACTACTGAATTTGATATATTTTGTCGTGGGTGGTGCAGTACATCGAAATATCGAACTTTGCCTAAATATCGTGTCGTATCTCCTCAATCTCTTCTAGCAACGTCATCCAAGTCATCCACATTGCTGGACATTTTTTAGTCCATGAAACTTCTTTTCTCATTTTAATCGTTCTAAAAGAAATTTAGTAGACTTTAGGCGTCTTGCGACGATGACCAGACACCTAACATGCTCTCACATTTAGCTCGTGTTCACCAAACTTCTATCCACTCCCGTATCAAAGAACACCTGTTCTCTTTTTCGACTCATTAAATCTGTAGTTTTGTACTCGTGTGTTTCTTCGAGATTAATCACGCAGTCGTAGCACTGACGATAGTGGAAAACCGGAGGGAGAAGAATAGCGACGAATGTGAATGGATCGTCGGGATGGAAGGACGATAGCGTCGTTGCGTTTCAACGATCGCTTTGCATGTGATGTCAGCCACCGGTTCCCGTCGTGCACGTTTTGGCAGCAGGCATATGCGCGTGTCTGTGTCCGTACGTGACGGTAAATTCCATAATAATAACGGCACCGTCACGACTGCCATTCCGAGCAGTTCTCGCCGCGGATGTAATTATGAGCACGTCTCCGCGGTTATCGCCAAATGATGTCCCGCCGCGACGCGGCCTCAAAGAGCGCGCGCTCCGTCTGACGCATGACGTTCTTGATGGCGCAATAATTGAATTTTAAGCGCGTCTCGCGTGGAATTTTGGCCGTGGACGTAGTCGGTTGTTTTACGGGGCTCGGGGAGTGGTTGGTTGGTATCGCTTTTCAGTTACTCTCTGTCTCGTGTGTCGCCAACTCTACGAATCGTCCGAAAGTTACACCTTTCACCGATGTAATATCGCGTCTTGCCAACGTTGATGGCCATTTCTCCCGTGTATTTGAAACTGTTGGAACACTCGAAATCCGATGTTACAAGAATTTACAGTGGCGTGTAAAAATTTCCAATTCGATGGATTTTTCACTTTATATTGCAGCCGACATATCTAAAACAATTTGAATTAATATCGAGCGTGAAAGCATGGCAAGTGAAAGGGAACAGCGCAACATATAAACAATGTTATCAGGTCTGTAAGTATGAAACCGGAATTTGCCTATAGATGGCCCTAGCTGATAATGTAGTTATCACTAAACTGCGTCATTGATGCCAAAAGTCTTTGTTGATATCTCACAAACATTTTCGACTCAGAACAATACAAGTTTCATACAACAGCATAGTTTGTAATAGCGTTGAACATGTCAAATTTTGTACCTGGAAATTACGATTTGCGGACAGCATTGATTTTCTGTTACCATTCGAAGAAAACTGCTGCGGAATCGCATCGAATGCTTGTCGAAGCTTACGGTGAGCATGCTTTTGGTAAATCACAGTGCTTCGAGTGGTTTAAAAAATTCAGAAGTGGCAATTTTGACGCGAGGAACGAAGAACGTGGAAGACCACCGAAAAAGACCACCGAACTGTTAAAACCTGGCGAAACCGTTAATACTGAACGCTATCGACAACAAATGCTCGATTTGAATCAAGCTTTGCGTGAAAAACGACCAGAATATAAAAAAAGGCAACACAAAGTAATTGTGCTTCGTGATAATGCTCCATCACGTACAGCAAAACCGGTCAAGGAAACGATCGAAGCGTTCAGTTGGGAAATACTTTCGCACGCGGCTTACTCACCAGACTTGGCTCCGTCCGATTACTATTTATTTGCATCGATGGGACACGTACTTTCTGACCAGCACTTCACTTCTTACGAAAATGTACGAAAATGGCTCGATGACTGGTTTGCCTCGAAAGAGCGACAGTTTTTTTTGGCGTGGCATCAACCAATTGCCAGACAGGTGGGAAAAATGTATACCTAGCGATGGGCAATATTTCGAATAAAATATTTTTAATCATTTTCATACAATAAACGTGTATTTTCTATACAAAAATTCCGGTTTCATATTTACATACCTGGTATATAATTGTACGACATTAGTTGGAATTTCTTAATATATGTGGCTTGTAGGATAAAAGGTAAAAAATCTATTTAATCGGAAATTTTGGCGCACCACTGTTCAAGCTTGGCTCTGTGATATTATCAATCGTTTGATTTATGCGACGTGTCAGAAATCTGATCTCGGAAACGGCATTTTTAACCTACCGCCTCTTTTAAAAGTAAACTCGTGACCTCCTTTAAAAATAAACCCGCAAACCAGTGGACGACCAGGTAGACTTAGCCGGCTCTTGCTCGGTAAAGAATCGGGATCGTTCGGATAAATTAAAGAGGCGTCGCGTGATAGGAAACGTCGATGAAGATAAAAAGGAAGCGGAACGACTAGAAAATCGTGCACCAGAATCCTGGACAAGGTACGCGGCTAATGCCATTATCGGAATTAATGTTTCACCGTAGCCGCGAGAGGCAAAAGTTAGTCGACCGATCTCACGATGGGGGGCACAAGCGGGGATGAATGTAGGTGCATGGGGTTGGATAGAGGGTGGACGAGGGTGGAACCGGTCGACTTACTGCTACTCCTTTGGTAATTCTGAGACAGGCAGTGTTTTAAGTAGTTCGCCCGTTTTAACCGTCTCACCTATAGCTGCTACTCGCTACGGTTGACCCAGAATGCGAGAGCGCCGCGTGTTGCGAGAGAGCACCCGCCACTCCCGCGGCTCTTTGGGGCAGTTAAATTTGTAATTTAAATCAATGTTAATCCCGAAACCACGGCGCAACACACCGAATTCAGGATTCATGGCCGGCTTTCGTCGAAAAGGCGATTATCGGTCGGATCGTGAAACGGAATCTTAAGCGATTTTTGCGGGGGAGTGTCGACAAGCCTGTTTCCCCGGTTATGTCAACGAATGGCTCGTAAATATTTCCAGACAAACCTGCCTTCTGTCTCGGTTTACGTGAAATACTCGCCAAAGTATTGGAACACTTGTAAACGGATTTTACGTGCCCTGTACGAAACATCTTGAAATTTTATTTCTCGTTGTCATGAGATTCGGCTATCACGATTAAATTGGAAAAATCTGAAATCGATCTGAAAATATATGTACATGGAAATTGCAAGATATTTGGTACAGATATGTGTTTGGCGGAGGTTACGAAAGTATTTAAACAGTCGATTATATATTACGTTAATAAACTTCGATATCGGGCGAAACTGTATTTAACTTATTACACACTGAAGATGGCTAGTCATGTCGTATATTAATTTTTTACAAAGCATACGTCTGCAATAGATTTTTTCCAAATTTGACCGATATAATTACGACAGTTCTGTCTCCTTATAGCGCCAATGAAAATTTCACAATGTTTTATTCGACACGTGCGATACGAGCATAAAAGTTTTCTATGGTAAGTGTTGGAATACTTTCGCGAGCCGGCACAGTTCAGCTCGTAAATACTCGCATAAAATCAATAATGGTATTAGGACAGAAATTCACACGGGCCCATCAACGTTAACGCTTTTTCGTTTGCATTCATTTAGCCACCCCTTTTGGTTATTTGGTATTCAACTCTTAAGCTCGACCGTCGAAATGACCGGGAGAAGGCGGCTTAAATCGTTTTCATGGAGATTCAGGCACGCGTAAATTAGCCACCGCAATGACATTTTTATCTGCAGTTGGAAAGCGATGTTTGCTAATGAATCGTCCCCCTTCCTCCTCCTTCTCGGTGTGGCCAGGTCTTCTTTATCTACGATGTTCGTCGTTTACGGCGGCCATGGGTTATGGTCGAACGTGTGTATGTGTAACGACTGGTCGTCGTACGTGTTGCCTCCTCGTTAAGGAAGTAACACCGTGCCGTTTTACGCGAGATTTACGATAGCTTGTGCACGCATGACTTAGGCCACCTCGCGCGTACCAAATCGATGCACGTGCACCCCCATCGTGGTCTTATCGACAGGAAATAGGGTATTCCGACCGCCTCCGGGTGAAATGTTGCCCCAATAGAAAGATACAGCCACGAATATTTACTTTCCGCCGCTTATCTACGCGGGAGTAAATTTTTGGCACGATTGCTGGCTGCCCGGCTACATTTTCCAAAACTATCGGCGAACCCTGCAGAATAATACGAAGAATATCTAGACAAGGTTGTGGTAAATTTATACGTCTAACGTCACCATTTTTTCTAACTTGATCTGATCGTATTAGTATGCTCGTTGTTCCAATTCTTATCTAGTTTTATTTCTATCTGTAGATTTCATCGTCGGTGAATTCGATTTGTTTCGAGCTGCAGTTGCAATTGGAACGAATTTCGTACGTAAACGAAGACACGTATAGATCGTATACAGAGTTTCAGTTAGTTTATACGAATACACACGAGATGAACTGTAGCTTGGCATTGAAATCGCCGGGAATATATTACGTTTGCTTGATCAATTACAGGGCTTCTAGGGGCCACGTAGAGTGAAAACTTTCGCGTTATCCTTTTTCTACTCCCCTCTACTCGCTGTTCGTTACTGCGATTCATTCTTCAGCCTAGAACGTTTCTTCCTGTTGGCGATCGTTGTTCAGGTAAAAAAGCGACGCGAAAGTTGGTTCGAGATCGACGCTTGACTTTACGATCGCAGGATTGCAACGTGTTTCTCGGTGCTCTATTTATCAATGACTTTGATTCATCGACACATCAATCTGTACATTTAGATCTTTGTTCGATACTGTTAAACCTCTGACGCTGTCGCGTAACGAATATACAGGTTCGTTGGTCAATTTTCACACCCGTTCAATTGTACCAGCACTTTCGACTACAGGTCTCTCTAACTTTTTCCTTTATTTATTTCAATTGTGTTACACCTCGTCTTCTCGATAACAATGAAATCCTCGTTTAACCATGGACGTGTCTAGCTCTCGTTGGGAATCTTGAAATATTAATTCGAGGTTCATAGGCTGTTGCAAACGGTCGTCGTCATTTGACTTAATTATCGATATGTTCCTGTGTATAATTACGCGAATCGTATGTCAATTCCCACCGGACTAGTCTCCGTGTATCTCCCTGCTATATTCAGGTGTGCGTATAGAATACACGTGTACACGTCATTATGCAAGTATACAGGTGTACGTCAAGCGGACAGACCGCGTTCAAGCTTACTCCCGCGTATTCGTCGTTATACCAATATGTTGGAAAATGCTGACCTACCTCCTCGGGGTATACACATATCTGGAACTGCCTGTTGTTTCCGAACGAACCTCTGTATTCTCGTAAATATATAGTGATGTAATACGTATAATATTTCTGACTTAATCACACATCTTCCGTCTTGTAATTCTATTTCTTGAAACATCTGCTGGTAAGCCTCGGTTTCCATAAATACGAATATAATTGATTAAACGATAAATAAAAATTACTTTTAATTAAACTACTTTTAATCCTCCGAAGGTAATCCTCGCAACGTTGGTAATCTGGGTCATTTACGTTCACATTTTATTCTGTTATTAGGTTTTCCGAACTTGAAAAATACGTCGAAAATTTAAGCAAGACGTTTGAACGATCTTCGGGAAAAATGAAAATCCCTTTGAGAGAAATATACAAGTAAAATTTTTTGAGGTTGTCCACGCTGGTTTAAAATTACGTAAACACCGTATTGTAAAGACGAATGGAGAATCGTTTCAGAAGATTCTATCCGTGAAAAGAGGTTAAATAAAAAAGACAGAGAGAGAAAGAGAGAGAGAGCCAGATGGTAAATCTACGAATTGGAGAAAAAAGTTCCGCGGGTGAAAGTTTAAACAGGAATTTATGAGTGGGTGACAGGTGCAATCTGGAGATTATAAATTTCGGATGGAGTCGGTCGGCCGTCGGTTTAATTATGAATTCATTGACTGGCGCTCTGCGCTGCTATGTAAAGCGGTCGCGGGATGATCTTGTACTCCTTTTCTCGAAGAAATATGATCCTCTTTGTCATGGTACGCCGTTTCAGAAAGAACCCTCTGTTCCAACCAGGCTTTTTCGGCCGGTTTAAAAAGAAACCGCGACCGAGTTATGATTTATCGCTGGAACGGGACTCGACGGGATCGCTGAAGGACTGCGAGCAACCGAGAGGAATAGCGAAGGGAATGGCGAAGGGAATGGTGAAGCGGATGAGTGGAACGTGGTGAGGCGTACGTACACCGGAGGACACCTACATTTCGCTGCGGGTCAAACAGAGAAACGCACGGAATGCACCAGGTGAGCCATGGTTCACATGGGAAATGAATGTTCTGTCGCGAATGGAACATGCTCCGAACAGCCAGCCCGTATAAGCGATCCGCTCCATTGACCGGAAGCGACGCGTCGACCCTGGAATCGTTTATGGGGTCGCGTCAGAATTTGTTGCGTGCGAACGTAAAATTACGTCGATCGTTTATTCCTCCCCTTCCTCCCTGTAATCCTATTTTTATCTTTTTCATTGCCGTTCCACGGTGATTGCCGCGCTGTGATTCACAAGATCAGGCTTAGATCATCGCAATTAAAATCCAATGCAAACGACGCCGCCCTGCTGTATTTTTATTTGCCTCTTCTCGTTTTTCGCCTGTTTTTCGTTCTACTATATATTTTCTCGTTTTTTCCTCGGTTCGTTTGATCGTCGAATGCCTGTTGATATGGGCGAGCAGCGGGGATTTCAATTTTCGAACGACGAAACACGACGGAGAATTGGAACGTCGTCGAGCGCGCGCATGAAATATTAATGAATTCACGGGGGAACGAATATTGTAAATAACGGAACAGTCGAATTAAAATTTACTAGAGTAACATCGTTAAAACACGTCGTTTTTAATTGTATTCGCGGTCGTAACAACGAGTTCGAGTAGCGAGTCGAGTCGAATCGGAAATTGTTAGGCAGGGGAAAGAGAAAATTCGCGGAGAGACAGAGCTGTTAGAAAATCGTTACGTAATCCGCAGACTGCGAAACAGAAAGGGGGAAATTGGTGGTGGTATCGAGGCGTCGTGCCGCCGGATATTTCCAGATAGCCTAGGTCGAAAGTTAAGGATGAGCCTTGATACCATATCTAACCACATTTAACAGGTTCTCGCACCGGCGGTAACTTAATCACCGGTCGGTGGTTGTTCTTCCGGCGGTTTTTCCAGCCATTCGGAAGGTTTGCCCAGACACTGGAGAAGAACTCGCCCTTACTTACTCCATCCCCAGTGCAAACAGGCCGCGAGTACGCCGGGATAGCACCGTAAAAAATACACCTTCGCAAGTGGTCGTGGGAAAGCTGGATTCTTTCAAACCTCCAGCGTCTCATCCCTACTTTCAGACAACCTTTATTTTTTTTTTCTTTTTCTTCCGCTATCAGAAACGCGCTAACGATTCCAAGTGGGATGAGGTTCGCGGCAAAGGATGATGGAAAGCTGGTGGCCAACCGGTGGTGCGGGTACGCGCGATCCTCCAACCTCTTCCACTAACTTTTCTATACGCTTTGCTATCCAATCTTTCCCCGGCTCCGCTATACTTTTCTGCTCGGTTCTCGGACTCGCTTTCCTGCTCTCGCGTGTTCTTTTCTTCCAGTCTGCTTCCTCAATCCGCTTTATTCCCACTTCAGTTGTTATCTATTCACGGGGTTACGTTTCGATCTGGACGTTCTGCTAACTGACCTAGCAATTCATTCTAGTATTCGAACGCGACTTTGCTTTTAAAAGGGGGGGAAAAAAAATGGAGAGAATCGTGACAGCATAGCCAGCGACACGGTAACGTTACACGAGTGATCCTTGATGGATCGTGTGAATTGATTTGTTTTTTTTTTTTTACTTTTTTTTCTAACAATTGCGTGTATCCGAGGTAGAAGAATCGGGCGAATACAATTGCCCTTGTTGTAACGCGGAAAATGTTTTCGTCTGGTTCAGTGCAGCTCTTTCAAACCAATTGGTGTTTCGTTTCTTTTATCCCCTCTCGTGTATTAACCAGCAGCTACTGGTACGGTTATTTAGTCGGACAGTGTTTTGGAAGGACTCTGTACCAGCATTCAGCGCATGGAGTTTGTAGATAGTTGGCTCGTCCAGGCAGTAACCGTGGCCGACGCAGTTTAACTACTACGATCAGACGAGAACCGGTGCTTCCTATATGGCCAAGCTGTTGGCAGCATACACCGACTACTTGTCTAGGACAAAAAGACATTTCCTTTGCTAGCCATTCATTATCCTGAACTCTACAACACGAATGTATCCTTTTAGTCTCTATGTAGCCGACAGATGGGCATTCAACAAGTACCCAGCCTTGAAAAGGTCGCCGTTAATCGAACGCATACGCAGACGAGAGGAATCTTTTTCTCTGAATTTTAGGTATTTTTAGTTCAATGATGACGATGTAAATGAAAAACAAACTTGGAGAGGAAGGAGGGAGAAACGAATAGAAAGATAGGAGAAAGGATAGGAAAAGTAAAGCGAAGAAGAAGAAAAAAGGGAAGGAGAGAGGGAGGAAGGCAGAAGAAAGGGACGGAAGGTAGAACAGAGGAGGCAGAGGGAGGAAGGAGAAGAGAAAAGGGAAGAAACGAATGGAAATTGAAAGAAGAGTGAAAAGGAAGTTTCGGTTGAAAACCTTTGATTTTACGACCTTTTTCAAAATATCAAGCGGCTTTTTCTTCGAGCAGTTTCAAAGTGCAAGTAAACGAAAAAACCCTCCGTAACAATGAATTTCGAAATCGGCCGGACAAACAGGTCGGGGGTACTTTATCATTGGGTGAAACATGGCCATTCCCCGACGAAATATAATGATATAAATCGCTCAGGGAACGTCGGTAGGACAATAGGAAATTCTGTGCCACGCGTTAAACGTCGTCGAACGCCGACTTCTCGGTGTTGCGTCGGATTACTTTTCTTCCTACTTCGCCAGGGGGCGGGGGCGAACGAAGGTTGATGGGACCGAGGATCAGGCGCGTGCACTGCAAACTTAATGGCAACGTGTATATAATGGTTATTTATGTGACCACGAAACGCCGTGGGCGTAAGTTTGGTTCCCGTGTTTGACTCCGAGGAGAACGGGACTCTGACGTATCGATTCACCCTCTCTCGCGTAAAAGTCACGCCAACAAATAGCGAGATTTATCGTTGACGTATTTATAAGAGCCGTGGGCATCGTCGAGTGTCGTTGAGAACGAAATATGTTCGTGTATTTTACATCGTTGGAACGCATCGCCACCCTTGAAACGACTGTTCGCGTGGAGCGAAGGGTCGTGGAGTTATCGAATGATTTGACTCGAGCAAGGGTTGATGACGAGGGTTGAAAGGGAAAAGGCGTCGTGACAGATTGTTTGACGCCGTCATATTTTTAGAATAGTTTTATCAAGAGATTCTGCGAGATTTTCCTTTCATCGATATTTCCAGTCCTGTTCTTCTTGATATTTGAGAATGTCCAGCACACTCGTAAAATCTTTTGTTAAACATCCGTTGGCGAACATAATCAAAGCTGAATCAGAATTGATTAGCAGAAGAAGTCGTTGTTAGCTACGGGGCGCTATAACGATTAACAAACGTCTCTATTCGAAGAATAATAGAACTTCAACCGAAATGTGCTCGGAGGTGTACGAGCTTTTTCGAGTGGATCCATTAAGGCCACTTCGCCGCGCTTACAAAGAGAAAAATTTCCACAGAAAATTTTTGTTCGTGTATCTTGGTAGATTTCTTTATTTTTCAAATACGCAACGGCGAAGTTTGTAACGAGACGACTCTTTAAAGTTCACCAGGGAATGCACTCCGCGCGAGAAGCTCGCGTGTTATTACAGGAAACGCGAAACAAGAATTCTCCAAGCGGCAGACTGCGTATTAGCAATTTTTACAGCTACGTTGTTTTAAATTTTAAAACGTATCTTCTCTTCCGTGATAATTACGAAGAAATCAACATTATTCTTTCTTTTTAAGCTAAGAAATTTAAGAACAGCTAAGAATAGTCTTCGGATATCCTGTAATCAATTTTCGATCATTAAGATAGCAAAGGAATGCTGTCGCATTTTTTTTTCTTATCGTGGCGCGTGAAATTTCCATTCGAATCACCAGCAGATATCAGAGATATCCGTAACGCTCGATATTCGACGGAATTTTCAGTCGTTCACGATTTTACATCCATGGTAGAACACATTTGTACGCGTGGCTCTCACTCTTTCTGCTCTTTCCTTTTTTCTTCTTTTTTTCTTTCTTCTTTTTTCTTTCTTTTTTTTTTTTTAGTAAAAGACACAAATGCGGCCAGGCCCTTGTTGCTGCGGTTTCCTGACGATCCGTTTTTTTTCCCCGGAAGAGTTCAAAAAGAGAATCGCATCGAATCGACGTCAGTGCGCCGCAATAGCAGCCGTTCGATAGTCGTTTCTGTCGGTGCAATTCAAAGGATGCGTGCAAACGCGTATCAACGGTGCACGACAATACCAAAGAGGAAGAAAGAGAAAGGAAGTTGGGAGGAGAGAGAAAAAAGCTGAAAGGGAAAAAGCATTGGCATCCTTTGGTTAAAAAGAGGCCGGTAAAAAAATGTTTCAACCTTATGCGCTTTGTGTCACGCTGTCACGGTATCTGGCGATAGTTTCGTCTCGAGATCGTGGCAAATGTTATAGTCGATTCGATGCTCCAACTTAAGTCTTTATGTGTCATTTGATATTTACATGGTCAACGAACGCATCAACGTTTTCGATCGAAATTCTTCTCCTTTGCAGCGACTTGTGAAAGTATGCATTTACCGTACTTTTACGTATATATCGCGTGTATTATGCAAAACACTTCACTAGTTCCGTGACAAGATACGACTATCTATTAATTTTTTAACAGGTATATACCCTCAGTGAATATCTTGCGACTTTTATATACGTTTTCGAATTTATCCGAGATTTTACTAATTTAAGTCGTAATGCTCTTAACGCAGTGTTAATAAAATTTCGAAATATTCCCCATGACGCGTAATATAATCGTAGAAGATTTCTATATAAGCGTTGGAATAATTTCCTGAACAAGTGAAATTACGTATGAAATTCGCCAGATTTTTAATACATATTTCCGATCCTTATTACTTCTTCCCGCCTCTTGTCAATTTAAGAGTCTCCAATACTTACCCTCTGTCTAATATCGTATTCCAATGGATGCGCAGCGGGTCGTCGAAGTCCGTTCCCGCTGCTCTAATTAAAACGGTAATTAAATCAGGACACACTTTACGCTGGTTAAATAGCAGAGGATCTGGAAAAAGCGCGAGAGCTTTCGCTTATTAACGAACGCAAGGTTATAGATCGTTCTTATTGAAAATCTATATAAGCAAATCACGCGAATCGTATAGCTAGCGCGGTGTGGTTGATTTCTTCGAATTTCGCTGGACGGTTTGGTAGCGTCACGCACCCGAAACTTTCCTATTCCCTTTTCGGCGTCTGGTTGGCAAAGTACCTCTCGGCCGGTTCGTCCCGTGATTACAGAGATCTGAGTTTAAATTGATCCCCATGTTTACCAGTCTCTGCAACGTGAAACAGGCTTGCGGGCTTGCCCTCTTTGTATCTGGAATGGTGGAGAAATCAAGCCGTGCGAGCTCCGTGTTGATCGTGTCGCGCGAAAGCTAAACTTTATCCTCGCTTGGATACATGACTGATTGGACGATACCGGGAAACGTTTCGATGTTTTAAAGAAAACTCTGCGAAATCAATAGGGTTTCCCGTGAGCTCTGATTACAGTGGATGAGTGTCGCTAAGCAAGTTGATAGAAAAGTTATTAAAAATTATTATTTTATGGCGATATGTTTTCGGCGCCGTAACTGGAGGTTATTCCAGGTCGCGATGAAACTGAACTTTTATCGAGGCTATCGGTTTTAGGTATCGGAGATGAAAGATTATGTACTGTTAACTGCGTCGGCGGAGACTGGAACGAAGGCGACTGAACCCGGCGTCGATACGACCGGTGCTTAATATATACCGAGACAATACCGATAACGTACGACATGATAAACCAAGCTAGTCGACTTTTACGATGTCCTATATTTCGCTCGATATTGACATCGAAGCGTCACAATCTCTTGGCACATGGTCTTTTATTCACCGTCATTTTCCTTACCTACCGCGACGCTTACGCTCGATGATTCATTAAATCGGATGAGCACGAATCTTTGAAACAATCGATCGATACTTATTCTTGTATTTATACGAATTTTTACATTGGGCTTTTATTTCCGTTGAAAAGATGGAATTGGGAGACAGTTTTATACAGCGATATAAAGCAATAAACAAGTATATTGGAACAGTTTTAAGTACGTAGTTATCGTAGTACTACAACTTTATAAAACATCGTAACAACTCGAACCTCTTGTAACTTGTCGGTGTTACTCGAAGCTAGATACCTGTAGATACCTGTTTCCCATTCTTCACGCAACGCAAATGCAGAAAAATACGTAAAATGTAAATTATTTTCTCAGAGACCAGTGCAGACACCGACTTGAACTTTTTCTTGAATTAAATGGTTTCAAGGTACCGCCGATACCTTAAGGTACAAAATATTTGGAGAATAAGTCTCGAAGAGTTAGAATGAGCGCAGCCTGCGTTTCTTTCTCAATGAAACGACACGTTTAGTTTTTTTGTTATTCAGTTATCTGTGAATCTAATAATATTTGGTCACGTTCAGTCGTTCTCCAGTGACCATACGCTCTTTTTTTCCATTTTCAAGCTCTCGATTCTTTTACTGCTCCCTAGCAGTCAAAACTCAGTCACTAGGTGATAAACAGCCACACCAAATTCCCATTTGCACGTACTCAACCATAAATATAGAATATAAAATACGTAGTTATTCAGCGTCCTCCAGTAACGCTCACTTCCTACATGCTTTTCTTCGAGTCTGCTATATCGGTCGACGATACGAGGCGATAAAAGTCAACGTAAAGCGTCACGAAGGATATCAAGTACGGTAGCTGTCGGAAAAAGAGGAAGGAAAAAGAGAAAGATGAGAAAAATGATAGAACGTTGAACGAACGATATGCGCTGCGTTCTGGAATTGCCTTTGCTATGCATAGCATTTTAAAGTAAGTTGTTAATGCTATAAGCAGCGATACGTAGGTAACAGGTTTCGCGTTTTCTTTTCGCGCGCCGGCGAATTTTGATACTTTTCCCTGGTGGAAGGAAAAAATTTATCCTGCCCCCGTCGACCAAATAATTCACGTTCCACGCCGAAAAGTTGCTCGCCTACAGCGCAACCGGATTTCCTCGCGGCCACCCCCAAACGCTCATATATCTATGGATATCGCGAGACTATCGGATCGTCCGAGTTATTCGCCGTTTAAAATCCGCGATTCGCTGCTCAGCCGCTTAATCTTTTTCGCTTCGTACATATCTTACCCGAAGAAACATTTTCCTGAGGATCCTCGTTCCAGTAAAGGATATGGAAATTTCATACGTTAGAAAAAGAATAATTAGTTTTGATTCATGGGAATACGATGGAATACTCGAACGAAATTGCTCGATCTAGATTCTGTTCGCTTTAGATTCATTTTCTCGGTATAGTTTTCCGCGCTGTGAAATTCTCGTGAAGTTCTCGGTTCAGGCAAAACGTATCTATTTCGTTCATTTCTATTTTCATTGCCTGGAAAAGGATCGTATCGTAAATGACTAACAGTTTATCAAATACTATAAACGATGATAAATACAAGGATTCACACAGCTTTACGACTGTTGCGCGATTTTAACAACTCGAAACCAACGATTCGCTCACGACGCTTTTACGTTTCAACCATAGCGTGCTCTTATGCACCGTATATGTGCGTACCATACAGATTCTTGAAATTTCCATGTAGCACCATGCATCGCCATGCATTCGTTCATATCCCGTCATCGACTTTCACTCACTTCGTACAAATTTCCATACTCATTCGAAATTACGATACTCACGTGTCCTTGGCTTATAGTAATACGCGCGATGACAATATCATGGAAATATATTTTAGAATACTTCTATCTAACTAGAGCGCGTATAACAAAGTAATGCACGGCGGTGAAATGCGCAATCAAAGATATCCTTAGCGAAGTAATTAACATGGCCACGAGGCTCGAAACGATAGCAGTGCTCGGGTTGAGAAATTCCGGAATCGCGGCGGTTGCAGAATCGCCATCTCCTATTCGGTTCTCGCGGCTACGAAAGTGTTTCATCGTGTCTGCTTAAGCCACGGGGATCCCGGCCCATTGCAGGAGTCCGGTGAATCGCGCAATTAATCTTCGATTCAGAAGCCTGGCTGTCGACCACTTCGGCAATCTCGCCTCCTATTCGGCCATTCGACGGCGTAAAACGATGGTTAAAACGATGACCAGTGCAAAATCTCGACGTCGCTCGGCCGCTGTCGTGCCGCGTTCAGAACGTTTCCGTCTTCCCTCTCCTCGCCCTTCGTTGCTCTTTCTTTCTGTTATCTCGAGCCAGTTCCAATGGAAAATCTCTCGAACGTTCGATCGTTCATTGTTGCATACCGTCCAGCTCGATTGTTCGGCCGATTTTCCTCGCAATTTTCACCTATTCGTTTCGTCTATTTTATTCTCTCCTCTAAACTCTAAAGCTGTCCGGTAAAGGTAAGAAGTCTTCCAACTTTTTAACATGTCTTTACCTATCTGTCTCTTGAAAGAGATCGCTGGAACGCTGGCGAAGCGAATTGGAAACGTTCTTGCAAGTTGACACGAAATGACCCGAGAAACTCGTCACGTTTCTGCAGCAGACTGTTTCTATCTGTTGGCCCGGCACCTTCGTCGGTGAACCTGCCAGTAGACGATGAAACCTTTCGAACTGACACACTGCCTTGGCGTATTCCTGTCACGAAGTGACGTTCATTTGCGAGTAGAAGTAGGCGCGCGTTTACTCATGACGATTTCATTTCATTGATTTTAATTAGAGGCCGTTTGTCATTTTACGTTTTCTTCTCTGCCTTGTAGAATTTCTCGTACGAAGAAAAGGCGATAATCGTTGAACAGTGTCACAAGTCTGTTAAAATATGTTCACGAGGTGACATTGATTTGCACATGGAGGTAAACGCTTTACTTTACGATTTACTCGGCTTGTTTCTGCTTTCATTTTGCCTTCTGTGTTCTTGCGACGATCCCTCGCACGAATTAGACGGATTTAACGATGGATTAGATGGGTTTAACGACCGTTTGATGGTGTTGCAAATCTACCAAGATATTTGGAGCGAGAAGCAGCGACAGACGAAAGTCGGTTAGCGATGATCGACAAGCGTGCAGTTTGTCGCGTTTCGTCCGTTGTTTACGTTGCTCTTAACTTTCCATTTTCGACCGGTTTCGACCAAAACCCTCCTGCAGGATGAGCATCGTAAAATTGCTTATACGATCAGCCGTAAAACAAGGCGGGAACGAACGAGCAGTTTTCGCGACCACATCTTTCGTTTCGTGCTGATTTAACCGCGTCTGTGTATATCACCGACGGCACGCTTACCGAGGTTATTAATTCGCTTTTGACTTTACTACGTTCTGTCGTCTCTCTCCATTTTCTATGATATTAATAACAACGCATTGAGCTGCCAAGGCGAATATTACTCCTGTTACCGTAGGCTACTCCAGGGACATACTCAGCAATGATGAAAAGATGACTAATTGGTCGTAATTTAATAAGGACGCTTTATGGCATATTACGACGAGCAAAGATAGGGCAGAAGAATTTTTATTATTAAGTGAAACTTGATACTTTTTATGAACACAAGTGAGATAATGAATGAATTCTAAACAGTTGCTGCAATTTGGATATTTATATATCTCGCGTATCACGTGCATTGCGAGCATTTTTGCATTTTCAACTTTGCAATAAATGCATAAATATCCACCTAATTGTTATTATTAATCGAAATTTCATAGAGATGCATAAACGTCCGCGGTTTATTTATTACCCATCGAAATTGTTATATTATACAAATAACATGACGAAGATCGATAACTGACCACTTCGAGACTCGATGACGACATAGCACTGTCCACATTTAGAACTTTAATCGCTATCGCAACTTAGAATTCCCGACGATACGATCTGTTCTTTATCGTGTCGCGCGTTACAAAATATTCAACGATAACATCTTCTATATTCCAAACTTATAATGGAAAATGGAATAAACGATATATCGTATCATCCCCTTAATAAACTTGTCACCTCCGCAAATAGCGAATGTCTTAATAAAATAGGAGTATACCTGTGTACAAATAATAGAGACACCGTGAGGAAAGCAGGGTGAAAGCACGTAGCAGCGTTAACAGAGAAAGAGTGGACGTGGTTTACCATGGAAGTGGCCTCGAACGAGCAATTCGTTTCGTGCGAACAGTTTCTCTGTCTCAAAAGAACCCATCACCCTTGAGCAAACACGAGGCGTGGATTTTAATCGATACCTTGTCTAAGGTGTTTCGCGAATTCTCGTGTCGCTTCGTATACGAGGGTTTGGCACGTGTGAGCGAGCCGACCATCTAGCCAGTCAGCCAAGGGTGGCCCAGGGTGGTCCAGGGTGGCAGAGACGGTATACGGAAAGATGAGGTAGCAAGACGTTCGGCGGGGAGCTGCCGAGAGGACACTGTATGCTCGTCACGTTGAAATTTCGCCCACGTACCACTTTCCCGAAGTCTGCAACCGGGAAAAGGGAGAATGGTAGAGGAGAGCGGAACGGTCGAAGTTCGGTTCTATAAGAAGAACTGCGCCTTTCCCCCTATAGGTAGAGACGGATCCGTTGGTGTGGGTAGACGGCTGATACAGGGCTGGGGGCAAAGGCGGATGCCTCTTGAATATCTGTATTTCGCGATGCAGATGGAAAATATTCAGGTGCCACCTCCATCGAGATGGTTTCATTTACATTATGCACTGTCCCTCCGCTGTCTATGTTTGTGTTTTATCGACCGGCCTCGCGAAATCTCTCTTTCTCTCTTTCATTTTCCTCCTCCCTTAGCCGCAATTCTCCTGTTTCCTGTTCGCTTTCTTCCTATCTTTCTCGCTGTTTGTATCGGCCTCGGTGTGTTTGCACGTATCACGCTGGCTGGTAATAACGACAGCGCTGTCGTAGCCGCGAAAAGACACCGAGAGTCTTTCTCAAATACGTGCCGTGGATAATTCGTGGAAGATGAAGGAATCTCGTAGAGAGGGGGTGTTTTCCTTCTTCTGTCTGTGATTTTGCGCGAGTCGCTGTCCAACCAACGTCGAGATTAAATTTCAATTTTGAGATTTTCTCGGTCGACGATGCGAGAACCGGTGAACGTGATTCGATCTGAGACGAGGGCAAGTCGCCGGTAAATATTTGAGCGGCGACTGGCTTCTATTTTTAGAGACAATATAATATGACGGCTTTCGAGTTCGTGCAATTATTCAATTATACTACACATGCGAAGACTACAGGCGAAAATCACGAGAAATTATATCATATAGGTTTTATACGAAAGCAGCTTTAAAATTCAATACCTTGTCAGTTGATTCGTTATTATAAAAAATCTCTCCTTTTTATGTGTTCTTTTCATACTCTTAAATATTTTCAAAATATAGCGTATCTTAATAATAATATTCTCGCATCCTATGAAACTTCGTCAATCCATCGCTTACTTTTTAGAAGACCCAAGACATCTTTGAACTTTATACGTTGTTTTCCTTTTCAAGGCTCTCATCTAACAGACCTATACCTTAGACACAACGAGAGAAGACAGAAAGTGAGTGTTTCGTCCAAGATCTGCTAGTGTAGACTCTTCAGTAAGGCTCTCGTTTTCCTTTTCGATAATAATGCCGTATACGATTCTTCTGTTTAATCGTAAAATAACGTTAAGAGAACAAAATTAACAAAATATACCGATCGTGTTCTCTTCTATGATCTTTCGTATCGAAGGTACGTGGTAGGAGATACGATTGTATGCGAAACATTCGAGAAGGAAACGAGCAGCAGCGGGAAACATACCAGATAATAGAGCAAGGCAGAAAAAGGACGACGATTCGTGGCTGCCGAATATCTCAATCGCGATAACCCAACCCTCTCGCGCTAGCGATCAGTCGATTCCATTATGCCTGGAATTACCATTATTCGTCGGATGCCGCGGATAGTTGAAAATTTTCATGGAAAGGCAACGGTACGGCCGGTTTATCCGGGATATACGCACCCATCGACCGCGTAATTCGTTCGTTTGACGTGTGCTGTCACGCGATCCGACCGCACGTACGTGCGTTTCGAGCGGCCCTCCACCCAGAACCCTACCGGCGAAATATTATGTATTCACTATTATTCGCCATTTTAATAATAGACCTCTCTCTGGCAATGATAAAACACGAACGGACGCTGCTTTTCTCCGAAATTTTTCAACCATATCGCTTTTTAATAAGTGAAATGTTTCAACCCCAGCGTTAAATTATGTAATAAACCGAATCGAGTAATGGTCGTCGAGAGATCAACGAAATTCATATCCGCTGATTTTTTATTGTTACATTTTACAAATCGCGAGACCGTGGCGTTCGATTTAATTCCGCTTTTATTACCAAATTTCATTATTTTCTTTTTTTACTCATTTTTCCCATTTTTCCGTAAATGTACAAATATAAAGCATCAGTCTCTGTATAAAATAACATTTCATCGTGGTAATAATATTACGCTTTTCTGTAACTAAAGTACGATCATCGAGGGAATGTCTAGTAAATTAGAAAGATATTACGTACAAGTTGATCGGAAAGCTCGTAGTTGAGAACGTGTGGTATTGGGAAATGAATATTTGTTGCAGATCTATCTAAAACGATGAGAGATGAATGTACGTAGAAATGGCGAGATTAATTAGACGACGAATGCAACAGTTAGGGAAAATCGTATGGTATCGCTAAATAGAAGCGAGTTGTCATTTGCGACGTTACTACGCTAGGCAAAGTATGATAAACGAAGTAATAGTTTTCAAATTCTTCTTCTTATTTCAACTTCCAGAACTCGTCATTTTCTACTTTACGTTCTATCGCTATAAAAGTACAGGCCGCGAATACGTCGATCGCGACCGAATTGCGTACATTACTTTTAACCGACGACACTAGGGAATTTCGTTGTTTATTCGCAATATTCGTTGTTTCCGTTATTATTATAATTATTACTATATGACGAATCTGTAGGATAACGCGGGCACGATCGATCGTTGGTGACAACAGTCGGCCGCACCGTTTATTACTTCCGACGTGATTATGTTTTTTTCCACGGACGATTCCGCGTATAATGTAATTACAGGCATCATGACGAATATTCCGTTGGAAATTTCGAAACGCGGTGTCCAGTTCGATTCGAGCTGTTTCGTCTACGTAAAACGTTTTCCCTCGAAACATTCGACGATTGAACAACGCGCTAGCTTGCCCGTATCAAGGCACGACGAACCGACTGAACGAATTTCATCAAAATCACGTAAATAAATTTCAAATGGCCGTATCTAGAAAATAATCGATGGGCTGAAAGCGTTACGATAAATTGAACGAAATCGAAGCCGATCGAAAGAATGCATCGAGTCGAGCAGCCAATTCATTTGGTCGTGATCGACGTCTGAAAGCGATATTTGCCGTTTTGTTCGTGATTAATGCGATAGCACGATCGTTTCAAGCCGGAGTGGTAATTATGGACATTTGGCAGAGCTTTCGCCAGTGATTTCAATATTCGACGATACATATATTAAATGTCTCTTTTGTTTTTGGTTAAACGCGTAATTATTGCGATCTATACCCGTCGAATTGTTTTGATAGTGTTGATTTCGATTGCGATTAAGCAACGACAGTTATTGCGGGAATGTTTGACAGAATTCACTTTCCGCTCGATGGTAGGCGCGGCTAACATCGATATTTCGTTAATTTCTCTATTCTATCGTTTGGTACTCGCTTCCAAACGTTAATTCCATTCAAACTTGATCGTTTTCTCGTTGTGATTCTAATTTTAGATGCATAGAAACGTCGTTATTCGGAGTTCAATCAGAATAATTTTTGTTGCTTGTTTCGTTCGAAGCGTCTCGATCTTAATAGAATATTGTCTAGGTGTTCGCGTAGAAGAAGACAGAGAGTATCAGGCCGTTTTATCGTAGCATTCGGTCGATTACGACCGTTCTGTTTCTAAATAGACGTCTTTCGTCGTGGAGGAATTTCGGTGAATGGTAATGGCAAGCAGTCGATCAATTTCCAACGGAACAGTCTGATATCACACGGGCCGCTTTCATCGATCGATTCCCTCGTTACAATGAACGCTCTTCCCGTCGACGAAATCGACGAAAAGAGTCGAAGGGGAAAGGAAAAAGTGGAAAGTCCGTGGAATAGGATGCAAACCGTGGATCGAGGGGACGAGTCGATATTGTCGGACCTTTCGAACTGACTCGTGGCGAAGGCCAGACATTGTATCCAATTCCTCCTCGGAATCAGATTGAACCGGGAAAACTCTGGAGTGGTCCGATTTTGATCTGACAAGCTACCTGTGTGTCGGTAAAGTGAGACTGAAAAAGACGGTAGACGCCACGATCGAATCGTTCGTTTTTACTTTCTCTTTCTTCGTTTCGTTCCGCTACCATTTCTCTCCGGCCCTCATTTTTTCTGTTTTTCTTCTTTCACTGTGTTTCCACGATCCTCGCAGCTTCTCCCTCTGACGCTATTTCGATCGAAGACCGGTTATGGCAAGGGATTTTAGGACCTAATAACCGGAATTGAAGATCGGCTGCTGGCATCTCCCGTTTCTCCATCTAGGATGAAGGAGAACGAAGATCGAAGCTTATGGCCTCGACCACCTTTTCACCTCCCGAAAACGCCACTCTCTCTGCCCCATTTCGCTTAACCCATTTCCGACCAATATTTCCTCTCGCTCTGACATCCGTTCTTTTTAAGTATTAATAGCGATCATACTCCACCAGTCTTTCTCCATTAATCTGGTCTGTCGTTGTACCGGTTTTCCAACAATGAACCACTTGTTTTCGGTCGAGATGCATCAAGCTGCCCTCTCGTTGCCAGCGTCTGCGACCGAAATAAATTTCCTTTTATTTAATTTATAACGGCTGACGTTCGTCGTGTATTGTCCGTGTTTATTAGGTGCATGGGACGAGAAAGCAGCGGTTCACGCAGTAAACCGGTATGAATAATAAGTCGAATTACCCCGGAAGTCGGCCAGAGAAATTCCGCAGAGGATATCTCTCGCGTGTATGCCACGTAACCAGTGACACACAGGTCAGAGCCAAGAAATTCTCCGTGTACATCGCTCTTTCTCTCTCTTTCTCTCTCTCTCTCTCTCTCTCTCTCTCCTTCTCTTTTCTCCTTCGCAGGCCGAGCTGCAGGAAAGCTGCTACACTTTCCAGATGGTATTAAAGTAGCCAAGCCATTGAAAGTTTAACGTGCCGTGAGCACGTGAGCGTCATCCCTCCTCCCTTTACGTGGTTGTATCGCGCGCATTCAGCTTTTTCTGTCCGCCCGGGCCAAGATTGTACGGCAGATCTGTGCGCTACGGGCCAGCAATAAATAAGCAGCCCGCCGCTTTTACTCCTGGCCACCATACCGAAACACGCTTCGTTGCTCAGCTTTCGTCGTGAAATTTCGTTTCGTTTCATCGCCCATTCAAGTATGTGTACTTTTGATTAGGAATTTTTCTATTACAAAGTATATAACCGCTGTAACCTAACCATCGTTATCATTTAGAACCGATCTCTCGTTTCAAGTGCTCGTTATAAATTTCGAAAATTTAACAAAATCCAGATCATCTCGCGTATCCCTTCTCACGCTTCATAAACACCAGGCTGTAACTAGGTCCGTGATTTACTGCGCGCGAAGCTCTTTTCATTACCGTGTGTAATACGCGTCGAGCATTATTCGGCCTTATGTTCGTACATTTTTGTAGTGCGGCTATTTGCAGAGTTTTAGCAGCGCCTCTACCACCATCCGTGCCGCGATAAAAATCGTAATTGGCATAGTTATTCCGCCGTGGTTTAGCTTTTTGTCGGTGAGCTTGCAGCGGCTCTTGTTCCACCGACCCTACACTCCGTTTTTATCCTCGTGTTAGAATCGTCGCTTCCAGTAGAACGCGAGAGATACGAAAGTGGCCCTTTTGTTCGCCATAAGTACAATGGCAATTAATCGTCCGTCGTCGATGCGACAGTTAATCATCGCGACGCCCCGATACAAACGACGTTGGAGGCCAGCCACGACGATTCTCCCTGGTCGACCGAGTGGCAGCTAGCCTCCCAGCGGCGCAATCGACTCGACGACTCGTTACGGGCGAGCTGTAATTTCGATTTTCTTTGGAAACTCGATAGACACGAACCCAGCCCTTCTCTTCGATCCATAGGGAGTTGTACGCCACCAAAAGACCAGACGACGCAGGCTAGAAACGGGAGGGAAACGCTGATCGTTACGGCTTGCCGGATAAGAGTTTACGTGGAAACTTTTCTCAACGATACTTTTACATTATCGTTACTTTTTTTTCTTTACCTCTCGTGGTAAGCGAGCGCGACTGCGTTTTCCGCGGAGGATAGTTAACAAAGACAAACATGACACCAACAGTGGTTTGCAAAATATTTGCAAGATATCGCTGGAAAGTTGGAGGCTGTTTGCTTCGGTGCCTGCAGCGTTACGAGCTGGTCGGGTCGCGTGCACAAGACCAGCACGGTTTGATGCGACGACGACCCACCATCCATCGAACCGAGAACCCTCTGTGGAAATATGAACCACGAATTTCCATTACGAAATCGTTTGTTTTCGCCGCGACGGAGGTTAACGATACCCGCCGCTGGCCTGTGAATCGAATGTAAACCGTTCTTATGCATATATACTCTCCTCTCTCGTTTCATAATCCGACAGATTTAATTTACTACCACCAACTACCGTTGTCCACGGACAAACCGGCTCGAAAAACGTACCGCGGAAACTGGTTCACGTTGATGGTAAACCGAGCGACGTACTCGCGAGATTGTTTGCCCGTTTATTTAAGAACGATCCGGATTATGCGGATGTTAAGGAGATTTAGCCCTTCCGTTAATTGAGCGACGGCTACGCAGATCTTTCGAATATCTTTTATGCTGACAAGATATCGCGTTTATCTTTATCTTTATCGTAGTAAACCAAAGTACAAGTTTCAAACGATATATTATCATTTATTAATACACAATTATTGTGTTTTTAGCTTGAAATAGCTTCCAGATTGCCTTGCTATTTATACACCAATATAACCGAATAATATTCTCTTAACGAGTGTCTTACTCGAAATAAAACAACGATACGATCAAAACGACGATAATAATCGTGCCACTTAGATATCACGTTAATTAATCCCAAAATTGAAAATCAGAGAAAAGTGATATCACAAGCATTACCGTCAAAAATCTACCTTCTATATTCTCCGTTTAATCTTCCTATCTAATTAAAAACGAAAATGAAAAATAGACTGGAAGAAACCAATAAATGTACATATTCTACGAGCATGTTACAATATTAATGGAGCGGTCGACCGATCGTCACCTCTATTTTAGTCCGTTTCTCTTTATACTTCTAACCGTTGGTATCGATCGTCCCATCGTGTCTGACTCTGACATCCTATTCCACTGCGTGACGCGACTAGCTGCGAGCGTTCGGTCCCTTTGCTTCTTCCCTCTTTGAGAGACAGTTGAATGGTATAAAGGTATTCGATGAAAGGGACGTCCCTTAAACGTACATCTTCTCCGTGAGTCGTTATCGGGGATGGGCGACGAGGAAGATGTCGCCGATTCAAGGTCGAAGCGGCAGCAACCGCCGGCAGCAGCCAGTAGCTTAAATTCCAATAATGCGAGATATGAGTAACGGCGAACGCTGTTACACTCGAGGGCTCGGCGATATGAACCACGTCCTTTTTCAGCGTTCACTAACACGCGTATAACTTCGCGTGTGTCAACACACACGTACGACAGTAACACACAGAAGGAGACGCGCGTAAGCGTTCCTTCGTCTGCTCATTCTCCAGGCTCCCTGGTGCTTTTTGGTCAGGATATAGGGTCCTGGGAATCGGAAAGATAAAGTTCCGTCAGCGTTTTTGAAATATTCTTCCTTTAAAGGCTTCGCCGAGTCTCTGCGGGTTAGCTTTCGTACGGAACGAATTCTATCCGTCCTCGTGTGTTCTACGCTATTTTTTCTTCCCATTCGAAGAACAGTTTCGATAAATGTATATTTCGAATGTGTAATTTCGGTGAATTTTTTCCTATACGAAGCATCGTCGCCTTCTTATCGTAATCCTGATCGTAATTCCGATGGAGCGCTTCGAATTCCAATTCGTGTCATTGATCGAACTTTTTCCTCGCTGGGAGAAAGCGCGATCTTTCGCTTTCGTTAGACGATTATGGATATTGTAGGATATATTGTGGATTAGTTTTAACATGTGAGATCTCAAGTAGAATGATTACGTTTAACAATGGTGATACAATAATAATGATTACTTTATAAATCTTGCTATATTCGATCAAACTTTGCGCCAACTTCTGACTCCAAAGTCGGTACTCTCTGTCAAACTCTCTCTTCGAAACTTCCAGTTTCATCGCGGAACTCTATCTCAACCACCTGAGAATATATCTTCCGCTATCATTTATTCTTGCACACGCACATTCTGTTATTCTCTTTTTGTCTGTCTGTCTGTTTGTCTCTCTCTCTCTCTCTCTCTCTCTCTATCTCTTTGACGGCTATACTGACATTCATAGAACCCAAAGTGGTGTTTGGATGTACTTTTTATTCACGTACGTCGCGCTGTCAAACATTTTTCTTTCGCGTCTCTCGTATTATTCTACGTAATTATTTATTATAGACAAAGTTAAGTAGACCAAGCTCTTTTAATCCATATTTAATAATAAGGATAAAAAATGCTATTTTTTACGCAGTATTTCTCGTTTAATTACAAATACCTATTAGGTACAAATACCTATTTTCCCTTCCTTGAATCGGCGAAATTGCGCGGCAACACGGACTTGTTTGGCTTTTTCATCCGGCTGTTTTTAGCTTCCTTCTTGCCTCAACATTACGTGGCCATTTTCCGTGGCGGTCGTTCTATATTTTTCTTCCTCCATTACATGTGTTTCTATCCGTCGACGGGAGTGCACTCAAAAATGCCGACCGTCTTTTCCCCGTTCCGTGTCCCGTCGTGTTCAAACGTTTGTAATGATCGTCGAAGTACGTCATCGTCACGAGCAACGAGCTCGCACGATGCACAACTGCTAAAAGTCGCTCTCGCCTGTTCAGAGCGAGAAAAAAGGGAAACGTTGCTGTAGGAGTTCGGGACGAGATCGTTCCACGACAGAATTTCCATGAACAAACTCGATCGATTCTCTTTTTTTATCGTGAATTATTCGCTGAAAAGTGGAATGTAAGTGGTTATTGTTAGGGGTTGTAACATAGACGGAATTATTTTTCAATAATATAGAAGTAGCTTTGTAATTGCATCCTTTGATAGCGTAGTAAAATGACGTAGAATTGGAATGAAAAAACCTTTTGCTGTTTAACTTCAAAGCCAGAAGAGAAGACAATTCTGGTAACATGGAACTAATTGACATTTAAATCTTAAAATTCTACTTTTCTGTAGAAAATAGGAAACGTTAAATATCACGTTCCTCGTATAAAGTAAAAATAAAATTAAAATATTTCCCTCTATTGCTGCTTTCGTCGTTGTCTTCTTCACGAATCTTTCTCGCGCTAAACTCTGAAAGGGTTAACAAATCGTAAGAGCCGCTCGCAATGGTCTCTGCTTTCGTTGCGTTTTTCGAAAAGTATCCGCAATTTTTCGTCGTTCCTCGTTCAACCGACATCTCAATTCCTTCTATCAGAAACAAACTTGGACTCGCGGTCGATTGTTGGTTAGAAAAGCAAGTCAGATGGGTTTGCAGTTGCACCGGAAAGTGGTTTGGATCGCGTGGAGATGATCAAGAGGCTATTTTGCAACCGAGCAGAGCCGGTTGGCCAGCGTAAACAAACGGAAGGACGGTTTCAAATTAATTGAAACTGGAGTAGCGCGTGGCGTTCTCTGGTCGCGCGACGACTATCCTTCAACGATCTCGCGTCTGGCAAGTCGCGTGTACACACAGCGTGGTGAAGTATTTGGGTTGGAGAATGGCCGGCTCCATAAATTCACCGGCGTATCGAGCCATAAATTGAAAATGCAGGCTAGAGTCGGGCGGAATGCTTTTCCACGTTCGAAGGAAGTAGTTGCAGCCGCCTAGCGCGGCATCGTGTAAAAGCCCTCCGTTGCCTCGGGGAAACGTTCACCTCGCGGCCGGTTATAGACGCTCTATCGACGTCGTTTCTTTGCCCGTAATGTCAGCTCTACGATCTAGAAAGGAAATTTCTTGCCAGCTCGTTTCGCGTCTGTTGTGCTGGCACAACAAGTGCCGAACCCTGCGACAGAGATTTTACACGAGCATACAGCGTGTCTATGCAATCGCGATACAATCGGACAAGTGATCATTCCCGATCGAAAGATAAATGGAAAATGTGGAATAAAGTTTTTGTGTACGTTCGTGCGTTCTCGAGAGAAACGTCTTTGGATATCTGCCTCAGGAACGCGTCTTCCAACTGTGAATTTCGACTTGGTGGATCTCGGTTTCTCATCTTCGTTGTATTTATAGACACGGGCTGTATCGTCATCCGTCTGGCGTCATTGTTAGTGCCATACCTTCTGTCAATATCTATCTATCAGTCTCTTTTATCGTATTTAATTCGAACGATTATATAAGTAAGCACGAGATTACCGTTTTTTAGAATTCATTTCGTTAACGAAGAAATTATTCAACGTATCGATCATGCGATATTGCGCACACAGTTACGCTCTTTGAACTATTACACAAGCCTTGCGGTATATTCATTGAATTTTTTTAATAGAACGAAAGTTATAATTGCTTTTAATTCTTCATCTATGCCGTGAACTGGATAGATTTTCAAAATCGTTTCCCTCGGTATCAAAAGAGATTTCGTTGCCGATGTCGCGCGTAACAAATTTTGCTCGAGATTTTCCGCATATTTCTTTCTGATGAATCGTTTCCAGCCCGGTTGAATCTCATTCGATAATGACGGTGGAGAAATTGGATTTATTCCGAACGGCTCACTGAAAAGGATAACGTATACGCCTAACAAGTAACAATTTCACGTGCTCGACTCTCTTTACACGTTCCTTCTACGAGCACTCCGCCGCCACTTACCGTTTTTTACTTTCAGACGCGAAGAATTCCTAGGGTCCATTCAAAGTTTCCCCATAAGTTCCATAACGTCGCGTCGACTCGCGATGCTCGTATTTAAGGCTGCCGGCGAGAAGCTGACTGAAACTGTGTTGATCCCGGGGATCCGAGGTGGCGCGAAAAATCGAGGGAATTTTTATTGACTCGGTCGGATCGAATCCCCTTTGGTAGCTGGCGCGCGCGCGCGCTCCTCGTCGATATTCAGATATCAGAGCCACTAGAAGTACACACGGCCAGCGACAATTTTTCGCGATTGCTCGCGTGGTCGTATCCTCGCAATCCCATCCAGACGTCCCCTCAATCCTTTCGCTTCCATTTCTATCTGTGGTAATTCCAATTCACCGTCGTCAAATCGAGAGATTCGATCGAAGTGACTTGGAAATGTGTCGCGTGCGCATTTCTTCCTCGCCATTTCCTCCCTCCCCGCTTTCATGTAGGTAGGTAGGTAGGTAGATCGGCATCGTATAAAGAGAACGTGAGGACAATGCATGGATGGACCGATCCTGTGAAAATGGTGAAACGTCTGCACGTGCCATCTGTTTCCACTATCGTGTCTGGTTTGTTTGATTTCTCAAGTATATCTCCTTCGTTTGTGATTCTATGGCCTGGTTATTTGGGGGATATCGAACGCTTCTTACATCTGCCATATTTCAGATATTTCGCGTGTACGCTAATGCGTTTTAGGAACTCGAGAAATTTGGAGAGACGCGTGCGAGTAAAGTTCTCCGAAAGAATTTACGGGCTATCGTTTGATCGTGTCTGTGGAGCGATTCAGTCGCGGTAATTTTGAAATTCTTTCATGAAAACAGCTTTCTGATTTCCCTTTCCAGGAGTAGTAGACAAGTACGTATCGAAGCGCGCAATATGAATTTTGTAAAGCACCCGTTAAATATTTAAAAGATGTAACAAATTCCATCGGACGATCATGTTTCGTCTCGTCACAAACGTTCTATTGAAAATAATCGGGAAGGAGATGTTCAGAGAACAGTGTTTTATTTAATATACGCTCGTAAGCATTAATTTGGTATAGCGTATTCGCGACGAATATAAATATACGATCAAATTTTTGAGTAGTATACATTTAGATGATTCGTCTGTCGGTTATTCGTAATATCGATTCGAAGCTATTTTCTCTTTCCCATTGCCAATCGATAGGTGATCAAAATTTGATGCCACGCGATAGAACAGATATCGCGATCGCGCACGGATTTTCGCTTTCGCCGCGTGTCGATGCGTTGCCTCTCTTGGCAGGCAGATTTTTGAAATGCTTTTTGCGCGCACGTACGCGTAAACGGGTCCCATCCGGACCTACCATAAATGCTCGTAATACGCGAAACCAAAGGCTGCCTGTATGAAACGTGTTGGAAGCTCACGCAGCATGCGCTGCCTACCCTGCACACGCCCTCTTTTGCTCTTCTCTTCTCGAATTCTTCGTTTCTCTTCTTCGGCTTTTCGAAATTTGCCTCGCGTGCTTAGAATACGCGCGAGGCACGTAAGGGCGCAGAGATGGTGAATCGAGAATGGAAAGTAGAAAAAAGTAAGTAGGCCGTAAGGGTAGATCGGAGAAGTTTGAAAAGGGTAGTTGGCGAGGAAAAGGCAAAGTAACCGACAACGAAGGAAAATGATAAAAAAAGTTACTAATTTTTACGTACGCAAGAGATCGTCAAATTTCTCTGTTATTCGCGACGTAACAATCGTACTTTATTCGCGTTTATTGACTCGATCGTCGGAGGATAGGCATAGCGAATAGAGAGAATGAAACGCGTCTGGTATATGAAAGTCACAAGGAGAAAGTACGACGAGTCCATTTTTATTGACTTTTTAATATCCATGTAACTTGATGGCTCGTTGAAGAGAATATTTGAATATATTCGCACATTCGAGAAGAAGGAACTCGCGAAGAGGGAAGTTGGTTATATAAAATTGACCGACGAATGATTGAAAAATGTGACTTATCGTCGTTCTCCTCCTGCGATCTTCATGTCTATATTCTTCGTAGGAAACTTCAAAATCCCTGAAAAAGAAGACGAAGGAAGATAAATAGCGACCAAAGGACAAGAAGAGGAAATAGAAACACGAATGACAAAAACAAAAAAAAAAAAAAAAAAAAAAGAAACGATATCGTTCTTGTCGTAGGAAGGGCGAGGAGGGTGAGAGAGGGGTAGCGACGCAGCGAGGCATAAAACACGGCACGCGGAGCAACTCGTATAAAATGCGAATGTTTCGGAACGTAAAGCACGCGGAACGACGTCGAAATCGGCGCGCATGCGATGACGTGCGTATACCAAATCGCGAATTGCAAATGAGTGCACAGCCATGATGGCGGCCGATGGTTCCTGCCTCCGCTGATTTTTATTGTCTCCCACGGCGGGTGCATTTTAGTTTTTCAGCAGGCCGGATTTATTCGACCGCTGGTTAAATTGCAAGGGACATCGCGCACGATGATGTTTCGCTGATTTATTGCGAATCGATCCCCAGCTTTATTTCGCTCGATGAGCCCCATCACCTATCCTCTAACCCGCTATACCAGGATATTATTTTCTCTTGCCCGCCCATGCAATGCCGTAATTTCATCCCTTTTCATTTACAAATTAGCCGATCGTTTTATCAATTCCTCTTTTTTATTTTTCACTTTGCCATTTCTTCTTTTCTCCTCTTTTTCCAATTGTATCGAAAGATAAAATAGAAGCCATTCGCAAAGACTCGGTAACGATGAAATTTCCATGTGGAACGCTCTCTTCTTCAGTCTCCGACTCTTGTCTTTTCCCTCGCTTGTCCGTGATTCGATCTAATTTAACTTACAAATTAAACTAATTTTACAAATTAGCCGATCATTTCCTCTTTGTCGTTTCTCTGTCCCCCTCTGTCTTTTTCTTTTTTTAATCGTACCAAGAGAAACAATGGAGGCAATTCGTAAAGACTCGGCAATTACGAAGTCGTCAAGTGACATACTCTTTTCTTTAGTCTTTAACGAGACACGCGTCAAAGGCGAGGCGACGCGCAGACCTTTTCAGTTCGTGACAAATAAAAGGGAGCGTAATTTCGCGACTCCCCGTGTCTCCACTAACCGATACGCATTATGTACACGAGCTCACGCACTCACACTTCGCTTTACGGGCCGTCCGAAACGATTCGTCGCGTTCAAAGGCTTTTGTGTCTGGCTGCGCGAGACTCGCCACCACCGGGCTCGCAAGACTCGAAACCTCAGCATCGCCTCGTCCCTCTTGTTGCCCTCTTGCTCTGTACACGAGCCTTCGATGCACGCGCAGACGTCCGTCCTTTCCTTTCGTCCTCGCTTATAGTATCTTCGTCTCTCTTTCTATGTCTCTACTCTTCTTGTTAGGTCGATGAAAGACGTGGCTATGGATGCGGCGATATTGCCAGGGATTAATCACATCCGTATTGTTGCCTCCCTCTTTGTCGGTTTGGCCGCTGACAGACTATCACGTTGTAACCGCGATCAGTAGTCCTGCATAGCCGACTGGCCGACGAACTTGCTGCCACGAGGTTGACAAGTGGGAATCGCTAGGTGTTTCATGGTTGATGTTGACAGGCTTCGTGTACCGTGGCTGGCTCGGTTCGTTGAAGACACTCGGAGGGAATGCAAATCTGATTGATTATTTCTCGTAGATTCGATGCGATCGTAGAAATAGACAGGCGTTTGTCGTAAAGTTTCACGTCCACGATACAAGCAGTGGATTATAAATCATAGCGGTATAAGCGAAGATTTTATAAATTTGGAATTTGGAATCGCATATTTTGATTTTCATGATAAATTAATTTATTACTGTGTAATTTGTACATTTAACGTAGCTTGAAGAAACGTGATAAATATTTTGTAATAATGGAACGTTACTTTATGGAAACTGGCATAATTTTCAGCCGAACAAATAAAATTGTACCGTAAATTTGTTAGTTTGTGTCGTGGTTTCTGATAACGCATTTCATTTCGGTGGTCATCCGCTATACGCGTGATTTTGCAGATACGTCGTTCGATTACCTTGTCACAGGACAAAGCCATACATTTGTCTCGACAAATAGAACCTCCAAAAGCCAGATTAAACTATTCTGATCTGACAATGAATTTCATAGGAGAGTGTATGTAATCCTGTAATCTACGTATACGTATATATAGTAATAAATTGTAAATTTAGTTGGACACTGTGTCGCAGCCCCGTGTATCTTCGTCCGCCAAAAGATCATATATCCTCGCGCGTGAACGAGCAGATTACTCTTCTTACTCTTGTATCGTCTTAAATTCCACTTTCCCAGCGACAAGTAGTACAGTCCTTCGCTGATCTGTCGATTTCCACGTAAAGGGTAAAAGTAGTTTTGTTTCATGGCTCGAACAACGTAAACTCGTGTACCGTCGTTATTAGCAAGTTGCAGTTGCTTTACGATCGACGCTCGACGAGTGTACGTGCGGCGTGTACGTCAGGAAAATAAGTGGTTCCATATGCATACGTAACAGACTTGCAAAGCTAAGCCCTGCTCGCACCTAGCGATAAAGTAAATCCGTGGTAAAGCCCGTAAAAGATATCGATAGAAGAACTTGCGATGGTGTCATCGAAAAACAATCTAGCTTGTGGAGCTTGCAGAGCCGCGAGGACGATCGGAATATTCGATCTCGAGGAAGCCAAAATATTCTTTGCGATGGCGTTACCGAGAAGTTGGCGAATCTCTTTCCGTTTTATTGTTCGGAGCCGAGCAGTCGATCGGGTCGCAAGGCTACTGAATTTTCGATCCTAGAACGGTCAGCAGCATACAAAATAGTCCGAAGCTTTTTACGACGCTTGGCGGGAACGTGTCGCCTCGCATGCGCACGCTCTTTCGCGTCACGATTCGTGGTAACGGGTTGCTCTTCGCTTGCTCTGTAAACGAAGCCTGTAGGAACGCGTTGTCCCGCGCGCCGCAACCGGAAACACCCATTCCTCGTCGTAAATTCTTTATGGTTTTGTCGCGGTCTGACTTTTACTCGTGTGCTTCTGCGCCGCGCTCGCCTCTTGCACTTTCCAGGAAAGGTGCTTCATAAAAGGGCTTTTTTTCCGAGCGCATATACTGTAATTTGATAGAAAGATGTTCGAATTGGGCTCGCTTCCAAAGTTTGCATGGGATTCTTCGAAGAGAATAGATGGTAGCAATTTTAAAATTCCGAGAATATCGTTGATCCGTTTGAACAAAATTCTCTTCGCAGTGGAATTTCCGATCCAACATAGGTTCCCTTCGCGTTCTCTATTTTTCGAAGACTTACAATTTTAAACGCAGGTACCTGAGAATTGAAAAGTCAATTACGTTGCTAATGAAAGTTGAAGATGTTTTGCAAGCAATTGTATTTCTGGCGAACGAGACAATCTCTAAGTATTTGTCAGATTTAAACAAAGGCATCCTTGGAGTTACAGAGGGCGATCGATCTTTCCTCTTATTATTCAAATATTCATAGTTTAGAAGCGAAGCGGTTTGCCAGCACCTATTTCTTCCAACTTTGAAAAACATTGCCAAGGGAGACAAGAACCAGCCGCTGCCTAGCAAACTTCGGTCAATCAAGCGTCTTCAACCACTTGCAAGAAGGAAGACGCTCTGCTCGACTCTTTTCGGACGTCGCGGATAGTTTCCTCTGTCGCAGTCGGCCCAAGAGTTCCTTCGCGCCTCTTTGTCTTCGTCCGACGTCAAATTAGAACCGTTTGCAGTGGCTGCGCGCTCGAGAGGCAGTATCTTTGTCGCGCGTAAGAACGTAACTTGATTAAAACTTTAAGACGAACAACACAAGAGGCGAAGAAAACGGCGCGTTGCGCGCGACACGTCGGCCGCTAAGATGAAACGAGGAACGGTTGACGAGTGTTTGGAAAGGATAGAATTTCGTGTAAATGATATTCCGCATTTTCGAGACAGTTTAACCATTCCATCCTGTCGGAAGTCAAACTGATCAACTTCGCTTTCCTTACGTTTCTTAAATCGCATTGTATAAGTACGAGATTAATACTCGATTCTCGACGAATGAATGATTTACTCTCGTAATTTAAGATTCTCTGCAAGAAGATAATATAAACAATGGTAAACTTTGAGGTAAAAGAGAATAGTGTTCGTAATACCGTCAGCTTTCTGTACTTTTCAATTTATTGATCAAAGTGGCTTCTCGTTTCAAAGATACAGAAGGAGCGGTAGCTACTGGTGTGAAAAAATAAAATGAAAAGATTCTGCTCCCTCTGTTCTTACTTCTGTGACAGCAGGTCTTTGAATCTTCTTTTAATTTCACGGTTTTGACGCTCGAGCTTGCAGGATCCAGACAAAGGCGGCAAGAACCTACGAGAATATTACGCGATAATATAAACATCGTGCGTCACTAAAGAAATTCCAGTTTACCGTTTGATCGTTCGTTTACGCCGTTCACGTCAGAAGCGAAGAAATGAACGCGCCAGCACGCAAAGCAGCTTACATCGTTCGTCTTACTTGCTGAGAATTTACCTCGTTATTTGTTGCGAGTTATTGGGAATTTATGCGCACCGGCTACAGATAGAGAGCGACGCGCTCGATCGATCGGGATCATTCGTTTCGAGAAGAGCAGCTTCGCTTTTCGACAACGAGCTACGCTGTCTATCGCGCAGATTAAGAAACTTCCCTCGTTAAGCTTCGGTTCGTTTGTATTACGCGGAACACGAACTTCGCTGTTCTTTTTCCCCTCGTTTTTCATCGTATCTTTTTTCCTTCCGTCTTTCTTGCTTCTGTTTCTTTTTCGTGCTGCAGTAATTGTTGGGAAGTATCGAGGAAATTCTGTCGAGTCGAACGAGTCGAGTGGATTCGCGGAGAGAATTCAACGTGATAAAATTCGGCGAAGAGATGGCGTGACTGTAATTGAAGGCAAACCGAACAAGGCGAGGCTAATTGTGCATCCACGAATAACTCGAGGCAAAGATGAGAGAAGCTCGCGAGCCAGAATTTATACGCACTCATTTACGCCGATTGATCATACGCTCCGCCGAGCGAAAATACGTCACGCCAAAGTACCGCTAAATTACTCAAGTGTTCGCGAGTGTGCACTCGAGAAATTGCAGGATGCACGCTTCGTGCTCCCCTACCTGCTTCCGGGTTTCAATGCACAATCGCTGCGGGTTTGCCGACTATATCGTTCAAAGGTTTCTTAATTCCTCTTGATAATAATATTCCGATCGCTTGTTGCATCCATCCTCGACAAAGGTAAATTAGATTCTCAGAAAGGTACGAATCATCCGCAATTAACCGTGACGATTTAGCTCTGAACTTTCTTCCAACAACTTTCTAAAACGTTAAAACAAACGTTCGAATATTTGATCGAGGATTCGCGTCACAGCATCTTGCCACGAGATTTTCTAAAAACAGAAACGTCTGCTACGTTTCAAGATCGTTTTTTCTACGTCTCAAAGAATACATCCGTCGTCTTCGTCCAGAGACGTTAGCATGTCTGGGAATATTTGTTCGGTTCTAGAAGGCGACGAAGAATCGCAGCTTTTCCTCGATCGACGTATCGTTGCTTAACGAGCGAACTTCTCGATGGAACGAACGCGGAGAACGATCCGGGCAGAAGTTTCGTTCCGTAGTCACAATTGTGGTGATAACTCGGGGCAAAGTGCAACTGTGCAGGCCTTGACGCGACTCGAAACATTCGTTAAAGAGAGGCGACGGATAACAATTCGCGGCAACCCCTTCCTTCTCGTTCATCGATTTCTTCTGCCTACCGTTCGCCGTTTTTCCGTCGGGAAACGGGAATCCATCCCTACAAAAGGATTGGAAAGTAACGCGAGGAACGAACGATCGCATCTAATTGAAAAACGCTACCGTCTTGCCTCGTCTACGCCGGGGAAAATTTCATTGGACCGCTTTAACAATCGCCTCCTCTTTGTTTTCTTTCTCGTGCCTCGTCGTGAAAAATCGCTCTCCTAATTGAGTTACGCAACTTTTAATTGCGTCACTTATTGTTAGCGTTCCGCTTCGGAGCGCGGATCATCTCGCGAGCTTCCTTTCGCTATTATTCTTCCGGCGGACTTTTTGTTCGCCTCTGTTTCCACCCGTGGAAGCGGTCTCTCAGACTCTTTGCGTTCTACTTTTATGTAAAGTAGCATTAGCGTTAGGAGAGGACGCCTCCCCGTCTATTTCACGCTGTTTTATGTTTATATTCGATATTCTTTACCGCGGCTTCTTTATATTCCTTTTTCGTATGGTTGCGTTTGACGGTAACAGTGTGAAATGTCAAAGTGCCGCGAAACAGAAAATTAACACGATAATCGAAAATTAAGGATTGTCGAGGTTTGTTGATATAATCTACCGTTTAAATATTAGCGTCGTTTCTGCGAAATATACGCTCGCGATAAATACCTTGTATCTAATAGTTTGAGAAATTTTTGTATCTATGTATTTTCTTTTTCCTGCTCTCTTTCCAGCTTTGTCAATACGGTCATGATTAGTCAATCATTAACATCTTAACAGTAAGAATCTTAATGTTATTCCTAGATGTTCGGTTTGGCACGACCAATGTATTGGTGAAAGCAATCTACAAGTTTTCGAATACCTTGGCGAGCCTGTGTTTGTATTTCGAATCTCTCCGCGTTCCAAAATTGTTCCACGTACCACGCAGAATAACCGTAAATAATAAATTATCACGGAACAGGAAGACTCCACCTCTCGTGTAACGATATTATTTCCGATTACTCTTCTCGTGCTACGTGGAATACGCTTTCGATTCGGTGTATCGATATCGTTGCTCTCACCCTGTTAACCCTTTCCCCATGGACCATGCGTTACGAGGTTATTACGTTTCTTAGAATGTCTGGATCCAAAATGAAAAGCAGCTTAGGTCGGTGGTTACCAGTATCGGCAGCGGTTATGAAGTAGCGAACATCGGCGAGTCAGCCGCGCCGGTAGCTTTTCGTCTGGTCGGCAATAAACTGGAAGAAACGGGCCGAACGAGAGGAATGGCGAAGGCTGTCGTGCCAAGCCCAACTGTTTTCCTTCGAAGTGGTTTTGTGCCAGGCGGCGCCTCGCGTCGAACCCTACCCTTCTCGTGTAGCAATAAACTGGCTGAACGGTCAAAGGTTCTCAACTTTTCATTTCGGCGCTGGTAATAGAGTCCCCTTTCACCACCATCGACGAAGGGAGACAGAGGTTCGGGGAGAGCTAACGAACCAACAGGGAAAAGAGAACGAAAGGTGTATGGGGATGGGGTAAGATATGGGCAAACAAAGGTCACCAGAAGGGTGGGAAAATATGGATATCGGTCTTCCATGAACGAAGCTGTTCCCTGAACACCGGTATCTCCTCCCCTTCTGTTTAGCATTACGTAAACGAGGTTAATCTTCGTTCTTCCACGAAGTTGGTTGATTTCCTCGAGATACGCCGGCCTACTAATTGATTCGACGAAAAACGAACAACTTTGACCTGGATGGTATCTTTTTACGATCAACTTGATCGAGATACGCGGAGAATTTGTGGTTCGTCTCGACAGAAGATCGGTACAGTAGAATTTCATTTGTTGGAACGAAAATTTGGTCGGTGCTCGATTAAACGAACTCCTGCCGATTGAATGCGCTTGCACGAACCAAGTTCCGTCGTATATCGTTATCCGACACCGATTTTCGTTGCGCCAACGATCGATCCCGTCTCTCGTAGTTCGAAGCACTCGTCATTTGGCCAAATTACCGCAGGAAACAAACGATTTGGTAAGAGATATATTCGTTCGTCGTGGTACGCGGGCTGGCTAACAGCGTTCCGTAACGTAAATCCATCGTCTTTCGTACGCCGTAACGACACCATTAGCAAGGAAACGAGCAGACGCACGGACGAAGCCACGGTTAATGCTTAACGACGTGATCTCGTTGCGAAAGACGGCGGGCTCGGCTCGAAAAGCGGCGTGCCAGTCAAGAAATGGCACGAACCATTCCTCGATGGCCCCTTCGTTGTCTGCTTCCAAAACACGAAGATGTTTCATTACCCTCGTGGTCGAGCTACTTTCGTTTCGTTTGTCCTTTTTTTTTTTCGTAATTATAATACCTTTGAAACGGGAAACGAGGATGCGTTTAAATCGTCGGAATACATTAGCCTCCGTAGGAAAATAAACGGAGGTTGGTTCATCGACGGTGCTCGATGAAATTTCGTCGATCCATCGGCTTCGTAGAATTTCAACGCGTGAACGTGTTGCGTTTATTAATCGACGATTCACACAGTAAAACGGGACGTTTCATTAAGAAAAACGAACGCTCGTACTTCTCTTCTAGCCCCGTTCGGCGTGCCGTTTCTTTTCTATTTCCATTTCAAAGATGGCTTGATTGCGAGAAATCATAGCGAATCGAGCGTGCTCGCGGCCAGTGTTGGACGCCACCGTTCGCGCTAACTGCTAACATATTTATCCGAAGTTTAAAAAGTCATTCGGACGTACGTACGCCCAGGGAGCAACGGCAGCTGTCGCTCTGTCCACGTCCATTAGAAATTCTAAGTTCATTGCCGGTGAACCGCAAAGTGGGAAGTTTCACCTTCGTCGAAATCAACGGACCGTACACGGCATTCGTCTCTCTCACGCCACGGAGCGTCGAGCGACTGCATTTCGCACGAACAGATTCGTTTCCTTATTTCGCAAACACGCGCGTCGTTCTCTTCTTCCTGCATTTCGGTTGCGACTGTCGCGCAAAAATTTTCCTCCTTGGAAAATTATTTCAACCACCCGTTAAAACGTATCCGATGATGGACGAGACGTTACGATCGTGGCCGCAACTATTATTTTGGAAGCTATTTGATTCGCAATTTGTATTTCGTTGCATGGACTCGCTGGCCGCAAACAATCTCGTCCCGCTTCGACCACGGTTATTCAAGCTGAAGCAACTCGTTACATTAACCATAGATCAACCGTTCCAATTACCGAGCCGATTAATTCCATTTTACGTCCTTGGCCGCGCAACGGGCAATTTCGCGTCGGGATGCGGCGCGGGCAATACGACAAAACGAGTTGGCCGCGAGTCGTTGCCGGCCTGAAAAGTTTCCTGAATACGCAATTTCGCAAATAATTAATGCATCGCGCAGCAAGATGGTGTTCGACGTTACTTCGTAAACGAAGTTTCACGGACGAACGAGGAAATACCGTAGCAGCAACTTATTACCGGAAAAGCACGGCCGCCAGCCTCCGCGAAGAAGAAAATTTGAACGCGGTGTTTGGCGGATCGTTGGGCGCCGCGGTGACAGTAATGTCGCGTCGTGAAATATATTCGAGAGCGTATCACACACGCGAAACGCAGATATACGGTGAATAAGAAAGGATGATTATCATTTCGACCGAACTGGAAACATTTTTGCGTTCCATGCACGCCAGTGATTACATCAAATGACGCGCATTTGCAGAAATTTCGTGGAGCGTGACGCAAATTGCAATCTCTGGTTACTCGTTTCAGCCGTTATTCAGGATTCACGATCCGCAACGCGATACAACGCGCTGGATACCTTTCATTTAACGAATTTACATTGCCCGCGCCATTTTCGTCCTGCTCACCGACCGGCTCCGGAAGTTCGTTTTTCCGTCCGCGAAATCGCCGGAACAGAGAGCGCGAGAATCGACCGGGAAAAAGCCCGGAACCGTCGAAATATTCCAATGACTCTGGCGATTCAAACGTAACCGCGTTGAGAACCTGCTGGAAAAATTATCTTTCGTCTGTTAAGGTAAAAAAGAAAAAAAGAAAAAAAAGATTGAAAGAGGACAGAGGAAAAGGATGAGAGGATTTTTACATAAGCGTCTGATAAATTTCAAAAAAGAGACAGTCCTCGAAGCGCGGTACAGGCACTCGCAGAGAATCCGCAAGTAAGTTCTTATTTATGCCGGCTAAATGCACATTACTTTCCGCGGACAGCCTCGAAAAGTTTCGTGGAACTTTTCGGAGGACGTAATGGCGCGTAGAAGGACCGCAGTTTTTACTCGTCAAATATTTACTCTTGTTGAAGCTCGCAGCATTTTATTTGAGCGTAGTGGCTTATATATTTCATTGTGCGATAACTTGTCCTTCGTTAGGAAGTTCGAAACTTGACGGATCTTTCCCACGCATACTAACCAGCGATATGCTACTCCTATCCGTAACACGTTTATCATGTTAATATTTGCTTTTTTTCTTTCGTCGGTCTCGACTTCGTTAATGTTTGACATGCAAAGCAGATATACCAACAGTCGGTCCCTTCGGTTTCACGGTATTTCGTTACCTTAGACACAGTGGCTGCTGCCTAATCCATCAATCATGCTCGATTTTATTCCCGTTTTTTATTCCCGCAGCGAAAGATCCACGGAACACGTGTACCTACGCGAATGCATTCTAAGTAGCGGCAGCCAAGTCACGTACGAACACGGAAACATCGCGTGCGCGCTGTTCGTAAGTTTCGCGACGCGCGCGTTATTTCCTTTTAAAATGCATTCGAATTCTATCAAATACCGTTGCCGAGAGATTTTTACGAAATAAAAACGTAGCTTCGTTTCGAGCGATCTTGTTTTACCAGTTCCGCTGTCCTCTGCGCGTCTATGGAAGTAGCAGCGAAGTGTCGACGAAAGTGCGCCAATATAATCTAATCTGTGAAACGATATTCTAAGATTCGTGCAAAGATTTTATTCCTTTATCAAAGTATATGACCTCGTTCATATTCAATTGGCTGCACGAAACCGAAGGAACTGCGGCGGGTTAAAATGGCCGATAGTATGGAACGTATGCGAGGAACGTTCACGAGGAAAGTTTTCCACAAATTATACGCGAGAGGATACGCAAGAGTATCTCGATTCGAACGTTAAGAATTCGCGGGGAAACCAAGTGTGCGTTGACCGCAAGCTCGCGAACCAGCCGTAGAACGGAGAGAGAAACTGGGGCAACGAGGTAACTTAACAGCGAGACTTTTCACCCAAACTCTCCTGGTCCTTCCGCCCTTTCGCGATTCTCGTCGGTTCTCCTTTTTCCACCCTGGAGCATACATGTCTCCCGGTTGCTGTGCGTTGGCTGGCCGCGAGCCGGATACGAGGTAGATTCATTTCGTATTTATTAAATTTCATAAAGCATCCCAGCCAGACAACGGTTGTATTTTCCATTTTCTTGTTCGTCAGCGTAGAGAGAAGCGTGTGTCGCGGAAAATGGAGAACCCCGCAAGATGAGTACAGGCGAATCGCACGTTCTCTCCTTCTCGTTTCCCCTGTTTATCTTTCTCCAATCCTCCATTATTCTCCCCAATTTCGCTTCTGGTTGTCTCGTTGTCTCGTTGTCCGGCTTTTCGCACATCGTGCTTCCTTTCGTTTCCTGGGTTACGTGTCGTCGTTCGGCCAGTCAGTTTTACATTTAAAAGCTCGTATCTCGAAGCGGAGGAATGGATTCTACGTGCGGGCCGTGTCCGACTGCCCGGCGAGATCCATTGGTCGAAGCCGGCCAGTGTTCCTGAACTTGGAATACCGGCCAGTCGGGCTGTTGCTTCCGAGGGAAAAGTTCCGGCAAGCTACGGTGATTGAGAGCGACGTTTTTTGCTCCTCCCGGAGAAAGTTCCTAGAATTTTCACCCCTGGACGCTTCGTGCTTCCTCTACGGGCTGTAGATCTCTCTATTTTCCAGCGTAGATCGATCGTAGCGCGTAGATTAGCCTTGTCTACGATGGTTTCGCCCGTTCCTCCTGCGTCGCTGTATCCCGCATCTACTTCGTCCTAGAAATGGATGAATTTCTACACGCGACAAGGCGAATACTTCCGCGAGGACGAAAAATATATCGTTACGAGCGGCGGTGTCTCTTTTCAAACGATCTATCAGTCACGATGTTTACGTTTGTGCCCAGGAAACTCGGATAAAATATAATTTTCAGGCGAGACTCGAAAAAATCAATGGAAATGTCGACGAAACAATACGTAAGTGCGATTATTATCGGAAACCCGAAGAATCACAAATACGACATTCGGTCATCGTGAAAGTTTGATATCCGAGAAATTTGAATCGAGTCTGTGACGAGTCTGTGGTAACGATAGAAACTATTGATTAGTGTGGTATGAAATGCCCCGCAGACGGTTAACGGGACAAGAAGAAAGTTCGCTATACATAAGCTATTTTTCCACGGAGAAGGTAATAACGATAAACGAAGTTAGCCGGAGGAAACGAGGAGAATCAGGTCCTCTCTTGGCCTTTCTATATTGGAAGTGTTCAATATGGAACTGCAAAACGCCGATACATTACGGTGGCACGTGTACAAGATATTGACCAATGACGTTCCCGGGAATCGACTATTATTGGTCGAGATCTTATTGGAGTAGCATCGTGCCGGGTCAGTTGTACGCTCAGACGTCTATATTTCGCGATAGCTACACCGATATTGAAATTGGAAAAGATTCACGAGGCTTTTAATGGACCCCCTTTTCCGTGGCTGCGTCGTTTGCTGATGCTCGGCCGTTTGATCATATCGGGAACTGGTGGCCTGTTCGTTAACCAGAGTTACAATAACGAGCAGTACCGTTGCCACGTAATTAAAGTACTGAAATGGAATAAATCAGCCCCCGACCGTGTCGTGCCTTCGTTCGTATACGTTGATGACAGATTACAAATGCTTCATCGCGTTATACTTGTAGTCGGAATGTTTAGCCCGAGAGCCGGATGGCGTTGATCGAGCATGGTGTTCCCGTGCCTTGTGTTTCTCTGATAAATGGTTATTTAAGAACGAGCAATTCTCTCACCGGCCAGATATGGAAACTACACCTTTGTTCTTTAATAGATTTATTTACATTTCTACTCAGCTTGTTTACACCTTTCATTTGTTTATTTACGTTTTGGTTTGTTTCTTCTACGTTCTCCTTGGCAATTCGTTGCCGTGAGTGAATCTTTTGGATTTGGACATCGAATATCGGAACTTTGCGTTATAGAGACGCGTAACTATCAAGGAGCTCTGTCGTAGTTATTTGTAGTAGTTACTCTTTATTACAAGTCCGACATGTCGGTTACTGTACGTAATTCCTTGAAAATTCAAAAATCATTCATCTCAAATCTCTTCGGTCCTAGTGAAATTTTTTAAAGTTTCGTACTACACACGCGATATATATGTATCTGTACGTGAAAGCTTTCTACGTATGATAAGCGTTCGAATGCTTCTCGACCTCAGTCTGTGTTCTATGTTCACGAATACTCCTGTTTTCCAAGGTATCTGTAGTTGCTATTACAATCCCATCTCTCCACCCCAAATCTCCATAAAATTACCACGTACCTAACACGCACGCAGAAGTATGCTTATTACAACACCTCGAACAAGTACCTATACTTTGAACAAGACCAAGTCCACGGCCAATTATCACCATTCCTCCGGATATCGCCTCCGGTCGGATCATTTACGTGGGGTTAAATAACGAACATCGAGTTGGCGCGTTTCCGGAAAGGAGGCAGAGCAGAAAGACGGGACCGACCCGAGCCATAGAAGCCCGCAGGAGTTTCGTCTGGCGCGGAGCGTCGCAAAGTTTTCGCGGCTTGCGACTACGACGGCGGCCTAAACTAGCAACTCTCTTTCTCTCTCGCTCTAGCGACTTGAACCCGCTCTCTCTCTCTCTCTCTCTGCCTCGTCGTTTCTAGCCGAAGCCCCGTCTCTCTGCTCGGCGTCGTTCTACGAAGGATTTGTACGCTTTTAGCGGTAATCCCTCCGCCTTTCCGTGCCGCCAGACCATTCCATCCGGTATTGCAACGACCCCCGAGCAATCTGGAATCACCGTTCAACCCGCCGCGACGACTTCAGTCAGCCGTCAGGTCCGGCGGATGCTACCAGTCCCTGGCGGACACATGCACGGCTTGCCGCCACTGAAACTTGCGGATTAGTAAAACCCCCGAATTAAATTTTAATTAAATCTACCCGCTCCGACACCCGGCGCTACACCCCCTCCCCCACCACTTATTCTGCTCCCTCGCGAGAGCGACTATTTCCTCCGTCCCACCGGCTTAGCTATGATTGTTTTAAGTAGCTATAGATCTCGCAGATCTTAATCGGTCCGCGTAATTTAACCAGGGATTTCCGCATCGCTATAGGAGAGTTCGTAGGGAATGTTCGTAGGGATCGCGTTTCGATGGGTTTTGCATATTACGGCCGTTGTTCGTTTTCTTAAACGAGATAGAGCGGAAAAGTTTCACGTTTCGTACGTATCGAACTAATAGGGCGGACTGAGAATGTCGTGACCGTGTAAATCAAAACTTTAGGGATTTCAATTTGACCAGGTGTTTTAATTTTCAAACGTATCGCTCGGTTAGGTTTCTCGTGAATTATGTTCTAATTATACGATGTTACTTTTTGACACGATAATTCCGTATCGCTTGAGAAAGTTTTAGAGACGTTTTAGAACGGTAAATGCGGAGCACTGTTTTACAAAAATTAACAGCGAACTGATATTATACCGCTACTAAACTATATTCGTTCGAATGAAATTTTCACGCGATCTTCTTCGGTAAAATTTGAATGAACACGAACCGTTGTTGCGCGAGCGAAAAATGATAGACGGTAGAAAATATCAGTCTATTCTTATGCTTGTTGTTATGTTCAACCCTTATCCACCGATACATTCGTAGAAACGGTGTACTGCTGCTATGCTTGAAATAATTCCATACTCAGAAACGAAGATCAAACGGGGAAAGAAAAATCGTAGCAGCGTTTATTTGGAAACCATTAACGTCAGGTAACCACCAGTCCGATCCCGAAGGATCGAAGTCATTACAGCATTCGCGACTTTTTTCTCACACTAGTCGTAATGGCTGACATCTGTAAAAGGGAGTGCCGGCACAGAAAAGGGGTTGGCAAATGATCTTGCAGCCATTAATCGCGTCGCTGAACCCGGAATCGCTGTCGATGCCTACCGGCACATTGCGGAACAAAGACGCTTCTCTTTCAACCTTTTCTCTCTCGACCAACTCTTTTTCTCTTCCTCTTTATCTTTCTGTCTCTCTCTCTCTTCCTTATCCCCCTTTTCAACCTTTTCCATCTCTTTTCTCGCTTTATCCGCGTCAACTTTCGATCCGTTCTCCGTTTCCATCGCGATCAACGCTTCTCTCACCCCTTTCACGTTTCGGCCAGTGGAAACGAAAAACGCGCATTGTGGACCGGACCGATGGTGCTCGATGAGCGGTATCCGCTTCCGGCCCGTCGAACAAAGCTTCGTTCTCATCGGAAACGACGCAACATCGTTATCGCGGCAACGATTCCCTCCTCTTCGTACGCCACGATACATCCAGGCAAAACGTACTGTCTCGCGTACCATCAAACGTCAGCCTTTTAACCGATTGCGAAACGACTGATTTCTCGAAAGTGGCGCTCTCGTTCTCCGTTTTGAATCTGTCCACTCGATACGTTGGAGAGCTTTACATTGGCATCATTTACATCAGCAGGCTGCTGTTAGTAGTCTCGATATGTCTTTGAGAAATGGAAAAAGGACCAAAATTCACCAGGGAAATATTTTTATTTTTTTTAACTCTGTTAGATTTTCGCTAATATCGTCTACATTTGAAGAGATCGTAATCAAGTTTTTTATAGAATTATAAGACAATGATTGTGCGAGAAATCTGCTCCTCGATAGACTTTATCCGCAGTTAAAGACACTCGAGCTGCTCGAGTGCGAAGCCAAGCAATCTTTCTCAACTTCGGAAAATGCTTTTGGAAGCTTCTGAATGTCTTTAATGTCTCGGTAAAACCAATTATCACAGCCACTCGAATTTCCAGAGGATACTGACAGATCGATATGGACCCGATTATTTACCATTAGAAGATCCTGTAAGATTTTTGTATTGTATTATGTATTTTTGTATTTTGTATTGATATTTGTATTCGCGGAAAATTTAAAGCCACAAGACTGCACATAATACGCAAAAATATATCGAATATCCGGCTGTGCTTGTATCCTTAAAAATATTTACAAATTTGCATAATCGTTCACAGTCTAACGCTAAGAAATCTTCCGATCGAAATAGTGTATAGTTAAATTCTCTCCTAAGATGATTGTATCTTATACTGTTCGAACATCCTCTGACGTATATCCGTATATCCGCCAAGTTTGCCAAACTTGCAGAGTGTCCTACACGGTGGGATGTAGGATGTACGTACCTACGTACGTACCTTAAACGAGAATGATAACGACAAAGCCGAGGACGATCATAATTTATAAAAGAAACGTGCATGATCCATCTCATGAAGTGTCTGAAACCCGCCAACTATCCCGATTTACGATATATATCTGCTGGATTTATGCGATATTAACGACTGTCACGGATAAGGCGGAGAAAGGAGACGAGATTTTAACCGGCGATGTGTCGAGATAACCTGTCGCGGAAGGAATGGCGGTAAAGGGTGAGAAATAGAAGGGAAGGGCAGAAGCTTGCGTTGAAAGGGAAGGAAACGTCGATATTCCGCGATATGTGGTTGGCCGGCGTTCGGTTGTTTCTCGTGGTGTACCGGCGAGATTTATGCAGCGCTCGCAACGTCGAGATGTTGGAAACAATGGGATTACGGGTAACAACCAGATGAAGGGCTTCGTGTAACGGACGGTGTTATCTGGAAAGGATGGGACTGATCCAGTTATCGTTCGACGATTTGCGGATCGATGCAGGTTCCAGAGGACAAAATAAACAGGCGCGACCAATCGTTCGTCACGTATTCGATTTATTCGATTAATTCGTTGAAGAGAGAATTACGGTGTTACGATTAAAGCGAACGATGCGACTGTTTAACAAGATTGCTCGACACGACTTTAATGTAAGAGAACGTGCGGTTTGGAACCTTCGAGACGGATATCCGCCGTATCTGATGAGATAAGTCCAGCCTTGTCGCTAGACAGGAAACATCAACTAACGCTAACGAGACGAAGGATTGGCCGTGCAGATTTCATACATCGTTTCTTGCTTAAGAGGTTTGCAATACGAAGGCATCCCCTCGAGAAGAACAGAAATTTTTATCGAATCAATGGCATCTTGGAAGAAGCAAGCAAAGAGAAGTAAAATCGTGTTCGAACGTCTCTGTATTCTTGAAACTCGTTAAGCTAAATATTTAATTTAACGTATACGTAGCGTGATGCCGGTGTAATTAACGTAGTTACCAACGAAAAGAAGAACTCTAGATACAATTTAAAAAATAATATTCAATTAAAAACTGTCAGAGAATGTGCGAGGCGAAATACGTGCGCTGAAATCTCGGAGAATTTTACGCATGATATTTTTTAATTTCTCCTCTCGTTTCCGAGAAGAGTTTATAAGTAATAACGCGCGTCAATCTACCGGCATCAAGCAATTAGACATGGTATTTTTCTTACATTAATAATACGTGTTACGTATAATATTATACACGTGAATTAGAAGTTTCGAGGAGAGCAGCGCTCCATGGATATGGATTCTCCGGTAACGCCTTGCGTCCCAAAGAGCTTAGTCGTGAATGCAGATCACTTAGCCGTGCCTTATCACGGAAATCGTCTGTTAAGCTTGCCGGGTTCCGTTGCGTGTTATTGTTACTTCGTGTATCAGGGTATCTTCCAAGGAAGGAAGGAAGTTGCAACGCGTTATTTACAATGGATACCACTTCCACTTCCTAAACACTCATGGAGAGAGCGAACTATAATTTACAAGAGCAACAATGGGGAACGTTTAAAATCTCGCAGGCTGCTTTGCATGAATTGTCATGAACTATCGTTATCGAGGGGAAACATCGGTATAAGAGAGAAAAAAGGGAATCGAGGAGCTGGATCAAACGAGGAAAGGCGAGAACGAGAAAGCAATTACGTTGGAAACGAGCGAGAAAAAGAGGGAGAATGAGAGCGAAAGAGAGAAGGGGGGGGGGGGTGATTCTCTCGGAGACTTTGTCCGGGCTCGAATTCGCTTTTCGAATCGTTCCAACCTCCAGTTGGCAAATAGACGTCGCAGACAGCCCTCCAACAAAAGTAATTCCCGCCGAAATGGAAGGGGAGGGGGAAAAAGTGAGTCCACGCGACTTTGCACGGCGAATGATAAGAAGTTCGCGCGAAGTCAATCTCGACGCTGTGGCACACTTTCCTCTCGCGCAACTCATCTCGTCTACGTGCATAGGTGAAATTTCCTCGTCTAAGCGACGAAACGCTCCCGTCGCGTCGCTTCGTCGAACGCGCTTTTCATAGGTTTGCGAATATCTTGGTACGAACGTCGATACGTCTTTTCGCGTTTCTTACAAAATGTTCGTTATGGATACGTCGATTCTTCCACGTACGACATTGAAAAATACGATCCTATTCGTCTAATTATCTTTTCTTTCTTCTCTTCCTTTTTTTCTTCTTAATCTAATCTTATCGACTAGCACGTTCGTTTGACGTTTCTTCTCTCTTGTTCTTCTCTTGCCTGTTCAATATTACAGCACTCCGGAATAGCTTGAGCCTCGCGTCTTTTATAAATGAATTTACCGGAGGTTGTTGATCCTTGAATTTTACACGGTATATAGTAGAGAGGGAGACGTTAGAGCTGCCGAGAAATTAATGGCTATCGATATTAATTTTTGTTCCCTGTTCGTGCTCAGGGTTCAGGAAATGTGTCGGTGGAAGCGCTGTTTAAGTTACGGCTCTACCCTCCGGGCACGCCTTTTGTTACACCCTAATCCAAGAATCCGTGGCGCGCCTTGCCGCGACCCGTAAAAGGCGGTCGGGGTTTCATCCCTGTGTGTCGTTTGTCTCGCACGATAAATATCCGTTTTATCTTCTTCTCGTTCGTTTGTTTTGCAAAACCGTGGCAGTTTGGCGGTTACACGAAACTATAGCGTAAGAACTCGTAAGAAAGAGACAGGTAAGAATGGATGAAGTTCTACGATGTTTGCTTCTCTCTCTCTTTCCCTTTTTCTCTCTATCTCATCTTTCTAATTGCATCGCCCAGCACCATGCACTAATTAGATAAGTCGTGGAACTCGAGGGTAAAAGTCTCGAGAACACTCGCAGGAAAATTCAGTAATTTCTATGCAATTAATTAATTACCTACGAAATGTCAAATGAAATTTCGAAAAAAAAGAAGAGAAAATAGAAAGTAGATTAAACGTTGAATTTTGAAACGTTCGTAAAGGTGGAAGGAGAACAACCTGCGAATCGTCAGATGTCGGCGTTGGATACGGTTCAGCCCTGAGGGGTGAACGGTTGCTGGTAAGCGGCTGGCAGCGATCACCGCTCGTTTTAATGCGCAAAGCTGGAAAAAAAAAAAAAATGAGGCCGTTTGGGAGAAGCGTTCACCGGAACGCGATTTTCGCGATCTCTGTACCGTTTCGATCCTCTTCAGCCGAGCGGTTAAGGGGAACACCGGCTCTCTGACCGCTCTTATTGTTCTTCTTCTCGCCGGTGTAACGCTGGAAACCGGATTCTCATCCGGTTTTCCGGCTCTCCTCTTTTGTCTTTTTCGCCAGGGATAGCCGAGTCTAACGAGTACACCGACGTTTGCTTTTTACTGTTGCTCACCATCATCGGAGTTCATTGACATCGGATGAACGTTTAGAAAATACACACACGTGCACATGTACACCACACATGTACACACATTTACACAGAGACCAGAGACGGAGTAGAGTTTTATTTCAAAAAATTTCAAGCTTCAATTTTATCTTCTACTAGTATCTGTTTCATCTGCCCTATTAAAACTAATATTATCTTTTTTCTTTCAATCGCGTGATGTTACTCCAAGTATAATGGTACGCGAAATTGATCGATATACATTACTCGAAAATCTTAGCTGTCCGATTTCACCCTCCTATTCCCGTTCGACGTTTGCTCGACGAGAATGGTCGAGACGGGGCCGAAGAGTTTTATCGTGCCACGATGAACCAATAAAATTCGGTCGTTATCGATTCGTAGGAAATTCCATCTTCGTGGATGGACGCGACGCGGAAGAATCAAGTTATCGTTACGGCTGAAACACTCCGCGCGAAGGGTGTCTCCGAGCGAAGGGGAGCGACGAACAAACTCGCGAAAGGAGGAACTATTCGAAGAATCATTACCGTCGTTCGTGAAACTTTCACACCTTTCGGAATTTCTTCGCAAAAGCATTCACCCCCGACAGGGGAAAATACGCGGCAGAAAGCGGAGAAGGGGTTTTCTCTGCTCTCTGCCTCTCTGTCCTCTCTTCTCTTCTCTTCTCTTCCTTTTGGGTCTCCGTTCCATACCGTCCGTCGTCGTCTGAAGCGTCAAAAAGAGCAGGAGCATGAGCAGCTTTTCGATTTCCGTACCACTTTGCCCCTTTCACGAGAGCCGAGAAACGCTGCGAAAAGGGTGGCTGACTGCTCTTATTGTCCTCGTCGTTCCCCGTAACGGTCTACTCGGATTTCCATCCGGTTTTCTTCAGTCGTCTCTCTGTTCCCCTCTGTTTTTCCAACCTCTTTCCCATTCCCCTCTCTTCTATCTCCGGCGGGCGGCCTGTCGCAGTTCAAATAATTGTTACAGCACGCCGCTGCTGGCCAAACATTTCGCGGAACGAGCGCATCTCGTTAGCCAAGCTCGTGATCCGCGACAAACGGAAACTTGCCACCCTCTTTGCTTTTTCACCTCGTCGTAGCTTTCTCTGGCCTCGAAGCGAATCGAATCGTTCCGACACTTTGTTCTTTGTTCACCGTCTCGCGTGCTAGGTGTAAGTACGTAGTCGTACCACTTAGAGAGAACGATCTTGTTCTGGGTCAAACTACTCGATAACATTCCCTGCTTGTTGATGGACAGATCTTTCCTTTTCCATTTTGATTTCTTTTTTATCTTTATAGGTTTACTTTATTTTATGGATGTAGGAGGATCGAAGGTATGAATCTAAACGATACGACAAGGAAAAATGGAGCGTCTTTCGCGCGAAAACGTTTGTTGGAAAATAAACGATAATTATCTCGTACGAGATTCCGGCGCTCGCTTGGCGATGTTTAATTGTCTCGTCCGGCGTATCACGTTATTGGCCCGTAAACAGCGCACGATACACGCGTTAGGAATTAACGCGGCCTCGTTTTAGCCCGACCGTTCTAGCACGCGTTATTTATTTTTCCTTTTACGTGAAACCAGACCCCCATAAATTTTTCCGAGAGTTAGCGAAGGCCCGAGTCGGGGACACGCGGACCCGCGCGCTGCGTTTCCAGCATAGCCATTCTCCATATTTTACGCGTAAACGTTCGTGATTTATCGCGTTTTGCCTATCTCTCGCGGGATATCGATACGATTTCCCAACTTTTCGATAATAACGCGAAATTGAATAGAACTCGAAGCTGATCAAACGTTGATTTCCAACGCGGATTATCCGCCGAACAATGCGAGTTTTCCGGTTCTCGTCGTTCTCTTCTTTCCACCTCGATGATACTCGAAACACGAAATTAAAATAAATTATCCTCTCGTCGAACTACGCGATTACGATATTACCGTGGCTACCCAAGGTAACAACGATGGGAAAGCCGATCCTCGAATTCTTTCACCAGAGGAATCCAGTTAGAATTCTCGTTTACGATTTATATTCTGGTTCGTGAGCAACGACCAGACATGTAAAACACGATAAGTCACATTTCACGAGCGATTGCAAACCGAAGAAACTGTCTGTGCATTTGATCTTGGGATTAAATGTATCTTTTCTTCAACTTTTTGATTGTACGTTAAAAACATATGAATGAGATTAATTACGTAGGATATTACGTAGAATATTACGTAGAATATTACGTAGAATACAAAATTCTAACCAATTTAATCTTCTCTGACAATGTACGTCGATTATCGATATCAGGTGCGTAAAACGAATAGCAGGTGTCCTAACGGTTATGAACGTACGTGTGCACATCAATTTTTGGTATTCTCCCCTAGCCATTGGTTAGGAAAACGAATTAGCGGTCGTCCGGCTGAATTTTCTAAGATATTGGAAGGGGAAAAATCTGTCACGTAGCACCGATAGATCGGGTCGAAATGGAATCAACGGTAAATTTATTACGCAATGACCCTGCTAGAGTGGATCATCTTTCTGAAATGGCCAGCGCCAGAGCTAGCTACAACTCGGAAGCTTAAACGTGGAAATTCCGAAACGAGAGAGCCGAATCGAACATTCCCGGTTTTCGAGGGTGAATTCGGTAAGAAACGAGAGTGTGGGGAACCGAAAATTCTAGCTACGTGACCGTCTTCCCGATCTCATCGTCGAGAAATTTACCCAGCTGAGAGCATAAACTGGACCTTCTCGTGGCCACTGGCTACGTTCCACGTCGGACATTTATTTCTTCGCTGCACGATGAAACTCAACCTCCGTCACGTAAACGTGTACGCTCGTACACGCTTCTAGCTGCATAAACACGTGTGTATAATCTTAACGGTATTTGCTATTCACCGAGCAACGGTTGCTCGCGAACTACAGAGAAAAGCTTTTCCAAAGTATGGGGCCCGTCGCGCCATTGTCTCTTATTTACTTTGCAAGTTGCTCGAGTGGGATTCACGAGCCCCGCGTTTCTCAATTACGAATGGGGAAGAGCTCAGCTTCTCGTTTCTCAAGATCGAATACCGATCTTACGCCAAGTTTTTATCAAGTATTTGCGTTGATTCTAATAAGCGAAAGTAATTGAAAATGGTATAAACCACCGAGGTCTAGACATTTCTACTTTCGCTCTTTACAGGTGGAACGTGTTATCTAACGCTGTGTAAGGCAAACTCGATCGCTTTACTAATCGCCAACTTTCAAAAATTCAACTGTATCGTTTTTCGTTATGTCGAAGATGCGAAACGCGTTTCGAAGATCCACATTTACGTAGCCATCGCTACTCACTGCATCTGGTCGTGATTGGTCGAGGTCGATCGAATTAACGTTGATCGAGTTTAGAACGACAGCCGAGTTTCTCTCTGTGTGTATAAGAAATATTCGGCGAAAGATCGCGCAAACATTGCCAACACAGATAACCAAATACACACACACACGGACGACATATTACGAGTTGTAGTTACGTTCGAGTGAGTTCACTCAGCCTTGCATTTCCTACCCTTCTTCGCGCCAGCTCCAGTTTCTTAACGAAATGTATAAACGCGTTGTATCGAATTATTCACGAGATCTTGTCGTTTGTTCGTTCGTTCCTCTCGGTTACCATCGTGTTTCTATATGTTTATTGCTGCGTATATTGCTACGTGTAACTGTGTATGCGTCTCTGTCGATTGCTTCGGTAAGCGTACTCGTGTCTGCGCGAGTCTCGAGGAAGGGGAAATTCTCAAGTGCAAAGTCAAAGTTCGTCGATTCACTTATCCAGGCCGGCAGGCAGGCAAGCAGGCAGCAGTCAGGCCGGTAATCGACGGTAGGTAGTAAATCAAATTTCAACTTTAATAGCCCTCGAAACTTATTCGATTCATTTAAGCCTCGCGGAGCGACCGCGTACCGCGATAATTCCTTTTCCCTCAGTGGCCTTGGTGGATGGCTGAAAGAACGGAGGTCCTCGCCCTTTCCGTCGTCCCGTACTTTTGGAATTTATTAATTCGTCGTCTCGATCGTTTTCGTTGGCGTCCTGTCGTTCTCGACGTTGACGGTGCTTAATGCCTAACCGATAGGGCGTGGCGAAAATCGAGCGTTTTGTACTCTGGAAACTTGGAGCTTCGTTGTCTGGCCGGTAGTTTAACCTCGGTCGATGATGGTACGCGAAGGAATTTTGCGAAACAGCGTACGACCTTGCGTCGTCGTCTGGCCGTTTATGAAACGAGAAATTTCACTCAGGCCGGAGGTCGAGTGTTAGATATACAAGATTAAGCGAGAAGAAAAATACTTTTCCCCTTAACGAAGTAAGTTTAATTAAAATCTAGTCGACTTTAATCTAGATTTATGGCGGGCCGCGATTGTATCGGGTAGCGAACGCTTCGAATCGCCGAGGCTCACCTGGCGAAGGGGAGAATCGACGAGCGAGAGAGCAGCTGGGCCCGGGGAAAGTTAGTTTCCTTGTTTTCCAAATATGCTCGCGCGAACTTTGCTGCCGCGAAACGAAAGTGATGCATTTGCCGAGCTAATTAAATGCCGGCTAAACGCCTGCGCGATAAATAAAGCGCGATAAGTTTAGTTAACGGGCGAACGTTCGCCCGCTGGGAATTGCTGCTTTCCACGAAACATTCGAAATTTCGGGGATGCGGCGCCAGACCTCCTTTTCCCACGCCTTTTCATCGAACATCCTTCACCAACGTTCTAACAAATACCTGCGCTACTTGGAAATGGCGGAACTCGTGTTTACGGTTCCCTTTAAATTACCTTCAACGGACCATACGTAACGATTTCTCTTCGTCTCCGTTGCGCTTCTGAGAGTTAATGAAATCAACGTGCCGACGATAGAAACTTAATGGTACGGCGTGCTCGTCCACCTAAATACTTTATGTTAACCAAGATAATCGAGATGAGCATAACGATCCCTTATTCGCTCATTAAATCCTATTATCCCGCGGTATAACTTTATTATCTATTGGCGGAATTTCTGCTTTACATCGAGCTGGATAAGGAGACGTCCCCGTGTACCATAACGCGAATTTACCGATCCGGCGTTGTGATTCGGGAAATTAAAGTTTCAGCAGGAACGTAGCTGCCGGATTAATCAAAGGTCTGGTAATCAGGCGGAAAGCGGCCGTACACGAAAAATGTTTCATCTCGGTAATAGCCTTTTATCTTGCCGCTCGACCGCGAACACGAGTTCGTTGGCGCGAAATTCGTCCGCTCGCGTCACGTTTTCGCCCCCTCACTCTCCGCTCTAACGGATTAAAGTAATTTAACTGCGGCCGTGTATCATCCAGAGCGTTTTCCATAATGTTTATTAGACGAATATAGTCCCGGGGGACGAGACACGCGAAGTCTAGCAAGACGGTGGGCCGACTATCGTAAATTACGGCCGATGAATTACGAAAATATGTCGCGAGCCAAATTTCGGAATAGTTCCCCTCGAGACATCGCCGACGCGCGGATGGGGTGGCGGCTGCGTGTGAAAACGAATGGCAAGGTGCTCTGTAATTAATTGAGATTTGCGCGAGATTTCGTGAGATGCGGGTGAAGTATGATGCGTTATTAAATAATGGAGTAATTTAGTGTCTTGTGTAAATTTGCTTTGAATTCTAAAACGAGAGGTGTCGTAGGGAATATGAAAATTTAACCTTGTGAGATGAAATAACGTAAGTATACTTGAAATACTTTGATCAAATTCAGTTGTAATTAAACCACGGAAGTTTATGCATTTATGGGAAATTTTAAGGTGCAAAAATTAGCAGAACCAGGTATATTGATCAAAAATATATAAATATTACTTTCACGAGAATATGCAAACGTGCGCAGTCTATCTACGATAACGTCGAGTATTATTACTAACTATTATTACTATTCTATTGAAACTTCTACTAAATTCCATATGTCAACGATCTTATCTTTTCCTTTTTTCCTTCTTCGAAGAATTTAAAAGTACGATTTGTCGTTTCTATCGCGATGGACACACTCGTTATAAAAAACAGGAAAGACAACTCGATCACAGGATCGGTTCAATTAAGTGTTCCTTGCGTCGTCGTGCGCTTTGTATCGACTCGATTAATTAGACAGCTCCCGAGGGACTTCATTTTCGGTTCCAATTAATTGAACACCGGCCGGCGCAGGCATAATAACGTGGCCCCGGAAACTCTTTGAACCTCGTCGCTTTGGAGATCTTTATCGGACCCGTTCGAAACATCCGAACCAGAGTGCTTCGATCCGAGTTTCAGTGTCAACTTGGCTGCCACGTTAATGTACTCGCATCTTGTGCTCCATTGTCATTAACAAGCTCGCGTGTTCCTATTCGCCTGTAAATCACAGGATGATGGAATATATATATATATATATATATATATATATACGTATTCTGGTATCAATTCCGCACACGAAGTGTACAATTACTCGACATGAAATTCTGTTAGAATAATTTCCCTTGTTGTTCGATTATTTAGTCTGTTTATATCTTACCAAGAATATAAGGATAAATAAAATATTTCGTGTATCTATCGACGATTCTTGACTTTGATTCGAAGTCGAAGAAGAGGGTTGCCACCGCGAGCTAACCATTACGTCTCCAAATGTGCCTGTTATTTGTATTTATGGGCAAACAACCTGGATTCCCTCTTTCTTTCCACGCTGCCCTCGTCCCATAAATTCACGCACCCTTCCATCCGCCGTAAACCAACGATACGTTTTTTCTCCTCATAATATCTCTGGATGTTGCGGATCTTCGTAAATATCAGACTAACCAGCGCAAATGATGAGATAGACTTTGCGACAAACTGAAACGATATCGGGGGAGGAAAGAGAGGTAGGAGGAAAAAAGACGGAAGAAGAAGAGAAATAAGAATAACGAACATTGAAATATTCCTGTACGAAGGTAGCGGCAGAGACGCCTTTTCGATCCATCCAGATATTCATTCGCGTCACGTTTATTTTCTTGCAAAAATTGTTTTGCCCGTGATATAAGGGGAGAACTCGCAGGCAGGAATTCCAATGGCGTCGCGTCGCACGAAATCTTGAAAATATAAACGCTTTTCTGGCCTTACGCAAGTCTCATTCTCGGATTACTTTACCCCAGCGACGTAATAGTAATGGAGGTTTTCCAACTCCGGACGAATCTAATTTTCCAGGCCGGGGCTGATGGCGCGCTCTGAATATTTTATCGGCACCGCCCGGAACTTCTTCCGCCGCGAAAGATCCATCGCTGATTCCGATCGGGCTGATCAGATAATGCACAATACCGGCGTGCCGCGTCTCGCTTCGAGATTTCTCCCTTGTAGTCGCATGATGGAGCTTAAATTGATACTCTGCGGATGTCGCGTACCTCTGTAGATAGAATAAAGGCGAATCAAATACGCCCGGTCTTTATTTGTCGATTCTATTAGCGTGTCTTCTGTGAAAGATTCTCTGAAGAATGTACGACACAATTGTTTTAACCCGTGACCACAGCATCACTGCGTTTTTCAATTAGCGAAGTAAAATTATACCGGCTAATTGAGGAGATTTTCTCCGAACGCAAAATGCTAAATTAAGTAAATTACATCGAAAGCTTTAGTTTTGGTTTTGTTAGACGAAGTTTAAATTGATTGTTATAACAGATTTTTTTAGATTTTTTTTTATTTTTTTATTTTAGAGATTTTTTTGTTCTTTTTATATCTGAAAAATAAATAAAATTTTGCCAAAATAATCAAACTGGAAGATACACCTATATGTCAAAATATATGTTTCGCAAAATGTTCTTTCAACTATATCTAACGATCTAAGAATAAAAAAACTTTCTGTATTTATTTCGATGAATAGTAATGAATACGCTCTTAGACGTAAGAGATAAAATAAACCGATTAGCATATTTATTCATTTATGAGAAATTTTAAAATACAATGAACCGTTTGAACGACCAAGTATTCTCGAGATCAAACTTGTCGACCCCGCTTCTCTATCTCTTAACTGTACATCAAAATTCCAATGAAATTACGAACGACGAATGCGTGCCGATATACAGTGAAATACAGTGATGTATATTTAACGATAAAAAGCGAGAGACTGTTTCTCGTAAACGTTTCTCGTAAATGTTGATTCAAATTTAATAGTTAATCGTTGGGATCCGTTCGAAGACCACCGGTTCCCCAAGACACGAAGTTGACTAATAACCCAACGTTCCCATTTCTTGCGGAAAATGGCGGCAAGCTTCAGCCCCTGAAATATTTCCACTTACGTCGAAAGCATCGTGCCAGGCATACACTGAAGCGATTCGCAAAGATACTTGCCATACAGGTCGTTCACGTCCACAGACTAGACGTTCAGAAAGGAGAGGTTCCGCAGAGATATCTGGATGTACGGCCGGCTAGTCCTAACTCGAGCTGGCTTGATTTGGTACGAGCATCACGCTCGAGGCATAACTGACTGACTTCCCGAGCCATTGCCGAGGCCGTGATGCCGCGCCACCCTCAGACCCCGCATCCCTTATCTGTAATTTATACTTTCAATTTACTCGAACCGGAAGATTCCGGGCAGCAGCGGGTCGAAAGGTCGGGCCACTTGGTCGATTTAATGGTTTCGTTCGGATCCGTCCTCCTTTTTCAATTTCACACTCTATCAGGATCATTAAGGTCGCAACTCTGTCCCTCTTCTTTAACCTCGCCCCACCCCTCGTCACGCTTATCGTCCGTTATTTAAGAGATAATTGAGCAAGATTAGAGAGGAGAGGCTGGAAAGGATCTTTTTGGCCTGACGAATCTCTCCCTATAAACTGTGATATTTTACGGACGAATAGTTGGACCGGTTAAAACGAAGACATGCTTTTGATTAGTCGGTATGGTGATTCTACTTTTTATTTATTTCAAGCAGATCCGATCGTCTTGGGCTAAATTGCCAGAAGTTCTCTTTCATACTCTTTAGACGAATAGTCGAGTTGGTTAGTCTGTCGAAGTTACGATTTCGATCTTTAGAAATTGTATCATAGAGTAGCCCTTGAGAAACGTGGATATTTTTCGATTCGTAGATGCAGTTCGAGTGGTGTAACAGAAGAGAGAATTTAAAGCAGATGTTTTTCACCTGCTGAATTTCTATCGATCGCGATGTTTCACGGACGAATAGTGAGATTGACTCAGGTTATCGCGTGTCAGCCGAACAAGGGACGTCGTTATAGGTTCGTACGCATTCACAGTAGGTATGCAGTTAGATTTTTGTACATTCGCTTGCGCGTAAAGCCACTTGAACTTTCAACGTTTTATAATCCGCGATTTAACGTTACGCTTCCCGTATTTTCTGTTTATTAGCGCGCTTTCGGCAGCATAGCGGGACAGAATTGTTATTTAACGATTAATTCCAACAAGCTGCGTTAACAAGAAGGCTTTGTGCCCCTAAATAAATTTGCAATTTGCCTGCAGTCCATTCACGTCATTCGGTGTTTCTAGAAAAAACAATAGAACGGTTCTACCTCGATTACGGGATCCGACAAATGGCAAAACGCGATTGTTCATCGCGATTCTTTCTCAATTTCGCGGAACAGGTGGGGCAGTGAGAGTGGTGTAAGTGGATACAACGGAAATTCAGCGGGCAAAAGCGATAAGAAAAATTCAGTTAACAGAAATTCGTTCCATGAGCGGTGTTCGCGACACTAGAATCAGGCCGACGGATCACTTTGGCGAAAGATAATTGCTCCGTCGAGTGGAACAACCTTGTAACTGACGTCGCGGAAAACGAGGAAGCCGCGAGGACCGCTCCCGATTATTCTATCTCCTTTTCCAGTTCTCCAACGGTGTTCTTCGATGGAAGAGCTCATTTCTCTCCTCATAAACGACGTCCACCTTAATGAGAACGTACCGTGCTGCCTGTTTGCTCTAACCCTTTGGGGAATAATTTTCGCCCGTGGAGAGTCGCGTCATCTAACGATGTCTTTCCAACTCGTCACGCGCTTCGACAACAAAATCAACGTATAATAATCGCACTAGTTCATGGATAACGAACGAAATACGTAAAAGTGTCACTTATGGCGAAGGACAGTTGCGAGTCACGACAGTCGTATCACGATAGCAATCATAAATGGAGGAAATTACTCGAAGTCACTCGAGTTTGTCTCGAGATTATAAAAGTAACGTAGTCAAACTCAGGATCGTTTGAATGTCGTAAAAATCATCGGGGCGCTGAAATTTAGATTGCAGGCATTTGAAAATTATGGATGATCATCTGGTTCGTATACATCGAGTACAGTCATACTCGCCTGGAGGAAGGACGATAGTCAATTTGTATGGTATTGTGTAAAAGGTATTACGTAAAATATCGTACGGAGAGACACGATTGTTTTCCAGATGAGTCGATGATAGTTTAAATGGTCAAGTTGAGCGAGATATTAGTCTGATATCTACGTACGAGTATAATTGGTGGCCTCTCAGAGCTAGTTCAGCTTGGGTCAATTATAGCTGACTAAGTCAACTAGTAAATTAAGCAACTCACTTTGCCTTGTCTTGTTGACATTTGCCTTAACTAGTCCATTCAATGTTATACCGGTTTTAGTTGCACAATAGCAAGTTATAGGTATTTGATATCAATGTCCGATATAGTATACTAATTACATGGTGTATATAAACCATACTATAAATTCTTCTAACTTTCATTTCCACGAGCTCGAGTGTTTCCCGTATTAATGCCAAAATAATAATTAGGTTATTATCCGCGGACGTTACTCCAGCCTGGTTAAGAAGTCTGAAATCGTGCTTCGTCCTCGCTACCGCTGAAACTTTGGCCCATTAAGCGCCGAGGGAAAGAAAGTTCCGCCGTAAAGACACCCTCGCTTCAGACCTCTGTCGCGTTGAATAACCAATTTCGCGTAATTAACATATATACACGCGCATGATTAATTTTCTTCTCCTTTCCATTTCGCAAGTTCTTCATAAAGTAGACCGCTATAAGATGTCAAACGTTAAGGAATTATCATAAGACAGACATCTTATAACGGTCCCGCGACGAGGATTGTATCGTAAAAACGTTGTACCGTATTTCGCATTTGTTACTTTCTAAAGTAACTTAGATTTACAATACGATCAAACAATAGGAACGATTTTATTTAAAAAATAGATCAATTGCAACGTAATTTATGGAAAATCACAAGATGAAAAAACGCGCAAAATGCACATGAAATATCTAAAACACGATACCCTTTCCCTAATATTTACACGATAAAATAATTTTCTACCTAAGTTTCTTAAACTGTATTCTCCGAAATGTGAATTTTTTACAATTATCTGCAGTCTAAATATCGCATAGGGGTAAGAAGCATTTTCAGTGGACTCTGCGCTTTTGTCGCTACGAAATAAGCTATCCAACGCTCACGATGACGATGACTCAGCCTTCGTTTGTCAAGAATCAAATAACTCATCCTCCTTTTCTACACAAACATCCCGTATAACGAATCAACTCGTTTTATCGTACCGATAACAAGGATTTCCGTATCGCATTCCCCAATTGACCGTCATTACGCGTCAGCTTGAGAAGCAAGCGACGTGGCTAAAAGCTCTCAGAGGTAGCCAGCCGTGTACGATTCGCGTTACGTTTAAACGCCCGAGACGCATGTAAATGCGCCAGCTATCGCATTACGTAGCGACTGGAAACTCGGTTACGTGTAACACGGTGCGAACTGCGACGAGCGTTTGCAAGAATCTAATCGTAGCCATTCCCTGAGCGGCGGAAACGACGGGCTATTTTCTAATAAACGTCGTTTCATCGTTTCTCAAAGTTTGCTTACATGCACGCTTCGTGAGACGTTACATGCAGCCTAGTAGACGCGAGATTGCGTAGAACGAGAGGGGTCGGTACCAATGTTCGACCTCTGAGAAACGAGAACGAACAGGGGTTCGACTTGGACTTTGTCACCGAGCGCCTTGGAATTTTCTTCTCGCCGCCTCGCCGTCTCGTCGCCTTTCCCTTACGCTTCTACTTTGGTGGCAATTATACGGTCCAAAATGACGCTCGAAGGTTTCGTTCTCGACGACGACGTTACGAGCGAATTGGATAGAATGTCAAAGGGATGCCAGCACGGGTTTCATGGTTGGCGTGGTACAAAAAGCGAGAAGAACCAGCCGGCAAATTCGCGATATTAATTCGCGAGCGGTGACGCTTTTCATCCGGTGACTTTACGCGCGGCAACTCTCACGATGATGGCGTATTTCTAACGAGCGGCAACGGAAGAAACGTGCCCGAAAGTGCTGGCATCGTCGTTAATTAGCTCAGCAATCTCCCTTCGACACGCAGCGCCGGCTAATAAGCGATTTACGCTTCTAGCCGTGCCCCGTTTTGAAACTATTTCCTGCTAGCTGAGAAATTTAAAGCGCGGATTTAAAACACGAGTAAAAGAAGTATCGTAGTGTATCGTGTTGAAATAATCGACGCTTTCTTTAGTTCGATAATAACGTAGATACACTTGTTTCGTATATGTATGATGTACGTTAAAGCTTCCTTCGATATTTGATTTTGTATAATTACCTAATTTCACCTCCTGTTACATTATTGTTAATTTACTCGCTAATCGGATGATCGCAAGGCGTTTAACAGGAAATTCCACGCGCACAGAAACCCGTGTTCCCTGTTTTATCCTATACGCGGATAATGTTATTCGCGACGCGGACGAGCGCGTTACGTGTGCCCTATTATTTCCGGCGAATTACTGGGCACCAATCGGCCGCGTTACCGATGTACGAATATAATCCGGAGTAATCCAAGCGCATATTTGATCTCCTCGCGCGAAACAACGCAACATTTCAGCGGTGTGCTCAGCTGCGCTTCGCAAGATACCGATACTCCTAATTAGTCGTCGCTTGTAACGCTACATTCGCCATGTTTCGATATACCTTAACCGTTTCAATCATTTTTATTTTTTCTTATCTTCGAATAACGAATTATTACTCGTTGTTATTGGAATGCTGATGCATTTTTTCTTTTTTTGTACGTGGAGAAATCCTCATGGATACTCCGCTGCTGCAGTAATCGCGTAACAGCTGGCAACTAAGTCGTTGCGGGTCGCTCAAGCTGGCAACTAAGTCGGTGCGCTAACGCATTTATGGAAAATATAAAGATGCAAAACTGTATACGTGATACGCAAAGATGTACAAAATACCTAAAGGAAAGTATTGGTTAGAATATTTAAAGGGTGAGACAGATAGACGCTTTACTTGCGTCTATAAACATCTAAATTTATAACACCATAAAACAAGAATATTGATATACGAAGACTACAGGGATGCATCGTTAAGATTTCAAAATATTACACGTCGTAATACAAAAATGTCGATGACATTAAAATATCGCTTATCTCGATAATTTCTCAAAATTTTGTCAGCTCATCGATTATTATCAAAAAACTTGCATCTTTGAAACTAACAAATTCCTTTCGTTTTTAAAATCTCTTGTTTAATCGTAAAGTGGCGTTAAACGCAGACGACCGAAAGGTAGAATTTGTTTTCGCGAATTGCTCGATATCGCGATCCTCGTGCCGAAAAATATATATATTGAGAATCGTAGAGTACGTACCGTGTCCCGTGTCCCGTGTTCGAGCCCGGAGGAAGACTGGAATTTCATCAGCGACGCGAAACGATCCGGTCGTCAAAGGGATGCCAGTGCTTTCATGGTTCACGAAATCGCTACGGTCGAGAAGGAGAAAAGAAAACGAGAGGAGAGAGACTGCTATGCCTAATTCGCGAGTCGCTCGTTCGCGTCGTTAACCCTTTTTGTGATGCAAAGGTTGGGCCCAGCAAAACAGGGCCCTCGAGACTCTTACAGCCCTCGATTCCCCCGACTTTTTCCCTCTTCCAGATCTTCTTCTTTCTTCTTTTTTTTTTTCTCTCGATCCACCTTCATCACCGTTTTCCGTTCTTTCTCTCGTTTCTTCTCCTTCTTTCGTTTTCCGACTCCCTTTTGCCTGGTCGACTGCGAGAAAAGGCTGTCGGTGGCGGCACGCGCCCCAGACGCTTCGAGAATATTAAATTCCCAGGACGGCGCATAAATTAAAAGATAGCGGTTTTCTACTCTGGCTGCGTATAAATTTCGCACGAACCAACGAACGAACCGACGGGAAGAAGGGGCTTCTTAGCTAGACTCTTTGCGACTATTGCAAATCTTTTCGTATTCCAACCGCGTCCAATTCCCCCGCCCTACTCCACGTATCTGCGTCGTTCTGCTACTATCGTCGCTTTCCAAAAATCGTTGCGTCCTATCGTATTTTGGTATAAGAGTACGGATAAAACTATGGTTTACGAAAGCATCCAACATGGAACAATTCAACGTGCCACTTGGAAAGACATTCATTTTCCACGATAAGGAACTGACGACTCTGGTATCCAAGTGGCAAGATACTTGAGCTACGATTCATCAAATTATTAAAGTTCATAAAATTTTAATGCGCTCGGGAATCTTGAAAGAATATCTGCGATGAAAAACAAAAAAAAAAATAAAGGAAAAAAAGAAAAAAAAGAAAAATAGAAAGAACGAGAAGAGCGAAAGATTCAATTCCATTTCAAGTTTCATCGTAGCGCAACAGGAAGACGGATGATTGGAGTGCGTTGAACAACAACGCTTGTAGATCATAGTTTCCGTGACTTGCTCGTTCCATGAACCGGTAGAAGTCATGAAAGAAGTATCCGACTCGGTCTAACGAAGCGTTATTCTTTTATCCGGTAACGCCGTTCGCTTGTGTTCTTCGCCTTTAATCACTTTTTCGCTCGTACACGCGCTTGAATCCGCGTAACCAGAGAATGTTACGAAATTGAGAGGTACGACGAATACGCATGGAAACGCGCACAGCCACGCACACACTGGAAAAGCTACACCTCGCGCGACGCTAACCACGTCCGTGGCACATTTAAATCTCATAATTCAAATATGCTGCTCCCCTCGACGCCACTCGTGGAACATTTTTCACTACTTTCTCGTTCCTGTATCCCTCTTGTTTCTTTTTCATTTCCTTATTCCTCTCTTTTTACATGCATATGCATATTATCCACTTCATACTTTCTTTTATTTTTTCCCGTATCCTTGTTCTCCCTTTTTGCCCTCGCGACTCCGCGTCAACGTCCAGAGAGATATTGTCAACGCTTTGAAATCATGAGTTCTTCCCTTTCTCGTAAACAGTAGCTGGACGCTCACCGGACAATTCGATCGGTCTTTTTAATCTCGAAAGCAAGCGTAAAAACTCGCTGTCGGAGATACTGGAAAAATCTCTTCTTATTCACTGGCGCGATATAAATCGACGTTCCTGGCCAACCGGCGAAATTTCAACTACCACGATGATGATTCACAGAGAGAAAGATTAATCGAAACTGGCTACAGTTGGAAAACTTTGTTGCATTTATTTCGCAGTAGCGATACGAGTTTGTCAATCCTATACGTTATGATTGTCTATTACAGAAGTGACTATTAAATTACGGATGTTTATTCACTAGCAAAAACATATATTTGAAGTTTAAAGAAAAGAAAGTGCATAAAATATCTAAAGTAAAGTATTCGTTATAATATTGCGTGGTATAATAGATGGAACAAATTTCCCTTTATGAAATACGTACGAATTTAAATAATATATATTTAACCGAATCATAAAAATCTGTATAAATATCCGTAGCGTAACTATTATCATTGCGAGTAATATTAAAAAATTTTTACGTTGACTGATCGGCGCAGCGACGCCGCGGCGACGGTTTAATTCCAACTTTATTATAATCGATCTTCCCGAATAAGAATACGAGAGCTTTATATCGGATTTAAAATTTTTTACTTGAGAGACAGTTAATCAGACTTTTAATTAAATGTTAACGAACAAATTCTTGATCCTATTAAAAAAAATTCCCGGTATCATTAATCACCTTTGTAGTTAACATAATTAAACCGAGCCACATTTTCAAGCCCGGCGAAAGGGGCTTTCTCACTCGACTTTCACGCGGAAAAATATCTTCATAATGATTGCGGTCGTGTGGCGTTCGGATTTTCCTCGGCACTAACATAAATTGAGCCCGAAGAAGAAGCGTAAAAGAGTATGAGAAAAGCGAGAGATAGAAGGGTAGAGTAGGAAACCGTGAGATACACGCCGGCAGAACCGTCGAAATTTGAATATCCCCCGCGATTTTTCCTGTGGATTTTCTCCCGGTCTCGACTCGCCGCGGTGAAAGAGAAAGAAAGATATGGAAAAGGGGGGAGGACAGAGAAAAGAGAAAGAGAGACGGAGAGAGCCGATGGCACGGTTTTTGAGACCTCGCATTTCGAGCTGATGAGAAGAGCGCGTGCACCTCCGGTAGAAACCGCAGAAGCTGCACGCGGAAAAGGCAAGCATAACGGTGGGCGTGCGGCATTGGCGCGCGCGAGCACGCTCAGCTCTTTGTAAAAATTATTCCGGAAGAAAAATGTCTCGCATTTCTGGCGTCCGGTTGCTTGGTTGCGAAACGGCAAGATGTAATTCCTGTACATATATGTACATGCAAACATACGTACATATATACCGGGCGCGGGTATTCTAGTTTGCTCCGTTAATGAAAGAGAATTATGGCGCGCCCAAAGATGCTAATTAAGCTAATTAATTTTATCCTTACCCAATAACTTTGGGATCCTTATAACGAAGGCCAAGCGAGAACACGGACCAGTCATTACGCAATTCATTCGCGATGAATTCTCTGCTCGGCCTGGAATATTTATTGTTCTTTCGATGAGATTCTAAATAGCTTGAAGTTTCATTAAACTCGAGTTACCGTTCTTTAACGAACCCGTTAATCTTTCTGTTTCAGGTGAGTCTGTTTTCTTTCGGTATCATTAAGGCAAGCGTTCAACGTTGCTGAAACGGTAGAGCGAATTTAGACGTTGGCGGCTCGATGATCGGAGATAACCAAGATCGAGTTAAGCAATTTGAATGGTAAGATTTTTCGGAAAGAAACGTTATATGGTTGATGATCATGGCACGAGAATACCAAAGCTAAGCGACGCGAGTCTTTAAGCTGCACACCCTCTCTCGATCCACGATATTTTACACGACGTTTCACATTCTAAAAGGTTCGATACCACTCCGACGATACTCTCTTGTACGTCAAAGTCGTTCTTTGATACGCTGGTAAAGACGTCAGTATCCACGTCGGCGACAACTTTATATCTTTTCCTACGTCGTGTGACACGGCTCGTGCGGCACAACCATAAGGGCTCGGTCAAGTGCACCGAACAGCCATACGTCTACGTGGCTACCGCCACGTAAAAGGGTTAAAGAGCGAAAACTCGACCAACGAGATCCACGTTTCTTGCGATACCACTCTCTCATCCTCTACTTCTCTCTCGACACTGTGTCCACCTCTCAACAAACGAATCTCGCTTCCGTGTTTGCTTCTCTCCTGTGGTCTCATCTTCCTCGGTGGTCCGTCTCTACCGAGGCTCGTTTCGTACACGTAGTATAGCAAGCGTGTTCTCACTTCTCGCGAAGCTCGCCGATTTATCACCCTCCCGAAACTTATTTCTCGGCTCTCAACGTACAGCCATCCCAGGTCCATCCTTTTCCACCCTCTCTGTGCTCTTTCCGCCGCCACTCTCCATTCTTACACTTTTCTACCCTGATAGGCGACGTCTCCCTCTATCTCTGCCGTCTTTCCCGTTCGACGTCTCTGTTCTTCTTCATGCCGAAGCTGTTTCGAGCACCACTTGGAGCAAACCCCCCTGGCGTTTGCGTCGCGCGGCCTGCACTTTCCAGCGGCCCTATTATTTTCATCGCTAACAGACTCATCCGCCCTCTCCATTTCGTGTTATCTCGTTCACGAGGTAGCTTGTTCGAGACCCGACGAGATCGTGACGTCATCTACTCTTTTTCTCTCCTCTATGTAGCATCTAGGCTAACTCGCTTTCTACTCCACCGCGAAAACTAATCTCCAAATGTACTTTTCTAGTTCGTTATCGTTCACGGCTACGTTTCGTTTACACTGTCCTGCCGATCTTCCCCGCGCTTCCGTGTCTTTTTACCTGTGTTTGAGGACTGGTCGTTTTCTGACACCCAGGTCTTTCTGATTCCAGCGAGAATTACAAAACAGCTGGATGTGTTTCTTCTTTCTGGTTATACAAGTATACAGAACTTCGATGTAACGTTGCAGTTTTGTCACAGTTGTGTTAGGAGATTCGGTAGGTTTGTATTTGTAATGACACGGTGTATAGGATCGACAGATTCTCTTCTTAAGGATATAATGTTGCCAAGTTGCGTAACGTCAATTGTATGATTGTTTCGTATCAATGTTGCGTCGTTGGTTCGTGTCGTAGCGAATCGAAGAGAGTCGATGTGGAAGAAGAAAGAAGCAGAAAACAACGCGATTGGAAACACGCGTTATCACCGCGAAGTAACGAAAGGAAACGAATTTGTTCCTCTATTTTCACAAACAAATACAGGCGTATTAGATTACACTTGATCGGACAGCGTAGTTATCATAATCGTAACGTTAAGCGCGAGACATTATAGCAAACCACACATATATACACAGCATGTATAAGACTTCGCATCTTTGAAAGACTCATCTTTGAAAATCTAATTCAGTCTACAGGATTAACTATCCTGCGTGTCATACGTACTATAAAAAGAAAAACCACGAAACATCGTAACTTTTGGTAATTACATTTTTCTAACTCTGCGCCAAGCTTTTCGGCGAGCGACCAAAAGCCCGGCTACCATGACAAAGAAGCAGAACAAATTGGAAGAAACCCCGGAGCATCGAATGTCCGCGTGTTTCCAGCAAAGTCCACGTTAGGGACGAATTACTATCACCGGTGGAAAATCTGGCCAGCGATTCACCGGGACAAAACGACACGCAATCTCGCCCCTCCCTCTCCTCCTCCTCGCCCTTCCACCGTTCTTCTCTGCTCTTTATAACTCTAAACTCTTCCCTGCAGGGTTCGTTTATTACGACCGCTCTAATTAAGCCATACAGCCAATTGCATGGAAACAAACCAACGAGAGGAGATGTCAGGCCTCTCGTAGATTGCATCGTCGTTTTACCTACAACTTGCAGAAAGAAACACAAGCTTGTGTTCTCTTTGTGCGAGAAAACCACTCGCCAGGGAAAAAGTTGACGACGATGGCACACGAATTTATCCGAGGTCGATGGAACATCGCGTAGGTCGTCATTTACAAGGAGGTGCGATAATTAATTATTCGCGTTTCGTGTCCGGTTCGCTCGTATTATATCTACTGCGAACAATTACTTTAATACCTTAATACTTGGAGGATGCAGTTTGTCGACGTTATGAATTCGGTTTAAAGCTAGCGCGAATATTGCACGACAATTTGCGTAAAAGCATGCACGCGGGTCGGTTCACGCGATAATATACGAACGTATATACGTGCATACTATGGTGAGCGTGAGAGTGTAGTCGGATGGCGATGTTCGCTCTGTGTTTTCTAGGGACCCCTCCATTATGTTGAAGCTCTCCTATCCGGACACTAGAATAGCTAGTGCAGCAATTGTATACGTCCGCGTAGAAGACGTCACGGCAGGCGTATTCAGGATTATTAATTACGTCTTAAGCGCGAAAAAGTTTTGTCGCCCTGGCCGAGAAACACACAAAGATACTCTGATCTGCGCACTGGTTCACCCTCGTAAAATACGACGCGACCCATGAATTTTTTCGAGAAGCATCTTGAGGCCAACGCTCGGAAGAATGAACGATGTCGCTCTAAGTGACGCCGGTTCGTCTGATAAATTTCCTCGTTACGAGGCTAATGAAATACGACGCGATAACGAATGAACGACGATGGGTTGCCAGAGTGGGAGGAACTTGGCAAGGTGTGAAAATTCATCCGATAGAATACGTCTGGCTCTATTCCTAGACAATGAAATGCGATTTTGATAGTACGTGTAACAATATTTTTCAAGGATCGCATAGAGTTTCGAGGAAAATATTGACATTGAAAACAGAGTGCGACCATACGCACAGATTTCCTAGGATTTCTAGGCAAATAATTAATTGGTTAGAATTTTGTACGTGCGAAAAGTAACGATAGAAAAGTACGAGGCGACAAATCGTCGAAATATCCGCAAGAATTCTAGAACGAAATAACGAATTCGTAATTATATGTCGATCTAAAATTCGTTGGAAAAGAAGGTGAATTGAACGGTGCAAAGTATGAATCTGACTTACGGTATTTGTAATATGTAATCTAACAGTGGCGTATGGAAGAGGAAATACAGTGAAGAGCCTAGATCGGAATTTTTTGAGGCAGTCAGCGTGGACGAAATCTAAATTTGTATAATTCATATGAATTTCACAGTTCGTATAAATTAATGTCGACTTAATATTTCAATCGAAGTTCCATCATTTCTTAACAATTTCTCTTGTTTATTTGTCTTGGTTCGTTCATCTTGCTTTTCACTGCATATCGTAATATTTAATATTATAAACGGGGATACCTGTTCGAATAAACATGAAAGACAGACCGCCACCGCTTCGTCACCGCTTCGCCACCGCGAATATTGAATAAAATTTTTATTTCTCTGCCCGGCGGACATTTAGTCCCGCTCTTTTTGTCCAAGTGCCGGTATTTAGCGTGTGGTGGCCAGATGGCTGACCGCTGCGAAACCTTCGCGCGCTTCAATTTTAGTGGAAACCGTGGTAGCTCGATGCAATTTAAGGGCCGTAGAAAGTCGAAAGGGAGACACGGCTTTCTTCTCTTATAAACAGAGATGCTCCAACAAATTTCAGAAACCTTGCCACTATACCAGATACTATTTAGTATCTAATACTAATTAAAAAAACACACACAGATTTTGAGTGTTTAATCGAAGAACATTACATATTGTATAATACCACTGCGCTAGATATTGTCGGTTTTTTCAACGTTTCAAATTTATAGAGTTAATCAGCATGGCTTTTCAGCGATCAATTATTAATTCTGCTCCAACGAAAAATGATTTTAGTCTATGCGGACGATTATTATTAAACGAAGTATAATTAAACGAAGTCGCCCCAGCCAACATACCAAACGTACCAGACCCAGACACGTGGATCGTGGAACAATAAAACCGCGTCGCGTGGTTCCCTCGGTCGCTTTGATCCTTCAATTTGTCGTCGTCCGTCTCATCCAAGATTCAATACCGTCTTCCTCTTATCGATCCTCGAAAACTGTCCGAAGAATCGCGTCCGTCCCTTTCGCCAGTCTCTCCCTCCTTCTCTCTCTCCCCCTCTCTCTCTGTCGCCTTATTTGTTCCTTGTACACCGTATCCTGGTGGTTTTCGACGATTCCTGGAACGCAGAGCCGACCGGTAGTCGGCACTCTCTCGTGCTGCGCCGTTGCACTCTCTAAGTCCCGAATCATTTCTAATTCACACGATCGTGTCTTGCTCTTCCGTTCGCCGCTCCGTCCCATTCTCCCGTACGTTCTGCTTCCTTTTCTGGCAAGTGGAGGAAGAGAAATTCGGTTACTGGAAAAAGAAGGGAAAATATCGTACGATTCGACAGCCAGGCATATTGAACAGCGTGCACGCAATATACGTATAGACTGGTTTCTCAGGCGCGTCGAGAGAACAAACTCGAATCGAAGGAGAGAAAGAGAAAAGAATGTGGAAAGTTGGCGGAACGCGGCGAGTTCACGTGTTTGGAAGTCGTTCATATCGATCTGGTTTCCGAGTTGACGCGAGTGCCAAGAAGTCTTCCTTCTGATTATCGGAATGCGCCACTCGATCTGGAAGAAAAGGAACGAAGAGACGCGGCAAGAATCAGGTGCTATTCTTCCTTCGACTCGTTGGAATTAATAAATCTTCTTGCGCGTTGCTTACTAGGCTACGGTTACGCCGAATACGTGTCGACGTTCTGACGAACGGAACATCTGAAACATTCGAACGTGCAATGCGCACACCCGTGGAAATCTGTGTACGTATTCGACCACTTGGACGCATCGAATTCATCAGAGAGTTGATTTATCCGAATACGCGTCCACCGCAACTAAATTTCTTTGCCTCTTTCGTAAGTAGAACGTTTTCGCAGGATGCCTCGACTTATCTATATTTCCCAAGTTACTTCTTCCAACAACAAGAATGTTTTTTACCAGCAGGAATTCCCACTCGATTCCTTCGAACTTCCCTCACCGTTCCGCCATCGTTCCCCGATATCTGACTTTAATATTCTTCCTGAAGATTAGCTCGCGTGGAACCGAGACCGACCATCGCGACCAATGCAATTCCGTGGGACGAAAAAAACGAGCCCTGTGACTTCGTTATAACGGGATCCGTCCTAAAAGAGAGCACAGCGTCCCTTACGATTTCATAACCGTTGCTCTCACCGGTGGCGATTTGCATTTTCCAACGCGAGCTGCGAGCCTTGTTGGCCGTCAGAGAGGAACGAAGAGAGACGTGAAATGAAACGTAGAGAGGGAGAGACAGAAGGCGAGAAAAAGAAGAGAGGAGCGAGAGAAGGTGCGAGCATAGCGGGACGCGGTAGTAGGATGCAGCCGCGTTGGCGGCGTGCATCGACGGTTGAACCGGCTTATCCGCGCGGAAACCGCGGCGTAGCGCCTCTGTGGGGCACACGATGGCCGGGTATGATGTTTGAGCGCATTTGAATATCAGGAAATGAAGCCTCTTGTCCCAGGGGCGTCTCAGCTGCGTGCGAACCGTCCCACCGACGAGAAAGAGAAGAAACGTTAGGTAAAGAATATCGAATCGCGTGGACGAAACGAGATGGAAAAAGGAAGATGAGAGAAGGCGTAAGTACGAAGAGAATGAAACGTGGCCGAGTAAAGAGAGAGAGAGAGAGAGATAGGGTGAGAGGGAGAAGGTAAAGAGAACAAGAAAGACCAATAAGGGACAGGAAGAGGAGGCGTTGAGACAGAGCAAAGGGGTGGAGGAAACCGGTGCCATTTGAATAATACTTTGCATTTAAATGCAAGCGCCGATAAAAGAAACGGTTCTGCCACTCGAAATATCTTATTACGAGCCATGATCTTTTCGCTGGCCAACCATCCAAACGATAGTCAACGTTTCGCTGTTGAAACATCGAACGATCCTCTAGCCAGACCCGAACATAAGCGTGACGTTGTTTGTTTCGCGTTTCCCTTCAGATGACTTTTCGAAACTTCGTTATCGCGCACGGGGATTTTTCGAAGTTTCTCTTTTCGACCGCCTAGTTTTAAATCTTTTCTAGGGCAAAACGTTGTTTCACCGACCGCGGAAGAATTTATGAGACGCGGGGGTTGCATTTTTTAGAATTCACGCCGCGCGAGAATACATTCGGAACGGCATTAAAATGGAAATGTTCTCCGGCGGAACATCTCCATATTCTTCGAGAATTTCTCCCGCGCACCCGTAATAAATGTGGAACAGGTGATCGCCGGGAGTTGCCCGAGATTTTAATGCCGTACCAGCCCGAATGAAAGCGCGAAACCCGGCGCTCTACCGCGAAGCGTTCAAGGGGAGCGTTTTTAATCACGATCTTCTTCGGTGAAGAATCGATTCGATTAAAGCCACTGCCGGCTTCTTTCGAAACTTCGATGGCATGGAAATTTTAAGAGACGCCGAGATTCGTGGAGCAATTTGAGAAAAGGCGGAAGGTCCAGCTTCCGCAGCCAAGAACAGTCCCAACATTTTTACTAAACTTTTTCCACCACTGCGCCTCGTATTCGTAGAAATGGAACGGAAAGCTTCTCTCGAAACCGACAGCCAAGTGGTCGTACTTTCCTCTCGGCTCTTACTTCGATCACCCTCGATGTTAACTCGATTTCTTCATTGAATCGTCTACGATGTCCAATTGTACGCGCGCCGATAATAGTTATTTTAAGACAAAGTTCCATGGTTATACATGGCTGCGCATTTCTTAATTCACCGGCTACAACTGCGCTCTTTTCATTAAGGTTAAACGAATCGATTCGCACGAAACGGAAAACGATCGTCAATCCCTTCCGGTTCGTGTAATAATCGCGTGGAACATTCCCCGATGATCGTGTGAATTCGTTCGTAAAAATAGAAATGTTTGCAAATGGAACTACTAAAAAGCCGATGAAACCCGTGTAAAACCCTTCAAAGCATTGAAACAGACGAACATTGTATGAGAAAGATATAAGTTGATTTTTGTTAATTTTTGGACCTTTATATCGTGTGGTGACTGGAAAAAATGTATTTTAATACGACATAGTTAAAAAAGAGAATAATTTGAGGAATATCGTGTACCCTTTGAGAACTTGTACGGTTATTTTAGGAAAAAATATTCGCTTCAACGATCTATATTCGATTCGGCTAACAAGCGCTGGCACTGACAGATAGCAAAATATGTGTACGTTTCTTGCTGTAGCTTAGCTCGCGTGTCAACCACAAAATCGCAATGCCTTATCGCAGCGGTGCTAGTCGATCCACTAATCTCGCGAACTTTCGCGGAAGTCGTCAATCACGGCAACGAGAATGCTGTGAATTTAATATCTTCTCGTGCAAATCACACGCATACACGGTGAGTCGGCATCGGTCATGTGTATCAATCCGGTTGATAATAAATTCGTGTCTCTTTAATCAATTTTTCGTGTCTACACTTTTGCCTCGTCAAAATATCCACGCCGCAACTTAAAAAAAAAAAAAAAAAAAAAAAAGAAAGAGAAAAGAGAATGGAACAAAAATAACACTAATTCGTTAACTTTCCAAACTTTTTCCCCTTTGCACAAAGCACGTCGGTTTTTCTGGTCTATTAGCACAATTATTTCGTGTCCACTTGGCTTCCTCGAAAAAGTTGGAGGAGTAGAAACGTTTGACCGTAATGGCGAGCTTTAACAGGATTTACTTTCGTTCCCGTTTCGAATCGGATTGCAAGTTTTAATGAAATATCTGCCCACCGTGTCAACTATGCCCCGACCATTAAGTAGTTACTTCGAAAATGCGAAAACCGAGCTTGAAAGCTTCCCTTTTGATCTTCGCTATCTCCACGATCCTTCTATTTACATGATTTCCACGTATCGAATTCATCGACGATGCATTTTTCCCTGGAAATGTCAATCGCGCCTCGTTCGCGAGAACCATCGTTCGAAACCTAAATCAAACGATAGCTTTGTTTCACCCTTGGCCTTTCCGATCTCCGCTGGAATTTCCAGTCGAGAAATCAATGGCGAAAAAGAGCAAGCGATCTTTGATATTCAAATCACTGGCACTGTCCTCGTCAGAAAGGAATATGCAATTTCATGGAATTTCATGAGGATGTCACCCGATCCACGCTCGGACCTGCCTCTTTCCTTGAATCTCCGATCAATTTTCTCGGATGCCAAGCGACTTTTTTCTTTCCACCTATTCTCACGATACACTTTGCTCTCGCATTTTCTTGCTAAATCTCAGCTTCGCGAATGAACGATTCAACTATTGACGAGATCGAGTGAAGACTGAGCGATTCCCTGGTAGCTTGGGATTATCAACCGATATATATCTCGTATCATCCCTCGGAGGATTCCGCGTGCTTTAATATCGATTCATCGGTCATGCGAGCTTTCGATTGAGATTCGAGCAATGACAATCCAACCACCGCTGCGCCTTGCGTATTAGTCTCGTATCCGGATGAGCACGACGATCTCCAGGAATCTCGGATCTATCCTCTCGCCAACCTGGATCCTTTGCCCATTTTCGAAACGCGTATCCCGAACCGTATTCTCATTGTACCTTGACTTCGGATACGAATTAAGATCCGGTAAACCAGCGTCCGATAATCCCAGCCAAAAATGGAAGGTTCGGATCGATAGGACCACCGAATCGAGACATACCTGGATTATTACGTGTATTCATGTTGAAGGGTGGAATCGCTTGTATTTGTACGTTCACGAAGATGGCAGATTTAGAGATCTTTGAAGAAGGTTGGAAGTATTAATCCATTCGATGCTGGGCGTTTTATTGGAAGATAGTTCTCATTAGTTGTGAAATTTGATTTACACCGAAGAATAAAATGAGTGGTATATCCGTAAGTGTTGTTGGTAATTGAGCTGTTGGGAGAAGTTTTATCGATGTTAGTAACTGTTAGTAAATTTCTCGAAATTTTACGAAAATTATAAAATCGTAAGAGGAAAGTCTATGATCCACTTGCGTAACTTGCGTAGTACATTTGTCAGTTTATTAAATGTCGTTGATCGGTAAATGATCGTGGAAGAATGTAGCGTGGATTCAAGCGGATTAAGTAATTTAGGAGGTGAAGAATTTTTGTTGTCTTTCGTAAAAGAATTGTGAGAAGATTGATAGATGCGTCGTGTCTGACTATGAAAATATTCTTCGAGTACGCTAATATTTTTCATATTTAATGGCGAAGTATAGAAGGATTTTGATACGTAAAATTGAAAATTCGCAATTTTTCTTTGATACGCAGCTAGCTTGTTTACGGTATCCCGGGCGCTCAGGCGCGCAAGCCAAAGCAAAAATATAGTTTCAATAACCCAGCCTCCACCTCGGGTAGGGACTCGATAGAATCACGTGCTAAATCAGTCTCTGTGGAACTTAATGTCGAACGCGAGGGTTTAAACGACCATTGGGATTCGAATCAATCCATAAAAAAAATAAAACCTATTCACTCTCTCTTTCTCTTACTCTAAATTCTCCTCCTCTTAGCTCAACAAAGGGATCGGCGACAAACGATTGGCTTTCGTCCGAATACAAAAACACTTCTCCCTATTTTGTTCTTCTCGTGAAACGGTTCTCACCAGCTGGAAAATAGCCGAATTTCCTACAAGACAAAGCAGCGGTATCGCGCGAAGGGCACACGTAACGACACGCTGGTTTCTGCAAACAAGGATCTCGTGATAAGTCGTGTTTGCAGTGTGCTTTGGCACTTACACGAGAATTCTAATCTCCACGGAAGAGCTCTATCGAAGAGAAAACACGATATTATTCGCCAGGAGAACGCTTATTTATTTTACACGCGATTATACGTCTCTATTCGCGATATCTCCTCGGTCAAATCGAATACCAGAGCTATTAAGACGCGAATCACGTGCACCAAGCTAAGCTTATAACTGGCCAAAGTACCCAGACGTTTCGGGATTGAATTTTTACACTCCCGCGATTCCATTCTCCCCGTAATTTCAATGAATCCTTCACCAACGGTTGAAGAAGAAACCTCGTCGTCCCTTTTCGACGCGATAACGTCGTCGAGCCTATCGAGCAGCGACTCTCTATTCAACGCAGCTGTTACACGCTCCTCGGGAAGAAGTAAGACTGACGGGGTAATGATGTATATTCTTCCAGACGCGTACACACGTTTGTATACATGCATAGATATATATGTGTGTGTGTATATATATGTGTGTGCATGTGTGCGGATAGTAGATTCTACCGAGGAAAGAGCATCCATGAGAACCAGATGGTTCTGTCATTGACATCTGCCTGTCTGCAATATCGCTGTCTCTATTTTCGTCTCTCTTACATTCTCGCGATTTTCCCCTTATTGCATAGCTTTATTTAAAAGTGCATCGTAGAGAGTCGACTCGGTAACCTCGTCGAATACACTGAGATAATACTGAATAAATTGAGTAAGGTTAATATCGGAGAAGCTTGAGAGAGTAGTGGAATCGTTGGTTCCAGACGATTCGTCATTCTTTTCAATTTCCGCTAGACAAATTATCGCAAGGGTGGGACCTCGGATGACACGCTACGTTCGAAGCATTGTGCCACGCGTAAAGGGAAATAATATCGATGATTAATTGTCCTCCCTTTGTATCAACTTGTTCCCGTTCATATGTCTGTTTTCACTTGACGCTTCGAAGGGTGCGGACGAAGCTTGCGAATGAGGGTGAGAATCTGCCCGAGAGGGGGTTTCGTTTAGGGAACTCGGCATTCGGATGATTTAAAACGAAGAATATGAAATCAGCTGTGGGGATTAGACGAAGATGTTATATTAGGTTGGCAACTAAATGGTCGCGGATTTTTTCATTACAATCTAATTTTACCATCTAATGACAAAATCCGCGATCATTTAATTGTCAACCCAATAGTTTACCGAATAGAATTTAATGACGACAAGTGCAAGAATGTTCGGTTACGCGTGACAATATGTGAACATTCTATCACGTTACGATATGTTATGTCGCAGAAAATATTAAAATTCATGTTACACGTGAAAATACGTACAAAGAAATCTATCTCTCGTCGTTATTGCTAGGAGCATACGTGAACCTGCGTACATATAAAAATACACGCGTGTAAAATTTGCTTCCGCGTGTGAGAATTTGCACGTGGAAAATTCGCGTATCCAAAATTCACACGTAAAAATCTTGGTTCTGCGCGTGCAGAATTCACGCGTCTATAATGTACCCATATAAATGTAGGCGTGGAAAATGGGTAAAAATATAGAAAACGCTTTGCGCGACGAATCACGTCGTTAAAAGCCACGATACGTCTATACGACGCGATACTTTGACTGTCACGAAGTTCCCGCGTCGTAAGAACAAATGACTGGCGAAATTGTTGCTTTTAATCGAAAGATCTTCAATGCAAATCAACGAGAACGAGCGTAATTTCGTTTTACGATAGCGTCGATGTTGAACGGTATTTCGGTAATAATTAATCACGGCACGCAAATGCAAATCCCTTCGCGAATGGCGCGTTCTCGTGGAGCGCAGCTCATATTGTTATTCCCGTTGATGTGGCCACGGTGAAATTAAATTCGACCGCGAAAACGGCAATCCTTGCCGCATAAAGCTTCGTCCGTCCGATTCTACGCGAAATTACTTTTTAGTTTTTACGAACGAACCCGCCAAGGATCCTATGCCGCGACCGCAATATGGTCGCGTGCATACAAGTATCTGCATAATATTAAAAATGTGATATCAATTCTGACAGTAGAATGATTTAACGTTGTTGCAGCCGATTCTCTCATTATGGACAGTTTCATTCTTAGACGCACGAGTTTGCTGTATCGTTACGTGTTGCTTAGATATTTGCTACTTCGTTTGAAGATGTTAGTTTAGAAACGCAAGCAGCAAAAATACTGCAATATTGCGCGAGAAATTGATATTAATTAAATACCGTTGAATAAATTGTTCTATAAAGAAATACGCTTTCATATTCTGTATGAATATGAAATTGCAAAATATGCAAATGGAGGTATATCTCGTAGCCTTTTTTAAATAGATAGTTCCTTATAAAATCTTGCTGATACTTTCTCGTAGAAAAATGTTCGTTGCTGAGTATCAGGCTATATCTCATCAGACTAAAGAAATATTTTATTAACGAAATGAGAAACTCGACAACGAGGGAATAATTGAATAAATGAAAAGCTAAAGTCGAAGACCGAGTGTTAGAAAATCTAGTCGAAACTATTCGTTCATCACGAGGAACACAAATCGGATCATTATCCGATCAACCTAACTACTCGCATGAAAAATTTCACGGACAATTCCAAGAAAAAGAAAAAAAAAAGAAAAAAACTAATCGCTGCGCACATTCGCTGACGAAACTGGACTGTATCAGCTGCTTCTTCCGCAAACCATTCTATCGCCACTGGAATCACTGTGCCCCGATACGGGGGCGCTTTAAGTTCGACCAACCGAAGGGTAGCGAAGCCAGAAATTGGAACTGGAGCAAGCATATGCCATGCTACGGGTCACGTACACATGTAGAAATCCGTGTGTACATTTCTTAGGGCAATTCAGAGGGCCGTTTCATTTGCGCTCTACGTCTCGGCGCAATATTCCTGCCACGGAAGCCAGATAGAAGGAAAACGTACGCGAAGCTAGATAGCAGTGGGTTTTGTGATAACGCCGATATCGGTAGATTCGATCGGGATTCACCAATGGAATCGTAATGAAAACGGTCCGCGTATTAATTGCTTTTAATGTTGGGATTCGCGTTGTTTCGCGATGTCGACTCCACTCCGACATCGGAACCCCTTAATGCAGTTTCCTGCTGGAAAGAGTGGAAATTGCTTTTAATGTCAATCGGTGATCGATCGCAATTTAATTGTCGAAGAACGGAAACGAGACCTCCCTCGCTTTCGACGTCGATAGAGGTTTCGATACTTCCGGGATATATGACCTATCCACGCAGGCACAATAAAATATTCGAACGTTTGTACACACGTTTAATGTATATATTATACGCGTTATACGAAACCTTTTGGAACCTTATTAATCGTATTACGAGACTCGACTATTATGGTTATGTAAGCTAAGTTTGAAAGCTGATCTGAATATTATTTAATATAGTAACGATATAAATGAAGATTAAGATGTGAAAATGTATATAGAGATTACGGGATGCTTAGCACAAGTATATATTTTTGTAAAAATCACAGAATTATTTGAATCTCGATATTCAGTGGAACCATATTTAACACTTTTATTGGTTCTTCAACTAAAGACAAATGTCACCCTGATTGTTGCAAATGGGGCTACGTACTTTTGACTTGATAATCTTTTGATTTCAGAAACTTGAGCTCAATGATTAGAGACGTTACCATGGAAAATTGTTTTATTTCAACCGAATTACATATTTGGAACAACGTTATAACTGTCGAACTAATAAGCTTATTAAACAGTAGGGAAATAATAGTGTTGTTTGCAAGAATCGAGATGACCTTTACCTTTTTATCGAAAACGCAAATTTTTGGAAAATTTTTTTATCGCAGCTCGTAGTTCCAGGCTGATTAACTTTTGCTTCGTACATTTTCTCGTAGGATTTTTGAAAGTGCCATGAAAATGCTGGATACTCTTAGACTATACACTGTACATTCTGCGTATGTAGTAAACGTATATACATTATATAGATATTTTCACGGAAGAATTCACGTTTGGGAAGAGAATTAGACGCGACGCGACGTAAGAATGTTCGAAAGCTGAAAGAACGACGCTACGATGGAGTTGGCCATGGAAATTTGAGGGCAGTGAACGAGGGCAGGATAAAATTGAGAGAAGCTTGGTCAATGGGCGAAAGTAACGAACCTGGTGGCCACGGTTCGCTCATTTTTCCACCGGAACTGCTGCTTCTCTCTGCGGTCATTATACGCGGTGGCCAAGCAGCGACGTGTACGCGAACCAACTTTTAAATTAATTTTGAGATTCCCCTGCATGGACGGCTGATATCTACCTATTCCTTGGTGGCTAGAATTCCGACCATTAAACGTCCCGTATATACAAAAAAGTTAAATATTTCTCACAAAACAAAATGATACAAAGAACAAAATGTTCGAACAGCTAAGAAAGTAACGTAAAAATCCTGTAGTCTGATAAGAAGATAGAACACGAAGTTTGAAAATCACCGGTCATGATTTTCTCAAGGAATCATTTGGAATATCAAAAATAGCGAAGAAAAGTTAAAGTACGAAAGAAAAAGAAAAAAAAATGATGCAGGATAAGTCGAAGATCGTTCACAAGTATCCGGACAGTTTTATCGACTGGTGGTAACAATGTTTGAATTTTGCTAAAGAGTTGTTCAGAATTCAACGCGACTCCATCAATTAAAAAGCAGAGCAAACGATATTAGAAGTTTTACTCTTTACGATTCGTGTTAAGATTGCTTGTACGACTTTTCTTCGACAAATAAGTTCATGGAAGTTAATTAAACATTCCTCGAGCAATTAAACGCCAATTAAGTTTCAAGACGATGACATTGAAAAAATCACAAAAGTGGAGTCAATCGGTTTGACTTCTGAGAAGCTCGATTAACGATTCATATTCGTTTAGATGAATATAGTGACAAAGTTACCGAATATAGAAAGTATCAGGTACCGTGTATATTCTTATTGTTAAGAAAAGGCAGAAATGCCAGAAAAGGCGATGCCGGCCGATGAGCGCGAACATTTGTCCGAAATGTGGGGAACGTGTGCAGGGACCAACGTGTATTCCCCCATTAGTTGGTATTGACAAAATTTGCATATCCTTAGTTGCCAACCCAATAAAATTCGTATTTTCATGATCTTTGCCAAATGGATGATAAATTGGTTCCTAAACAGATATTCCTCTCGTCTAGCAAATGCTCGACGAGTATACTCGACGTATTACGAATCTTTACGTACCTTTGTACGTCTTTATATATTTTATGTACGCTTTATTGGTTTGGTAACTAAGGAATGCGGATTTCGTCATTAGTTAGTATTGTCAAGTAAGTGTATTCCTTCTTCAATTCGAGTAATGCAGTCTGAAAGACATACGGACGAGCTCCCTCCCTCCTTCCTTTTCGTACTGTAGGATGCGTTTACCGTGTTCCACGAGCAGCCGCCTTGAGATTCGTTTCGTTTCCCGGAATCTTCGCGCGAACGTTGTCATCTACCTCGCAGACCAACCAACGAGCTTATCTGAGCCAACTTTAACTCGTAGCGTACTTCAATTTCGCCAAAGAACTTGCCTTTTGTCGCTGTCCCGTCGTTCATCGTTTCCACTTTATACATTTGAGAACGCCTGCTGTCGAGATACTTTTGAAAATTGTTGAAAACTCATCCAGAGAATCGCACTCTAAGGAATCGAACGAATCGAATGGATTAGACGACACATAGGTGCAATTTCTAAAGCTTCCTACGTCGAATGGCTGAAGGTAAAGTGACGCGTGTGAAGAACAGCAACGGAAGTACGAACGAACGAAAGTACGTTGTAAATTCGTAAGATTTGATTTTGAACGAGAAAGTAGGGGGTGGTAAGGGGCGAGGCTCTTTGGGGCTCGACGAACCGTAATCTGCACGGAAACAACGTAACAGAGCACGGGCCGATCGCGTGAATGCCTCGGATGCGATTCATCATCGGTTGTTCATCCGGCGAGGAAAGCCTCCGATTCTCGTTACTTGCGTCACGTACGTTGAAACGCAATCCTCCCCTTCGTTTCCACTCAGGCCCGGACGTACTTGGCTACGTGTTTGCTGTAAATACACACGACACGAAGGCCAATACTCAGACCCCGTTCCTCTCGAAGCTTTGTGGTCCGCGTTACGCAAAATTATATCGAATCTAAAAACTTATCGGGGTAATTCGTGTTCGTTCAAAAGAGTTCCACGTAAGAGGAGAGCTTTTAAGGACCTCGAAAGGATAAGAGACTTGAATGGGGCCTGGAAGCTTTTTCTGAAAGAATTCCCAGGGAAAAAATTGAGTATCCGCTTCTATGGAATCGACGTGGAATCGGCTTCGGAATTCGATGAAAATGGAAAATGGCGGCTAAAGAAAATACAGCCAGAGAGTTGTCAGTCGCGATGTACGACCATCGATGGAGATACGGCCGTTTCGATCTACTAAGCTTCTGCCCGACGAAGGAGCTGGTATCAAAATTTGATTAAGCGGCTCATAAATCGTAATCGAAGGACGCTTATTCTCGATGAAGGTCGATCCCGCGGAAAATTTCGTTCCCGGAACGGCATGAAACTTCTATCGATGCAATTCAGCCGGCGGGATCTCGGAAGTTTCAGCGATTACATCCCAGATTGAAATTCTATTTGGGAAACCGGTGTACGACCGGTTCTCGCAGTGCAAACACACGAGTCCCGCAACAGAGAGAGAGAGAGAGAGAGAGAGTCTAGGACCACTCTCCTTTTATACACCACTGCCCTCCTCCCCCTCCTGTCACTCATTCTCTTTCTCTCCGGCTGTGTCCAGCTCGTGTTCTGTCCTCCTGTTCTGTTCGCTCGAATACAGCCGCTTTCTGCGGAAAATAAAAGTTGGTCGAAAGAGTTTTATCGCATGTTTGCCTCATCGTAATTGCTGTATCAAGCGGCCGCGAACGAAAAACCGTGCGACCGCCCGTGGAACCGCGGTAACGAGTTTACCTCGAGGCAGCGCAAGAATAACAGACGTTTTTGTAGTCCGTCGAAACATTTTTTCGCAAGTGGACGCCGCGTGAGAACCGTTTACTGTTTTCCCTTTCGAAATAGCGGTCGGGCTCTCTTGCGCGCTCCCGTGCAACAAACAAACAGCATTCCCGTGGAATTGCACGCGATTTCAAGGATCAATTTTTAGCGTTTTTCTTTTCTGCCTCTCGTTTCTCTTTTTTCTTTCCCTCCTTTTTTCCTTTTTTGCTTTCTCCCTCTTGATGGGCTTTCTATTTTTTGGGAAACGTGCGTGCGCAATAAAAGACACGCTCGTGCAAAATCAACGTGCACACTTGCTCGTTCGAGAGAGAAAAAAATGTTGGACGATTTAGGCGGATAACAAACAAATTTAGACGCGTGTTCGTCAGACACGAGTGACGGGATGAAAGCGAAGAACGCGAGGAAGAAACAGGCACGAGAGAAAAGAACGAAAGAGACGTGAGAAAATTATTCGTTGTGATATTTCCAGGATGGAAGAAAATTCTACTCAGTCTCTACTTGTTTCTTTTCTATTTGTATCTAAAAACGTGACTTAGCATAGTCATCTGCGCTCTATGTATTATTTATTCTACAACGTACATTTAAGCGCAGATATATCGTTCGAAATCAAACTGCAAAATTCGCAGAACGGCAAAGGAAAGAAGAAGAAGAGAGAATAAGGAAATAATAGAAAAGAAAGAAGAAACGGGAAGTAAGGGAAGCCATTAGGAGTAAACTTACTTTCACTTCTGCTGACTCATGGATTTAAGCAGAAGAAAATAGCTAGTCCGACAATTGGATGAAAATAATCTCGCGTTAATTTCCCTCTTAAATACACTATGATCGTTCATTAAACGAACTTCTGCATGTTTTATGAATGTCTAACGGTTAACAGAAAATTGTCTTTTCCATATTGTAAATACCCCCGAGATACGAGGCTATAACCGTACCTCGTACGGTCCACCAGAGAATCCGCTTCCCTGTAGCAATCGATTTCCCATCTTGAACGTATAAGAATTCTAATCTGGCGCGGCAGAGAGCTCGTAATGATGAGCGGCGTTGATACGCGGAAGGGGACGAACGATAGGGGTCGTAAAAGAAAAACACGCAGAGAGGATATCGATATAGATCAAGGGAATTCCTTCTTTGACATGGGATCGTTATTTATTATCGTTATCGGACAGACGCACTTGCGTTCGTCCGATGATTCTTAATCCTGGTCAAACGATACGGTTCGCAAAGCGGACTCGGACTTCGGTTTATCCAAGTATCCTCTAAAAGCTTTTTGGTCGTCTAAATTTCAAATAGAGAAATCATGGAGCGAAAAGTAGTAAAAGCCAGGTTACCATGAAATATTTAAACGCAACGCGTATTTCATTGGTTTAGGACTAAGAAAATAGCCCGGTGTAGAAGCGGGAGAATAATCTTGCGGAAGAAGGGTGGCTCATATTTATACGCGTGCCTAGAAGAGTTCGGAACGAGCATTGGGTTGGCTGGTCGCGTGTTGGTTTAATGCCCTATAAATCGTGGTCTAAACTACCGTTGGTCCGGCACATACACACCCTCGATTCACCGTTTCGTCGTTTCACGTAGCCGGCTACTACGGTTCACCTTAGGAAAACGCGTGTAGAACACACCACCAAATGGTCGGATCGCATAGAACCACACAGTCTCGCGCGTGGCAGAGGAAACTCGATTTCGCCAACAGACGCCAACACCTGTGCTACTTTGCCACTGGTCGGTCAGCTGAATTTGTGTGTCTAAAAGCTGCACCAGTTACGTAATATATATATATATTATATACACACTTAACACATCAGCAGAGACAAAGTCACACATACATAGTATATGTATATATGTATATATTTATGTTTGGGAGTTCTGCCATTCTTCAGCCGATAATACTAAGTGGTGTCCAGAGTGTACGCGAGCGGTGTAGTACGTGGCAAGTGTTGGGAAGTTTATTTAGTCACGTACAGATACACAAGCTCACAAATTGACGTATTCCCCTGTCTATAACTAGATGGATGGTCATACAGAGATGTATATGAACGCGTGTGCGTCGACGGCGACACGGGCACGTGTTACGTGTAATATTTATGTGTTCAGCTGTGTATGTGGTTACGCGCGTACATCGCAGCCTGCGTAATTAATCCTGCGTGAGACTATTCGGATCGGTTGTACTAATTATCCACTTCTCGCGCGACCACGTCGCGCGTATAGAGTACTGTGGATCATCGCATAGCTGATCAATGTTAGAAATTTCTCTACAAGCGCTGTTATTTCGAAATTTCCCTTTGAACGACCATTTGCTATCGACACATGTACGCTGTACAACCGGCCACCAAATAGACGAGCTAATTTATAGAACCATTGCTAGATATCAAAACGATGAGAAAGGTTCACGTGCAAATACATCGTTTAAGGTTTATGTTACGAATTGGAAACAATTTATTTTATACCAGAAATGTACCGGTATCGAGGAATCATCTGACGAAATCTTCTTTGGATCTCATTCGCGCTTCGTGTTGTTCACTCCGAAATAAATGATGTAACAACTGAAACTCTATTCCATCATCCTGTTCCACCTGCACTTGTTCCGTTCAATTTTTATTCCATAGAAATCCCAGCAGCAATAATTTTAATTGGACGATAGATATCGTTGTACCAACAACAGGAACAACAAGCTACATTTCATCCGGAAAATTGTTACTTCACTCTGCCCGTTAAACGCGCTTTAGAGCCTGAAATTAAGAATTCGAAAGAACGAGAGACGACGTTCTTCTCGGAACGACTTCTTTTGTTTCAGTTCGAGATCAGCGACCGTGAAAACTCTCAGCCACGTTTTCCATCCTCGTTTTGAACACGTTGCTCGGATCCATCGGCATCGCTTATTACGCGGCGAACAAAGTCCTCGTCGGCCGTAAACCTCCTCTCATTTAATTCCCTGGGAATATGTGTTTTTACCAGCAGACGAGCATTTGATCGGTCGTAAGCTCGACGCGAACGTGCGTCTCTCGGCCGTCGAACCGAACGAGAAGGAATGGAGCACAGGTCCTCGGTTAAATCGCCCGATTCTGTCTTTATGGGTAGCCTTAAAGCGAACGCGCGAGCAGGATTGATAGTAGCTACTAGTCGGACTGATTCAAGGCTTGCCACGTTGAGCGGCGACGACCACATGTTCGAGGGCTGTTAGAACGTTACTGCGCTTAGGAATCACTGTTCCCGATGCGACCGCTCCTGTAGACGGTTCTTTATCGCTTATTGATTCCCCCATGACTAACGACGTCTATAGAAAAATCTCACTTCCTCGATCCCTCTCCCTCGTCTATATGTTCCTCGTACCTCGGGCAGATCAAATATTTTAAACCTTTCTTTTTCTAATAGAACGACCCCCTTGGATGTTAGAAAACGCGGTCTAATCGTTGGACCAACAAACGAATCAAAGAGCAAACAGAATTCCCATTAAACTCGACTGTGCCTCCGTTGTGAATCCGTGACATTTTCAAGAGTAAACCTTCGAATCAAACAAATTCCAACAACGACACGTCCACCCGCCATCGCCACCATCCTTATCCTCGACAAACAGTAACAACAACGAGACCAGACTTCGGTCTCGGGTGGCCAGGCTCTAGCCCATCCTCGATCATCCCTCGAGTAAACGTCTTGGACCGGTTGCAGCAACCTCTAACTCCACGAGAAACGATTCCACGGCGAAAAAAGAAGCTCACGTATCGATAACGCGACGCTGCACAGGGGGCGTGTCGTATTCGCGGGGTATAAACCGGTGAATCAGGGAGGGAGCGAGAACGGTGGAAGTCTTGGAGAAACAGCCTCTGCGAGAAAGAGACGATAAAGAGAGGACAGAGGGAGACTTTGAGCTTCACTGACCCGTGTAACGTCCGGACGGCCTCCTCTATCTGTACTTTACAATCGAGGGTTTTATTGAAATCTCACCGTTCCCTATATAAACTCTAACAGACATTTTTATCTGCTGGATAAATTTCCCTGGGTCGCCCTCCACGAACTTGCCCGAAAGAACACCCATCCACCCGCGTCGTATTCTAGCCATCCTCTAGTTCGCTCTCCCTCTTTCTCTTTCTTTCTCTCTTCCTCTCTTTCTCTCTGTTCCGCCGCTGGCTAGAGGACGAATTATTGGCAAGATATGAAAGGACCGGAGTTATTGGCGATAGCGAGCGAACATACGCTTGGAAGTCGTATTGTACCGGTGGACCGCTGCGCCGCGGGCAATTTATACGACTACTTACCTTGCCGTTTCTTCATATTTTTTCAGCCACCGTGTGTGCGTCTTCCCGCATGTACCAAGGGAATGTTGGTTCGGTAGGGTTTAGTCGGTGGTGATTTAGATTTGTTCTGCAACGATCCACTCGTCGAATACGACTCGGTTCCCTTAAACTCTGCCTCTGTGAAGTCTCACTTTCGATTTTTCCACGATCTTCTTACGGTTTTGAATTCTTCCATGATTCAGTCGAAACTCGTTCGTTCAACTCTCGGATGATGATGAATGGGATAATTACGATTCACAAAGGGATTTCACGTTTATTACTTTCTGTGTTACATTTACGTATTACTATCCTATGAAACTGTACGAACTATTTCATCTAACTTCCGAGCTAATTTCATTATCGTATAGAAGCAAAAGACTGCTTCGGTCATTTGCTCGCTGAATAGCTGTGAAATAAAATACTTGATCTTCCCGATAACAATGATCCAGTTTGCACGAAGCGGGAGTTAAAGATCTCACACGTACAATAGCAGTTTTATCACGTGTAACCGAATCTCTATCTTCGCGTGCATTTTCCCAATTGCTCTTCGTTCGCTACCGATACTCTGACACAAATATTCGCTCGGTTCTCGGTGATTCGTCATCCACGCAAATGCTCACTTTCATATAATAACTTTTTACTATAGGAACACCGTGCAACGTGCCAGAACCGTAGAACTCGTGCTGAAAATACTTCTGCTAAAATTACGAATCTTGACAGTATCAAACGTTCCGTTTAAGTGAGACTGAGGGATTTATCAGTGCAGTTCCTGGAAATGAGTAACGAGGAACTTGATCCGAGTTAGGGTGTACGATCGTACGTCGAAGAGAGAACGGTTGTTCCAGTTTCACAGGATGCATTTCTAAGGGTGCGCGGGTTCGATGCTTGCGGCTTATTAATAGCGACGTGGCTCGATGCACTTTCAAGAGTCCATACATCTTGGGATACGTGTTGGACGGATGGATGGCTGAATGGTCGGACAGGCGCGTTACAAAGATCGGATCACGTATTCGACGGGCTGCAGATATTACGTAAAGTCAAATGATGCGGGATATATTCGTCGTGTACGTGTGTATCGAGACTGTTATTCGCAGTTGTATAAAAATTTGCCTTTTAACGTGCCTCTACTTTACCTTGATTTCCATTTCTGTTCGTCTTGATACGCTCGTTTGCCGGATATCTAACAGGATATACAGGTTCCTCTTCTATATCAGAGGTGATGATCTTTACGATTTATAAAACATTCGGTTAATAATGCAACGAAGAGATCGATATAGAATAGAATTTATTAAAACTAATGCCGACATTAAATTCAAAGTGAAACCCTAATATTAATTGCCAAAGGTAAAAATAAATTCCATCTTTAGAATCCCAAAAATAGCGAGTTAATGGTGCAGCGAATATTTAAATCGACGTTGGACCAAATTCATGGATAATCAAAGCCAGAGGTAAAATTTAACACGGGCTTCGTATTTAAAACAAAATCGCGACGAATCGGGCTATTCGCTAGCCACGTTGATCAACTCTGTCGAATATTACAGAAACTTCGTACTCTAAATTTATGTAACAAATTTATTATCACATTTATATCATATTTTTGCAGTCAATGAATTTATGAAAGCAAATCAGTTTGTTTCTTGAGAATTGGAAACAGCTTCTGTATCCGTGTAATGAAACCAAGAAACGAAAAGGAAGTGGACGGGTGATTAGTGCAGCTTCCAAACGACTCAATTATCAAATCTTGCGATAACAAAGTCACTCTTTCTCTCCAATCCAGTTCCAATCAGCAAAATCTGCTATTTCGTTCGATCTACTCGGTTGATCTAGTCTAGTGGGTCGTATCGACAGGAACGTACCACGTGCCTGTCGCTATCCGAACGGAATCCATATCGATGGCGATTCCCTTAAAAGCAAATAATACCGTCAGCCGTCGGCGTCGACGCGTCCCGAAGAATTATCGTCGGCACGGATCGATCCGAGAAACGTCAACGACTTGGCGCAACGTATCGACTAAAGTGTCTTCTATCTGTTGCAGATGCAACCGGCGCCCAATGCGCTCCATCTCGTTCCGATGCAGACGGTTCTGCTACTTCGAAAGCTTCTGCTAGTGGCAATTTCGCGAACGCGCGAGCAGACGTTCCACGAACAGCTTACTGTCACTCTTCTCACGACGTCGCGTCCACCTCCTCTCCTCTACCACCCACACCGCCCAATCTCTCGTCCCTGTTCCACGATCCCTTTCAGCCCATTATTCGACACCTCGATTCACTTTCCCGGCGCGAAGAAAATCGTTGCTGGAACCGTGCCTGATCGCATATTCGCGGCATCTGCCGAAATCTCGGATCTCCTCACGGACGCGTGCCGCGTTATAAATATCTATTCTTCCCCGTAGTAACACACCGAGAGACACGCGTGGTTATAAAATTTCCAGTGGATTCGTTCGAACTGGTTTCTCGCCGTCGTGTTTCTTTCGTACGTGTCTAGGAGAGCGTATACGGGACTTTAGTTTTACAGTCAGATTATGATAGTAAAAGATATACTACGTCGGTACTACGGTAGAGGTATTAGGGTGTCTTGACAATTTTGAAAGCTCAGAAATTGGCCCGCGATTTCGAATTATTTATTATACATATGGATCGACGCGTTGACTACCGCGCGAATCTTATGTTATATTTTTACATCGTAACGGTTAACTTTTGCGAGATATTACACTGTGTTTGCGCAATTGTACTTTGGCAGTGTTATCTAGTTCATTCGCCTTGTCGGAGATATTTTAGATTCGTCGTACTTTAATCGTTCTGCAGAATCGTCGTGTTAAACAACGATGTACAAAATTCAAATAAACACGGCTCCTAGTTAGGCGTCAAATGGAATAATAAAGATACAAATACATAATTTAAAACGTGTCAAAATATCGCTAATTGAAAGAGTCGTCGTTTGTCAACAAAACGAAGTTGGAATAAAAAGCGTCGATTTTTGCTCGGAATACTGTATCTTGCTGTAATTGAAAAAGGAAAAGTTGAACGAGAAATTGATGGCGACCCGATCGGCTGGTATTTCGTTCTCTTTATCGGCGGTTCACGCCTCCATCGTCGCGCTGATATTTACGGAACAACACGCGGATCGACGCACCGCACGCGGCTTAATAATTTGATTAATTGCCAGAGATATCCTCTCTTGCGTGCGGCTCCAATCAATTCCATTAACCGGCTGTTGCACCCGGCCGACAGAAAACGGGGAAGCTGCCGCTCGACGCTTGGATTTCATCGATCCTTCTTCCCAAATCGAATATCGTAGCCACCTATTCGGGTCTCTTATTTAGCGCGTGTGACCGTGTCGATTAACGACGTTCGACGACCAGTTTATTTCGCTAATTAACGCTGCTCGATTTTATGCCGCGAACGATCCAACTGCCCAGTCCAGGAGACAAGGGGTAGAAAGGTGGCGCGTTAAACGGTATTAAAGAAGAGGAGAAGCCCGTAGGCGATACGATACCCTTTGCTGATCTCGAGCTTTACTGCCACTTCGCACGATATAGCCGAACAATGATAAATCTAGGGGAAGTCCCGGCTTGAAACGATAACGGCGTCTTAATAATCAGACGGGGTGAAAATGATACGTTGGAGAATTGTGCTTTCCGTGGTTTCAGTCCTTGTTATTAATACTTGGTGAGCAAACTGTAATTGCATGATTGCGCTCCTATTGCCGGTTAGTTGATATTGAAACGGAGGTAAGTAGTTTGACGCGGTCTTTCGGGTTCCGAATTTCGGGTTGCCAAACTTAATTCTGAATAATTTTAATTCGTTTTCAATTCGAAACGTTAAATGTAGAAATTTCAAATTTGAGATTTCAAACCTGAACGTTTCAATTTTTCAATTTCAAATTTAACGATCGAGGAAACATAAACCCACCGATAGACCATAATATCTTCACATTGAACGTTCCTACTTTATACGTACTACTACTTCTCTCAGCAAAAGTTACTGTTTTTCAACAGCGTTCGTTTCTTTCCTGCTGACAAATACTGGAAGCAGGAAGGGAAGGTGTATCAATTTTTTAAAAATTTACTTTACAATTTTCCATTATTTACACGTCGTCTTCTTGCAACGAACGAACTCGTGCAAGTAGGTCATCTGTTTCCCGAGACTTGAATATTAATGCGCTTATATGATAAGAAATTACTGAACGCTGGGGTTAATCGATTCGAGACTTCTGAGAAGCTTATGTAGAAATTAATAAGGAACAGTTGCTAAATCTCAGACTGTTTGTCAGACGATTGTAAATACCAATGGATTAATTATTATTCATCGTGACTTAATCTAAGAAAATTCTTTTACTGTAGCACCACTCGAATAACATCAGGGAACGAAGACCTAGAATCTAACAAGGGATATCTGCAAAATTGGATTAGAAGTACGACGAGCAAGGGAGAATCGAGAGAATAAGTCCGAACGATTTCGCGGAAAAAAGTAGGTATAGAAGCGAGCAGAGCATGTGGATATAATGGGGGTGATTTGAGCTTCGCTCGGGAGGGCTCAAGTAGGTCTGAGAGGTCGGTAATCTCTTTTTTTTTTTCTTTTTTACATCCATTCGTCGTGATTAGAGCCGCTGCTTTTACAGGCTATATTTTACAGTCCTATCCCTTGTATTTATCGCTGATGCTCTTAACCTGCTGGGTGAAACCACGCGACGCGGAACAACCGATTCGAAAGCGTCTGTTTGGCCGCGACGAGAGGCGATGTTTCAGCTTACGTTTTGGAAGCCGCTTGGAGAGCCTCTTGCCAACAAGTCGTCCATGAGTCATCGCCATTAGGTGGGTGTCTAGAGGCGTGATAGAGTATCGATGACTCATTAACAAAGCGGTTCTCAGTCGACGTTCTACGACAATTTTACGGTTATACGCGGCTACAAACAAACGTCCTATTGAAACAATCAAATTGTATTATGGCTAAGATATCGTGCACTTTCTATCAACGACTCGTGAAGGTATTTGAACACACCATAGAAAAACTTGTATGTACATAATGCGTGCGTTATATGAAACATTGAAAGATTTCATTGGTGTTTTAATAAGACGTGATTATATTATATTATTGACAACATTTCGAACACATTGGTAAAATAGCTTCGAGGATCGTCGTATAAAATGCAATTATGTAGATCGAAGTCTATAAGATTCTGAAAAGAACTTTTCGTACTGACGTTTGAATCAGATATTGACAATTTTATATTGACGAAATGAAAAGGATTGACTTTTTCTTCGGAGTCACCGCGTCGAAGATCCATCACGATCTAACAATAAGTCTTGAAACACGATCGCTTGGCGTGGGGATCGAAGAGGATGCCTCATTGTAAGGTAAATATTACAGCGCTATCGATGTCCTCATTTTGTCTGAAATTTTAACGATTTTATAAGAAAGCATCGTAATTAATAAGGAAACGCGTAATGAGTCGAAAGCATATCGGGAATCTTCTATTTCCTCGAACAGCGTCGAAAGTCAGGTTAAACGAATGAACCTATCTACCAATCGATTGATTGCACTTTGAATTTTTCAGTAATTACCGCGTTCACCTCGGGTAAACGTATTTCCTTCTGCTCCAGAATTCGGTCACGAGCGATCGCTTCTAATCGATATTTTCCCTCCCGAGGCAACCCTTATCGTTCTCCTTCCTCCGTCGTTTAGTACCAATCGGTAATTTCATAATGGTGATTCGATAATAATCGAACGCGTTATCCAGCTCGAATACCGTACCACGAAATCGGATACATTATCGTTCCAATTTTTTTCCTGTCGCGTGACGCCAACACATGGAACAATTTTGTTTACCTCGAACAATATTACAACGCTATTCGTAAATCAACGTATCGAAATAGAATAAAAATAGAACGTCGTTTTTTCCATCAGCGAAGTGCTCTCTATATTTTCGTTTCTTTTTTCTTTCTTCCTTTTTTTTTTCCTTTTTTTTTTTAACAGCACAGTGGATATACACGTAGGCATATAGCCACGTACAACATTGAAAATCGAACGACGCGAAGTATAAAGACTCTCGAATTTTTCTGCTGTCAGATTTTCAACGTTCCTTCCCACTCTTTCATTCTACAGCCCATTTCCCACGATTTTTCACTCCCTTTATCGTAATAAGCGATGCCAAAGTGCGATGGGACGCGTGTCAAATAATATTTGCCGGATTTCCGATACCGGATCGACGGTTCCGTGCACTCTAAATCGCAATAATTAATGTCGCGTTTGTTAATTTACGATATTATAACGCAACGTCAAAGCTTGGTCGGCGGCGCACGTGTGTACAATACGTACAGGAAGTCGACTAAGTGATAGTTTGTAGTTTCGCTGAATAACAAGGGAGTTTGCGAACGATCCATCAACGAGCAACTTTGAAACACCGATCCGTTTATTTTATAATGATCAAACACAATGGCTGTGTGCGATTTGTACAGTTCGATGCCTGCGCGATTACTTATTTGATCGTGTCGACGCTCTTCCGCTGTTTAAATATTTAGCCAAACCCGTCGTGGTAGAAACAACGCGATTACTACCATCCTTCTCCTTCTACCTTCGCTTCTCTTCGCGACTCAACGATTCTGCTCATATATCGTAAAAAAGCTGTTCGTACGGGATAATTAATCAACGACGTAATATCAGCAAATTGACAAACTGCAAGTTGCAGGTGATAGACTGCTGTTGTATCAACGGCTTTCGTAATTTTACAATTTTTAATTAAATAGCCGCAGTCCACTGACTCGTAAAATTTATTCTTTTAGAACTTTCTTTCATGGTTACCATTAAACAATTTACGATACTTGTGATTTATCAGGTGTAAAACTTGGAGATATTAGTAATACTAGCTGGATTACGCTGATCCAGACGATCGTTAGATTTCAAACGATACAATTTTGAAGGTTTCGTCGAATTTTAACTGAATTTCGAACGATCCAATTGCAAACCTGCTGAACTTTTGCATTCATCGATCGGCCATTTAACCCAAAAACCTGTTCACTTCGATATTCCCTGCCTATCAAACCCTGTCAGCTATCCCAAGTGAAACAGCGACTCTTTGCAAAGCGGCGAGCGAATAAAACTGACTTGCACCGTAGAACCTCCTTAACCAGCGAAATCGAAGAAAGTTGGGAGCAATCCGATCTTATACTCGCAGTTACCGTTTCATCTGCCGAAAATTTCGCCGGGGGTCGCCACGCTCGACTTTACGACGAGAACTTTATCGAGCAACTTCCGGTTCGTTGGAAACGAACGAAATGGCGGCGCGAGAACCATCAAGTCGATTCCCGAGTACTTTTACAGTGTCAAACCGACTAATGTCCGCCCTCGGGACGCTCGAATTCATCCGTGACTATCTGTTTTCACCATCTATCGGCATTCTCGTCCGGTTTATCGTGACTCGATCGCGCATCGAACGAGATCCACGCAGTTTGTCAGCGATGAAGATGGCGAGACGCGAGAAGTTCGATCGATTTTCGATCGATATTCCACGACGGGGCTGTTTGCGGTTCTTAACGCGCGTTCTGCGTCTGACAGATTACTCCGCAGGGACTCTTCCTGTTCTTTATTCGGAAAGGACAAGTTCGATGACGATGCTCTCCCCGGTCGGACTGGAAGTTTCCGCGGTGACGGGATAAGAATCGAAGTTAGTTCGACACGGGGGACCGGGCATCTTGCAAAGTTAGATTCAGCAAGAAAGAGGGCTGTACCAATGAGAAAAATAATTCCGACGGATTAATCCAATTTGAAGATTTAAGCGTGCATATTAATCAGCGTATTTTGGAACCTTAAGTTTCAACCTTTAAGTTTCCAAAGCCTCGAAACGTAAGTTCGTCTTACTTCGTGAGAACTTAGCTCGTGAAAATTTGTTCGCTCTGTCTCCTGCTCCATGCGCCTGGTATCATCCACAGGCTGTCACGAATACCAGACAAAGAATAATCGTGACAGCTTCGTCTTCGTGGCTCGCGTCTACGTGCTTCTTACTTTGCACGCTACATTTCCGAATGTACTTGGCCAAATTGCGCGATGTTTCATCCGTGAACAATCCGTTGGCTCTGGTATTAACAGGGTCTAACCGTTCGAGTTTGTTGACGCAACTACCTGCAGGCGAAACTTAATCGAACGTGTTCAAACCGAGGTACGGGGGATGCTTCCTTCGTTCGGGGCGGAAAGAAACTCGGAGGAAGAGAGCGCACGCGGACCTCGTTATTTCTTTCGCCAGCGTTTTTTGTGTTTCGCCCCGGAGCAACTACGCTTTTGTTACGATGACAATAATCGAGGGGCAATTCCGTCGCGTCTCTGCATGGAAAAAGTTAGTCCGAGGAATCGTGCAACAAATAACGATCGCGAGAAAAGGGATTCTTCGAACGTATCGGATAAGAACGATGATCTACAGTAAAGTTTAAACGACGAAAATTTCGAAATTTCCGACAGTACGATTCAATAGGAAAAAAGTGTGTTTATTTGTTGAAAGCTTAAAGAAACCTGATTGTAAATGCGTCAACGCGGAAATCTATTAAGGGAAAAAGATTTAAACAGAGCTGGCGAATTTATCGCGATGGAAAACGAAGTGACTTAGTTTCGCGGTACTTCGGCCGGTTTTTGTTACAAACGCTCTCGCTGTTAATATTCCGCGTCAAAGCTGGCCAATCCATGACACGCGAAACTCTAAAAAACAACAGAGGGAAAATTTATATACTGGATTTTCTGGTCTCAAAAGGTTGCCGTCCACCAGCGGCTTGTCAAACAAATTTAACAGTTTAGAACGTCCCGAAACTTGTTATCTTTTTATTTTGTTTCTATGTCAATTTGTCGATTCGAAACGTTGAAGATTATACTGTCACGATGTCAAACGACCGTGACTTTTTTCCTCGTTTTCTGCTTCTTCCATAAATTCTATATGGAGAAATTTTATATGCCGATATACAGGATGAGCCAGTACAAATTACCACTTTAAATAACTCTTTATCCATTGACTCTATAAAGGAATGTTTGAAGTGAAATTTTATTTAACATTTAAATTTTATTTATTTATTTTATCTAAGAAACCTCGTCAGGCGAGAATATTTTATTTCTTTTCAATATCTTACACTTTTTGAGAGATTGAGCTAACCGAGATTTTCGAATGGCACGATATATTATTTATAACATTAGTCGATCTAACTAGACGTTTTCCGCAAAAGAGTATTAACCTATTTATAGCGGCAAACTTCAGCAGGTATTTTAACTTTAATTTGTTAATTCATCGTACGAAAAGCAAAGACAACGTAAACACTGCCTTTCCTTGTCCTCCAGACATTAAAAAGTTACGAATCAAAAAGTTAACAATTCAGCACACGCAGTGGCTACAGAAATTATTTTTCTATATCCTTATGTCCCAAGGAAACACATCTTTCTTTATCAGATTTTATATATTTTACTTCCAGAGTATCTAATGTTACTTCCAGACTAGATATACCTAATTAATTAATATGCCAGTGCTATAACGAGTACAGTGGATTCGAATACACCTGAATACGCAGATCCGATTCGTGACTCGTCTCCATTGATATGGCCACTCGACTTACGGTTTGTAAAAGGTGTGAAACGTAGTTCGTTACCTTGAAGAATTCATATAATGAATGAATCGCACGATCAGCGACGAGTCACGACGACAAAATAGAAGATATCCAACTACTCATCCGCACTGATTGCGCGTTGCTTTCAGATACACGCGAAACCGAATAAGTTTCATGGGTCAATCGTAATTTCCAACAGAATTCGAATCTGTCTCACGCAACCATCGTTTCAATTTATGGATAGGATTTCGTAACGATTCTCCTCCCTTTTTTTTTTTTATTTTTAATTAACGAACACAACGACGGTTAATCGACTGGTAAAAAAAAAAAAAACGAAAAAATGGAAGGCAGTTACGTCAGTTCGTTTCGCGTGGAGGACGTACGTTTACGCCCCATGTAATTTTTCGATTATCCAGCGATGTTATTGCATCGCATTGTGCCGACGCTGGAAACACTCCCATCGAGTGATTCCTTTGAATAGAATGCACGCGGCACTCTTGGCTGTTAGCGAGTCCGACATAACAGCTGCTTCGCGGTTTTCAATCGCCATCGAACGGAAGTTGTTATCGCGTGTCGGTTAACCTTGAGGACAATGCCAACATTGTCAAACAAATTTGACACCGAAAAGGGTCATTCACATTTAATAAACGAGATTCACAACGTATAATTAACTGCTAGTAACGATTGTCAGTTTTGATTGTTTAACGTACGATGATGTGGGTATTCCCTAGTGTACATGCAATTTTGCAAGCGACACCTTTTCCTACATCGTACCACCTGCGTTACGAAACAGGTATTGTACAATACAGTATTATACAATACCTACGAACCCTTTGTTCTTCTGAATGAGATGCACACAGATAACATACTCATATTTACATACATAGATAACATACAGATATTTCTTTCAGTCGAAGTATTTTTTTTACCAATTATTTAACATATTTACGCAAATGCTTGGATACGTTAACGTTCTAGAAACTTATCGAAGACAATGGCAAAGCGAAGATGTTGTAAGTCGTAACAACATACTGTATCTGCAAATAGTATGCTGAACTATATCTATTCGATAAACGAACAAGAACGTCGAGTATTTTAGTTACAACAAAACAATCGTTTCGCGTTATAATCGTTGGAAAATTTGCCCAGCAGCAAAGTTATCGAGTGGAGCGTTCTAGAACGAGAAACAGGAAGAGTAGACATTCTTCGCGATCTTAGAGAAACACTGGTTGCCGCAAGAACAGTTATAATTACCGCACTTACCGCAAAGACGTCTATCCGTCTAGGCAGTTTAGCATTGTACTCCGACCGACGCTATTCCTCGCATTCTTCTCGTTGCTAGTCTTGTTCACGTTCAAGTAACACGTCGTCCGTGCTATCCGGAAAATACGAATTCGCTTTCCCCTAATAACTCACAAATGCGTTACAAACACGACCAATGCTGGCTGATGGCACTCGCAAGTCTAAAAACGCTCAAACCCACAGTTTATGAAACTCGCAAAATATTAAGAATTTCAAAACCGAGATGTTTAAATCTTTAGATTACTCTAAGGTGATTGTGATAAATTTGAAAACTTGGAAAGTTTTGTATTAAAAACGTCTATCTCAATGGCATAAACGATATATATTTAACAGACATACTGTAGAACGCAGAAAGAATCTTTACATTTCGAAAGAACGGAATATTTTCGAATAATCGATGAGCTCGCCAACACTGACTAACGTGTATTTTACAATCCTGAATCTCTGTAATCGTTTAACATGAGATCTACGCTAATGACATATCTGTCCATTGAAATGATATAAGGTAACAGGAAGAACATACACGAAACATTAAATCATTACTCGGATGATTGATAAAAGAACTTGAACCGGTGAAACGAAAAGAGGAGACGACAATTTCGTTGGCCATTTTTGTCCCTAACGGCACTACAAAACCACGCGATGTCACAATAAAAAGTTGTACGTCACAGTGACGTTGAAATAGCTTTCGTAAAAGTGGTTAACCAATGGTCTATTGTACGAGTTTTCCAGTTCCACAAAAACGTACCACAGGCATGCGCTTCTTCGCGTTCACTGGTCCCAAGCATCGAGTTCCATTCCGTGAGAGAACGTGGCATCCAAGTCTATCAAGCTCGTGTATTTTCTATTACGATCGTGAAAAATATCGTTCACGATATTCATCGTCTAACACGTTGTTCGTCGATAATATATTCTTTATTCTACTATTTTGCTTACAAAAGTAGAATCACCTTTGGCGTTACAGGAAAGACATACATAAGATCGGAGACCCCTTTATTTTCTTACAATAGTCGGTCAATGATATGTAAATTATACGAATACTCGATTAAATTTATACATCGCTGGCCGAAATTTCCACTTGAATAGCCGACAAGCGTTATGATATAAAATTCTAGCAAGCTGTTTCGCGTTCGCGTAGAATTTCAAACATCGTAATTAATGTTATTACGAAATAAATTATCAGGCCGAAATTAACGCGATAGAAGAACGTAGAGAGGATCGAATGTTTCTGCTTTTCAAACTGCGGCTTTACGAACAATTTTTCCGAAGGATACCGTGAAGAACGTTGCAACTTCAACGATACTTTCAACAGTATATTCAAAACGAATCTTCAGCCAGCTCATAATTAATCAACGGACCGTACTTGTTTACAAAGAATCCATGAATCGAGCTAACGACAATTTCGACGCGATTCAAATCGTTTCGTCAAAGCGTTTCGCATCCATTCGCGCGAACTTCTTCGTTCAGCGATTCGAACGTCGTCTTACAAATCTTTTCAGACCGACCAACCCAACGGTCTGAAATTTCTGCAAGACCGTCGTCGAAGAAATTGTGAAAGAATACCGTTACCAGTACCGAGAATCTCGAAGACAGACGTTGTTTACGAGGCAGTGTAGCGAAGACACGCGACATTGGCGACTTTGGCGACTGAAACTTTCCAGGAAATAGCGCGAGCTTCAATTAAAACGTACAGACAGGATACGACAAAACGGAGAAGTCTTATCCGCGTTTCTCTTCGCTCGAACGAGCCATTGTCTCGTTTTCTTGATAATGGACGCGAGAATGCTTTTACGAGGTCCATCGGTCGTCGTGGATCGTACGAACGAATCTACGGAAGTATTTCATTTCTCGATGACCAGTCCTTTGTTTCCGCACAAACAGGTAATAAAATACACAAAATAATGTACAGATAGGTCCTCTGTCCGCGAAGCTTTTTACAGGCGCGTATTAGAAGCGTCGATGTTAACGATAAATAGAGTAATGCTACAGATGCACAGATGCTCACGGTAATATGCAACTGTCCACGAAACAGTAGCGAGCCGTTTTCGTCGCTGCGCGTTTTCGTCGTGACGACTGGCGTTAACATCGTCAGTAGCGAGGCGTACGTTGCAAGTACGAACGAATGTAGCGATATAGAATGAACGCGTTTTCCTCGTCGCTCGACATTTTAACGACGAGACGAAGCTTGTACGCTTTGTAGTGCGAACACTGTCGTCAACTTATCGTCGACTTATACATAAACTACGCTTCGTGGGCGGATACTGGGCCTTACTCGACTCATGACCTAGAAATGGCAAACTCAGTCGGATAGTTGCTTTGAACGTGTCACGTATACTCAAGAATTTGAATAAATTAGAGAATATTATATAAATATAATACAAATAATACTACTAGTATTTTTAATAAATGTTAATGATGCGACAGGTGTAATTGATATCGATATTCTCTCGAATCGCGTCACGATAGTAGAATTCTTCGAACGTTAAATGTTAAACAATGTCGGACAAATGTTGCGTAAGAGAAAATTGATCGAACCTTGCTCGTTGTAAAAACGATAAAGCGAAACTGGTGCATTGAATTTTAAAATGACATTGTCGATTTTTCATGACGTGATACGAACGGTTTTATTGTTCGTTAAGATCAGGCTTTATCTTATAGGTGTTGCATGAATGGTTTGCTAAAAATAGTTCGTCGCCTGATAAGTGATTCTAAACGAACTCTGCGAATCGAAGGGTACATCGTTTTTACGAATCACTTGAAAATATATCGTTTCCAGCCTGAGAATGCTCATAGATGGTTACAAATTTCAAATTAATTAATTACAATTTTTCTCGCTATCGGTTTCGCAGGTTAACGAATGTTAGAAAAATAATAAACTCTTCATTTTAAAACGGCAAAACGTTCAATCGTTTAATTGCCACTTCAGTGAACTCGGAATCGAAGGTAGACCAGTGCGGCGAAATAAATTATGAAAATCATCGATCACTTGTATACCGATTCGATCGGTAAATATTTATGGCAAGTAATATAACGGTAGATTCGAGCTTCGCGTTAATTCTTTAAATTATGAATGAAACATTCTAATTATGCTAAATTACGAATAATGCTGAATGACGCAGATAGATAACTGCCTTTGAAATAGATTGGTTCGGACTCATTTACGCGACTAACGCGTATCTAACACAGAACCGGATCCGTGTCCTGTCGTTTATCGATTTCCTTTTAATGAATCGAAAGTCGAGATTCCAATTTTTTACGAATTTCGCTCTGATGGCATAAACCGTTCATCGATATTTTACATATTTCGATATCATTCACACTGCGCTAACTATAATACAAATCTAACAATTCGTTCTATTTGTACAAATTTTCGAAAGTACTCGAACACATTCAGACATCTTTCACGAATATATCGTATTACGCGAAACATTAGCAAATTTCGTTAGTGGTGTTGCGTGGTTTGACTATCATGATACGCTGGTAAAGTTTGCAACAAATCCCGGAATGTGTATAAAAATTACAAGATATTTATTGTAATCGCATACACTTTTCAAATATCGCAGAAATATTAAATTGTTCGTTATATTAGCAAGACACGACATTTACAGAGATCATCTTTACCACTAACTACACGTTTTGGACGACTATTCGCGCTGTGTACTAATCTTTTACTAATAGTAAATGTGTATTTTCGATAAACGTAAGTGTAGTTTCGATGTAATCACGATAGTCGTGTCTCGTTAGAGAAATAATTGAAAATGTTTAATATGAGACATGTAATATGGTTTTTCTATATCGTATTTAAGATATGATATGTGTATAGAAGTGGGATATTGATAAGGAAACCAATAAAAATATATATATGTCTGTGGACATTAAAGTTCTCCATGGCAAGCGTTAAAATCGCTTTTGCGAGTCTGTATATAACGTATATAACCCTGATAAAATCTTAATGCTTAAATAAATTCGACAGTCGTAAACTAAACGTATTCTACGATAAGTTAAATTTGCACGGTGATATGTGAGAAATGTGCGCTAAATCAGTCTTTGAAAATTGACCCTGTAAGGTAATTGCGATTACGTAAAAATTCCTGGAGGTGACATTTCGATCGGCTGAACCAATCAGACAAAAAGTTTTGCGTTCGTGGCTGTTTCTGCTTATGAAGAAACTCGCAAAGATTGCATACACCTTGTTGAACGCCATCCTCGATCTTGTAATACGTTTTCCAAGCAAAGTACTCGCTGTACTTTCGTGGATTTTTGATCAGCTTCTTTAGATATTCGGCCAAACTCTTTGGCGTGTCGAAGTCGAACACGTCTATGTAAGATCGTGGTGGAGCATAGTGGCTGTAATTGGCGCCACCATAAACGATGGGAACCACGTTGTATCTGGAAACAGAACGGAAACAATGCTCTTTGTTAGGTTTCCTTTAGCCGTGACACCTTTTATACCTTCGCCTATTGTTGTTTCAAACAACGAGCATGTAAGGGGTAACTAAACGTGATATTAATATCAAATATATGCAATTAAACAGACGCGATAATATGAAATGTGAACGTGTGATAGCAATGTCGAAAGTACGCGTAAAATTTAAGCGCTGTTTATGTCAGAACCATTCAAGAACCAAAATGGTCAATTCCACTTTTTGTAAGCTTCTCAATTTTTCCTCAATCTTTACGAACGTATTTAAAGAAATTGAATTTAAACACAGATTCCCTCCTCTCATTAAATCTTCCATATGTATATGTTTCTACACGTTACATGCGTTCTGAATATCTACGCTTCCAAATGCCCCACGTTTATTCGCGTTCCAGTATTCGCTTCTCGAGAAACGAATGCTATCGAATACTAAGGTAAAGAAGAAATCAGTAATTGACCATGTACCTTTACTTTTCGATTTAGATTCAATGTGGTTTCTGAACGGTTCAATTAATATTGTTTCAGTCGCTCAAATCTGCGCTCCCCCTCTAATCTATTCGTATCGTGCTCGCCACAGGTGCAGGTATACAAAAAAGAGACAACGAAAGAGAAAAAAAAAATAGAAGAAAAAAAGGTAGAAGACGGGGCAAGCCTGTCGGGGAAGGGGAGGATGGCGATCGCTCGCAGAGCATGGTCACGTGTCGAAACAATTTTATACGGATTCGTCGTTCGAAACACGAGTCCGTCAGCCGATTTGAAATCGGTCAGCGGGCACACGGCAGGTACGAGCTGCGACTGACAATTTTATAGTGGAGATCGTCCCGTGGCCATTGTTTTACCTGAGGCTATTGTACAGCTTCTCGGTTACGTAATCGTCGCACAACGAATTCTCGAATGACAGGTAAAAAAAATAGCCAGGTTCCGCGACTCGTGCGAAGCAATCCTCGTTACGGGGACAAAACATGTTGCCGCATTCTCCATAAACGTCGACCGGTATGTGCTTGGACAGTTCGTTCACGTACTCTTCCCGGCCGCTTTTCGCCATACAGTTGCTCACGAACCAGATTATCGGCTTCGTCTTGCCTCGAATCGTCTTCGACAACGACGCGTCCACATCGTAGGTGATCGTTTGGTTACCTGTGCAAACGGATCGTTGCTTTGATGACACCATCGATGACTTTAACCAGCGTTTTATTCGCTCTAAAGACCGCCCAAGCTTGTTCGTGTGAAATAATTTTATACTGCGTTCATGATCGACATCTACGTCGTATCGTGACGATTAGATTTACCCGATTGAGAATGCGCTGTACGTTTTTATCGCGAATCTCTCGAATAAACATGAATCGCAGTAAACGTTAAACAAATACAGCCTCGTGCAATGCCTCGGTTGGACAAGATCAAGAGAAACAAGAAAGAAAAAAAAGAAGAAAATCAAAGAAACCACAGATACGTATTTGTTTATGGTCTTTCTTTCTTGTAAAGTGCAATTATCGAAAATTACGGGGAACGATCGAAGAAAAACGAACGTGACATAGCTGGAAAGAGCAACCAATCGTAAAAATAAACAAACGCGAAGGACAGCTAATTTGTAACAGTTAATAAAGTCATCGGCGACACTGTAATTAGTAAGATTCCGTGCAGGCTTTGTACGTTGCACAACGCTATTACGCAAAAGAATTGTTACAGTCTGCGGCTATTTTCCGGCCTCTAGCGACTTACTAAACCTCCTCTTTCCTTTGGTCACAGCGTACGCACGGATTCCCCGAGGAAAATTACGCGCTAACGATGGTATCTGATTATGGCGCGCATAACATCAACGTTGATAAGCTAACGATCGTAATTTAATTTCAACTTAATTACACGCATCAACGCGTTTTCCGTTCTCCATTCGATAACCAGTTACAACGACCTCGTTAGAGCTTTAATAATTGTATCCTATTTTTTGCTTTCGCCACGCAAGACACGTTTTCCCCGGCTGTTCCCTGGTCGCATACGAAGAAACTCGTAGCCGCAAAACGTTTTTGCCGCACGTTTCAAGCGGCTGCGCGGCTAGGAAAGAACAGCTACCCGTGTCTCGTGTTACGCCAGCAAATGGCCGTGTTCTTTGTCGTACCGGGCAAAAGCAACGAGGGGGAACCGAGATTAATTACGCACAGCGACGATTATGAAGCACGCGGGACAAGATGATGCGTTCTCCACGAAGCAACTACCGAGGGTGAAACGATTTTCGCGCGCCGTTCTCTATAGTCGGGACAACCAAATTTGATGTAGAAATTTATTGCTTTGTTTTTTACTCTCTCATGTACTAACAGATCCAAGCAAGAATGTATACGATTTATTATAGTGTCGTTTCTTCGACTAAACAAGAAATGATTTATATTAGAGTATCTTAGTCTTTCAAAATAATACGCTCTTTAGATTGTAAATAAATTTTTCTTCGTTTATTATCGACAATAAAAACACGTGTTTTCGTATGACACAATCCGAGTAAATACTTCCTGTAACTACTGAATTATCGGATATAAAAGAATTAGGTAGAAGTAGACCAGTTCGACATTCAGGTATCAAATTCGATCGTCGCAATTATAGCGAAGGATGAACAGAACGGAAAAATTTCTCAAACAGATAATCAATATTCAAGGATTGCTTAAACGAGGCTATCTTTGGAAGCTTCAAAATTTTCTCCGCGTTTCATCCACATTTTTTTTCTGATTTCATTACCTGACCCAGCGTAAAAGGCGCTCCAATTCACATTTCTGCTAGGCGCTACATTTACGTTGGTACGAGCATCCTTAACGACTGCGTAAGTCCACACGATATCGCTGTCCAATCTGTATGTCATCGTGATGTTAAAGAAATCCTCGTAAAAGTAGTTAGTTATCGGCCTGTTGGCCGGGCTTTCCAGATTCACGAAAACGTACCACTGCCGTGGACTCCGGTTCTTTGGCAAATCTTCCAGATTAAGATCGTTCCCATGAAACAAAACTGCATCGAAGTCTGTCAGATTCATCACATATCTGTTGTTAGTCGCGTAACAATTGTTCACGGGGCAATCGCGGGCGATGTAGCCTGTGCCCATGTAAAATGTCTCGTTGCTGAACATCTTGGTCCAAAATAGGATTTTCTTCGTCGTATTCGCGAGTCGTAGATCCTGGTCAAAGACTTCCCCGAAGCGTAAGAGATCGTCGTCGCTCCAGTTGAAGCAGAAAGACAGAACGTACAGCGCGATCGTGAAGATCGTAAGGACGATCAAGCTGTTTTTTCCAATCATCCATAATTTCATATCGGTCATCTATGGTTATTCGTTTTGTTTCGAATTTTGTCTCGTTGCTGAAAAAGATTGTTGCGTGATTTTCATTGGCGAGATCGTTCTCATCTGTTTTTCTGTGTCTTGCCGATTCCTATCGAGGTATTGCAATTTTTTAACTAACAAAAATCCCGACGTATCGTTAAGCTAGTTCTTTTTTTTTTTTTTTTTTTTTTTTGTCGCGCAATCAAAAATACGTTTGTTACGTTCGAGATAACCAGCTGAATTGATCTTGAAGAGAGTTTAAATGAAACACAACGGGCAAGGAGGAGGCTCAGAGCAACAGATTTCGATCTCTCGAGTCTTAATTCACTGTGCAAAGTATTCTAACGAACAGTCGATGAGTCATGTAGAGGTAGCGTAATGATGAGCAAATGTATTGTTTGTGATAGTGATCCATTAAGAACATCTGATATGCAATTCGTTACGCTACGACTATCGTAACTTTTTGAATAATTCACGACTTGGAAAAATCACTTATAATATATTATTCAAAGGTAGTAGATCGATTATGCGCTAAAGTTATAGGTAGATTTTTCTGCGAGTCACGTAATCTAGTATGAAAATGAACGTTTTCTTTGGACTTAAAATACTTTCAAACAATTTAAAGGAACGTAAACGTTACATACAATGTTCCTTTATTACTTGAAGTACTATGCGCGTAGATTACGATAATGAAGCTAATTGAATACGTAAAAATTACCCGACGCCTAATAGATAAACGATAAAGAAAATTAACAAAGCCTTGTTCTTATCGTTTCTCCTTCTATCCTTTCTTCTACCGTGCTCTTCGTTGACACACGCAACAGGCTGATACAGACAACAACGCTACAAAGAGCAAAAGAAACAGTCCGCGATATTATCAGATTTCGTTTAATTGAAAATGACCTCCAAAATCGTTGCCTCTCTCTTGTCGATTGAAAATTCTGTAATGGACACGCGTCAAATCAAACGTATCTCTGTTCTCATTCTGTTTTTTCTTTTTTCGTTAAAGAAATTTGGCTAAATTTCCGTTTCTTCGAACGTCGTGAAAATTACGAATTTACGTGATTATACAAATTTCGAGGTTCCCAATGGAAACGAGTTTTCTCGCAAGCGAAATCAATCGAAAATTGAACAATTGCGTGATCGAGGCAAGTCTATGGAAATCGAAATCTTTCCGTCGGATTGCAACGAAGTTTGGCTAAAAATCTGTTGGTTCGTGCGTTATGCCCAAAACTATGACTACGTAAAACCATTACGTAAGATTTTAAAGTTCACCATAGACACTGCACTCGCGACCTTTTTTAATCGTTCGCGATTCTTAGAAATTTCGTGCATCGAGACGCGATTGTATCGGAACGCGTCGAATACAAAAAGGGAGGAGGTGTCCGTTTCCGGCGAAGGATCGACGATGGAAAGAATGATAAAGCTTGTGATCGATGGTTCACCATTGCCACGACGCGTCCAACATGGAATCCGAATGTGGGACACAGGTGTTCGATGAAGGAATTTGTCGGAAATCGCCGCAGTTCGCAGTTTACTCTCTGAAAGTCTCATAAATTTCGCGTATTCGCCTCGGTTGTCCTCTCGTCCTTCGGTGTGCTCCTGGCGTTCTCATCTCGAGGAACATCCGATGTTTCGTTCCTCCTACTATGTTTCAATCGTGATTCGCTAACTTCGACTATCATCGATGGTTTCTTCTTATTTTATCCTTGTATTCGGTTTTTTTTTTTTAACTTGGACTGATAAACTTCGTTTTAAGACAAACTAAACAATCAAAAGAAAACCGAACAATCGAATGAAATCAAATGGAGACTTCGCGCAATCAAACGTGCAAAATATCGAGAATACAATATAGTTGTAAAATGCAAGAGCAACAGCAACCACTATAGAAATACCACGAATCGCGCAACTACCGACTGTGTCAGCAGTTGTAAGCCGACTGGTCTAGAGTTGGTGGTGGTCAAATGCGATGTGCACGCTGTTATGTCTATGCTAGTCCCGAAGAAGGCATCGACTGTGCTCGGTGGGGGAACTATGGATGAATAGAGACATTCTATTATTTTTTAAACCGATTAATAGTCGTTGGTCGTATCATCGAACCGTTGCGTTATCGGTGGTATGCGTTATTGGATCGTTCTACGTATGGAGAGGTAATTTGGTATAGATATTGACAATATAATCATAAGAATGACTCGTTTCTGATACGAGGATATGTACGTGTTTGAATTGATACGAGGCACAGTTTTACGATAAACACTCGTAAGTTATGTATTATGATATAGTTACTATTACGGAACACATGTTATTTTATCGTATTAAAAAAAAGGCTATATATTTATTTAGTTACAATTTTTTTCGCTCCTGGATTTGTATAACGCGAAATTCGTATAACACGAAACGTATGTCTGGCGTTATTAGAGGTCCTACTGTATAGCCCAACATGGCTTGTTCCAAGCTGGACAGGAGTAAATAATGAAATAATGAAATAATGTAGTACCGTTGTGTATCATATCCATATGGAACTGTAACTGTAACAGTTTTACTTGTGGGAAAGCGAAACGCTCGATGGATCACGGAGGTCATAGCAAAGTACTGGTGGATCGTGTTCCAACCGCCTACTCCGTTTCCTAAAACATTGTTTCCCTTGTTCCCTTGAAATTTATGATACCTTAGGAAAGAGGAATAAGAAGACGAACTTGAAAGGATTAATTTATAGTGAAAAATGTAAATGAAAATAAGATTGAGGGCGAACGAAACGTATATAAAACAAGATAAGAGGCAACAATCGATTTGAAACGATTGAAATCGAGCTCGCTATCGGAACGAACAGACTTTATCGACATATCGCCGACGAAATTGAAACTTATATAGTACAGCTCGCTCGCGAGTGACGCGGATCGCTCGATTAAGAGGCTTTCCTCGAGGAAATGGAGCGACTTAGCGGCGTATGACTTCGCTCCTTATATCAACTCAATCGTAAAACTTAGTCCCTCACAATCGTGCTTGAACGACACCGCAACTTCCGTCGGGACAGTATCAAGGAAGACGGAGAATCACGTGCGTCCGATGTCGTGATTTACGAAAGGAACTTCTACCGCGACGACTCTCTTTAACGATCATCTGGCCGCGATTCCTTTCCGTTTATCAAATATCCACATGAAATTTCGCGAAAGACGGATAGAACGTTCTAAGTAGAACGAAACGAAATAAATTTCCGACAAGTTCACGCTCCACCAGCGTTTCTTTCTCTTACCGGATTTTATCACTCTAGTGTTACAAAGACGAGATTAAGAGACGAGATTACTCACGCACAAACTTTTGTACAATGCTTCGAAAATTTGTCCTCGTATATGTTTCGTGTGAAATTGTCTCACCACTGCAGGATTAATCGAGGAACTCAATGATTACCGAAGGATGTTCTGTTCAAAATAAAAATTCGGAATACATTGGTACTACCACGACGCGGATATAAAAGGCACTGTACACGATTAGGTTACGAAATTACGCTTCGCGCAATGATACACAGTTCCATGACAATAATATGAACAACAATATAACAATAATATGACACAGTTCTATGACAATAATATAACAATAATATGACAAGAATATGAACGTTGAGTTGAAAAAGGATCAGTTGACAATGGGCAGCACGATAATTTTAAAGTTACAACTTAGCGGTGCTAAAACGAAATGATGCAAACGAGTTAGGAAGAGTGGCATTAGGACGGTTAGGAAGGAAAATTGATAAGATAAGAATATCGATAAGTGAGCATACTGTAAATCGATCTTTTTCAAGAGATACTATAGGAACAGAACGTTCGTAACACACACGCGTTACACAATTTATGTAATTTTTAGAGCAGAGTCGTATCAAGCTATCAAGATATAAATTCTTTTTTCTCTTTTCTTTATAAGCGATTGCGAAACGGTATGTGAAACGATAATTAGAATCAGAAGCTCGTTCTTCTAATCAAATAACCGGAAATTCTCTAAGAGACTGCTGTACCGGTTGCTACAGTTTTAAAAAGCTTGAAGAACTAACGATCGGTTAGGAGATGCGCAAGAAGCAAGGCAGCGTTGGTAATCTCGCAACATCGAACAGCGACGCTATGATTAATTCTTCTCATTAATCACAGACCGATCCATCATCATGGTATCTGCGACGTTATTCTTTGACGCCGCTCGAAACGCTGCGAAATCAATCATAATCGGAGTTTAAGAGGATGCTGCTACTTTGTAAAGTCTCTCGAAAAGTCTTCCTGCACGGATTTATCGTGCTGGTATAATCCATATGTATGGGCAAACGCGTTGTCACGTAACTGATTAACAAAGTATCGCATAAACATGATTTTCTAGCATAAACTAGTTCATAAACTTCATAAATAATTTCTTACGATATCTTAATAACTTAAGCCGAGGATGGTACATGTAGCTCGTTAACAGTGCTTTATATCTAGATTTTATTTTTATTTATAATACTGGGCTTAATTATATATATCATTTATAAAAATATTGGACAACCAATCGTTTTATCCAGCCTAATCTAATACCTCATATATAATACGTCATATAAGATATGACTTTATAAGAACATTCGTAGGTTGCTCATGATAGTCGCGAATGTCATGACAGTCACATAGCGGAACGATTACATCGGCAGAGTAAACGTTCAGTTGGAAAATATTTGACGGATTTTATGATACATAAGATATCAGTAAGCGAAATAATTTATCACGACGTGATATTATACAATTTCCAGTTGGAGACTCGCTTTCTTCTGTATACGCTTCCGATAAATGCAGCTTCGAGATAGAATCGACGGCTTCCTCTTCCACTCGAACGATTAACCAACTGCCCTCTTGCTTCACCCTTGACCAATTCTGAAACTTTCCCAACGGATTTCTTGACTGGTATGACTCGCGGTGACCCGCTTCCTCTTCCTCTTCCTCTTCCTCTTCCTCTTCCTTTTCGTCTTCTTTGGAAACTTGTTTCTCACCTACCATGCGTTTCTATCTCGACCGACATCGTATGTAACTGTTTCGAAAAACATCCTCTAACCTTTCATTTCGACAAGGTATCGATAGTTTACGATGTAAAACGAACCATGTCGACGAATATTAAAAGCGAATAACGTAGTAGCTAATAAATATCGTTTCGTCGTATTATTATAAAAAGCAAAATGAATATTCTCGATGATTGTGTATCGGACGATAAATTTACCCATGTCGAGGGTCGATCTGTGAAATCGTCTCCTTGAAACATCAAATAATTAACACGAGGAAGAAACTAGCGATTAATGGAATTTTCTATCTGTGCAGCTCTCTCCGATCGACCAATGTTTGCCGAGCCAATACCGAACGTCACGGTGCCATTGGGGAGAGACGTCAGCTTACCCTGTGTCGTTGAAAACCTCGGTAATTATAAGGTAATTAAATCGAAGAATCAATGCCATATCGTTCTATGCAGTTTCCGAGTTTCGCTAATATATGTACACGTAACTCTCTCTCTCTCTCTCCTTTTCTCTCTCTGCGCCGTCGAAAAGCTTCTTGCGCCGAAGCTCCCTTTACGATTGCAAGAGAACTCGATTCGATTCAACAAGTTCTATCTAAAATTTCTTACATTTTCTTTCGGCTGTTCGTTGTGATCAAACGTTCGGAGATAACGCGTTAAGTACGTAAATGTACGTCTTTGAATTATGAACGTATTTTGCGAAGAACCAGATTCAACGAGATTGAAATTTTTCTAATTAATTTGAATTGAGAGAGCGAGGTACGACGAAAAGTTAAAAATGACGCAACGGGGTGATTCACACACACATAGTCACGATCTCGGTTTGCACTATCGAATTTTCTCTGAAAGCTATCTCGCGAGAAGTGTGCGGTTGAAGCAGAACCTGGCGCTTACGTAAGCGCACGTCAATGGCTCCATTATTACGCAATATCGCGTGTAAATAATAAACGCCGCCGCAGACGTAGTAACATCGCCGCGTTCTAAAATATTTACGCTATCTGCTCCCGATATATCGATTCCCTGGGCCGTCCCTCCAAGGCAAAATATTCGCTGCTGCTGGCGAAACGTTTTGTCGCGGTGTGCACGCTCGAAATACTTTTGTTGCGACGATTTTAAATGGAACGACGCGCACCAAGGAGCCCGTTCGACCGAACTAGAGCTCTGGGTGTCGCCCACTACAACGTGAATAGCGTTTTCAAAAACCGAATAAACACGTGTCACCGTGCAGAATAGGTGGCTTTCAAAGGATGCGAATGATGCTCCTTTCGACGAGCAACTTCCGTCTTCTCGCTTGTCCTGTGCAATTCGATTAACATAATCGAACATATTCGCAGTAGCTGACGAAACTATTTTGCGTCGTCTGGACGGATAAAGTTTTGTAGCGGCACACGAGCGTTGAAAAAGTTGAAACGGAAAATTCAAATCTGAGAGAGATTATTATTATTGTGCCATTGAATAGTAACGTTGTTTTGGTTTACAAAGTCTAGAGGCAAATGAACTCTGAACAGATTGTTATTGCCGTTTCTTGTAATCTTCAGCCAGAGTTACGTAAATAGGAAGATTAACTTTTTGTGGTAACGTTCGTTGGTATAAATGTATGAACGTGCTCCCTATGACAGAGTATTATTACCTTTTCTTCGATCGGCATAGTAACATTGAGCAGACGACGATTACAACTGGCATACATTATCTCTGTATTTGTACTTATACTGATTTTAATACGTCAGACTATTGCGAATTCATGCACTCGTTACATTATTAAATACACCTACACGTTTGATCCATGTCAGTTTCATTCGGATTAATCAAATTATCATGCTCGTACAAGACAAACTTGTGGCCGATTTGGTGCACAGTTGGTTTGAGTTTATTTGTGATCCATCTTTCCAAGCGTTCTTAGAAATAATGCTTTTCAGCATGCTTCTCGTCATTATACTCGACTCATTCCGACTGCCAAGCTATCAACTGTATAGTGATTTTTAACGACAGAAAAAGAGGCTAAGAGACAATTTATTTAGCTTGTAATTAGTTTCCTTTCCTTTGAAGAATCCAACAAGTTCGAGAGACTCGACATGAAACAGATACCGAATGAAAAATATAATCTAAAGAGGAGTCGTCGTTAAAGAACCAATATCAGTAAGAACGAAAGTAGAAATAGCATTACGTTACCTAGCAATCGCCGTTCCTTTCAAGTTACGGAACAGCAGAAAGAGAAGATTAAGAATAAACAGAAAGGGAAATGAGAACGAGAATGGCCGTTCATTTTCTCGGAAACGATCGTTTAAACATCTCTGCTATTATCGCGCGTGTAAAACCACGCCGGAGCAAGATCACCGCGATAATTCATCCGTTGGCCGGCACGCGTAGCCATCGATTAAGGTTATAGAACAGCGGGCAAAGTAAAATAAAAGGGTAGAGATCGGGTGATATAGTAATAAAGAAGATCGGAGAAAAAAGAAAGGACGAGAGATAGAAGGGAGAAAGAAAGCAAAGAAAAAGAATTACGAGAAACGTTTGCATTGGTACACACGATCGCTCATTAGGATAATATTGGTGGAGCGCGTAACGCGTGTTCCGTATTACTCGAGTATTTACCAGTTTCGCGGTCGTAAATCATTAAACGAGGAGAAAGTACAAAAGACGTGGCCTGGTTGAAAGGAGACGGCGAGCAAACGGAAATGTAACGCGGCTCGCGCGCTTTTCTCGTTCGTCCCTTCTTCGGTTTATTCGCTGTCTTTTCCCTATCCTCTCTGACGTTCAATTATGTACTTGCACTGCATCGGGAGATCCCGGAGTTATTAGCATTACCGCGATTCCGACGAATGCTTCCTCTCCCGTTGGCTGGCGTGTCGGTAATTTCCATCGGTTCTTTTCTGCCGTGGACCGCAATCTCCACGATCCAGGGGCGGATTCTTCGACGGTATCTCAGACCAGTTCGATGCCTCCCACCGACCAGCATCGGAGGACCGTTGTTATGCAACCGCCTCCGCCACTGCGCCTCGCCGCCGCTATTGGAAACGCATCAGTTGTCCCGTGGAGGAGCTCGATGTTGGTAACTACGAGGCCAGCCTACGGCAAGATCGACATTACACGCGAACAAACATATCGGCCAGCGGAACCAGCGACCATCCACGAGACGGATCGAGAGGAACCAGCTCCACCGTAGGCTGAAAAACTGGCGAATAAATCGCGGGACCTTTGTCGAGAATAGTGTCCTCTTTATATTCTGTCCATGGAGGAGAGATTATGGAAAATTCTCCTGTGTGTGTACATATATAGAGATAGTAGGTGTATATAGATGGGTATTTTATAGCGTATGTAGGTACGATAGAAACGTTAAGATTGGAAAGTTCTAGGGAGAAATATTTTCAGTAGGGCGTTCGAAACATCGGGATTTCAAAATTGCAACGCGGAATCTGTTTGGTTTTTAAATGCAGAGAACGAGAAGCGCAGACGGTTCGGCGACTGACGCCGTCGCGTTGGTTCGAATTAAATTTTGAAACAGGTAAAGAGTGGCGCGACGGCGGTAAATATTTCGTCAGCCAAGTTTTAAGGGGTCGATGCGATTTTTATTTACGTTTAATTTGATTTCGTGCCAAGCGGATTTTCTCATTACGTTTCACCGAATTCAACATAATTTGAAAACTGGTAGAATTGTATATCATGGTTAATTTGCCCTATGATATCGTAGCAAGTTTTCTGCGTCCGGCAATTTTTCATGCTCTGACTAATTTTATTTAGCGGTCTCTCCACGATTCAAATATATACATAGGGTGCCACAAAATATAGGGGGGCGGGGTTGCTATTCATAGGGTCGATTCTAGAAGTCAAAGCGATAAAGAGGTTCGTGTAAAAGGTCGTCGTTGGAGACTTATCTTCGAACTTACAAACAATTTCATTTTACGCTAGCATTATACCGGCTAATCTTTCTCTCTATCTTGTTTGCGCTTCGTATCTATCATTCTTAAGGTCCATGAAACGAAACAACTGACAGGATAGACGTAAATGTTAATCGTTTCCCCTATATAATTTGTACAAACAGAATTATTTCCACTTACGAAATGTCTTAAAATAGCGATTTCTCGATAATCTTGGTGTACGTTCATAACCTTCGAATCCTCTGAAACGGTTTCGAAACGACGGCCGATTTGCGCTGCCCGCGTAACGTAAGATAACGAAATTTCTCGGTAAATTCAGAGTTTACGATACAACGGCGATTGCGATCTCTTTCTTGTAAAATAGATAGCGCCGGAAAGGCAGATGGGAGAAGATACGCCCGACCGTGGCACGAGGAAGTCGCAAGAGCGATAGTCTCGGCCACGATCCCGTTATCACGAAGAATTTCGCGCAATTACGTGGCCAAGAGATGATTGAGCACCGCTGCGAGGTAGATGGGAGCGGCACGTGTTCCGGGCCGAAACTTGCGCCGCATCCCCGTCTGCATGTCTTCCACGCACGTGCACGTGACTGCACGCGGGAACCCGGAGAAGACATTGCCGGTTGGTTGAAGGCGCTTATTAGTCCGAGCCAATTACGAACGCGAGTTCCTGAACGACAACGTGCCGTACCCGGAAAATTGCCACTCTCGCGCTCGTCCTCTTTCCAACCGGATTCCAAAGGGATTCGAATCCTTCCTTTGTTCGATCCCTTTCAAGGAATCCAACGCAACCGATGGAAATTTGATTTTCAGCCGACGAAGGGACAATTTGCGGTAAAGGGAGAGTTGGGCGCTGAATTTAAAGAATTTCCGTGACAAAGGACACGTATAAGGTTAATTTAATAAGCGAACATCGTGAAAGATCTGACGGATACGTACAAGATTCTTCGTATAAACAAATACATTTTCTACATAGATGTAGTCAGTGGAAAGTAGATACTGTGATACGTGAAATCTCTGTATCGCCACTGATTGGTATTGGATAGATACATGTTTCGTATATATTTCGGTGGACGTGAGATCGATGAAAAAGTACGCAGAGGGAAAGGAGGAGATTGGGAAAGAAGAAAAATCGAGAGAGGATTAGGAGAAGGGAGGAAGGAAGGGAAACGCGAGTGGATTAAAGGGAATGAAAGGAATAATAATTATTCGTCTTTACATCCTTTTCGAGATAAGTGTATATCTACGTTTGCGTCAAAGAAGAGTGAGTAATTATAAATATTATCTATATTAATTAAATTGAATTCAATTATTCGTGTATAATTTCATGCAAGAATTAATACTGCATAGATTAAACTCACTGTATATCCTTCAAATACGTTACAACTTTTAGGACTTTAAATTCTGCAGGGTAAAATAATAATTTTCTCGGATTGAATCAAGATAGTATTAAATGACGAAAGATTTCGAGGTGGCGGAACGTGAGCGGAAATGCAAATTAATATACATCCAGTACCTATCCATTGAACATCATCCTCGTTGAGAGGAAAGGTCTTAGAAAAATCAGATATTACGGCGAAAGTACCTTGGAAGTATAAACGGGAATTAAAGGAATGGTGGACGGTGAATGGTTAATAAGCACGGCGATGATAATTCGTTATACGTAACTCCAGTAACGAGACGAAAGTGTGCGAATTCTTAGAGAAACAACGAACGTTGCAAAGCCGGTAGAAGAATTTTAATAATTCGGCTGATCTATTTTTATGAAGGAAGAGACGAGCGTTACTATGCGGCGACAATAAACTGTAAGCTCATCCGCGTTTACAGCTTCGACCATTATACCGGAGAAACATAAAGATGTTCGCAGCCCTCTACGTTCTAAGAATAAAAATTGAGGCCTTTTCAGTCGATTCCACCCGCGATCGGAACCGATAACTTCACGGAGAAAGACGTTCCCCCGGACGATCGGTGTCATTTTCCTTTTCCTTAAGAAACCATAAATGGACATGTTACCACGAAGGTTGGTAGGTCGATAAATGTCCCACACCGCACGATCGTTCCTCTACCCTTTCAAGAATCTTCGGATCTTTTCTATACTTATATAAATGATGTATTTTCTGTAGAAATAAAGAAAAAGAAAAGAAAAAAGGAAGAAATGAAATTCGCCTGGCACGTTTGCAAAATAATTGTTATATTTTTGTATGATCTAAAACAGAGATCTATTACACGTTTTAAATGGCGAATACTTCGTTTCGATTATTTTACAGATTTTGTGATATTACGATGGTTCTATAAACTTGCAGAGATTAAAATTTGTTCATAGATACATGAGAATCCGCAGCCTAGTTATTGAGCGATCAAAACAATTTTATAGTGGACTATAAAACGTCAGAACTGATTTACAATATCGTAGCGAAATTTGTCCGGTATTAAAAGGTTGCTGATCGATATTGGAGTAAACAAATGGAAACGTTATCTGGAAATTTACTGGGTCGAACGCAGCTCGAAATTTCGCCCGGTATATTTTAACAATTTATTCGATGCCGGTTCGCTTACGTTTCTCCATTCCAGATTAACGTTTCATTAAAGCTCGTTGCTTCACGGTACACGCGGAAACATTATTTTGCGTGATGGAGTACGCTTTTGAACCACGTTCTCCGTTTGCTACCGAATCGAAGGGGTTCGTTACACGTCAGTCGCTATCCCAGCTTTTCCATCGGTATCGTACGATCTACCGATGGGACGCAATTCACGAACGCGTAGTCTGTCCTTTAATCTGTTCCAATAAAATCAATCCGGAAAAATCGTATCGAATCACGATACCTTGCCTGGGCTGGAGAACCACCGCCAGGAACGTATTAACCATTATCGATCCTTCCTCCCGTTCTCCTCGTCGTTCCATCATTGCTCGCCGTTCCACCTATGGCTTTCGATCAAACGTAAAAAGAGAATCTACTTTTCCGCGGTTTCATCAATTTTTTATCCGCGTTCTTCGCCAGCCAACGAGCACGCGTTTGAGTCTGCAGAGACGACGTTGGAACGTTATTTTCGAGAACGAACAGCGAGAAACAATCGGTCTGCCAGTTTTTCCCTCGACTTTGAAATCGTGTATCACCCATTTCACCGATCTAACAGTCTCATTAGATTCGACGTTTCACTGGTACAGTCCCGAGGGGCCGAGTCGACTTCCAGCTCTTTGATCGGAACGCCAGAAAATTCTATTTAACGCCTGCAACGAAGTATCTTCGCTCGTTCCCTATTTAGAATGTTCCAGCCGATACCGAAAGAAACCGTACGACTTTGTCAATTTCCACGAATTTAATTATACCACGAAGCCAGGGAATCACGATGAAACTCTTTCGTTCAAATGAATTTCTACGCTTGGTCCGCTTGTAGAATACTCGGCACGCGTATTCGTTACGTGCTCTTGAGGTACGATGGACGGTAAATTGAAAAAAATGGCTCGCGATATGTACGGTTTCGTAGATTAGGTTGCAAGAAGAGGCAGACGTGCCGCAATTTTGTTCCATTATACTCGTCGGAAATTACAACGCAAGGACGAAATACGCCGAATATGAAGAACGTAGATGGTCGCCTTGTTTGCCATCGATCTTTCATCGTTCGTTATCTTGAATATAAGGAATTCAAATTTTCGAATTCGAATTATAAAAACAATTACAGTTTAACCTTGTTCAGTTATTTTTTCATTTATTAGTTGTCGTATCTGTAGGCGTACGGTATTGTTTAAATTGCAAAAGAAAAGCCGGTAAGCAAAGAATTGATTTAACGCAGAAGAAAAATTCTTTAATAAATAACGCATCTTCATATTCTACGACGAGAAAGAAGGTAAACGATTGTTTCATATAAAATTTGTTGTTCCATATATAGCGATCTTTAATAAGTACGCTGCGATTGTTCATGAATTTATGCAGAAATGTACTGCATATACGTAACATGCAAAAATGTATAAAACATCCAGTAAAGAGAGTGAGTATTCGTTATAATATTAAAGTAAAGTATTCATAATATTTTTAAAGAATGAAATAAATCTCTATTTAATTCTCGTTTCTTTTATTATGTTCACGTGAACGTGAATTTGAATAAACATCCGCAGTCTACTAAAAATATTTTAGAAATATAATGTAATTTAGTTTGGTCCGTCGTATAAACAAGCCATCTTCATTTTGTAAGTATAAAATTAATTTATCATTATACTGGATCTACCAAGTGCTTCGTAACTTATTAACTTTTTCATACTCGATGTTGAATATACGCAGCATCGTGCCCTTTATTTAACTTACTAATCGATTAAACGATAAACGTACTTCTTTTCGGTAAAATCGGTCCCAAATTTTAATACGTCGTGTCCTCTTTACAAAACCAGCTGTAGCAAAACATGTTTCTGTTATTAACGATTAACAAACACAATATTTCTCAGAAGGTAAACGAATTCAGTTCTGGGAAAGTAAATATGTTCTTTATCAATCTTGATATTTTCATAATTACAAGCGCCATCCGAAAAACATGAAACGATATCGCCTTTACTTCCACTTACATTGAACTCCTTATGAATGTATTATCAAGATATTAGAATACAATACGTGTGAGACATGACGAGATCAAAAACATTGAACACGTTGAAACGTGTGTCCATTATTGACAGAACGGAAAGACAAGGGAGGTGAGCTCTTCCGGTAAAAGGGGAAAAAGTGGAGGCGGCACGGTTGCGCGTACTCTGTAATTAGCTAATTAGGAAATGAATTTAATAATTAATTTGCTAACCGAATTACAGCGGTGCGAGCGTGCGTCGTCAGGCGTCGGCGCCACGACGCGCCGACGATTTGGACGTCGCGTGTCGCCGTGAGTCGCTTCTCGTGGTCTGTGAAATTATTTTTAATTACCGCGCCGATAAATCGTCGAGTTACCTCGAGATCCGAAGGAAATAGTGTCAGATCGTGGTACCTCATCCAGGAAATGTATTCTTCGCGACGAAAAACATCAAGTGAGAAGGTAGTGATAACGTTTATCGATTAACGCGAAACTTTCGCGCCAGAGAATAATTCATTTCTCGCCACCTTCCTTCTCCCTCTTTAATCGCGTCCAACATAGAATTTGCTACAATTGATTCTTTCTAGATCCTAGATAAAGTCTATCATCGTCTATTGTACATCTTATCGAATCTTTCTTTATTTAAACATTTTATTTGGATATAAATTTAGACATTTCAGTACTATTGGTCATTTCAAATTACAGATAAGATTGCAGATGTAGCGACACATGAGTCAAAAGACGATGCGAATCGAGAGCGACTCATGTTGTCGTTTTGCCTCGGAACGCGAACACCGCCTTCAAACATAACGATAAACAAACTCCGGGGAAAACAATGTCGCCGCTACGCGCAACCGTCGATCAAAGACGAATTCAAATTTTCCGACTCTCCCCCTGACCAGTATAAATAAACAGACGCGATCGCGAGCCTGTCAGTTATTATCCGAGTTATTATTCGAGTTATCATACGAATTATTATACGAACTATTAACAGCGACTAACGGAGTATACGAGTTATCGAGTTATCCGCAAACAAGTACAAGCGTCTCTCGACAGTATTTATATCGTTTAATTTATTTAATTTATTCCAAATATATTTGACGGGTTGCAACAGCAATCTCTCGTTCTCGTTATTCTATATTCCTCGACACTATCCACCACACAGATGAATGTTAATTTCCTCGAAAAATCTATTTCTAAGCTACGACATTTTCGCTAGAACAGATCGTTTTATTTCGAGAACATGATTTTCTTATAGCTGATATTTTCAAATGTGTAGGTACCTTTAATAATAATGTAATACGAGTATGTACAACCCTAAAATATCCTGTACTTTATCAATCTAGGTACATCCAGAGTTAAAAATAATCATTATCGGCTATATTAAACGCTATTCTCGGCTAAAAAAAGCATATAATACAGATCGAGTGATTCACATGGCGGAAGCAGTGAGTAATAACGCAATAATGACAGTATATAGAAGTTACTATATTACTCATAATAATTATAATAATAATAATAATACAATAATAACTGCGTTATTAATCTATAGATTACACTATTTATTTTATTACAATGTCAAAGCAATTGTTTACGCCTTTCAAGTTTGTTATCAGAGTAGACAGTGGAGGAACTATACGTATAGTTCCCACTGGGATACTGCAAATATCAATACTAATCACATTCCGTAATACATCTTCAACTTTCTCAAGACAATAAGGACGTTCCATCGCGTTTGAGTGAAGCAAAACTTCATCCTTTCAGAGTTCCAATCTTTCCCCTTGATCTCTCCACCAATCAACTTTCCCCTCTGGTCTCCGCTTCTGAACTACGGAAACTCCCTTTACCCACGTCAACGAATCGATTCGCACATTTTAAAGAAGCGTCGAACGACAGGCGGCAAAGGGAATGAGTAAGTTGCTCCCATCTGCTCTACTAGACGACATGTTCGGATTTCTCCAACGACGATCAGCTGTCAGCAGATGTTTCATTCGTAAAAAAAGAAAAGAAGGACGGGGGGAGGAAAATATGCCATAACAACGTTAAGACTAAAAACCGCGGAGAAATATAAAAGCGACCTTGTGGGAAATCAAGTTCGGTCTAATGACTGTGCCGGCAAACGTCGGGAATATTTTCGCAAAGTTGATTAAAACGAGCAACTCCCCTCCTCGACGCTAAACGCCGCGCCGTTGTTGGAATTGCGCGTCGATTCGACCTTCCTCTCCTTTCTCCTTGACTCTATCCGCCACTCCTGCGTTCCCTCTCTCCGTTCTAGCATTCTCTCTCTCCCTCTCTCTCTCTCTTGTTATGTTCTCCAGCCACTCGGTTACTTTTTCTCCCTTCGCCCCATTCCATGCGGTGGTTAATTAAATTCTAGATCGACTGGTCGATTGTTTTAAGAAACTCCGCGTAAACTCCAACGACTATTGCCCCCCTTTCCTGTCCTTCTTCCCTGCCTTTCTTTTTTTATCTTACGCCACGACTTAATTTCGGATGACATTTAAAGAGATCGAGGAACATTCTTGCGGAAACACGAGAAATCGATCGTCCTTTTGCTCTTCTCTTATGTTTCTTTTTCGAAGTACGTGAAGGTGCAAAGTCCGAGATACGATGACTACAATCAGTATTGGACGTACACTCGTACTTTCCAATGAAATATTTTTCTTTCTATCAGATTTTACATTTTTACTTGGTCCGAATTCGTTAGCGCGTAAATACTACAACATACGCGATAGTGTATCAATATTCAGTGTAGCCGCTGTACTTTCATCCAAGAGGTCAGTTTGAACAGCTACGCTGCTCTAAGGAATTCCTCTATCGGAAAAAGGAAAAGAGAAAAACGAAGATCCGCCTGTAACCAGGTTGATGTATTCGCGAGAGTCTTTATTAAAACACATATAACTGAAGTGCGTTTTATCGAAGCTTCGCGGAAAGTATTCTCACGGATGACCACCGGGCCATGGTTTCTAACATTTTTTATAGTTCGCAGTTTGCATCTAAATTAGTATTTCCCAAACCAGCCTCAGTTCCCAAAAGTTCACCATGTTCGTTTCTGACCAACTTCCCCCTGGCTCTTCTCAATTTACTCTTTCTTCTCGTCTTTTCTTCCTCCTCGTTTCTTCTTAACCAACCCTGGGCTGCTGCACTTTCGAATTTCGCCTTGCAGCAACGCGCACCCGTTACAGCCACTGTAACGACTCTCGAACGAGAGCGAACGAGTATCGTTTACGAGGCTGAGAATTTTCTCGGGGGGTTATTACTCGCCGGGAAAAATTTAGAGCCACGCTGTTGATTATCGAGCGTGCGTAAAAAAAGAAGTATGTAGATGGCGAAGAGCAACGGGTTAATGCTAATGTCCTTCCTCGAAAATGCGCCTCATCTTCGTTGCAGATAGGATCTCGGACGACAGCGCTTTAGAATTCTCTTTAACACACCCCTTTCGCTGGAATTCGAATCAAATTCCGAAGGATTTACGAAGAGTCACGCTGGATAACGACGTCTGCTTTCCAAAAGGATGAACGAAGATGTTGCTAAATTCTACACAAGCGTTCTGAGTTTGTCGAACTGAAACCGAGTTCCTTGGCAAGATGATAATTATGTAGGTTATCGACCGGTTCGTATAAATGAACTGAGTAATTGGCTGACATTTACGGCCAAGAGATCACGTTTATATTCAGCTGGAACGTTTCAGCTGGTCAAATGGAGATTCGTTGTGAATGTCAACGGCACGTCGGTATTGTAGACTGTAGACGACTGACGAAGCACGTATTTAAAGCGAGACAAGCGTAGATTCCGTAGAGAGTTTGTAACATTAAGATGGCACGTGACTCGTCCTGCTTCCCAGCTACCAACGACTACGGTCGCCGAGTAATTGCTGTCATTCGAAACTGGACCGTGATGAGACGGGTGAACCGCGTTCCAGATGGTTTCAGGGCATATCATTGACGGTTAATGTTAATCTAAAAGATACAAAATAGTGGCGACCGAATGTTGAAAACACAATGGTCGAAGAAAGTATCGGCACACCGTTGTATTTATTGTACAGCATTTACGTAGTAATTAAATTAGCTCCAAGTACATTAAATTTTGCATCAGTTGATGGTACTTTCTCGTATGACTACGAAAATTTGATACCATGAAAATGAAATATAAAACCTGCGGCGAATATTTTCCGTAGCCACTGTATGTTCTAGCAACGGAACGCGTCTTTAATTACGTTTATTACGTACAAGCCTTGAGTCGGGAGTGGAGCAAGAAGGTTGTAAACGATATTTAAGTGGCGAGAAATTAGATCGGAATCGGTGAACAACTATCGACTCGGTTTTAAAAAAATGTTTCCCGTGAAATTGAAAAAAATTATTTCTCTTCCACTTTTGAAGCGTGTTTTTCCCTCCCTTTTTTTTCATTTTTGACGAGTTGCGTTTATTCCTTTTCCCGTCACCTTTTATCGGTTTTATACGTGCCGGTCATTTCGGAGTACAAAAAAACTCGATTTGGTTGACAGCCGCTGGCACACGAACCCAAAAGTGATCGGGCCAGCACGATGAACGCGTCGATCTATATTGCACTGAATCATCCGCGTGACTGTCGATAGATAGCAACAAGCGCGAGCAGCCTGCACCGTTGATTTCTGTTCAAGATGAAAGTGTCGAATCCTACTCACAGGATAGCCGTTACTGAAAACATCGAACACAAAAGGAGGAACTTTCTAAAAATTGTTTCCAGTTCAAAAAACGTCGACAAATAGTTTGTAAAATATCTCTAAAATTTAGTATCGCTACCTTTACAAACAAAAAAAGGGAGAAACATTGGTGTTTACCAAGAAACTTCCACAAAGGCAATACCCACTTTAAAAAAAAAAAAAAAAAACGAAGAGGCAAAATCGATCGAAGTTTCTTAAACAGGTTGACCGCGACAAAAACTCGCCGCTACCGACATAACGCTTTTTCCTCGCGATATAAAGCGTCAGTTGCCAGTATCGCGGTGGCAGTTGAGCTTGACTTTGAACCAGTGCCAGGGATTTCAATCGAGGCCGCAAGCGGCGCGAGCTTTACCTCGAGATCGTTTAAAGGCCAATATAACGCCGGCAGCTACCTTTGCGCATCAGAGAGCCGGCTCTCGTTTTCTCGATCGAGCGCCATTCAGTTTTCACGATCCATCGCCCGGGATTGCGACCAAATTTTGGTCAGTAACTGTACCTTTGATCCTTTAATAATCGGTTTAGAACGAACGATATTTCGTATGAAATGGTAGCGTAGTAGATGATTAATGAGTTTGAATGATTCATTTGGAAAGGAACGCGGTTAATGACGACGTGATTATAAAGGGAGATGGAGGAGACTACCGGTGGAAGTTTCGATATGATGAAATACGAGGTACGTTGGATGTAAAGAACGACGTATATGACTACACTGGAAACTAAGGATTAACCGATTTCAACTAAGCTTTAATCTTCCTCGATATGGCGTTCCTCCAAGCGGTTGTTAGCTGCCTCGTCTGCGCTCCTTTGATCCTTTCGATAAATTAAATCAACGAATCGAGCCATCCGCTTTGATCGATGTTTAGCGTAGAAACAATTTCCTAGTCGTATGTTTTTAATCTATGTTCGCGTTTCGGAAATTTTCAGACGAAATGCTCAGAGGTGTTTTTAAAAATCGTTGCAATCGAACAAAGTCTTGGTCGGTTGCTTTAATTATTCGCTAAGATCGAGTAGTTTGTGTCTGACTACGAAAGGAACGATTCTACCGAAGCATTCTTTCGAGAACAATTAGCAAAGTTTCAAATTCTGTTGCACGAGTTTGAATCGCCGAATGATCTGCCTCTCGTCGAGTCGCTTAATTCCCCTGGCATGGTACGCTTGTTACGTAATTATGCGAGCAAGTATTCTCCAGGAAAGATAAAAGAAAATAATCAGTGCGACTTGGACAATGTCTTCCGAATAGTTTCCCTTACAAATAGAGGGAACCGTCGCCTCTTGGAGCATTCGACTACTCTCAAATGAGATGAGAAGGGACCAGAAACAGGAAAAAGGAGCGTAGAATCTGTTTATATCTGGCTGGTTTATATTATAAAATCGATCAGAAATCTGTCGTTCTTCGTCACAAAGACGTTCTTCGAATAAATTTCTAATGAACCAGAGCAATGAACCGATCGTGCCACGAGAAAAGAGACACAACTTCGTCCGCGTGACGAAGGTGATTCATCAAAAACAAAGAAGTCGAGAGTTGTTAGAACGTTACCTTCGTACGGGGATACGACTAAATGTATATCGAGAAAGAAAAGCGAAGAAGGAAAGAGGTGGAAAGGCAAAAACAAGGAAAAGTGGCGCTTTCGTGCAACGAAGCGTTCTCGAGCGTTGGCAAGGAAATGAAAAAGAAGAAGTAGCGTGGCAGGAGAGCACGGCGAATGGGAGGGCAGCCAGTTTAACCCAGAAATCCTCGAAAGTGCATAAGCTTTGTCGTGGAATGAGCTTAGTTAGGGGAACGCTAGCTCAGCCGAGCGTAAAATACGGTCATAATAATGTTTGTTCATGTTGAGGTTATTCGATGTGTAAACAGAGAAAACTCGTGGATAAATTGTAAGACAGATGTAGAGTTTTCTTAGAAGTGGTAACTACTTCAACAATTGCCAATTGTCTGATTGAAATTAGATTCGCATCTAATTCAGGTACCCACAGGGCGTTCGACAAGGATGGGGTCCACCCGCCACAGGCCTTAGTCATCTTCACGATGATCATTCCTTTTCTCTTGATCTCCAGATACCCCTTACCAATCCTGATCTGTCCAGTTGCAGGCACGAAGTCCACGAACCGATGCCTGTCCGGAGTCATGTGACTTGTGGCCCCCGAGTCAAGGTAGCTGATCCTGTCCCTTTCCATGTGACTGATAGACGATAAAGCTAACGTAGTGATAAGTCCCTTGGACCTCGATTTGTCTTCTGATTCTCTCTCCCTTTTGTCTCTTTGGTTTTGCTCCTCCTTATCTCCCCTTCCCTCTTGGCAGTGGTACGACATGTGGCCTCGTTTTCCACATTTATAGCACTTCTGATCCTTTGAGTCTCAGTGCTTTGGCCTCGCGCCATCCTTGCTTCGCTGAGGCTTGGGCCTCCACTGTTTCCAAGGCCGCCATTGCGCTGTTCTTCTCGGATGAGTCCGCGGCCGCAACGATCCTTCTTTCTTCGAATAGAAGATCGGACTACACGACCCTCACGGTTAGATCCTTATCGATCCTTGTTGTCCTAAGATATGTTGCGTAATTTGGGTCCGCCACGAGGCCTAACCACTTCAACAGTTCAAAGCATTTCTGATGCAGAGAGGGTTGCCGGCGCAACCCGGCGCTGGCCATCTTTCTCTCTTCGGTTGTTCCCAGCTTGTTCCCCGCATCGGGTTCCGCCACTTGTAGAGCATCCAATGGATCACGACCCATTGACGAGCGGAAATTTGAAAGATTTCGCACGCAAAGTGGTCGCACGAATCGCTCGTTTCTGGCTCGTGTATCAGGAGATTCGATATACCGTTGATGGTTCTTTTGCAAACTATGGATTTCCTCTTAAAGTATTCGAACTATATCGCTACAAGTAAAGTCGAGGCCGCTGAAATTGATACGCGAATTTACTTTTTTTTTACTTGATCGTATGTACCGCTATAAATTGGTGCACGTCTCCTTTCCAAATAAAAATTGCAAGTCCATTTTCTTTGATACAGCCGAAAAACGATTATATCGACTATATCGAGACCAAGTGATCAAGACCAAACCTTCACCGCTAACATATTTAATCGTCTTAAATTTAATCAACTCGGTTATGGCTTTTACTCGGTTTAGTTTCTCAAATAGAAGAAGAAAGAGAGTTTTTGCCTGTATCACTGTAGAAGAAAAGAGACGAAGAAAGATCTGAGAACATTATCCAATTTAATTCGCAGGTGGCGTGGATTCACGTAGGTCGTCAAATGCTCTTGACCATTCACAAACACGTGGTCGTGAAGATACCGAGATTCTCGGTGTCCCACGACAATCAGAAGACCTGGCTGCTTCACATCAACAACGTGCAACAAGACGACCGAGGCTATTATATGTGCCAACTGAACACGAACCCGATGATGAGCCAGGTCGGCTTCCTTCAAGTTGTCGGTGAGCATATTTAATCTTCTTCCATCGACTTAAGGCATGCCGTTGTTACATTATTATGTGCGTCGAAGACGTCCAAGCAGCTTTAACGAGAATCCATTGCGAAACGTTCGATAGAATTACTTTACGGAAGAAAAAAGCGATCTTTTTACCACCGACGTGACGAACGATATTTATACTTAAAAGCTTTGAGAACTTGTTTGTTGAACTAGGCAACCTATCAGCTTCTAATTAGATCTACTGACCTTCTGCGCTTCTCTATTTGTTTCCAAGTACCACCGAACATTTTGGACTCGTTGTCCACCGAGAGCACAGTGGCGGTTCGTGAGAACCAGAATATTACGCTGACGTGCAAAGCAGACGGATATCCAACGCCAAAACTGATGTGGAAGAGAGAAGACGGCCAGAGTATAAGCATCAATCGGCATTACAAAGGTGAGCGTACAATTTCTCGACCAGTGTCACGAAGTATAAGACGAAAGACTGTAATCGCGTGTGCCTCATAGAGAGAACCGAGCTCCTCGCGTTAATTATACGAAACGATGCTTTACAAGCAATGAAAGTAATTCTCAAGTTTCCACTCGTTGACCGGCCGTTTAATTTCACCAATTAGCGAAAATCGCAGGGAAACAGGAAATTTCACGAAATGCTGTATTTATTCAAGCGCGATTCTTCGAATATTCGCGCGCCGCTGTTCGTCTCAATTAGCGTAGATTAAACGAATTGCGAGCTGTTACGTATAGTTTATAACATCTTCGATTTAAAATCGTGTTGTTTTCGATGCTACAACGTCAAAAATCTCGTTTGCATAACGTGTAAACGTTAAGCATTAATCACCAATTATCGCGAAAATAGATTTACGCGCTGATGCCGTGGCTCGCGAAAGTATTTGGACACCTGTACAAACTTTTTATGGATATAATGTGTACGTTGACATATTTTGAAATTTTCCTGCCGCTATAATATGTCACGACAACCACCATTACTACGTTGATGAAATTTGAGACGAATTTGAAAACGTACATAAAAGTTACATGTATGTATAGAGCGTTATACATATATAAAGCGTATATAGAAGTCATTGAAATCAAAATACACCATCGTATTTGAGTAGTTGATCATTCATTGTTTGTACCGCGTAATCATTTTTATCCAAGTGTTCACTTGCGATAAATGTATCGTAGCCTCTATGTATACATTCAAGTCAGTTTGATATTTTGCCAATATAATCACGATGATCGTACGTCGTCATAATGTCAACGAAATTTCAAAATGTTTCATTTATCGCGCATAATACAACTCTAAAGTCTTTACTATAGTAAACACTCGTATACGTTCGCGAGTCACTGTGCATACCTATAAGCGTAAACTATGAAACTACAATTTTCAAAATATTGAAAATAAATGAAGCAACTTGTTCGATCGTTGAAATAAAGCTGTTTCCATTTCCCAGACGGAAGAACGTCTGATTACGGGTTCCGTACGAATCGGAAACCAACGTCTCCGATATGCGCGCAATCAGAAAACCAAACAATCATGTTCCGAGTCGTTCTACTGATAAACATTAAAACTGGAAGCGGCGGACAGATGTTCGATTTCCGGTGATTAAACCTCAGAGTCAAACGTGACGTTAAAATAGCCGCGAACGTACGTTGGGAACGTCTCGTCCGCAGCGTGCCGCGTACATGTAATCAATTCGAACGAAAGAGAAAGGAGAGGAAGGTAATGTCGGCGGACAGTAACAGAATCGGAGTATTCCGTTGCTTTTGTTGCTCCGTTCGTCATCGATTTTACACGTCAAACAACGAAGCCTGCGGCAACGTTTCCGGTAATTTCCCTAATGCAATGGGACACGTAAATCCATTCTCGCCGACATATTATTAGTATTACGGTAATTACTCGTTTGCATGGCCACCGTTCTCTAGACTCCTCTCCTCGGTTTACGTGACTGTCGAATAAAACAAAGCTTGTCGCGAGTACATATTTCTGTTACTGAGCTTTACCACGTCATTGTCCTGCTTCGTTATCTTATACTTCCGACGGAACGTCGTTCGTATCGTGCATCGCGACGTTTCAAAATTATAAACATCGTTCCAGTTCGGTTCAGCGACGAAATGTTATATCGCGATTAGTGTCCGTTAATTGAACACGACTTTGAACATCAGCTGATATAAATCACGGATTAAAAGCGACAACAGTTGATGAATATTTCAACAAACGTGCGACCCCGTTGCCGCGAAAGTGCGTTTAATAACGAACGTTTTGTAGATCTCACGCCTGATACGAGATCGTATAAAGTTATGGGGCGGGGCGAACACCATGAGCGAAACGACGCTGGAAAATTGTGAATTAATTCCCTGATGCTTTCTCGCGATACGAAACAGGCTAATTTCTAATACATTTATTGTACAGCGGGGTTCTCGCGATCTCGCATGCCAGGCATTTATTTTTAGACCGCCAGTCACTCATCGCACCTGATTTCACTGGCACGCGTTTGCTATATAAATTTTTATCATGAGTCTCCCGTTTTTGTTTCTCTTTTTTTTTTTTTTTTTTTAGATTTCGTTTGACGAAAATTTCATACGCCGTTTGCGTTATTTTTTTATTCGCGGTGGCCGTTCGCATCGCATGCGCTATGCTCAAAGCATCCTCTATTTCCACGAAGACAATCGCGGACCGATTACTCGCAGCGAACGGAAGCATAAAAAAGAGGACGAAATCGAGTATGAATTTGATCGAATTTTCGTTTGTAAAATACTCAAAAAATTGCACTCTCGTGGTTGCCTCGTAAAGCTCGTTCGTAGATGATTGCGATTCTCCTCGCCCATTTATCATTCGTTTTCCAACGAATGTTGGAATATGGTTAGAACTTTCTCATTCATTTCTTTGTTTACTGATAACGGTGTTTTCAAGTGAAAGATATCATGAATACATAGATATCATGATAATAAGAAAAAATTGTAATTGGAACTAGTAAAGTTACAGATAGTTTAATTTTATAATTCTGGAACAATGTATCGTTTAAATAATGATAACTAAAAACCTTCTCAACGTGACCGTGATATACGCAATATATCTGACGTTATATTTTTATTGACTTCTTAATAAATAACTATCGTCACACTTGAGAACAACGTGCAAACAGCACAGAACCAGCAGGAAAATTCCCAGTGGTTGCAGTTGGTCGGGTAATAAAGTGCAATAAACTATATAAACCCGCCCTTACCAGCGCATTATTAGAAATGCAATTAGCCGCCCATGCAATTTTACTCATTACCATTTCACGCGAATTCCAACCTGTCTCTCTTTCTGCCCCTCTTTCCATCCCATTACGTCTACAAATAAGTTTCAATGAAAACGATTCCAATAAAACTTTAATATCAATGTTATTCTATTAAGAACTCAAAATTGTATGGTACCGTCGTCAAACAGAACATCTGCAGTGTTTTCTCTTCCATTTCCCTCTGATTAAAATAAGTGACGAACAACGTATCTTAAATAACTCCACGACAAAAGTTGGACACATTGTCCTCGCTGTTCAAGTCTGGCTATTACTAACATCGATATCGTAGGATCAGGAGCGAATGGGAAACGACACTTTCTTACGGCATGAACACGACTGATGAATTGCGTTTGAAATTAAAATTATATTAAGCAGGAAGCAAGCAATCAATTCAGCGGTTACAAAATTTATAATATCACGATTCACTTACTTTTCTCTCGTTGATTATCAACGTGCAATTCTTAACTCTTTCTTTCTTTAAAACTGTTTCTGCAACAACTCGATTCTTAATTCTCGCAGCTCGCCCATTTACCTCGGTTTATGTATCAGTTGATCGATACGATGCGACGCATCGCGTCGTCGCGACGGTTACACGTTTCCTCGCCGGCAATTCTTATTTTTCTCACCTTCTTCCGACAGTAACGGCTCCGGTGCCGTCCGAACCGTCGCACATGCACGTACACGCTCCCTACAGTATTATTTTCCGAAGTAAGTCAGAATAGACTTTTGGAATTTAAGTTTAAGATTGGACAGTCGTTGGTTGAAATTACCTAGGAGAAAATTCCAGGTAGGTTTGCCGCGTGCGATCCAACGCAATGGACTGCGAACAGCTATAGTAATCTCCTCCTCTCTCGCTCTGGCCATATTATTAATAATGCAGTTGCGTGTTTGCACGGACGTGACTGTTGCCGGCGTGCGCAGCATTTTCTCGGATATGTTCGTGCAAACTGGGAACAAACAAGCTGTGTGCCGAGAAATTTTCATAACGACCGGTTGCTCTCGTGCATACACCGCTTCCGATAGCTAATCTAAGAAATCGCGACTACCAAACTTGTCGATGGATCGATGGATCGTGCGATAATTTGTGCGATGAAAGAGAAGACGAAGTGAGGTATATCGTAAAGGAGCGACGTGACGGGCAATATCATTTCCGATATCGTATTGACAATATTGTATTGGTCGTCCAGAGGGTGCGTACCATAATCTTGAGAATGTTAAATATTGACAATAATATCGATAATAAAGTTGATCGTTACATCGCTCCTTAGCAACCGTAATATGGACTTTGTAAAATATGCAAGCGATTACAGCGAAAGATTTGCGATCCTCTCGAAAAACGTATTTTTTTTCACGGACGATAACGCGATTATACGCTTGTGATACGTGCACGTGGCTCGTCACGGTAAGAGCGACAGAAAAAAACGTGCCAATGCGAACGACGGATAAACTAGACAGAATTTGCAAGAAAAACGGTAGAGAAACAAAGCTCCGGCGGAAGGTCTTTTTTCTCCGGCTGGCTGCTTCTTAAATATTGTATAGATTAATCAACTCTGGAGCGCGGTGCTACGCCGCTACTGCTACGTGGCCGGCTGCCAGTGGCGCAATGGCCAGGAGTGGGGATAATCAAGGGGCGGTACAGGGCGGGATGCAGTGGCGGCGACGTGAAAATTATGCGCGCACATGGCATATCCATGAAATATTCACTGGATGCTAAAGATGCGTGGCGTTCTCGGTAGCTGTTTTCGGGGAAGATTAAACAGAATCCTCTGTCAGCGGTGCTCGGCTAATTCCTCGTGCTGTTTAGTTTCGTAAAAGATAAAGCGAAAGTTGACGTGAATTGATATTTTGCGCTAAATTTTCTCGTTCGTACGAGGAAAAAGGAGGCCGTGTCTTCCGTTTAGCTGTTTAAAATTTTCGGGACCTGCAATACAAGCGAGGATAAAACTTTAATGTGGCACAGCCTAGTTCCGCTACGTGGGATAATTCCGTGGCTAAGTTGACCAACTTCCGACAGTCCTGGTGGACTCTCTGTCATCGTAAAACTAGATGGATTAAAACCAGTCAGTGCTATAGATCAGCGAGGTCCTCCGGGAAGAACCGTGAGTCCTGGCGTCTCGGACACCGAAGCATCCGAATGTCAGAATGTCCCAGGTGGCGCAGACATTAGCCCACGGGTAACGTACACGTGCACCAACCGCTGTGTTAGGCTGACGGAGCTGCTGTGGTTTGGCTGTGCGAGGTCAAACGTCCCTCTATCGGTTGCAACTTGTATTCGCCTAAAAGCCTGATGACGTTTTACGTGGCATCGTTGCCACTGGTACTGCTCTGTTCTCGATACTCTCAGGAAACACGATCCAAACGGGTTGCTTGCAATTTACTGTTAATCGATACTAGCGAATAATTTAATTAAACATCAGAATATTCTCTCTTCGTCGCTGACAGCGAACCGTATTTCAAGATTAAAATATCTAAACGATTCAGCTGAAATTATTACCGATAGGACGATTAACATTGACCGACCGATAAAATAAACGACTGCCGTTGATGAACGAAACTAGGTAGCCGACATTGAAACAAACTACAATCGGAAAAAAGAAACAAACGAGAGTACAATGATGGAAAAGGAGGTCTCGAACGTATCACGAAGATAAGATGCTCGTAACTTTGGCAGCATTGGCACGAGCCAGTGTCGGTCCCGCTGGATTATCGGAAATTCAACATCATCCTGTCTCGTGCAAGTAAACACGATTGAACCGAATCATCCATCCGGAAGATTACGTAGGAACCGATCCGATCGTAGCTGGAATTCGAGGCTTTCGCTTGAATCCATATAGGAATCTTGGACACGATTCTTGCACAGTCCTCCATAGTACAGAAAGCTGCATTCTGTCTGCATTTTCTTCAAGTAGGAACTTCACCGAATAACAATGAACGATGATAGCTGTTTCTCGATATTGATCGAATTAGAATAGATCGGCTAGAGAAGTTTCTCTCCCTAAATCTTCAATCAATTCGATAAACAGAAAGAGAGGTCAGAAGTTTGACAGTATCCTGATAGAACAAGCAGAATTTCTCGAGGAATGGAAAGATATGAAAAAGGTTAACATTCGTTGACTGGATAGTGAATTACGTTTGAGAAAACTTGAAAGAAACGAAATAATTAGCGGTGAAACCATCGTACTCGGTAACTGGAGACGATAGTTCCGTTCGTTAAGCCGTGTCAACGTTTTGTTGTTCGTGATTAACCGAGCAAAGACCTGAAAGTAGTACGAAAGCTTTCGAGCTTCCAGCTAGGATGAATCGCCTGGGCGGAGCTTCCAAATAAGAAAGGTGTTGCTCTTCTTCTTCCTCTGTTTCTTCTTCTTCTTCTGGTTGCGGATTCTTCTCCGCTCTAATTTCTGCTAATTAAAGCGGTCTGCGCTTTTCCAAAGCGTGTGTAGCGGCTGCACTACGCCAAGTGAAGTCATAAATACAGCGAAAGAAAGAAGGAAGAGGGGAAGATGGCAAGAAAAGGCAACGCTGGATGGAAAGGTCACGGAGAAAATATAATATTGTCCGTCATGTACACCGGCTGTTTTCTTCGCCATCGATCGTTAAATCTCGCTTGATCGAAACGATGAACGAAGACGCAGTCGAACCAGCTCGTTCCTTTTTCGCGGCAAATTGTTTTCGTCATCGAACGATCATCTACTTCTACCGCCAACTTCTTTCGTTAATTCCGCTTTCAGCAATGAAACTTCGCTCGATATTGCCAGTGGATTTACTTCAAGCTCAAAGCTCTTTGAAAAAGATGGTCCGCAAAGGGACGTCGCATCGGACACGTTACTCGGTGAGCCTTATCAAGCTTTTCACGATGGGTTAACGCAATTTAGAAATTGCAAAATACACGTTTCTAAAGTTTTTCATCCGAAACACGATGGATCGTTGCTATGATCTAACATAGCGAGTGTAGTGGTTGGATGCATAAGTGGATCTATCTATGCTCTTGTATTATCCTATCTTCTAATTACCGCCAATTTTCCATCTACAGACGCTGTATAAAGTATCTTTTCCTGTATCTCTATTTTTCAATGAAGCGTTGCTTCCATCAGACTCTACGTTTCATTTCTGTGATCGCACGAAGGTGGCAAGGAAAGTACCACTAAATGATACGAAATTTAAGTTGAACCGAATTAATTGGTGTGTACATACCATAATACGTACAATGATGCGCACACGCACCTTTTGTGGCCGCTGTAATTCCCACATAGCTACACTCTTCTCAAACTATCTCGGCAAATCTCGTCTATTTATACGATCAAAATATCAAAAGATGAGAAATACGCGGTGCAAACGTAACTGTGTAACCTTGACAAGGCAATTAGCGATATCCCGCGGAAACTTGGAATTGCCAGTGCAAGTGGACAAAATGCAACGGTATTCACGATTGTCCTGCATCGCCTCAGACTATCACTTTGACGTGGCTCGTCGGCATGGAAATCCGGCCGATATATAACGAGCGACATCCCATACCTAATATCGTTCAACGGGGAGATGAAATTTGGTGCGCGCAGCGAGTTACAGTCTCGTTAAAAGTTACCGACGCCAGCGAATCGAGAACGCTGCGAAACCCGCTTCGAGCGGAGACGCGACATTATCGGGGCTGCCATTCGATCGTTCGCTCGCACACACTCGCCACGCAAATTCGCGAGTAACTTTTTTTTTCCTCTGACTTTGGCTCACGGAACGAGACCCAACCGTTTCAAAGGTTTTCCACGGGTCAATGGATGTTGATTGACCGGTCCTCCAGGGCCATTCGAACGTGGGCACAATGTAAAGTGGCGAGAAATCGGGCTCAGTTCTAGGAACATTGCCGAGGACAGAGATCAGGGAAAGATCGTTCTGAAAACGTGGATTGAAAGATAGAAGCTTTACTTGATTTTAGGAAACGATTCTTTCGGATTGAATCGACTAGATTGTTAGAAAGAGATGAAACGCGTAAGAGTGATATTCTAGCGTTGGCAGATAATTTGATTTCGTACGCGGTGCAGTAGAACGTGTTATACAACTGGATGAAAAGTTATTTTACGTGTAAAAATAAGTGGGAAAGCTAGAATAAAACGTTGTAAATAGAAGATTCGTTTTCAAGGGTTCGTAGCTTGAACCATGTCTCTACATAGTCACAGAATTTTCGAATATTTTATTACAAACTTCCGACGTTATTTTTACATGTAGATAGGGTAGAACTCCACTTGTATAAAATTTGTTCGTTTAAAGAAAATTTTGGTTAGTGCTGGATCGAATGAACTGCCGCTATTTTAATTCTCCTTAATGTTCAAATGCTTTTAATTTGAATAAGTTCGTTAAACGTTTGTCGTATATCCGTGAATTCATTATATGCGCAGACACTTTCCTACGAGAGAAGAAAAATATGACAAACTAATTGGCGATACTGGCTCTCAAGACTTTCTTCTTTATTATACACAATATACATGCATCAACGCGTTCGGAACGCGTACACGCATCCGAAAGTCCATCAAACGACTACTGAAACCGGTTTATAATCGTGTCAAGACTAATCGTCCTTTGACCATCCCACGCGCCATAATATGGCAGACTTGTGTAACAGACGGTGCAATAGAAAGGAAGCCAACTCGAACCGTGTGAGAAATTGCTCAGTTATCTTACATCTGTGCTAGCCGGTTCTCGAAAGCTGCAGAGTGAATTAAGAGAATAAAAGAACTTTTGTTTGTTCGTATTTAATGAAGCCGGGAGTAAACGGCGCGTTGCCTGCTTCCTCGCAGAAAAATGAACGCCGCCAGCCTGCGAAATGTAATTTTATCTAACGTTAGACGTTTAAATTCTAATGTAAATGAAACTCTTTCTTCTATTTTTTTCCTTCTTTCTTTCTTTTCTTTTTTTCGTTACACTTCAACGTTAAAAATTAAACGTTATCCGTTGTTTTGGACGTTGGCATATCTATTTGCGTGTTTTACGACATATAAAAATGGTTGTCACGATACGATCTATACAATGATTAAACAAGTGTACGAGACGAGTATCGATTTTTGAAGAAGCAAGGCGAAGGGGATATGGAGTGTTTTTAGCTCGATCTAAATTCGGCGTTGATCAAGTGTCGAACCACGGGAAAACGATCCATTTGAAAAATGAAGAGTTACAACTCTCCGGAATGGCACCCGTGTACATACATACGCTTCACCGGGCGACGCAGGATTAAACGGCGCTCACGCAATATTTATACTTCATTCTATTTATTGCGCTTGGCGAGTATTTACACATAAATACCGATGTTTCGATGTATAGCAATCGTGTCAATATTGTATCGATAGCGGCCGAGAGTCGCGACGCGCGTCGCAATATCGCTCGGTCCCGGCATCCATCCGACGTAATTAAATGTCGAGTAATGATTGACGAACCTTTGCTCGTAGTTTGCCATTTGAAAGTGTTCCGTTTGCCATCGTCCTATCCACTATACCGTGCAGTGTCCCTGTCGAAACTAAATTCCCTAGCGAAAAAGCTGCATCAAAACGCAAAGCGCAAGAGAAGAGAAACCTCGGTGAATCGTCTTTCATCGAACGTCCAGACGGATCAAACGCTATCGGCCGAAAGGAGGTTAATTTGTTTACGCGCGCCGGTTCGAACAGTTTCCCGTCCAATTAGCCAACCGCATGAATGTTGCAGAACCAAGTTGTACCGTAGCGACTCGATGTGTACAGAACGCCTATTGAAATATCGTCGTATGATCGAACTACAATCCAAAGATCTGATGAGATACAGAAGCACAGAAAAAGAGAGAAAGAGAGAGAGAGAGAGAGAGGAAGGTGAATAAAAAATATCGTGTTGCATAGATCCCGAGCGACGGTTAATATTGTCTCTTGACCCCAGATATATTCGCGTGGCCACGACGTCAGAGAAATCCGAATTGTTATCGGTTGCGTGAACGTTAACAGGCAGAATAATCAATATTTGCCGATACGACCGAAATTCACCGGCCCTCGCTAGACGCTTATGATGTTGATTTAGTATATACGATATTGCCAGGTAAATAAGCCACGTCGATATTCCATTACTCTTTCGTTTGCTGTTTGTTTAATCCCCGTTTGCCTATAATTTTACACTTTAACTAGTTTTCCCGTTTTTACCTTTCGTTGCGTCGATTACGACCGTTCGTTCTAACTCTGTGCCTTTTATTATACGATATCACAATCGTCGAAGACGATTATCGCTGCTATCTTCGAATTTTAACTTCGGTCGTTTAAAAATTGATAAGACAGAAAAATTGTAAGAAAAAATATGAACCGTGCGATAACAAAGAGAAGATAGTAAGCGATACGTCGCCCGTTGCATGTTATCACGCGCCACTCGCTGCAAAATGAATCATTCGGGCCACCAAAGCGCAAGCACCACTTAAATCAAATCCTATCGCGTTAGATGGCGGAACGGTTTCGCAATGTTCGCAATTTCAGCACGGACAAATTCATCGCGATCGTCAGCGGCCGCCACTTAAAGTCTCCGCTCATGACACACCCAGCTGTCTCGTTTTTCGAGCGGTTTCTCGCGAAATTCTCGTCCGTGGCTCGCATAGTCGGTGTGGATCGTAAAAGGCTGGAATTTCTACTCAAACATCCGCGAAGCCACGCTTCGGGGCATCCGCAGCCTCTCTAAAGCTTCATACAAATTCATGACCGGCTGGCCTAACCATTTCGCGGCGAGTCATTCCCCTAAGTTTTGGGGCGATAGACGGCCGTGCGGCGGTTTCGTATGTTCTAACACGTGGCGTTCGCGTACGCGCGGTTTGTAACGCTGTTTGCAGCCCCCCCCCCGGGCCATTTGTTCGTTGAAAACCGCGACACCTTTAAACCATGGGCTTTTCTCGCGATTACATTCGTTTTTTCGCGCCTACCGTGCCAGCTGGCAGAGAAAAAGCACGGCGAAAAAAGAATGCCGCCTCTTTCCCCTTTCATCTCGTCAGGGCGATAAATGAAATTAAAGAGGCGTGGAACAAAGACGACAGGGACGTTTAATTAAACCGGGAATCGAATAATTAATCGCTTAATCAAATTTTACTAGCGCCGAGTGTAAATCGGTGGAGATGTGCTCACCGCCTTCGAGCCCAGATAGTTTTCGGGCAAAAGTAGAATGGGACCGTCTATGGTAGGATACGACACGATGAATCGTTTAGAGAAATTTTCTGCGGTCGCAACTTCTGAACGGTTTATCGTGTTACGAGTATCTCGGACGAAAGTTGCTTCATAAAATTATAGAATGGGAGAATTACAAAAATATTACGGAACGAGAGGGAAATGAAGGAGGAGTAAAAATTAATCTTTGTTAGCAATTTTCGTTCCACGCTCGTTCGTCGTTCGGTATTGCATTCCATCGGAGAGAAATTGCATTACTTTGGAAAAAACGATGTTAAAACGAGCCCTGAAACAAGTTCCAACGATATTCTTTCGCACGACACACCAGCACAGCCCCCGATAATGAAGTTTCTGCTTGTCGCTGGCCGTTATGCAGCATAAAAATTTCAATGAAACTCTTCTTTCGAAATGGCTATTAGCAACCGCCTGGCTCGATGTATCGATTTGCATCTCTCTCGGCTTTGAACCAGGCGCTACTCCCTAAACACTCTTCTGCTACCAATAGACGAATACATTAATAGAGAATGAAGCGATAGTGAAATAAAGTTGTATAGGAAGTCGATATCGTTCCGATAGAAGGACAAACGACTGTCGCGCGTACCCTTCTACTCTAATGTCCGATAAACCAGTTGTCCAACAATATGTCTGAATATTTTTATTCGTTGACCGTAACCGAAGAAACGTTCATTATAGTCAGCAAAAAGCGGCATAACGAGATCGTAAAATCAGGTCACGAGTTGAAGTTTGCTTTTGAATTTAAGGTGTTCCGGCGAACATACGGATGTGGAATTTCGCTTAAGACGATACGTCTTCCTTTACGTCTGAAAAAAGAAAAAAATTAGTATATCCATCACTATATCCTTTAAAGAACTAGCTCTTCGTAAAATGGAACGTTTATAATGCAATTCTGTCTTGTATTCTGAAACTTCGTCGAGCCACTAACGACAAGAAGAATTAATTTCAAAAAAGCTGACACGAGTGCTTGCGTGCGTATAAAGTACGTACGGTTCTAGGTGCAGCTAATCGATCGATGTCATCACTTAACTCTTTAGTTTACGACCTCAATACGTATATCTTTCTCGCCAATCTTACCGTTTCTCCATTATTATATTCGAAATACGAGAATTCGAAGAATAACCATACGAATCACAGAAACGAAACAGAAAAATAGAGAGAAAAGGACGACGCGTAGAGCGAATTATCTCGCGGGGCAGAGGTCGACAGCCGGAAGCAGGGAAATTCTGGTTCCTCTCAATTATTCGTCGGTATCGATCGGATGCCTTGGCGGACGCAAGCGTTGCGACGAGTGTCGCCGGTCTGTCGTACACGCGGAAAGACAGTTTGGCAGGGCATGTGTCTCGTGAAAGAAACATTGCCACCCGCCGACGCACTAATGGCCGGTGGGTTAATCGCGACTAGGAGGCGAGTAAAGCCGGAATAAACCCGCGTAAAGATTTATGAACGCACCGTGAAAAGAGGAGATTGCTGATTCGCCGCGCGGCTGCCGCGGGATTTCATCTGTCCGCTCAGGGATTCTCGCGGCTCGTGATTGTTTTCCAAAGAGCGCCGCCGATTGGATGAAGTAACGTTTCCAAGAAAAACATGCGCGCGCGATTATACGAACGCGAATGAAAAAGCCGAGCGCGTCCCTGAAAATTGTTTGCTTATTTTCAAGAATCGAGAATGGATTTAGAAAGAAGGGGAAACGCTCGAAAATGATAAAAAATACATGGGGAAATTTTCGAAGGAAATGAAATCGAGTTTATGTAAAATCGAGAGGAACCGGATGGAGATTTATGAACGTTAACAAGTCGCGTTGAAGAGGTTAGATATTGTCGGATGGTCGTAAAAAGGACCGTCTTCTTTCTAATTTATCGACTTTCACCGGCGCTCTCATTAATTATTTTCACGGATAGATGTCGTAAGAAGCCGAAGACGTACCAGAGGACTTGCTCTTAATCCCTGTGGAAATATCTTTCCCAGGGTTTTCCCAGCGCGTCAACGAGACCGGAAGCGAGAAAACGAGGCCGCATATTTTAATAATATTTGATGTTTAAAGACGGAAAAGTACAATCTCTTTACCCTTGTGAATCGAGGAAAGTATGAAGAAAGTGGTGAGATACCGGTCCCTGGTCCAAAGAACCGTCGGTTCACCCTAGTTAAGCAGTCGAGAATTACCTGGTTGCAACTTTTTCCAACAGCGATATGAATTAAACAATCACAACCGTATCCGCAGACTGTTTCTGCGAAACAGTCGTCCAAACTTTGCCGGAGTAATTTCATTAATTACTTCTGATATTCGTTCCTTCGCAATTTTTACTCGTATTTTTTCCCGCGCTTATGATAAAATATTTTCGATGCAAATTCTAAAATCCGCATAATCGATGATCCGAGTTTAAGGGAAAGAAATGAGGCTATATCCGGTTCATCCTCGTGAGATCTTTCTTCCTTTAATGAATACGCATCGCTCCGAACAAGGAGCTCGTTAATTAGAATCACTGCACCGGTATAAATATATATTTACAAAACGAAGCTAATTTCCGTTCTTCGAACGCAATTAAATTTTATCATCGATATCATAATTTTTGCGTGAAACGACACTTCGCGAACGCGGCGTTAACCTAACGACGCGACGCCTGTGTCAGGCTAATGAACGGGACGCCGTTTTGTCTTCCACGGGGAGCGCAAGGGAAAAAAAGAACGATCCATTTTCTCACAGCTGCGATGATAATGATAATAATAATAATTACGAGCCTTTTGCCACGACGCGGCAGTTCCTCGTGACCTAGTATCGTTCTTTCACGGTTTATCCTCTCTTTCTGCCCTTCGTTTCTCTTACCTTCCACTTTTCTTCTTCTTCTTCTACTTTCTGTTCTGCTTTTTCTCCCTCTTCGATGTAAGTTAGGTTTTACTCGCAGAATCGTTAAAAGACATCGGAACACCGGTCGTACGTGGTCGATGAAACACCTTCGGGAAGCTGACTCCGCTCAATGTTAATACCTTTGAAATCGAAATCGCGAAGCAGTTCATTTACGAAACCGTTGGAGCTCGGTATTTCGCACAGCTTTTCCTTTTTTCCCTCTTTCGTCCTCTCCTCACTGCCTCTCTTTCTTTGCTTCTACGACGATATGAAGGACTAAAAGACGGCTTAACGACTTGGGAAGCGAACGACAGTTTTTGATATTCGTCCCGTAAAGGCCGGCCTCACCGTCTTTTTCCCTTCGTAGTCTTTTACCGCCGCACTTTCGGCCAAACTTTTAACGCCGCGCTAACTTTTTACGCGTCGTCGCGGGAACGCTTCGTCGAACGATGGCTTAAAAATTATTCGACTGGCAGGACATCGTGACCCCTTCTCTATTAACTATGAATTGGTTTCAAGTTGTACGAGCGCTTGCGCCTGGATTCGAGTTCCAAAGATTCGACGTTTCGATTGTGCCTCCCATTGTTTACGACTGCACGTTGGAACAAAGTTTTACATTACAACGTTCCATTCCTGTTTACCACGTCCCTGTTCTTCGTTTACAAAGCTCGCTTTAGCGAAAAGGAGAAAATGAAATTGAAGCTGTAGCGTGTAATGATTCTTTTTCACCTCGTAATTATTATTCAATAACACAAGAACGATCGACGAGGATAAGCTAATTAATGTAAATTAAAATATAATGTAACCTTTTCAAGTTACCTGCGAATTGCGTCGAATGTATCTTAATATGATGAAACTACGATAATACAGTAAATTAAACGAAAAATACAGTAAAATTAAGTAATTTGACTGAAATTGTCGTGAATCATCCGATTCGAGGATACCAACCGAGGATTAAGTGGAATAGAAAACGGTCATTTCTATGAATCGCAACAGACTGCATTCGTAAAAAGGAATTAAACGTCTCTCAAAAAATTTCTCTTTTAAGGGTCGGTGAAATCGATAAAGGGAAGACAAACGATGACGTCAGGAATAATAAAAAGGACAGAAAAACTCGCTCGGTAGATTGATGCGTGTTCCAGTGGGTTCGCTGGTTCGCTTTTTCCTACCTCTTCCTCTTTTTTGTTTACTTCCAATTCTCTCTCTCTCTCTCTCCCTCCCTCTCTCTCTCTCTCTCTCAAACACACACACACACAACCACTTGTTCTCTTTCTTTTTTTACAACCCGCTCTGGAAAAAGGGTTTCATTTAACCGAGAAAGTTTCGTCGATAAAACCATGCCGGTTTTCTCTTCGGAGAATCCTGTTTATACGTTTATGTCGAACGCGACTGTTTGTTCCGGGCGCTACACGCTATATTTGCACGGGCGACCGGGCTGAATCAATTTCTGCTTTTGGTTTCAGTGTCTCTGTACGATGGCGAACAATTAAACTTGACGAGGATCACGCGCAATGAAATGGGCGCGTATCTGTGCATCGCGACCAATGGCGTACCACCAACAGTCAGCAAAAGGATCACCGTGGACGTCGAATGTGAGTGGATTTGAAGATACACCGAAAGGATACACCGTGTCTGTGTGTGTGTTCGCTCATCGTGTTACGCGTATCTAAGTCAACCACCGCGTTTTTAATCTCTTGTTACCCGTTGTATTTGCTTTGGCGAGTCGAAAAGGATTTCTCTGTCAGAGATACTCGATTCAATAAGAAAAACAAGATGCTCGGTTATTATTAACGAACGCTGGCAAATGATAAAATAGAGGAGCGTCGAGTTTCAGCTGCGTTGGTTTGCGTTTCCTTAGGTTTCTTTTCAATTTATTTACTTGGGAATATTTATTTACTCGTAGACGAAAGTGGAATTTCGTAGAAATTGATCGACGAAAGAATGCCAGTCCGTAAAATCGTTATATTCATCGGCAATGTTATATCTACCGGATTTTGTTTATCATTTTACTATAGCTGTTTAAATGAGTTTTAATTATTCAACGATGTGATTATTAATTAGCTTGTATAATGTCAAAAGCATAATATTGAAAGTGTACATAATTCATATTTAACCCGTTCACGCTCGTACACTTATACGCGACATTGGACTTTATAAATTATCAACTGATTGAACGTTAAACAATTCTTCTCGGCACACTTGGCTTCGATCGGTTTGTGGTCTTACGAAAACATCAGAGAGCCTATGTTTCTATTACGATTAATCAGTACGAACAATATTTTTCGCCGTTTAAAGAAAGTTTTATCCGCAAAGGACTAACGAGTCTGGATTTTCGAAATTGGCTTGAAAATTTTGCGCGTTACGTTTCCCCTGCGAATTTTCTCTCAACGATCTTCTCGCAAACTTTAAGAAAATTCGACCGCGAAGAACTTTGCGCTAAAAAAAAATTGCAGCGAAGATTCAAATTGAAATTAACTTTCGTCCGAAATGAAACGATATCATCTGACGCAAGCAAATCCTTCTCGATGCAACGAGACAATTGGCTAAAAGAAACCTAATCAATGCGAAACGAAAGCGATATAGAGAATGATCGAGGCTAATGATACTCGAAACGTTCACCGCAGAAAGTAAATTCCATAATCAAGTACCCGAGAGGGAAGTGGAGAAAAGATGCTTCGACACGGTATTGTTTGAATTTCATTTCACGAATTGCATCGAGCTCCGGCATAGGCAACGCACCGACGTCGGCGTCGACGATCCAACGAGAAAGAAGGGAAGAAGAGGGCGAGCAGATGCGCCGTTAGGAAAACTCGAGGGAAATACCAGGGCAGGTCGACGGGAGCGAGCGCAGCGTCCCGCCGCTGCTGGTCATTTTTCCCTTTTATTCGTTCCATTCGTTCGTGTCACTTGACGCCGGCTTTGTGTGCGTACGCGTCCCAACAACCAAACGAGAGGAAGAGAGAGGCCGCAGGACAGCCAGGCGCTGTCCTTTGAATATTTAGAAAGGTGCAGACATATTTTATTTAGACCGACGAGAAAACAGCCGGCTTCCGGCTCTCTGCTCACGAAACTCCGCCGCTCCAGCACTTTTGTTTCCCTGTGCCTTCTGCTTTCCGTGACGCGTTTGAATAATTCTCACCAGTCCTCTCGAGATCCGTCTCTGCTCGATTCCTGGACCTGCTTCGGTATCTCGAATCAGGAAATTAAGAGTGCATTAACGATTCGAAGATCGCGAAAATTTTCATCGAAATAATTGTCAGGGAGTTTGGTTCAATTGGGCGGATCACTCAGAACACGCGCGTTATCGGCAAGGATTTTCTTTCTCGTTTTGCGATCGACTCTTCTAGAAAGAATATTCCTGTTCTTTCGGACGATACTTCTATTCCTTTGCCATTGCGAGAGCCTCGCGTGCCAAAGAATTGTTATGGTCGGAACAGCGAGAATCGACACGCAAACTGCACGCATCGCTTATTAATTATTCGACGAATATTAAAAACGGAAACATTGGATATGGATTAAATTATCTTTCGATTAATGGACGCGCCAATACTGTCGATTAATTCATTTTCATTTCGATCTATTTTAACGCACGGAACAGAGAAAAAGGGATATTAAGCGATTGCTGTTGCTAGAAATCATCAAGCAGAGAGGCCGTGAACTTGCGCGTCAACATAGACCAATGTAATTTCTGCTCTCGCCCATCTGCACAACAGCGCCCGAACTTCAAGAAGTACCTTCCATAAATCGTTCGAACGTACAATAGCAACATGCTAAATACCGTCGACGGCCCTTAAAGTGCGTCGTTGTTATCACGTTTACGTAGTTTTTCCAGCGATAGGGTTGTTTTATCGTTTCATGAATCAGTGGCAAGCACAATTACAACCAGTAATTTTGCTTCTCTTTGGAAGAAACGGTCTCTCTCCCGGGACTAAAGACTGCAATACCCTTCCCACCTCTTGCGAAGAATTTATTCCTGGTCGACCGGCCATCCAGAAACATCAAGAGAATACACTTCCTCCCCCTTAATCCAGATTGTATCGGAGGGATTTCCGTTTCGCGTATTCTACTAGCGCCACTTGCGCCCGCTTTGTTCGAAAGCGTGTGGCAAAAGGGGAACGAGAACGTGGGGCGGAGTGGCTGGCTGCTTTGAGTGCTTAGGGGAGACATATTTTATTCAAATGCACAAGATAATCTCGGTTTGCGTTGCGATCGCAAAAGATTCTCCATCTTAGATATTCATCTTGCCAACAAGGATGTCATTGTTTAAAGTCCACGTTGTTTGTCTCTCGCGAGAGTTTTCCGTCTTTTTACATCGATTGGTCGAAACAGGCTGTTTGTGCGACATTTTTCATATACGTAACGAAGCCATGTCAACAGTGGCGGATTTACCAAACGATTCGCGACGACGTCTTGTCTTCCGTGTCGCCGAGGTGGCTAAATTCATAGTACGAGCGAAGCGAAATGCAGATTCTTTGCTGCCAAATAAAACGAAAATCCAGAATAAGAAAATGGATACCTCGTTCTCGAGGTAACTGAGTTCGAAAAGTTGTCAAATATGCAGTTGATTTATTTCCAACTGGATAAAACTGGATAATTGGCGGCAGGTAACCGTGCGCGTGAAAATAAATAAAAAACGAGGATAATTGTTCCAACTTGGCTTGTACCATTAGGCTCGCGATATATACAAATCCTGTTCTTTCAAGTGTAAAGAAGCGTAAATCGAAAATATTGCACGTCGATGGTAGAAATAATCATTCCAATAGGAGGAGGCGATAAAAGAGCCGGTCGCACTGGAGAATGGGCTTTTTTGCGGCCAGTGAAAAATGAGGGGTGAAACGGTTATCTGGGATTACCGGGGTGGGACCACGAAAAAAGATATTCGATCAACGCGCGGGATCTGAGGTGTCCTTGCTGGATTACAAAAGTCCCGCGATCGTCTCGCTTAATGCTCTTCGAAGTCTCCTGGGAGGCATTATACAAATTCTAACCAACCTTGGACAGACCAAAGTGACAGAAAAATAGATTCGCGGCGTCCTTTGGCCGCGTTTTCCTTCCATTCGTTCGTCATCTTCTCTCGTGACCTAATTTCAACCTAATTGCTCGTGAGACGAAGAAGAAACAAAGATTATCGTACGTATATTTAAATCTATTCGAAGAAATTATAGAAGATGGTAGATTCAACGAGTTGGTACACAATAACTGTTCTTTAATCTCGCGTTGGTGGGAAGAAGTCGAAGGCAAAGTACCAGCAAGAATCCGATTAGTTTTGTTGCTCGATTACGCGATAACTGGAAACTCGAACTAACAAAGTACGCCTAGCCCCTGGTAATTAATGGCTACATTCCTAGTTTCGATAATTAAGATGCTGCTGAAGCAGAAAATCCTTTTGAAGACAACAAAGTTCATCCTATGGAAGAGTAAACCTGCTTCGAAATGTTTCCTTTGTTCCGAGTCTCGCTTGTTTTTAGACATTCAGAAACGAAACATATTTTCTCCGTGTTCTTCGCTTTTTGTCGCTTCAGAGTTAGCCAGTGGAAGGAATGCGAATCTTCCAGTCTCGATTACTGACTGCGATCGTCTACAGATCGGAGAAGAAGCAAATAGCATACGTATCGTAGATGGAAGAACATCGAGGCAATTTAAATCGAAGGCTGCAAAGATCAGTTGCGAAATATTTGCTCGGAGATTTTAATTTCAATAATTAACCGTGTGCTTTGTCTAACAACGTGAATTCAGCGTGAATTCGACCGTTCAACACAACCTAAAGGCCGCGACGTGCTTTGCGATATGCGAGCGTGTGTCGTCAAAAACGTAACAGTCGAGACTTCGCGTGTATCAAAGCTGGAGTTGCGGAACAAACGTTTGTGACGTCACGCTAGTCAAGTTTTCAGCAACGCCTGTTATTATTCTCTAACACATTCCTTCATGAACCGCCGAAAATTTACAAAATCCCGAACATCCAATCCTATGGAAGATTGGAAATACATTGAAGCGATTTATCGACAGCGAGCGTCCGCTGGATTAATTTCACTGAGAGCAACAATTCGCGGGAACGTTGATGATGAAGAGGAAAGGCGCGGAAACGAAAGAAAGGCGAACGTAGATAGAGTCGAGGGTGGGAAATCGGGAGAAGTATGCGTTAATTAGGGTCAGCGCTGGCAATTTGTGGATTTGTGGCCAGCCTGATGCATACCGCCGATGGCCAGCCTCGAGAGATGGTTGCTGCGCCGCCAGCTCCATGTTATTCGTCTACGGTTAACCTCGTTCGTTCCGCCACCAGTTTTGCCCCAGTCGTCGTCTACGCCTACGTACACGGCCTATCTGCTGCACTTTCGTGTAATTAATTGCCGACGGTGGTTCTCGTTAAATCGCCCGATCGCCCGAAACGTCCGTATCCGGCGGACACGAACTCGCGTCGAAAGGTCGACGAGTCGAATTTGCTTGGGAAGTCGCCGATGACGCCAAAAGCCTGACCGAATTACGCGACCTGCATCCTCCAGATTAATCTCTAAACTAGCTAGTTTCCACCGGTTCTAATCAAATTGTCGGCGAGGTTGCGCCAAATAACTTGCTCAAACGTTCTGAATGTTAGCAATCCTCGATCGGTCGGAAGCTCGAGGCGAAAAAATTCTTGGTCCTCGTTTCCTTTGGCGCGTTTCAATCCACGGAACGTCCAATTCGACTTTATCCCCGTTGATTGGCCTGCATGGTTTCTAATCCGGGGTTTCATGCAGCCGCAACAAAGTTTCCCTGCCAGTTTCCTGTTTATTCCGGCGGATTGAACTACGAAGGTCGCACGGTTATTTTCTACGCGGTGCGCCATCTACTCGGCGTGGTATTTACATTTGATCAATCCCAGGAGAACGAAGAAAGATGGAGAATATTACGTCGTAGCCTGGTGTTTTCGTTTTATGGCTGAGCAAGGGAAAAAGAACTCGCTCGTAAGGAAGGAAGTTTTTCACCTGGAATCTTTGCTTTTAGTGGGTTGATGATGCGCGAGAACTGGCGGGACTCGCGGATCCAGAAGTTCTTCCGGAGCAATTCTATTTACAGCAGGGAACGGGATAAAGAAGAAAAGATAGTATCGTATCGAATAACATCCGCGTTATTGTTCTCGACAAAGAGGTGCCGCTTTGTTTCTCTTCTCCTGATTTTACTACTTGTTTCATTGATCAAACTTTGAATCGAATCGAATATCTCCGAGGACCTCCTTCTCCTATTCTTTCTAAACAGAGTTGTTTAATTATCAAACTTCACGATCCACGGTCAGGATCCACGAGTCCGTCAACTTTAGCGGCAGAAGGAAAATAAATTAAAGCGCGAGATTCGTTAACGACACTGATACTTCAACGTTGGCAACCTAAGATCCATATTCCACGAAAGCTTTAAGCTTCTCAACCGTTTATAACTGTGGGCTATCGATCACCATAATCGCTGAAACAGCTCGGTATAATTCACAGCCAGTGATTTCGTGGAAGATAAATCGTAGAACGGTTTGAGCATAGTCCCCCATAAACATCCACGTCGACTTAATCGTTGCCGTGGACGTCACCGCGGACGATTATTCATTCACCGTAGACCAGGTTTCTCGGTTTCTAATCGTAACCGATTCCTCCGTTTAATGTTAAAGTCTCGCCGATGATCTTCGTGCCGAATCAGCTGGTCGGTGCACCAGCTGGGACGAACGTAACGATCGACTGCCACACGGAAGCTTATCCACGGGCGATGAGCTACTGGTTTCTTGGCGCCGAGATGATACTGTCCAACGAGAAGTATACCACAAGCATCATGGAGAACAGTTACAGGGCGTACATGAGGCTGACCATAAGAAATCTGCAGGATGGTGACTTCGGCAACTATCGTTGCATCAGCAAGAACTCGCTGGGCGAGACTGAGGGTTCCATCAGATTGTATGGTAAGATAATAATAAATAAATAATCGAAAAACGTTAAAATCGTTGAAACGATGTTTCAAATCTTCCGCCTTTTCTTATCCATAATCTAATTTAATCTTTTCTTATCCATATCTTTGTGTCATATTTTTGTATCTGTGTAATTAGATGTAGGAAGTATGATTAGTGGGATGATACACTTTTGTGCACAATTTAAGCGACACTTGTTAATTGTAAATGCTTAAATAACATAAAAGTAAATATTAATCCGTGTATTTTCTACTAGTGTTACTAGTTGGCAGGAAATTAAAGGTTTCGTAGAAGAATACCACTGTAAGTAGAATTAGTGGTCAGACAAATGCGACTTCGTTATTTTATTACGTAATACCATTAATAGATTTGTCGATTTTGACTCATTTGAAATATGGACAAATATTTTAAACATCTTAGAACGTAAAAAGGAATTCGTGTAATTTCAAGGTAGATCAAAGTACCGTAATTCGATTGTTCAGGCGAAATTCTTCGTGGCATCTTCGTAAATTCAGTGATCGATCGATGTGACTCGTGATAAAGTTAAAGTTGACTGAACGATTGGGAAAATAGCTTCGAAGCTGAACCTTCAAGATGCATAATTTTTATTTCAGCAATTCCGAAACCATCCGCAGCGCCGAAGGCCACGGAGATCAAGAGCAGCGCCAACAAAGAAGGTGAGAGCCTCATTGAATATTGCACTTCGAGCCCCGAAATCGATATCACGTAGGTCCTCTCCGACGCTTCCCTCTTCATCGAACTCATTATATCCGTGTTTTATTTTCGAATCTACTGCCAAAAAGTTGCACCCCTTGCGTTCCCATGCAGCTGCAACCACCAAGCGGCCAAACAGCACAGCTGGAAATTGAATGGTCGAGGCTAAACCAGGCGAATTGCGAAATATTTAAATTTCGTAGTAACATGCTCGACCATTAAATTTCACGAGAGATCAAGAGGTTTACTTTGGTAGTCCAAACAATTTAGACGAGAGTCCCGTGTCCGTATCGATTGCTTCACGGTTGGTCGGAGCACAGTAGGAACGTTGTCCCATCTCCTTCGAAAAGGGATACGTTTCCCTACAATCGACTACGAACATCCTCGATACGCCAACGACATCCGTTTTGCCTTACAGTATATCATCTCTTTTAGATTCGCCAGTTTGATCTTTCCGTTAAAGACGCTCGTCCTATACAATTAGAAATTCGAAGAATTTGTCCACTGACGTAATTTTGACCAGGGAATCGGCCTCCTTTTAATTTCACAGTAATAAAATTAGAAAATTTCTAGTTGAAAATTAACCCTTTGTTTGATATCGAGTTACCGTTTCGATTTGACAAAGGCAGGTTCTGCTTGAAACGAAATTTTGTTTCCTAATTTTGCTTCCAATTGTTCAGATCGAAGAATTACATATAACGTCTCGACATTTCACAGCCAGCACAGTATTACAGATTACGATAGTTAATAATTGCTCGATCAGCTATTTCAGAAGCTTACGAGGCAAGCGATCAAGGCCAAAGACAAATCCATGAAAATGTGTGGCTATGTTTGACGATAAAACGCCATGGCGTTGACCGACCAGAGGATTATTCTCGAAGAAAAACATCTCTGAACGAGCAATTACGCAGGAGCGCAATCCTCGGCGAAACTAGCGACTCTAACTCTCGAATGTAATCTTTGCATTAGGTGTGCACATTGTGGAGCGTGTATTATTAAAGCAGCGCGAATAACTTGGGCGGATGCCTAGGTCAGGTCCCTGTGGCTCTGGCCCGGTGTTCTCGCAACGAAACCAATCTCAATATGCTGCATTATTAACGCCATACAAGGCTCGGTCACGACGGTATTACCACCATTAAGCTTCGCGATTTTACTCGTAGCTTGACTCGCCCGGCAAACCATGGATTATTGTTAGATCTTACGACTTACGCGACTGCCCTTAGCTACAGATTTTCACCTGGGACACGATCTTTGTCCCGCCGATTTTGCCAATCTACGGCTAACATTCGTCGAATAGAAAATCCGTTCTATCGTGCGCAGATTCAATTTTCAAGAGGTTCTGCCTCGTCGAAGACTGAATACACGAAACGATCGAGTCATGATTAACACATACGTATCCTAAAGAAGATGAAAAGTATCGCCAAAGATGTCGTTCGTTGGATTTTCAAGTACAGATAGATCAAAGATGGTAGAAATCTTAATATCTCGAGAGAATATTTCGATAAGAAAAGCGATACTAGAGTTTTAAACGTATCGGGTTACTTGACAGATGTCACGCCAAAGAAATTATTTATATTATTGACAATTTCGTTAGTATCGACAGATTGTCTGCTGTCAGATTTTCATCTCGCCGATCTACTGTAATCTCCGGTCTAATCGAAATTACCAATTTCGTATACAAGAATACTGCACATTTTTCTTCGCCATTTAACGAAATTGCAAACGTAATCTAAAAATCATTTATGTATATTTCGGTCACGTACGCGCAATACAGCTATCGATGGCTAGAAGTGCGGAGAATTGTTAAGGAATTTTAAGAGAATGAAGTTTAGGCTATCTTTGAACGAATAAATGGAAAAAGGTTTATTCGTGTTGATAATTAACGGAACTTAAATATGGTGCAATTTTCCGAGCGTGTAACTCACGCGTTCATTAAGGTTGCCAGATGACTGGAAAAGGGAAACGAAATGTAACGACGTAACGATCCTCTCGAGCGAGGATTTCCAACCTGTTTCCAGTCAGGCATCGTGCAACTGTCGCACGGTTTTATCGTAATATACGAGGCGGATGATTGACTGCCGTGCACGAGAAAGTTTCGCGAAATCGGGCGGTGGTTCGTGTTCGTCGCCTTCCGTGGCTCGAAATCAATCTTAATATTAGCGAATTATTAATGACCCGACCGTGGCGGGCAATAACTCACGAATGGGACGTTAAGCGCCACCGAACAGTTTCCAATGGGACCGCGTTGCTCCTTATCTGGCCAGATAAGACTCGAAGAGGAAGCGAGACCTTCGAGGTTGACGTATCGATCGACAAACCCCTTGACACTTGGCTTTCCTCCATTCAACCATGTACAGATCATTTCTTTGAATCCCTGTCGAAACGATGCAATTGCAAAATATACTTTATGGAAACGATATACAACGAGATCGTGAAATCGGTCAGTAGTTAAAGTTTACAATTTTCGATAAATCGTAACATCTAATTGAAGATACATGGAGAGTCGTAGGAACCTCAAAATCAATTCTTTCTTCGTGGTAAGATAACATAAGGTTATTAATTTTATTAGATTCAATCTTGAACGTCGCACGGAATAATCAAACTTGTTATATATCGTAAGACGCTACTACGGTGTAACATAATAACGAAAAAGTGAAAAACGCATATGTCTACGATAAAAAATTTATAGATCAAGACATCATATAGATGGTTACAAGATAATCGTTAAGTAGCTTAAGTCGAATAAAAAAGACAAAAATGGCACAAAGAAAAACGGCGAAACATCGCTTCTTATCAATTTTGAAATGATATAGAAGATATCTTAACCAAGTCGGACGGAACTGATATCTTGGCTTGGTGCTTTATCTTATGAGCTCGCTATTTCGTTTCCATCGAGTATAAAGATAATACAATAATTCAAAATAATTCGCCTTTTATATATATATATATATCGAACTTCCGAACGCACGAAAAAGGAATGTTGCTGCGTTTATGGGTCCATGGTGACCATCCGCGAATCTAAAGGATGATTTTAATTTTATATCGGAGCATTATACTGTCGGGTCGACCGGTGACCCAATTAGCCGCATTTAGAATTCAATTACCGCTGTCCTGGCGAGAGGCCGCGCGAGGCCAGATTGCATTGTTGCGAACAGATATTCGACGAAATCGGTATCGGCTCGCGTAAGAATCGCAAAATCGCTCAGCCAATGCCAACGTTAAAGAAATATTCCAAGTTCTGTTCGACTTAAAATGGTATACTTTGCTGTTTGTCTCGTTACTGTGTAACTATGTAACTATACTATGTAGTGTTGGTATAACGAATATGTTTAAAAGATGCAGAATTTTCCTATGATTTTAGACACGTTTACTTTATTAGCATTTTTAGTATAGACTAAGTGTTGTAACAAGTATGTTTTTGAACGATATCTTAGATCTAGAAACTTCGTATATATGTATACTTTCCACCTTATAGATAACCATTTTAGTTTAGTATAAAATGTAGCCTGATTTAGCGTTACCAATATGCATCGTGCAACAGTTCCGAGATGCTGCGAGAATTAAAAAAGAAAAGTGCTTAACTTACGATGATTCGTTAGAATCTACTATGTAACCTGATAAATTCTTATTACAAATTTCGCTGCTATAAAGTCGAACTAGCCGGTAAATCTGCACGGAGCGAGCCCATTATTTATACCGGCTTATAACTCGTTAAACACGTCTCTAAATCTTCCTTTCAAAAAGTGAACTTTACGATCGCTTGGAATTTCCTCTCTTTCTCTACCTCTTTGTGCCCTCCATTCTGTGCCCCTTCGCCTCGTTGGAATGGTTGCTTCTCGCCGAAGGGTTGGGATTAGGCCCACGAGAATATACGATATTTAATAATGCCTCGACACACTAGTTGCCTCTCGGGACACCCATCGATCCTACCGGCCGTAATTAATTATCGTGGAGCAAGGAGGTCGGAATTATTTCTGGTATTAGCCTCTGGGCTCTGACGCGTCGACCTTTTTACTTGCGAGTATGCTTTATCGAACCATCGACTCTAGACACCGGACGAAGAGATCGATGCTTCCTTAAAAACGATATTTCCCTCCTTAGAGACGCTCGTCTTCCCTGGAAAACGTAATACTGACGCTTACTTGTTGGTTTCAGTACACGTTCGCGACAGGGCGTATTGTAACTTTAACCGAACTCCTTTCTCTCTCTCTCTTTCTATCTATTTATCTATCTATCTATCTATCTATCTCTTTCTTTATACGTAAATTAGTCTACAGAATCCCTTTCTCGCGCGAGGGAAAAATTTCAACGTTTACAGGGTTGGTTAAGCTATTATTCGGGGACAAGAGAAACGGATAGAACAATCAGCGTTAACTCCCTGAACACGTCGATTCGTTTGACTCGCGTTTCAATCGGCTCAAAGGCTCCTATACGCACGGGAGATCAGGTCCGATCCGAATCGCTTCTAACTTCCAATTGAATTACTTCCGACCGATCTCCCTGGCCGTTCGCGATCTCGCTGCCGGGCAAGACTCTCGTCCCGATCTTTCCTCCGCGTCGCATCCAACAAGACACGGAATTAATTTCTCGATTTGTCCGAGGCGATCTCTTGTTCGAGCCACGCGGTCGTTTAATAAGTACACAATGCCGCGGTACAAAGAGCACCTCGACGATTCTAAGAAGAAAACGAGACAACGGTTGACCCGTCTATTTCCTCTCGTTGGCCGAACTTTTCCATTTAAAAGCAGATATAGCAGTGGCTCGGGTCCAAGGGTAGCCTGTTCCCTCTGGATGCACCGGAGGAATCCACGATTACCCCGCTACTCGATCCGCGGATTCCCGTTTCACGGTGGATGCGTTCGCAAGAAACCAGAAAGGTGGCACAGAGCCCTTAAATTTTCAACAAGTTATTCGGAAAGTTGGCCTGGACGCGGCAACACGGAGGAAATAAGAAAACGGGGGTTGCTTGAGGAACAAGGAAGAGAATAAGGGTGGAGAAATGGTACAAAGGTGTGGCGGACGAAAACCGGATGAAATACGAGGCTGGTCGCGATTGCTCGGGCCGCCGGTATACGAAAGGAAACACCCTGCAGAGAGAGGCGGTCTTTGTGCGCTTGTAGGACGAGGATACACAAGAGCTGGCCGTGTTCTTGACTCAGCAAAGATGGTAGCCCCGGCCATATTGTTACGAGAAAGCAGAGAGGACAGGGACGAGCCAGGGACGGCGACGACATTGTAGCAGTGGGTGCAAAGGCTACGAAACAAAGTTCGTGCGGGCGTATTTAAACTTTTATTCGAAAACTTTTTAGCGTCACCCCGTAGCGTCGTCGACGATGCCGTTGTCATCGTTGCTCGCGTGCAACCCCCGTGCACGATGTTTAAAGGGCCGCTTATTTGCCAGCCAGAAATGAAAGAAAAGAGGCTTCTGCGAGAAAGTTGCTCCTTGCATGGGAAGAACTCGCGGGCAACGCGCCGCTTCTCCTAGAACCTTCGAGAACATGAAATATTTCAGGAGAACGAACGAACCAGAAGTACGAAAGAGCGAGTTGGTTATGAATCCGGGAAGGGAATTAATTGAGCGGATGCCTCTCTCGAAATTCGCCCTGCTAACCTGTTCACCTGTTTATTTTTGGACCAAGCTCCGTCGGCGAAGCTACTTCTTATTCGCAACGCGAAAACTTCCCCTCTTGGAAATTAATTATTTCTTGTCCCCTGAACCGGCGTTTAATCTCGCATGCTTTTGGTAAATTGTTAACGAGCCGGCGAAATTTTCTGTGAAATTCCTATCGCTCTCCTTCCGTAATCGGTTTATCTTCTCGCTCAGACACACGATAAAATAAATTTAATCGCGAGGTAACTATGTCATGGATATACGTAGTTGAAGAATATTTCTTATCGGCGAATAAGTATTCTTCTAAGGGACAGGCGCGAAACTTGACATCGTCTTGTACAATTATACGACGCACGCGGGATAACTTGGAATATTTCGGGCGATTATAGAGGCCAGAAATAACTAGTGAACCATCTTACCAGGCCACAAATGTGTATAGAGGCTAACGACATGTACGATGGTATATGGTCCCGTGTTGGACATGAATCCGAATTGCACCCTTGGTTGATGCGCGCTATGCAAAATTACCATCCGAGCAAAGTTTCAATCTTCTCTGCGCAAAGATTGCCTTAGGGCCACCGCTATAGCGGTTGTAGACCTTGGACTTCAGTCTGGCTATTCCGCTTTGTTTTCACTGTATGTATAGTGGCTCTAAGTTTGTTTATCGACTAGTTTAAACCGATCGTAATTCGATAGAATCATATGGCACGTCTGTATTTTGTTCAATGAAATCGTTTTCTCCGATTCAAAAGCCACGAGTATTAGATACAAGTATTTTATTATCAGTGTCAGTTACAAGGAGAACTCGAGACGGGCAAGCGAGAAAACAGGAGTAACAGACATAACAGACATATTTGTGTAACATTCTCGGATCGAGGGGCGGCTTCCGTCGTAGTTGCGAGGAGTTGAGAGAACTCCGGGCCGAGTTTGAGAATTAAGAGAGGACTCGATCCTTGCGAAGGACGTGCGGCAGGCGCGGCTGGATGGAGAAGACAAAAAGAAGTCAAGGGTAATATCGAAACGACTGAATTCCGGCGAAGTTTTGAAACGGTAGCGTGCTAGCATTCTTAAAGAAAATTCCAGTTTCAAGCGGTTTGCGAGAGGACGTATTTCGCGTGAACGAACTTACAGATCCTCGAGCAAACTCGAGAGGATCCCTGACCCGCGTTCTATCCGTGGAATTCCGAATTCGCTCGTATAAACTCGCGTAGCTGGCTTTCCCATATAATATAATAATACTTCCGACTTCATGGGCCATTTATTCGCCAGTCGATATTCCTCTTTTTCGACCGATCGAAACGTAGAGCACGCAAACCAGAAACGGTCGGAAAGCAGCGCCTGACTTCGTCGAGAGCGATTAGATACGAAAAGAAGAAGATTTGGTCGACCGTGAATCATCGATGTGGAGAATTCTGGAAAATCGTAAAGAATCGCTCGTCCCACTCGTATCCACTCTTGTCTTTTTTTCTTTCCATCGCGACTCTTTGTGCGGCTCTTCCTCTTTGTCGACCTCGCACGGTTCAATGGAACGTCCGTCACCATCGAACGCAACAAGTTGAACTTGGCTGCTTTTCAAAGAAGCTGCCGGAATTCATCAAACCGCTGCGCTGCCGCGCGGTCGGCGCTTGCCCGTTTTCAACTCGTCCACTCGAAACACCGTTCTCTGTGAAACGATAGAGGACATTCTGGCTGGCGTTTCCTTTCCCGATGAACGATCGCGGCCATCCCCAAAGCCGCGAGCAACCCTCGTTCATTCAATGCTTGCGTTTCACACACGGTGTGTTTCGTTTTATTCGACGAATTCCGCAGGAAACGCTGAGCGTTCCTTTGCTTTCGAAAGGGTGGATTTTCGCCATTGAGAAAAAAGAAAAAGACGACGATTATGAAGCTCGAACTAATCGCGCCGGATTACCAACTGACTTTAGCGGATAATAGGGCTACGCTCGGTGGTTTCGCAGTTTTCCAACTTTCGCTCTCCCGTTCTATGTTCGTCGAGTGCTCTTGATGGCTCTCCGAGCACGTTTTTAGAAAGTTCCACTATGAAGGGTATTCGAAGTTCCGCCGGATCAGGATAAAATATCTTTCGTCGGAATTTGCCTAAACTTTCTTTGCCCGTATTCGAGAAATGCATATATAAACCAGTGGAATCCTCGGTCGTCTCGATTCCGTTTCCAAATAACCGTCGATACCGTTGCGCGCGATACGACATCCATACATCAGCCTCGTTTAATCGATCGAATAGAAAAAACGAATTAAATGGTTTCCTTAACCGCGCATCGTATTAAGTCCCTATGGTTACGCAACGATCTCGCGCAGCTGTGATCGGGATTCAATTAAGAAACGGGAAGAGATCGGTTCCGATTGCAACGATTCTAGCCGTGAAATTCGCCCGGGTCTTGTATGGTGTGCAATGGTTGCACGAGGACCGGATCCACGACGATTAAACGATAGAAAGGCGAAACAAAAATTAGAAAACGAAAGAAAAAGAAATGATAGATTAGCGGGGGAATAAAAAAAGAAACGACGAGTAAATAAATACAAAAGAGAAACATGTTTTCGTAAAGAGGAAAGCAACGGAGAGGAAGAGAGGGAGAGAAAGAGAGTTGGCTGGGTTAGATGAGAAAGGTCCTAATCTATTTTCAGGACGACCGAGCACGCCGTCACCAGCAAAAAGGCCGACCACCGTGTGGCCATCCTCGTACAACCCCTACTATACGAAAAGGACAGAGAGGCCGCCTCCCCCGAGCGAGGAGAGGGTCGAGAGGCCAGAGCAGAAGCTACGTGGTAGCCAGAGCACAGGTGAGGCTTGCATTCTCTCATCTGGCCCTCCCTCTCCCGCTCTTTCTTTCGTTTCTCGTGTGTCTCTGTGTTGACTCCCTTCGATTTTATTCATCACGCACATAAATACACGCAAACACGCCACCCTTTCGTTCGCCGCGCGTCTTCCAGGCTGTTCTCTGTTATGCGATATTCTGCACCAATGCATCCCACGCGCACAGGCTAAATTGATTGGAACGCGCGTGTAATAGAAAGGACGACAGATCTTGGGGCCGGGAAGGGTTGATTCGCGACGATTGTTGACAAAACGTTCGATACTCGATTTCGATAAGACTCTGCCGTTTGCTTCGAAACTGTTAAGAAACGAGGAAGACTCGTGCCGTTTCGTGAACTAACCACGCTGGCAAGAGTTTCAGGGGAGGAATGTTGAACTCGAGCTCGCGCAGCTGAAAGAATATACGCGTCTTCCAGGTTCGGTCGTACGAGAAATATACAAAATTTCCTTAGTATCGCTGTCAAACGTTTTACGGATGACCAAAGAACGTCCTTAAAAGTAACGCACAAGTTTATCGGTGCTTTTAAAGCTGCCTTCTCGCCGTACAAGGAAAGTAGCGATATTCTCTGTTTACGGTAATCTTATGTTTAGAAGGTAGAACGTATGAAAGTAAATCTTGCATATTTTCCGCTCTTACGATTGCCAAGCTTCGCAAACATTTTGTTTTGTTCCTTTCTTTTTTTCAAACATGCTAGTGGTTTGTTTGCGCGTAGCTTCTTTGAAACGTAGAACGCTTAAAAATAGAACGGCGTAGACGTTGATTTAAATTTCACGGTCAACGGCCGACAACGACCACGACATTTTTAGTTATGTCGCGTCTGTATTTCGTTAAATCGCACTGTCCTCGTTTCCAGACCCAAGATATCTGCTTACGTAAGACGTCAGGCGTCTTAGTCTAAAGCAGCTCGCTGTAAACTCATCCTCGCGTTTGAAATTTAAGGGTAACCCTGTTTGCGCTGCATAATGCATCGCGTGTTTACAAGAATCCTTGCGTAGACAAGAATTTAATGCGTTAAGGGGCGCGTGGAGCGGAAAACAGCCGCGGGCTAGGCGAAAACAGCCGCATACCTGGTCTCGTCGCCCTCTTCGACTCATCCTCTTTTCTCATTTACGCAAATAAGATCGCGACCCGGCTTCTTTACGGTCTTGAAAGTAGCAACGACGTAATCACGTACGGGGTAATTCGGACAGCGTAGCGTATAATTTCAAGAATTCTCTCGGTGAGACAGAAAAGGTTTGCCCTTCCTTCGTGCAACCTGTATATTTTATATAAAGCTCTTGTTCTTGCCTTGTTCCATCGAAATAGCCGAAGTCGAATTTATCCTGTTCCACTTTCACTTCATACGCTTCATACGCGATGAGACGCAGCGTTTATCCGCCGTGTTCCTCCAAACCGAAACGATCTAATAAAATTCGTCTTGAGATGTTAAAAAGAAGAATCTAACACGTTACAGATATATTATCGCCACGCTCAAGCTCCAGTCTCGAATTTATTATATGCGTTATACGAAACAGTTTGAAATTTGATTAGCACTGTTAACGAGAACCGATAATCACGATTATACGTGTACGTTTATTATTATGTATTTTCAGTAAGTTCTTATCAATATTCGTTGGCAGTAGATATTCTGTAACTTGTGCATATTACGTCGTCCGAAAAGTTTCTTTCGTTTTATAAGAAAGTAATGGATACGCAATATTTTTCGTTTTATATTATTTTATCGAATTACGTATGATCCATTTTGTTCCATCAAGATAAAGATTACAACGTACGACAGATAAGGTTTCATGTTTGTATACAGATGCATCGTTGTAAAAGACGTGCCTGTAAAAGAAAGACACTTTTCGGACAACCTAATACATTTTCATAATTACGACAGTTATATCTCATTACATTGATAATGTAACGTCAAGATGTTTTATATAATACATACGATAATACGTAAAAATTTGTATACGATAAATATTCAAGCGAAATTTGTCGATCCGAGATAGCAAAAAGAGTCGAATTAAAGGGACGTGTTTAGAATGTTGACGAACCACCGCGGAGAAACCGGTAGTTTGCGATCAGGTCGTTTTGATGAAGCGTAGAATAGATGAATGGCCACTCGGATCGTTAACGAGATAACGAGCTTCACTGAAATGGTCCGGGAAGCCATTCCGTGGCAACGTCATTAAATTCAAACCGGAACCATGGATCGACTGAATGAAACCTTTAATAAGACGTTTAGCCCTTAATGACCAATGTCGACCACAATATTTATCTTAATAGCCAATGGATGGAACGATGCTTTCGATTCACCACGATTCGTGTAGTCTTCGTAATATCATCTAGCGCTTCAGCAATCTGATTTCCATATTCGTGCAGAGTCAATATTTGTAGACCTGAATTTACCATTGTTATATCGATTAAATTCGAACAGTTAAATTTATCGTCGCCAATGCGAAAGTAGAAAATATGGCTGGCTCGTTTATCACAATTTTTTGACAAAGGCAAATTGCAGCTTCAACGGTTTTGGAAATTTGTCTACGACTGTGCGTTAAAAACGACCGCGACTGAAGCTGTAAATGAATCGCGTTTAACTCTTCAAAGAATCTATTAGGTTGTCCGAAAAGTTTCTTTCGCTTTATGAGGTAATAATAGACGCACGTTTTTTGGTTTATATTATTTTGTCGAATTACGTACCATCCATTTTGTTCTATTGAGATAAAAGGGAGATTTCACGGACTTGGTTTCACGTTTGTACGAAGGTGCATTGTTGTAAAAAAACACGTTTGCGAAGGAAAGACACTTTCCGGACAACCTATATTTCGAACGAGATTTTCCTGCCGAAAATCATTCGCGAAACCGTATTGGGGAAAAAGTAAATACCAGGCCTCGTTGAAGTATTTATCGTTTCGTTGTCGTGATACAAATAGCTCGGTGCACACCGGCCATAAAGTATCCTCGAGGGTGTTATCACGTGGCGATTCGTGTCACCGGTGAAGCATCGTGTCGACTGATGCCCATTCATTTCCATTCATTAACGACCGGTAACGGGGTAGTATTTTAGCCGATCCGGAGAAAAATCAACGAGAGGTCTATCCGGGAATCTGTCAATTATCCGCGAACTTTCAGCCATGAAAGAGCATCCGATTCGCCGTTTGCCTTCTCTGCGATATTTTAAATAACGATCGAACGAACGTCCGTGCGACGTTCATCTTTTATTAAAATACCACTATCGATTCGACTCCTCAGCGACGAAACAATTTGACAGGCAAATGACATAGGTTTATTTTCGGGAAAGGAGAAATGAAATATTCGATCAAGAATATTCTACCTAAACTTTTATAACGTTTTCGATTTGTACACTTGGGAATTGCAAGAAACACTGTCTTTGGAAAGAATCGTAATACACAGAATGGCACAAAAACAACGCAACTCTAAGTTTAATAGCGTCAACGTTTTTAACGATAGAACCAGCCTTGACCAAAGCGTGAAACTCGTATCGTAGATATAAATTTATAAATACGAAGCCAATGAAAATTCTTTATCAGCTGTTACATTTCATTTTCACCGCGTTAAATTCGTAGAATTATTTCTGCGAGAAATTATAGAACAGTCATTTCATCCACTTTGCCAGCCTCGGCATTAAAAAAGATACATTGGAAGATGTCTAATGATCTAACTGCATACACACAGCGTCATACCGTATTATTTTCGTGCTACAACGTAAAGATATAGTCCATCAACGAGTTTCAAAGTGTCGTTAAAGCTGGGGCAAACAGTTTCGCAACCGGTCCGTCTGTCACTATGCAAACTAAAGTCTGACTCGTACGGTCCCATTCTATTGCACGGTGGGAGCCGATCACCGCGGCCGAACGTGACCAATTGTACGGCGTTTAGACTAAGTTCCCAAAGGAAAATGCGTCCGGAATTTTACGCGGCACCGTGGCCGCTGCACCGATGTCACCGCGACGAGAAGCAGCAAACACGCGCGGAAAGCTCGAACGAAAGTCAGCGAGCACGTACTCGGCCGCGTGTGGCCGGGATTGTCGGACGTATCTAACACTGGTGAAACGTGGGAAAATCTAACACGGACAGAACAAAGTTCGATAAAGGGGCGTAAACTCGGAGATATTTCTTTGGAAAAGCGAGACGGAATCGAACGTAACGGAAGGATCGACTCGAACGTACGACACTACCATGAGAATTGCTGTCGTAACGCGAGTTTGACGAATAAAATGCTCCATCTTCGCTGCGAATGTAAACTTCAAGCTTGAAGTGCTCACTTTTGTGAGTGTAATAGAAAGATTTTCTTTTTCTTCCTTTATTTCGTTCCTTTTATTTTTATTCTTCCCCTTTCTCTTGGAGGAATAGAGACAAATCTGTAGCATCGTGAGTCTTGTAAAAAATATACGCGGGACGTTCCAGTCGATCGATTCAATGCGACACATTAAACGTGCAACGATACCTTCTCAACGGGTTCCCTTTACACGTGCCGAAACGACGAACTCGTTCCATCGATGCGTTTCCCTCGGCCAATGGTTGTTACCCTTTCTCTACCGCACGACCATAAGTGCCCGATCTAATAAAATAGTGAAATAAGTTCGTGCCGTGGCAGCCGTTACCCGGGCAACACGCGCGATTTCGCTGGCTTTCTTACGACTAGTTACAATTGCATACATTGCGTCGTTACGGGGCGAAAGAATACTCGCTGCACTCGCTACTCCCATAGAGAATCTTAAAAGTTCTCAATAAACTCCAAGTAATATGTAGTACAATAAAAACGAAAAGGAGGAATAGAATAGAACAGCAGGTACTTCGCTCGAATGAAACTGTTATACATACTACAGAATACACTGTAATTTGTCGCGGTAAATAATACCGCGCGTAGTCAGATACCGCGGTAAATAATACCGCGCGTAGTCAGATACCGCGGCAATTAATAATAGACCGTGAGCGTGAAGAATCGCTTCGATCAATCAGCGATTCGCGCTACCATCTAGATTTGGAAGCGCCGTGTAATCTGTGTATTCGTAAATGTTGGGATCAATAGGCTTATTAGAACCGAAATTTATCACGTCGGTGAAATTCAGTTAAAGACAGACAGCTGATTATTCTTGACAATTTACTTTGTTCCTTGTCATAATCGATATTCACCTGTCGAAAGAATTCCTATGCATTTGCACGTAACCTGCGAGCACGCTAAACGACAGCCACTTATCCATTTCTAAGCCACCGCCTGCGTCTCGAAATTCTCGCAGCATCAAAGACACGGGCACACCGATAGACAGGCACGGGTCGAGAGTGTCGTAGGTGGCGTTTTGAAATATGCATGGGCATCCCTTAGTACGTTTAGTAGGAAATTACGTAGGAACAACACGCGCCGCCTCTATAGCACGCCGTTAATATTAACTACACCCCTCTCGAGTATTATCCCAGGGGTAGCGGAACCGAGGCGCAGCCACCTGCTAGTGGGTTACGCTTTTAGGTTACAGTTCGCCACTGAAACGCGTGCGCGTGCCGGCGAAAATTGCTAATTTTAGTTTCGACGTTGGGCGCCGGATCCATTTACTTGTACTACTCGTCCGAGCGAAAGTGAAGTCTTTGAGATGTACTACTTAACAGAGTAATGAAGTGTTCGGGAAGAGCGGTGAAAAAAGTTCGATGTTTGGCGCGAGATCCATTTACCTGTACTACTTATCCAGGCGGAGGTGAAGTCTTTGAGATGTACTACTTAACGGAGTAATGAAGTCTCTGGGAAACGAAGTAAAGAAGTTGAGATAGCAGGATTTAAAGATATTTTACGCTGTCGATCGGCCAATTTTAATATAAAACTTCCACGTTTAGCACTGTATTAAAAATATGGCAATTATAAAGATATCGTACGATGTCATAAAATAGTAGACACCGAAATATAATCTTCTCGCTACTTATATACCTCAGGCCATTCCTGTTCCACCGATCTGTCGTAATATATCGAAATTAATATAAGACAAACTGTGCCGTGTCCAATCGTATCGAATCGTATCGCTAACGAATCGTATAAGACGCGAAGCGAATTAGAGACGAATTGGATGATAATGGTTAGCACGGAAGGAAAATAGAGGATCAAGAGGAATCAAGAAACCGCAAAGTTATGGAACGTACATAATTGATCGGTAGATTTATCTTTGAAATTGTCGGGTGTGTATAAGCAAAGAATAGCGATAAGAAATTACCGAGTAAAACCACGAGGAAGATGTTACATCATCGGCGGTCTAGTTGCAAAACGCTGTCGTGCACGCGAAGCAGCCTGCAAGGAAGACTTTAATTGCGGCGTTCCGTGCAAGCGGACTTTAAATAACTTGTTGCGGATTGGACAATTTAACGGCGCGAACGTTCCTTGCATAAAACGGGATTAAAGGTGCGACGCGTATCGCGAGACTCCGCCACTTGGAGGTTAGTGGTTCGGAAACAATGCTCGAAAAGACACCACTTTCAAATAACGCGATAAAGACTTATTCGAACGACAGTACTTCTTCCTTTAAAAATTTATTTCGTAGATAATTTCTATCTCCTTTCGTTGGATTCCTCTTGAACGATCAAAACGTTATCACAAAATCACTGCAGTGGCTGTGTAGCGACGACGTTACTATAAGGTGCCATAATTCACGAAGCAGGAAGTCATGTTGCTATGTTTATAATGAGAAAAAGAAACAGGCCAGTGAAATAAGATCACGTAGGAGTGTCGCGGAGAATATTGTATGAAATTACAAAGTACATGATATTATTTTTCAAGACGAAGAAACGACGAAGTCGTGGAAATGTCTGTTTCTGGGGATCGTCTCATTAATGAAGGGATCCGTAATTTCGAATTAGTCAGGACGAGTATTATTCGTTGATTATCTTATTAAGATCTAATTAGGCAATTAAGAAGTGTTTGAAGCGGAAATTAAGCTCCGGATACCAGGAGGGAAAAGCACGTTTATGCGAGAAAATGGACGGTCTCTACGATGGCGTGAACAGTTGGCAGCAATTTCCATCAGCATCTCGAAAATTCCTATTTCGTAGGTGGTATCGGGGCCGCGAACAAAAAGCATTAGCGGTTCTGCATACTGGCGTATCTAATCTATGAACGCAATGTAATCTCACGAGCGGTTGATGCTGCTAATGTCTACCATGCCAGGCATCCTCGACTCCTTGAAATTTCGTGGACACTTAGTAGTACGAAGCTCTCTAACAAGAACCACGGCCCTGTGTACGTAGCCGCCAACACGCTCGCGTTTCCCGGAAATTCAGTCTAATCTCAATTTTCCCGCGCGTTCTTAGCATTAACATCGGTTGACCGACGATAAACTTCCGGTCTATCTTCTTGCTTCCGTGTTTCCACCTAAGAAAACTCCCTGTCGGTGTATCCGACCAAGGTAGAATGTGCAAACGGCGAGTTCTCGCGACTGACATCGTTACGAGGACCATTCTCGATCCACGAAGCTTTGCAGCGGGTATTTTCAAATATTCCTGTGGAATTATTATTTGAAAATACACGTTTAATATCGTGCGAAGATAAAAGAAAAGTTACAATCAAGATCTAGTTACACCGGTAGTGCTCGGTGAATTTCCGATTCAAATTGTAAATACTCGTTTCGATAAAACTTGGACGAATGCTGAAGAATTGAAGGGGCACAGTTAGCAAGGTCTCGAGCAATCTCAGAACGCCGTAACGCGTAACAGCAGTTTTGATCGTGGTTTTCCTCGTGATCGCATCTTCTTGAATTCGCCAGCACCGCTTATAGCCACTATCTCCGGCAGACATCGTTGGCGTGTTCTCTTCCTCTTAAAGAACGTTTCTCGCTTCCCTCCGTGCACTCGAGTTCCGTTTCCACCGATTGGGGGTTGGCCTCGGAAACGTATACGCCAAGAACTCACAGCTAGCTCGATAACCAGCTAATGCTCTCGACAAACAGCACCGCACTATATTTCTATCGATTTTCATGAGTTTCTGGATACTTTTCTAACGCGGGTATTGCGGCTGTTTCGATATTGGCTATATGTTCGATGGATATTCGTAATAAAGAGTTAGGTATATTTATTTATTCTATGATTTTATGACGAATTGTTTGAACTCGCGGCACTTTTTACGTCCGTCAATCGTCGTTTCTCTACGATTTCAAAAAGAACAAAAATTTGAGGGAAAAAATTCGAAAAAAACAAACGAAAAATATAGCGATAGTTGATGCGGTTCTCTTTGTTCGCAAACAGATTTCTCGGGCCTGTGGCTCTATTCAGGTCGCGGCAGATTTTATTTGAGAATTTTACAAATGGTTATATGTCATCGCGCGAATTCACGTTCGCTACGTCACAGATATAATTGTTTCCCAGATCGCGGCTTAACCGGCGCGGAAGTTTCACCGCTTTCCATTTGCGATGAAATTGAAAAACCTGGGAGTGAGATGTAAGTGACAAACTGAATCGATATGCAAAATTATCCAAGAAAAAAAACAAACAAGAAAGAAGAACGTACGATCCTGAAACAAAAAGAGGAAAATTCGCAGTTAAAAAACACTGAAAATCTCTATTGATCTGTGAACCAGTCTATCCAATTTTCAAACAAATTTTTTCGTTAAAAATCGGACGTATTTTTCCTTGAAAATGTCCACTATCCACGATACGTGAATTTGGATCACGTGTTGAATGGAAATCTATATTTACCTCGGAGTCAACGTATCGAATACTCAAAAAGCTATTTTCACTAAAAATCTCACTTGTTGTCTCTGAAAACGTTCCACTGTTCACGGCGCATATATCTCCAGTTTCTCTTGAACGAAAATTTTTATTAATTTCTGAACCAACCAACCAAGTAATAAAAAAAGAATTATTTTCTCTAAAGATCATACGGATACTCTAGGGAAAATTTTCATTATTCGGGACACGCGAATCTCGAACCGTATCTTGAACAAAAAATTAATCTCCATGCTAAAAATTCTGAAAAAATTAATTTCATTAAAAAAAAGAAACATATTCTCCGAACATTTCCGCTATTCACGGCACGTGAAACTCGAATCGCTCCGTGAACGAAAACTTGCGTTAATCTCAGTGCCAATCTACCAAATTATTTAAAAAATTATTTCAAACGAACATCGAACGTATTCTGCGAAAAATGTCGACTATTCGTGACGCGTGAATCTCGAGTTCTGTCTGCAACGAAAATCCGTGCTGCTCGCGGTCGGCTTGAATTTCCAGCGTTCGACACGATGGTAACGTTAACAAGGATCACCGTGCCGGCTGTCCGTGTGTATCTGTTAGGTAGCAGCAGCGTTTAATCTCAATTTCCGGGGCTCGGTGTTCCAAGGCGCGCCGGCTGACGAGCAGTAAATAGCTAGCTCGCCGCGTTACAGCCAGATGCATTCTCGTTGCCAGTCTGTTTCCCATTTTCCCTCTGTTCTCCGCGTTATTCTCTATCCACGTTTCTTCTTCTTTCGCGTAGACGTCTCTGTGGATAAGAAGGAGTGCAGTTGAGGCGTGTTGGTTAAGCGGACCACGTTTCCGCTGTATCTTTTGCCAACAGCTTCAGAGACGACTTTCTTCCTCCGAGGAAGATGCTCCCTGAATCTTCCTCCACCCAAGGATATTTCAGCTTCTAAACTACCTACCTTGGCCTTCGTATTTTCTTATTAATCTACCTATCCCTGTACACCTTTCGAGTCTTTTTTTTTCCTTCTATCGAGACGGTAGCAAATTTCAGATCCACGACGTGTTATTTTTTTTGATAAAAATTATCGGATTTAATCAAGTACGAGATAGATTGTATTGTAAGAAAAAATGAGAAGCTTGAAAAATTGAGGATACTCGTTCGATTTTTCCTGATACTATGGGATTGATTTAAAGATAGAAATTTAATGAAAGCTTAAAAAATCAGGTCTCTGTCAGTGTGAAATGCAAAGAAGATCAGAAATCGAGCACCCCTTGTAGAATCGTTGACAATCTTGCAGACGAACGTTCAGAGAATATGTATTACTTTTTCTATGTTCATTTTGGACCTGAAAATTGGTTCGGTGTATTGACATTTCCATCGAACGCATTGATCGACAACATCAAACGAAGTTCTTTCACACAAGCAAGCGTGTAACAAAGTCCAGGGTCTCTAAGCGATTTCCGATCGACGCACTCGAGTGACCAGAGTAGTTGGTAATCCCCCGGTATCCCGAAGGACTACAGCCTGCTTATAAACTCGCCACCGTTGAGAAGTTAATCACGAAGACTTAGCGACCGCCTAATGCCCATTAGCTGACAGCTCGCCACCGTGTTTCTTTCAAAATAAACGTCGATTAACCTGCTCGAATATTTTCACAGCGAAACTACCAACTTTCTCATCAATCCGACTTCTATCATCCTCCAATAGTTGATACGTGGCGCGTATCGAAAAATCGCTCGTATTGTACGGAACAAAAGGCAAAAAAGGAAGGGACAAAGCGAATTAAAAATTGCTACCTGTAACGTGGCATCGATAGAATATCGGAAAAAAATAACCGGCAAAGCGGGAGTTTCTTTCACAAAGAATGCTGGTATGTAACGGCGCGCGACGTTCGACAATAACGCCGGCACAAATTTGTCGAGCAAATACAGGTTATAGCCGTGGAAACCTTCGGCACGAGCGCGAAATCCGCGCATAAACGCGTTCGCGTATATTCCTATCGAATCCGGATGAAAATGATCTGTGATGGACGAGCGGTGATACGTTCGCCAGATTAAATTGTTGGACAACGTTCTCGAACACGTGAAATTGAAACGTTTCGGCCGGCGTTCCCCTCGCAACGAACCAATTTTTCCGCGTGCGGGCACCATACTCTCCGCCCGTTGGAATTTCCTAAGCTGACGCATCGTTTAGAAATAAACGATACGCGGAGTACGATGTTTGCGGTGAAATTGAATCGCTTATCATCCCCCCGATCGCCATTCAATCGAGGAATCTCCGGCCTGCTGCCGCTTTTCACCGGCATAATGTTGATATTAAATTTCCAAGTTATTCGATATCGATCATCAATCACGGTGACGCCGACCGGCAAACAAGATTCGTACGGGAAAAGGAGAAAAACGGTACCTGTTGCGCGATAGGGTTACAAACCCGAAGATGGGTATTCCGTGGGATGGAAAATCGTTTCGAACTGAACGCGATAACCGGTTCGATCAATTATCGAAAATATCGTCGATATTTCTGTTGAGATGTGACTAGAAAAGTTTCAACGTATAGCTGCAAAGTATGTTTGATTTTAGAGGACGAGATACGAGAAACGCTTTGGGAAAGAAGAAACTGAGAAAATGTAAAAATATTGTGTAGACTTAAAGCGGCGAGCTTACAGTCTCTCGTAGCAAGTTTGAAAAAATATAACCTCGTACGCTAATTAGTATCATTATACCGGTAGTGATTCATTACGCTACGTCCATTTCTTGAACGACACGTTATACGACTCAGTCAAGGGTATAATCGATGAAACCAAGGGGCGAGCATTATCAGAAACTTTCTTTTTTTACCGCTGTCTATCACGCTATGACGCGCAAGAAGCACGGAATACACCTGTTGCTCACGGCCATCGATAGACCTATCCAGAAGCTTTTTAAAAAGCGACGACTCCGCCAAGCCCATAACGATTGAAATTTATCTACTTTCTCCGCGAGCCGTTTCAAACCAAGGGTGTTCATTCGAAGGAATTAAGCGGAACAAATCGACGGTCGTTCGATCAGGACCCCCGCGTTTCCATCGTCCTTTCACTAGAATCTATAGATACGTTTGGAACGCGCAGGTTCTAGAGATTCGCAGCTAATAAAAATCGTTTTTATATTCGGAAAATTAATTTCCAATTAGTAGAAGATTGAATATAGATATAAATTTAGAATGAATCTTTTGCAATTTCTACAGAAAGCATTCGTTAGATTCCAAAGAAGCGTTCTTCTCGTTATTTCCCGATGAAATTTTTGGTAGATCTATGAAAGTACCAATGACCATTATACACATAATTTGCCTCAGTCGAAGAATTTACTCCGATATCTTACAATTAAGATACTTATCGTAGATCAAAGTGGAGCGCAGAATTGGTCGTCCAACAGTATGCGTTTTTCCTCTTTTCTGTTTTTCCGTTGCCATGCCATTCCTTTCGCGTGAAACACAGGCAAAGTCCCGGTGACAAAAACGGCAAGGCAAATGTTTCCTGTTATCCCGGCTGTAACGCCTCGAGTTACAAGCTCGCTTTCTATGCAATTATGTTTAACAACGGAGAAAAAAGAACAGGGCGTCGCTCGGTCTTGTCCTTCGTCTTCATTTTTCGCGCGATAAAACGTGCCGCGCCGGGCGTCGCGTCGAGGAAAATTCGTTTCGCAAACAGGTCGCGCACGCGGAAAAACTGCTGTCGCGTGCCAACGAAGAAAAGAAGAAGAACGAAAGCGACCCGCGTATTCCGTAGACACTCGACTATAACAATTATGCTCGAAACGCGTTAATTTTTGCGCGTACCGGCTGAAGCCAATAACGCTAAGTGACGCTAAGTGACAAATCTCGCGTCCCTTGTTCGTTTCTCTCTGATATTTCATGCGACGAGCACGCCTCCAGAGTAGATTTTTATCTGGACGATTTATTGTTTACCCACGTACTAACGCGTTTATCTACGCCAGTGGATCTTCCTCGGAGATTAAAGCTGGCAAATTATAGTACAAGTAACCCGAGGATTTTATCGCGATCTAAGCGTTAAGGTTGTACTGCTTTCAGACCTCGAGCTTTTAACTTAACGGCACTTGAGAATCGAAGAGAAAACTTTTACCGATATATGGCACAGCATTTTGTTGGTAGAATATCTTTGCCCTGGCTTTCCGAGGTCGAAGCTTTTGGATATCGTACATTGCCACGAAATTTCTACGAGATTCTATCATTTTCTTTCTTACGTTATAACAGCAGCCATAGTGGATATTTTCTTCCTTAAACTGTCCAAGTGAAAATTCATTTCGATGTCGAACGAATGTCTGTGCCAGAAAGTTGATAGCAAGAAAGAATCGATTCAGAGAATACACGCAAAGATTTGGCATGAATGATGCGGCGTGCAGATTCGATTACGCGTAAGATCTTTAAGATCGCAGAGAAACGATCGAGACGCGTGAAAATCTCATAGAAATTTCGTCGGGAGAATTCAAAGAGACAAAGTTTAAATAAAAATCGACTCGTAGTAAGAATTCTTAACGTAGATGGATGATTATTTTATCGTATATGTAACGAACAAAAACGTGTCTACGCCTCGCTATTTCTATAAAATCAGGAATACACAAAATGATATTTTCGTAAGAAAAGCGGGAATAAAGTATCCTGGTAGGATAACGTTGCTGTGACATAGAGAGACGCGGATTCGCGGGAAAAGAAGAGCTCACGGCAGAAATATACGTCTTGCTTCTTGGTCGATTCGTCTTGCCGCGGAAAACTCTGGCGAGAAACGTTTCCGAAGCTTCCTTGCAGCGGCGCGGCACGAGCTTAACACGATGTAAGCCCCGCCCGGTGTGCGGATATATCGCGGTTTCTGCGGCCCGTTGCTATCCGTATCCATAAAGAATGTAAGCTTCCACGGAGACTCGTATCGTATCCTCCCTGTGGCGCAATAACGGCGACTCTCGGGATCCAAAAATTTCATGCATACGATATAAAGTATAAACGACGACTTCATCATCCCCGACGTTTCGCTCCTGCGTCTCCGCATTTTCTTTTCCATCTCCGTGCTACGCAACTTCGCGTTTCGTTCTCGATCTGCCGCGTCTCTGGTCGCGAGTGTCACGACTGGAAGAGAGGAAGGTCGATTTCGATCTTTCCATCGTTTGCAAATGTCGAGCTCTCGACTTGTTCTATCGAGCTATGAACGCGATACAAAAGGAAGTACGCGAAGAAACGGCGAGCGGGAAAACGTACGTTTGCACTGAAACGTCTGGGATTGATTTTTGGCCTTTTCTGGAATAATAACCGCGCAAACACGAGGCTTCCCTCGTCAAAGGAATATCCGCGCCAATATCGACAGTTTGATTCTTAAGGTCGCGATGCCGGACGTGTGGCACCTCGCGAAAATTGCCCTTCGCCTGTGAAATTTCCTGGAACCTTCTTTTGGTATTTCGAAATATCCCGCTCCTTTGAAACGGTTACGCCGGGGGAAATGCCGCCTTCCGACAGCAGAAATTGAACGTTCACACGATGATGTTTCGTCGGAGAACGCGTGCTCCAGCACGTTTGATCGTCGGTTCGTTTTCGAGTCAACGAGCTTTCATCCTACGATGCTGTTTGCGCTTTGGAAACTGGATACGAAGTTATGGATATTTGTTTTGCTGAGTTTACAAGTATCGCACGAACGGTGTTATTTAATTGAAGACGTGAAACAATAGCGTAAAGCTTTTTACACGATAGTATCGTAGACTTGTCGATTTGCTGGGAAACGACGAGGCTCTGAATTTTACGGCAAAATTTCGTCACCTACACATCCAGCTACACCGACCTGTGTTCTGTCGGCAAATGACTATTTACAGTAACGACAACGATTTTGGCTTCTACCTCGCCTGCGGAATATTTAAGGAAGCTATCTGGAAGAACTGTTTGTTGGAGCTAGCGAGAAAGAAATTCATGAATTTCCAAACAATCGACTGATATATTTCCTTCTTAAGATTATTAAGAAAAATATAATACCTGACTCTGGATAGATTCTACGAATTCAGATTTATTTTCTTCTATTTTTGTAATTTGAATAAGAAATTATCGTGCAGGGCGTTATCGTCTTCTTCGCGTTTCTTAAATGTTTCTTAAATGTTCAAGAAATTTCACAATAAACACTTACAGTCTCGAATAGACGATAATCGGATTAAAATTCTACATTTTTTACGATTAGATCTACGACTCCTTTCAAGATTACGTAATTCTCATGGGAAAGAAAAAAAATCTACGAAGACTGAATTGAGAAGTTCGTGAAACGTTCGCAAGATGAATTTTAACATTGATCGAGCAAATCAATTTCCATGGAAGTAATATAGTGATTTTCATGAAACAAGGACACGCTAACGTTTCGTTGTATATGGCAAGTTAGACGATGGAAATGAAAATGGAGACGAAAGTGAGATACAAACCGGTGAGGACACGCGGACGTTGCTAGTTCGTGGTTTAACACCTGCGGGCAAAGAACAGAGCCAGGTTTCGGGCACCAGGTTTCAGAGACTTTGACCGCCGAACAGGTTCGCAACGGAGCGTAGAAGCACAGCCTAAGGCGTTCCTCGATAAATTTGATGAAAAAGTTTCGCTTGGCGGCGGGTCGGCTCGCGGCGCCAAGCCGCCCCCGGCGAGAAAACGATACCTTTTCCGAGTTTCGTGTCACCAGGCTTGATAACGACGTTCCGTACCGTGAAAAGCTTAAACGTCGCCCGTTCTCTGCTCCTTTCCTCCAAGGCCCGAAGCTCTTTTTGCGATTTCCACAATTTTTTTATCTTTCTCTTTTTTGACGCAAGAATCGAGGTCTGAAGCGATGAAACTTGAATCGAGATACCACACGCTCTTTCAGAAATATATTTTTTCATAAACACGACGGTTTCGCGTATTAATTGATTTGTATACTCTCGTTCCGTTGACGTTGACGTTGACAAATTTTACGAGACGCCGAGCAACGCATTTGCAATTATTACGTTACATCGTATATTAGTATATATTAGCTCGTGTGGTCATCTTGTCAGTCGTAAAGCTAAAGCGAAGTAGGTCGAAGTCGTTTCGACAATCGCCAGCGAGCGATAATTGCTGTTGAGCAAATATTTTTCACGTGACGGATCGTATGTGAAGTTTGGCCATCAGAGAGGAATTCGACAGCAGCGTATAATGCATAATAAAGCCAAAAATCAGAGACAGCAGCGCATTAATTAAAAGGGGAATTAATTAAAGTTTCGCCGGAGAGGGGTTACGTGTCGTTAGCAGAGTCGATCAGGACCGTGCTCGCGGTCCCTGATAAATAAACAATTTTCGGCCAGGTAATCGACGGGGGCCGCGTGTTATTGCTCGGAATCCCATTAGCCAACGGCAAAAAGGAAACCGAGATAACGCTAACAAACTTCGGTGATCGCCGGCGCAATCGGAATTTCAATATTTCGCAAATCGATTATCAGCGTGCGGGCACCGCTGCTGCCAGCGAGTCGTTCTGTTCGTCGGCCTACAATCGACTACCAACGAAACATCATGCGATTCTGAATTATAGAGAATTACACAGGGTCACGCCCAGTTCATGAAATATTAACAGTTCGATGTAACCTTCCAACGCGGCACTTTGCCCTTTCGTTTGGCCACTTTTCCCATTCTGCTGCCCATTCTGGCTATAGAACCGCTTATACCGGTTTGTCGCGCGATACAACGTTCTTATCGATCGCTTAATCTCCTCCGGACCTGTCAATTACACGACGTTCGTGTTAGGCTATCGTTAAACTGGATGCGTATCTCGACGAACTGTCAAAACCTCTCAAAGAGTGAAATGTATTGAATTGAACGGCGAGATCGTTTCATTTTTACCACCAAACCGAAGGACGTACTTTCTCCTTTACGTATCGTCTTTTTGATCGATACATACACCCCGTTCCTTTCGTTGACTTTTCGTCACCTCTGTGCTAACTTTGTTATCCCATCTATCGGCGTTGTTTAGTCCTCTGCGAACAAGAAACGTTCCAATTCGTTTCCACAGTCTTCAAAAGAGAAGAAGATTTTATCGTTGAGGTAGTTTTGTGTCGAATAAGCGATAGTCTGAGCGTGCGTGATCGAGAGAATGTGGTAGTCGGAATGGAACATTCCATTCAAGTTGTAGGAATTCTTGTCGCGCGAAGATCGACGCGCCTGGTTTTGCGTGGTCTCGGTGAAACGTGTTCGAAATTGTATCAGACTAACAAGAAACAAATATTCCGAAAAATACTTATTTTACACTCCACAGTCGTCTGACGATCGATCAACGATACCGGGTTAGACCAATTGAATCGAAGTTAGTGGCCATTGTTTAAACTCGGTAGCATCTCGCTATTAAAAAACGGAACGAACTTTCTATTTAACGCAATGTATATGCAGCTGTTCGTAAAGATCTACGTACACTGGCTCGCGAATGTATTTGAACACTTTTAGAAAATATTTACATAGCTATGTATATGTATGGATATTATTATATAACCAAGTTTTCCACTTAAACGCTCCAGCTTCGCAGAAACAAAGCAACGCTGACAAAATATTGCTTTAATATACTCTTTGATACTGGCTAGCCTTTTCTATTCTCCGAGCTCTTCTTGTCTCGCATTACCTGCCATCTTCCTCATTCTCCAACCTTTTCACCTCGTTCCGGCTGGTCTGTCGCTTCCTGTTTCACTTCCGTTTCCTCCGCAACTTGGCCTTTCCAGTTGTCGGTTTTTCGGACCACTTTTCCTCTGTTCTCCAGTTCACCCATTTCCAGACTACTCTTCCCCTCGGTTTTCTGCCAAGCGTTACGCTTCTGTCCGTCCTGCAGCGTGCGCCTAATGCACTAAATTGCCAGCTAGCGAGCGCTATGCTAATGTCTTTACTCGCGAATCCGGTAGCCGAGCGCGCGGAAAGAAAAACCTCGCAATCTACGTCGCGCATTCTACCTTGATTCTTTGGAAAATTCAAAGGATCAGTTCGCAATCTCGTTTTCATCTACGGTAGAATTTTTTCTCTTTTCTGCACACTTCTTACCAACGTATTACGAACATACTGTGCCTGTAATTTCACTTTTCAGTGAGATAATTGATACCGCGTCAAAGATAATGGAGATTGATCTAATCGATAATTTTCATGAATGCCGGAACGTTACGGTTTATTAGCTTTGTGGTATTGCGCGATCCTGAAACTATCCGTCGTTACAATGCGGCGTGCGTTTATGACGATGATGATCAGTATGCTCGCGAGTCATTGTCGTGGTAGGTACCCAAATTTTGCTATACAGACGTCAGGTCGTCGATTCATAGCGCAAAGTCGAGAGAACGAGCGAATATATGAATTTAACATTTCTCTGTCTGGTAATCTGCACAGCTGAAAATTAGTTTTAGAAATTAACCGCGGTGGGATCTAATTTTCCACTTATGCGTCTGCGCTTCCTGCCGTCAGTATTCGGACACGTTATATTTATTGAGAAACTCTAGCAAATTATATTTCCTATGATGTTTTATACTATGGAAAACATAAATTATATCTATAAGTGAAAAGTAAGAGTTGCAAAAAGCGGTAAAGTTGTAAAAATCAACTAATTTCCTAATACGTACCTATAGCTAGCAGTATACTTCGCCCATACTATAACAAAGATCGCTAATTTTCGTTATCGGAAGAAAACTATCGCATCCATCGATCGCATCACCCGAAAGGAAAAAAGTGAATAAAACTCGTAAGATCAAGTAATCGAAATCGAATCTACCGCTCGTACATTAACTCTGCATCTATTGTAGCACTTTAAAACAATTTACCCCACGCAATTAGAAAAGTCATCAACGATACACAGCACCAAAAGAAGATGCGTTTTTAATTCGTTCATTGACTCATTTCTTTATCGTCCTCGCATTTATTGGGTCGGCAACTAAGTAATTGCGAATTTTGTTATTAGGTGGTAATTACAAAATCCGCAATCACATAGTTGCCAACCTAATAGATAGTTCTAATTATTAATAAAAAGATACAGAAACGTAATATTTTAATGCGAGTTCGAACCGATATAACAGCAAGGGCAAAAGGGAGATGATCGATTGGCAAGGAAACAGAGCTGAAAGCAGAACTGCATACGGAAAAAAGGAGGATTAGAAAGGAATTCGCGCGAGTCTCATCGTCGACAAAGGACATCCGTAATACGCGTGTATATTTGCGCAGCGTGTGCAATATATAACGCAGTGGAGCGATATTAAGCGGCTCTCCCGCGTTCGGGGCCCCTCTTTCCGCATCAAACGGGAATTATGTTACAGCAATGAGGGCGTAACGACGAGCAAACGAGGCTGTTTGCGAAGGCAGCAGCCGAGTAAAATCGTCAAACGTTTCACCGAAAAATCGGGGATATAGAACACCGCACGCCGTCAGAAGATGTTCCATTCGCGAACGCTTCACTCGTTTCTAAAACTCCACTCGACTTTATCCCCGACCGCCCTCTCTCTCTCTCTCTCTCTCTCTCTCTCTCCCTTTTCTTCACTATTTCTCTGTATCTCATTTTCTCGCCCCCTGTAAAATGTTTCTCCCGCGACGAGAATATTCTGACGAAACAATGAATGCTGCAACGGTTGAAAATCGAGACTCGGATTAATGAAGGGTATTGTTAGGGGAATTAGACGCGTATATGTACGATTGTGAAGAGCTTAATTGTTGAAAATTCTGTTATTCCATCGTCGTGTTTATTGCATTTGAAGGAAAATCTTGGAGGTAGATCTTACAACGCTGCTCGTCGTAGATCAATTAAAGCTGATTAAGAAAGGAGAAACGAAATATCGGCTGCTGCCGTGTTAACGAGAAATTATCTCCGGTATAGGTATATTCTCCTCTCCTTTTTTCTTCCTCCGTTACATGACTTTAATGCGACTTTCAGAGGTCTTTCATTATCATCGTTACAATGCGATCGATCCTTTCACAGGCAAACTTTCAAATGTAGTACCATAAATATCTTACGTGTCGTCGTATATGACGCGTTCTTCCTAAATTTCGTTGTTTCGTCGCATTAGCAAGGAGTTAAAATCATTTTCAGTTTAAACGAGACACCCTGTGCGTATCGTCATCCCATTCTATACGAAACTAGACCATCTCGATCCGATGCATCGCGTGTCGAACGTTTCATATCAATCTCAAACGCAATTAAAAAGTATTGTGCCATTTAGACGAACTCTCGGATGAATCTGAAACGTTCGACGCGGTGAAAAGGTCCGTCCATGGAAGCGCGGAAAGCTAAATTCGCTCGGCTGAATTTTCAGTTGCGAATTCGCCGAAAAAACGGTCGCCACCGAGGCCGAGGAAGACACGGGTGGCGTTCTTGGACGTGGCGTGCGTTTAACTTCCGCCGGAAGGGCGGCTCGAGTGGCTTCGTGTCCGTTCGTCGCACGAGGAGTGCACTCTGGGAACAGTCGCGGCGTGAAACGAGCGTGGAAACGCTCGCGCGATTCCCATCCTCGTTTCGTTTCGTCCCACTTTCCCCTGGAGAATCCCGGTTTATCCCCGACAGACTGAGAAAAACGTTTCTTCCGCTTCGAAATCCTTTTGCCGAGCCCTCTGTTTCACCGCGCCGCGAAGTGGCGATCAAGGGAAGCGACGTTTCTGGCCGATTTTACGGCTTCCGCTTTTTCGATGTGCCTCGCGAGCGTTTTCCGTGGCGCCCGGGGCTTGCGCGCGCGCCAGTAGTCAGGGAAAGAGGAAGTGGCTTCTCGTCGCATCGCACGAAAGCCATGTTCTTATTGACTGGAAGCCTCCAGGTACGACGCGTATCAGCTTAGACGATTGGGTGTTATCGAATGGAAACAACAACGTTTCGTTTTCCGACAGAGTTTCCCGTGGCTCGTTCCTGGGATATTGCCGTCTTTGATCTCTATACCATCCGTTTATCGCGATTTAGAATAGCGTAGATCCCTTGCACGATAATCCTCCAATGATGTCTTGCGCAGCTTTACTGGAACGCAGAGTTACAAATCTGATTCGATAGAATGGAATAACGTGGTATAGAATTTGGATCCATTTAACGATAGGGATTATTGTTATCGAATGTCTCGAAAGTTTACTCGAGACTTGGATATCTCCGCTTCTGTGAATGCTCGAAAAGGTGGAAATAAAAATTGCTACTTGATCGAAGAGATGGTAAGGATCGGTTTCGCCTCTTGACGATTGTACTTCGACGATAAACAAGGAACTACGATATACAAGTTATAATACAAAATACGAAGGTATGTGCCAATTTACGTACGTTGAACGTGAATGGCGCGTTAATTAACTCGCGATTAGGTTTGTGTATCGAAGCAGACAGAGCGTGGTTCGATGGAAAATCGATGAAAATTTTAAGCCGAATAGGAAATAGGATGTAAAGGTAATAAGATCGACTTGTAGAGAGATGAAATACGCGATCGATTAAAGAAATGTTGAAAAGAAGATGGGAAAATATCGTTGATGGAAAGAATTGTTGTAAAGCGTTAACGTCTACGAACTATCGGTCTTGCTGAAACTCGGTGCCGTGTTTATGCTGTCCAAACGGTGCATTAAGTCACGTGTACACGCGTGATAAATGAACCAGCGAACGGTAGAGCTATTAGTCTTCGTTGTCACGAATTATGGTGGACAAAATTTGTAGAAGTACATATGTACGTCGGTAGACGGCCACGAGTTGTCCCGAAATGAGATACAGAGTGTCGCCGAGCATTTCAAGCGCGCCCGTATTTCGTCAGAATGCTCGTCTAAAAACCCTCTTCGCTATCGAGTCGAATATTACCCTGGAAAAGTTCATTTTTTAACAGGGAAGAAGATAAAAAAGCAAAGGACCATCCTTTTTCTTCTAAATTCGCGTAGACAGAAATAGATCCACGAGTATGGAGAAAAATGTGCGACTCGAATGAACTCCCGAGACCAAATCCACGTCGCAGATAATAAAATCTCGTTTCTCGGCGACGTAATTTGCGAGTCATATTTCCCGCGTACAGAACGATAGGGCTTCTGGTCCCCGGTTTCGCTCGAATTCCTTTCGTTTCCTACGAAAAAATAGCGCGTGAACTCGGCCTATAAATATAAAAGGGATACTCTGGCATGGCAGAGGAAACGTGGTAAACGGGCCGTGTAAAGGGAAAAGAAAAAGGAGAGACAGGATCGAGCAACCATCGCTTCGTTCAGGTAATTTCCTTGCGAGGTATAAAAGGGTCAACGAAGGATGCCTTCTAGTCTCTCGAGCCTTCCTGGATCTGTTGCCCTTCACATACGTAATGTATACGTCGACGAAGACGAAGCAACCCCTATAGAAATTCCACGTTTAGCCCCGGACATATATACACAGTAGACCAGTGGAAAGGGGATGGGCTTGATAAATGAATTCGTGGGTGATACGCGTGGGTGAAAAACGTGGATTCTGATCTCGTTCTTTTCCGGCTGAGAGACTAAAGACACCTTGGGGCATGGCGAGAGCAGAAAGAAGAAACGACGATCGAAATACGTCTGGTTCCTAAGTGCACCATCGACCAACCGGAATCACGAATGTCTACATGCCGTAACAACGTCAGGCATTCGTGTTGTCGCGTGCTTCTTCCTGTCCACAACTGTTTAAGCCACTTTCGTGGCGAAGAGCAGAACGCTGTTCTTGCGCGAGAATAAATTATCCAGAGGAAATATCCAGAATTATAACCCTAATACTTCTTAAGTCTGTCGTGCGTTCGCGTGACTTGCGAATAATAAATTTCGTCTGGTTGCAAGCTCGAGAACATAATTTTGAAAAATAGCTTTTTACCTGATGGAAGTACCTTTGTTAGCCTAGTTTTACGATCACGGAAAAATACAGGTGCTTTTGTCAAAACTAGTACCGACTATCGCGCAAGTGCGTATTCAAGTTCGATAGTTCTATCGTTAGGAACTCATTTTACTTAGCGGAAAGATTTTTTAACTGTGGAAAGATCGTGGCCCTAAATGATGGTAGTACATCGATTTGATCTACTGCTGATATCGTGTGGATATAAAAACGATTAATATCGCGTGACAAACGACATCGTTGCTAATTCGATATTCCTCTTTGTCTGCCACTCGTCGAATCCACGACACGGTTTATCCTAAATCATGCCATAGTTGTGTAATCGGCAACCGAAGTTGCATATTCTTGCCGTTCGTGAGATGCATTTTCCTGCATCGCGACGAGTCACCGGAACATTCCGCTGACTCAGTCGCTGCCGATAGTCTGCGACCATTAAAACAACAGCACGTTAGAAGTAACTTTAGACGTCGCAAATTGCACGTGCCACAAGTGCCGAAGCACTTTGGAGAGATCCGCTCCCTGCGCCGCCTCCGTCCTGCTTTCTCGTTCTCACGCTCCTGCGCTTGTCTCTCTATCTATCCGGTGCCGATATATAACCGATAACTCGATAACCTTCTTATTCCCTTCGACCTCATTTCCCCCGCCCATCGATTTACAACGCTATAACTGGCCTCGTCTTGTCTCTTAAAGCTGACGGCACCGTGGCCATCTTCTAAGAGAAAGAAAAAGACAGAAGGGAAAAACGTCGTCGAGGCTGCCTTTCCGTTAACGTCGCGTTTGATTTTCGCAAATTTACCGCGTTATGACGTTCGATATGCGTACTATACGCTATTTACGTTGCAACGAAATATAAATTGCAACTGGATGGTGAACGACGTACGTAGATTTCCGGTGGTACGTTAGATCGTAAATCAGTACGGCTTATGTCTCGATACGATCGCCGCTATAAGCTCATCGCGCAACCCCTCCATTCCGACGTGCCGGAAGGAAAAAGAATCACCTCTCACCTCATTTTTCTACACGAGATCGTCCGTGTACCGTGATACTTGACAACGCTTATCTAAATGTTCCGTTGGAAAAACGTCGGAAGAATCATTTTGTTTGATCGGAGATTATTCTATTCGAAGATTAATCGCGTAGATCTCATCGTTTAAGTTCAGGAGCGATACGATGTTGAATTACGACTGAAATCGTAATCGATGCGAAAAAATGCAGTAGAATGCACACCGGTATACTGAGAGTAAAGGAATAAAATTCATTCGTTCAGTGGTGTGTGGTTGTAAGTTTTCGTTAGGCAAAAGAAAAAAGGAAGGAAAAAGGGTGAGGGCAGGACGAAAAAGCGAACTGGTGTCGGCCGATAAAAATGTTTGCCACTGGCGTTACGTTAGGCGACCAAAGTTTCCCTTATCGTTGATTAAATTAGCGATAAGGAAGTTCGAGCGTCGTTTTAATGGATCGCAAAAACGGAACGCGAGATAGGAGCGGACGTTACGGAAATCGATGACTCGGCTAATCCACTTTTTACCCCCTCGTTTTGTACCGTTCCCTTTCAACGTTTCAAACATCCAACGAATTTCGTCGGTTACGATGGATTTTCGAGGAAAAGAGAAAAGAATGGATTAAAAAAACCAGAGGAAATAGAATTCGAAAGTTTCGGTTTCACCTTCGATCGGTTTGACGTAGAAATATCGCGAAAGAAGAAGTTAACGCGGTATTAAGTGACGTTTAGAGACAATGGTCGTGAGAAAGAACTGACGTATTGACAAAACGACAAACATTAACCGTTCGCGAAGGATTCCGATTGGCTTTGAATTGGCGAACTTTTAGCCGGAAAGGAAACAGAAGGGGAACAGAAATGGATCGAGACCGATGATGATAAATCTACGCGGACGCCGGAGTGTCATCGAAAAATTTCACGGCTTCGCCAACGCGACACCTGTCGATATCGAGACGTTACATTAAAATTCACCGGCATGCACCCGGATTAACCGAGATTCTTCGCGACGTAACTTCCAGTGGCTTCGAAAAAGCACCGCGAAATCGCATCAACCCACACGCGGCCAATTTGCTTTTTTCCATGAATAATTCCGCCATGAATCTTCGATCGTCGCCGTGCAACTGAATGAAGGGTAACGCGTACGAAATACCAATATTGAAACGTCCCTGCGTATCGTGCAAGAGAAATATTGAAATCTCTCTGGGGAGAAGTTTTAGCTTTTTCGTCCGCCTTAGTGTAAAAACGTATCTATCACGCGAATGTCAAAAGTATCCGTTTTACAATGGGGAATGAATTTAACGAGGATGACGTTCCAGAAAAGAAATGGACTAAAAATTGTCGAAGTTGTAGAGCCAGGAGCAAAGTTGCTACTTGAATTAGAGTAGTTCGGGTATCTTCGAAAGTCTCGAAGAAGTATCTTCGAGAACTACGTAACACGGAATCGAACTGGATATTACTCGAGTCAAAGAGAAAATGTCGTGGCTTCCACGAAGAGACAAATAAATCGTATAATCGATATTTGAAAAGTAATAATATCGTAGAAAGGGAATACAATTGAACAATTAACGTCAAGTTAACTGAAATCAGAGGGTGGTAATAATCGTGGTAATAAACACGCCCGGTCTCATTGTTCGATCAGACACTCGTTCTTCGTATCGACGGCTGTCGATATCGTAGCTCGGCATTAAAATTCACGGTGGCGTTTTCCGATTTAGCGAGAACCTTCCAAGCGACGTCGTCTCTCTATCTCAGCTAGGTGCATCGAGTTTACGTCGTCGTCGTCGTCGTCGTCGTCGTCGTCGTCGTCGATGATGGTGGTCTTGCCTGGTCGTCGGCAAGCTTGTTACTTTGCATTTGCGAACGACGCTGTCCGACATGCTCTATGAAAAATACATAATTCAACCAGAAACGAAGTGTCAATAATAATACCTATATCTGCGTTCCAGTCCAGTGACCGACGATATTTCAGAATGTGCCCCGGTCACGGACACGCGCCACGGGCCATTTTATTTCGCGATATAATGCTTGACTCCTCGTCCTTCTTACCGTCTGACATATTGGTCGCGATAGCGAGTAATCCGTTACGTCAGTCCGTATCCGCGATAAGAACGCCGCACGGACCCCACTTTCCTCTTCCTTCTTCCTCTTCATTCTCTCTCTTCTCTCCCTTTTTTCTTTTCTCTACCCTCTCCTTACTCCCTCTTTCCTTCTTCGTTTATTCGTCTCTTTATACCCTTCCACCCTCTCTCTATCCATTTCTCCGCCAACGTTTTCGCTCTTCTGCCTCCCTCCTACTTCGTTTTATTTTCCCACCCCTAACTCGGTGCCTTTCTCATTTCGCCTCTTTGTGCTTTTCGTTTCGTCTGTTTGTCCCGTTTCTTTGTTCCCTTCTCGCATCTGTCCCTCTTTCCACGCGTGTGCCTCTCCCCTCCGCCCCTCTGCTTCTCTCTCGTTCACCTCTTTTTCAACAATCTACCCCGAGCCACGATGGAACGGCCAATATATTTGCAGACGCAAAACTTCCAGCTAGATTCGCGCCGGCGTAGCGAGAATACAGTGCGCCGCATGGAAAACGTGATGCAGATCAACGATAAATCAGACGGCGAGCGGCCATGTAAATAAAAATCTTACGAAAAAGAGGAGCCAGTAGAGAGGGAAGAATGAAGCTTTTTGTGCGAAAGGGTGCCACTGACTGTCATTTCGGTCGGCATCCAATTTGAAATTTTTCATCGGCCGATAACCGATACGCGGCTCCATTTGTAATTTTGTCCGCGATCAAGAAGCCCCATACCGCGGTCCCCGAACATTCGACGAATCCAACGATTCGACGTTATTTACCCGATATATTCCCCATCCTCCATATCCCTCTATTCGATCCTCGGAATCTCTGGATTATTTATAACTCTATTTGCTCCATTCGAGCGAACCTGAGATAAATAGTCCAGACGCGATAAATTACGTTTCACAAGTTAGCCGGCGCTTAATTCGTCCCTACGGAGCCTTGCTTCCACTTGAGATTTTTAAGAAAAGCAACGCGAAGTCGAATATAGTCGAGGTTCGCTAAGAGACAGTTCGACTTTGTACTCCGTTGACAAATTGTTATTTCTATTCTCGTCGACGAGAAGCGAGAATGATGAAAAGCCGCCCGTGCAAATTGATCCATAGATATTTGTGATCCGTCTTTCTTCGACAAATTACGTTCGCTCTCCAAAGGCTTCGCTGCAATGGCATTCAAAATTTGCTAGTCGATCGTATAAATATAAGAACTTCTCACGGTGCGGATAATTGAAATATTCGAAGCTCGACGCTATCGGACTAAATATGAGAAGAAAAAAGGAAACATCGCGTGCAAAGTTCGCGCGACAAAAACGCACGTTTCCTCTTTCACCCCTTCGGTTTAGTCGTACGGAACGATGAAGCGACTCGAACGCCTGATGCCGCATATAAACAGAAAGAAACGCGGAGGACTCGCTGTCGAGTTGACAGGTAATTCACAGCGCGGAAGGCAGGTTCTTCTGGCGGTAACTTTGATTTCGTGACCCTTCGACGAGACCGTCGCGAATTTGTGGAGGAACGAGTGGCAGCTCCGTGACAACCGGCTGAAGATCGACCCTTATTTCTCTTTCTCCCTCCTCTGCTTTAAATTAAACCGTGTTGCTTCTACAGCATGAAGACACTGGAAGTTTTCTTAAAATTTCAATATCGTCGAGCATCGCGGGGGTAGGAATTCATATGGACGACGAATAATCGAGAACCGAGAGAATATTTATGCTAGAGTATTGGCAACTGAATGGAAAATGATTCGGAGAATGCAGGTTGAAGTTTCGTATATACGGTGATACGTGAATATTTTGATTATACCCGATAAGAACGTCTATTGTGCATACGAGATTTATAAAAGTGCATTGAATATGAGGAACAATAAGAAAAATTGGTAGCGAAAATTGAAGTTGAGCGAAATAAGGTTCGAGAAAATGGAATCGTGTGGAATAAATTATTCTAGAATTAAATTGTCATTGTTCTTTTTCTATTGTATCGTTTCATTATAATTCCGTGTATTATTTTATTTTATGTTCATCGAGTAAAAAATTGCCTGCGATCCAACGTTGTATAAATTGTTTTTCGATAAAAAAAATAACCCATATACTTTAGAAATATTCTAGGAATACGTTGAAAAAGAGATTGAACAGAGGAAAAAGAGTTCGAATACGATAACAAGTGTTTTGTTCGTACAATCATGTGAAACGCGAACGAAAGCATAGCAGAAATTTTATTTAAGACCGACATCTTCAACAGAAGAGAATTTAGGTGTAACATCCGCGATAGAAGAAACGTTCTCGTCGTTCTAGCGAGGAAGGCTGTATTTATTGGAAAACCAATGAGATCTTGGTCGTTGCACGAGCGAGCTTAGATCAGAGATAGCACGAAAGAAACACCCGTGGGATTTTAGACGAAAAAGTTCCACTCGAAACTCTTCGCTTTCTCCGTTGCTTAGACGAGTTTTCTGGGACAAGTTTTCGCCCGGCGATATCGTTCTCCGCGTATGCCGTCACATACGCGGCGAGTATTTCGAAAATCCGTTCCTCTACTTTAAATGTTAATTTAAATTCCGTACGACGCGACTTTCTGTCGATGACTGAAGGCTTTAGGAGAGTCGAAACATTCGTTCGAGCGTAAATACCGGGCTCGTTTTATTCGTTGCAGAGATAAAACAGTACTCGAATAATTTTGTCACAGCGACGAGAACGAGAAATGTTTGAAATACTTTCCGATCACCGGTTGTAATTCAGCCGCCACCGGGATTCCGTGGTAGCGCGAAATTTTAAACGACAAATGCTCGAATAGAATTCCATTTTGACACCTAATTACCACGATAATAAGCTTTGGAAATTAGGAACGTCTGCTGACCACACGAGCTACGGTGCATGATTAACGTGGCCAGATTTACGCGTAAGCCAATGACTAAACCGTAATCTACAGGGACTCGAGTCGTGTAACCGGAAAATTATAATTCCCTCGCTCCCGTTCCCTTATGGATGGATTTACCCCGTTTACATCGTCGCTAAACAACGATGAATTCTATTCCAAGTACGTCCTTATAGATTCATATTCGTAGTTCGCGTAGAATTTTCCAGACTCTCTATTCCAATAGCGTAAGAACAATCGAATTCCAAAGGAGTAATTCTCTTGGCTTCTCGTTCGAAACGAAATTCCCGTGGTCCTGTACGATCGTCTTGTATACGATGCATAACCGGAACGTGTAAGAGACACACACGAACAGACACGTGCACTCTACATCTTTTTATCCTCGAACAGAAGCACGGCACTCAGCCGGCTGCGAGCGCATAAGGCGGCTACGAAGTAACGAGGAAAATGCATTTCTGTTTCAGGAAGCGCGTACATCATAAGATGGAGTGCCCCGCAACTGATGGTGGTAGCGGTGCAGTATATCCTCACGGGGCCCTATATGCCCCCGTACGTGCCCCAGACGGCGAATTAGGAGATGGACCACGAAAAACGTGGACCATGTTCGTCCAGGACGTTCTGTCGCGCCCTGTGTACGTGTGTCTGACCTTTGCATCTCGATCTATTTGCAGCGGAGAGCCGCGCTTCAAAATACGATGCATCTGCGAAATACGATATTAGCGTATCGAACGTAATCTATCAACGAGACGAAAACGAGAGTGCCCTTTTTATTTTTTCGTTAATGACAATTTAATAGGTAAGATAGTAAAAATAATAACGAAATAATTTTGCGCTAGGATATATTTAGAACAATTATTTGTTCTATGAAAGGAACGAAACGATATGTTGGATTAATATTTGCGATTAGATTGACGGTTGATGCGATACATTAGCGGAAACAGACGAAATTATTTGTCAGCCGGGTTGTATACCTTTAATTGGATTGTTAATCGCAATCGAATATTAATTAGGGTAATTGAATTATGTATCGGCAGCCGCTGGATTACGGGCTTAATTAGCATCAGATATTTATTGTGAGGTGAATTATCTTGGTAAATTATTTGTCGGAAGTAATGACGTATGAACAGGAAACGAGCCGTTTTCCAGCAGCAATATGACATTACACCACGAGCCTGTACTTAATCGGTGCAATTAGAGAGAAATTTATATGGTGCTCGTCGATGTCTCTCGAATTTTTATTTTCACCTCTATACAGTGTTTTATGGTAATGATTTACAACCATACATGATGACATGCAATTTTCATAATTCTATCATTCGAGAACTATGTGAAACCGTAGTAGAGAATCGTAATGAAAATCGATAAGACTCACGTTCTTTCGATGGTCCAACATAAGGCAAAGGATAACAGTCCCGGCTGATGTAAACTCTTCCTTCTTCTACAATTTGCAAGAAATGGGAAGTTAACTGGATCTTTGAAAATTTGAAATAAAGTTGCAAATACCGAGCGGAGCAACATCGTGACGAGATAAGTCAAGGCTAAAATATGAGTAAAAAAAGAAAAAAGAACAAGACAAACGTTGGAGCTCTAGGAAAACCATCTCCAGGTCTTTTCATCGAAATACTCCGGGGTTAACACGTAGCGCGATAAATTCCGAAAACAATCAAACTCGCCGGAGCTCGACCGCCTTTCTCCCCAACGCTCAAAATGATAAATCTGTCCTATGAGAGTACATACTTGGCGCAGGTGAACAAAACAGACCGAACTCTGGATTCTCCTTGCGATGCGCGAACGTTTTCCATGTTGCCTCGTTCGACGTTACACAGAGAACATACGATATCGCGTCAATTAAAACGGTATCGCCGTTCCAATTGGGGAAAAACGCGATGTTGTTCGATAAATCTCGCAGATTACGCGATCAACCGGAAAGGGAAAAAGGAAGAGGAGGTGAAAAACTGGAAAGAGAAAGCCGGCGTGGCCGCGATCAGAAACAAGGTGTCCCTAAAGACAGGGGAGGTACGTGCGTAGGTTGCGTAGGAAAGTCGCTGAATGGAATCTGCGATGTCGGAGACTTTTCAAGCGCGACCAGGAAGTAGCATTCAAGTAGATAACCCTCGAGGGAGAGAAGGGGGAATTTGATTAATGCTTCGGCACGTGAAAAATGGCGCTCGTGTCCTCGCGAGCGAAATCACGAAGGTTGGCAGGAACGTAACGATGGTTTTCGTGATATTTTAAAAACGGTCGCCACCGGAGAATCCAATTATCGAAACGGTTCGTTGGATCGTTGCTCGACGGCGGAAACTTGGTTCTCGTTTCTCAAAAAATTTCACGAACCTCGGCAACTCGCTGATTTTCCTCCCGACTCGCTTCAACTTTCACAAATTTCATCTCATTTTCTCCCTTTTTTTATTTTCGTTCTCTCTCATATTTTTCACCCGTTTTGCAATTTTTCCTTTTTCCCTGATTTCCCGATTAATATCAGCGCAAATATTAATGCGTACCATCGCGTCGGTCGAAATTAATTTCTTCGTTGCGTTTTAATTCGCGGGACGCGTTGAAAATTCCTCGATGAATGGGGCATCCGGCGTTCGAATTTCGTGCTGTTTCATCGACAACACTGGCCCACGGATGGCGTTACTAATTTATCGAAATACATTAAAAATCCATGCCGCAATCGTGAATGATACACGAAGGGGAAATTGAAACGAAACAGGCTCGCTTCTAATTTTAACGCGACAAAAGTGTCGCTGAAGTGGTCGGTGAAACATTTCATGAAGCCAGCCGCGCGTTTTCCCTCGGCGCGCTCGTGCCTGACGCGCTCTCAAAGACCGAAATTACTATGATTTCCAAACGAACGTATTAATTCTCGTGGCTCCCTGTAATTAAGAAACTTTCCATTACCGATCGTGTAATCGGCACGTGACATGTAATTGGGTTTCACGATATCGTCTGTGAGAAGCTGCCAAATTGAAATACGCTAGCCGCTCGAATTAATTACCGAAAGAAGACACAAAGACATCAAACGACACGGAGAATTCAATTCCCGGGCGTGACTGGTGAACGAATCGTCTACCAACGTCGGTGTAGGCCCTGGTTAATCGAAAAACGTTGATTCGTAGGCTGTCAGAGACGGTCGTGAATTCGAAATTGAGCTAACATTTCATAATCCAGTCGGTAACGAAACGCAAATATTAATAACCGGTCAGGTGCTTTGTCAGTAATTTAATTTCACGGAGTCCAATAACGAAACATCGGCTACTCGACGATGAAAATTATAAAACGATTCATATCGCTAGTACGGAAAATTTGTTCACATCTCAAGGCTCCCTGGCCTTCTACGTTATCGCGCAACAAGGTCCACAACGTATTCGTTTCCGTTGTCGTTTGTTGGTTTCCGGAAATCGTACAACGTCGTAAAAATTAAAGCCTAGTTTCGGCCACGGATTCTATTTCACCGGTTTGGAACGACGAAACGTTTTCATTGGAAGGAAAACCAGGTTGAAAAGTAAGGGAACAGAGGCTACGCCATGGAATTAATAGCAATAGCAGTACTAGTAATAGTAGTAGTAGTAGTAGTAACAGTAGTAGGCTGGTTGACGCATAATTCTGCTTCCGGACGAATCGGTAGAAACCATTTGTGTGTCTGGTCTGGATAACTCCGTTCGTCGGTCACGCAAGCGGCTCAGGGAAGCCAGTATGAAAAGTTTCGATCGCGCGAAAAGGGCTTCGATAAAGTATCATTCGGTCGGAAAGTCTTGCAACTGGAAAGTTGGCTCACTTCGAAATTGAAAAGTTCCCTTTTATCGGTGATACCGACGGCACGGTGGTATCTTCCACCGAATACCGAGATCCTGGAATAAAGATTCTTCGAAAACATCGACATAAAAAAGAAGAAAAAACGAAAGATAGAGAGAGAGAGAAGAGGGAAAGAAGAGAACGAAGAAGCAGAGAAACGTGATTTCTTGTTTAATGTACGAGAACGAGAGATAAAGCGCGGTGGAAACTCGTACGCGATGCTCGAGGAAATTTCCTTGGAAAACCGCGAGACGACTGATTCGAGCATCGAGAAACGTTCAACGGCTTGGTCTCTGTTTTCGGATTAGCATTTAAATGAAATGGCGAATTAGTGCGCCGTTTTAGATTTATCTTTCACGAGCGAGCGTCGTCAACGCGGCGCCACGCAAAGCTCCGACGCAGTCGAACGATAGACTCGTTCGAATTCGGACCACGAACCAACCGAACAGCTACATTATACGATCCTCTCTACAGTTCTGCTGTAATTACCACCGCCGCCAACGATTTAATCAAGACATCTCCATTTACCTGTTCGTCGTAAAATATTCGAAAATATCTCCGTTCAAATTTCCAATATTATACAAGATATCCGCCTGAATTTCCTTAAACTGAGACAATCGCGGATTTTCTACAAAGACATCGTCGCGGCTGATCGATTACACGGATCGGGACTACGAATTAGGCCAACAGCTTTTCGACGTTCGTCCGTGTCGAGGAGATTCCTGGCCAAAACGGGTAGACGATCGTCACGCAGGGGAAGAGAACAGGCATTCAGATTCGAACCACGAAACAGCGCGCACGGGCGAAATATCTCACGCCAATATAATTGTACGCGTTTCAGAGGTATCATTTCGTAATCTATGTAGTCCTGGTCGGATGGGGGATTATGTTAAGCGATGCGTGAGCGGCCACAGTCCACGGCAAGCCAGGCGTAACAGAGATACTGCTCGGTGACGTCGTTACACGCCACGGGTGTATTGCCGCGTCCGCGGCCCGTGCACGCGTCGATAGAATACACACCTCCCTATTTAGATGCGTGCACGGATAGGAGCCGTGTATCGTCTGGTGCACGCGCGACATGAATTTTATTCACAGCTCTCCTCTCTCTCTCTCTCTCTCTCTCTCTCTCTCTCTCTCTCTCTCTCTCTCTCTCTCTCTGTCTCTCTCTCTCTGTCTCTCTCTCTCTCTCTCTCTTTCTGCCAGCCGTTATTCTATTTCACGGCCGTTACACGAAATTAATACATCGATTGGCGGATGTTTCGTCGCACTGCATCACCGATATTAAACGGCAATGGAATTACTCTACGAGATGATTCTGGAAATCAAAGAGTAGAGCAATGGAACGATGACACGTATAATGTGACACGCGACACAACGGAGTTGTAAAATTAGCGAGAAGTAAAATTGGTTCGTGTCATGGATGTCATAACGAGTGACAATAACAATCGACAATACACGGAGGGCATAGAAGCCAATCAATGTCAGTCTTTCATTAAGAATGATCTACGTCGTGCAAATACCACTTATAATACAATATACGATCTTACATGGACCAGTAACATAAATCACTTACTGCCACACTTCTCTACTGCCACTTTAATTTCGAACTGTATTACAATCTAAGAAGATCGATTTCTATTGAAAAATTGCTATTACAAAACGCGTTATTATTGCAAGATTACATAAAACGACGTAGAGTTCGTTAAGGCTGGTCGAAGTTAGCTCTAGTTTACGTAAGAACCAAGCCCTCGACGAGGCAAAGAATCCAGGTTATGTAAATTACCTCTTAAGTAGATGATAACCCAAACTTAACCCAGATTCGAGGCACGGTTAAGGCTCTCTATCCTCCGTTCGTATCTTATCCTCGGTATATTATTTTTTGCGAGTGGCGATTAGTTGTCGATTACCAAGAACCAACCGTTAAATTTCCCGTTATTCACCGCGACACGAACATCCGTTTCTCGTCGTGATCACGTCCGAAAACGTTCCCGTCCAACATGCATTCCGCGATGCAAAATAAACGAGAAACGCGTTCGCACGCGATCGTCGAGGCGCGCGTTTATCCTTCTGCATGCATGTCCGAAGGCAGACATCATGCTCGTTCACCGTGACACGCGGTCCGATTAATAAGCAGAAAATTGCAACAGTGCGAACAACAACGAAGCCGAGACTAATGGTCGTCCTCGTGGATCGTGCTTTTCTCTATGTTGAATTACAGAAAAGAGGGAAAGAGAGAGAGAGAGAGAGAGAGAGAGCGATAGACAGACAGAGAGGGAGAGAACAGCTGGACGCTGTATATTTAACGTTCTCTGCTTTATATCACGAGCTAGATTGAAATTTAACGATTTTATTTAACGGGGAAATTTTATATTGGACGACCATTGAAATTTTTTATCCAGTTCGATGAATTTCAAAATTACTTCCGCTCGAGTGATTTTTCAATCCTTTCGCTTTAAATATATTTGTTATTTAACATTTTATACAAATTGAGCTCAATAACTATCATCAACCGCTGAATATGCTTCTTTCTGGCCGAAATTCAGGTCGGGTAAGAAGTTTATTCGGTCGCCGGATTATTGGCATTTTAAACGTGTTACGCGCATGGTCAAACGTCGTATGTCGAACAGTGAAAAAAATTCATGGCTAATGTTCGCCTAATTGCGTTACGATAGAAACTGGATCAATTTTATCGAGGTCAGTCAGTTTGGTTTCCGAGGAATCAATCGTATTTTCTAGTGTTAATATTAGAATATTTCATTTTTCAGGGAATTTACGACGAGTAATATTTTATATCGTCGCTTTCACGACACGGAACGTATTACTAATGCAATAACGCGCGGTACCGCGTAAATTTTATTCCGTTTCAAAGCGCAAATATCGCCGCTAATTCAATTTAAAATATATGTATTCGTCATGTTTTTTCGTTATATTAAATTCGTAATAACGTTTCGCGAACAATCATTTTGAACTTGGCCGTCTGACAGTTCTGTAGCTTCTCGAACCAAACGTTAATTTCACATTAACGACGTAAAAGAGGAGAAACGATTCAGTGGATGGAACGATGGCACGAAGTGGTCGTTGCCGTCGAACTCGTTGAACAAACGTGAAAATTCGAAGCGGACTGAAAACCGACCGAGATCCGCGCAATAATCAAAGGTTTACGTTTCCCTGGCAATTTATTGCCTTCCTTCGCGACCCACGCGAGAAAAAAGTTGAAAGTATTTAACTTTACTACGAGATATCACGCGGAAATTTCTTTTCATCGCGGTATTCTCAAAGACCGGAGAAACTTTTACGAACGATGACCATGTTTAGTAAAGTCTCTGTTACCTTACAAAAATATCCTTTCGTCTATCTGCGATCAAAAAATACCAAAGTAAAAAGCAATTGCGAGAGAGAAACGAAGGCAACTTTGGTGGAACGTAAACCGATCCGTAGCTTTTTATTGCGGCAGAAATCTGCTGGGTTAGATCGTTTTGTTCCTCTGTAGGGAAACAAGAGCGCAGAATTTCGTGGAAATTACCGGGCTTTCAAAAGCGAGTGGCGAAACAAAAGGATCGATTTAAATTACTTGGCCAGCGTAAGCGTATTTGCATGATAGTGATTTTCGTGGTTGTGTACGAATCAGCATAATAATACTTCTGAGAAATGTAACAGACCGGAATCGGACAAGCCGCTGTATATATAATATGAAATCAGAGGTTAGAGAGATGGAAGGATAGGCACGATACAGTTAAAATCGGATCCTATTATACATAATCTGTGTTACGGTCCGCGAACTCTTCTCGTCCGGTTTATCACGTGCCGCTCGTGGCAAAATTTACTGCCGCGAAAGTATTGTCTGCGAAACGTGTCCAATCTGTTGCTTCTTCCTTTGATTTCTTTCGTGACTCAGCCCCGATGAAATCGATTAGCCGAATTTTATTTCACACCTGTGATCATTGGATTGGATTTCTATACCGATTTCTATATCGACACGAGAAAGGAAATTCATTCACGAACCACGTCTAAAATTTCGTTTCGCTTATTTAACGTCAGAAGGAAGTAGGTTCGCTGTTATGAAATCCCGTTGAATTCGCAATTTGCATTATGCGAAATTTATTTTTAATAAAAATCAGAGACAGCTGGGAAATTTTTTAGTGGGACCGCGTTCGCGGGATTAATATGAAAAAAACTTGGCCGGGAAATATCTTTAAAATCCATCCGGAGTTTTAATCACCCACCGCTGCCGGCAGAACCAATAAAACTAACCCCATACATATCGAAACAAAACGAGGCCACTGTTCGTATTTCGTTATTTCATATTTACCGGAAAAACAGGATATCGGAGATTAAAGAGAGAATACAGAGGCAGCTACTATGGAGGAATATCTTGTCTAGTTTCGATCGCGTAAAAAAAAATAAAATGAGAAAAAACATTGAAAAATGCTCTTCGTGCAACTGGTATCGAATTTATATCGCTTTAAACGAATCGTCCAAGAATTTCTTACAAAATTCACCATCACCGTGTCGTTGTCACAAAACAGGAAGGAAGAACGGAAGAGCCACGAATATTTAAATTACAAACAGGCTGCGAAATTCAACCCCGCTGATCCTTATCGTTGTATACGCAGGGTACAACTGCATCGGGCGTCATAAATGTGTACTCGTTCCACCGAGAATCACGACGATCCCGTCAGAAACGCGAACACACGCGGTACTAGAAGAACGAAAGTTGGGTAGAAACGACAAAATGGTTTGGCGTTCTAAGTTGAAACGAGAGAAATAAAGAGAGAGAGAGAGAGAGAGAGAGAGTAAGTAGCGTTGGTGAGGGTGAAAATAGAAGAGAGAAAGAGAGATCGTCGTACGGTGTGGGTGGAGAGATCCTGTTATACACAGTCTGTATCATCACTTTGCGATGTACTTGCGAGCTTTTCCCGCCTCGTTTAACACGGCCCATTCATAATAGGGTGACGGCCGTAAAAGTATTGCCGGTTATCGCAGCGGCCGCACCACGTACCTCGCCAAACATTGTCCGACCTCCGATTTACCACCTCTACTGAACCACGGAGGGACACCTATTGTCCTGAGTTACGATGCACCGAGGTTGCCGACCCACGGGCCGACACTTTTACGGGCAACCCCTGCGCCTCATAATTGCCAGATTGCTACGACAAAACTAGCTATCCTTTGCCTGTACACCTCTACAACTATCGGCGAATAACACGATAAATCTCGCTACCAGCACGCCGACACAATGCAGTCTGTCGTTTATATTAAATATCGTAACCGGGTAAGAATTACATCGGCAGATAGTCATTAATTACAACACGCACAGGTCGATTTCCATGAGTTTTTTTTACTTGCGTATTTTTTTCTAATTTAAATCGATTTTTCTGTCACGATGTAATACGAAATAAACGGAACGATTACTCTCGCGGTTACGCTTCGGTCCCTCGCGGTTCGAAGCGAAGCTGCACCGAATCGTCTTTACTTCTAACACGTAAAATAAATACTTTTGTATCAAGAGATTCAATCTCGTAGAAATATATCAACGTAAACGTGGTTAGTTACGAAGATTTATATCCAACCTGAGGATATTTATGCATTTGCAGAAAATTTAAACATGCAGAATACACATTAGTACGCGAAAATATACGAAACGTCCGATGCGAAGTATACGTTATAACATTTAGGAAATTAATCGAGTCTCCGTAAAAATTCCACCTCTCTATCCGATAAAAATATAAATTTCCATTAACATCCGCAATGTGTCTGCAACTATGGCAAAATTACAAACAGCCACTGAATTCAGTCTATCGAGTTACGAGCCTCTCGCGATAAAAATGTTCACCGGCACGGTAAAGGCATAGGAAGCTTCCTACCTCTTTGTTTATCGTCGAGGCAAAAATCCAGAGATTGAAACGAGATGCACGTTGCAGACGTTTATCAAAGTCTTGTTGTATCACGATAATAGAAATGCTGCGAGATGTATGACGTTTAAGTTCCTCGGGGAACGGGTCGAAGAGATGGCTCTCGTCTCGCCTAATCGGAAAGTTTGATTTAAAGACGAAAGGTGGCCGCTTTGTCTTCCTGTCGATTTAAGGATAGCACGCAGCGTACTCGGAAGATCGGGGAGTTACGAGCTGAACTTCATCTACACGGGCCAAGTTTTCCGCGAACTTGGCGAATTTATTTCACGGCCGTATCAGACACGCTGATCCCTCGGAGCTTTCGAGGAGCTTTCAGATTCACATCGACCGACTTCCGCGGGAATGTTTCGAGTTTCCGGTGTTTCTCTACACCGGGACCGAACTTCTGTTCAACGAGCAGGCCGAGACACAGAGCAATCGCTCGATCGTTAAAGCGTCGAAATCCCTTAACGTCGTTCACGTTTCGCAGTAAAGCTAAGAGAATTCCGGAACTATCCGTTTTATCAATTCCTGGATAAAAGCTGCCTCTCGCTGGCCCAACGATTGTCTCGAAATCTGCTTTTCTTCGTTACCGTTTTTCCTTTTTTTTTTTTTTTACGAAATCTATGAAACAATAGGAAAGACTTTCTGCAACCTTGAAGAAGGAAGAGGTTACGCACGGCACTGTGTAAAAAACTTGGACCAAAAAGTGTGTTGTTTTTACAATCGAATATAAAAACAATGTTATCGCGATTTGATAATTCGGCCCAAAAATATCGCTCGCTATTTCGTATACTATTCTCGTTGTATCTGACAGCAAGACGTACGAAAGTTGAAGATTTCACAGGCACACGAGAGGAGAAAATTGCACGATATCGAGGAGTGATAATAAATTCCGTTTGTTGTTGATTTTTAAGATCATTAGGGAAAATTCCTCGTACCTACTCGTTTTCTCTCGAACCACTTTCAAAACGACATAGGTTTCCGAAGGAATCTCGTTCTTTCGCGAGACGATCGCGACGCGGCTCTCCTCGCAAAGGTTGGCGCACAAATTGCAAATACAATTGCACCGATCCATCGATAGGCAAATTGTGAAACAAGTTGAAAGTATTATTGCTTATACTTTAATGTATCGTTATATTATATCGAATGTTTTACGTAAGGACCGCGACTCGAGGTAAGTAACACTTTCGGTGCTCAACGGCAGACGAACGAAGGTTTATAAATTATATTATTAGACGACCGAAAGTCCCCGAGGCAAAAGTACCTCGTGGACGAACAAAACGATCGAATCGAAAGAAAATATTCGAGAGGATGCTTGAAATGGCCACCGTTTTGATCGTCCACGGGACGTAAGATGTAAGGTGAATTGTAAATAGCTCAGTGTATAAATTTCAGTTCCAGATTCATTGTATAAACATTATAAATAAAAGAAAGGGGAGAGCGTGAATTCGCGTGAACCGTTCGTATCGATTCCCGGTCTTGTCGAGAAACCTTCTCGATACGAGTTCGACGCGCGAAATCTCTGTAAATAATCGATCACATAAGAAGTGCCAAATACGTGAGTCATACATACATACATATATACATACAAGTATACGTATTATACATACATACATACATGCATACATACATGCGCATAACACGTAAATACATGCACTTACGATGCATACGAATCGAGAATCGCGCTCGTTTCCTGCAATAACAAACGAGCCGGGTGGATAACCCAGTCGATACCGAAAGTTCGGGAAGAGAGGGAGGAACGTGATAGAATAGCGGATATCCGGCTACGTTAGCCGGCTATTTGAATAATGAATGGCCTGTTGGTTCCCATGACCCTGTAGTCGAACACAGAAGGATTCGCGAATACGTCTCTCGCGATACTTACAGCCGTCTCCATATGATTGTTTCTATTTCGTACGATTATATTTGAAAAGTTGCCTGCTAACGCTAGAATTACCGGAGCGATCAAAATAGATCGACCCATGATTATTCATATTAATCGTTATATTTTAAATACGTACGTTTCAGGAGATTTGTATATATAGCTTTTTGGCAAATTATACGGATGAAGTCTTGCTCTTTGCCGTGTAACGCGTATCTCTTCCTTTTCGTTCTTCACTTTCATCCTTTGTTACGAGTGTCATATTTTAATCGTCGGTGGTTCTAGTGTTAAAATAACTTGGTTAAGCACGTAAATTGTTTTTCTTGGAGTATAATTAGAGCGGAAGCGAAAGAAACGATAAATGTCGCGTCTACGTTGATCGGAATTGTTCGTGAACAGTTCGCGAATTGTTAATGTCGTGGACAGATCTTTAAGCGCCTTGTCTCTTGGATAAACAGTATTCGCTATTCGCTTGCGAGCTCGCTCATACGTTCCCTCGCGAAAATCGCTGCATTGTCGACAAACGTGATTTACAATCTGTTCGTGAACTGTTAGCGAACGTCACTGTGGACGCAGCATAAGGTAAGAACACTACGTTCCTTCCTACTTCCTTTGGAAGTTCGAGAAGGTCGTAGTCGACAGAAAAATCCAATAAACTAGTTTACTGCCAAACGTAATAATTATCGACGGACGAGCTAGACGTATCAGTGTGTTTCTTTATTTATTTGCCAATTGCGGCTGTAGCGACTAAAAGGGCAAACGATTGTTAAAACTCAACGAGGAACGTACAGGTGTGGGGAAGAAAGCGAAAAAAAGAAAACTAACTATAAGGAGATTAACAATAACTAATTATGTCGTCGTAAGTCTCGTATCTCATAGGCAAATACTGCCGAATACCACAAAACCAATCTCGTTTACGCAAAAGCGATTCTTGTTGTTGATTATTACTGTTGAACCGAAACCAAAGAGACGATGCAAAGAGATTAGTAGAACTTTAAAACCGATGATAAGGTTGATTTTGTGGTTGGCAACGTTTACTGTGTTCCTGTAAATAAATATACATAAACGAAGGTGTAACCTGCTTAGATTAACTAACGGCGTAAATAATTATAAAGAATCGTCGCGTCGAGAGGATGGAAACGAAACGCGAGATCGGCAAAATTGCCACGACGTTTGTCTTCTTCTCTCCTCCCACTGTCTCTATATTTCTCCATCTTTCACCTTCCTTCTTGTTCGTGCGAACGCGAAAACAAATTCTAACGATTGCTTTCTCCAATTTCGTACGATTCTCCCTTTTTTATGAAACACACCGGGTGTCGACGCGAGAAAGTATTTTATTAATCGATTCGTCGCAAAGGCGTTGAAGGAAAATATATTTAACGTCTGTCGGTGTCAAATAAATTGGAAACGAATTCCGCGTACGAAGAGCTCGCGATAGCGGATCGCGGCAATTATTAGAAAATTTTCAAGATTCGAGATATTCGTTCCGGGAAACAAAAGTTATTCCTGAATATTCTCTCTAGCGAAATTTCTTAAAAATGTTTTTTTACGCTTTATATAAGGAAAGAAAGAGATTTCGGAACGAATTAGACGAGTCTATCCGTACAAGATCGTTGCACGATTGAGAGAAAGTTCGTAGAGAAGCGTAAGAAAGAGAGAAACTAAAGAAGAGCCAGCGACCGTAGATCTGCCAAAGAGAATCTCTAGAGAGGAGGATACACCTGAACGCCAACGATGAAAAGAAAACGAGCAAAAATAAAGAAAAGCACCGAAAATCGCTTTTAATGTGCACATAAACTCGCTGCGTAGTGTTACTCTAAATGTTGCTACATTTAATATGTAAGTATAGATTGTGTTTTGACCTGTGCAAAGAAAGAGAAAGAATCGGCGGATTTTTTTATTTCGTCACTTCAAGCGGGACGTTATGTCAATTAAAAGTGTATAAAAAAAAAAAAAGAATAAGAGAAAAAAGCCCAGCGAGATATTGTTACCGATGGCTGGTCCTTCCTTTCGGTTTTCCATGGGAATATGTTTTCTGTCCGTATTATTGTACATTTTTCATAATTCCCTTATTGTGATAAATTTATCTAGGACTGTACGAATAAAAGGATACAGAAACCAAAATAACACGTTGTTCTTTATTCCTGAACTATACCTTGCTACAGAACGAGGCAGAATCGAGAACGTTTCCGATCGAATTAACAGAATTTCGAAATGTTAAATCAGAATTTGTATGACCACTTCGTTATCGTAATTTATGTATAGGAAAGTTGCGGTAGTATAAATACAAAGTTGTAAAATGATAGTGTATTCGAATTGAATCTAATTAACAAGCAGTTGTAATCAGGCCCAATGGCAACGCTGATCCGCCTACAAAACTGTGCAAAGTGCGTCCATGCTTGGGTTATATTTCATTTATATGAAATACATAAGCATAATATTCACGTGTAAACCTACGATACTTCGGATTAAGAGATGAAACGAAGTGAATTTACTAAACTTCCGTTTCCAAAGCCTCGGTAATATATTATTTCTGTTACAGGGCTACAAAAGAGCTCGAAACTTTTACGACAACGAAAATATTTCCAACTCGTATTGTATTAAATTAACCCGTATTTCGCGCATTGTCGAGCGAACGTGTTACATCCTTCGTATAGAGAAAATAAAAATTCCAGCAAACATCTGATTTGTTATTACGTAACGTAATTCTACGTAACTGCGACTCGCGTGTAATCGTGTAAATTCGAAAGAGAAATCGGATTAGTGCGTTTAAAAGCCACTGAAAATTATTGGTCTCGTGTACATTATGATAGGTATATTCGGGGAAATAACGTACAAGCTATACCTCATTGAATTGCAGAAATTTACTGTCGCGCCATTCACATTCGGTGCAATTACTGTCGATACACTATGCAAATTCGTCGACAATTTAGTGCTGACTAAAAATATAAAGTATCGAACACGCGTACGCTTTACGACACGCCGCACTGTTTCCCGAAATTGAGTTCCGAATAACATGGTCGCGAAACAGAGAATTTCATCGCTGCACAACGATGTCTTTCGCCATTGCGCTCGCACAGCACCTTTCAAAGTGAAAAAACAATTCCAAAGGTAGAATTTTTCAACGAATTTTCCTCTCAAAATTAAGACACGTGTGTATCAACCGTAAATTCGATTACAAATGTTTATAGAACGAGGGATAAAACGACGAATCGGGAAGAGAAAGAAATGAAATTGGATACGAAGTATTTTCGAGAGACGTAAAAGCATCGGTGACAGCCACGCGGATCAATCGACTTCGTCAAAGTATCATCGTCCTGGCCCTTAAGCTCCTTCCGCGCGAGGAAGCATATCAGATCATCTGATCGATGTAAAACATCGCGACTTCCTTCTTTCAGCTCTGTCCTAGCGGATTCGAGGATTTCTGCTTATATAGGCGGAAGGAACCTGGGTTCGTTAAAAGCTCTCATATAGCGTTATTTCCTATAAAGTTGATCGATCAGGTCGGATATTGCCTGGCCGAGAACCACTGCGTAAACCGATGGGCAAAAGGCAGTAGTTTGTTTAAAACGAGGACGAGACGATATACCGAGGCGTCGCATCTGGCCGTTGGCTTTCAAAATCGAGCTACGTCGAACGAAGAGAAGAAAGCTGCTCCTCCTAACGTGGTTAACGGCCACTTTATTCGACGATCCAGTACGTCTAGGGATAAGAGCGACTTTATTTTACAACACGTTATAAAAGGACCGAAGCAGCTTATTTCAGAACGTCGCTTGCAAGAAGGTTAATAGAAAAGGTGATTTTATTTCAAACGTTTCCTCTTGTGTTTCCTCTCCCCGTACCAACTCCAGGATAAATTTGTCCTTTATAAAATAACACCCTACTCAAAAATAAAGACTTATTTTCAGCAGATCTTCCATTCTTATAAATCGTAGACGATAAACCGTACTTTCCTGAGATTATCGCCGATATAAAATATCGACGGACGTTGTTGCTAAACTATATCCGATCTGATGATCTTCGCCTTATAATTATTACTATACGTGAACATGTATCGTCAACAAATTTACGAACTCTCGTAGAGAGTAGGTGATTTGATATTTATTCCGGCATCGATATCGAGTACCGATACGTTGTCCACGGGTCTATCCCTTCGTAGACCTTCTACACCATACTCGCTCTATATTTCCTCCAATTTCGTATTTTCGATGCGGGCACACCTTTGACTCCGCAGGTACTCGAACAAGACAAGAGATGGAAGACTTAAAGGAACCGCCGCGCCGGTTTCAAAGTGGCACGCGATATCCCCGAAGGACCCTTCTATCGAGGATTTGAATAATTCCCTCTCTACCTCTGTCTTTTCTCGTCCCGGCCGCTAGCCGCGCTCCAGTTTCTTGCGCGTATTCTCTCAAAGATTTCCCTGCACGAGCATTGCCAATTGATTTCATTTAAATCCAATTATTACGGACGACCCAAAAATGTTATAATGGCGTCAGAAAGACTACGCTTTTGACTTTAAAACCTGTAGACAGGTTTCTACGTGCAGCCAGCTTAGGTTTACCAAGAAAGGAAAAAGATAAGGAAGAATATGAAGAATGAAAGGGAATGAAGAAAAAAAAATAGGACGCCTTTAGAGAGACACTAAGATAAATTTATCGTGCCTCTGATCTGATCGTCTTTCGTATAATTCTATAATAAATAATAGTAACATTCGTCGTTGTATTCGTACGATACTCGTGCAAAAAATGCTACCGTAATACAGATTAAAGTAATTCTACATCTCGCGTATCTGATCTATGACTGAGTTTTAGAGACCACAATCTCCGCTGGGTAAAGGTACGGTCAGCGTAACGGCGCTTATATAAGCCGGGATGAAATATTGGGTTTCACCAGAGTTGAATGGTTTGAAATTAAATGAAACATAAGGCCGCGATTCTACACGCGATACGACATTTCTCAATTGTTTCAGGTACACCTTGAACAAAAAAGAAAAAAGAAGAAAGAGAGTATCATCGCGAACTAGACCGACCTACTGTCTGTCCATTGATCGACACGATTTCCCCTCCGATTACGCGAGAATTTTCATTAAATTCTTGCGCTCCGTAACAGCCATACTTCAACGAGTGCTTCGCGAAGTGGAGCGTAAATGAAATCCAGCAGAGTCACCACTGAATGTAGTTGAAGAGGGGAAAAGGAAGCAGAGACGGCAGGAGGGAAGGAGGATCTCCTTAATTAAGATTGTCACCTTCGTCCACACGGAAGCTTGTATTGAACTGGCCGTGTTACCTTCTCTACTGCCAGGAAAAAGCGACTGAATAATGACTATGCATAAGGACGCGCAAAGGATTTCATATAAATGATAATGTTCCCGGTAGCTCCTTCCGTCTCCGGCTACTAGTAGGATGGGCTCAAAGGAATTACAAATTTCGACCGAGGGCCAAAATTGGTCGCATGAAAAATACATTTAAAAATATACCGGGGCCAAGACCTCGCCCCTCTCCGTCTCAATATCTCTGATATTGTCGGTAAGCTCGACTTCCCTTTGACCTTCTTTCCTCCAGTTCACAGGATGGAAATAGAACGAACACTCTGCAACACTCTGCGTTGCACCGTGTTAAAGATCAAGTTTGTACCAAGCATCTTCTCGTATTAAATATCGATAATCTCTATTTCGATCAGTCCATGATGTAAATGGACGTCTCAGTTCGAGACATCCGACAACGTAAGAGAAAAATCTCAGCGTACAATAAGACGATGGTAGGATAGAATGTTTCGAATTTTCCAAATTCTCGTGTTAAACCTAATTACTAGGAGAATATGCAAAGGACTCGCCAGGAATCTCGTGCTTATTCCCATCTTCCCTGCATCCGGCACATCGATTCTCCAACACCCTGTCCATTTCTCAGTCCCTTCACGTGTTTAACCAAAGTTGGTAATTTAGCTAAATTTTGGTGGACGTGGCATGGCTGCGCGACGACATCGACTGCATCCAGCCACTTGACGATAGAGTAACTTAATTCGGTGCATATTCACAGGAAACGAACGGACGATTCCCGTGAGGCGATCATACTATGGAGCAGATTCAACGAAAATGAATAGCAGTCTCATCGAGATTCCTCGGTTACAGATTGAAAATGTACGTAAGCCATACGTTGCTCGCATGGTATCGAGTACATCCGTAGAAACCGAATCAGCCCCTTGTCTGTTCGTCTGTACTTCGTGGCACGAAACAATTACAACGTTCCCCTGTAATTGAAACGAACGGTATTTCCTTCGTTTCGTGCGCTAACTTTTCGTACCGATCCACCGGAGCATTTCTAACGAGGCTTTTAAACTTCCGAAGAATTCCAACCGATAGAAACACATCGCGTTCTTCTTTCTTTTTCCGAAAGAAACCTGCTTTCTCGCTATTCCCATCCTATACCTCGAGCTTTCAATTTCTACGTTCTCTTTTTTTCTGTTATTCTTTTCTGTCCTTTTTCTTCTTTTCGTTTTTCCATCGACTCTCGAACGACGACGGGTTCGAACGGATTTTTCCCCGCAACCAACACGATCGCGTCTCGAATCGAGGACGCCGAAAGAATCGACATAAATTACGCATTAACGGGCGCCAGGCTTTTTCCGCGACGAAACGATACACTCGACTTTAACGACCGTCGGTTTCCTTCGTCGCTCGGGGGAAATGCGGCACGGCCCCCGCGGAATGCGACAACAAATCACATTCAGGAGTACACTCGTTCCTCGCGCACAGGAGCGTACGAAGGGTCTGCGTTTGATGTGTCAGAACCACGTAAATGTGTGCAGGTTTTTCAGTATACGCGCAACACGACCGCGAGAAACTGAGGGAACCGAGTTGTACACGCGGATAGGGGCTGTGCCGCGCGCGCGAACTAGATGCCGGGGAAAAATATTTTTTCTTCGCGCACCACGGTCTGTCGATAACAGCCATATTCGAGAGAGGAGGGTTTCAAGAAGCGAGCCATACCTCGCGACACCGTCGGGATCTCTGAAGCCGTGCTAAATCGAGCCGTGACAGCTTGAGTGCACGGTTTTCACTCTGTTCCGTGTATTTACATACTTCTCCGGGAACGTCGAGCATAATGACGACAAACCGTGACGAGTATAATGGAAAAGCTTAAGAGAAGCGTCGCTTTTTTCTTCGTCAATTACTTTGCCATGCTTCATCGACACGAGCGAAGAGCCGTAAAAACGAAAACCTTCGATTCACGTTGCAAGTCGCGTTTATTTCTTATTGGCGAACCTTGCGTCAGAAACGTGCGAACGTTCCGCTACGAGACTGGTATAGTATGATACAACATGGCAAAATTTCTTGCACTTCCTCTTACAGGAACAGAGATAAACCGCATTTAAAGTTCTGCCTAAGCCAAAGCGACTGCAAACTTAGTTGTAACTGCGCCTGCTTAGTTTTAGCGGAACACGTGTGTGCAGGATCACGCGGAATACATCTTTGGCGTATCGTTTCGATCAACTTGCTTTAATCTGCTTTGTACTGGAAACCGAGCGTGCGCAGTTTCTACAAGTTATCCGTATTCGGGATCGAAGCTCGTTTGAAATTCATGATGGAAAAGGACGATATATCGCTCCGTCGTGGAAATATTTATCGCCCATACGTCAATACGTATAAATGGAAAAGTAATTTCGCCAATTTACGAAAGATTAATCTTTCAGTCCTATGGGTACTCGATGTAGATAGGTCACGTCGCTGAGACCGACTCCCTATGAGAATGCGGCTTGCAAATTTAATCGTAAAGCCGAACCTCGCCATCGATTTTTCATTATCGACTTTGCCTGATATTTAGGGATGACCACAGGCAGAATACATGGGCAAAAAGTTTCGACACTCGTGAGACTCGAGATCGGAATTCGATCGAGTCAGGAAAAATAGTAAAAATAAAGTAAGATTCGTTGCGAGCTTTTATGCCGAGATTTTTTTCGCGTGTCACCGGCACGATCTAGTGTCGCGTCTAATGGAAACATCGCGCACGGGAAAAAACGACGGCCGAACTCGGTTCTCCCTCGGTATCGTTCGCGTAATCACCTTCGCGGCAGTAGATATGCTCTCGACGGATGCGACGATAAATCAACACCGAGGAAAACATGGATGCAAAGAGGTCATCTGTATCTGATGCACCTATCGCCATACGCCGAATGTATCTCCCGCTTGGGACCGGAAGGCCTTTGAATTTTTAAATTTTCTACTCTCTTTTTTTTCCAGTTCCCTAGTCGTTCGTTTTTATATGCATAAGTGTGCGTGTCCACGCTTCGTATTCCGACGGTGGTGGTTTGCTGGAAATTCGCACGTTTACGCGTTAATTCGACGATCAAAGCGAAAAGTTAGTCGCAACATTCGTAAACAGAATGTTTCTTCGATCGACCGGTACGCCACCCCTACAACAATATCGCGATTCATCGAACGGATTAATTATTTCGTTACACGGGATAAACACGAGCAAACCAATTTCGTTGATACCGGATTTATCGGTTTGTTAGTTGAATTTACCGGTAGATTATTAGTTTAATTCGAGTGCCGCTGAATTATCCACACCACCAGCCCGAAATCAAATCGAAAGTTCGGTTAAAAACATTCCCCAACTGGCCAGTCGCGCAAATATGCCAACGAGTTTAGCCGAAGACCGGGCAAACGGTGAATATTTCCGGTTAAAGTATCGGTACACATGATCAGTGTTCGAGTAGAATTAACAGAGAAACAGTTCCACGACTCGACTATTCGAAAATTCGAGTCTACGAAAATATTGCACGCGTCGATCGTAAGTTTTCGGTGTTTTTCCACCGTTCGCTTGCCCTGTAAACAACGAAACCAGCGTACAATTACAATGCGGTAAAACAACGAAGAAACGCCCTCTCGCCTCGAAAAAAAAAAAAGAACGGTTTCAAATTACAAACACTAGGATAATTTGAACGGAAAAATAATAAAACAAGAAGCACGCTTGCGAATTACCATGTTCCATTAATTATCTGATAGCTTTTACGTGAAATTTCATACGGTCTAGAATACTAGAAGTACTACTACTACTACTATACTACTATACTAACTAGAAGCAGTGGAATTCGTGCAAGAAGGAAATAGACCGAACGAAAGTGTAATTTATAAAACTGTCGAATCGAACCGATAGAGACGAAACACAAAATTTCTCTGCGACTATCGAAGATCCTGAGTACGATGAATGACAATGAACGGACAGGTAGACAGGTGAAATCAACAGATTGATATTCTCCTCGGCGTCGATACCAATCGCGAGTTTGCATACGTAACCGGTACTTTCGCAGAGGCTATTATTCTCGCTGCATTTCCGTCGGAAGATGCATTCGATGTATCAGATAAGGGAGAAAGGGGAAGAGATCGAGGACACGGGAGGAGACGAGTCGCGCGAGAAGCAGGAAGTTCCATTTTTGTTTCGTCCCGGTCGACGCATCGACCGCCTTCCAGCAGCATACAATGTCGATAGCAGAGTTTCCATAGCCGGAATTATTTCCGGTTAATATTCTACCAGGCCGGCAGCAGCTAGATATAATTAAAAACCCCGCCATCCTGCGGGGAGCGCCTTCCACCGCGAAATTGCATGTAAAATTGGACCGAACACGCACACGTGCTCCCCGCGCCAGTGTCCGTGTCCGCGCGTGTATCGCGATACCGCAAAACCTCAGCGCGAGCTGGCCGTAGGTAATTTTCCAGAGGGGCGACTGTTCTCTACGTCCCTTTCTCTCTCTCTCTCTCTCTCTCTCCCTCCGAATCCCACACCCCTTTATCCCTCGCCTCTGTTCCCTATCGTTGGTGAAATCAAAGCTCGGAAAAGAAAATCCCGAAATCCCGTGACCCGTGCGTGTCAACTGCATGGCTCTAGTTTTACCGCCGCTAAACACACTGGCCGGACCGCATTTTGTGTCGGCGTACGAATGCGTTTGACTCGCGACACCAACACCCCTGTAACGTGACACACTATTTCCCGGCACAGACACGTCGAACCTGTACGAATTTCCATCAATCGATTTTCAACGTGTTTTATATGTATATAGAGGCTAGAGTAAGTGTCCGAGTGAGAGAAGATGCGTGCAGTGAGTTTGTGAGATGGTGCGTTTACGATGGTCGATTAATCTATCGTCTTACAGTGTCGAGACACAAGTGCATTTAGTATGGATATTGGTTACGATTCGACAAATGTATTTATGTATTTATTTGATTGTATTTATGACGGACTCGCGACATTTATGACAGACAATTTCTGTCGCGACAAGAGATTTCGCGATTACTCTAACTGTAATTCCAATTCTTTAGACCGAAACTTGTCAGTTAAAAATTCATGATAAGAATTCTTTATTAAGAATTAGTTAAATATACATTTATAAAATTAAAAATATCGTGCAAGGAGCAATGACTGAGCTTAATTTAGGCAGTTCGGATTAGAATCGTACAGAATCGGATAGAGAATGGTGCTGGTCGATATGACAACGAGGAAGAAACGATAAATACACTATTCGAGGGTCACGTGAAAATCTCGAATCTAGAACGAGAGTGTCAGATGCAACGGTTTGGATTCTCTGCCGCTAAACACGTTGCTACGACCGCAGCTCGCGGTACTTTCGTAGAACTAATATATGTGTCTGAGTTGTGGTCGATTTGCCTCGTAAAGTGTCGGTATTTGTAAATGGCAGCGAAGCAAGTCCTGCGTTCGTATTACTCATAACGCGAATACTTGATTTTTTCTTCGTCACGTCGCTGAGCTACGTTTGAAAAGTGACCCCCTTCCGCTCATGGTGAAAGAGTACATTCCATCGCTGTAGTCGCGCGTGACTACTCGGTATATTAACTTCTGGTCGCTGGAAAATTCGGCGTGAAATTTAATTTTCACCCGGCCGACAAACTGATGTCCGGTTCCGGTCGATTTAATTGCAAAACACATTGGAATCGCGAATGAATTTCAGTTTCCATGAATCCTCAACGTGGTTTAATTAGAATATAATTAGGCTTCGTTCAATGCTCGCGCTGTTTTCTTTGCGTTCGTGCGCGCGGAAATCTTTCGCATAAAGTTCCCATTTGTGGTTCGTTTACGAACACGGACAAAAATGTAAAAGAGCGTACGAAACCACGGGAAAAAATTTATTCGCTGGTAATAACTAGATTAAAAAGAAAAGAGGGGAAAAAAAGGTAACATCGAAATGGATACAACGAAGGGAAAATGTTGCCAGATCCATGGTACATTAAATCTACGACGATACGTGATTGGAGTGGAACGCGTGTTTCTTGTTTCGTTCTTGGATAATCCCTCGACTTTCGAACCGATCGAATAAACATTGATAAAAAATTTGTTACTTCCGTGAGCAGTAGCGGCGAGAAACCCGTTAAAAGGTATCTCGATAAGATATTCATAACGAAACCTCCTATAGATCCTCTTCGGGTTAGCTCCGGGTCTCAATCCACTTTCTACACCGTAGCGTGCATTTATATTTAATGTAGCGTTCTTTAAAGAAGGGATTAAGGGAGATGACTTGCTACCCGCCACGCGCGTCCCGATCTTTCAAATTTTCACAGAATAACGACAATATCTCGTTGTGTTCATCTTTAGCGTGTACCACTCGTCATGATTTAAGCGCGAAATTACTACCGAACAAACACGTCGATGCGAAACTTTTAATTTATCCGCGCTTGAAAATACAAACAGCACGCGTGTATCTGCCTAGAAAATATATATTGTTGTGCAAACTTTGCGCGCAACCATTCTTTTTTCAATGATTTCGATAAAGCGTAGGTACGTTTTATTGAATTTCAGCGCTCATATTATGACTTAACTTCATACTCTCCCCTTCACCCCAAAAATATATATTTGCCATTAAATTGGTCGAATTAAAGGTATACAATGGAAGGAATTATGAAGAAAAGCTGACTCGTTCCCACTCTCTCCTCATCTCCTTCTACAGAAATCGTTTTATCGAAAAGAAAATCGTTGTTTGGATGGAAATTTTGAAATATCGTATCGTTTCACCTATCGCTGAATGCCCTCTGACGATAACGAACAACGTAACTTGGCCCAACACGTTGGTCGAAATGACTGGCCACGATACTTGCCCGGCAATTATCGAGCATTATCGATTCAAATTCGAGACTAATCGGCTCTAACTCCCGGTAGAACAGCATTAAGCACTGCACCGACCCGACGCGACGTCGGTAATATTTTATGAAATTGATAATCATCCGTCTAGTATTTCCGGCGATTGCCGTCGCGTTTCCCGCTTGAAACCCTGAACACTTCGGGTGGGGAAGCGAACGTTTCTGATTAATCAAATAGGAACATTGAAATTCCGACTCTGATATCCGAATGTATGACTTTCGCGCAGCTACGTGACATATGCGCCTGCACCTACACGCTTACACGCGTGCGCGCAATGCAGACGTATGCTAACTAAGTAATACACACCAATATACACGGAACCGTAATATAAACCAGGCTTAATGCTTCGCGGTTGGCACGAAGTTTCACGAGGTTAAGTTATTCACATTCTGTAAACCCTCGGGATATAACCAAAGAGAGGTGGAAGTGAGAGGGTGGCGTGGCAGAGGTTGCTGAGAATTACCAGAACAAGAAGAACTTACTATTTTCCGCATCGACGAACCTATAGCAGAAACCATGCCAAAAAGTAATTACACCAGCACACGTGTACACGCGGAACTCGAGGTCAATTATATTTCTTGCTGGTCATCTTTGTGATCTCTTTCTCAATGAAAGGTCGATGTTTAGACAAAATGAGGAATATACATGCAGGATGAGTCTCCTAACGGGATGACTTAAAATAATTCGGAAGTTATTCGTTGTACGGAGAAATGTTTCAAACAAACGTTGCATGGTATCTAGGAGGACACATGGTTATACAATTTGTTTTTAATTAGCTTACTTTTTTAGGGTGATATGGGTTACCTTCAGTTTCTTTAACGAAATGTCTCATATTTTTTCTCAAATTCGAATAAATCGTCAAATTTTGGGTAAAAAGGTATTACACAAAGTGGAACTTGAAATGAATAATTACCGAGGTGTTTTCAAATTAATGATCTTCTATTAGGAAGTACGCTGTTGATTCTTAACACGTCTTTGTTTGCCGTACGTCGTGTTTGTAAACCTTAGATTTTATTATCTTGGCCCGATTATTTCCTTCGGGGAACACTAAAAAATGAAGTTTATCGCGAGCCATCAACGACAGTGGAAAATATGCGAGAACGTATTATTAGTGCATGCGCTGCCATAACCACCGGAACGCTCGAAAATATTCTTCGCTCACTGATAATTCGATTACGCAAGTGCATCAACGTGTAATGAACAGCACTTCGAGCACCGCTTGAAATAAAACCTGTTTTAAAATATTCATTTTAAGTCCCACCGCGTGTAACACTTTTTATTAAAAAGTACAAATTTGACGATTTATCTAAATTTGAGAAAAAATATTGGACGTTCTATTTAAAAAACTGAAGGTGACCCTAATATCTCGCTATAAAAGTAAGGTAATAAAAAAGCAGATTAAAGCGCTGTATGTCCCCCTATATACCGTGCAACTTTTATTCGAAACATTTTTTCGTACAACGAATAACTTACGAGTTATTTTAAGTCGTCGTGTTATGACACTCACCCTGTATATATATAGTTGATTTTCTTTCTTTATTTTTTTATTTAATAATCGATGACGAAATAATTTTGGATTCTCGTGACTGGGCCCGATAAATCAGAAAGAATTCGATCTTAGCCACGGAAGATCGTAATTTGTCGGTGAGTTCAATCTTCTATCGAACGGTACGTCACACACTGCGAGTCTGGGGAAGGCACCCGCGCGCATCAATTATTCGCGGCGGAACACGCGATTACGGGATACGTGAGTTCGAAAGAGAGAATGTAAGTATAAATGCGATGACCCACCCCGAGTCTTGCCCCTATAAAAGTTGCATTGCCGAACGGGGGAACCTCTCATGAATGTTCCATCCCAACAAGATGCCGTCCGGTGAAATCCACCAAGTGGCACAAGCCAGAAATTCTTTTCTCCGCTAAGCCGGCAAGGGCTCGATACAATGGTTTCGACGAAGGAAAAACCTGCGTCGCTATCTGTCTCCATTATGTTTCTCAAGTAGTATGAATTTAAAATAGCATTCCGTAATCGTCGATTAAATCCTCGTCTTCTTTTGCATTTTTAATTTTATGTTTTTTTCGCTCGATATTCAATCGCAGAAAGTATCCGGCTGATGTCGGCGGAGTTTCTATAGAAGAGAAGAGAGAAACGATCAGAAGCAAGCAATTCCATTCGAAGAATAAATAAATCGTAGTTACGATTCGAGGAATAAATTCAATTTTAATTTTCAATTCGTCCTTAGCCATTTTTACGTTGTTCGTTTTATTTTCCTTCTCCTCTTTCATTTTTTTCACCTGATATTCCACTGCAAACGGTATCGTTCGTGCCAGAGAAGTTTATATAGAAAAAAAGAAGGGGGCGGCGATCAAACGCGAACAACAGATCAACCGAATGCAATGACATTTTAACTATGCCAACAGTCAGCGAGTCTGCAACGACCATCAAATATGTCACAGGCTTGAAATTCCCTTTGATGACCCGTATACGTAATAGGCCCCCGTCCTGTTAACCGATTGCTTCAGCGGATACGTCAGGGGACAGTCTACATTGTCGTGTACATTGTATACACGTATTAGAAATCCAAACCGGTGTACTTTCAACCCTAGTTACGTCGGCGTGTTCGTCCGTGCTCTTCCAGGAGCTCATGAACTCCGCATAAACTGACCGCTAACTACTCCGCGAGTAGTTTGAATTGCTCGCGTACAATGCTTGGATGTGTCCACTTAAGTAGTAAACGCTCGACCGTGAAGCAACGTCGCGGAAATTGATATCAGCGTGTACTAACTGCTGTGTTAATTGAACGGAACGAGTTTCCGTGGAGCGACAACGATAAAGGAAAACGCGAGGAAAGTTTCTGCCAGAGGAAGGACGCGTTTCCTTCTCATCGAAAAGGGTCGAAAGAAATGCGTGGACGTACGGTGGAGGCGAAGAATAATCGATTTCGTTTTCTTAACGGTTCGAGAGAATCGGCCAATTATCGGACCGCAAATTGATCGTTCCACGTTAAAGTAAGCGGAATTCGGGACGATGCAACGCCCGCAGAAGTGCAACGCGGATAACCGTGAGCCGGTCGATTAATTAGTATCGTATCGCGACGCGAGTGGCACGCTTAATTTCGCGCACGACCCACGCTGGGAAGTACTGGCGAGAATCGGCCGGTCTCTGTGCGAATCAATTACCGATTATCCGTTTAGCAGACTCCGATAAACCCCAGTGAGGTTTCAAGGAATGTGAAACGTTGCTAATGAAATGCTTCCAATACGTCCGATACTTTTCGGTCTCTGGATCGAGTAACATTAAACGAGGAAGATGAAAGCGACCGCTGATAAGTAGAATGAATCGTAAGACGAATAAAAATGGAAATGAGATCAATGGAACGTACCGTATCATGTACTGCGAATAGGTTCCAATTTCATTAGAAAATCTCGAGCACACGTACGTGCTTCGACGAAAATAATGATGCTTTTACACGTAAGTAGACTCGAATCTTGAACAAACGGGTTTAAAAGATGTAAACTATATCTTCAAGCGGGTCTGTATCTTTTATCAGCACTTTAACCGGAAGCTTCTTATTTTCCGCAAAGACGTATTACGGTAATACTCTTGTTATAACTTTCTCTTTATAGTATTGGATACAAGCAAAATCAGAATATACTGCACGTGTAGCAGCCTATATCTTTAGAACACCAAAGTTCCCCTAATTAAGATTTTATGTTTCAGGTTTAAAATATCTTGTCGAACGATACCCACCAAATATCGTCCCGATCGGCCACCGGAACCATTTGGAAGGATATCCTAGTTTCCTTATATGTAAGTGCCTCATACGAGAGTTAGGTATCCTGCAAGTGAATTCCATATTATCCATATTATACCGATGATAAGTATAATAAAACTGCAACCAAAAAACGTTTCAAATTTTATGGTCAAACGCGACTACTTTCTTCGAAAAATCACTATGTGATTCCTTATAAACGTATTGGAAAACGTTAATGATACTTGATAATGCGAACATCACAAGCTGCAAACCTAGTGGATGACACAACATTTCCTCTGCCGTACATACTGCACAATTATTTGTGAAACGTGCTTTGAATCCAGTTGACAGATTCAAAGAAATGGTACAAAAAGGCATTAAAATTGTATATATTTTCATCGCTTCGATTCAGCCACATTCGCGTTTCATTGTAAAAACGTAAACGGTTCTGCTTACGTAACTAAAAATGAATACAAAACTGTTCTACAAGGTAGAATGCAAGGTAATCTATGCGTAAACAATTTGTGAACGATAAAAATGCAAATGTTTTAACGGATAGAGTCATTATATTAATAATTAATAATTTGCAAATCGCGCCACACGATTTTTTATAAATATTAAAATATATTCAATCTGAAATATTTCCATTGAAACAGGCTCTACAAACTTGTTAGTCTGATAACTAGTCGATATGAATATGTATGTAAGTACTGACTATAAATTGTGCAAATACTTATGGACAGTTTTCCGGTAAAACACATTCGTTAGTGGCTTCATTTCGTAAAGTACCTCCGACACACTGACAGCTGGGGCCGGAAACACATACCTGAAGAACATTTATCGATAACGTTAGAACACAAATGCGCAGCCATTTTATGGTAGATTTTAAAGTTTGGTTTTCAATAATCTATCTGTATCTGAATATATGTTGACAAAATTCAGTCACATTGATATTCGGGCACGGACATCTCTGTATTCATTTCTTTGTATAAGCAAGGATGATATATCAGGTCTGTAGGTATGAAACCGGAATTTGCCTATAGATGACCCTAGCTGATAATGTAGTTATCACTAAACTGCGTCATTGATGCCAAAAGTCTTTGTTGACATCTCACGAACATTTTCGACTCAGAACAATACAAGTTTCATACAACAGCATAGTTTGTAATAGCGTTGAACATGTCAAATTTTGTGCCTGGAAATTACGATTTGCGGACAGCATTGATTTTCTGTTACCATTTGAAGAAAACTGCTGCAGAATCGCATCGAATGCTTGTCGAAGCTTACGGTGAGCATGCTCTTGGTAAATCACAGTGCTTCGAGTGGTTTAAAAAATTCAGAAGTGGCAATTTTGACACGAGGAACGAAGAACGTGGAAGACCACCGAAAAAGACCACCGAGCTGTTAAAACCTGGCGAAACCGTTAATACTGAGCGCTACCGACAACAAATGATCGATTTGAATCAAGCTTTGCGTGAAAAACGACCAGAATATCAAAAAAGGCAACACAAAGCAATTTTGCTTCGTGATAATGCACCATCGCATACAGCAAAACTGGTCAAGGAAACGATCGAAGCGTTCAGTTGGGAAATATTTTTGCACGTGGCTTACTCACCAGACTTGGCTCCGTCCGATTACTATTTATTTGCATCGATGGGACACGCACTTTCTGACCAGCACTTCACTTCTTACGAAAATGTACGAAAATGGCTCGATGACTGGTTTGCCTCGAAAGAGCGACAGTTTTTTTGGCGTGGCATCCACCAATTGCCAGACAGGTGGGGAAAATGTCTAGCCAGCGATGGGCAATACTTCGAATAAAATATTTTTAATCATTTTCATACAATAAACGTGTATTTTCTATACAAAAATTCCGGTTTCATATTTACATACCTGGTAAACATCGTTGTTGCTTATTCTATGACAATGTGAACCATTTCTTGTAGTTTGAGGATATATAAACAATTTTTCTTTTATACAACAAATCTTTTATTAAACAAATTTTCAGTTATTTTTCGTGTAATTATTGGACACCCTATGGATACAATAAAACGATGCAAGAAATTGTTTACATACTCTCAAGCTACGGTAAATGGTTCGTATCTTCGTAGAATAAACAACGCGATATTTAAATCATCGCATCTTATGCAAAGCAACGAATGCAGAGATAGCGATGTGTCTAAATATCAACGCGACTATATCAAGCAATTTTCAATAACACGATCGTAAAGCTGTGCGTAAAATATCGGATACGCGATATGGTCTATAAAATGGCCATACATACGCGTTGATTTTTACTCACGAAACATTCGACTATCCTTAACGCAACAGTATAACATATCGCGCAGTTGCGCCAAAACTGACGCAACTCAGAAAACACATTTTTCGAGTTATCACCGTGAGAATATTACAAAAATACTCGTTGACCGATTATGCAAATATTAATTTGACCGATACAGCAGAATAGACGCTGTTGCTAATTCGAATGGAACTGGCCTATATTGTAAGAAAGTGTCTTATTACCAATTTTGTCGTGAATCTTGATAGAAACATGATAGATATATTATATTATATCTATCATGATATTATCTGCCGATTACCCGATCAATAATCACCCAATTTCTTTCCCACCCGTCCCAAGCATCGGGTCCTCCACTTTCTCGGGTTTTCGTACGCCTCTAATAATTTCATAATACTCACGGGACCAGGACCACCTGGAAAAAGTTCAATACGTAGACCAGGGAGTCTGCCGGAACTGCGGGGACAGGGGTTTGTGATATTCGGGTGTCTATCATCGCAACTTGGTTCGCACGACAGTCCACAACGAATCCATTCTTCGTTTGTTGAGCAAACTGATGCGGTTGCAGTCGAGCCTACTAGTGTCGCATAGGCATTTATGAAAAGCAAGAAGCAAAATAACGCGGATAAGGTTTGAAGACAATGCAGAATACTTACAATCAGCGAGAACCACAACGACAAGTAAGAAAGCTACGACGTATGACGGCATGATGGCTTTCGTTGAGAATATTCGTTCGGTTAGCAGGTTTTCAGCGCGTTTTTGCTTTTAATGTGAAGGCACCGATGTTCGTGATTTTTATATGGCAAATTTCTGCCTAAAAACACGCATTTGTTTGGACAATGTGTGCTCCATGTAGATAACACGTAGCAATAAATAACAGGCGTTTAACGAAGTTGATCAATGTATTTGGAGTTAAGGTGGAATTAACCGATGGAATTGTCGGAATTTTATTATATTTAACCTTACCATGCGGATATTTTTAACCTTGCTTGTTATATACAAATTAAAATCGTTATAGTAACATGAGATAAAACATATAATGGGTAAGTTACGTCGAATATTACCTGTTCTATCAGCTGTGTTAGATAAGTTGGAATAATCTAAAGGCTAGTTCTAACTTGAAACATATAGTATAAATATATGAAATTGGCATTCTTTGGTAAACGTTCTTTCTAACAATGTCAATGCAACTCGTGCCGACCAACAATATTTTTCGAGTTTTCCTTAAACCTTGTCCGCTGTATCTACAGATAAAAGTTGCTATTATAAGAGTAATAAGACAAACACGCAATAAATAACAATAATAATAATAGCACACAATAATAATAGATAAGTGTCGTCGGAAACTATGCGTTTTCCAGGTAGTTTAGATAGGCCGGAGTGACTTAAAGACCAATTTCAACTTAAAAAACACAGTATTTATATTTAAAACTAAAATTTTCCGCCAACGTTTTTTCTAACAATGCGAATGAAGTTCATGCTGACGAACAATGCTCTTTCGAGTCTTTCTTGAACTATCGACACATGCCTTTCGGAAATAGAACTTGTCATCGTTGAGATTCACTGCAGTCGGCTAGAGAGAACTTTAATACGTAACGTATAGAATATTCTTCTCTACTGGTACCAAGTTTATTCATTTTCCTTGCGATTATCGATATCTGACATTATTTTAATCTTTATAAAAATATCCTGCTTTAGCGACACCACCGAATAATGTTTGCAGAAAGCTGCAAAAGTTTATATTTTATCCTGGGCCGTTACATAAAACGCCAGCGACTTGCCTTTTAAAACCGGTATCGCCTTCATATCGGTGAGATAACAGCAACGCAACGACAAAAGTTTCCATTTCGTGGTTTCGTTAATGAAAATTTTACACTCTATCGATTTTAGTGACCCAGATTATTATGTTATGAAAGTCAACATCCCGATAATGAATAATTCGGCGTGTACATAATATAACCATTACCAAGCCTTAGTTTCCGAAATACAATAGGACTTTAATTATTCGAAGTCTTTTTCGACCGTTCGATCGGAATAATGTCGACCAGTAGAGGGAAACAAATATTTTAAATACACCTACCTACGTGTTCATTACTATTATACCATTTCTCATAAAATCGCGGAATCGTCGAGCACAAGGTCCAGTGAAGAAAGCAGGCGAAAACTAGGGTAATTTTAACGCGTTTGACAATGAAAATAACAATATGCACGACTTAGGTGGCGAAGAAATCGTGGGAATAATCAAAGGGAGATTTAACAGTAACAAAGACAGCAATGAATCATGTTAATAGAAATATTTAGACTGTACAGCGCATGTACACACACACGTACATACAATTATGCTAATTTTATTTTTTTATATCTTACATTTTCTCATATCAAAGTGACGTTGAGTTTTTTAAACTACACCGTGTATTTTTTATAGCCTTAGCCGATTCGAGATAAGCTGCCCTCCATGTCCAGTTTTGGGATCACTGTACTCCAGCTGTTCGAGCTGCCCTACTTTCGTTCGTGTAAGAAGGTTTGCTCGCGCCCTTCCAATCGATTTTTAATCGTCAGCAACTAAGAAACAAAGCCGAAAACGCAACTTTTATATTCATTTCAGATTCAAAAATCGCCCCTTAAACTTAGTTACACCTGTAGCTGAACGCCCTGTATACCGTACCCAAGGTTTGTAGTACGTAAGATACATCGTTTCGTCTTTCAAAGTTCGAGCACTACTTTCGCAAAGATCGATTCTTTGAAATGTCAAGGTACTTACAGATATAAATTCTAAAGTTCGAATCCCACGGAGGGGAAAATTTTGTATCGGAATCGACATGGTCTCGACAGTACATATTGAAATTGATCCGAGTGACATCGTAAAAGAACGACGAGGGGAGAAAGACTTTGAGTATCGAGAATACTTTCGTCGTGTTTGGGGAATCTCGAAAACAGTGTGGTGGACGTATGAAATACAGGTGTAATAATTGTCTGTTGGCGGAGATTGGTTTAGACGTTACATCGTCCATACGATAGAGGGTCAGCTGTTTCCTATTGTGCAGCTAATTACATCAGGGATCCAGGGACTGGGATATAGCTGCACCGAAATTAACTAATCTACCGATGAAAGAACCTACGCCACTAAACGCTCCACTGCATAAACTCGTATCGTAGGAGGTTGGCCTTTTGATACCCCATATCCCCGTGGTGTATTCGCGGAGAATGCAGCGAACTGCATCGATGGAAATTTGATTGCAGCAAGGTCGGATTTGCGACGTCTATTGTTACCCAGAGAACGGAATTTCAAATGAACGAAAGAGGCGATTCGTTTAGAACCGCGCACGGATATCCTATGAAATAATTATTTATCAAGGGCAAATAACTTTTATCGTTTCGCCGATAGGAAAAATTACCATTGCAGTCGTTGCAATCGTGAAGTTCGCGATACTAGATACAATTTTTTATTTCTTAAAACAAAAAGGCACGCAACGAAAGTACCTTTCTTTCGGTTTATGACAATCGCGTTAAACGAGTGGCATGATTCAGGATAATAAAAAGCGACCGACCTCCAAATTTTTACGACGTAACGGCTAGCATTGTACTACGTATACCTGCAAGCTTTTTCTGTTTCTTTCCTCTCTCATTCCTTCTTCCCTTCTTTCTTTTTCCTTTTTTTCCTCTTTTTTATATAAATTACGTCCACTTTTCCAGGATGACCGAAAAAAAGCAAAGGAAAGGGAAAACGAGAAGAGACAGCGCGAGCAGTGGGAGAGGAAAAAGAAAGAGAGACTAAATTGCGCGCATTAATGTCGCTCCCGCGATTCTCCAGTCAAGGGTCCCTCTAATGAAATTCACGAGCGTTTTGAAACGGGAAGCTTTATTAAACCAGGATTAAATAGCTGGAATTATTCAAAAGCTCAATTATCAGCTTATTGTCGGTCTAGCTGGCACTACTGGCTAAAAGCGTGAGAAGGGCGCAGATGGTGCACAACCAGCCCTCTCTTACTCTCCTTTCGCCAGCCTTCCGTTTGCAGCCTAGAAATAAAGGATTTTTAGTAGCCGGACTACAAACTAGAGATATATCAGCTCCTGGGATACGCTTTACAGGACTCTGCTTTACAGAGAACTAGGCTTTAATCCACTTCAGCTGGCCGTCCTTATTTTCACCGAACGTTTTTCCAAACGCCAGGGTCAAGAATCGAATCGTCTTTTAAAAATATTTCTCGTCTCCTACCAAAGTGTCAATCGTTGAAACGCGTGAAATTCATGCGAAGATATAACTTCAAAATGGACACGGTGAATATCTGAAACTTGTCAGATCTAAGTTTCAGAAGGGATAACTTTACGATAGGCTATTAGAACTAGTTTGTATCTCTAGCAGGTTATCGTATTTTTAATAAGGCTGTCAAGTTCGCAACAACTCTGGAAATGCCAAAGTGGTAAGTAGTAAAAGTCAGTTTATAGCCAGACCTGAGACGCGATAATGACGTTTAAACCGCTAAACTTGCGAAGACCAAAAAGCAATAAATGCTTAATTACAGCCAGATTTCAGTCGTTTCGGCAATAATAACGTTTCAGTCCCCGGTCGGTAGTCCACGTCTATAAGCGGTTAACGAGTAATTAGATTCCAAAGCGCACGTCCGGCCCTCATCTGGTTGGCCAGTCCACGGTGTGCACGTTAAGGAATAATTATAAAGCAATACGGTGAATTGGCAATCGACCACGTAGCTTACAGTAAACTATATGATATTCGATATGATATTTCATATTACATATAATACTTTTGTGAATCGATAGACAAGATACAGAATATATCATATATCGTGGGAATGAGAATTTATTTGAAATGACATGTGATTGAGAAGCAGATTGAGATTCTTGACGAGTATCGACGGCGAAAAAATTAAAAACCAGATTTGATTAAAATTGATTAAAATTTTAAATTTGATTAAAATTTAACCATGCAGAATTTTTATGCGAATAACGTCTGCACCGATGAATCCAAGATGAAACTCTCAAAGAGATTAATTTATTTATTATTTCATTATGCTATTTTTGGAACAACTTCACAAACGATTAGAAAAATGGGAAATCGCAGGAAAAAATGAACAGCAGAGAATAAAGCGCATCTGATATCTGATCTTTCACGCGATCGTGAATGCGGTTGGATTCGCGTGTTCTTGTATGCACTTCCGCAGCAACTAGCCGTACGAATTGGCTGACTTTCGGTCGAACGCCGGTCTCGCGAATAGCTCCGGAACATCGATATTGAAGTGCAAATTCCGTAAACCAAGGCTGAACGGAGCCATGCACATTTAACTTTGCACCTGCGACGATCATATAACGCGGCCAACCCCCATGTTTACAATGCACGTGTCGCATGGGCTGAGCCACAGCCACGAAGGCATTGTGACGCGCGCGATAACCGTAATAATCGAAGTGCTCGCGATCTACCGTTGCGGTCGAGCGAATTCGCGTGCCGCCTCGTGGTCCGATTTTCCAAAAATTCCCGCGAATTGACGCCCAAAACGATACACTTTCCGTTTATATCGTAATATCGATAAAAATCGTTATAAATAGCAATTCTTTCACACACGAAACTATCTTTAAAATGCCATGAATATCATAACAGAAATTTAGAAAGATCCAATATCTGCAAGTCAAAATTTATCCGTGTAAAGGATTCCTTATTTGAATTAATCGAAGTAAATGAAATTTCTATTTTGAAAGAATGGACAGGACAATTGAGAGAAAATTCACTGAAAAAGAAGAGGAAATAATATAGAACGTAACTTGTTTTCAAGCTTCAGATTTGACCTATCGTGTCGGTTTTAGGGCAGGGCTGAGTACGACCGCAACTCTAATAATAACATTTGTTCCAGTTCTTGTGAAACACGTCGGTAAATCGTGACACGGAATAAAAATAATCTAAAACAGGCACAAAGAGCATCGATGGCAAGGTTGCACTCGCGATTTGTTATTTTTGTTACGTCGGTTTCCGTTTGTAGAGCGACAGGTTTCACGCGGCGATATACCGCGTCTACACTCGCTGAATCTTATCTAGGAATATGATAGACAGCTACGTATTTCATGAATAAAACACGGAAATATACCTACGAGCTGACAAGCCGCGGTAACCGTGCCGAACATGCCAGAGTGTAAAGCGGGTTTACGTGCGCGAAATAAGAAGAAACTGCTGACATTGGACTCGCCAATTTCCGAATTCGATGGAAAAACGCTTAAATATTTGACGAGACAACGATCCGTTCGATTTCGCGAACGCTGAAACAGTCGAATCTGTGTACAAGATTCCGCGAGAGATTTCATTTATAAAATGAACGAACGCGATTTCAGTTTACTCGATACGAAACGTTTCGTGCAAACAACGACGATATTCGGGAAATGTTTAGATAATCGTTCGAGACAGAAGTTGGAAGAAACGTATAAGAGATAAAGTTTGTCTGTATTAAAAAATTAATTGCAGTAAAGAGAGAAAATCAAATTAAATAGGAAATGATATTAATAAAGCGGAGTGAGAGTGAGAATCGGCGTTACACGTACTTTCAAACTCCATTTCTGCGCTCTTCAATGGGTATCGGTGCGTTACGCGGTTAATTTTACTAATTAATAAAGCCACTGTCACTCGGTCATTAAATTTAATTAATTGTGGTTACATCGCGTTGTGTTGCGGACCAGCAACAGGGCAAACGGAAAATTGTTTGATAAACGCACTCTTCTGGGCGGACGCATCATCGTGCCGCGACCAACCGCTTTTAATTAATTAATTTATGCCCTCATCGGTTGATAAGTTTAAAACGTTCGTTTCGCACGATCCTCCCCTTTCAAGCCTTACAGTTGCCGCGTGCAATTTCGCTTTTCATTAACCGTGATTTTAATCCGGCGTTACATCGCCGATCCCTCCATCAGATCCCAGTAGCTATGCCAGGACAGCACGAATTCGTCATCATCCGTTACGATAATAAAATTTTCACCTTCCATTAGTAGCAAGCGCGCTAACGCATTAATTAATGGCTAATTAATCAAGCGAGCGACGCGGCAAAATCCGTGATCCTTAATGCACAGTTATCCGACCATAAACACTGGGAAGGTGAGCGTTACATCGGTAACCAGCAGCCACCGTTTTCCATGGACAAAGTTTCGCGCCACAAGCTCTACTCTCCCTTTCCCCTTCGTCTCTGTGTCTGCCTCTTGTTCAACCATCGAAGTACGAGGTAACGTTGAACATCGGTGGCAAGAGCGAGAGAAAGAAGGGACGGAAGACAAGGAGAAGTAGGATGCACGATGCAGCCCGAAACTAGAAAGCGGCTTTAGAATTTAATGCGTGAGAGGTTTCGGGTGCAAAGGTATTCGAACGTATCCCGCTGGGTTTTATCGCTGCTCACACACAACTTCACTGGGCGTTTACGGGAAAGACGAAAAGGAGATAGAAGGAGAAAGGAAGGGTGTCGGAGAACGCTGGATAACAAAGAGAGAGAGAGAGACAGGCAGAGTTTGGAATAAGTATGCGGAGGACCGAAAGCCCCGGGTTTTCGCGTCGACGGCGCCCACACCGGTATGAATATTTAAACGGATGTAAATTGCGAATTAACTATTGATAAAAACAAACCAGAGGGTCCGTGTTAAGCCTTCCTCGTAAATCACGAAAAGGGACGGATTCGGGGGTTGGTACGACAGCTGTGGCTTGGAATTTTACAGATCAACTTTTTCAACACCGGCGATGATCAAAATCGAGATTCTCCTGTGAACAGTGGTTTATTTTTGACCGTGAATCGCAATGGAAAGAGACGAGAGAAACGTGCAGCGGTTACTTTATAGCGGGTAATGAAAGTTTCATTCTGACTATGGTGTCTGCCAACTTCTCGCGAAGATGCGTCCATCAAATGTACTATCTCACACTGGATTATTCTTCGTATTCTGTCTATATATCTGGCTATGATAAATATTTTTGCAAATACTTTGCTTCCAACTTCGTCTCCTCTGATTCGAAAATTACCGAAGACAATTGCAGATTGGCAACTTGTGAATTAACTGAAACAAGGGTTAAGAGAAAGTAACACAAGAGCGGAATAATCGGAGAAATATTTAACCGAGGCTTGTTCGAAAGGTTTTTGGAACACGCTGCAGAATGCAGGGCAAAATCCTCCGATAAAAACTTTCGAGTCATGACCGAGACATCGTTCAGAAATAAAACGTCCCGTAGGAGTAATAGAGTCGGTCTGGAGGATCTACGATCGTCCACACAGAATCATCGTCGCTGAGAGTTACTCTAGTCGACGACAGTTGTTGTCTCTGCTCGCGAGTGAACGCATGCTGCTGGAATAAAGAAGCGACGAGGAAAGGCTGGAAGAACGGAGCGACAAGAACGCTCCGAAGAAAGAGGCGAAAAGAAGAACAGCGTAGCAAAGCGCAGGAACGCAAAAGAGGAGTTTGGAGATTGTAAAGATGAAACGATTCGATGAAATTGAAAGGCAAAAATAAGCTGCAGACCGAAAACGAAACGGAGCATGACGGAAAGAATGGCCGAAGTCGGAATTCTGAGTTAGTGTAAAGTGTAGCGCGGACAACGGGGGGCGGTGAGGGAGAAGAACGGCTTGAGAGGCAAATAAAAACAAGACGAAAGGGATACGTGAAAAGATGTCAAGAAAAAAGAAAGCAGAATGTAAGGCGAAAAGTGATAAGGCAAGAAAAATAACATATACTCGCGTGGAATATGCAAGGACCGACGTGTTAGCAAAAGTGGGAAACGTAGATGCAGGTTCGAGAAAAGGCGCTAGTAGTCCGCAGACGAGAAGTCTACAATCGTGGAGGAGCAGAAACGAAATGGTAACGTGTGAGCAAGCGAGCGAGCGAGCGAGCGAGCAAAAGAGGACGAAGTAGAAGATTATAGGCACGTATTGGCGCATCGGCCCCCTGGGCTCACCCTCTTCCCTATAGCTTGCGTGGGGGTATAAATGTAATCCAGAAGCCAGACGTGACGTACATAGCTGGTAGAACGTTCGCCTTTCGTTCGTCCCTTCTTGCGTGCTCCCATGTCCAAACTCTTGCCGTAGATACACCGGTATTGCTGGCCGCGCATGCACAATGTATCGATGCATCTCTTCTGCGTATCCGATAGATGCACGATGGATTTGGGTTATGTCTATACGAGCATGCTATTCCAAAACGAAGGGGATATAGCTTATTTCAATTTCTCCGGAAAATCCCGAACAAATCTTCGTTTGCGAAGCAACGACGACGAAACGGCACAGCGAGAGGCGTCAGAGGTAGTAGCTGTGCTCGACCAGAGTCCTTAATTCTGGATGGAACCGAAAGCGAAGAGATTAAAGGCGTTGCCCGAAGGAAGGAGCGTGCGGTGGATCCAGCGATCAAAAGTAACGCTAGTACGGCTGGACCGGTCGATTGAGAATCACAAACACGTAGGCGCTTAACGAGGGTGCTCGTGCGAAGAGAGCGAAAGAAGCGACCGAAATGTACGCCGACAATATGACGCTCGGAGATATTTGGATTCGTGAACGAGCATCATCGGCGCCCCCTTTTTATTGTGTCGCTTATATACGACCTGCTTCCTCGTCTTCGATTCTCATCGTGACTCTAGGCACGCTGGAACAAAAGCAGCCTGATATTATGGACGAGAAACCTATGAACCCACGAAGAATCCCCTTATTCCAATGAAAATATGATCTTTGGTAACAATCCACGACCTTTCTATATCTTTCTCCTATACCCTTTTCGAGCAAACCTAAACACACGCACGGTGCACCAGACAAAACCATTCTATGCCCGTTCGAATCGAAACAGCGATTAATAGGACAATCGACGTTTATCACGCGACAGGTATATGTTGTTGCTTGCGCGGTGTGTCGCGTATCAGTCAGCTCGTCGAGCCTGTAAAAGCAACGGGTTATGGAGTAATAATTCGACGTTGTACGTTGCAGCGCGACACCGGGACAAGACAAACACGGTTCACGGCTCGCCTGCACTTCCGTAAACTACAGATGATCCTCGGTCTCTCTTCTCTCTCTCCTCTCTCTCTCTCTCTTTCTCTCTCTCTCTCTCTCTCTCTCTCTCTCTCTCTCTCTCTGTCCTCCCTATCCATTCGACCTTTCTATTCCTCTATTTCATCGTTCCAAACATACACGTGGATTGAATTGAAAAAATTTCTCTTCCCAACTCTGAGAAACGATTTTCGTTCGTTCTTGAACGTACGAAGCTTTTGACCCTGAAGAAAACCAAGGATTTAAAACGGGATTTGGGAACTTTCAGCTTGTATTTTGAATATTCTAGGATGGGATACACGTTACGTGGTGTGCAAATAGGTGCAGAGCGTGAGGATTTACGTCATATCCGCAGAAGGGAGCCGTAAGATCTTGCCAAATACACGTCGCCTCCTCCCCCCGTCTCTATGAAACGTAGAAACGTCCAATATCGCGTCCCAAGAAAGCATCGGTATCTACCGTACCAGCGAGAAAATATGTCATTCCGGATACACGTTATATCCGAGAGTTCCGATAATGATCGCGCGCGTGATACGGCGCGGCAATTTGAATTTTAAATATGTCGACGATTTCGAGCGGCGCGTCTCGCGAAAATTTTTAACCGGCTGAAAATTTATAAACTCGTCCGTGTTGATGTTGGAAATCAAGCGACAAACGACAAAGAGCACGAGCGCTACCGATATTCGATGCTATCGGATTTACAGCGTGGCAACATTATCAACGCGATCATTTATTAACGGATGGAAGCACCACTAACAACGACCGCCGACCAGGCCGACGCGACACGGCGCGACGAGGACGAAGTAGGCGCGATATCGAATTTACAACAGGCGAATTCGCTGAATCGCGAAGAAATTCGGTCACCGATAATCGAAGGGCGCGTCGCAGCACGAGATATTGCACGCTCGACGATATTTCATCGATAGCCCCCCATCGATTGTGCACGTGCACGTCGCAATATTGTACCGTCAACGTTTAGCCCGATGTAGCATGAGTCGGTCGTAACCATTTTTATCCGGGCAAATACTCGCCGGCCGAACGCTCGAGTTGTCCGTTGCTGCACAACGTTCGGCATCGATCGATGAAAGTCTCCGGAGGATTTCGTCGTTACTTTCGACGAGGGGCCATACCCAGGAAATAGAGTAGCCTAATCGGTGGGTCGCTTTCCCGTGGAATTTTCTCGCTAGAAAACGGTCAGATGGGAGCGGAATATTGGCTTCCAGCCGTTCCTTATTTCCCGTCTTACGGCTCTATCTTGCGTAAAACAGTATTTCATGCGGATATGCAACTACACGTAATGATTCGTGCGAATAGTACGCGATGGTTTTCTAGTAACCGTCCGCCAGAGAATATTACAGATTATTACATATTTCATTCTTCTCGAAGCTTGTCTTTCTCTTTCTACTTACAATTTTTGTAGGAATAAACTATTCCAACGCTATCAGCTTAAAACCATCTCAATGTTTCACACGGACAGAGAATCCAACCGGTTAGTCTAGTGTCTCTAATCAGCTCAACCTCTTGATCCGAACGCCGGCCTCGATAGCGCAGATTTACGCCAATAACTCGACACCCGGTGTATGATTTCAGCCGCGGGCCACAGCAGCCTAGGTAAGAAGGTAATACGTTGCAATATTAAGTAGAATTCCCAGCGGTATCCCAGCCGGAAAAGAGAGTCGGAAAGTAACGGCGAAAAGGGGTGAAAGAGGGGCGGCTCAGACTGTACGAGGGCAACATGTATGCCAGACATGTGCGACCCGCACGACTTATATCTGTTACGGGAGAGTATCTCCCAGCGTGAATCGCAGACATAACACCTTCGAAGAACGTAAGGTTATAAATATATAACTGACAGTGCACTTTTGGCGAGGTGAGTCGCGGGTAACGAGATCGAGGACGTGATATCGAGTTAGGTTTCTTTTCGAATGAAAAGAATCAAATCCTTTGTGTCCGAAACCAATAGAACGAAACACGTCGAATAATGGAACGTAAAGACGTTGATCGAATTTTCAGTTTGTTTTTCAATGGCCTTTCACGTGAATACATTTACATCCTTTTATCTAATCCGATGTAGGCCTAACGCTTACCGAGCAATACCTAGAACATACATCACGCTGACATAAACAACCAGTTAATACGATGAGTATTTCTACTGCATAATGTATCGCTGGAGGTGTTGTGATTAGGTGTCAGTCACGCTGCCTTCGTAAATGTATAAACGAACAGATATATGAAGATACAGCGCGAATATATACGAGAGAAACAGAGAGAGTGAGAACATGAAATTACGACATGTATGCTAGACATGTGCGACCCGTACGACTTATATCTGTTACACGTATGCATATCCTAACACGTAGTACACACACGTACGGTTCATCTGGCTACTCGATTGTGTGCCGAACACAACACGTAACAAATACGAGCTTACTTTATCTGTAATAAATTTACAATGCCTTTACGACAGCAACTACGAGCGATTGAATATTTGTTCGAGATATTTAACGCGATCTTTTACCTTTTCGTTTTACTCTCTCGATATATATAGGAACGCAAATGTTCAATTGAACGTAACACGTTTGTATCTTTTGCTATTGCCCGTGTAAACTCTAAACGGGCGATTTTATCGCTGGCGCTAAACGCGAACCACAGAAATTACTGTAAATCGCTCCATTCAGCGGCGCCGTCTTGAAAAATCCTTACCCACGGGATCAGCACGATGTAACGTAATCCCCATGGAAAACCAGGAAAGAATTTTTTTAAAAACCACCAACCTTCTGTCCACCTTTTACCTCGTCGCTCCACGCTCTTCATCGTGTCTGATCCTGTTATTCCTCGCATATTATATAATTAATATTTTGAATTATGCACGGTGATAACAGAATTACCTGCTTGCCTCCGACAATGAGAATGAGTCTGGTTACCCTAACAAAATATAATATGAATTCAATGCAATAGTTAAACTGCTACTGTTTGTGCAAGTTCATGTTTTGCGAACACAGTCCTCTAAATATTATAATATCTTATAATTAAAATATGATATCTAAATATTTACTTTGAATACCTTGTACATCTTTGCATATTACGACACATTTTGTGTACATTTTTAAACATTTAAATATCTCGTAACACATTTTAGACATTTATGGAAAGTTCAAAAAGTGCAGAAATATGTCGAACGTAATATGCAGAAACGAATAAAATATTCAAAGCATAGCGAATGTTCGGTTGCCTTCTATATTTAATAGTGGCGATACAAATGCAGTGAGCTTTAACTTTTAAAGGCAGCGAATAAATAACGTAGCGGATAAACGAATAAACGGAGATGACGAGTAGTTGAGTGGAAAATTGCGGATACACGGTGCGTACCGATAACTAATTGCATACTCGTCCCGTGATAGTTTAATTGTACAGTTAATTCGGTCGTTGAAGCGACCAACGCAACGGAGAAAGATAGCGTTTCGTCGAGGTAGCATCGAAGATACGTGTTGTGTCACGTGTAAGGTGATAATTTGATCCCGCCTAAAGGTAAGAAATAGCGAGAAGCAGTTGGAGTGAATTCAGTTTCCCAGCTACAGACAAATTAACGGATCGTCGAGTTATTCCAGGTATGTGCGTGTACATGTATATCTAAAATAGAGGGCTGAAGAGGCGAGAATATTACGACGTTATCGTTCGTTACGCGCACGATACACCTACTAATGAAACACGATAATACGTACAAGCAGCGTACAAAATTATTGGTTCTGCGATCGAAATGATTAGAATTAGTCTCGAGCGGTGGGAAATTGGCAACGAAGAGCGAACCAATCGCTGAAAACCCATCAAACTAAATAATCGATGAAATACAAAGGAGTTACGAAAAGCAAATGTACACGAACAAATTAAACTAGCTTACCGTGTTGTTATCGACAACGATCCACGCGTTTTTTCTACACGTGTCCGTCGTTGCATAAATTGCAATTTAACAAAAGAATAAAATTAATAGTGGGAAAAAAGCGACGGACGACATTAAAAAGAGAAATTTGAAAATCCAGATGGAGATAGAACGATGGAGTTCAACTCGACGTAAATCTCGTTACAACACGCTGATGTAATAAACGAACTATTAAGCGCGTTACAATCCAATTAAAAGCTTCGCGGAATCATCCGTTCGGATTAATGTCGTCAGCCTCTCGTCGACGTTTTATGAATCAAGGTTAAGCCGCGAAGTGGTCGAATTGCAGAGAAAACGGAGCGGAGAACCATGGTGGTACGCGAAACATTAGCGGGACAGTTAACGCAGTCTAATTAACCGAGCTAATTATGTGCCAGGAGCGTAAGACGGCCGTACACTCGAAACCACGAACGAAAAGGGTCTGTAATGGCAGTTTGTAGCTGACGTTACGCGAAATGCAATTAACACATTTCTGATGTTGAACAAGCTAAATATCTAAATAAACAAACGGAGAATGCTGATAAATAAGAAACCAAAGATATAAACAAATAAATTGAGAATATACATATATACGAATAGACAAACGAAAGATGTAAATAAACGTTCACTGACTCTTCTCGAGTCAATAACAAAAACGATTTGTTCGTCTTTTCGAAGCACGTAATGCAGATTCGTATCGTTATAATTAACCCATCGTTGGATATCAGTATTCCAAGGGAGAAGTCAGCGGACCTTTTTTCAAACTCCCCAAATAGCTAATCAACATAATTGATGAACAGTCGGTCTTCCCTCGTAATGACGTCCTTGCGAACATGAACGTCGAAGCAGGAGAATCTTTGCTTAGCCTAATTAACACCTACCAAGCTCGAAACTCCAACTAATCTGACAGCGTTACGTTAAGGTGCTTGTTTTCGACGGAAGGTATAATGCATACGTATTGATGTTGGAAGATGTAGAAGCGATGTAGATTCCGGAAGTCGCGATGCGGCGTTCCAAGAGAAACAGGAAGAGAATAATATCGAGATCGAGATACAGAGTACGGTACACAGCGCAATGTTTCCGACCTAATTTCGCGGCAATATTAACCATCGTAAACAGAAACTTATTCGAAGAAGAATCTCTATGTCGGAGTAATTTCCACTTCGTCTGAAAAAAAGAAGAGCTTGGAACGATATTTCGATCGTATATTCGCGATGAACAAATCGGGAAGGGATTTAGAAAACTCATTTCCCAAAAAGGTTGATCTTTAATAATCGAGTTAATTACGAGATCCGAAAGGAGATCGTGCGATCAGTACCATCAGAAGGGTCCGATTATCTGACGTGAAATAACGAAACGCTTTCCGAACTCGTCACACACGAAGTGAACGGCACGTAGGAGTTACATTGATCCTATATAATTTCGTAATAATCCCTTCGTGTACATTTCAAGCCGTGGAAAGGAAACTCTATGGAAATCACGTATCCGCTGATCCTCGGCTAAGTTTATCTTAAATGAGTCCACCGGATAGTTATCGCGCGAGGCGCGGCCTCACGGATCAATTGCGGCCAGGGCAAATGGAAAACTCGTTCGGTAGCAGTTTGCTCAACGCGAATACCGCGAGATATCTGCGACGAGACACTCCCCTATCACGGCCAAAGAAATGACATTCCTGGCATGGATGGCCGCGAGAATATTGGACCAACGACAGGAAATAATTCGTGGCTTGTTAAAACGGAGATAATTACGTTGCCTCGTCGGTCGCCCTTGTTAAACTTCGAGTCTATTGAAAATTTCGCATTCAACGACCAAAGAGGCAAGAACCTTTAATCTTTAACCCACAGCTTTTACGACGATATTGCGTTACATCGTTGCTAATATCTAGACTGCCGATGTTTATGCTTCTATAGGAAATTTATAGGTGGAAAAATATAAGTACATAGACTGCAACGTGATATTCAAAGGCATATAAAATACATCTAACGTTTATTATACAAAATTTATTCTGTATAAACATCCGTAATCTATTAATATCATTCTCTGTTAAAACATGTACAAAATTTCGTTGATGCTTGTCGTTTGCTTCGTTGATTGCTAACTGAGCGAGTAACATCCTGCAATGTAAACGTCGATTGATCGAACTGACCCAGAATTTTTGTTATGTCACGTGCCATATATATATATATATCGTTTTTAATCACGCAGGTAACTGTGTTAATTTTGTATTTCCCGCAAAAGGACGATAACACGACAGAATCTCATTATCCGGCATATCGCCGTTAAGAACAGTCTTAAGAAGAACGATGGTACAAGATTTTCCATGGAAAACCAGTTGCTTTATCATGGCAGTATCGTATCCGTTCAATTATGGAATTAACAACGTAAACGGCCAGCCCTTTCGGTCAGCTGCGTAATAAATATTCGCCGTTACAACGATAACGGGTCGAATGAATGCAACGGATATCGGTATTTATGCGATCCAGATATCAGTGGAACAATAACGGCCGCCACGGTATCGTACGCAAACGCGTGCGCGTAATTATTTTGGAATTAATGGGGATGCGCACTCATTGCTGAAATACTGTTACCGGGATCGACGGGAAAAAATGATAGAGAAAAAAAAATATCCGTGGAACAACGCGCAGAAGGGGAAGGAAGGAGAAAATTTGTTCGCTTTTCTATCGAGAACGGTCTAATTGCCGCGCAAATTAAAAGAAGAAAAATCGATACGAAAACATGAGTTCAACTGATTTGCCGAAGCGATAACGTCGAAGCGAATGATACGTTCTTTCCTATCCATTTTTTTTTTCTTTTCGTTTTCATTGATGAGCGCCGTAATTGAATGGCACGAGCGTACATACATTTGCTCGACGAATTCAATGGGTCCTCGGAACAAAAAAGATATTCGTTAGGGAAGTTCTCCTATGATTAACTTCAACGATTCTTGCCTATAAATAAGAAACAAATGTCTCGTGATAATAGGCGCTTCCTTCTACTATCTCCGAAGAAAAAAGGAAAAATAAACCAAGCAAAAAGTAGACCATCTTGCAGGGGCAGTAAATAAAATTTGTCGCGGCTGAACAAGATAGCAAAAAAAGAAATTAAAGCGTCTCCAAACCGGATTTCGAAAACTTACGTACGTTTCCTAGTTTTATCTCAATAACGAGTGGTCCTTTCGTCCTTTTCCTCTCTCTCTCTCTCTCTCTCTCTCTCTCTCTCTCTCTCTCTCTCTCTCTCTCTCTTTATCTTTTTCTTTCCTTTACCGCGACACACATATATCATGCGAATAATACACAACAGCGTGATAAAAAAAGGCTGGAGAAAGGGGGAATGTCCTTGGCAGGATATTTGTGTGAGAACGAAAGGATGGCTCGGCTTAAGGAATGTCTACGCCGGTGGCAACAAGGGTCGAAGGACTCGACAAATATCATAAAATGTAAATGTCGCGAATTCATGCCCATGATCCCAAGCAGAACTTCTCAATTTTCCAATACGCCAAAGCCCTTTTATCCGGCTTACAGGCGTTCGCGGCCCGATTAGTTGCACGCTCGTTCATCTGCCATCTTCGAGGCCTGTTCCTCTGAGATTAAAATTTCTGATCTCGATGCTCGTATATTTTACATGGAACAACGGCCATAGATACGTTTAACTCTGTCGACTCAACCCATCGATCGAACAAACTTTCGTCGGGATCAAATCGTTCTCCGCGCGCTACCACGCTAAAACTAGTCCGGAAAGGTCATCTATCCAACGGACGAAAACGTCCAAATTTTATTCATTCCATTTTGAGCGTTCCAATTAGGCAAACTTTTCACTCTGGGCGTTGCAGTCGTAAATGGAAAAGTCCTCTGATCGAACGAATATTTCGAACGAGAACGTTAACGATGCAGCTTTAAACAGTTTGCTGAAAACTATCTTAACGTCAGAAACTAGAACCGATTGTCTTCTCTACAACGAACATCCATGGAAAGTTTTCCAAGTAGTCGATTCAATTTTCCAATTCGTCTTATCCAATTCCAGGCAATGTTACTTGAATACTCGTCGGCAAAAGTTACACGTCGGCTGCTAGGACCCTAGGAGACGACTTTGTCGACGTAACCGAGAAAAACTGTTCTCGCGTCATCCTCGACTATCGCGTTATGGTTGTCTTGACATCGAAACTCACGACATCGCACGCATACGCGTATGTATGTACGTATGTATGTATATATGTACACGTATATGTAGTATACGTACACGTAGGAATAAGAACACACGATTCGCTCGCTTTACCGTAAGTGTTTGCACACGCGCTCACGCGTGTACATCGGATACACAGCAAGTTAAGCCGTATAAGATAGATGGCTCAGCCAGTGGCCCTCTCTGCCCTGAACGTTTCACTCGCACTTATGATATATGGCAACGCCGCTAAAAACTGGCAGATGTGTTGCAATCCCCTTCGTCGTACCATTCCAGCCAACGTTTCACGGGAATTGTCGACCTACCTTTCCCACCTTAGCAGCTGGATAAATCGACGCGAGGCGCGAACAATACTTGAGAAATTATGCTGTTCTGCCGACATATAGCGTCGTGACGCCGCACGACGACGAAAAACACTGTATTGCTTGTTCCTATGATGTATATCCCCTTGCGAGTTGTCGTTGACGATCGTTTTTACTAAAACTTATTTCTTGCGGGATTATCGTCAAAAAGATTATCGTTCGTCGCAACGAATTCCTCTTGAGTGCTGATGCTGATATAAAATAAAATTTTTGTTCGTTCGCCTCGCAATGTAATATTACGTAGAGAAATTGGTGAAATTTAACATTTACACGAGGAATTCCGCTCAACAATTCGAATCGCGTTACGAAATAGCAGAGAAAAAATCGTCACGTGAAAATTAGATAGCATCGTTCCTTGTTACCGTTGACCACTATCCTCAATTCTTAAATCTTTCAACCATCGGTTAAAAATTAATCACCCAAGATGGAATAGAATAGACGATATAATAAACGTCTTGGCGTCGATGCAGCTATCTATCCCCTTTCTATCTATTCTTTCCTCTTGTTGTTTTAGCGGCTATCTAACAAAGTTAGACCAGATCTAACAATTAATCCATCTGGAAAAAAGTTGGAAACTTCCGAAATTCGTTGTAAGACGTCTCAAAATTGTGGAAGATATCCTATCCCTGTAGTTATGCGCACGGCAACGAGGTATAAAACTCGAATATTTCTTTTTTCTCAACGTACAGCATAGACCCGTGGGGCATCCTCCAACGGAAGAGACACTGAAAATGGAGTTTTCACTTAAATTAACTCTTCTCAAAGGGTGGAATCTACTCACAGCTGCACGAGCTACGTCCCTCGTGTACGTTGCAACATGAACCTGCAACGGACGTGATGTTCGAATTAGAGAAAAAAAGGAAATGAAAGAGAAAAAGAGATGAGAAATACTGGTTCATTAACGTTCAGTCGGATCTATGATTTCTTGTTGACTTTATGTTATTTTCATCTGAAAGAGTTTTCTTTATAATAATCACTCACTATTCTAACTCGTATCATTCTTCCCAGATCAAAGCATCATCGAGACTCGAAAGGGTTGATAAACTTAATAAACTTTCCTCCTCCTTTTTCCAACTTTGATCAAAGGAATCTTAATACTGAATCATCGATCGATCGTCCGAGGAATACCGTTGGCAATCTGAAGGATGAATCACTTCGATTGTTCCACGAGTTCTATCTCTTCGTTGAGAAGATTTCGAGGAAAGTTTCATTCCAAAATCTGTGGAAAAGCCACGTGAATACCGGTAGATATTTCGAGCTGTGCTTTGATTGCAAGTGCCAATTAACGTTGGGATTCCGTCGACATAGTCGTTATCGTCGACGTCGTTTTACTCGCATGCCCGCTAATCACGCCGACTGCAGCTCTAACCACCACTCCCTGGAACCTTAATATGAAAATACATAGAAACGCATCGGGATATTTCTATAGATGACTTCTCTATACTTCGAAATGCGATCGTCCAAAACTTTCATAGATTTTTTAAATATTATGAAAATCATAAGAACAGGAATAATTCTCTGACAATTAATCGTAAAAATTGAAATAAGGAAAGTCATCCTCATGAAAATATCCATCTTACGAAATGGAAAACGAAAATCAACAATCCACTATATTTGTTGCTGATTTTACTTTCTAAATTGATTTTCTCACAAAGTAAGTTTCCGTGGCTTTGCAAGCTGCCACCTTAAACGTGGCGAGGATGAGGATGAACCTGTTCGAGGACGAGAGGATTATACCATCCCGTAGCAGTGAGGATGTAGGACGAGCCTAGGGACCCTGCCGCCCGTCCTGCCTGGGGTTAACCAACATTTACATAGGCGCGAACGTAGACTGAATAACAATGCTTGAAACGGAGCTAAAACCAGTCGTGCAGTTCCACCGAGACGGCACGTTCGTCATCCTTCTGTTGAAGCATTTCCTTCTACAGGGTGTTCAGTTGTATCGAACTTGCATAGAAATTAGAACGGATAAATAGAATTTCGTTAATTGAAACTTACGAATTTCGAAATTTCAAGAAATTGATCAACTACTTTCGATAATGCGATCAACAAATAAGTAATCTATATCTGACGTTTCGTTATCGTCATTGCACGTAAGAAACTGTAACAACTTTTTGTTGAATAATACATGTAAATCAATAAGCATGCACCAAAAAAAGACGCAATAAGGTAACTCTCCTTTTGTTAATTGTTAACTCGATCTTTAAGGAAATGCAAAACTGCAGAAAAGAAACCGATTGAATATAGTTCTCATACTTGTATATCGAAAAATAGACATGCAAAAAATAACGTACTCTAAATTTGATTGATTGGACAGAATTCAAGAGATCCGACACTTGACAAAGTATCGTGTCGGAAGCAAACAAGGAACTATAGCTTATCCCCAACATCGCATCCGTTCATGATCTCGTGATATTTTTGAAACAACTCAATACCCTTGATACCAACTTAGCAGAAAATCAATAATTATAGAAAGATAGCATAGCCTGTGTGACTAACGTTATAAATGAATTGACTTGAATTGATTTGATTCATAGTATACAATAAATAGATAAACGCAAGAAGTAACAAGAAAGAATATCACAATGAGAAGGTATAATAAGCGAATCGTATTAAAATCCTAAGTTTATTATATCACAACAGATTTTATTTTTCATATAATCGGAGACAGGTATTTATGATATACTATACAATATATTATTTTAAGATCGATGTTATTTTAAATTCACGCGCATCGTGCTCTTTACGACATCTTATTTACTATAGTTAAATGCAAAGAGTGTAACTGTCCTGTCCACTTATCAAGAGCGTTATAACGCGCCGCGCATACTGATTTTTTATCCAATTCGAGCACTTGGTTCACCTGTATACAATTTGATATACGATGAAGCAAATAAATAACTTTTAAATGATATAAATTATTTGTTGCATTACCTGGTCAATACGACCACGGATAGTACTATCCAAAATACAAGACACTAAGAGACTTTCAACCTCTGATACATCGATATTTAATTCTTTGCTTATAAAAGGGATGTAAATCCTAGTGTATGGTTTAATTAATTTGATTAAAACCTGCAAAATTACGTAAATACATGTTATGTTTAGATTTTCGAAATTCCTGATACATATAGAGTACATGTACTGTATATACCTGTGTGCGTATATTACGTAATAAATCTTCAATATGTTCTCTTATGAAAGGATCATCCATTATATTATTCCTGTTTTGTTTTAAAATTAATTCAAACTGATTAATATCATTATTTTGGTAACTGACTACTAAGTTTGTCATTGCCAAGATCTCTGGATCATTTTTGTATGGTTTTGCTTCCTGGGAGTCAAATGGATTGATACCAGATTTCATAAGCCTGTTTTTATATACATTTAAGCATTAACAGCAGAGTATATTAATGTTACAATATGTTATTTCACCTGTTTAATTTTTTACTTACATATTTGCTAGAACTAAATATTTCAGACATGTAGTACGTCTTGGTGATCCGGATTCGTCATAATTTTTGAAAGCTTCAAAGAAATCAGTGTGTGCTCTTTCAAATTCACCTTCTCTTAAATGCATTTTTCCTCCACATTCTTTTATAAATAAATAAAAAATTTTATTTTATGTTATTAGATATATTTAAGTAATCCCATTTTCAATTTGAAGTATACTACCTCTAATGACACCCATTATTAATGGATGTGGTATAGCACTTTTAATATGTAAACTTTGTTCATATAAAGTTTTTAATTTCTTGTTATTCTTTTGTGCTGTATACATTTGTATTTCTAATGCATAGATTTCCAAAAGTTGCGTACCCTTCTTCAAATCATCCTCCCCATCATCAGTCTAATAAAATGGGATACATATGTATTGTACTAATAATTCTCATTTAATAATATAATTAGAGAAATTCTACCTGGCAACTTTGATGAAGTTGTTTTAATATCTTTGCTAATTTGTTAAAATCTGATCGATCAAAATATAACTTCCCCAATTTTGTATTAGTTTTAAACCATAACCTATCATTTTTAGCATCCTTTAACGCATCTAAAGTAGTTTCATAAAAATCTTGTAATAATTCCATCTGTAAGATACAATAAGAAGCAAATATGTTTGAAATCTAAATTAGTTTATAATTTACATTAGTATATTACTCACATTCTTTGAGGTACTAATATAATCTAATATGGAATTTATTGATTTTTCTGAATGGTTTCTAGTAACTGCACTTTTAATGTAAGTTAATAATTGCTTATACCTTGCCATCATTTCCTTATAATTACCCTGAAAGAATCAAGCATCGTAGCAAATATAAGTATATCTTATAAATATATCACTAATCTGATGATGTACCAATTTAAAATTAATTTTTATCATTTGCTTCAAAGCCTTGAAACCCCATTCACCCTTCTCTCCTCCCTCTAAATCCAAAACTTTTTGAAAACTTTGTAGAGCTGCTTTTGGATCATCCTCTTTTAAAGCTTTACTATTATAATATTGGTTTTCTAAATCAACATCAGGTTCTGAATTTGAGTCTTCAGAGTATTCCTAAAATTATTACAAAAACAATATCATTTTGAAATTGATTTTATTCTAAAACAATCAGTTATCATATCTAAGCAAAGAAAACATAAAAAGTGTCATCTTGAAAGCATCAGCATAACCTAAGCAAATTTAGATTATGATATAACTTCAACGTCTTTATTGTTATTAAACAAAATCTAAGCAACATTATTTGCTATTATTTAAACATTACAAGATACTTCTGAACTATTTTTAAATTTCATATACGTCAAGATCAAAATTCTAACCTATTTCTTAACCAAAATCATTCTCAGTATATCAACATTTCCTTCCTAAGTACACAAATACTCACAAGACCATAATCTTCCTCTTCCTCACACATAAAATCATCTTCACCGTCTGACATTTTACAAATATTTAAGAAATTTCAATTGTAAAAATAAAAGGTTCACGCAATCCTGTTGACAACTGCAAGCACGACCAAGTTTGTATTTTGAAATTCACATGTATGCACTGTGTTACACATGTGCTTTATGCAACTTCTATAGAGATACCAAGCTCTGACCACATCAATACTGTTCAATTATTCTAAATTATTTTTAACAAAACATATACATAATTCTTTTGATAATTAAAGTTTTCCACTAACATGTTTGAAAATATTCAAATAATTTTCATTTAAATTTATTTATCTGCTTTTCAAAAATATGACGTTGACTAGTGACTTATCAGATTCTGACTGATTTCACTCCTAACTCCCACCTCAGGTCTATGTTTTCGTCAACGTAGTAGGTTATGTTTCTGATTACAAAATGGTTAATTCAAGCGAATCATCAAATAAACCAATACTTTATGAATTGTTAGAATATTTTATTCGCGAGCAAGAGCCAGAATTAATAGTAAGTTTACACTGTTACTTGTTCAAAAGAAATCTGGAATGAGGCACATTCTACATCATCTACAATTCTTACGCATTTATAATATAATATCTATTTCAGAAATGCAAAAATGATTCTGTAATATTGCCTACGACAGGGACAATAAAAAATGCACTTAGATATCTTAATAATAGATATTCTTTACCAGAAAGTATATCACAACAAATTAGTCTTACTCTACCATGGAAATTTGCAATTGGGGATCATGGACGTTTACTTGCTGTTTTACAAGAAAATGTCATAGAAATTCGAAAAGCAAAAGATGAATATTCTTCAGTTGTTGGGAAAGCTTCCGGTAAATTCATATGATTTCTTAAATCTGCCTAGGCTTCAAAAATTCATGTATGTTTTATTATTTTAGTACCAAAGGATGCTTTTCCACAATGGCGTAAACTAGTTTGGAGTCCAGATGGGACACTTTTAGTATTAGCATCTAGCAATGGTTATGCTTCCTTTTACAATGCCCTGGGGAATAATATTTTTAATATCAGTCCAAAAACAATATCCCAAAACCCTCATATTTTAGAAGCTGGTGATGCAATAGCTTCTATGATATTTCTCAAACCAAGGACACAGCCTGACAAATGGTCTTATGAATTTATGTTAATCACATACAGCGGTTTACTCAAATCATATCACATTTCAACAACTAATGAATTTGAAGCAAATTATGAATTTTCTTTTGGCACTTTTTATAAAAATGGAATAAATGCTGTTGTTTATGATGAAAAACACAGCTTATTTTATGTTGCTGGAAATACCATATCACAGAAATTAATGGTAATTAATGTACTTTTTTATACTTTTTATATATATCAATTTAGGAAGTACAACATCCTGAACTATATAAAACATTACAGTCAACAGCCTCAGACAGTGGATTAACATCTTGGCGACCCCTGAATGAATATCCATATTGCAAGTTGTCATTTACTTTTGATGATGAATCGAAAACTAAGTCAAGATTTTCCATATGGAACATTATCCCCACATTAAGCTTGCAACCAGAATCTATCATATTTAAAGTAAAAATCTCTCCAAATAATAGATTTTTAACATGTTTACATACAGATGGTTCAATATCTTTATGGAGATTACCAACTTTGTTGATACAAAGAAAATGGAAATTATCAGAGCAACCAGACTTTAATATACCTAATCCTTTAGGACATGCAAAAACAAAAAAGTTTCCACCAGGTGTTACTGAATTCCATCCAATAGATATTGGCTGGTGGTCAGAAGAGGTAATGTTTATTATTTAAATGTACATACACATATGTTTAAATACATGGTCATGTTAATTTTAATTTATTGATATTTTTAAAGGCAATTATAATTACAAGATGTTCTGGATCCACTTCTGTATGTTCTACAACCGACTTAAAGAATCTTTTAGGTTCAAGCCCTGAATTTTTAGCTGGGCAACCACAAATACATGAACTTGGTTCAGATCGAGGTTTTTTATGTCTTGATTGTGAAACATACATAACAAGTAAAAAACGGAACAGAGAATCTAACACAGAAAGTCAAACATCAGGTTTGTGCTATAGTTCTTAATTAGAAAGTACATATTTTCTATACATATAATATAACATATTAATTCAATTTTTAAGAAGCCTCTTCAGAAAGTGAAGAAGAAAGTGATGAACTACAACCAGCTAGTATATTAAATTATACAACGAATTTAATGCAAAGTACCTTGTATTCTATCACTGACATTGAAAGATTTCAGCCTAAAAAGAAGAAGTCAAGAGTATTATTTAGAACATATAGAATCCTTGGACTTAAAAGTACTACACCTGAAGAACTTTATTCAAGAAAAATTGATATAGAGGTATGAGTATTTGTGAAATTCAAAATAGCTGAAACTAAAGTAACCAAAAGATTGTATTATAGGAATATGAAGAAGCATTGGCTTTAGCAAATACATATAATTTGGATACAGATTTGGTATATCAGACACAGTGGAGAAAATCTGAATTATCATTAAATGCTATTCAAGAACATTTGAGTAAAGTTACAAAAAGGTCTTGGGTCTTACATGAATGCATTACTCGAGTTCCAGATACTATCGAAGCAGCAAGAGAATTATTAAATTTTGGTTTAAAAGGTGCTAACCTGGAAACTTTAGTAGCAATTGGAACTTGTGACAATGGAAAATTTATAATAGATAATACTGATGAAGAGTGGAGTGAAATGGATGAAGCTAGTATAAGCTTAAGACAGATACAGAAAATAAATCAAGTGCTGAAAAAGATCGATATTAAACATTTATCTGACGCTCAAAAGGATTTAATTAAATATAGAAGGAAGCTTCTAGATCATCTAGATAAGTTACTTACATACGAAATTATTTTAAATTCCTCGTTAAAGTACGATAAAAACTTTTACGAAGAATTTCGACAACTTTCAGCTGTTGAAAATGCAATTAAATTTGCAAAGGATGGAGATTGTCGGGGAGTTGAAATTATGTTCACTTACTATGGTGAATGTTTGTTACCTCATTGGTTAGCTATTATTAGTTTCTTTCCAGAGACTTTAAATCCATTGAAGTATAAAAAACTTCTACCAGAATGCGACATTGATGGACAATTATTTCTGTTTGATCAGCGTGAATTACGACAAAAAGATTGGGCTGAGAAAGCTGAATTCAATGAGATAATTAACTTAGAAAGTGATGATAAATCACAATCACTTTATGAATATGATCCATCGTTAATTATATATAGAAACACATTACTTACACCAGAATTGTTACAAAAATGGTATGAGTCGCGAGCTTATCAAATCGAGAGGAATAGTTATATGATTGATAATGCTTTGCAATTAATAAAAATTGCCAAATTACATAATATTAATGGATTAGACAATTTGTTGCTAGATTTGGAAACTTTAGACGATATCATTTACAAAATTTATATAGAAGATCTATCTTTAGATCAATTACAAAAATTATCTAATTTGGAAAAAATTAAATTGCTAATGAGCATGACTAGTGAAGAAAGTTTTGTTGATGATATAAAAAGTTTTTTATTATCATTTATAAAAAGAAGAAGTCAGTATCTGGGCGGAGAATTACAGAGACATTTATTTAGTGACTACTTAGTGTCTACTAGTAAAGAAGACTTAAAGTTACCAGTTAAACTTTTTGAATATTTAAAACAATCTCAAGATGATGAGATTCTTCAAATGATAGAGAATATTGCGATTTTAGCGTTAGATTGTATATACGCTTGCAATGATCCTAATATGTATGAAAAAGCAACACGTATTGTAGATTCCATCGCCAAAGACCGTGAAATGAGAAGAATAGATGCCATAAACAGTCTACTAGAAGAGCTTGATAAAGAACTTGAATGTACAAAAATTTTAAATAAATATGGCGTTAAAACTACACTACATGTACTGCGAAAAAATAAGAGTAATCCTGATGCTGCAAAACAACTACTGATTCAAATGGCAAGGAGTTTAAACAAAAGGTGACTAGGCATTTTTTTATTTTTTAATATTCTTTTTATAAGAATGTTTTGTATTTCAAAATGCTCTCTATTTAATTTAAGAGTACCACCTCCAGATGAAAAAGAATGGGCTCAATTATTAAATGAAATGTTAGAAATTCATGGTCTAATTTTTACATGTCTCGACATAGAAATTTGTTTTGAAATCTGTGTATCAGCACGTTTGGTATCAGGAGTTAAATCTAACATACAAAATTGCACTGCTTTAATTGAGACTAAGAAAAATGAACAGTCTTTATTGAAAGTGTCTTATGAAAAAACGGTGAATTTAATTTTAGATGCTAGTAAGGAGTATTTTAATAGCTCAAAATCCTTAACTGACTCTAATATGGAATTAGCTCGGTAAGTGTTTTTAGTTCCTGCACTGATTCCCTACTTTAACTTTTATAAATAATATAATTTCAGAGCTTGCCTTCATCTAATCATAGATGATAATGCACAGATAAAAGAAGAGTACGATCTCATTAACTCGCTTCAAATTTTGAATGAATTCTATATTGATATATTACCACTTCAAGTGCGATTAATGCAAGACAGACTACAGTTGATAAAGGACTGTTTAAATAAGAGGGTAGATGCTCATAAAAGTCGTCAGAGATTATTAACGTTAGCGAATTACTTACGAATAGAGAGGAATAATAGTAGAATGCGGGAAGGAAAGGTTTTGGAGTTAATTGCAAAAAAAGCACTTGAGGTAGAGTTATTTTAAAGCTAGTATTTAATATTTAATTGCTGATAATTGATCTATAATATAATATAATAGGTAAAGGACTTTAATGTTTGTGCTGCTACCTGTCAGCAATTAATGCAAAATAACTATATTCCTGCCTGGACAGTTGCTTTAGAATTAGGATTTTGTGGAGATTACGAAGATCTGAAAACTAGGCAAAAATGTTTATGGTTTGCAATAAACAATGGACCTAGCGATATGCTAAGCAAAGCACTAGATCAAATATATTTAATAGAAATACAAATGTTACATAAAAATTTAGAATTGTGGATACCTTCTGCTTTACTATCTGATGATTTCAATGATAGTGAAGACGCAGATAGTGAAGATGAATTTATAGATGCATTAACTACTGTAAGAAATTCATTAAAAAATACCACCTCTAATGAAAAATATAGAACTATAATAAAATATTGTCAATTTACAGCCGCAAATAGAAACTAAAGAATTTGTCCCAAAAGTTTTGGAAGCTTCTACTGAGATAGTAAAAACTTCTGCAAATGTTATGAAAGATTCAGCATTTAGTTTAATAAAAAATATAAGCGACACAAATTTTTGGAAATCTAGATTAAAATTTAATTTCTCAAATAATCAGGATAATGACACAAGATATGAAAATCCTATAGAAGATGATGACATACAAAGTTTCCCATGTTTTTATGAAGATTTACATAAAAATTGTAAACTTAGTGAACTCGACACGAAATACGTAAATTATTCAATGCCAGATTTGCAAAATACGCAGCTCAAATGCTGTCGTGCTCTTTTGAGGATAACTATGTTGAATGAAACATTTTGTTATGGTTTGGAAGTGAGTGATATTAATCACTGTAAGTATTACGTATTCACCTAAACGGAAATGTATATAAGTTAAATACTGGATAAATGATAATTTCTTTTTTTATTTTAGTATTTTTAGAGTGTACAAAGTATACTATACAACAGGATTGGTTACTAGGCATGGCGTATTTATTTAGTGTACATAAGAAGTATATAGAAGAAATACACAATGTTTTAATGCAACTGCCACAAACAATGCTATACATACAAACTTCAATGTATTATTATTGTTTGGAATTATACAAAAGCACATATAAAGATTATCATTTTACAGATTTATATTCGTTTGATCCATTGAGTTTAATATTAAAAACGATGAATACAGCTTACAAATGCAAAAAATCTGACATTTATAAACCATTTGAATATTGGCAAGCATGTTTATTTAAAAGCTGCGGAATAAGTAAGACGGAATTTCTTGAGTTACATCACGACATTAAAACGGAAAACGACGATAAGATTGAAGATCATAAAAAGTTAGATGAATTCAATATTGTTCAAACACAAAGTTCAAGTGTATCTACTGGAAAATCAAAAGAAGAAGAAATTTCGACAGAAAATTCGCGACGTAACGAGAAAGATAAAATTAAGATGAGTTCATCTGAAACTAATGACAAAAATGATATAGAATGGACTGATAATTGGGGCAACTTTTCAGATGAAGATATAATAGAAAACGTAGGGAACAAAAAAGATATTTTAAATCAAGAACTGTGTATAGAAAATAATACTTCTCTAATAAAAGATATAGGGGAATGTGCAACAGAAAAAGATCGCTTTGAAGTTTTTGAAAAAATATTTAGTAAAATAAGGAATGTTGATCATTTTTATGAGGCAAAGAAATTGTTATTACAATGGCCACAATTTAAAGATTCTGAATATACAAAAGTTAATAAACATCCAATTTTAAAAATGATGAAACTAGTTAATGCCTTTATTATGGAAAAAGATAAAAACAAACATAGTAAACAAAGTTTTGAAGAATATAAAGAATTAATAGAAGCATTATCTTCAACAAATGTAAATTTCTTATTAAAATGCAACTTATTAGATTATAACCAATTTATTAAATATAACTAATTATTTTTTTTTATTTGTATTAGGTACTCAAAGAATTTTTGAACACAGAAGAAATTCCTCTTGAGCACGCAATTTATATTAGGTTGGATATGGATAATTCAGAATTTCACGAAGAAGCAGTAAATATTCTTATGGAAAGACATAAAGTATGCACAAGCACGTACATCAACACAGTTCATGCTTTTATTTTACACATTTCTACTAATGTTATTTTATGTTTTAGGAATTAACATTGTCAGCACCGATACTAGAAATGTTATTTTTGAAAAATTTAACGGCATACTTCGACCCGAATCACGAAATATTTGATCGAATCATTGAACATGTCTTTGTGAATCGATCTCTAACAAATGTAAAGGAAAATGCAGAAATTCTTATACAAGAATTAAAAAAAGGAAAGCATATAGCGCATGCCTTATGCATAATTAGATTGATGGAAGATATACCACCATCTTTATCTACATTTAGTACTTGTTGCGAACTTCTAATGAGGAAATAAATACATATATTCATTCCTTCCTATGATTTTAACTTGCACGAGATAAAAGTTCAAAAGATGACTTATTTAAAATTTGTAATGAATATTTTTATTCGTGAAATGTAAAAGACTTTTTTAAAAGAGGTAAGAAAACAGTATAACTAATAGCTTCTAGATTTGCATCTACGTCCTTAAAATTAATATGTACATACTATGAATATTTATTTTGTACAATGTGTTATTTGTAAGTATAAGCGTGATATGTATATTAAAATATAAATATTCAAAAAAGATGTTGATAGTTAATGTCTTATCCCTACCTTGTGTAATCATCTTTATAAATTAATATCTTGAAAAACTGCGACGTAGAACTCGGCTTGATTTACATGTATTACAAAAATTCAATATTTCTTTTTGCATTTCTTGCAACAAAATTTCAAGTAAGCAGAATAATGTATAAATGCGCGCACAGCCATGACTGTTTAATTTAAAATTCAAACGTAATATTCAATTATATTCATAATAAGAACTTATAACATGCAATGAACTTAGAACACTATTCTATCATTTTTATCAACTTCTTATAACTAACACACAATATTAATCGCTTTTCCGAATTCACTATGTAAAGTTTGAGTTGGTTAATTAAATTCAAAAAATTAAACTTCGCGGAATATAGAATTGGTTTAAATATATATATATATATATATATTCTTAAAAAGATAAAATGGCGGATTGGCATTATTCACCAGTAGTTATTTCAAAATAAGCTAAAGAATTGAAGTTCAAAATATACAAGTAAAATACATACTCAAGTACATATTATTCAATAGTTAGCTAGTACGTTTTTAAATGCTAAATATATATCAAAGTCTTATATTTTATCTGATTTTGCTACATTTCTTATAAAGCACTATTTATGTTTAATTATATTATAAAATGTAGAAAGAGTATCATACATAAGAATAAAAATTTATATTGTAATTATAATTATAAAATGTGATCATTTCTTTTAAATTTATTAGTTACATATTCAATATATATTGAAGTTTATACTTAACCTGTCGGATTATACATAGGTATGTGTAAGTTGTACTTGCTGTTATTAGGAATATGACATAAAAAATATTATTACACAATGCTCATTTTTTTATATATTTTATTTGTTTTCAGGTTAAAATTTTCTGTACAGTTGCGAAAATGTCTATTACGTTAGATGTAAATGATCCATCAAAGGATGAAGAATTAATAGAAAATTGTCAGCACTTTAAAGAACGTGCAGAGCGAAATCGTCAAAAAGCATTACTTTTAAGAAAATCTAAAATAGTTTCTCATCCTTATATAAGGAGGTACGTTGCCAATATCAATAGTTAGAAAAATAAAAAATTGTATAACAAAACATTTGTACTTTTTTAAAGTGAAAACGAAGATTCAGGAAAGAGTACATCATATAAAGTTCAAGGACAACGTGTTATAGATAGTGGAGGAGGTTTTCTTATAGAAGAAAGTGATGAATTAGAACAACAAATGGTATAACATTTTTAATTATTTTAATAGTTATTACACTAAATATTAACTGGATTTCATAACTAATATTTTCTTTCTTTTCAGTTACAAATAATATCAAAACCTGCACCTATTCTTGTAGATTTTCCTCATTGCGATGAATGTAAGAATGAATTTAAAGACTCATATCTACTACAAACATTTAATTTATCTGTATGTGATAACTGCAGGTATACAAGCATTATTTGAACTAGCAATTATTTTAATATAAAACTTTAGATTATTATAATTGGTTTTTTGTATTAGAGACCCTAAGGGTAAGCACTCTTTGATTACAAAAACAGAAGCAAAACAAGAGTATTTATTAAAAGATTGTGATTTGGATAAAAGAGAACCTCCATTAAAATGTATTACTAAAAAAAATCCCCATAATGCAAATTGGGGTGAAATGAAATTGTATTTGCAACTACAAATAGAACAGAGAGCTTTACAAGTATGGGGTTCTGAAGAAAAGTTATTAAAGGAAAAAGAATTACGTGATGTTAAGAGGGAAGGAGCTAAAATAAAAAAATTTAACAAAAAGGTAATGATAAACGTATTTCAAATCTAATATCATACTTGTACTTTAATACAAAATAATATCAATATAGATATTTTTATCTTACCAACTTACTATTTTTGTATTGTACAGATTAAACAATTAAGAATGCAAGTCAGGAGCTCGTTATATGATAAAACATCAAAAGCTTCTCATACGCACGAGTTTGGAGAAGATACATATAATGAACATGATGATACATATACACACACTTGCATTACTTGTGGATATGAAGAAACATATGAAAAAATGTAAATTTTATAATAATGAATTTTATAGCAATTATTGGATTGTGTTTTTAGATATGAGTTTCTTATATTAAGAAATTTATTTACTACTCGCGAAATGCATACACAATAAAAAAGGATAAAAAAATCACTTCCCTTATTTATTTATGTATTTTCTCTCTCTTGTTTAATTTTCAATTGAAATTTATTTTTTGTACTAACAAAATTTTATACATCATAATGTATTCCTAGTATTTCTATCATTTAACTAGTTAAAAACAAGAAATATAATTAATAATTTTTATTTGTGTTATAGTACTGTAATGATATATATATATATATATATATATATCATTACAGTACTATAACACAAATATATACTTTTCTTAATTACAGAAAACAATTTGATTGTACTCTGAATATTCTACATGTTTTCAATTATATATTTGTTTCTGTTACATTATGATAATTTAGCTCTGTCACTACAGCTAAATATTAATATTCCACTATGTAAAAATATAACTATTTCTACAAAAAAATAATCTTTGCACCGTATTAGCTTCATACAAACATAATTAACTTTATATTTCATTGTAAATTAAGTATACATATTTCATAACAGTTAAAATACTATCCTACTTCCAACGAAGTCAAGCATTTAGCATATTTAATCCATTCTTGTATTTGATTCAAAATTTCTATAGTTACAGTTTTGTTCAAATTATTAGTCATTTAGTTTTTTGGTTTATGCTCTTCCATGTACACAAAAAAATATTACATATTACATATAACCAGCCGTTCAATACAAGGTATTGTAGTGACAGATTAAGATGAACTCATTTATATAGCATTAATGTTAAGACTTCTCTATGAACTCCTTACATACATTTTGTACAGGCAGTAACATATTTGGCACAGACAGTTTAATTCCTGTAGTATCTTGGGGAGTACTTATCGCATTTGTTACTGCGGTAGATGATCTGAAATAAAATTTTATTGTTTTATTTATTCATTTTATATTATTCTTTTAGGGCTTTCCATTATTTTATTTATAGACATACCTGTTGTGCCTAAGATGACTTTTGACTAAATGACCAGCTGTAAGAGCAGCCATTAATGATAATTCGCCGGCAAGTACTGTGGCACATATTATTCTAGCTAATCTGCTAGCATTTTCACCAGGTTGATCAGTATGTGCACCTTGAACACCTAACATAGCCAAACATGCTCCTTGTGCAGGAAGACCAGTTCCACCTCCAATAGTACCAATTTCTATGCTGGGCATTGTACAAGATACGTACAGATCTGAACCATCTGCTCCCCATGGTTCCATTAAAGTCATACAATTGCTACTTCCAACATTTTGTGCAGGATCTTGACCCGTAGCGATAAAAATTGCGGTTACAATATTTGCAGCGTGCGCATTAAAACCACCTACGCTGCCAGCTATGGCGGACCCAATCATATTTTTACTTATATTCACATCAACTAATGCGTGAACTGATGTTTTCAGCACATTAGTAACAATATCTGCAGGGACCACTGCTTCACAAACAACACTTTTACCTCTACCTTGAATCCAATTTACTGCTGCTGGTTTTTTATCCGTGCAAAAATTACCGCTTAACGATAATATTTCCATGTCAGGGAAATGTTCCTTTACCGTGTTCAATGACTTTTCAGTACCTTTAGACAACATATTCATACCCATAGCGTCACCGGTAGTAGCCACAAAACGAATAAACAAATGCCTGCCAGCAATGCGTATGTGAATCTTCGTCAACCTTGCAAATCTGCTAGTTAAATCAAAATTCTCCTTCATTTCTTTGAAATTTTCAGGATCTTGCATCCATGCCATAGCTTCACTTGCTCTAACGATATTTGGAAACCTCACAACTGGTCCCCTAGTCATTCCATCAGCAACTACGCGGCTTGTTACACCGCATTTTAATAATGCTCTACTACCACGATTTGTAGATGCTACTAAACATCCCTCTGTTGTAGCCATTGGTATATGATATAATTCACCATCGACTAATAGTGGGCCAGCAATTCCAAGCGGTACAGGCACATATCCTATAACGTTCTCACAACAGGATCCTAATACTTTACTATAATCATAATTTTTGTACGGTAAATCGAGGAGAGTATCGAGAAATTTTCCCGTCTCTCCAATTATAAGACGTCTGATTCCAACACCTCGCTCCATGTCACCAACTGCTTTCTCTAACTGATACGCGGCTATATGCTTATTCTTCACTAATTGAATTATTTCCTCGTCCGTTAGCCCACTTGCTCCAAGCTATGAATTTAACAATATATTTAAAAATTAAATATAGATTAACGATATTTTGAAAAATAAATTGAGATATTATAATACCTTTACTTACATCAGATTTGTATATTTCGAGACATTCTTTTAAGGACCTAGGAACTTTCGATTCTGGAGGCAGATTTTTATCGTCCCGCTTATCTATATTACATTGTTTTTCGTCTACTTGGTCTTCCTTGTCATCGCTCCAATTATGTATGTTAGAAGGAAAAGAGATACTTTGCATTCTACTAAAGTTTTGCTTGAATGGCAGCTTGATGCTAAGCACATTCACATCTTCACTTTCATTTTCTTTTCCTTTCACACATTCATTTTCAACCTTTTCTTCTGTATCGTCTTCTACTTTGGATCGTAATTGTTTAGCGATGTCTCCTTTATCTTCGAAGAAAATAAATTTAACTGCGAGCGCAAGAAGAAGTATCAATATCACGATATTATCAGCACTGACTGACAACCAATTCATTAAATAATTCTTCACTTCAGATGAATTCTCTGTCTTGTTATAAGAATTCACTACGACATGTGAATTCGCGGAAGATACTTCTCTTTCTACAGTAGGTTCGCTTTTGTCACTTCTGAAAGACCAGCGACTAAAATAAATAAATATTTTATGTCAACGATTACATTGATGTAACTTCCTAAGCTTATGAATTATCTAATTTTATTGTATCTTCCCACATATAATAATGTACATAGATTAACCTGCCGCTATTTTTATGTACTATTTTGATAAAACTTGAATTTAGTATAAAGATATTAATAATTATCATCATCTCTAACTCGACACAGAAGTGTTATACACTGTTTCCTAACTTAACATACGAGGAGATAAAGAAACCCAAACCTCGTAGAGATACTATCTCCCTCTCTGCAATTCATTGAATATGAATCAAATGTATATTTATGCTACTGTGTAATAAGTTGAACCTGACCTGTGGAAGTTAAGAATAAGGAAACTGTCAAACAAGAAATATGCTCAAGTAAAAAAAATACATATCGTATGGGGCAGATTTGTGATAACTTTTGTCAGTTTTCTTTCTATTGTTATCTGATGTATAAAACATAAAGTTCATTTCAAACGGAAACACGGCTCGTATATATTATGGAAAACAGAAGATAAAACAAAAATGCAATACCTGTTAGCGTGTACCACAAATAGGCCAGCAATCATAATCAATTTAACGCGTTCTACTACCGGATTCGGCTTTTGATCCTCTTCGTTTAATGGATGCATTATAAAAATCTTATCGGCACTTAACGGTTTCATAGCATTAGTTTCACGAGAAAGCTGAAATATAATAATAGTACAAGGTAGAATGTACAATTCATAAAACTATTTTAACAATTAGCACAGAAATCTAAAAATTACCTCGAGAATAAGTGATAAACATGCAGGATAAAATGTCATAAAAACGATATAATTTACAATAACACCTAAACAAGCGAAGCTGCACAGGATTTCCAATCTTTTGACACCGGATAAAGATCCTATGCTAATAAGTAGAGTTTCTACTAAAGTATCTAACGTAATAGTTGGTCCTAAGAGTGACATGCCGCGAGCAATATTTGCTCGTACTTCTTCTTTGTTTCTGGAATTTAGAGCCAATTGTGCTAATACAGCGGCTTTTGAAAGATCGATAACAAGCAAGAAGAAGAATAATGCATCCCTGAAAAATAATAACTTTATATAATAGGAATTAAAGGAATTTCTAGACTTTACAATCCATTCCGAACAAGACTTGCTTTAAATCAGAAATATCACTGCGTCCGAAATTCATTACGCTGGACGTGAACACAACACTGGAAAATACTGTAAATAGGCCGGCAATACCTGTCAAAACATTACATTCAAATATTCTTACTATTATCATTAATATCTGCTAATAAATTCTATTTATTTTGTTACTTAAAATTAATTCGCGCATTTTTCCCGGTTAAATGTTATGCGAATTCAATAATTAATTGTCATCGCGTGTCGTACGGAATGAAACGATATTACTTTCCATAAAACTTTCTCTGACACTGAAAGCTTTCACGCGTACCGTGGAAAGATCCGGTTATATGAATAATCGGCCAATACATAATTATCATACATTGTTCTTTCAACACGTATTTCGCATCTTCAATTTTCCGAAATATCAATTAAACTTATATATATTTTCACTTACCTAAAATATATTTTGAACCCAATTTTTGTAAATTGCGAAACTGATGATAGGTGAATAATATAGCTAGACATCGTATTATAGTCATGACTATAATATCAGCTGCATTTAGGTCCTAATAAATAATCATATATAACATATATTGTGTAAGCAATTTTGAGGCTTACAACGATCATTTCCATCATTAAGATATTTCTCGACTCAAATTTGAAAATTCAATTGAAATTTACTCAAAATCTGCTTACATCCAAATTACATCTACCGGGCCGACAATGTAAAGCCAAAGGAAGGGTTCTACTATCTCGAGGATGTCCACTTCCGGTCTCCATGTTCAGAATGCATGCTGTGAGTGTGAAGGTCGTCACAATTACTTCTAGGGGGTGTCCAGCACAAAACCGGCCGTGAATTTCGAACAGATGTGTCAGCATGTTTTTTGTTTTTGATAACTACCTACAATTTGAAATGACATAAAATGTTATTATGAATAAGATTATGATAAAAGAATATAAAATATTAAAATAATTTATTTAAACATTCGACATTTCTCCAACGTGTTCTCCATAAAGATCAACTTTAAGGTAGGACATTAAGATATTTATATATCTCGTGGTAAAAAAAATTTATAAAGTTTCTCTTTCTGTAAAATGGAACTAAAATAGATACAGTTACCATAAAGAAGACGATACCGCGTGTACGGTGAAGTTGAAAAAAGTGTTCGTTTGTCGAAAGCGTTCTTTATTTATTGTTACAGAAAATATTCGGTAAAATCGACAGGTAGAGCCATTTATTCTTTTCAACTGAGGGAAGAAGATACCTAACAGATCGCGTAAACATGAAAAAAAACAAGGAACAACTTCAGCAAAAATAAGTGGAAGATTGATTGAGTAAAGTGCCACACGGTGACGTTCCTTCCACATGTCAATAATGCTCCATATAGTTATAACACTTTCAATTACGCAACTACGTTACGCACCCCACATGTGTGTAATGAGACACGATTTTTTTTTTACAAAATCGAAATTCCGCCCGTGCCGGTTTGACATTGATATTCGAATACTTGCAGCCGGGAGAAAAATGAAACACGAAGCAATGGCGAACGGAATGAAAAAGCTAAGAGGCAATATTCTTAAAACTAGAATTATAAATAGATGGGTTGTTTTTATAGCGCTACAACGTGTGATTAAATTCCAAGATCTTAGGAACTTAATTAACATTTCAAAGATGGAAGCAATTTCAAAGTAATGAATAAATATTCCAACACCGCAAGAGAACATTTCTGTTCATACAAACCATTACTATTAATTACTATTAATAATTAACCAGTATACTATTATATATTATACAATAAATTGTTTTAGTTCTGACAGTTACTTCTATAATTTGTTACCGACCATTTTAGATATACAAACCGTAATAGTGGTAAATCCATTTGTAATATATGCTAAAGGAGCTTCTTCTTATGAACTTCTTATGAAATATTGGAGTTCATGAATTACCAAACACAAAGTACAGTATATAATTAACTATTATAATTCAGATGATGAGACGACTTTCATAAATATTGGACAAACTAATGCAAGTTTATCTTATAAAAGAAGAAAAGGGAAAAAGGCAGTTCAGATATAGATAAACAAAAAAAACATTGATTGCATTCAAAGCCAGAAGCATTCAATGCTACAATCTGATGGAATTATAAAGTCACCTTTGGATATATTGGTATAAAATTTGAATATTACAAGATTAATTACTATACGTTATCAAACTCGTACAAAAATACACTTGTACGTAGTGCACATATCATTATTTCTTAATGAGGCATAAAAGGTTAAACTTTACCTACTGCGTACAATGGGAGAACGTCGCATAGCTCAAAGTCTTGCTGATAAACTAAATACTCCCTAAGGAAATTACTGAAAAAATTGTGGTCATCGGTATACAAAGTACAATAAATGCCATCTCATTAATGTCAGAAAACGCTAACATTTAGAGACATTGCTAAACAGGCGTTAGGACAAGAAGAAGAGCAACTCGTGTATCAAATCACTTTACTTCAATGTTATTGGACATTTTCAAACTTGTTGGACCACTTATACATACATATATGTACATCAAATTTAATAGTAAATCAAGTCAACATAAATAAAACTATAGCATAAGAGCTATAACTTGTACAAAATTAAGAAGGATAGAATCCCTTCTGAATGTTTTGATAATAACGAAAGAATACTGCGTATTTGACCTTTATGAATAGTGGAAGACATGAGCGATGAAATATACACCAATCGCAAGATTAGAAATAGAATAGCAATTATAAAAAAGGATTGAATGATACCAGCAACGTCCGCTGCGTCTGAGCAATGTTCCTCAGCTGTTGGAAATATTGTCACGTGCAAAAGGAGCCATTTATTTATGAATAATTATACGAATTAAAATATGAATATTGTTTAAGACACTAGGCTCGAGAGATGTAGCAGCAAAGATTATTTACCGCCGGAATGATAAACTGACAAGTATTTACCAGTAAAATAAGGGCTGCTAAATATAATTAGCCCGTAAGGTAAAGAATAAGAAGTATCACTTGCAGATATAAAGAAGTATGTGAGAAGTGAGAAGAATTCTGAGTCGACAACGGATTAAGTATCGTGGAACTAACGAGAAACTATTGATGCACTAACTCTAAACTACTTGAGATGAGGCTCCTATAGTTCCTCATACGAGAGTTGTTGGCAGGGTAGAAACATGCTTTAACATTAATTGTTTACACATTTTAGCTTACAAGGGTAGTGCTCAGTTTAATATGATTGGTAAAACTTCTTCTGCAAGTGGTCACCCCATGAGCACCGGGAGTCGAGGGTACGGAGTCACCCTAAGGGTCTGTACGGGAATTCATTTATGAAATATCGACATAAGCTGGTATAGGAGATAAAAAGAGAGAAAATCCCTGAGTCCCTATTTATGACAAGCAGTTTCTAACAATGGAATAAGTGCTTCAAGTAATAATCGGTGGTAAAAAAAATAGAATTTCTTAGGTATGTACCTGTACATAAATGTGTACAGATATATAAATGTATGAAGCTGTAAATGAATAAAGGGATGAAAACATACATCCTGCACATAGAATAAGAATAAGAAGAAATTCTGGTATGGAATTTAAAATTTTGTACATAATAAAACACGCAGTATATGTGTGCGTAATAAGTATTTTAATACACATATACGCGTGTAGTCACGTACCCGCATATAAATATATATTACAAAAACAGAAATTAAAATAATAATAATACATCAATATATCAATTAAATATAGATATATATTATTATACAATTAAACACATTATATATAATTAAATATGCTTATGTATTTCCACTACAGGTTCGAAACAATGACAGTTAATCTTTATACATAACTGACTATAGATCTTGTTAAACCATCGTTGAAAGCATTTACTCTATTATTTCTGATTTTCTACAATGTATTTATAATCATCTAATATAAATTTCCTGTATCTAGTCGTCATAGAAAAACATCTTATTCAATGTGGTCGACATTGATCGATATCTTAACATATTTTTAATTACGTATTCCTAATGATAAATGAGAGGTCACGAATGAAACATGAATCTTATGTAAGCCTCGATATTTGTGCTATCAGTGTGACAAGTGTCCTAAAAGTATTACAACCTCAAAGCATATATTTGTATATAATTTTAACATTCTAGAAATCACATTGTAATGTCGATCAGCGCCTATAACATATATATTAACTACATATTAACATAGCATAAATTGATGTAACTATGAAAGAATCAAAAGTAGTTAAACGGTGCGAGGAGTATACTACCGTTCAAATTAATAACACAAATTAATAACAAGGAATAATAGTATAGTACTTTTTTGTTTTTATATCTCTTTCTCCTTGATAGAAATTTTGACAAAAACATTGAAGTTAGAATATTTTTTAAACTAATCATTATTCGACCCAACTACTTTGGTTCTTTTGGTCTTTTGAACTTTTTCCTTTTGATACTTTGCTTTTTTTTAGAGAATTAAAAAATGTATCGAATAATGTATAAAAAAATGTGTTGTTCCGTTTAAGAAAAATGGAGATGACTTTGACTTTTCATCGAAGTAAAATCTTTTGTGAAATTCTTAATATTGCAATTTGTAGTCAATCGAAAGTCGATTAATTCTTGTTTAAATCATTTTATGTCCGACTATTAGAAGTGTCTGAAAAATTGTAAGGATTTTTAAACCACCTTGTACAGCTGTATAAAATCATTGCATTATTTATATTCTGTTAAAGATGAGCAAGTACCCGGTATTTTGAGCGGTAATATAGATACGTATTTACTTGTACACGTCTCTTGTACCGTCTCGCTAGTCAACTTATCTCTCAAGAATATCTTGATATTGTACAGAATAAAGCAGACTATCAATTTGATTACGATAAATAAAATGAAGTATCACCATTATTTGCGAAAATACAATCCTTGGATTTCCAAATATTGATGAAGTCTACGATGCACAAGGTTTCGTTCTATCTAACATTTAATACGAAACAAGCTTGAACAAAAATATTTATCCTCCAATAACTTTACGATAGTTTTTATTTAATTGAAATTATTCTATTTTCTCAAACGATCTTATAAAATAAAAAAGTGAAAAGAAGAAAAAACGTGAAAGCCATGGAAAGCATTACTCCTTCGTAAAATAAATAGAAAGTATGATCGAGCACAATATAACGAACATGAAAGTATATCACCATGCTACCTTCTTTACAAGGGGACTTGGTATATAATTTTTCATAAAAGTATTTAACTGCTGTACTCTTGTCAATTTTTATTCCACAATCTCATCGGTTTTATAGTTATCGCTAATATCATCTCAAGGAAACCGGAATCTTTGATATTAAACCGGCATTCTCAAAATTTGTTGAAAACCAGTTTCTTAAATATATGCCTATGTTTTCTATGTATCTCGATGATCCTATCATCGGATCTATCTTTTTTTTCAGCTGCGTTAAATAATTAGTTTCCTCTGTTCATCTTGTACAAAGCAAAAGATATTATTTTTTACAATATGAACTGAATCCTTAATACAATATGGAAATTTCCGAGTTGCTAAATATAGTCTACCCTGTAAGTATAGTATACGTGGTGCTGAAACGTTAATAAATAACACTTTTTAAATACTCAATAATTTAAATACTCTATAATTAGACTATATCAATTATCTATATGAACTTCAAATGCTGAATAACACGGATAAGGTGTATTGCTTAATCTGGTAGTTAAAAAAGATAAATAGCTAAAATTTCACTTACTAGGAACTTTAGTCATACGTTATATATTTACTACTAATGATATGAATATAATGTAGAAGTAAAGTAAAATAACTTTAAATAACAGAACAACTTTTGCGCGGTAATTGTTTAACTCACATGACGTGTAAGTGGAAAAGGAAGTTTTAACAGGACACTGTGTATCGTTAACTCGATTATTTCTGTCACAAATGAAACAATAGCAATAAATGTGAACATGCGTACCTTGTTAAGGTGCACGTAGCAACTCGATGAAACTCTTGACGTATTGCGCACGTGGTTCAGTATCGCATATGTACATGTATATGCTTGTCAACTCTTCCCTATTTTCTTTTAACGTCAAATAAAGCAGTGTCAAAAATATGATATGCAATCGGCAAGGCTTTCTATTTGACTATGTCAAACTCCTGCGTACCTTCGACTTATAAAAATGCAATTAAAAAGTAGTTGTTAATTAAAATATTAAACAATTTGTTTTCGGAAGTACTACCTCTTAAACGGAAGAAGACTTCCACCGAATTTATCACGATTAAAAATCACATATAAAGGTAGACTATTCGATACTTCGAGTTTAGAGCAAGGAAACTAATACGGAACAAGCACAGTCTTAACAGGACGAAGCTCACCAGCAAACAAAGCTGCGCTAACGCTCGAATCCATTCGACCGGCCCGATCGACCTTACAGAATCAGTTTCGACCGTGTTCGACTATTTTCGTGCCCCTTCCTTTTTTCCTTCATAAGCACGTGTTTTCTTTCTCAATACATAATACTGAATCTTTAATGGTCTAGTTATTAGTAATTATCTAGTCTTTAGTAGTTTAATAGTTTAGAGAAGACTCTAGCCTTTACACGTGATTTGAAATTTGAAAGCAGCATTCGTCGTAACAATCGAATCAAATTTTAATGAATTACCGGGATAACGCGCTGGAATTTCGTGTTTAATCATCTTTTACACATATCATTGCGAAAATCGGACAACAACATACATTTCATTTCTTTCACACTTACTCGTACTCTTGTTAGATGTGACAGATGTATCCATATGTCACTTGGTTATTGCCACACTAGTGGTCGAACTATTTTTAAGTATACATTCTGTGAATATATGAATCAAAACAATATTGATAAATCAATTTTTATTTTAGCTATGTATATCAAATTTACATTGATGTAACAATGATAAACAAAACTGTGCAAAGAATTATGTAAAATGTGAATCTTTTCTAACAACATTGTATAAATTTGCGTATGACGATTTGACACGGTTTTGTGAAACAATTTACAAATTTAATGCGATTTGTTGTTCCCCATTCTTAGAAAATGTGAGTTTCATGTTTTACGAGAATTCAATTATATACAAAACTTTGTACGAGCATAAAATGCGAAAATACGATTATATTTCGTGCAAGATTTTTTAGTTTATGTCGTACGATAGATATATGAAATATATGTTACGTCGGGCGACCCTCTACCAAGACCAGGCCATACACCGCGGACCAGACGGGAACCAGATATCCGCTCACCTGTACTGCGTACCCTCAATAGTCTTAAGGATTCATCATAAATACCAGTAATTTGCTAGCTAAGATCCTTCAGACCCAACAAATATCTTTTTTCCGAATCATTTTCTAAAGACTATTGTCTACTACGACTTGACAAAGGAAAGTTAGTTCTTCTCACGTACGATGCTTCCTACTAGCAACTTTCTATCGAGGGCGGTTAAGACCTTCCTAGTTCTAGTCCTCTAGTGCTACGTCCACTAACATACTAAATTCAACTATAAGAGCCTTGCTCTATTGTGTATATCTACCTTATCTTCGTGCGACAAAGTGTCATCTACGATTTATATCTTTCTCAATACGAGAATTGATTGTAAATTTCAATAAATAAAAAAAAAAAAAAGAAAAACGATTTATATCTACTGGACAGTGTAACTTGAGTGTTGGAAATAAAAACCTTATAACTCTGTGAATCACAGTGTTATACTAACTAAATCACCTTTATTATCTTAACCGAAATCAGGGGATCGATCAACTCGTGGTGTCGATTATTATAATCGCAACGGAAATTTACGACTCCCGTTGACGTCTCTCCTCGCGATTGCGTCTCCCCGCGATTGGTCGAAAATACAATATATATATATTTTTTTTTTTCGAATACAAAAAACGTAAATAAAGAGTCTAATGGTCTACATTAAGATTTCAATATTAGAATGTTATAATAACACTAAATTAAGGACAACTAGAACACTTGGCTTCCATGGAAAATCCATTTATGTGTACATATTGCAAGTATCGACGCAAAGGATGATTACAAATTTCGTACATCGCCTTTGAATGAAAAGTAAATAACATTTTAGTTGGAACCGATCTATAAGCGGCTTTAAACATAAACCTTCCTTCTCGGAACTATTTTAAATACAACAAAAGTAGCCAACTCCGTTTCAAGAAAGACGCCGTCCTCGTCAGAATCGAACTCCGTCATCTTACCCGAATTTAGCGGATCGTATTACGTGATCACAATTATAATCGATTAATACGTACTTATGTACGTATCGTATATATTATTTAAAATAATTAAATGAATATTTATACTAAAAATATATAGTTTGTTTTTATACGAATAAGAAAACGTAACTTCATGCAGAGAAAGACAATATGTAAGAAAGTTCCATTTAGTCAACTGACTTTCATTTGGGAGTCATTATCGTTTTCGTAAATTGAAGAATCGTCAAATATCTCAATGATGTTGTTACACAAATCATTATCATATTGTATAACATATGGAAAAATATCTGCAAACATTTATTATTAAGGCAAAAAATTGAAGGCCATACAAAAGTTAGTAAGTATAATGTGAAGCCTACACAAGATATGCGGCATACCTGGCTTATAATCGCGAAGTACATTTGTATTTAAATGATTTCTCTTACTAAACGCGTACAGCATATTCATTTGTCGTATCTGTAGAATCTGTCTGAAAATTCCGTATGAATTGACTAAGAGTTCTACAGAGAATTAAACATTTATATTTAACTTAATTAAGTCTCAATATTAATATTGACAACCACGTATACCACAATTGCAATTCGCAAAATTTTAATGCATGAATTAATTATATAGGTATTTTCAAATATTAAACTACATAATTATTGATATAAACGATTGTTGTTACCTAAATATTATTGATATCAAGAAATATACCATATAAATATGTTAATTTCACTATTTATTCATAAGTATAGATTTTAACTTTATTCATTACAAAAATATCTATTATATATATGACCAGAATGTCATAATTTTACATTAATTAAAAGATTACATAAAATTGTTTTATTTTATAGTTAATATTCTATTATCACTTGCACATACATATCAATTATTGTAATAAATTGTTTCACATTAATATGTGAACAGGTAATTTAATAATTAAGACGTACAACATTAGTGTCCTACTTTATGTCAATCTGGTAAAATATTTTAATCAAGAAATCGTACATTTTGTCACATATTAGTATGAAAACGTTAAGATACTCTAGATAATTTTTGAGAAAATCACTATAACTATATAATAAAACTATTAATAAGCAATAAAATTATCTTCAGAAATAAAATAAAATTGTATATCAAACGAACATAACCTAGAAAAAGAAAAAGAGGGCACTAAATGATCAACATACCGTAAAACTTGTTAGAAGATAAAATACGTTTCATGTAGATATCAGTGCTTAATAATTGGCATATCCAATATCTATGATTCAATATTTTTTTTACAATTTCACAAATTAATTAGCATTCTGTACACCAATACTGGACCTCTTAACAGTATTCTCTCTTACACAAATTATAACGACATCTATAGGACTTTGTCTACAACTTAAAATAATCTCTACTGATAATATTTGTTTATACACTTTCTTTCTAAACGATATTGGCCAAATATTAACACATTAAAGTAAATTAAAATATTCTAAATATCCAAAAATGTTAACATATGCAACTATTCAGAATATAACAGCAATAATTTTATTTCACATAACCCACCTATTTTATGGCATACAAATTGTTAGTAGTCTAATCAATTATTTACGGTATTTACATTTATATTTCTGAACAATATTATATTTTAATGCATTTAATTATCATTTCAAATTTAATTTGTTTCTTGAATCTCTGTGGAATATTTAGCATGATTTATCATAGACTCTACTTTATTAGCAGTTCCTCTAATAACATCAGATTTTGTTTGGTAAATGATCTAATGTAGGAATGTGTGCAGATAATCTTTTATATACAGAATCTCTATTTCCATCTTTTTTATGCCTTCGTTGTTCCTCATAGTTCAATTGTTGTTTAAGAAAGATAGCATTCTTGAAGAATTCTAAAGTATTTCCAAAACTCTTTCCAGCACCATTCATTGCATTAATAGCACTTACAGCATACTCTACATCAAAACATCTACCTAAAAGTTGCTGTTGAAGACCAAGCACTTCTACTCGTTTCTCCATCATAGGAGGTAATACTTTCCTTATATGTTCCTGAAGTCTATAAAATGCAAGAGACGGTTCATTTGCAACTATATGTATATTTTCAGATATACGCTCAGTTGCTAGAATATTAAAAAAAATAAGGTGTCAGAAACAACCAAAATATATTCATGACAAAGATATACACATGTAGTATGTATAGAATCATAACCTTTCTTAACTTTCGCCTCTAGTTCTTGATCTAGTTGATACACTTTTGCAGTCATTATTTAAAATATTTTATTAATAATAAGTACTATATATGTATAAGTATATACAAATATTGTACAAAATTCTCAAATTAAATCAATTTAATCATCTGAAAATAATATTTTGCTGTTTTACGATACGCCTCAGATATTTGATACAATTTCTATATTCTCATTAATATTTTACATATGATATTATAAATGAATAAAATCTTTTTTCTACATCAACAAAATTTTTGTATAAACACAATAAATACAACACAACAAGACATTAATTTATTTTCACCGCCATTTTATTAAACACTCTATACCGGAAGTTAATTGCTAGCAGACTGTGTTTTCCCTTGACGAAACGTGGCATCAAAGTGTGTACTGTTGGCACTTCTCTCAAATGTATCTTCCAGATCGAGTGAAATAATCGTTTCGTTGCCTTGAGTGACATGACGTTCTATCGTACAAAAAGGTAACAATTTTTATTGTATACATAAAACTTATGGAAGTATTCATTATAATCATGAGACTTTTGTAAATGTAATAGAAAACTTTGCTATTTTTGTTTAGAATATTTCAATAATGAATAACTATAATATTTTACTCTTTTAAATAATGTAAATTACTGGCTTTTTATGAATGAAATATATAAAACTTTCTACTTTTTACGAATTATAATAAGTAATTTAATAACTGCAATAAATTTTGTACAAAAGAATCATCAATTATTATCATTAAAGTCATATATTTATATATTTGTATAATTTTATGTATAGATTTTATATCTGTTGATAGAATATAAATTAAAAATGTGACACACATACACGCACATTGAATTTAATCAATATAAACAATGTAATTTTTAGTAATAATAATGTTCTTTTCAATGTTAATATCCTAGCATGAAGTGGCATATCATATTCATAGCATTTGCTGCTTTTCTTCTTACTACATATGCAGAGGAAGAAGAAGAAGCTGCAAGATTATTGATATCTAAACAACTACTTAATAAATACCTTGTAGAAAATATGGACATTGTAATTAAAGTAAGTATAAAAATAAATATGGTTTATTTATATGTAATATTTTTATCTTAATAGAGAATTTATCATTTATAGTATACAGTGTATAACGTTGGCAGCGCAGCTGCATTAGAAGTTGAAATTACAGATAATTCTTTCCATCCTGATCATTTCACTCATGTCAGTGGAGAATTAAATGCAAGGATAGATCGTGTTCCACCCTATACAAATGTCAGTCATATAGTTGTTGTAAGGCCACGTAAATTTGGATACTTTAACTTCACATCAGCCGAAGTTTTATATAAACGCAAAGAAGATGCTCCTAACTTACAATTTGCCGCAAGTAGTGAACCTGGTGAAGCAATAATTGTATCATTTAGAGATTATGATAAACAATTTTCTTCACATGTTGTAAGTAACTACTGAATATTATGTAAGTCAATATAAGCATTGTATTGATTGTAATAAAATATAAAATACTTATGTATCATTTTAGGTTGACTGGGCTGCATTTGCTGTGATGACATTACCTTCATTAGCTATTCCTTTTGCATTATGGTATTCTAGTAAAAGCAAATATGAAAAATTACTTAAAACTACAAAAAAACATTAATCATATACTTATCCTAAGTCATTCAACAGAGACTTTTTTCTATACAAATATAAGAAATTTGACTGTCCCCCCTTTCTGTACATCTAATTTTATAATAAATATTATTTATAAATAATTTACATTCGCGCGTTCTTCATCATTATGCTTAGTTTAGATTATAAGTATACAAATTATGCTTATTCGTTAATAATTACTTATTTATAGATTACATCTTACGTTCATATAGACTTATAATTAGTAAATATTATTTATTTTTGAGAACAAATAATGTAAAAATTACATAAAACCCTCCCTTTATATTGCAAAACAGTTCAACTGTATAGAGGAATAGGATATGACGAACCCCTGTTACTATTTCTTTACATTATTACTTGAGACTATGTACATATGTATATCAAATAACTGAATGTATGACATGTACATAAATTACATAACTAGAAACCATGTACATATATGTAAAATAATCAACCTATTCTTGAACTATAGTTACATTATATCATTTAATATTCTGCTATGTATAAAATTATGTAACTTAGATTATATATTACAAAATATGCACTCTCTTATGTACATATATATTTGCATACATTTAATATTAACACAAACAAGATGACAAATAATTAGACTTCTAATAAATTATCTATATATTTTTACATAATTTTGTCAACATAATTTTTGTATAAATAGCTAAAGGATACAAATTTAATCGCGATTTGTTTACATCATTCATATGGATTTACAGCAATCTATTCGTTACTAAATAACTTTTAAACCAAATATATACATACTTCGATAATTATCGATGCTTTAAATCGATATTCGTTACTTTTAATTGAACTGTGTTAATTTAATTGTTATTATTAAAACAGTAACGGAATCACATTGGATTTCAAATATTTCTTACTTATCCATTATTAGTTGAAGAAAAATATTGTTTATGTAGCTTAAAAAGATAATAATTAATGTTTAAGGAATGTTAAAAATATTTAATTTTCAAGAATATGACCAATCAAGAAAGATTATAGCGCACATATAACATTCATGAAAATACTGCTTAAATAAAACTGTTGATTTTCTTATTTGGCACTTAGTCTTGTTATTTGCCGAAAAATACAAGCTGTTGATGTCTCATTTATTTGATAAGACATTTTATATAACAATACGTATGATTATTAACGATCAATATGTTCTGAAACTTATTTTGTGAACAATTACTGGTTAATTACTTTGCAATTTTCAAATTACTGTAACTGTAGAATAACTATCGATAGATTATCCCGCGTTAAAGTAACTTTAAAGATATTATTTGGATATGTTAAGTTTATTTTACAAGTAATTGATTCTGAAAGTGAGATTTACTCGCAAGAATGGCCGATGAAACAGAAACGATTCGACTTGCCAACGACGATATTGAATGTATGGAAGGAGAGATAGATGCTGATGATGTAGATGAAGAAGGTTCAGATGGAGTTGTGGTTCCAGAACTTCAGGGTACATTATCCAAATGGACAAATTATATACATGGCTGGCAAACTAGATTTATTGTTCTCAAAGATGGTACTTTATCTTATTACAAATCTGAGCAGGACAGTGGATTTGGATGTCGAGGTTCAATAAGCTTGTATAAAGCTAATATTAAGGTATGAATTAGTATAAAGGAATCAGTCTCCTATAAGATTTAATTCTCTGATAAAGTTGGTAAAAAACTCATGATATTACTCTCTGCTATTTGTTTTACTAGGCTCACGAATTTGATGAATGTAGATTCGATGTGTCTGTAAACGATTGCTTAGTATGGTATTTGAGAGCAAGTAATCCAGAAGAAAAGCAGCGCTGGGTGGATGTTTTGAAATCTTATAAGGTACTAAAATTTTATTATATAAATTAAGTAAGTTATTAGATAAATCTAATAAATGTTCCTTTGTTCTATTAAAAAATATATATGTTTGCTTTAAACAGTCGGAATCAGGTTATGGAAGTGAAAACAGTTTGAAGCGACACGGTAGTGCTATTTCACTTATATCAAATACACAATCTATTACAAGTGCAGGTAGCTTCACTAAACGTGGAGTTAGAGGACTAAAAGAGAAGTTAGCAGAACTTGAAACTTTCAGAGATATTCTGATCAAACAAATTGATACTTTGCAGAAATATTTTGATAATTGTGCAGAAAATGCTAAAAATATTTCCACGAAAGGTATATAAATTAATAATTTCCATTTATGTAGATTCATTTGTTATATATTCAGTTGTTTCATGTCCTCTTTTATTTTTTAAATAAGTACTTTTCTTTTTTCTTTGCTTTTAATTGAATGGGAAAATTGTTTCAGAAAATAAAGTGGAGACAATGTTTAATCCAGCTGAACAGTCTGTGGACTTTAAAGGTGAAGCAATAACATTTAAAGCAACGAGTGAAGGTGTGCTAGCAACATTACAGCACTGTGTTGAATTAATGGTGCAACGAGAAGATGCATGGCGTCGTAGATGGGAAAAAGAAATCGAGAGAAAACGAAAAGTGCAAGAACTTTACAAAGCTTTGAAAGAACAAGTTACAATGCAACAAAGTGACTTTCCTAGACCTAGAGTTCTTATTCATGGAGGTCCAGATTATGAGGTTCGATTTTATAAATTAACAAAATATCTTTAAAAAAAACATAACATAGTAAAAAAAAATTTTAATGTTTAAGGAAGGTCCACATAGTGCTCTTTGTGATGAAGAATTCTATGATGCAGTAGAGACTGGATTAGATAAAATTGATGAAGAAAATCAACTAAGAGATCGTTTGAAACAAAAATCAGTTTCAATTTTAACTACTCCGATAATGTCAGCAGTTAAACACAGACTTTGGCCAGAGGTAATTATTTATTTTTAAAGTATGCCATATCTATATTACAATATTATAATAATTTTTAGATACAAAAAATAACGATGGAACAGTTGCATTATGCGCGTCTTGGAGTAGGAGCCGGTGGATGGCAATTATTTGCTGAAGATGGTGATATGCGAATGTACAGACGCGAAGAAGAAGCGGATGGTTTAGTGGTAGATCCTTTGAAAGCTTGTCATGTTGTGAAAGGAGTTACTGGTCATGAAGTTTGTGAAATATTCTTCAGCCCTGAGTATAGGACAGGATGGGAAGCTACCCTTGAAGATATGACTGTGGTTGAAAATATTTCCAAAGATACTTTAATATTTTTACAAACGCATAAGCGAATTTGGCCAGCAAGTCAGAGAGACGCATTATTTTGGTCACATATGCGCCGAGTCTCCGATGATCAAGATCCAGATGCACATGATTTATGGATAGTTTGTAATCATAGTACAGAACATCCTGATTATCCTGTAAGATTTTATATAATTTAATTATATATACTTATATATAACATGAAATATTTATATATACATGAAATATTTACAGCCAAACACTGGAAAATGTGTAAGGGTTTATCTAACTGTTTGCCTTGTGTGTCAGACTTTTATTGATCCTCCGAAAGATGAAGATGAAATAAAAAGAGAGAATATAACTTGTAAAATAACTTACTGTTCTGTTGGTTTGTACTATATCATTTATATGTTTAATCTGTGTATATTGATATAGTAATATTCTATTATATCTGTAACATTATCTTTTTTTGAATACAGTTAATCCTGGTGGATGGGCTCCAGCATCTGTTCTACGTGCTGTTTATAAAAGGGAGTATCCAAAGTTCCTTAAACGTTTCACTAACTTTTGTATTGACCAGTGTAAGGATAAACCAATTATATTTTAAGAATAATTAATAGAACTTCCATATTTTCCATCCAATTTTTCATTTATTACATCAAAGCATTTTCATGCCTTTGATGTACTAATATATCAAAAAAAAAAATCAGAAGTTAAAAGATAAAAATTTGGAAGCAAAAATTCTCTCAAGTAATGAAAGTGTTTTATATACTATTTTTCTTATTTGCTTAACGTGATCGATGTATATATATATATATATTATAATATATATATTATTATATATATGTATATATTCATAGCTTAGTAAAACAGGATACAAACTGTTACATTGAAAGTGATTTATTAAAGCGTAAAAAAGTATTATATACACTTCCAAAATAACTTTACAACGTGGGACGCATGCGCTAAAGCACTGTTTGTAAATTATATTTACTTCTTTAAATAACAGCTTGTTACTTTATTGTTATACAGAATGCTATCGCAAGTCACTTGTACAAATCTTAACAAATTGAATATATACACATTTATCTATTGTTATATTATATATCCAATTAAACATGAAACTGTATGATACAAATTATATTGTTATTTTTATTTATACATAAAATGTGTACACACTGATACACAGTATAAGGGTCAAATGGGGAAACATAATAAAGACTGTTGTAGATTTGCCGTAATTACTTCGAATTTGTTACTTTAATTTAATTCCTTATCGTTGTTGAGATGTCATCAACGAGAATCACATTTTTAATTATTTTTATTTGATTCCTATAATTAGAAAACGATTATTTACTGTACAGTTTTAACAATTAAATATGTACAAGGTTTTAAAATTAGTGATAGAATTTTCGTAAGAAATAAATTTATTTCTACAAATTATTCAACTAAAATAAAAAAAAATCATATATATATACATATTAAATATAAAATTCCTTTATATATACCTCATATGCTCTACTATCAGAACATTGAAATTTGAATTTTGTTCCAATAAGTGTAGCTTAAAAATATTAAAAGAGGATATAGAGAGATGTATAAAAATGCTTCTCTGGTTTCTTACAAACTATTATGATTTACAATAATGGCCAAAATTCCGAACAATTACGTGAAAAAGTATTCTGAATTAAAAAGATTCTATATCAAAAAATGCAACTCTGTAAAAATTTCTTATCACTCAGTAAAACATACTTCCATACATAAGAGATAACAGAACAAATAATGAAATTAAATTTCACTATTTTATTTACAAATTTAATTATTTAATTTTAGCCATTACATTAACAAATTGCTAGTTTGAGCGATTATAGGTACAATATTTAATTCGAACATTATAAAATAATTGTAAACTGAATAAATAGACATACAATTGTTTGTAATTCATGATGTATCTCTATTGAAAAAGATTGCAATTTAATTGAATATGATTGAAGTACTAATAAACAATATATTTACAATGTATCATCCACAAATATGCTATATGAGTTATGGCAAATATACACATATGGAGTATACAATACTCCAAAAATAGTTGGATAGTCTACAAAATTTAAGTCAATTTATATCAAATTTAATAACATTTTAATTCCAATACAATCATATGTTAATGTATTTAAATAAAATTAATTCTAATTTAAAAACTTAATATTTTTAAAACTTATGATACTGCATTATATGCCTCTCTAATTATATTTGTTACCTGTATATACTTGAAATAATTTGGTATAAATCAATCGTGAATATAAAATATATATACTTTGCACTTTGGAACGATTTCAAATGTATAAAAAAATGTATATTTCTTTTCTATATTTCAATAACTATTTTCCTTATGATTCATAAGAACCTAATTTTTTTAATACACTAAGACCTTTTTCTTCATATTCTTCTCTTGTAATCCATACTGATTCACGATCTTTTGTAATTTCTGCTAATACAGCACCACCCATAAAAACCATATCTTTACGTCTCGGGGAATCTTCAATTTTTATCTTAAATTTCTGAAAAATATTAAAGAGTAACGAAATAATAATATATATTTATTAAAAAATTGAGAAAAAAATATAAGATACTTTATAATTACATTTAATTTCGAAGTATCATTTTTTAATACTCTTTGAAGATAAAGTTGCTTAATTTCTCTTTCGAGTCTAGACGGAAGCCCAGGATACATTGTACTGCCACCACTTAAAACAATATGTTTATATAATTCACTTCTTATATCAATATCAGCTGCTTGAATAGTACTAAATACTAATTCAGCAATTCCTTGAGCCTCAACATTTATTAGATGAGGCTGGAATAAAGCTTCTGGTGCTGCAAATCTCTCTCCACCTACTTTTATTACCCTCCCATCTGGCAGCTAAAACAGATTATAGGTACAAAACATATTTCAGTGTCATAAATTTTGTTTTGCATTACAAAATTCACTTACAGTATATGATTCAACCAAAACAGTTGTTTCAAGAGCTAATTTTTCTTCAGTTTCTATATTATAGCCAATATAACATAATTTTTCCTTTAACATTCTAACTGTTTCAAAATCAGCTGAATGGTTAAATGCATAGCCACGTAATAAAAGAAGTTTTATTAAATACATTGTAATATCTCGACCAGCTATATCCAGTCGCCGTGTGAGATGAGGTAAAGCATACTCTTCAAATACAGGACAAATATGAGTGACTCCATCACCAGAATCTACTACAACACCACTAATCAATCCTTGAGCATACAATGTAAGTACTGCTTGAATTGCAATATATGTTCCAGCAAAACCATATTTTTCAAACATTACCTGCAATATTTCAATTATAATTTGAGAAAATAAGAGTATCATAATTAAATTATTAATATATCATATATAACGATAACTTGATATTACCTCAATCATTTTTTCACGATTTGTGATAGGATTCATTGGTGGTTCTGTTAATAAAATTTTGCATTCTCTAGGATTAATATTCATTTTTTCCTTTCCAAAAGTATAGTCCCATACATGACACATGTCTTCCCAATTTCTATTAGATATTTAAATAATTAAATATCTCATAGTACATACAAATTATATATGGTCATATACACACCTAACAATTCCATTTTGCATTGGATAACTAATCTCTAGCATAGACCGAAGTTTGCTTGCTTCATCCCCAACCATTAAATCCTATTAATGTGAAACATAATGAAAATATGTAATTATGTAGATTATTATCAGATGAAATATAACATGTTAATAGAAATTGTTAATATTTCAATAACTTAATACATTCTACCTTTATGAAAAAATCGAGAATAAAATTAAATACAAGTTTTTTAAAATTCTATAACGCTAATTGTTTAAATTAATATAACATATAAAAAAGTAGGAGATGGTAGAATACTAATAGATTCTTACTCAGAGATCAATGTTGGGTAACTTATGGAAACTATTACTGTAAAGATGTCCAATTTGTCAAGTACTGACATAATATTGATAAATGTAAATATTAACATTAAAAAATGCAATGAACTTACAGGCATGTTAAGCACATCCTATGAGAGCAAGTGTAAGGATACAAATCAGTTAACAAATGCAAAAATTTACATTAAGTAGGTCTCAAAAATATAAGATATATAAAAATCCACACATATATAAGTATAAATATAACATCTGTAAATATTCTATTTTGTATTTTATTTCTTATATTTATTCAATACCAATAAATAGAAAAACAAATAGCAATATATTGGATAAATTTATTATAAATTATCAAAATGAAAAATAAAATGTTATGATTGTCATAGTTACTAATTAAGTTTTCAACAAAGATGTTATATATTCCAATACTTTTAAAAATATCTGTCTTACTTTTAATATGCACAATCCATTTTAATTTTGGTTAGTAAACAAGGTTAATAAATGAGAAATGCGTTTTCAATCAGACTTAAACTCTGGGGCACACAGTGTAATATTATGAAGTGACTTACACGAATACAATATTCTTGCTGAAAATTAAGTAAATTTATTAATAAACAGCATAGAAATGATGGATTATGATTTTGTTTCTATGGTTAAATAAAAGAATCTCAAACTCCAAATTGTAAAAATCATATAATCAATTCAATTACTAATATTCCTTACAAAATATGAAAGAAAGATGATTTATTTTTTTTAGGGAAAATAAATAGTATATTTTTATAACAATGAATATATATTAAATATAGAACAACAAATATTATCCATAAATTACATTAATAACTCTTTTTTAAATAAATAATTGAAAATACAATAAATAGTCTAAACTTGATTTGCTATAATTGGAGAATTAAAAAATATACCTTCACATCAATGTCTCCTATTTTATTGACAGCTCTGATAATAGGACGTCCAACTATGGATGGAAATATATGTGCTGGGAAATTTGCTCCTGCATATCCACACTTTACAAACTATAAAAGTATAATATTACTTTGGTATTTTCAGAAAGAAAGTTTTACAAAATATAAATTTAAAAGGTATAAACGAAATAGAAATTAAAAAATAAAAGTAAAGTTATAACCTTACCCCTGTTCCGTTATCGCAAACAATAATTTTTCTACCCTTGCTATCCATTTTTCAATATGATGTTATTATTTAAACGGACTATATGTTTGTTATCTTAAAACTTATTAAACATTGCATATTCTGCGAGATGACTAATTGTTATAAGATCTAGGGCGTTACCGGCATGACGATTCGGAAGCAACAGCGACCAATACAATCACCTAGTTTATAATCAGATTACAGTCATATTAAAACAACAGATGTTTGCTACTTCGTTTTAAAGAATCAAAATTTATAACTTACATGAACATTACTAACGTAAACTCGCTCACTTTGATATAAACTCGCAAAGGCAGTCGTTCTTTAAATCTAATGAATATACAATTATTCTACTCGGATTGGCTCAACCGAATCTTTCCCGATTCCCGAGCAAGTTGTTATCTATTTCTATCATTTACTTTAACAAATAAAATTCTTCGTATATTTGAATTCTGGTTAAATAATAAGTAAGTAAAAATAAAGGACTAAATGATATAGTATTGTAAAATATTTACAAAAAATAATATGTTTTATAAGAAATGCTATCGTAATCAAAAAAATTCTCATTATCCTTGAACAATCTTTTTTATAATCATGCTGTTCCTTGCACAATAATTATTTTCCTGCATTTAATGCTTTATGAAATCGCATTCCATACTTTTTAGTGAAACATGTACATGATGGAACGTCCAATCGCGTATTTAACGAGAAAAGAAGTAATATCCAGCTGTCACCGTTTACACAAGTATTATATGATTATTTTTGTACATAAAATTTTTCTATTTGATAAACAAGAATATTTTTCAGTGAAAACTTAACTGAGGAAGAAAACAAAAATATATATGGAAAATGTAATAACTATTGGGGACATGGTCATAATTATACAGGTAACTATTATTGCTATATTAATGTTCACAATTTCTCATTATATTTTATTTTAGTGGAAGTGACTGTATGTGGACCTGTAGATCCTGTAACAGGTATGGTCATGAATATATCAGATTTAAAATTATTTATGAAAAAAGTGTTAATGGATCAACTGGATCATAAGAATTTGGATAAAGATGTACCTTATTTTAAAAATACTGTTTCTACTACTGAAAATGTTGCTATATATATATTTAATGAACTAAAAAGGATTATGCCTAACTCAGATCTTTTATATGAAGTCAAGATCTATGAAACTGACAAAAATATTGTTATTTACAGAGGAGAACAAAAATAAAATGTTAAATTGGTCTAAACATATGTTAATTTAAATAACACAAGGTTATAAAAAGAAGAACACTAACTCGATGTTACCTTTATTTCTCTTTTCTTACACAATACAATTACAATTACCATATATTACAATATTAGTTCACACTTCAAGAGAATAAATATCTTGTACACTATCTTAATATTGCATTTTTACAAACCTTACTAATTTATTAATCACATATATTTGTACAATAAGTAATAACTAGATTAATATCACAAATTTAAAAAATGAATAAATCTATCTTCGAATTAAGATAGATAAATATAAAATGTGTATATTTATTCTTTGTAAAAACGCTGATACAAAGTTAAATTCTTTAAATAAGTAAAGTAAATAGTATATTGCGTTTTAAATCACTAATCATTATTTTTAAATACAAAACAGCCTTCATAATATTGATGTTGATAATTATATATTTGTATTTATATCAAGTTTAACATAACTTCGAATAGTTACATATGGTATACCAAGTTCAAAATCATTCTTTGGCCAATACTTTAGTACTGGTGATTGCTGTGGCTTTTCCTCTTTTACAGAGAAATATGCAAAAAGTACAGCTGCTGTGTAACTTGCAATAAAAATAAATAAATGCCAAAGTGCATGTAAATAAGGGAAATTCAGGTTCAGCCAAGTATCACAAAATAAACGATCATTCAGCCAACAAGCAACTGCTAATAACCATACAGCACCACATCGTAAACCCAATCTATAAACCCTCATTGATTTTGTCCTTAAGAAAAGCATGCATGATGATATAATTAGAGATTACAAGATAAAATCTTATATAGACATTAATTAAGAATTTTACCTTTTTAATTCAATGATCATAAATCCAAATGCAGGTATACCAAGACTCATTAAAGCAAATGCATTTATTGCGGGATGTATAAATGACAAGCCAGTTGCAATTAGAGTTGGTAAAGTTGCACATATGGCAAGAAGTTTTCTATCATTATGTAAAATATTTGGAAAATACCTTCGTGGAAGAAACATACAAAAACCAGCCATATATACCCATAAAATTGCTAATTCATCTAGCAATTGTCCTATGACAAAAAAACAAGTAATTTTTATGTTTTTATTTATGTTCTATAAATCTATGATATATTACTACTTACCTATAAGGGATAATGTAGCATGAAAATATGCACTACTAAGACCTACTATCATCAGTAAGAACCAAATTATATGAATTCCAGGATTTACGAATCGACCATAATCTCTAAAGAGATGCATTAGAACAGGTGGAAGTAACAAAAATACTACATTACTTAGCTGTGAATAAAAATATTTTTAGTTTAATATTTTAAGAATTTATAAGTTCTATAATTTTAAAAAGAAAAAAGAAAGAATTTTGTTTATATCATTGTACATACAAACCGTATTCATAAATTCTGCAATACTGGAAGAAATACTATAATTGCGTTCACACCAATCAATTGGTGAACTACCAGCTTCAAACGGTTTCCACATATCGAAATATATATTTTTATCTGATTTTTATCAATATAAAAAAGTATAAATGTAACATTTGTAATCTATAATCTGTATAAAAAATGTATAATTGTAATAATACAGAAATGAGTCACTAAACTATTTTAAGTTTATGAAGAATATGCAAATCAAAGAGAAATGTTTATGGATTTTTTATGTCTCTCATACCTTTTAATAACACATATTGTCATTTCGTATCACTTTTATATGCATTGAAAATTTCTATTATATATGCAAAGCATGACACATATCTATTACAATTTGCAGACAAATTGCAAACAAAAGATGATTAACAAATATATATATGTATTTTTCGCGCGATTAATCAACATTATGTCACATACATGTTTGTATGTTTGTCAAAAGTTGAAGACAATGATATTTACGCTTACGCTTTAAGCTGCTTAAGAATGCAACGGTTAGAAATACATACATGTACTTAATACACATTAATAGATAAATCTTTTAAAGATATTGATCTAACGAAAGAGATTTTCACAGCTTTTTCGCGATATTAGAAACGGTTAAAAATGTTTAATACTAAATAATTTTTTCAAGGAATTTGATTCTGTATTTATGTTTCTCGATTTTCATACATCTATAATTTCTTTTGTAAAAGTTGGTACCAGTTGATACTATTCTACTACTGTATAATCTACTACCTTGTCTCACGTCTCGATGGACATAATACAGTTTATATGTATAGTTTATATCATACATTCAACATGCAATCCACGCGGAACTATTCATGTGCAGTGAATGTTGACAATTTTAACAGTTAATATATGTGATATATAATCGAAAAAAGGATTTAATTTATTAAAATTTTATAACTTAGTAAAATATATACAAGTTTATTCTTTTCGAATATATGAACAACATATAATAATAAACGTAAAAATAGTGTTCTAATTAAAATTATTGTATTTTTTGCTCATAAAAATTTCATTTTTCAATAATGAGTTTTTGTATATACGAATCAGACATTGTTATATGTAATAATGAACAAATTGTAATGTATAATATTGAAAATGGTACAGAAACAACTATTTCTTTACCTAAATTGCAAAGTGATAAAAAAGTTGATGTGCATAACAACGTAAACAAAGAAACTCCTCACACGATTACCAACGTAATGTTCTCATATGATGGAAAATATTTCTTTGTCTATACAAATCGTAAGCAACTATGTTTGTATGAAAGAAAAAGTCAGAATCTTGTGTTAAATAAAATACTTCCTAGAGCTGCCAGCAAAGTGCAATTTACTCCAAACAACGACATAGTTGTTGCTGATAAAACAGGAGATGCTTACCTATTTTCTAATAAGCAGTCTGACAATGGGGTCCTACTTTTAGGACATTTATCAATGTTACTTGACGTATTAATTACGGAAGATGGAAAGTACATTATTACAACAGATAGAGATGAAAAAATTAGAGTGTCTGTGTTCCCAAATTCATATAATATTGTATCCTATTGTTTAGGACATACAAAATTTGTAACAAACATTTTGGAATTACCTCATGACAAAAATGTTTTAATATCTTGTGGAGGAGATGGAATGTTTATATTATGGGACTACAAGATTGGAAAAGAATTATTATGTATTAATTTTCATAATAAAATATCTAAAAGTGATATTGAAAAGTTTAATGAACAACTTCATAATTGTAACTTAGAAGAGTTTGTTGATGTTTTACCTGTTAAACATTTAAAGCTTTTGGCACTTAATACAACTTCATCTTTAGCTATAATGAGCTTTTATAATAATACGTTATTATTAGTATACATAATTAATAGCACATCAAAATCAAACTTTGAAGTAGTATATGTGCAATCTATAATTGCAGACAGCGAACCAATAGAATGTTATCTGCACAAAAATAATCTATGGATATTAAATGAACTTGGATTTAAAATATATGAATTTAAAAATAACAATTTTATACTTACTGATGGAACAGATTATAAAATAAATAACTTAAATAATTATTGGAAAACACTAAAAAAAGATTTTACTCAACAAAATTTATTTTCAATCCTGTATAAAAGAAAATATGATAATGTCCAAGAATATTTACAACGGAAAAAAACGCGTCTTACAAATTCAATTGATGCATAATCAATTGTATGTAACATTATAGAAGGTATGAATGATTTTTATACAGAAAAAAATATAATTATAAAAAATGATATTAGATTGAAATAAAATGTTTAATAGAAATTTCATACATATTTTCATTATAAAATACAAATAGTATTACAATAAAGTAAGATAAGTTTATTAATCCACATAGTATTTAGTAAATGAATTGAATTTGAAATTTCATATAATCATTATATGTATATAAATTAAACAGGCTTGTAATCTAATTTGGATTCAAGCTTCTTATTATCTGAGACTTTCCTTACTGCTTTCATAAAATCTTCTTGTATTACATATTCCCTTTCTAATCTTATTGCGAATAATCCTGCTTCAGTGCAAACATTTCTTAAGTCAGCACCATTAAATCCATCTGAAAGCTTAACTACTGCTTCATAATCTGAAATAAATTTAAAATGATTAGGAGCGTCTATAAAACGAAAAAAGAAATTTTGTTGAAGTAAAGATAAAAATTACCAATTTCTCCATGCTTAGATATAGGACCAGCATGAATTTTTAAAATTTCTAAACGTGCTTGTTCATTGGGTAGTGGAATTTCGATTTTTCTGTCTAATCTACCCGGTCGTAACAAAGCTGGATCTAAAGTGTCTGGTCTATTTGTAGCCATTATCATTTTAACTTGACCTAAAGAATCAAAACCATCCATTTGATTCAACAATTCCATCAAAGTTCTTTGAATTTCTCGGTCGGCACTTGTACCTTCCGAAAATCTGCGTCCACCTGCATAAGAATAGACAATTAAAGACATTTTATTTTTTACTCTCCTCCATCTTTTTTTTCTTACGAACAATAATATTTATACCAATTGCATCAATCTCATCCATAAATATAATACAAGGTTGATGATCTCGTGCATAATTGAACATTTCTCTAATTAACCTTGCTGATTCACCAATATATTTATCAACAATAGCACTTGACACAACTTTCAAAAAATTTGCATCTAGCTGACTAGCAACTGCTCTAGCCAATAATGTTTTTCCAGTTCCTGGTGGGCCATACAAGAGACATCCTTTTGGAGGGGTGATACCAACTCTTTGAAATAACTCAGGATTTAGTAATGGTAATTCTATAACTTCTCTCAGTTCACGTATTTGTTCACTTAGACCACCAATTGCACTATATGTAACATCTCCAGGATCTTCATGTGACATATTATAAACTAATGGGTCAACCTAAATATATAAATAAACATTTAAAGTTTACTGAAATATGTAACGTTGATTTATGGCAAAATAAATTTTACCTCACGAGGCAAATAACGCATTATAGTAAGAGTAGTCATGTCAAGGGCTACTCTTGTTCCAGATTTCAATTTATTTTTATCAAGTTGGCGCCTACATCCAACAACATAACGTGGACCATTTGTTGCTTTTACTATAACTATAAATAAAAACCTATGTGTTTATATATATATTATATGTAAGGACACCTTTTTATTTTACTCAGACTCTTTACTTAAACTTACACTTTTCTTCTGTAAGTTGTTTCAATACTTCTCCGACGATCTAAAGTGTAAATACATTATATTTGTAATAGAAAATACTAAGAATCATTAAAAATAAGATTTATAACATACCTGACCAACACTTTGTAATGCTTTCAAATCACTTTCAGATTTATCATACTGTTTTGTTAAATCTTTGAGATGCTCTCTCACTAAAAAAGATAAAAATATGGTAAAAGTTTATTAAGTCATGTACATAAATAAAAAAAAAGGTTTTTAAAAAATAATAATAATCCATGTATGTAAGATTAAGGTTAGGTATTTCAAATTTTGTATAGAAGTACAACAAGCAAAATCAATATATCTAATAGATTTAACTTACTTTCCTTTAAACGTGACTCCACTTCTTTATGTTCTATAAGCTTTTTTCGATAATCTTGAAGGGCTTTTTCCCTAACCGAATCCACGGTGGTTGCCATCTTTGCTTAATTTGCTGTCTAACTGTCTCAGGCAGTGTTTCTATGAACACCGTGTAAGCTGTAAGGCCTGTGTATGTGCATATAGTTATTTTGAAATATTAATTTCAGAATTTAATAAGACAAATATTTTATCCGAAATATCCTTTTTATATCCAATAATACTAATTAAAGCTGAATTTAAATTAATTATTTACTGCTTTTATATTGTGAATCCTCTTTTATTGCAAATGTTACAATGTATACATGCACAACTTATTTACTGAATTATTACTTAACTACACCGACTCAGCTGTGACCTAACCTATGGTTTTTAAGGTATCTTGTATCTTGATAGTTTTTAAATATATTGTAAATTAAATTAAAAACCATATTTTTGGATGAAATCAGAAAAAAGATTGTATTGGAATCAATGAAATTGAAATGCTAATTTTAATAACTAAATCTTATGCACTCAAATGTGCATATACCACAGCTACATCATGTACAAAAATATTGAAAAGAAATTATATAGAAAATCATCCTTATAAACATATTCATCCCTGGAAATCATTTACAGAATTTTCTGATAATCTTTTAAACAACATAGTTTATAATAAAGGTAATACACTTAACATAAACTTATGTCTTCAGGTTTCAAGTTTTAATTTTGATTTTATAGGTGGATTAGTGGTTTTGAATAAACCATACGGAATAAGACCTAGGTCTCTTGACATAAGCACAATGTGTGTACGAAATAATGTACCCAATAGTGTAGATTATACATTAAATGATGCTTTACCTTATATAGCTAAACAATTGAATTATTTAAACTTAACTATAGTTAGATGTCCTGAAATGTAACTACAAATCATTTATTAATAATTGTTAATAATGTGTTTCTTATTTACATTCACAATTACTCTTGAAATTAGGTATATGAGTGGTATTACATTATTAGCAGCAGATGAGAATGTTCATCATGCTATAGAACTTGCATATGCTCGTTCTCACTTTCAAGCAAATACTTATTGGATAATTACAGTCGGTACACCAAAACATTTGCGAGGTAGGGACCATTTGGCAATGAAAGTAATTTCAAATCCTGAATTTACATACAGAAGGGTAAGTTTATCAAATACTGTTTGGAAAGAAATTATATATTACCATAAAAATAATTTCAGAGAATTCTTACACCATCATGGTCTCGTAATGAAGAAAAGTATCGCAAGATAAAACTATTAAAAACACAATACAAGGTGTTATCCAACTCTATACTTAATTTGTGTTCTTTAATTGAATTAAAGTCATCTACTCATAGTAAACATGCTATTAGAATGTATGCTACTACATATCTGTATTCTCCAGTTCTAGGAGATAATATTTATGCATCTCTGATTCAGAAAATAGGGGATACTTATGTAAGAGCTGACCCATTTCTTAGTAAACCTGAACTACCAAAATTGGATATAAGACTTCTGCGATTGTTAAATGTAAGGCAGAGTCAACAAGAAATTATTCCTACTCACATTCACCTAAAGTCAGTAGTTCTACAACAATTTTTTGGAGAAACTTTAACAATTGAAGCTCCTTTAATACCACCTTTTGATTGGACATGTAAACAGCTTGATATTAAATATTTAACGCCAATAATGTCATAAATCACAATCAGCATTATAAATACCATGATTTAAATATGAGTTTTCTTATTTTGTAAAATCATATTTCTTAATATAGTATTATATAATAAATAATATATAATATAGTATTTCTTAATATAATATTATATAGTATTATTATATATAGTATTCTAATATATTTATTAATAATATTTATTTTTTAATATATTTATTGTTTTAAGAAAACAATATAATTATTTAATAATGACTCAAAGTACAATATTTAATGACTAAGTACGTATTTGCCTTTCAATATCCTTCTCATAAGAATTTTCCGTCCACTTAAAGTTGACATCCTTGTATCCCATCCATGTCGTTTAATACGACGACGTTCATTAGGACGGGGAAAATGATACCTCATTCTAGTTCTACTCAATATAAGACTCCATGGATTGGTTATTATTGGACTCAACGATGCAAGCCGCCTGTAAAACAGTGTAACTAAGAAAAGCACACCGATTTACTTATATATTATTTTGATCAAATATACTGAATAACATCATACGGAAATGTTTGATATGCACTGGAGAATAAAGTGCCTATCATACTGTACAATTTTTTAAAGTAATTTTATACTTCAACTTATTATAACCACAAATTAGGTATTATTTGGACACCCAAGTCCTACCAGAGAGCGTTGTCTTCACACCTAAAAGTTATATGTGCTAAGGTCATTTGCTATGGAGGCAACTACGAATCGGTTCACATGATCGTGTTTCAAATTAATACATCATGTTTATGATTTTTCATAATGTAACATGTAATTGTAATTTATAACATGTTACAATACAAACAATGTAACATGTAATTTATTTGTAAAGCTAAAGTGACAAAGGAATCAATTTAACAACTGGGTTAAAAATCTAAATTTTTAGATAATTTTTAACGTTTTTAGTATAACCGTGGTATATAACCAGAGAGGAATCTGCTTTATGGTATAATTTTCAGCAGTTGCGAATTCTACCACTAGGTGATTTTTGCTTAGATATGCGAATACCGAGACGAGAAGTGGCTGCGGAATTACACGATGGCACAACAAACAAAGATGATTGCATCCATTTGTATCATATATATGTATATATAATGTATATACACGCAAGTTTAACTAGCAGTAGACAATAGCAGCAACCGCAACAATCACGTTTTGTTTATCTTTACTGACTCTCTCATTGGATGGAGTATAGTCGGCAACCAATAGTTGCAGCCGCAGCAATCACATTTTGTTTATGTTTACTGCTTCGGCTTGTTGTATAGATTATGACTACGATCACATAAACGATTACATTATATAATTATATGATCGTGAATTGTATCTCACTAGTGGTTGTAACGTTATAAAGTTTATTGTTTATTCTTAGCTGAATCAAGAACGTTGAAAACAACAAAAATAATAGAGAAATTTTGAGGCTATACCAGAGATCATCTCTGGCTATACATTGAATAAATTTATCTCATACCTTCTCATACATTGTATATCTATGTATATAATTATACAGTCATTAATATTTTTCTGAGGTTCTAATTCTAACGTATATGTTGCATCAAGCAGTGATTTTATTTATATGAACGATAATTCTTTTCACGTGAAAATGAGTCTCGTTGCATATGGAAGTAGCGATGAAAGTTCAGACGATGAAAGAAGTAATTGCAATACCGAAATCGAAAATAGAGTTACTCCAGAGGTTACAGTTTTGCACACAAATCACAAGTTATATCTACCTACTTCAGAACACAGTATATTTGCAGAAAAAGATGGTGAAAATAGTATTAACATAGAAATACCTAAGACAAGCGCATCATTAGAAAAAATACACTTTGATAAGTTACCTAAACCCAAAAGTATGATTACTGAAGCAAAGGATGTCACAGAAGAAGACGATATACCACTGAAAAAGGAAATTGAATTTAAATCTGAGAGACCAATAAAAAGGAATCGAGTTCCAGTTAAAATAACAGTGCCGTCTTTATCTGAAGTAAGATAAAATTTTATCTCTATGTACTTCTCTTATTTCTTGTGAATCGATACATTGTCTTAATTGCAGTTTAAAGATGTTGCAAAGGAAAATGAATTCAAATCCAATAAAGTTGAATCATCAAATGTGAGTATTATGTATGTATAAGAAATAGTTTGCAATGAATGAAATTAAAATTCATGTATAATTTCAGAAGGGTAGTAAACTTTTAGTATTGTTGCCACCACCTAAAGGAACTGAAGTCAGAAGTACCAATAATTTAGTACCTAGTGTTATTAATAAAGTTGTTAAAGAATCTAGTCAAATTACAGTTCAACCTAGCAAAGATACATATACAAAAAATTCAAATAGCAGAAAACTCATAAAACCCATTACAACAAAAAGTTCCATAAGTATAACTTATGATTCAAATTCTGACGATGAAGATGACACAACCATAGGCAGTGATAGTAATTCTGTTACAGATTTCTTTGCACTAACAACAGCTAATACTGTTTCATCTTCCACTTTACCAGATTCCTTGAATGTTGATGTAGAATTAAATAACTTTGATCTAGAATTTAAAAATAATTCCAAAGAAGATAACAATTTACCTAATTGTTCCACTGGTAATTCTGATATAGTTGTAACAGAAATGAGTATCAATAAATCTCAAAAGACATTAGTGAGTAACGTCATAAATTTACCAAGAGAAGAAATACTATTAAAAAATAAGACAGAAATAGGTCCAAAATTACCACTGCCTGAACAAGAATATAATGTAGATTCAGAAGGTAATGTGGCTTTTGATGATAAGGCTATCGAGTATCTCTGTGGAAAAAGAGGAGTGAAACGAAAATCTAAAGAAATTGAAGAAATAAATATTATAGAAATAAATGGAGAAGATATTAAACCTGATGAAAGGGAATGGTTAGTAAAAGCATTAACGGAAGAGCCTGTACAAAGACCAATATCTATGCAAGGTGGGGGAGTAAGTTCTCAGTCTAAAAAGAAACACCAAATAACATACTTAGCACATCAAGCTAAGGCAATGGAAATGGAATTGAAGAATCAATGGGCACAAAATAGGTTAACCAGAAAACAAACACAATCAAAATATGGTTTTTAAATATAGAAGACTTGTATTAGATATGTTTGTACATACAACATTTTTTCTTTGTTATTGTATAAAAGTGAAAAAGTTATAAAGTAAGATATTGATTAACAATACTGTTACACCTATCATTCATTTTGTTTTCTCCAAAAATGTGTTCTTTAAAGTTTCATATTCCTTTTTTTTAATTACAACTAGCGGTTTAGCTTGTAGTAAATTTGGTGGTAAATCTCTATATTAACTAAATTATTGATTAAGTTCTGCTAATTCATCTAACATTTCTAAATACCTATGATACTTATTTAATATTTTTTTGGGATAAAGATCTTCTACTTGCATATCTGCTAAGTTAGTTTCTAACTTTTCTGCAGTTTGCTGGTATTCTTTTAATTTTGTAAATAATGAAACATGGTTACAGCGAATATCCGCTTGCTCTTTCTGAGAATCCTCAATAATGCTTTCAAGTGAATTTACAGCCTCTTGCAAACAATTAAGTTTCCTTGAAAAAATAGTATATTTTCTAGAATGATCATCATATAATAACGCCAACTGTTTTTCTTTTCCTCTATTTTTTTCCTTTCACTCACTATATTCAGAGTAATAGCATCAAAATCACTTAGCTTTTCATATCTTAAAAGCAAGGCTATTTTTTGTAATCCTTCTTTGATGTCATTAAGCAAAGATTGTGATTCCAAGTTTAATTTATTCAATAATAATGATATCTCCTTCCTGAAAGCTATAGTTTCTTCGCTTGTTTCTAACATTACTTTTTGCAAAGGTTGTAGTAACAACTGTTCTTTTAGCGAAATAAGTTCTTCATGATATTTTGCGCTACAATTTTGCGTAAAAAATTCTATCTATTGTTTTTTAAGAGTTATTTATGATTACTATATGATGTGATAGTAGTTTCATTTTTATCAAACTTTAATAAGGCTCTAAAAAAATTTCATAAATATTATGCATTTTTACCTCACTGTTACACTTTTGTTATTTATTGATTATTCACAAATTTAACACGCATTTTCAAGAAAAGCGATTTAGTGAGATGAAATATTTATGTTAACCATTTTTATCGACCGCATTTTCCGCTTCGTAAATGCACATCTGCATCAAACTATTACCACATTTAATGACAATTCGCTTATATAAGCTGACGTGTGTATTTATAAATCCTTATTTAAATATTGATTATTATCGTCTGTACGTTATGAAAATTTACACCTAGATCAAACTCTGGTAACGGCTATCTAGAAATATATGACTGTATGCGAAATATTGTTGCTGCCTGTGTTGAGTCCACTTTCATTGACAGATATTTGTTTTCGGCGATGATAAAATTTCTAAAATTGTGAATAATTAAATTTTGTTGAACGAGAACGAGTTTTAATGTAAAAAATCGGCGTCTCTGCGCCATATGCTTTTATGCTATAGTGTTGAAATAAATATTTGACCGATACTTGTGTAATTCTAAAAGCCGTCATCATCAAAAAAGTGGTTAGAAACAGCAACCAACGATGAGCAACGATCAAGCAAATGAACTGTCTGAAACAGTTGAGGTATAATATTAAAATAAATAATAGTTTTCTATTTGTCTTGCGTTTAAATTATAATGCGATATTTATTATTTTAAATTATGTTCAAATTTGTTCCAGAAAATTTAAATGTTACAATATTTTGAAGATAATGCTTATTGTTAAAGCTAATGTTGTATCAATATTGTAATTTTACTGATTTTTACAATTATATCTATACACAATAACTATCAAAAAGTATAAAATAATTTTTGTTTCAGTTATCTTCAAATGATATTGAAAAAATAGAAGAAGCAAAATTAAGAGCAAAATTTCCAAATACTGGTCGCCCAATTAGTGGACATTCAGCATTTCTACAGAAGAGGCTAGCTAAAGGGGTATATATACATACATATATATAAATTAATTATTTAAACTTCTATGAGTTAATAAATAATTTTTTGATTAAAATGCTAAATAACTGTGGTATTATAATAAATATATCTATAATGCAAATTGGCATAAAGAAAATTTTCTAAGTTATATGTGAAAAAACTTTCAGCAAAAATATTTTGATTCTGGAGATTATCAAATGGCAAAACAAAAATATACAGCTAAGCCAAAACCAGCTGGTGTTCTGCCAACAGGTGATGCTATACCTACACCTGAAACTGTACCACAACGAAAGACATCTATTATCCAACAAAAATTTAATACAACAAGTACATCATAAGTTTTTGTAATGTTTTAAAAGTATCGTAACTCCAGTGATATATAATGCGATTATACACAATCCAAATTTTAAATGTTCAGTATCTTTATGTTTTGTAGATGGTATTATCTTAAAAGATTAGTTTTCATAATATTTTTTGAATGATTATTCATTATCAATACATTGCTTTTTAATACAATATATGTGTGCTATGAAAGCTTTTCTTAAAAGTTATATTTGAAGATATAGGGCACTTAAAAGAATAAAAATTGTAACAATTTATAACAATGTATCATGTGTCAAATATTATAATTCTGTTTTTTCATGTACTAAAGGTGTTAATACTTAGCAGTTTTTATGTTGTTTGTAAGTTGATTTTGAGGTCTAAATTAATCCTCATTGTATCTTAGATTCAAATACATAAATGTAGAGTTTCAAAATTTCCTATTAAAATAAGCAATGAAACTAATCCAAAATATGAGATTGATGATAAAAGATGATACTGTAAATGTAATCATTTGTATATGCAATAGAGTTTCAGAATGAAACATTATACAGACCTGCATTTCCAAAGTTGCTGTGATGTGCTTAATAGACTATATTCTTATAAGATGTCAAGTTATCATAAGAATCTGTATGTAGCATAAAAGAAACTTAAATATAATAGTTGTTTTGGTTATTGTAAACTACATTAGTAATATATTGTAATTTAAACTTTCTCATATTTATTTAGTTACCTATCCATTATTTTGGTAAAAAGAATGATTTAAATAATAGGTTTTTACACATTGACTAACATTAATTATTTTTCACATTTATATCAAAGCATATAGAAATCTAAATAATTTTATTTTGTTGTATAAATAATAAAATATATATTTAGTAATACATTTTTCTATATTTAAAACTAATTAATATAGTAAAATTTTAAAAAAGTGCACTTATATAAGATAATTTTATTATTACATCATCAATTAATTATAGCTTTTAGGTATATATTAAGAAATATTTTTATGATACATATATTAATAAGCACGTTGGAAAAAATTTGTATTCTTTTTATTCATTAATGTTTCAGCTAAATATAATAAATTGAACAAAAGTATCAATTATGTAATATTAAAAAGCTTTTAATACATACATTACTTATCTATTTTACTATATTATTTAAGTGTTATATCCCACATCTGCCAAATAAAATTTATATTTTTTTTATATCTTCATATTTTATATATATAGGTATTTAATGTAATAGTATTAAACTTATTTTAGATATATTCAATACCCACATACCATTATACTCATATGTATTTGAAGATATAAATATAATTTGATCTAAAAATTATTATTTACAGTAATGTAAAATAGGCACTTATTTTATTCTTAGCCACTTTTATCTATCCATTCTTTAATGGAATATCAAAAAACAATTAGAGTAAATTTTATTGTCACAGAGACAAATACATTGATAAGCAATAATTTAGTTTTAATAAATTACAAAATGTTTTATACCAAAAGTTTTTCTATCAAAACGTTTTATATAAAAGTTTATCTTAATTATACTATAATATATATATATATATATATATATATATATATATACTGAATATTTGTAAATACATTATACATGTATCTTATATTCAAATTTCAAAAAAATAATTTATGTCTACTTTCTTTATAGTTGTTATAAGAGAATAAGTATCTTATGGAAGTTTTAAAATTAAATTTTGTTTAAAATATTTAGTAATTAAGATTAATTCAAGTAACATATAAATTAGTAGTGAGAATATTACATTAAAATTTTCTAAATTGTGTAATTTCATAATTAATTTGAATATTAAAGCACTTTATGTAGGCATATTTTGACTTCTGTAACTTCTGTATTTATTTTAGAAATGTTTTTTCGTTTTTCCTTCTCTTAAGTAATAAATAGGACCTTTTTAAATATTTACTTATACATATCTTCTATCAAATTTTCATATTTTTTATAAACAACATTCCTTTTAAGTTTAAGCGTTGGTCCCAATTCTCCAGTGGCAAGTGAGAAATCCTTTGGTAAAATTTGGAACTTCTGTACTCTTTGTGCATTACTTATAGATTTCGTATTGGCTCTTTTAATTGCTTTATCAATTTCTTCATATACCTAAGAAAATGTAAAGTTCATAGATAATGTTCAATAAATAGCAAAATTTATTCTCAATTTACTAAAGCTTTTGGTATATACAAACTTACAAGAGGATCATGTGTTTTTAAAACATCGGAAATTGTTTTTGATGTACTTCCAATAAATTGTAACCATTTTAAAGTTTCTTCAGTGAAATCATCTGTTGGTTCACCAGTTTCAGTATTAACTTTAGTCTGAAATATATGCAAATTATATAAATAATAGTAATGTAAACATTATAATACTTAGAAATCTTATCTTACCTTTAAAGTAACTAATATGGTAAGATATTTTCGTTTGTCTCCAATCAATAAAGCATTGCTTAATGCAGGCAATTCAGCTAACACTAGCTCTTCTATATGAATTGGTGGTATATTTTCTCCACCAGCAGTAATAATTAATTCTTTTATTCTTCCTACATTCGGTACAAAAATATATTAAGACTAACATTGAGAAATTAAAAAGAATTTGTACTTTAAAATAAGTTTACCTGTAATATGTAAAAATCCATTTGAATCAATTTTCCCTAGATCACCGCTGTGTAACCATCTCTCTCCATCTAATGCTTCCCCTGTTTTCTCAGGTTCATTTAGATATCCCATAAATATGTGTCTTCCATACATACAAATTTCTCCTTCACCATTGCTGTCTGGATTATCTAATTTTGTCTTAAGTCCAGGAATAGTTCGACCAACAGAACCTAATCTGAATATCAAATAGATTAGAAAAAATCAATGTAGTAAATTATCAAAATTTAATTGGATATACATTTTTTTAAATCGGTCATTGTGAATGTGTCCAGAAGATGATAAAAAATATTTCAGACATGAATGAATAGTTTCAAAAGATATATAATTCAATGTTAGTCTTTTGTAGATAGATATGTAGAAGAATTCCTAAATTTAAAAAATTTGCTATATACGCAAACAACCTAGATTAAAAAGAAATTAATTTAAAAAATATCACCCAGACTCATCTAACTTCTATTTGAAATATTTTTCAGCATCAATATTTTCAGTTTCTATAATATTCACGGCAATCAATTTAAATAGGATATCGTGTACAAAAGTAATTAGGTATTTACTTGAAATGATCAGGTGCGCTTAAAATATGTCCACCGCTACATTCAGACATTCCATACACTTCAAGTATAGGGATGTCTAAACTTAAAAAATATTCTTTGATATGTGTACTTAAGGGGGCAGCTGCAGTAATGCAATGGTGGCATCTATCCAAACCAAGTGCTGTTTTTATTTTGTTAAAAATTAGCCATTTGGCAAAGATATAGCCCCAATGTTTGTGATCGTTACCATTCATTTTATTTACATTGTAATGATATCCTTGAGATGTTGCCCAAGAAACAATACATGTTTTAATAAATCCAGTATTAATTTCACTTTGCAGTTTAGAGTATATTTTCTCCCATACCCTTGGTACACCTACAAATATGGTAGGTCGTACCTCAAGTAAAGTATTAACTAAACTGCCTTTAAGAGCATTCTTGTCCGCGAAATGTAACGTGGCAACTGTATATATACAGTAATATATATCGATTACCTAGAATTATAAAAAAAATTATATAATTACAACATATACAGACTGTTTCACATAATTTAGTCAACCAACTAAGCGGCAATTCCATATGCAACAATATATCAAATACGAAGATATAGAATTTTTTTGTCCAAGGCTTTGTTTTTGAAAAAATCAAATTTGAAAATTTGTCCACCATTCTTGAACATAGCTAATTATTGATTAAGTATGAGTAATCAATCAGCAAGAAATTATTCTATACGTAAACATGAGTCAAATATATGTAGAATAAAATTTTTCCGTTAAAATTTTCGTTTTAAAGAAGATAGAGTTTGAACATGTTTAGTTAAGAATTGGCCTAGCACACGCGTATGATAAATTTTTCAAATTTACTTTTCTTAAAAACAAAAGATCTTGTAAAAAATTTTATTGCACTTCTTCAACTCATTTTCACATGTAGAATAACTTTCTGTCGATCATTTACTTTTGTCTAATCCAAAATTAGCCATGTTCAAATACACTTGATAAATGTTCAATCTCGATTTTCTCTAAAAGGGAGTCTTGGACAAAAAATTTCATGTTACATTTTCGTCTTATTTTTGCACGTAGAATCATCATTTACTCTTGACGTTATGCGAGATTGCCTGTATAATATAATATATAATTTTAAAACTTTAAAACAAAAAATTCAGATAATTTACCTGTGCTGCAACGTGAGATAAAGGTAAATAAGAGATTATATGTTCATAAGCGGGTTTAAATTTAAAAGTTCTATTCATAGATCGAACATTATGTATAAGATTGTCATGACTTAACATTACAGCCTTCGGATATCCAACTGTACCTGACTGTAAATAAAAGACATATTTGTTTTTATGGCACTTCGTAAAAGTATTCTCATAAAAAATTGATTTTTTGTACCGTGAAAACTAAAGTACAGCATTCATTCGTTGCAATTCTTTTCAGAATTTCGTTTAATTTGTCATCAGATTCTGCTTCTCCGATTTTTATTAAATCATTCCACTGTAAAGAAATTATTATTATTATTCACTTCATGATAATGAATTCGATATCATAGATTATAGATAAGATGATTTACGCTTAAAACGTCCTTTTCGTTCGGTGTGCCGGTGTATTGAATAATTGCTTTTAAATGAGGAAGATTGTGTCTTATTTGTAATATTTTTTCCAATTGTTTTGAATCTTCGACTACTACTATGTTCGCCTGACTAGTTTGAAGGCAATGTTGACATGCATCTGGAGTATTGGTTGTATATATTCCGACAGCAATTCCTCTAAATGAATTGCAAATTATGTATGAAATATTGAAATTAAATATTATAGATCTTCCTCAGAAACGTAGATATAGATATTTACCCTGCGTATATAGCACCGAGATTTGAAAACAACCATTCCGGGCTATTGAATCCTAGAATGCAAACCCCATGGAATCGTTCTAAACCGAATTTTAGGAAAGCCTTGGCCACGATTTTTATTTGATTTTCATACTCGCTAAACATATAAGGTGACGAAATGAATAATTCATGTGAAACACGTTTTGATACTTTCTCTATGGATTACTTACGTAAAAGTATATGTTTTTCTGTGACCAGTTTCATCAGGTGTTGCTGCTAGAGCGATATGATTAGGATATTTTCTAACTGTATTTGACAATAATCCAGGAATTGATATGGGATTAAAATCTTCGTTATTTAATTGTATTCGTACACGTCCGTCTATTTTTGTAGTCGTGAAACTATCAGCGGGCAAAATTTGATCAGGTCCTATAAAAATAGAATAAATGACATAAATAATAAATAATGATAACATAGAGGGTGTACCAGCTGAAGAAGGCCACTTAAATATGTCCTTTGTTCTTAATACCATAAAAAACGTCTGTAGTACGACTTAATTTGATGATTGATTAAATAATTTCCAAAGCAGAATATTATGGAAGAAAAATTGTTGTTCGCTTATTGTCATTTTTTTATGTACAAAACGTATATCTTTTTCTATTATATCTTGTAGCAGACGAGAAATTACATATAAATATGCCTGAATCATGACCTTCAGATGAGCTTGAGACAATGTTAGAATAGTATGTAAACTCACGATTCGAAATTTAAAATAAATTAAATGTTCCGAGTGATAGCTTTTTATTTTCAACGTTATTGATTTGTTCGAAGTTTTTAATTATCTCCACAAACGATAACAAACGATGGACTGTTGTGATCGGAAACTCGTTCTTTATACGTACAATCACATAACTTCCCTTACGCGTCGTTTTGCCTTATTATAAATGTAAATCAGTTCAACTCTTTCATGCTTTGAATAACTGGTCAGATTGAAAGTTTTATCGATACATTAACGATCGCTACTCAGATACCTAGAGAATGGATTTTGTTCATATCCGTCGATAAACATACATTAATAGTTGTCACCGAATATTCCTTTCAAAATGTAATAACATAAACCGTAAATTCACATACCATCCAATTATCGTTTTATAATTTCACCATCCTCTTAGTGTTCAAGGTTATCTGAAGATCATAATCCAAACATATTTAAATGCTTTTCTCGTTGCTTCTTAGATAAAAAATAATGGTAATCTCGAAAAAACAAAAAAAAAAAACAAAAAAAAAAGAAACGAACAAATCAAAAGCTTTCTCTTCCATGATGTTCCCCGTTAGAAATCATTTATATCTACAAACATTTTTCATGGCATTAAAAACAAAGACACAGAAATAATTAAGTAATTTCCTTCAACTAGGACACCCTGTATATATTATATTCGTATATTTAAAACTTTTTAATGTAGGAATCACACAGATACTCACCATCTAGACCAGTTTCGTTACTCGGATAATAGGAATCTTCACTGGCTATATCCTGTAATATTGAAAATACCATTCATAACAATATATCATTTTTCTTGTTTCACTGTGTAAAAATGGTATTAAAAATGAAAAATTAAATTAAAAATTTTCAGTTTGCTATTTGATCATTTTCTTACTGTCGTACCTTGTTGTTCATCGTAAATTCTTTTATTGTTTCATTTGTCTGGAGCGGCTGTACCGTATTCATGTTATCTAAAATGACATATTATATGTGTTATAATAGTGTATATGTGTTTGTTTTATAGTATGTATTGTATGAATGAATGCAGTGTGATTTTTTCAAATGCAATGACTAATTTAAATCGAAGATAATAATTATATACGATCGAACGATTTGAATGATTCAATCTCGTTACTATATTACTATACATTACGTATTATCATAAATTATAACACTAGCTACATTTCACGAATTTGTTATTGTCGGAAATCAAAACTATCCGAATATATTAAAATTATTGAAATGCGGTATGAATTTAATGTATCTTTCAACATCACGCAAAATTATTTCAAAATTATACGAAGTGCTCTGCACTAAACTTTGTACCAAAAAGTACAGAGTAATCTATAGATGGGTCATAATCTTTGACCTCACGATCTCAAAGCATTAAAAATCGTCAACTTAAATGAAAAATGTATATTATATTATGTATAACCAAATTTTTTATAGTTTAAATTCAACAAGTATAAATAATTGATGTAATATCAATATAGTATTCAAGAAGAAGCAAAGTAGACGCGGAAGGAAGTTTAATTTATGTAATTAAACCGCATCGTGTGAATACAAACAAAAGAAAAGAAAACTTTCGTGAACGCGATATTTTTGTATGCAATTTTCATTATTATGAATTGTTTGCTTATAGCCATTTGTATAATAATGCGAAGTTTCTCATAGGCCTTCAAAATATATTTTTAACATAACAGAATAACGATGTTGTAACTAGACTAAATGTGATATTTCTACCTACTTTTTTTAACTTTCTTCTGTCCTGTGTACTCTAGACATGAGATGATGTGAACAAAGTACACTTGATAAATATAACAGTAACAGTTACCCATATCGCGTACAGTAAGCGATAAATTACTTTTAAACGTCAGCGAAGTTTATTTTTTACATATATGTATATGTAGGTGGAATTTAGATCATACGTTTAGTATCATTACACTGTAATTTCTCATCAAGTGAAAATTCATCAAATTATCACTTTAGTGATAATTTATCAAATTAGTCGGAATATTCATATAGTTTATGTAAATTCTGTGTCCAATAGTTCATCTGTAATTAGTAAAACTCTAACAAATACCTTTAAAAAGTAGAATAACCATTTTAGATGAAATTTGAAGTTCACTGGCCTGCTGAAACTACAAAGGTATTGTTCGACTAGCGAAAATCAATAACAGAATATCGTACTGCCTTTCGGCGGTACATTTAATCTTGTTCTTGAATTTTTATATCTCAATCCCGATTTTTTAAACAACAAAATAATTTGTACTGCCACAAAAAAGCTTCAGCACAAGATTATATATTAACAACATTATTTCTTAATATATTCGTGGAATCTACTAACGCGAAATTGAGCGAAAATACAATTGAGGAGAAAAAATTCAAAGAATGTCGAAGGATTCAGCAATTGAGTGATTTATAATCGTTTTTAAATCCTTTTTTCTGATTTTATAAACGACATTGACCGTTGCGCTAAATGCATATCTAAAAACTAATAAAAATCACAAATAAGGTGACGAAGAATAAAAAAAAGTAATTGGACTTTATAACATATTACATAATTTCGTGTCTCGTAGCAAAAACAAGATGCTGTAAGAAAGAAGATTGAAAAACGAAATATTCATGCATCGTGTATCCATATCAATATTTCAATTTTATTTGCCGAATACTACTACGTAAGACACGAGAAGAAATCCCTGTTATTAGATGAAAAATAGAAACGACATGACATTGATAATTTCAGATTATGCAACAACAAATGATATTTCCCTGTTAATATGTAATTAAAGTCAAATTGCAACTTTAATATTTAATTAACTTCGGAAATGAACAATTTTATTCGGAATATAATTTTTTAGTATGTATGAAACTTAAAAAAATATCTCAAAACCGACATGATATTTATTATATGTTGTTCTTTCGAAATATATAATTAATTAAATTATGAATCTACAGAATTCTTTTTACCTATATCATTTATTTCTGATTCAAAGTTTAGAACAACAAATTTTCAATCTATTTTTACTTGCAGTCTGATTCTAAGTTTATATAAAATATTCTAATAGAGTTTTACGAAAAAGTAAGCATAATAATCGTCATATTAGTCATTATAATTATTCATTGTAATTAAAAGTTCATTAATTATAGGCGTCAAGTACAATCTGTCTGATAATAGTGTATCATAATAGTGTATTAACGACACACGATATCTTTACAAAAATTAATATATTTTTGATACGATTATCGATTACAGATACAGGTAGTGACCCCCATATTTTTCGACTGTGGTCTTAACCTCTTTGGTACCGATCAACGTCATATCGTTGTTAGCAACAGTTGCGAAAAGTGTCAACAACGATATATCGTTGCGTATGAGATGACGCCTTACTACTTGCATCGCGAGAGAACCTCATCTCAAAATAACTTTATAAAACGTTATAAATGGTTGAATTTTTCTGCAGAAGCCCTGTGTGAGATGTTCTACAAATTGAAAAAATTGTTTAGGGGTTTAACTTTTTGTTATATTCTGCGATGATTGATACCGAGATTGTGTATATGCTAATGCCGTAAGATAAAAATTCGACACGGGAGATTTGCTTAAAGCCTTAGTCACAGGTTGTAGATAATACTATTTAGAATAGAGTATCTTCTTATGTTTCACAAAATAATCTTGCATCGATAGGACGAGAATAAAATTTTTGGTGGGCCTGTGCGAAGATCACGCACAATTTGTAATCTGTGCAAAATTATAAATTATCTGTGTGAGTAATAATAAGTAAATATTACATATTTTCAATAGCCGGATAACTATAGATGTTTATAATAATATTAGAATGTTATTTCAGTGATGTTATACCAGCTTACTTGTTTTCGAGCAAGTAATCCTCCTGGCGCTTACCGTGCATCATGGGATTATCATTTAGTTTTGTGTTTTGATATTAGAAATTTTGTTACAAATAATTGAGAATGCAGTATTTATGTTTTACACTACGTGTTCTACATCAAACTATGATCAAACAATGATTCTTCTTATTTGCAAATACTGTTTATAAAAGAAAACTGATTTTTCCATTTTTCTTATTGATTTTGGATAAGTATTATTAGTATAATTTTCAACAAATATTGAAATACAATTGGCATTAATTTATTTTCCCTTTATTTCGTAATATGTTCCGTTTTGAATTTTGTAAATATCATTCTTACTATTTTTTATGATTTTTTTCTCAAACCTTACCAAATTACATCAAATTGGTTCGGTATTCTTTATTTAGGTACAATTCTTTCGGTCGGCGCAAAAAGTGTTAATAGACCACTTTAATAAGTTCTTAACCTTAAAATACGTTTTGCTTTCAATTTGTGCTTTATAATAGACCAAAAAAAATTATTAATGGGATATGCATTGGGTTTGGGACTGGGGCATTTGCACTAAGACAGCCAATCCAACACAGTGATACCGTTCTTCGTTTAGTAGCTTATTCATTTCAGAAAACTGTAATCTTTTTAATGATTAAACTGAGAGCACTATGTATATTTAGATTATCACATTCTCATCGTTATTAAACATCAATTTGCGTAAATATCGCCAGTAAGCTCTTATGAAGCTGTATAAAACTATTATTGAAATTTATAAATGACTAAACGTAAAAAGAAATAATGTTAACGTTATCGATATCTTTGTGATAGAAGTTTCCTTCTATCCCAACTCTCTTTCCCTGTGTTCCACTGGGAATAGTACCGTTAATCGTCAGTACAATCCGATTCATTTCAAAACAAGAAAGTGGGTCTATGAGCTCGAATAATTTATTTTATGAAATTACGAAAGAAATGAAAAAAGGTTATTAAGAGTAATTGTTAGTATTCAGTCAATGTAATGATAATGAGCTTTTACTAGTATTTTATCAACAAATTAGCAACTTTTATTTTAACGAGTAATTATACGTTATTATAAAAAATATTACAAAAGAATCGTAAAGATAGTCATTTAAATAAGGTATATAAACACATATATGTAGTATAACGTTTCACTACGTTCAGTGATGTTTATGTTTCATCGTTTTATTATTTATTCTATGACGTATACGATTTAGAGTAAATGACAATATTTGATAAACGCAGTTATTAAGCTTTTTCTATTGACGTTGAGATTCGTGATTGGTCGATTCCTCAACTAAATAAACATACGATCCCATTAATTTAACCAATCAACGGTTTATTGCAAAAGGATACGTTTCTTTTTGAATCAATAAAGCATATTTTTTTACCTCTTTCTAATACCTCTTGTAATATTAAAACGACTAAAAAAGAATTATAAAACGATTGAACATAACGAATCACTGGAAAGTGACAATCCGGAATTGCTGATCACGCTATATAAAACATACATTTACATACGTATATGTATATAGTGTATCGAAGTTAATAAACATCACATTCATATACATATCGTTTATGAATTTGTTATACTGCAGAATGCTTATTTCTCTTGTTCAATAAAATATGACCGTTAAATTGATTGATTATTTATTACACATTACATAGTAAATTCAAATAATTATTCAAATTCACAAATATTGAGATATATATATTTATAATAATTTTTACATTAAACTCCGTAAAATTACAAGATAAAAATGAAGATTTAAGTTCCCGTTCGAGTATAATATTGCGGTTGAATAATAAACTTTTCTATAAATCGCGTCAGCAGATGTGGTTACCTTGGTTCCTGGTTTCCTTCTGAGTGACAATTTTATAAGTTGACGAATATACAAAATATATTTGTATCTCTTGAGACTTCCACTAGATAACTCCGCACGGTACGAAAGTTCTTACGATACTGATGAAACTCTGAGTTTACCGCGCTAATCCACAGTCAACTTACGATCTGTATCATATGAAAATTTTACACTTGGAACCGACAATTACATAAAATTTTTTTACCATGTGGTAGGAATTTGAACTTTATATGGAAATGGAATCATAATTACTTGCACTTTGTACATGTTTCAATGAAACGTTTAAACATATTTTAAATAACGAATAATTGGATAAATCTTTCTTTTTCAAAAGATACAAATTCATCTTCAATGGAAAAATAAGATAACATTTTAGATTTTTCTTTTGCTATGTGCTATGGTTATTTGTAACAAACAAAATATTTTATTTCTTTGGGCATATCTTTTATTGAATTAAACAAATTATATGATTTTTTAAATTTTAAATATATTTGTACATGTATACATTAAAATATTAAGATTTTATGTTTAAGTATGACTATTTTATAATTTTTACAATTAATTATCTTATAGATGAAATACATTTGATTTTAGATTTGCTGAACAAATTAAAATGCGAAATTCAAATTCATATGTATTTGTTATTATATATCCATTTTATTAAATTTTAAAGAAACACGAACATTTAATAGTTAATTATGCTGAAATAAACTGTTTGAAATGATAGTACATATATATGTAGGCGCGCACAAAATTCTTCAAGTTATCTACATGCGCAGAAGATGGTATGTAATATGTACTTACATATAGGTTAAAGAATTTTGTTGCCTGTAAGGTTATTATTACTGATCACATAATCTTATTTCTCACAAAATCAAGTTTATAATTGTGGAACGTGATATTTTCATCGAACAATACAAAATGCCAGGAACACCGATGAAGGAAGAAAACGATACGTTACAGAAACTACAAATAACGGAACGCCCTCCGGTTGTAAACTGTGAGCCTGTTGTGCGAGAAATAACGCAAACCGATAGATTAAACAAAAAATTATTAGTATCCCTCTTAGAAAGAATGAATAAATCAAATGGTGAATTCGATAAATTCATGGACAAGGGAAATACTAGTTACGATTCTCAAGATGATAATGAATTTTAAGTAATATGTAAATGTGTGTTTTGAAACATAACCTAAATACCACTGACCGGCTTATATTACCGTTACAATTGTACAATTACTAAGGAATAAATATTACTTGATAAAAAACAAAGTAAAAAATTTTTTGTGTTCAAATATTAATTGTATTTAAGGACAACCTGAGAACATTAAATGCAAATTTAGTATTTCATACATACATACATACATATACAAAGTGGCGGTACAACTTGTTGAATATGACGACATTGTCGAATACTTCCGATTACGATGATGAAGATGAGCACGACATAATAGCTGAATATGAAAATCAAGAGTCAGATGGAGATCAGGGTAATGTTCAGAAGAATTCAGATTCTGAAAATGATCAAAGTAAAGAAGAGAATACTATAAGAAGAATTGATCCATCATCATCTAAGAAACATATAGTAAGAAATCCTTTACCCAAATTAAATACAGAACGTTTAAAGGGTCCTAAAGGAATTCACACTATTGAAAAATATTTTGAAGGGTTTAAGTTTCATGGACAAGGATATGAAAAGTTAGATTTGGATCGAGTTATGAAAAGACTAGAACATTGGGGGCACAGACTGTTTCCTAAATTGGACTTTGATGATTTTCTTGAAAGAGTAGAGAAATTGGGTACTAAAAAGGATCTTCAGGTGTTTATAAAGAAATATAGACAAGATATGATTAATGAAGATAATGATATTATTAATGAAGATAACATAGATGCTGAAGAAAATATAGTACAAGATGAACCAATTGATGAATTTGACTTATTGATTGCAGAACAAATAGAAAAACAAAAACAAGTTATGCAACAGACAGTAATTAATGTACCTACTACTAACAATGATGTATTTGATAAATTATTATCACAGTCCAATACCACGAATTCTCAATCTGTAACTAATGCTTCTACTTCTTCGCACTTAAGTGATGAAGTAAAAGCACGTATAGAAAGAAACAGACAACAAGCTGTTCAAAGAAGACTTGCAAGATTTAAAGAAATAGAGGAAGAAGCCAAGAGAAAAAAACTTGAAGAACCAGAAAGTAATGAAACTCCATATGCAGAGAATAATGAGCTTGAAAATAATTCACAAAAAAAAGATAAAAGTCATGAAATTTAGAATAAAAATATTATAACACGATTTATAAACATATAAAAAAATTTTATATTAAAATATTAATGTAGCAGTTTAAAAAAATATGTCAAATAAATAATCTGTTATTAAAGATTCCATAAGAACGTTATTTAGATATTTGTATATGGTAGAATAAACAAAAGCTTAATATAAATTATATATTTATTTTACTTAAGTTCTACGTTTTTGTGTACTGATATATAAGACATTATTACCACGAATAAAAGCATCACCATACTTGTCTTTTAATTGACCGTTTACATATTCTTCTGTTTGTTCAAGAGCTATATTCATGTAACCATCAAGACAAGCTAAAACACCTAGGAAATAGATAATTTCGTAATTAATGAACTGTTTTATAATGCACCACAATATATGTTACCTCTATAATCTACACCACTATTTAGCTTTACGACAACAGGACGTCCATGTATTTGTTGAATAAATTGCGATAATGCTTCCTTACGACTCATCTGCAAATTACGTTTTTCTTAAGAAAGTAAGATTAAGGTTAGAATCAATCTTTTGGAAATAAGTTAGTTACTTCGATATTGTTACTGTTATATGTAATTTTTAACGTTTATTGAATTCTTCTTTTAAATTACGCTTAAAATACCACGTTATTATTGCTACGGCTTTTATTTTACAGTGTTATCGTTCAATACTAGATAATTGTGCTATAGTTGAAATGTAAACAGCAGGTAAACTGAAAGTTACTGTCGCGGTCGTATACACGATCTGAAAACTATCATGGAGGGGGTAAGGCTCTTAGTGTCCCTAGTTGTGATCATTCATTAGCAAAGACTACTGTATGCAAGGTGGCGGAATACATTCTCTGTTTAAAAAAAAACATCAAATAACGTATTTAGCAAATCAAACTAAAGGCATGGAAATGAAATTGAGGAATCAATGGGCACAAAATGGGTTAACCAGAAAACAAACACAATCAAAATATGGTTTTTAAATATAGAAGACTTGTATAAGATATGTTTGTACATACATTTTTTTTTTATTATTGTATAAAAGTGAAAAAGTTATAAAGTAAGATATTGATTAACGATACTGTTATACCTATCATTCATTTTGTTTTCTCTAAAAGTGCGTTCTTTAAGCTTTCATATTCCTTTTTTTTAACTTCAACTAGAGCTTTAGCTTGTAGTAAATTTGGTGGTAAATCTCTATATTGACTAAGGTATTGATTAAGTTCTGCTAATTCACCTGACATTTCTAAATACTTATGATACTTATTTAATATTTTTTTGGGATAAAGATCTTCTACTTGCATATCTGCTAAGTCAGTTTCTAACTTTTCTGCAGTTTGCTGATATTCTTTTAACTTTGTAAATAATGAAACATGGTTACAGCGAATATCCGCTTGCTCTTTCTGAGAATCCTCAATAATGCTTTCAAGTGAATTTACAGCCTCTTGCAAACAATTAAGTTTCCTTGAAAAAATAGTATATTTTCTAGAATGATCATCATATAATAACGCCAACTGTTTTTCTTCATACTGTCTTTTCTTTTCCTCTATTTTCTTCCTTTCACTCACTATATTCAGAGTAATAGCATCAAAATCACTTAGCTTTTCATATCTTAAAAGCAAGGCTATTTTTTGTAATCCTTCTTTGATGTCATTAGGCAAAGATTGTGATTCCAAGTTTAATTTATTCAATAATAATGATATCTCCTTTCTGAAAGCTATATTTTCTTCACTTGTTTCTAACATTCCTTTTTGCAAAAGTTGCAGTAATGACTGTTCTTCTGGCGAAATAATTTCTTCACGACATCTTGCACTATCATTTTGCATAAAGGAGTCCATCTGTTGTGTGTTTAAGACTTACTTATAATTACTACATAATGCAATAGTAGTTTCATTTTTATCAAACTTTAGTAAAGTCCTAAAAGAATTTCATAAATATTATGCACTTTACCTCACTGTTATACTCCATGTTAAATTCTCATAGTAATGTCACCTTAGTCCATGAAAATAAAGGAAATTTCTTCCCTACTATTGCAGAAATTTCATAAATTTACAATATTAAAAATTTCAAATTTCCAGAAGAGAATTTAGATGAACTTTACTTTAGGGGTCCAAAAATTATTGACTTTTTTATGTGCAATCCTATAGTTCTCGATGCGTAGAATCTGAAATTGCAAGTTTAAAGTTGCGATATGCAGTGGTTCAAATGTTATGACCATGTCAAACTAAGCATTTTTTGAATATTTCACACATGATCATTTGTATAAACAGGTGTTGACACCCATATACAGAAGACTAGGGAAAACCGTCCGAAAATTGAGTCGTGACTATTTGTAAAAAATCAACATAGAAGATTAGAATGTTCTCGTTTTACGCATGCGTGATACACTAAGAATGTTTCAGACAAAGACAGAGGTACTCTACTTATCTTTGTCTAACTCGTAAGAATAGAGGTTTTGTTGAACTTTCATATTAATTTTCCGCGATTAGACACAACTCAATTTTCGGACGGTTTTCCATAGAGAGTCGAGAACTGTTTATGTGTTTGTGATCCAGCTAGACGAGGCAGTAAACATAAACAAAATTTGATTGTTGCGTCTGCGACTATTGGTTATCGACTAATGAAACTCGAGTGTCACTATCCATAGTAGAAAAATAAAATATAAATAAATATAAAAATATTATGGTACATTTTTTTGATGTCAGATTGATATCTTACATTCATTTTATATATGCATGTATTATGATACTTCTACTTATTAGAAAATAAATCAACCAATCAAGTTTCAAATAATAACCATAAATATATATTATTTAATTTATAATTATATAATAATTATACAATTTCTTTTCTATTTATGAAATTGTATTTGATATAAAAAATTGTTATAAGTATAAAAATATTTGGTAGAAAATTTTACCATCATTACTATTTATGCAATTTCACTTTGTAACATATGCAATTTTAATAGGATGATATAAATTATCAATATTTATAGAAACAACAATTACGTTCAAATTTGATAGTTGTCGATAGTTTTGTAATATTATAGTATTTTGTTTAGTTTTTTTATTGTTAGTTTATAGACCAAAAACTAAAAACTCTATGGAATATAGTTTGCAATGTAAGAATTTATTAACATTTATTATAGTTTGATTTTTAACGACATATTTTTAAAAGTTCTGGAGAAATAATTGATTGAAATATTAATTGATTTATAGCTCTTATGCTTTCTCTGGCTCTTCCTATGATATTGTCCAAATTTTGCCTAATCAACGTGATATTCGATTCGTTTTATATACGACCATATATTCTTGTGACTGTGAGATTGCTTTATTAGTAAATGTGACAGTGTACTAAATAATAGATTTGAAAAATTTGTTCTATTCAAATGTAATTTGAAGCAGGCAATTTTTTAAAATTTGTTCTTTCCTTACATATTTGTGTAGAATGTATTTATGTGTAATGGTTTATGTATTTGACTAGGAATCATAATTAAAGCGTAATTATATATACTGGTGTTTCTATACTTTACAGATAGAGATACAAGTTGCTCTACAAATTTTACTAATTTGTAATTATAATGGTATATTGGCTACCAAAGAAACGTTTTAAAAAGAGGTATCATTCCTGTTTCTAATTCTTTATCTTTTAATCTTAGATTTGTTGCATAATTGCATTACATTTATAAGTACTAACCTTTTGAAATGTTAATGTAAGAGGTATTTAAAAAGTAAGTGTAATTATTTCCATTATTTTCAAAATATTTAAGTTTTTAGAATCGTAATTTGTTTAATAAATATGTTTTACTTTACTCACAGTATGTATAATACTATAGAATTTTTTTCTATTTCATTTTAGTTTTATCTATGAATAATTATATTAAAAAATTATTGCAAGGACTTGCACATATATATTATTTTACCTTAATCCAAAAATTTTAACATGTAATTCTTAAATTAATTTAAATATATTTATTTATTTTATAAATACAATATTTTCATTTTATACTTCAAATTGTTTAACAAATAATACAATTGTTAAATACAGTGATAAAGCTTTATTAATAGACATAGTACATAATACAATTTTTAAAAGCTTATCTCTTATGGAATTATATAAATTAATGTTTCATAATTTCCCTGACACTTATTTATAACATGGAAATTTTTATCTGTTTTGGCAAATTTAAGATAAGGAAATATTTGGAAACTTTCTAATTTATATGAGGAATTTACTATAATTCATATTGATGTAATTATAAATATAATATTTTCATGGATATAAAATATGCTAGTTAATTGATTTATTATTGTATTATTAATGTGTAGTAGTAGCTTGTCATGACTTGTATACAGACAAATATATTACATTAACGAGGGATTTGAAAAGGTACCTTATGTTTGATAGCTACTAACAAATATGCAGACAACTTATCTACTATTAGCTGCACTGTTACCTTTCGCCGTTCATGATATTTGGTATGCAAGAATGTAAGTCACTCTGTTATAATCATAATATATCTTTGTTTTTTTTTAAATTCTTATTAAGCTTGTGTAATTTCTGAGATGAAGAAGATATTCAATTATTTTTTTCATTAAATACATTTTTATAAAATGTAAAATAACAACAATCTTTTTTTTTTAAAAACTCCTGTTTAATGTTTTCTTTAGTATGAATAATATTTTTAAAGTTTTGTATATTAGAATATAGCTAGTCTTATTCTAATACATTTTAATAACTACTTTAGGATATATTAAATAAATATTCAAACATTGTTATGTTGTTTCTTTTATTATTAAAATTCATAATGCATGATTATGTATATTCCCTTTGGCTATGGTTTGATACAGAATGTATAAATTTATATAATGTTCAAATGTATAAATAAATATTTTTTACCTTAACTTTTTTATTATAGTATTCAAGATATGTCATAAAAGAATTAAAATATTGGAAACTGTAATAAACATTTAAAGATAAATTTTTTACATATTTTATAAAACAAATAAACTATTTCTTCTGTGTTGTACTTGATTTGATCAATTTTCAAATTACAAGCATTAAATAATGTGCAATAATTATTATTTAAATTGTAAATATATGCATCAATCTCCTATACAATTAATAAGGTATAATTATATATACATTATATTCTTATGTTTTACTGGCGATTTGTTATAAGAGTCATAGTATTTTTATTCATATACTTTTATTTTTAGTTAGCTTAATTTATTTTTAAATGCTTATTCAATCATATTTTATAAAAAATAAAAAGTGAATGAGTATAATAATAGTAATATGTAAAAATATGTAGTTTTATCAATGTTATTATATTATTTTTATAAAGTAAATTAAAAAGAAATTCTTGTAAAGTAAGATATTATAATGAATAAATAGATATATATTAATATTTGTTCACAATGTGGTTATTTATTCATAATGATATAAAAAACATGTTGTATATTACAGATACTTATTTTGGATCATGAAAGTATCAATAATAACATATCTTATTATATTTGGGCTTCTGCCTATTATATTTCACTACTCATATACCATACAAAAGAAGATTCTTTTTTTAAATTTTGGTAAGTAAATAAATATAAATAAGTTTATATAGACTATTTATAGAGTTTTATGTTTAAACATGTACTTTTAGTGCAATGGCCACTTAATGTAGATTTTTCGAAACCAGAATTAGTTGGAATGAAAGGAACAAGAAACTTTTATTTACAAACTGATCAACAAGTAAAAATAGGCCTATGGTTGGTATATTTAAGTAAATATACATACAATTCATTCAAATTAAATAAAATATGCTTTCAGGCAAATATTACCTCAGTCTTTACTAAATGATTCAATTATTACAACTGATGATGATTATGAAACTATGTTAAAAAATGCTAAACGACCAATTTTCCTTTATATGCATGGTAATAGCGGTAATAGAGCAAGCAATCATCGTTTAGAATTATATAAACTTTTCCAGAGTTTAGATTATCATGTTGTATGTTTTGATTATAGAGGTAAGAAAAAATTTTCGTTAGTTGTAGGAACCTAAAAACAATTTAATAGAAATTAATATAAATGATTATTTAAATATTTATGACTTCAATCTTCTGTAATATAGGTTATGGTGATAGTGAAGAAGCAGAACTTTCTGAAATAGGTGTAGTTAGTGATAGTAAATATGTACTTGAATGGTTATTAAAAATAGTAAATGGTACAGCTCCTGTTTTTGTATGGGGACATTCATTAGGAACTGGGTATAAATTTTACAGTTACCTGAAGTGATAAAATTAATAATAAAATTGAAATTTATAGATCATTATTATATTACAGAGTTTCAGTTCATGTATTGGCATTATTAGCAACAGAAAAAGTTCAGCCTGCAGGTTTATTCTTGGAATCACCATTTAATAATATAGCAGATGAATTAAGTGAACATCCTTTATCACAGGTACTTTATATAAAAAGTATTTCATATCTATTTATAAAAGTTGTTTCCAATAGGTTCAAAATTCAAAACTTGTTTTTAGATATTTAAACATTTACCATGGTTCCATTGGGTAATTGTTGAACCGTTTTATGATAATTATCTCCGTTTTGAATCTGATAAACACATAGAAAAAATCCAATGTCCTATCATGATATTGCATGCAGAAGATGATAATATTGTTCCATTTGCTTTAGGTGAAAAGGTATGGATACAGTTTTTTACATAAATATCTAAAATATTAATACTATCCTTTTTAGTTATTTAAAGCGGCAATAAATTATCATGGAAACAACACAAATCGCGTTCAGATGACAAGGATTGATGCAACACATGGTTTTGGACATAAATATATATGTCGTTATAAAAACTTACCTAATATAATTAAGTAAGTATTGACCATAAGAGTAATATATCACAAAATTCATTGAGACATCTCATAATTTCTTTTTTCAGATCATTTGTACACGAGGCACGTAAAAATCAGACTGATTAAAATATATATTAAAATGTCAACATATATGTACCTTCATATAAGTATTTTTTACACTAAATATTAGTAGATGATTAATATAGAATATAATGAAAGAATATCTTTTATGCTGCAAGTCAGAATCAATACTATTTTACTGGAACATGTAAAGTTTATTTATTGTATAATTGTATTTTCTCTTTTAAATGAAGCGGTTTTCATTATTTACATCCCGTATAGTACAAGACTATTAAACCTTAAATGTACTCATGCTATAAGTATAAAAGTGATATTTCTTGTACATGGAAAAATATAGCGACGTCAAAGTTCGTGCTGTGATAGCTGTTTGAATGCCATCAACTCAGTACATATTTATTATCTTATATTTTTTTAATTAATGCAATATATTTATAAATCAACAGATACTCATTTTCTTTCAATATTATGTTAGGTTTTATGATATGATATAATTAAATATTTTTATCGACAAATGTATTAATATAATACCAATATACCTTATGTTCTCTATATGAATAAAAAGTAAAGAAAGATGACAATACATTAAGAAACCAATTTTCTTTGTAAGTTCATACTTATTACAATAATCTGTATTGTACATTCAATAAAAATTTTATATATTTAGTAAATATTCAACCGAAATTAAAACTTTTATGTTTCTTCCTAATTTTCGCTCAAGTAACTTTCTGTAACATTCCTTCAATATTCTAATATTTCTTTTCACAATGTCTTTGAAATAACTCTTTACTTTTCTAATAGTAAAATTATAATAAAAAATATATCGGGTGTAAAAAAAAAATGTGTAAATGGAAACAAATGGTAAAACAAGTAGTCTCATAGTTATAGATCATTAATTTCAAGATCAAAGTTAATTTTGCGGTATATCTTTTAGATAGATCATTACTGATCCAGAAGTGTAAAATCATGTGTATAATTCATTTCTTACGATGTAGGGTGCGTTGAAATATATTTTTCTAAAATGTACGACATGCTTCAATCTAATTTTGTATTCTATGACAGATTTGGGCATGTGTATTATATTTTCCTGTAAACAAATGTATTACCGGTGTTATGAATATTGGTTAATTAATAACCATTAAACATTAAAAACATTAATCATTAAGAATATATAAAAAATATTTTAAAAAACTAAAAACTTGCTTTATTTTCTATACGTATTGTAATGTAAACTAATTATGTATTTTCATAGCGTAACATGTTGACTGTAGAACTTATTCTGGTTAACTTTTCGTTTACGCTACGTGGAATAATTTCCATCGACTGTGTTATTTTCCATCAAAGTGAAAAATGGAAAAAAGAACAGTAATAAAATAAATTTTACCAGAAAAATGCTCATGCTATCTATATAAAAGATATTTAAAATGGAGAAGCAGAGTATTTTAACATCGAAGTCATATCAACGTGCTAAAACAAACTTGCAAGATAAATTAAAATTAGCATTTTTGAAACATTGCCCTCATTATTTAATACCTGGATATAATTTACATAGCACTTTCTCTGCAGCTGATTCTGAGTTGGAAAATGTTATAGAACAGTACCAAGAATATCCTTATCATTGTGACTTACCAAAGCCTTTACTACCACCTGCTAAAGTTCCTAGGAATAGTAAGTTTATCGAGTTAATTAAATATCAATATATAAATGAATATAAGCATATATGTTTCTAAATTATACAGTGTTGAATGAAGAAGATCCCGCATTAGAATTAGTTACTCTTAAGAATTATGTGAACAGTGATATAGAAAGAATGAAACACTATTATTTAAAACATGAGAAAGGTAAATCTAATAATAAATGTGCTAATTTTATAAAATAAGTTTATATTTGTATTTATATATATGTGTGTATATTTAATGATAATATTTTTCTAGAGTTAAAACTAATACATAAGAAGGACGTAAAATGGAATCATACGAAAGGTGCAATTACTGCTAAGATACCTAAATATGTAGCAGATATAGCAAAAATTATTGACAAAGATCCAGATCCTTGTTTTGAAGGAGTAAGAAAAACTGATATCTACATAAAATTGTAGATGCCTTTAACAGAAATTCAAATTCAGATAAATTTCTTTTAGGTCTATAATTGGTATTATACTGGAGGATCAATAGACTGTGTACAATTATATAATAAAAATATTTTACTTTTTCCATTTATGGGAGAATTAGGTATTGGTACATAACATAAAATTATTTTCTTTTTTTTTATTATGGTTTACAATCATTGTAACTTTTGTTTTAATGTATTTTTAGTAAGTGTTCCCCTTGACAATATAGAAGATTTTTTATGGAAACCACTGTTCGAAAAGGCAGCTAAATGTGAACTCAGTGGTACATTATATGAATTAAAACATAATGTCAATGTTGATGCATGTAAGTATACATACATACCTATTTTCTTAAACTAGTATTTGAGATAAAAGGCAGTATAGTATTGATAACTTAAAATCTTTATTAATTATAAAATTAATATTTGATTTAATATTTTATAGGTATGTTTTTAGGTAGATATAAACGGCATTGTAATTTTTATACATTATCTGAACATGATAACAAATGTAAGCTTACTGAAATACATACACAAACATCGAAGACACCATATATTGGTGCAGATTTAAGTCCTATTAATGCAAATCAATATTGTTTAGTAAATGTTGAAAGATGTGTGACATTATGGGATATAGTTAAAATGTAAATATAATTTAAATGTGTATATGCTCTGTATATTTATGAATAAGAAATTTAAATTTACCTTTGATTTTCTAGGAAACCAATAAATTGTAATACTGTAATGCAAGCCACTGTGTTAGATGATTCATGGAGCAGTATAAAATTTCAATCCACAGATCCTAATATTCTTTTACTTGTAGATAGATGCTGTCTTCATTATCTTGATGTTCGGGTAAGAATAAAAATATTGATACTAATTGTTTTTAATATTATTATTTCTAATATATTGTGGAAATAATTTCTTGTCTATATAAGAGAAGGATGAATATACATTCCATATTATAGGTTCCATTTGATCAACCAGCATTAACAATGTGCCCAAAATTTTATTTGGAGAAATGTGAACATCTTTCAATAGATGTTGCTAGTAGAAATAATTTTTGCAGGTATATAGGAACTTATCATAGTATGTTAATGTGTGATAGTCGTTCTCCGCAGCAGTGCGTGCAACAGAAATGGACTCATCAATTTAAAAGTCCACCACTTACAAGTTCTGTCATAGCTAGGTAAAAGAAAATAAAAATATAACTATAGATGAATTGTATGTATATATATATATATATAACTAATTAATTTATCATTTTTAGAAACGATAAAGAATTTGTTGTTTTATCCAGTCAAATTGCTGGTGAAACTACAGTCATTGTAAATACTTGGACAGATAGCGAAATTCCACAATCATATAATTTTCCATATACTCCTCCTCACATTAAAGAAACATTAAATGAATCTCAAATGCAAGGAATGTGCTTAAATCCATATTTGAGAGATAGGTTTGAACTATCCAATACTGGTTCTTTTCTGATAAAAAATGACACTCAGAATATATTTCTATTTCTTCAAAATTCTATTGGTATGTAGTTTGCTGCTTCTTATATTGTATATTGACAATTGAAGCAAACTTTAATCTAAATATATTTCTTAGGTGACATATATTATCAGTGCTTAACACATGATATTGCGTTAGATAAATATTCACCTATCAATGGTAAATCATACTGTATATTGAATGCTTGGCAAAATGCAGTATCCATAGAAACAGATGCTATAGCACCTCTTACAATGTCTAGCAAGACAAATATGCATTATCCTTTTAAAAGTAAGTAAATTGATAATTCGTTTTTAAAAAAAAGTTAAAGGTTGTATAAAATTATTTAAATTGATTGTTATATGTACATTAACTTGATAGGTTTCACGAATAAAAAGTTACGATTGAAGCGTAAGCGTGACTCAGTTGATTGTTTTGAACCAAGTTGGAAGCAATCTCTTGAAAAATTAAACACCTATATGGATATATTAGCACCTGAACTTTTAGCTGTGTGGGAAATATGTGAAGAAGTCCCATTGCCTTTAACAGCAGCACCTCATCAAAAAGTTCTAAACTGGTTAGAATCTGCAGATACAAAGGCACCAATTTTATCACAAGAAGAAATAGAGAATGTATCTACCCCAGTTAATACACAAGAATTAATAAGTGTATCTCAAGAAGTAGATATAAGTTATTTGGATGACAGTAATGCATTACAAGATCTTTTACCAAAAGTTAAAACTACACGTTCTACAAAAAGGGGAAGTGTACGAAAAAGACAAAGAGTGTAAAATATCTTAAAATATGTATTTATGTAATTGCAATATCTGATACTTATTTATATGTATATATATAAAATTACTTTAAAATTATTTTTTATAATAAAACAAAATATTCCGACATATGAATTACTTATTTATTTATAGCAAAAATTATACAATAATAGTTACATAATATGCATCGACAAAATGAACGAATATATTAATGACAATTTGCAGAGTTTTGTATTTTACATTGAATTTTCTAGCGATTTAGCGATCCCAGTGAAAAGACGGCTTCCATTTTGACGTGAGTACTTTACTACTTTCTTGCTGTGCTTTATTTTCCTCTGCTTCCATTTGCATCTGTAAACAAATTTTATAGATTATAAGTATCAAGATTTAATACACAGATATAACATAATACATACCAAGAATTTTCGTTGATTTTCTCTAAAAACTTTTAATGGATTTTCAAACTGTCTATAATAAGTAAGAACTTCTCTTACATCTTCCACATTTGTCGCTAATATAACTAAAAAGCAATAACCAACAAAATAAATAACTAAATTTCCAGAATATATTAATCAAGATTGTAAAAAGAAATGCACCTTTGAGGAATGCAGCTAAATCATACAGTGTCGTATCATCGTCATTACCAGTCCATTGCAGTAACTGCAACGTGTTTTCAGGATGAAATTTTGTACTCTTTGGGTTCCAGTCAACTACTATGACCTAATAGTAACAAATAAAATAAAATATAATAGACAAAAATTGCTTTACATAAAAGGTGGATGTAAATTATGGGTTCAATACTTACTTTACTAAGATCACGGTTAAGAGCATTTAAATCCTTAACATGGTGACCATCTACAAAACGTGTTGTATCTCTTACTAGTCTGTACATGATATATCCATTAGGATCCAAGATATCCAAGATAGGAAAAACAGTCTAAAGGTGATATATTACATAAATGATATATTTTATCATTATTTTACGCATATGATATGATATTAAAATAATATGCATATAATAGAGAATATAGCACAGCTCAGATTAGCCAGAAAAGAAGTTAATAAAAGTAGTAAAAGTAACATATTCCATAGGATGAGGGAAATGGTGTAATGTACAACATACAATATGTATGGACTTGAAACCAAAGAACATATACTGTACAAATGTCTGCAATACTCAGCATGTAGATTCCATATTGCAATGGAATACCCTGAGATACTGTGAATTCCCAAAGCACAAATAGAAGCAATAAATTATTTTATACAAACAATGTTAAAACTGAGAGCCTTCTGTTTAAACAAAAAGACTTAAGGATGCTTAGAATACAAGGGTATGAAATAAGAAAAATCTCTGTACCTATCGAGACAGGCAATTATTATCATTATTACTATATTAAAATGATACGTAAGATTATTGATTAACTAATATTGCTTACCATCCCTTGTTCTGCTGTATACACTACAATTTCAAATTGTGGTGGAGCTATAGCCTCTAGAAATTGGTCCACTCCAGGCCTCTTTTTAAACCTCCAACCTGTTTCATACTAGATGATCGATTAATAGAAATAAATATTTATAAGAAATATATTAAATTTAAAATTAAGGAAGAAAAGACAATATGCTACTTACTGTCCAATCAGGGTGTACTAGAACATCTGTCAATTCTAGTACCAAAGTATAAGGAGGTTGAATATAAGGGTATTTTAGTGGATCTGGAAGAAGTTTATTTCTGCTAGGTTCTTGCACCATCTGGAAAGCATGTGATCGAATTAAAAGCGAAGCAAGTAAAAATTATTCATTTCAGAAATTATACATTTGTGCTTCTGATACCTTAGTGTAATAATTAAATTCTCTTTTGAGCATTTTATATATTCTTTCATAGAATGGTAAATTTGAGAATTCATCTTCAATAACATTTCCATGTTCGTCATATTTTGTTCGTGTTAAATTATATATTATATAAGACAGTCCAACAGTGGTGAATACTCCTAAGAATGCAAAACTATATTTAAGCACTCTTTGCGACTGTTCACGTTTTTCTTTTTCCTCTGCTTCCTCCTTTGCTTCTTCATCTAACTTTTTATTGTCTAATCCATCTGGCGTTAGAGATTGTACAGTTCCCCCCGATGATTGAATATTTGTTAAACTACCAGTTATTTTTGGTCTATGTGCTGTAAAAATATATAATTGAAAGTTATTTATTTATACTGTTGTACATTCTATAAAATTCAAAAACCATGAAATTAAATTTATTATTTACGTAATAGTAATGTATTATTAGGAAAAAAAAGTCGATGAAGGTTTTTGTCGCCGATATATATATCGTTTAAAGAATTTCAAAAGAAACAACATGCGTGTAGCGCGTGTTTCGGCTTTATAAGGTTATAGGTTTTATATTTACTTACCTTCAGTGTTATAATAATATCTTTGCGCCGTTTGGACAACTGATATCCGAGCGACCGGTAGACGAAGTGCTGAGTATACAATTGTTGCATTTGCATTGTATATCTTGTATAAATGTCGTACACCTTTTGTCGCAAATGCCATTACTTTAAACAACTCATGAGCTTTCTGGCAGATGTATGCAAAGAGCTCGTGTTCGTATTTTCTAATATGTTAAACACAGTCGATGTTTTAGAAATCTAGCTTTCCGACATATCTTAAGGCAATTTACAAAGAATAAAAACATTTGTCTGTGGTTAATGATCATCAATTTTTAAAAATGTATTGATGTTGCAGATAATTATAACTGTATATTTCATTATTAATATGTTATATTAAATATTGCGAGGGAGGGAAAGTAAGCAAATAGCTTTTAGAGTTATTATGACGCACTTGAAAAACCTTTCACATAATCACGTGATAACAAATTCAAACTTTAATTCAAAGAAATATTAAATTATTATTGTACCTTTTCATTTTTTTTAATAAAATTAAGTTATTAAACATTTAAATGAAGTTATTTCGTTGTTTAAAATTTGTACAGCAACGGTTTCACAGTTTTTTATATTATTCTAATTATTACAATTATTTAATTATTTGGAAACGAATCTTACATTCTATTAAATAACGATTATTTAATTGTCTGAAACAAAGCCGTCTCTCAATTCAATGCGGGCGTAGCAGCTGAAGCCTTTTCCGGTTTAATCAAGTTCAGGAAGTTTGCTAGTGGGCGGTAGTTGCCGGGTCGGTATATGCATTCTATACTAGCCAGGGGAATTTTGTGGACATCGCGCGGTCAACCACTCTAATATTAATAGCTCGGGTATGAAATTTGCTTAATCATGACTAACGGGATGACCCAATGGAATGACAATAATTTGTCAGCGTTCACTCGCCGCGTCAATCTCGAATAACGATCGCCAACGAAATTAGGACCATTGTTAAATGACGTATTATCAATAGAAAATATTAATTACCGTGTTTTCGCTTATTATTCTCTTAAACGTGCAACAGTAAAATTACCCGAATATCCTCTTAACGATGTCTACCCTTTCTCTTCTACTTGGAACGTACAACGTTTGTGTAAAAAAGGGTCGCCACGAAGGGTCGCGAATTTATCGTTGAATTTTTCCAGGATTTCCCAAGACAACGCTTAAATTTTTGTCCCCGCAATACATAAACCGTACACGTGGGATGAACCCGTCTGCTGTTTGTGTCAGCTGCTGTTAGAACCGTAATGAGAGGTGCCATAACGTTAACGGCCGAACGCATACATTCGAGCAATTACGTCGCTCCAACTAATTTCTGTCCCTGGGCAAACTTGAGGAATTCCATACGGTACGAGTAGAGGTGCTACGAGTGCAAGGGATTGCAAACGCGTCGTGGGGATGCCGAGGAGGAGGCGGACGTTACCGCTGACCATTTCGTCGGATCTCCCCGCGTTTTCACCGCTTCTATACGCGCGGTCGCATGCTCTCTGTACACACGCGTGAGAAGCGCACAAACACAAAAGCAACGCGCCCTTTAGCGAGCCGGGGCTACGAATGCAGCCGAGAGGGTTGTTTGTCAAGAGAATTTTCAGCGGTGAACACGCTGGCCAACGAGTATTACGGGTTGGATTAATTCCTAACAAAAATATGTGAAATATTTTCACGGTGCAGACGAGCGAGCTACGCACACCAATTCTTTGTTCCGGCACAAAAAGGCCGCGCGTATACGTGCACCGTTTGTTGGACGTTGCCCTACACGTTTTATGTTTTGCTTTCGGATTGCGCATCATGGTTTTCGCGACAAATTGCCTTCGGGCGAAAGACCTATTCCACTTTGCGCCTTTACACCTATCTCGTTCTTTGCTCTTACAGACATTCGACGTTTCGTTTTTTAAATTTTCTTCTTTTAAATTTTCGCGTTTCACCTTTGGCAATTAATTTGTCTGGGATGCATCGCGGTCAGCTGTACTTACGATAGAATCGTCGTATTAAAATGAAATTTCTATCGAAATTTGCAAAATGCAGGGAACGATTCATCGGACACACCGGGCGGTAGAAAGTACGAAACATTCCATTCGAATCAAATATGCGTTTTACACGATTGAACCAATGCGTATACGCGTGTAATAACAATATAGGAATACAGAGAATCTGGAACCATTTAATTATACCATTTTGTTCTATTTTATCCATATGATATCGCATAACATTTAGGCATTACAGAACGGGATCGAATAACTAGTTAGAATGATTGAACGTTTCGTTGAACAATAGACAGTTGAGCCGTAGTTCGATATTGATCCACGTATGCTCGCGAATCTATTATATAATCTGTCAGGCATAATATCTGATTGTTTTTAGATAAATGACCGATTATTCGTGCTGGTGCGCGAGTATAGGGTCGTCACGGCGACGACGCTTCTTAACGTCGGGGTCTATAAATGTCTCTGCCGGTAGCATGTAAATGGAAGAAAGCTTCATTCCAGGCGATACTCGTGTCCCGCGCACACGGACTCGGTGCTATTTGCACGCGCTTCTACATCGTCTCGTGTCGAAAGATTTCCCAACGAAATTCCTTTTCGGTGCTGAGAATAGTGGAGTCATTCAAGTTCCTTGGCGACGTTCTATTCACGAGCCCGGCTGTCGTCTCTTTTCTTTGCTCCCGTCGATTCATTCCTCCGACCGAGTGAATCGACAATGATTTACCTTTCGAGGCGATCGAAATCTCCAACCGAGAACGGTAGATCGCGACGTGGGATTTACAACGTAAATCGACGCGCCAACTACCCTCTAATCTTTTTCTTGTACCCGTTTCTAATCTGCTTCGAGCGTCGATTGTAATTGGCTGTCGTAAGTTTCCTTCTACGTAGACGTCTAAGTACGAATTACATGTATGCATCGAAGCAACCGCAAACGCCAAGGATGGAACGGGAAGAATGAGGAGCGTAAGAGGGTGGTGGCGTAGAGGCCGAGGGTTGCGCGAAAGGGAACATTTGGTGTAATCGAAGTATCGCGTGCGGCGGTGCCTGTGGAACGATAATTCCATTACGCGAGAGAACAAACGTACGTACATACGTACCGCGAAGGCAGGACATTTTTATCGGCTACGATCTGATATTTCGTCGATCAGCGTCGAGCGCGTTGTTCTAAAAGCGCGTGCGTGAGATACGCGAGTAATTCTCCTCGCGTGGGAAAGCAACGTTTCCAGCCGGCATAAATATAACGGTAGAATCGTGGACGAGACGAACACTCTCCAGGTAGCTTCCCTCGGCCGATATAAGCTCGCAATCATCCTGCGACCGAGTGTTTGTAAACTATTAATTCGCCTGTCGCGAGAAACTCGCCGATGTAATTTCGATGTATAGCCCCTGTTTCCCTCTTTCTCCCTCTCTTCCCCATCTTTTTTTCTTTTCCTCTTCTCTTTTTATCTCTCGAATACACGTGGAATTTGCGGATCGTTATTATGATTCGCCGGGTTTTGACGCGAAAGCGAGCCACCTGAACTTTCTTAATCTGAAGTAAACCAAAGCGCGGATAATACGCCTCCTCAGGCCATTCGGAGACTTTAATAATCTAACTTTTCGCGCTACTTTGCGTCCCACTTTTAACCTAAAAATTGCTTTTCTCCCCCTTGCTCGTGCAAATCAAAGTTACGGAGTGGGGAGAATTGTAAAACGAGTATTTACGCGTCTTTGCGTGTGTCATACTTTCAACGCTGCTACAAAAGCAATAACAGAATTACTTTCTTCTAAGTACGTTCTTCGCTGCCCAACCTAGTAGAATTAAAAAACAAAAGTGCGAACGTGTATCCGTTCGTGTCTTCGCGACGTACGCCTGTAAACTCTACGAACGTTCGCACGCTGAGCACCATAAGATATCCAATGATACGGAATAAAAAATTCTTTTATCGTCTATCTATTAATAAGACGAGATCGTTCGTTCCTGTCGAAAAGCAAACGCGTTAAGGGATAGATTTCTTCGATAGCGAAGTTTCTGCTTTATGCGGAGAATAAAAGTGACCGAGAGATTTCATATAGATCGTCTGAATTACAAAGCTCGTGGAAGCGATGGCTGGTAATAAAAATCGGCTCTGCGTATCTGTCCGTGCACGCACCCTATCTTCTCCACCCTTCGATCTCGCCGCTCACCACCTATTCCTGGCATTCATCGAGCGACGATCGATTACAGTGCTCGTCGCGGACAATACCATTCGGGACAGTGCGAATTTCATTCTTTCGTTTCGTACTGCGCGTAGAACCGCCGACAAAAGCTCGGCCAACAGAGTACGATGCTTTCACGTATATGCCTTTTTCGTCCTTTCTCTCTCTTCCATTTTCTCTTCCTCTCCTCCTCTGGTTAACGTAAGTCTTGCGTGAATTCACATCGCGAACCTACGTATCCTTTTTTTTTTTTTGTACGTGGAGAAATCCTCATGGACACTCCGCGGTTGCAATAATTGCGTAACAGCAGAGTAGTGTCGGACTCCTACCGACTAAAACTCCACGATGACCATCCTACGCGTATGACAGGGGTGCTCCAGGAACCTCTTATGAATTAACTTCTGTTGCACCCCCTTCCCGCGTCCTCTTGTTCTAGCCAGTCCTAATACTTCCTGACTATTGCGTTGACAAAAATTTTTTTTTTTTTTTTTAACGTGGAGGAAATCTTCATAGACACCTTACCACCCTTGCGCAGGTGGGCAGAAGGTAGTGCCGGATTCTTACCGGCTAAAACCTCCACGGGCGGGTTAGAGTAGACTGACACTGACTGACTAGTGGCCCCTGTTGTTGTGCTTAACACCAAGCACCTTTAAATCAAGTACTCCCAGAAAGTACATCCACAGCACACGCAAGGGAGGGGCTGGCCGCTTGCCTGTTGTATATTGCTTTTAAAAGCAACTTTCCGTCCTGTGCTTAGATGGGATGGGATTCGAACTCACGATGCGTCGTCTCCAGTTCTGGGCTTTAACGAGCGTAGCTGGTTGCTCCGCCGAACCTATGTATCTAGGAAACTTATTCGAACGCGGTGTTATTGCAACGTGATCATTTCTCATTGTTTCGCCATGTATTCCGATATTACGCTGCAATTTATCGTACGACCGAGCCCCGCGTACCTTGTTAACGAATCGATTTTAATAAAATGTATATCGTTCGAAATAACTTGAACGAATTGCGAGACCATACATTTCCCCAGCCGGCCGAGCAACAATCGGATAATCCGTAACGTTGCTTAATCCTTTGTGAATTAAATGAATATTTCTGGTAATGGTTTTAATGTTTTTCCATGTTTGGAGAAATCTCGTTTGTAATTTTTATGGTTGGAAAAAATCAAAAATTACCTGCTCTTCGTGATTTACTGCGTTAGACGCGAAGTACAGAATTCTTTCTTCTTTTTTTTTTTTTTTTTGGAGCTGGATTACTCTTGCGCTTTTACTTGTTTCTACGTCATTTTGAATCTTGAGCCTCATGCGTGGTGGAAGGACGGCTATATTTTTCAGGTTGCTCGAGCTGTAGACGACCGTCATTTCGGATAATAGGTTCGGAGGGAAAAAATTTGACGACGGTCTGGTTAGCTTAAGTTTAGCGATACATTAAACGAATCATGAAACTTTTTAAGAATTCGGCGGAATACGTTCGTATTGTAATCAGATTTTACCTGTCGGAATAGTTAATTGCGAAAGGTCGTGCCACAATTTTTGTTGCATGAAATTTCATCGAATAAATTTCATGAAAAACGATAAATTTATCATATTTATTTATATATATTTATCGTATAAAATTAATTGTTATATATTTTGCACGTTTGAATAAGTAATAACGATTGGTAGAAGTGACCGATTATCGTACGTGATTCTGCGTTCCCTCGTGGACGAATACTTGTAAATGAAATTTCATGCGTACACGTACACGCACCGGGACGTGATCAAAATGTCTAGCATATAGGCGAGCGTTTATCCGAAAACTGACGATACTGCTAGCTGACATATCTTAACAGCCTACGTTATATATTATATCACCTTTATGTACAAGTTCATAAAATTCCAACATCAAGTTTTATACTTTTCGATTAACCTTCATCGCTGGAACTTCCAACTTGATGGTGATTAAAAAAAAAAAAAAAAAAAAAATAAAGAAAAGAAAGGAAACCCTAGCAGGAACTCATGAATATTCTCTATCATACTCGTTCCGTTCCATGGTCGAATTCAGAACGACCCCGAATTTCTCCGAATTTCCAGCGGATTTTTCTAGTCGCGTACCGAATCGAGTAAATTAAGTCTCCCGTAATTATTTCAAGCGATTTTCCGGGAGCACGTGAATGAAGTTAATCAGAGCTATTTCAGAAAAAGGAGAGAGAAAGATAAAGAAAGAGAGAAATTCGGAATGGAAAACAGACAGATTTTCAAGCCGTTTTTATTTCTTTGCTACTATGCTACGGCGGCGAGCTGTAAGCCGTGCTTTTCCTCTAGTTCGGTAACCGTTGACTAATGGTCCATCATCGTTCATCGTTGTTCAGTTGGACGACCAACGTCCGTTACTGTCTTACGCCCGTACTATCCGGACAATGTGACTTTATTCTTACCGGTGATCCGCGTCTATAACCGTAACGTGCATCCGAATCGAACAATACCTTTTACTCATCCGCGCGGCAATAATTTAGACGCCGTACGGCGATACGTTTCGCGAAGGACCGGATCAAAAAATATATAGATCCGGTGCGAGCCGGGGGCTGCAGGCATTGTTCGTGATCCAGAGAATTTACTGCGGCGCCGCGATTTCGAGGAGGTGCTTGGCGCAAGAAACTGTTTCGCGTTCATTACCGCGATACGTTTTCACCGAGGACCGAGATTGAACGACTTTTGCCAGACGCGAAGCACCTTCGAATTTTTTATTAACTCCAGAACGATTCCCCAGTGAAGTTTTACGTCTGGCAAGCTATTACCCCGAAGTTTGTATCGGTGAACGAATTTATGATATCTACGAAACGAGAAAAAAAGTGAAGCGTTCCTTCGACATTTTTACGTACTAGACCGATGTAGGTTTTCGTGCAATTAAGATTCGATGGTTTCAAAAAGCATCATTTCTTCGGTACACTTTCGAACGTAACTAATAAATTTCGATCGAGAAACTTTTCCCTTCTTTCTTTTTTCATTTTTTCATCATGGCGCGAGAAGGGTACGAAATGAAGCATTAAGTTATCCGAAACAACATCGCTCGACTTACCGTGTACATTTTTTACCGAAAGGTAACCTCGGGGAAGAAATAGGATCATTATTTCTTCTTTATTAGCAATCATTCTCGGTGGATCCGCCACCTGACATCCTTGACAAGGGGACGTATATCAAAGACGAAAATATGTTCGTCTCTCACCCGGGGCATCGTTAGACAGGCTTAATACGCTAGTAAAACATCCGGACGGCATCACACGGTGTTGGTCCATATTAAATTCTTAGCGGGTACAGCGTGTCGGTCTTGATGTCCTTCATTAATCAATGCATTGTGCCCGGACCCAGTAACTGGGATCCAAATGTTTCGACACTGGACCTTTCCCACTCTGTGCTCTTCCTTCTTTCTTTTCCTTTTTTAGTCTTCGACTCGGTTGGCCCACCGGTTTGACCATTGTGTACAATTGCGCCAACAAGCCTTCAGCTATGGTCTCGTACGCACCAGCTTGGTATATTACCGCCTCTTTGCATCCTAACTTATGGGCTCTTATTATATGTAAAGTAGAACGTGTCAGGTCAGTCTTACTGGTTCGTCCTCCTATTTGTTTAATCCCTTCAAATATGTAACATCCTGACGAACACTGGGGGAAATTTATGGGAATGGTTTAGATGTAATGTGATGTCTGGTGATTAGAAACAGGTGTCAAAGCGACCATTGCAGTATCAGCTTTCCCGATTTTGAGGGGAAGGGTTGAACGAGTGTCTACAACGAAAGGTTGCGACCGGTCCGGTTCCGATTTGGGTGAAACTCTATAGGCTCGAAGAACAGTAAAAAATATTATATAGGTATTTTTTTTACTTTGGTAACATAAGTTTAAGGGACAAAAATCTGAAAAAAATTCTGTTATCTAAAATTGCAATAAATGGTCTCTAACGCGTTTGGGGAAAATGCCGGAGACAATAAAAAATTTTGAAAAATATAGAAAACTGTTACATCGAACATATTTACGATCTTTCGTTTTTATCATTAGATGCGTGATGTGTTTGTTCGTCCTTTGCCATTGTCTTTATTAAGTAAGATCTCGTTGAAAAGGATTTTCAATGTTAATTTCTTGTTGTAAATCATCGTTGTAAGAAATGTTATTTAAGATAATATAAATATTATAAAAGTACAGAATTCTATATCATATCTACAATAATAGTTTATAATTCGATAATCACATTCTGCTTTAATCCTAAATTTTAATCTTGTTTTAGACTGAATCGATAAAGTCGCATGTGACATAAAATTGGTAACGTCAGCTGACCCTCGAAAATGCGACCGGAGGAAGAATTGCATGTCAGATCCAACCTACGTTTCTGTGCTGATATTCATCTACTGCAAGTACATGCATATAGTTAACGAATGTATTTTTCAGATTTCATTATAAAATATGAAAGACTTGAGTGCACCGAAATATGGTAATATTTTTTTATACAAGTTTTATGAACAACTTTTTTTAGGCTAAGTAATTACACATTAACGACGATTAAGAATAACATTCCCTTTCATTTTATTTATTAATATATTAGCATTTATTAATGCTAATATTTCTTAATTATTGAAATATTATTATCTCTACAACGTTCTTTACTTTATATTAATAGCAACTTGAGTAATTAAGTATTATACTATAGTAGTCGTGTTGATATAATAGTATTAGTGGTAATAGTATTAACGATATTCGTGGTATGAACCAACCATATAAGTAAAACAGTGATATAAATTCTTGTATAACAGATAACTAAAAAGTTCAATCAAAAATATAATTTTATAATAGAAAACATCAACATTTTAATTATATGTGTAGAACCCTCTATTCATTAATGATTATTATTTGACCGAATAAAATTAATTTCTAACGTATCCATGTTGCAGTTTCACTCTTCCTTTGTGTGAGATATGATATGTTTATGAAAACATTTCTTACAACACACGATTTTTCGAAGATATTGCCAATGTGTAATCGAATACGTCAGACTTCACGCCGAACTAAACATCCCCACCAATGCGAAAGTTAAAGGTGAAACGCGGCGCGGGGTGTCATTCGGCATTCAGGAGTCGCAAATTGTAGTGTCAAGATGTATTAATCTGTACATGGCTCGTTAACTGCGTAATATTCCTATTGCTACTTTGCCGCTTTTATACATAACTACAATTAACAACTATTAGGTTTGTTTGATTAATATACATTCATATCATAATGACAAAATTGAATCGCTTTTTAAGGTTCCTTTTATTCTCTTCTTTTTTGATTGTATACTTGGTTACTTCAGTTTTCGATAGCTTGTATTGCCTGAGAGAGATGTTGAATTCGATTATCGTTTTAATTTACTGTAACTGATTTTAGTTATTTGCGTATATGTTTTCAATTGTTGGTTTTCTTTTATGTAGATTATTGGTTAATGGCGGGACAAACATCGATGATTAGCAGTCTTTTCGATGGCTTTCATTGGTGTTTCGGTAATTTCCTTTATATTATTGGTACATATTTGATACCTTAAGTCGTAACTCGTGGAGAATTACTACAACGTAATAATTAGCATTTTGCTGCACTTCCCGCGCAAATTCTCCGTAGTAGCGCCATCTTGTTTATTCATTATAACACGTTCAGCTTTTCGTGTAACATTGTCGTGTTCTTGAAGCAAGTTTAACCGAAGAATTTTGATTTGTTGCAAGTATTTTTGAATATTTATACAACCTGATATATCTATTATTGGATATATATATATCCAATAATTATATATTCCAAACTGTTCTAACAAATAATCGTGACATAATTTGTTAAATCATTTATATACAGTATTTTTAAATATTTAACGCTACTCAGGAATATTTGATATTCGCAAATAATATCTTATATTTATTCGTATCAGTATTAAATACGTATTCCGCTCTCGTAGTATTGATTTACGACAGTTTGAAAGATAGACAACAACCAGTTGCCTCGATAGCTTTATAAAAACTATATATGCAATGTTTTTGTACACAAACGCTCGTTTGGAAGTGTCTCCCTCTCTTTCTCTCTTCTACTAATGTCCTTTTACTTTCAGACAATGTTTGGAATCGCGTGCAATACGGTTGGTAGAGTCGGTGTATGCTGCGTAATAGTGTTTTCAATATTCTGCAAAGTGTTTTTTAAGCTTTTATTAAACTTAGTACGTAATTATAGTAGTCATATGCGGAATTAGAGTCAGTGCTTGTTCGTCGAATCACTTAAGCGAGCGCGTTACTAGTATTTTATTTTTCTCTTTTTACGTATACGTACATTTTTTTTTAAATATCTGTTTTCGGTATTAGAGTCAGTGCTCAAGAGGATTCAGCCTGTCCAAGAGTTCAAGAATGTAAGTATTTTTGCATATTCTACTATAATTTATTTTATCTTTTGTATTTTGCTTGAATTATTATTAGTTTTTGTCGAAACGAAATTTTGAAGTTTCAATATTGAATCATAATATAAATAGTTCCAAGATTAATAAAGTTCATTAATTATCTAAGATGTTGTATACATTTAACACTGTGTCTTTTAAGGAACAAATTATAATATGTCACATTTTGTCAAAGGTTTCTCATAACCTCCACTTTCTTCTGTTCTCTGGAGAGGATTCAATGATGCTTCAGAAGCCAGGAATGTAAGTACATATTTTCATAGTATATTTATTAGAACTTGAATGTTCTTTATTATTATTATTATTAATCAACACTGTTATAAATTCTTGAAGAGTAACGTTAGAATCTGCCGCACTTTATTTAATTTGAAGTTGAACCGACGTTAACCTGTAATTAATTTTTTAATGTTGCGATACGTGGCAATCGGGAGTAATTCAAGTAGTTCTCTTCGTTCAGAAAGAAATAGTGATATTTATTAACTTCATTTTAAGAATTGCTGTTATGCAGGATGTTTTTCATCTAAGTAGATTTACGGTTAGATAGGCTATCTTTAAGTTAAGTTAGATCTATGATTAGGCAAGCTATATTTTAATATTTTGTCACGTAAGACAAGATAGTTTAATATCTCGTGAAGTAGGAAATATTGGTTTCTTATATCATAGAAAAACATTGATTGATTCTTTCCTAGCACTATTAACGAGTTACATTAATATACTAACAAGCCTACATTAATACTAAATGTATGCATAATTAGCCATAATATTCAAATAAATGAAATAATTTAAAGCAGATAGGTGGAAAATAAATAGTTGATTAATTAATAATAGATGATTGAGTAAAATTTCATAATCCCATTTAAATTTCAATCTTATAGGATTATTTTTGTTATAAAGTTGTTGATCATATCGTGTGACTCACTGCGTGTCAGACCTATGTTGTATCTGCTCTGTAGTATGCAGCACATGTTTGACACGATCTTGGCAGATGTCGTTAGTAGTTCTTCTTGGTGCAATCCTTTGATAAATACAAGCTCGAGATAAATACAATATCTTACAGACCCAAGGGCTTAATGTCAAATAGATTGACTTTTAATTGAAAAATATATACCGCCGTGTTTTATCGCTTTTCGAGCATCAATCTTTCGAGATCAGTTTTTGCGGGCTCGTTAATGGCGAATTCTCGCAATTCAACGGTACGTCGATGAACGTTAAAGCAGGGAATTTGTTATCCGCTTGCCCCGGTGTTTCTAAATGTGCAGAGAAGGTAGCCGTTTCAGGCCTAGGTGTACATGGAGTGCGCGTACGAGACACGCCAACTGACCATTATGCAGATTTCTAATGATTAGATATATCGGTCGTTTGCCAGAGTGAAATGAATGTAATATACCTTTGTAGAATCCGTTCTGCTCCCTTCCGTCCTTTCAGCATTGCTTCTTCCTTAATTTGTTATCTCGAGCTAACGACTCCTTGTCTGTGAAAGAAAGACTTCAGGAGTAAAAGGCAGAAAGAAAAAGGAAGGAAATCTGAAAAGAAAGCGAACGAACTCTGACGTGGCTTCGAAGAAAAGCGATCAGCTCGTGAAATAGGTTTTCCCGAACTTCTATGGACCGCCGCGCGGTGGGGGGGGGAGGGGCTGGTAAACGTGGTCCGGGCGTCGCTCTTTTCGTTACTCGCCGTTTAACGGGCTGCTTGTCGTCGGTCGGATTGAACGAGAATTTCTATTTAGAGCTGCGAGACAAATAGTCGCTCGCGAAGTTGAAAACGTAACTAGACAATGGTGAATGTTTAACAACGTGTATCGTACGCTGACATATCGCGTTTTGGACGCGATTCAAAATGCCGTTGTACGAACTTGTTACGATTTCGCGAAGGGAATCAATTCTCTTTGGCAAGGAGAGATATTAATCGCAAACAATGGAGAACGTTATCTCGGATTTTGTTCGAGATTACGTTCGATGGTGTTTGTATTATTAACGTTTCCATTTGCCTGTTCGCGATCAGGTGAACGGCGTGTCTTACGTTTCGTGCTGGTGTGTTTCGATTAGAATTTCAGTTAGAAGACGAGACGTCTTAGGTGGAACGTTAACGGCGCTATATATATATAATGAATCGGTCCTGGATTGTGTCGAGGACGCGCGAGACATTCAGCCGCAACATTCGACAGATCGCTTTATTATTTAGCGTGGCGATGAGGAAAAAATTACGTTCATGATGTTCAGGGTAATATTCGTGCAAAAAAGATTATTTACGCTACATTTAAGAAAGGCGACGCTCGTCGTGACACTTTGAGAAACAGTTTGTCGAATATTAAACCGTCCACTCTTAAATATTCATGAATGTCTTACTCGAGAGACGCCGCGATATCGATATTTTACGACAAACCGGTTGCTCGATAGTTGCGAGTCTCGGCGAAGATTAAATAATTACACCGCATTCTTGCTCACTGCGAACGAAACAGAATTATGTACGTTCTTGATAAACAGCCCATACAATCGCGTGTTAATATCAACGTGCCGCGAACCCTGATACTATTTGTGCCGATTAATTAAAATGATCGTAATTAGCGCGACACGGAAAAGCCACGCTCGCAGTTAACCACCTGATCTTATCTTTGGCCACGAAACCGTACTGAATGCGAGAACGTTTCTCGGACTTTCCTCCGAGGATGCCGACTTTTTTATTAGATTATGTCCCCCGATATAGCAGCGCCCGGTTGAGCCCAGCATTAGCATATTTCAGACTGTATAATTTATGCACCCATTACATCACGAGGGAGTAAGGGCCGGAGCTAAAGGGTGGACTTTCGTACATTGAGACTGGAATAGGACGAGGAAGATGGTCTCCATGTATCCATTCGTAAAGTCTTATTTATCGATTTTATACGTCAATGGGATCTGTGTGTATACTTGCGTATTATTTGAATCTAAATGTAGCGTGTAGGCGATTTTAGAGTGATTCATTTCGCGTGGGGGATTTTGAAATACGTCGGCGCGTCGATATTATGGCATACGGAAATATCGAGGAAATAGATAGGCCAAGAATCACTATGATTTCGATTTTTTCTAAATCCTTCGTCGTGCAATTTAGTAGATACTTTGGTTGGTTCTTTAACATCTATATGTCGTCATCCATTGCTAAAATTAATTACTTTGTTTTTCTCAATTATTCATCCTATAATTATTAATTTATAATATCGTAGACGATGTGCCGTCAATCATGCACACTATTAAACGGTACTTCTAAGACGAATGATCCGAGGCAACAATTTGAAGCATCGATTTAGTCGTTAGAATCTTCCATTAAAAAAGTATATGATTATCTAGAAGACTAGTAGCAACAGGAATATTTTACTGTCCTGTAGACATATTGAAACGATACAGGCAGCTAGTGTTCGTGGAGGAGAGGGTCCTGTAGATTGAGTTTCACCCCTCGTCAACAGGAATGACTGATCGATAATATAGCCTCGCGAAATATCTAGTACGAGCTGTAAATGGCGAACGGGCATAACGCACTTAAATGGGAAATTTAAGCGGCGAACGAAGAAGAGGGCGATGACGGCGAACATGTTGGACCATATGCTGCTTCGGATTAGGAACACATATTACGCGCGAAGTGTTGCTACGAACTGCTGGAAACGGCTTAATTACTATTATTATCGAGATAATAATACGAGCGCAGGAATCTCGACACCTGGAATCTAACGTTCCCATAGCGTCGAGTAATCGGTGAGTTTAAGCAACCGTTACGATAATTTTCCCTGAACGTTCAAATGATATTTTAATTACCTCGTCTGAAGCTCGAGCGACATCGATGATTTATATTGTGTCATACAGCGATTAGCTGTCTCATGAATCAGCCAAACGTCCGGCTAATTTAACCGATACAACTAATGGATCTTTCTCATCGAACTTAGAGGCTCGACTTTAATTCCTCTTAATCAATTTGGAAAGTTTCTACCTATGCTTGCCACGGAAATTGCTATTTGGAATAATGTAGGTCGATGCCAAGAATTTTCGCAGGATAGATACGTGGAACCGCGTTGTTGTATACGGAAATCTGGCGTGGCGAATAGCATGTACAATAGCGGTCGTACGTTTACGTACATTTAGCGAGATTAAATTTGATTACTCGTATATTTACCTATTTACGAGGAACAGTTATGGAAAAATCAATTCCAACGCAAAAGACAGTAAAACGTATTCATTAATTAATTATACCTAGAACGTTAATATTTCGTTATCTACAAGTCGAGCTTTGGCCCATGGTCAGATAGCGAAATGGTATGTGTATATCCTACTGTATAGACAACATCCTTCGTAACGAGCTTCGAGCTCTCTCGAAGACGAGCGCGACTTCTCCGACGACTCTGCGACGCTTTTCTGTTCGTATCTTGAATCCAAGCTGATAACGTTCCCGATACTCGCTCGTTAGTCGCGAGCAGAAAGTTGTCCGGTTATTCGTTATTCTAATTATGCACATAATAAATTACATGCAAAACTATCTGTCACACTCTCTCGCGTTCCGTTGGTCGCTCGCCACCTCACCGCTCATACTCATCGAACGGGCATAATTCTCTGACACGTACGCGCCTACAACACCAAATGTCCACCGACTGTGTACGTGGTCGTGTTTGCGTACATGTAAGTTGCACGCTGCGTCGATATAACATCGCGTGGTGGTGGAATTTCTGGGAAACGCGTCCACGAACGCGATCATTAGGCTGCCACTTTCGCAGTACGGACCTCGAACTCATTCGGTCGTGCGAGTCGCCCCTGATAATTAGATACGCTATCTTTGCGCTAATTAAATCACTTTTTCGCTTGATTAATTAGTAGTCGAGCCAGGTATTCGCGATCGGACGTGTATTGCCACTCTTTCGCCCGTGGATGGATCACGAACGATCCGTACCATTCGCTCGATTGCAGACCTCGGATGGATCGAGAAAGGTGTAAACTTTCCTCGATGGTATTTGGGACAACGCGACAGATGCATAGTCTCGTGACCGAGGGCAAATGAATTAGGAGAAGGCTATCGATCTGGCGTGTCATCCGCTAGCACTTTTTCATCCCCGTTCTTCTTCGATTGGCCAATGCTCGATCAAACAACTCGTTAGGAATAATCCATAAAACTGGTCGGATCGTATACTCGTACATAGCTCGATGTATGCGAGGGTTGCGGGTGTTTGGTGCAGGTGCAAGGTATAACAATAGATGCTCGCTAGCTGGAGGAGACGCTTATGAAAATTACAAGATTATCTAGATCGGGACACGAGGGATCGGGCATCGTTGCTGAATGAATGCCACGTGCCCTCGTAATCATTTCAATTCCTCCCTTTATATCTTTACGCGTGTGTGCTATAATCTTGCGACGAACATTGCAATCTCCTTTGTACTAGCAGTGATAGGTGATTTTATATCTTTTATTCTTATTATTTCTTTAATAGTAACTTACGTAGATCTACTGTCCTAACAAGAAAATAGAAAACAAAAGAAAGAAAGAGAACGATACTACATGTTTTTGAAATATTTATTTATAAATTGCGCGAAAATTTCCATTTCGATATGTCCTCGATTCGTGATCGACGAGAGACACTTAAGACACGACAAGATAAAAACTGAGAATGTTGTACAAGGGGTTGCAGCGCCGGTGATCCGGATTATTAGATGCACGACAGGCTAAAGAAAGGCACAAATTGTGCCACTCGAGAATGTTAATACGGTATCACACCGTCGACCTTAATCTTAAAACGATGTCACCGACGAAGCATTCGTGTGTGCATTCCGCTTAGCGAGGCTCAAGACGTTTAAAAATGCAGATCGTAGCGCGCGCTATGACCTAAGAACGCTGCTAGTCAGCTGAATTTTAAGGAGGCGAACATCTCATCTTGTGCACGAGATAATGGCTCATTAGCGATGCTTCCAATGCTTGGTTCTAACATTCCTATAGCACCGATTCCTATGGCATTGGATAACGAAATTAGGTCGAATCGAAGGTTCGCTGACGCGTCCGATGTTGTCGTGCACGTGTGTCGATTACCGCGAAACAACCATGTTTGGACTGTGCACAGTACGACGTGGATCGCCGCAAGTTTTATTCGTTTGTATTTATTTTATTGTTCGGTTTCCACATTTGAAATTGTCAAGTCTTGAAGTATCGTACGATATTCGAGAGAAAAGTTACAGTTTCGTTTGATCTTATTAGTCCTTGCCGATTAATTTCATTTAATTATTCGATTCGTGCGTGAATGTCAATTATTCTCTTAGAGATGAAAACATTTCTGTCTTTCGCTATATTAATCTTTCAACAAGGATTTTCTGGAAACGTCAACAGTACCGTGTCTATTCCATTTTCCAGGTTGTTGGATGAAAATAAGCAGGATCTTCAGGTGAAATGGTTTAAGCACCTCAGGCTTAGATACTGTGCCCTATTTCCTTCATATATGTACGCAACCTGGTTAATTTCGTTACGAGAACCGTTGTCTCTGAAAATATTTTCTTGCGCACGTGAGATTGTTTCCTTTACAAGTATACGCCTCTCTGCCACGGCTTGTGTATCCTATTTCGCGGTAATCCTTTCGAACGGTTTGTTCTGCAAAGTTCTTCTTCTATCCTTGTCCACTGAATGCGCGTGTGCCCTCAAGATCGCAAAGTTGCAACGACGTGAACGACCGTCGACTCCGTTACGCCACAACTTTTCTCCATTGCTTCTGAATACGTCGTTCTCAAATCCGATCGTACAGCGTAATATCTCAAAAAAAAAAAAAAAAAAAAATATTGACGTTATTATATAATGGACGAAAAGTTTGATAAATTTTCATCGTGCAATTTATCGATCAAAAGTACGAAATCGCATTTTACACTTACGTTGGTAACAATATGACTCGACGAAACTTGTGATTTACCAATAAACTAATACGTATCTGTAATAAAGAAAAACTGTATCGCGTTCGATATTTTACGAGATTCTATCGTTTTTAAATCGTTGAAACAGCTTCTCTACGTTTCCTTTACCGTTTATACGTCTTTCGCGTTCTTTCAACTGGTTTTCCAATTGTTTCCACGAAGATATATCGTTCTATATGTTTTCTAACCACTTTGCATTCTTTTCGAGAGATCTCGAACTGACACAGAGGAATATCCATTGTGCGGTGACGAAGGCGTATAGAGTTGAAGTGAGTTTAACGTCGATAGCGAGTCGTACAAAGTCGCTGGTCGTTACCCCGGTTTTTGCGGCAACAGAAATGAGGCGTCAAATGACTAAGGCTTGGTTGTGTCCGGGCCAGACTTCGCCCATTTGTTGCAGAGTTTCTTTCTGACATCCAATTGAGTTTGTGGTTTAACTCGTTGAGCTTTGCGAACGCATCTGTGTGGTGCTGCTTGAACTCGCCGCGTTCGCTTCCGCTTAAATCGACCAGCACAACCGGCCTTCTGGGCCAACTTCTCTTTACGCAGAAACGAAACGGAACGAAACGGAAAGGAGGGAATGATCCGCGCCAGTTTGTCTTATTTTTCTCGTCGATCGCGTACGTCAACTATATGTATATGATTTATCTAGCGAAAATTTCTTCGAAACAATTGCAAACGAAGATAAAAATTCTCCTTTATTCTATTCAAATTCGTTTCTTTCCTTTTCGGTTATTATTTTGACCTAAATTTTATACCTCGTTCCGCAACTTTTATTAAATCGTTTCTCCATCGTTCGAGGATCTTGCACTTGGTAGTCGTTTTTCTCAGCTCGTTAAATAGCAATCGTTAGCGTCCGATCGAGAAGGACAAGTCAAGCGCGAGATGCATATTAATAATAAAATAGGAGAGGCGGGTTTCTCCCCTCCGTTCCCGATATCGCTAAAGAGTCCGATACTTTTGTCCCGGCAGTTTCTTTTCAGACCTCATTACATTTCCCTCAAACGAGTGTTCCGATAAACACTCGACGAACAAATTGCTCGTCGTTAACAAACCCGGTTCCCGGGATAAATTATACGAGGAGGAGACGAGATTCGACGAGCTCCGCGGGCACCGGATGAACGCGACAAATTTGTCAATTTTAAATACGATTACGGATGCCAGGAATATTGCCTTCGCTGCGTTGCTAATGGTAGCTACAAGAGCGGTAGTTGCTGAGTAATTATTTTCACGAACTCCCGTGTTTTCTTCGCCCTCTTTGCCGCTATTTTATATCTCGTCCCCCCTCCCCACCTTCCTTTCTACAATTTCGTTATTTTTCCCGAGAAACTCGTCCAATTCTTCTTCCCCGATCGCCTTCCTTCTCGACCATTCTCCAACCTTTGGTTAAACACCGAAGACAAGTCAAGAAAGAAGTCTGTATCGTTAGAAAGAGACGTACTTTTCTCAAATAATTTGAATAATAAGTTCGAAAAATATGCGGCATTTCTTTGTTGTTCGATCTTGGGGAAGTGATAAAAATAGATTTAAATATATTGAAAGCAATTCTTAAATACAAAATTCTGTACGAGGCAACATATATCATATCCATTCAAAATTTCGATTATTATGCGTTCTTCTCTATTCTTCGTACGTTTTTATCTCCGTTCCTATAGGCAGCTAAATAAAAAAAAAAAAATGGAATAAAACGAGATCTTTTCCCAGTCGTAAGAAGGCGAAGAATTTTTTTAACGTTTCGCTTTTCTTATGTCTTTTTTACGCACAGTTTCCTACGTCACGCGTTACGAGTGAACAACCATTAATCGTCGATGAATATGCAGTGCGGTCGGATGCTTAGCAGATGCATGCGTTTGTTATTAAATTAGGGGGCTCGTTTGAAGCTGAGTATACTAGATTAGTTAAACGTTTGTCCGGGTCATACGCGCATTACCGTGGTCGGTCTTCTTCGTTGGAACGTTTCCCGACACGCTCCGATCCATTAATAACTCTGATTTATGTGAGAATCTCTCGTTACACGACATACAGGCGCCACCCACCAGGAATTGACAGTTGCCCCTTGGGGGCCTTGGCAATAACTTGCACCGTGTAAATTAACGAATGAGGTTGCAGTTTGTACTTTGGAGCGACCTCGTTTACCGGGTTAGGTTTGACGAGTTCCGACTTCCGACAGATTCTCCGTTGCCGACGACGCGACGCGATGTTGCATCGTTCGTTTCTCGAACGATCCTTCTTAATCGCGAGCTGATATTCGCTGCAAAAGCTCGGTTAAGGAGAATGTTAAGTAATTTCTTGCGAGGCAGCAGTAGTTCTTTGCGATATTTCATCGATTTGAATCGTTAAAACGAGGTCAAACGGTTATCTCGCGTAGAGCCGAGATGAACGAATATTTAATGGAATTAGATTAGTCGAAGAAATATCTGTAATATTTGAAATAGGAAACCTTGTTATTCAGTCATTGTTTTAGGATATTGTTAAATCGACATTGGATCAAGAGACGATAAAATTCTTTCGTAAAACGATAATATCTTGTGTGTTTCAAGTCAGTTGCTGTAAAATTGCTCGCTCGTTTACATCGAATCTGATGTATGTAATTATTTGTGGGTTGTGCTTTTTGTACAATGTCGTTGAAAGTTAAAATCATGGCGGTCGGGGGTCAGCGAGACGAGACGAGCGGGGCTCCGTAAACAAATTCGAAGTATGCTGGACGGAACGGCACGAGACGAGATTCTCGTTTGTTTACAGTCGCTTGTTTTCGCTGTTTTACCAGACTCCGCTCCGTGTTGCATAGTAGCGAAAGCAGTTATTGCTGAAATTGTCGACGTCGAATAACGGTTGCACTTACGGATTTTAGTGGCACGATTCTCCCTTGAAACGAATGCACACGCTGAAACGGTGGCTGACGTTCCTTTCGTTCGATCTCCCATCGAGAAAATAACGCGAAACGAAACAAAGATATCGGCGTCTGTGTGTAATTTCGTAAAATCCGGTGACACGTGACAAAGACGATCAGTTTGGGTCAGTTGAATCGGCGTGGCAATCCGATCGATCGGAGCATTGTTGACGAGAAGTGAATCGGTCGGATCGATTTTCCCTCGCTACCGAAGATGAATCACTCTCTGAATTGGAAGAACAGTTTCCTCGTCTGGATATTCCGGATCTCGATCACGTACGCCACTCTGTATCTAATATGCATCGTAATATGGATAATCTATTATCACGCTTCGCTCTACATAATATGCGCTTGTAAGTAGCATTATCGAGGAGGACAAAGGGAATATGTTAAACAGTTGGTAAGTTTAAGGTTTGCCCCGTTATTTCATCCTGAAACATGTGACAACGGATGATTTCGTTCTGTCTAGTGAGACGGATTGTCGACGTTCGAGTATCGTCGGGACGTCGCCGGAAGAATTCTTAGACCCGAGAGCTGTGTTCCTCTCAAATAGATAAACGTGTCTCTCTTTAAAAGATCCGATAATTTAGAAGAATACGAATAAAGTCCATGTTTCGTACATACAAACAGTGTGTTCTAAATATTTCGCATCCCTGGTATATTACGCCGCGTACGATTAAAAAACAAGACAGAAAAAAGGAAAAAGGAAAATAACGAACAAATGTTTCATTCGTAACGGTTCGTTGGGAAGAACGTTTCGTTATGGATACCGATGCTGCTCGATTTTCGGCGAATATGCACGTATATACATTTTCGTTGTTCATTATTTTGCACGCCAAAAAACCGATGCAAGAAAAGATAAATGCCAGCCGTGTATATTTGTACGTGGATGCGTTTGTGGATCGCGTGTTATCGTCATAGGTAACTCAGCGCGTTTCCATGATGATTTCGATCATGTTTCATTCTCGATACCGAGAGCGCTTGAGAAATTAATACGAGGCGACGTGCACCAGCACTTACATGCACACGCGTGCAACAGTGCGGATAGCGTTATCGAAACGATGATGAAACATCGGTTCCAACCTTACATTATCGCGAACGGGTAGCAGAAAAATCCTCCAGCCACGCTAGCAATGGTTCGAGTAACCTACTGCGATGCTTTAGTTGATTACACGGTAAATTATATCACGGTAGGTTCCTTAGGATTAAAGCGGAGTTCGACACGCTGGAGATGCTCGTTGCTTGAATTCTTTCTCACGTTCGTTCGACGCAACTTAAGGAACAAGTTTGTAAGCTCACCAGGGAATAAAAAGATGGCTGGAGTGTGTGTGTGTGGGGGGGGGGGTTGAAGAAGGAAAGACGGTTGTTCGGGGTCGTTCGAGGTAGGTGGCCAGTTGTAGATTTAGGTTAAAATGTTTAATATCATTTCGTATTGTATATTTGAAATTATTCGAGAGGTAGCCTGATGCAAAGGTTTGTAGATCATTTAAAATGAAACTACGAATGTTTATGTATTTATGACAGATTTAAACGCGCGGACGTTTACAGAAAGCACACGTAATGTGTAAAATTACGTATATAAAATATCCAAAGTACTCTGTATCGCATTTAGCGGTTACATAAACATATAAATTTATATAAACTTCCGTAATCTACTTAGGATTTAATCGGCGGTTTAAAGCCACCCTTTGTGGCAACTGTCGAACGCACAACTTATTGCATTTCCTTCTTCGTGAAATTACCGTTTTAACCGTCGAAAGCGAATTGTGCGTTTGATGGTAAAGGGGTAGGATAGTGTCTAGGGTTCGAGGGATAGCAAGTTGGAAACGGCTGCTTCCAGCAGGCATGCTAATTCAGTACAGGTACCATCCCCTGTTTGGGGAGTACCTGATTCTCGATGATGGCATGTACATGTAGGCACACCGTGTGTCGCGTGTCGATATGTGTCGACGTGTGTCGATGTGTGATGTTGCCCAGCGTGCAGGCTAACCCCTGATTCCGTGGCAATTTCCGGTTCAACTGGTGGCGTATCGTCATTGTGCAAAAGCGGCTAGTGGCGAGAATAGACGTGGAGGTGAATTGGAAGAGCGAAGGAGGAGACGGTAGTCGGAGTTCTAGGTAGGAAATAGATAATCTTCGGACGTTTAATTACTTCCTAGGCGGTGACTGGAATTAAGGTATTGCTAGCACAATATACACGCTTGTGCGTGGATCGAGCACGTTTGATGGTATACGTATGTTCGTGACGTGAGCTGAACTAATTAATTATTCGTTATGAAAGCGTGCTCTAACGGGTTAGGATTACAGGGACGCGTAATATTTTCGCTGACTCGTCCGTTGTAATATGTTGCCCCGTGGATTACCATCGGTCGCTTCTCTTATTAAATCCGCGGGTACTTCCGTTCCTTTACTTTAATTTCGGTTGCCGCGCGTTCTGCTCGCGGGAGAACGGAAAGAGGTACCTTCTTTTACACTCTGACCGCCGAGGAATTTTATATTGTACATTTCTAACATATTTCGCCAGCTAAGTGTATATACCTACACGTAGAATTAAACTTTGCTTTATGTTCGTCATCGTTTAACTCGCTGTTTTTCAACCTTCTCGAGTCGCGACCTCGTTTTATAATAGTCTGCGACCTACGAGTCCTGCATTTGCATAAAAACGAACTAAGTCACTTTCTTTGTATTATGAAAAAGCAGCGTTACATTTTGTTAATAATTATTAGTGAAATATTGCGCACGAAAAATGTTGAAGATTCTAGCGACGATATCTTCTATAGAAATAATTGCAAGCAAAATTAATCGCGACGACCTCTTTAGATTTCTTTCTCTCTCTCTCTCTCCCTCCCTCTCGTGCAACTCACAGGTTGAAAATCTTCAGAGTCTAGCCCGTTACGTTGTTCAGATATCTCATCTACGAGTCGGTTTTTGCATTATATCTATCTCGAGCTAGTTACTCGAAAGGCAATTCGTAGAGATTTAGTTGTCTTTTGCACGAAGGTGATTAATTTTGACAGAGGCGATCGCCCACGAAAACGACTCGTCCGTTTGATCAGCTTTAACAGGCTCGTTTTGCACGAGTGGCCGACAATTTGTAGACTTTCACGCGGTTAGTTCTTCCGTACGCGGTGAAGAATATTCGCGAGGGCGAGTTCGCGGAAAGCACGGTGTGTGCCTACACGCGAATCGTTGGCTCGAAGTTGGCTAGAGCGTAAGGAGAATTTATGCAGTGTGTAGGAACGCGAGCGTACGCCGATCGGTTTACCTATTGCCGTTTAAACTCCCTTCGCGTCGATTTATAGTTTCCCGTGCATGAAATTGGGAATTAGCGGCAGTTCAGCTGGCCGTCGTAGTTTACCAGCTCGTGCGACGCGCCACAACGTGATCCTTAAATATTGCGACGGGTTCAAATGTCTTAATAATTTTTCCGAGGATTCGCGGAGACGATTAATTTTTCCACGGTAGCGCTCTCGTGCGTATGTTCTTTCGTTCGCTCGCGATCTACGCTCGTTCGCGATGGAATCCGACACGATTCGGTTTTCTTGCGATACGCGAGGCATTTCGAATGGACGAACGTAACTGAATAATATCTCCGTTCGTTTCAAAACGTAGGAGAACGTTGGAAAAAGGAACGTTGGAATTTATCGATTTGATTTTTTTACTCCACGTATCCAATGATCGCGTAATTATTATTTCGGAAATACGAACGATATTTCACGAATCTCGTGTGGAAATCTAAAATACGTTTGAAATTTCCATTTCCTTGCTCTATATTTCTTTATTTAACGACAATTCGAAATTTTGCACGATTCAATTATCGACGACCGTACTTTGGAAAGTGGCACAAACGCGGTGGGCGTAATAACCGTGTAACTTGTCGTACTGGTGGTACGCAAGGGTGTGTTAGACAAAAGTGAGTAAGGCAGTGAACGCAGGGAGACTGGGATAATTATTTCCGCGACCGGTCTCGCTGCCCTATTTAACCTATAAAATTTGCATGTACGGTTCAGTGCCGTGGTCCGTCTCGAATGTGTGCGCAACCTATTCGCCCGTCGTTTCAATAAAAAAGCCTTTACACTTGCATCGCGGAGCATTCTAGAAAATTTTTGTTCCGTTATTGCACGTTCACGGGCCACCGTTCCCGCGCTAAATATACTCGAAAAAATGAGCAAACGCTCCGGTGAATCGGTGAATTCAAAGGTACGTGGATTTCAAAAACGTTCCCCCATGAATAATAGTTGAACGATTTAACCGAATCGATAAAGTCTGCTTAATAATGAAAATTCTTTTATTTTCTGTTTAACATTCGGGTTGGATTTAATTGGACGAAAAAATTATAGGAAAATATTGGAACGTTTTAAAAGTTACGTCGGATAGACGTCGAACGAAAATCAATTAGGTTATTTGCTAGGGATATATAAACTCTTTGTAATAGCTTGAAAATTGAAACACAGGTATCGGTTTGTTTGTTTGTATTTCTGGTATATTTGTTTACACGCCCAGCTTGTTTATTTACATCTTCGTTTGTTTATGTACACTTGCCGGTTGTTTAAATATCAATCAGCTTCGCGTAGAAAGTTCATTGTGTATCTATGCTGATACACGCGCCACGCGTGAGCGTGTTAATCCACGAGTTTTTCACTTCTCCGACTCGCCACACTTGATTGCCGCTTCCCTTGTGTACGTAGCAATGCTTTCTGATTGAGTTTCGATTATTTCGACAGCTTGTGGTAGCGCGAGCGATATAGCCGTGAATGAAATTGTTGTACGAAAAAGTGTACGCCAGAATTTCCTTGTATTTAACATAATTCCTTATATAGTCCCCATTCCCCTTTTCGCTGACGCAATACACATACGAACATTTTGGATGAAAATTCTCGTGCAGCTTGTAAGTTGCTACGTGCACACGCGTGAATTTTCATTTTCGTTGCGTCCCTCTATTTCTCTTTCCTCTTCTAGGTTTCACTGTTGCCATCTTCTGACAGCCATGTTGCTTAAGTAAACGAAGGTCTTTGCATTTTGCGGTCGCGAGGTGAGCACGACGGCTTTACTCGATTTTAATAATAATGTGATAATGCGTTTCGGGCTTATGGTCCCGTGCACCTTAATTGCGAATTCTAAGTCCATTTTGGCAAGCGGTCATCCTCCGTGTAAATAATTCAGGGCGCACATGCGACCGAGCTAGGCCGCTTCTGCATGAATGTATGCGAGCTGTAACTAGTTTACTGATTATTAAATGGCCCGGTCCTCTTCGTCCACGATGCACAACCCTTTCACGCGCCCGGCCCAAGTCTGCGCGTTTCACCAAGTGGCCGAATACATTTACGATACATATATATTTTCCATAATCTTCCCGTTTGATATCAGTTGGAAAATTCAACGCATCGTTTTGTCCTTTCGTTGGTCGATGCTTGTTCTCGCTCGAGTACCACGGGACGCGCGATTTTCTCAACTTTGAATGTCTGCGTGCTTTTAAAACTACTTGAATATTTTAAGCCCGTCGCGTGTCGTCGAATGTGAGAACATAGGATGGCAGTAAAATTTTCGACGATAATCGGTGCCCGTAAACCGTGGATCTTGAAGAATTCGGATCGATCCCTCCAAACTTTTGAGATTCTCGAAAACTTTCACCAGGTATATAGAATTGCGAAAGTCGCTTGAATTTTCAAGTTGTCCAGAAAACTAGAAACCTTCGCGTGGTCTGTGTTTCTAGGAAATTCGTGCTTTGCCGTTACTAGCTCTCTCGATTCTACTGCTACAAGTTCCAGGTCTGTTGCATTGTATTCTATGGACTGTTAAACTATGTGCGTCGAATCAATTAGGTTTTTCGGTGTCCGATTCCACGAGCTTGGAAACCGCAGTGTTTGCACACAGTTAGAGGGATGGCGGTTTGGAGCTATATTCCAAAAATATGATTTAGCGCCGCCACGGCTCTCTACATGATTTATGAACGTTGAGACCCGTATAATTTCGAGACACTTCGCCGTGTCTACGGCGAACTGATAAAGTCCCTTCAGCCGACAAAGCGTTAACGACGACACCGTTTCGCACTAGCGCGTTCTCATCGCGAATTCATCCGACGAGCTCCCTCAAGATGTTCATTTAAAGGATCAATTACCTTCCAAGCTAATTTTGTATTCGAACCGCGTCTAACGGCGTCTTTTCGTGAAATGGCTGGAGCACCGGAGAAACGTTCGAATTTCAACCGATTTCGACCAGTATCAACCATAAGCGAAATCGTGGACGTAAATTCGCGTACGATTCCCGTGGCGCTTGTTGTTCCGTCCTTTCGCTTCTAATCTCGTCTAATCGATACGAAAGTCTTGCGCTTACTCAGTGTCACAGGCAGCAACAGCAGCAGCGACAGTAGCAGCAGCAGACCCGGCAACACACAGGCAACTTTCGATAAGAACGGCACAGCACCCTATACACACACCCTCCTCGATTCCTCCTGTTCTCCGCAGCGCGTAAATTTGTTAAAGTTCCGCTCTCGCGACGTTGCCCACCCTTACGTTTCTCCTTCCGTCGTGACTACACCGTTCCCTCGATTCAGATTGCGCCCGCTGAATCTCCGTTCTTCGAATACTTCGCGGTAGCATGGCGTCGCGACGCCCCTTTGAACTTCAACCAGCCTCTTTCCTAAGTTAATCTAAGTCCGTCACTTCGACGCGTTGCCTTGGAAGCTGTCACGCGAAAGGCTACAGTTTCCTGGCAATCTTTTTCATCGAGTCTGGTTCTAACGCTTTCAACAGACGACCGTGCTTAAGGATTCAGTTATTTTTTAAAGGGTGAGTTTCTTTAATGCGAAACGCGTGATGGCGAATTGGCGAAGATGGTGGTTTAGCGACGAATGCGTTATATCTTATTGAAGGAATCCATTTCTCGAAGTTAAGCGAAAATCGCCAGAAGAAATTTTCAGTCACGAGGCTTTTTAAGATGGGAATCTGAAGAATACTCGGGAAGTCTCACTTCGATTTTAGCGACTTTGAATCGGACACAACTTTGTTTGAGTTAACTCGCGCAACAAAATACCTGGCACTTTTTGAACTTTAACGAGCTTGTTCACCAAGACGAAGTTGGATCGCGAATTTTTCAAACGGAGCTTTTGCTTTCTCGTAGATTTCTATTTTCTCGATAGATAAGTAACGACCTGCTATGATTATTAAGAAGCAAGAAATCGATGACCGTTCTTGATTTTCATGATTATCGAAGCCAATGAGAATTGTCAACACGATTCCAATGAATTATCCTTTTATCGTGGCCATTTTGGAAGGTTGAACAACGAGATCACCGTGGAATAGCCTCGTTCCGGCTCCCGAAGAAACACTTTTTGGCCGGAAATTGTATGCCAATCCCGCGGAAGGCAATTACGCGTGCAGTGAGATCAAAACTGTATCCTAGCGTGTCGCGCCGATCGATAGCCTATCAAAACGATTAACGCGCACCACTTTTCAATCAGTTTTCCATTCGAATCGACGTAGCTTTTACGCAATAGTACGAATTACCTTTCCGAATGGTCTATTTGCAGCGTATAAAAAGCCGCGATCGTTTAAGAATCGACGTGCCAGTTCAAAGGAACGTACAGACCAATTGGCAAAATATTTAACCTCGTTCAATTAGCTTCTGACTTATTCATTTAAGGGTATTGCTTTGAAAAATATTATTCATCGCGGGTTTGAATTTATTTAAATTTTATTCGACGATAGAAATCTTCGTAAAAGTGTGCGTCCCAATTTTTCTCTTTTTATAACATCCCTGACCAAGCGTTTAAGCTGCTATTACTTTTAAGCGAAGTGAAATTTTTATTTTTGGTAGGCCACGGTATTAGCCGTGTTAACGTAACGATGCTTTTCTTTTTGCTTATCTACTTGGAGCTTGCAATCGGTCTATCGAAGTGGTCAAACGATCGAAGGGTCGTTTCCAATCAGATGTAGCCAATTAAAGACCAATCGTTTCCCATTATATACATCCTCCTTCCATTTGTATACGTTTTCGGCTTTGTAACGCAGTTTCTCCATAGTTTCGTAAAACGTTTCCGTTATATACGTCGATCCTTCATCGATTTTCACTTATCCACAAATTACTCGAATGTTCGCGATCGTTCTAAGCTCATCGGACGTAATACGCAGTTACGTTTCAGGATCGATGGTAGTTGTCGTAGCGTTGAATTTTACTTTCTAAATCGGTAGCCGTTCAATTCGTCTGGACGTTAATTTTCCTGGCATCCGATCGGATTCCTTAAGTGGACGAAGGTCGACAACATGCAACGACAGAATTCCACGGAGGCAACGTGAGAAACTGCTCGCGTCTTCACAGCCGCGGCTCACTGTCCGCTTTCGTGCATTATGCAACCGACAGAGATCTCCTGAATGTTTTATCGAGCGTGCGTGATCTTTTTAGCCACGTCCGTAGGAATGCAACGGACATGTGCATCGGAAGGACAGATAAGTGTCTCGTTTTCCCTGCGCATTCGATGAATTTGCTAGCCTCGTTGCTCGCAACCAATTTATCGCCAAGCGTAAAAACCAACGAGTCTCACGGAAGTTTGGAATTTTGTTTGACGTACTTGAGATCGCTTTGACGTTGTAAGAAGGTTGTAAAAGATTAGCTTACTTTGCAATTATAATAAAAACTAAGAAAACATCGTCGCAAGAACGGTTAAAACGACTAGACTTCTACGTTTTTATGGACTTGCAATTTGCATATTTCATTCGGTATATGAATAAATTCTACGTACTTGTCTATCGTACAATTAACGATAAATTCCAAGGTTGATTTAAAAAAACGTCACTTTTTTCTAACTTTCGATTTATCAATCCAAACTTCAAATAACTCACGTTTTTTCCGTTGTCACCTCGGTGTATTGAAAATGAAAGGATAAAAAAATGTCGGTCTTTGCTTATCGTCATATCTACTCTCTTTTTCTAATACGATCAACCAATCACTAAAGATTAGTCGGAAACGATGCTGCTCAATTTTCGAATTCCATCCTTGACTCTCGCACCCAGTCTCTTGATTACACTGTGAGAGTGTTGTGTGGTAACTTATATAGATATAGAACACAACACGACCTTGTCGTAGCCAAGAGTTGACCGGTCAAGTCATGTCACGTCAGGCGAGGGTGCTCTCGCGACGTTAATTATGCGGCGGTGTAATTAAATAGGAGGTAATTGAGGGACGTGGAAGGTATTATTGAAGTTTCTGATGGCAGTGGGGCAGGCTGGATCGTTTGTATATGTGGCTACGTTTACAGGCACCTGTGTACGTACGCAAAGTCGTGCGTACGTTTGTCAAATTCTCGTATGTGTAGATTTGTGCGTGCGCTTGTGTGAGACCACATGTTGAGGGAGGGGGATGGTAGTGGAGAACGCTGACGCTGACATGCGCGGTCAGTGGTTCGAGGCTGTGGAAAGGGGTTGGACGACTCATACATATGCTAATCATATTCGGAGATGCGCCGGCTTCTAGGCAGAGATGAGCACCGGCCAATTCCACTTCGCCATCGACTGCTCTATCCCTCTTTTACGCGCACGTACGAGTAAGTACGTGCGTGTGCTCGCCCCTCCGTACACTGTACGCGTGTCCCTGCGTTTTTTCTTTTCTCCCGCTTGGCTGGAATGTCGCCGGATTGTAAGGTGGATTAAATTAAACGGACCGTTGACGATCCTCGGTGCAGACGTTTAGAGAAAGAAGAGCCTCGTTTTTGGTCTCTTTTCAAACGATGGTGGAGAACTCGTCTCTTGGTTAGAAAGAATAGTTACGTATAAGCTTCTCAATTCTTCGCGGTTTCTCAATTTCATTACGTAAATAGACGATTAACGTTTAATTAATAAGTTATTACTTACTTCCATGAGTTCATTTATTGCAAGAGGATGACATAAATAATACAAAAATTAGCTAGTTAATTAGTTAATCCATTAGCTAGTTTGATAGATATCTTACTGTTTTAATATTCTGTAAATTATTAAATTCCTCTGGTTTATACACGGTATATGTATTGCGAAAATCACGAAGTATTTTTATCGAAACCCATGCGGAAACTTCTCGTTAGATGAAAAGCATCGTAAAAATAATCTCCGCTACGCAACGATTTTACGTTTATCGTCCACAATCTGAAAGCTGTCCGTTCGATGGTTGTCTGGTCGTAAAGATTCGTCAGGACGGGATCAATTCATCTTCATCCATCAACGACGTTACGTTTCACTTTTAAGACGTTTCAACTATCGAAGCTCCGCGACCTTTCGGCCACCTACGGTATCATCTGTCCCCATTGGCCTGCCAATTATCGACACGCTGCCTCTGCTAGATGTGTGTTTTTGAAACGTCGCTATTCGCTAAGAGAAATACCAATCTCCCGTCTGTTGCGCCCGTTTCCCTTTATACGTGTCCCGCATCGATGGCGTGGCTCTCGTTAGAAATGGAGTTTCTCAAAGATCAATCTCGGCTGGATGCAACTTCAAAGCGGTTGTGGTAACGCGTGCCTTTTGATTTCGCGACGGGCCACGACGCGTTTCAAATCGTTTGAAGTGAAATACAACGAGCCAATTGCGAGCGAGGAACGAAGATCCGTCGATCGTTTATCAGAGAAGTATCGGGTATGGAAGACGTTGGTAAAATTAGATGCTTTCGAGCGCAATCGATTTTTTTTTCTGATTCTAGACGCTACGTTATTATTTTCCATAGATGACATTTTCCTTCGATAGATTTTTCTGTGTTCCGTATAAAGAGATAAACAGACTTTTTTGTTCGTGATAAACGACATCTTTTCAATATCGTACGATAACGTTTATCTATAATTATTTCGTCGTATGTGCACGTATTACGCAAGATCTAGTAACTCTAGCTTTCGACCCAGCTAACTTTCATGACGTATCAGCTCGTTAAGAATTGCATCGAAATATTTTGCTTGAAACGATACGCGAGATACTGGTTGAGTCGCACGCACGAACCTATGGGAATAAATATTTAGTTTTACGATAAGTCGTGTGGCTTGACGCATTGCTGCGATTTATCGGACTTGTTTCTAAGCGACGCGTCCGCAAATTTTCCCCTCCTTGATTGAATATTTATAATTTATCGATCTAGTAATAAAGAAAAACTATAGCTTTCGTAATTGGGATCGGTAGGTAATCTAATAAATTAAAGTACTTTTCAATATACAGCCCCACTAGTTCGATAATTTACCGATCGATAAGATTGGTGAATCGACAAATCGAAAAATAGAAAAAATGTTACAATTTGACGTCGAATACGGCAATTATAACCGACTTGTCATTTATAAAATTCACTTTTAAACTTTACCTGTTGCGCTCTGGAATTTCTTATTATTAACTCGTAAACTTGTAAATTTTGGCTGGTAACGTTGGTTCGATCGAGCCTAGTTTCGTTCTCGCTTTTTAAGTTGCGGGAACTAACGAATCGCAACGAGCAAAGGCAAACACGAGAGCAAAACTCGTAGATTCTTATTCTGGTTGGACGCAATAAAGACGGGTTAAAATTTATTGTACGAACAGTCGACACGCGAACTCGGTTTCATCGTCAAACCGGTCTCATTTCTCGTCGTATCGCGTCCATGTACTTACTGATAGCCGCGACACTCTTCTCGCTATTGGGTTTTCCACATAAGCCGATAGCTTATTTGAATGCGCGCGGTAATCGGCGCGCTAACACCGATTTCGATTAAACCGCGTTGCCGAAGACCGATTAATTGGCGCGTAAATCTTGACAATTTACAGAACAACGTTGTCGAAGGTGTAGTATCTCTTCCCTACTAATTTATGATGGAAAATGAATGGTCATTGAACATTCATTGCGGTAATTACTTCTTGAAACGTAGATTAAGTTTCGTAGCAGTGTCATGTTAATTGCTCATTGCCGTGGCCATCAATTTTTCCAACTAATTTCGCAGTGTTACGAGTATAAAATAGACAAACGTGCCAGGTATCTGTATAGTTGACTCACATTCATCGGAGAAAATATTCCAAATTTTCTAGAAATCCTTTGTATACGTTTCCCAATAACCAGACAATTAAGGTTTCCATCCGCACAGCTTTAATGAAATTTTATAAAAAAAATTCTAGTTTTCTACGTTCTATGTTCCAGTGGCAAAATTTCAATGTTGCATGAACGTTTTACTCAATGGAATTTGATCGGTGTTTTACACGGGTAGAGATGTAAGCGCATCGTTAGAGGTATTTTTCGTGGAGCGTTCCCTCGGTCGTCCTTTTGAAATCGCAAAGCCTGGTTTATTTCTCATCGTATCGGTTCCTCGTGTTCCGGAGCGCGGCGAAGACCGGCGCACGGAGTCGTCGCGTCGTTCTCGTTCTCGTCGTCATTTTTGCAATGGCCAATAGCTCATTTGAATGCGCCGCGGTTCCGTGCATCGTCGCGGTGGACGTTAACGATTCTTTTGTTTTACGTATACGCCCGTGGACTTGGCTCAAAGTCAGCGAACAGTTGAGAGGCAGACGGACTTGATTTAAAGCCGGCACGATATCTCGGGGAATCGCACTGCGCTTAACGAGCGCTGCCCCACGTGTATGCGTATACATAGCCGCAGACTCGCTTGTTCGATCGTCCTCTCCTCCGATTCTTCCTCCTCTCTTCCCCTTCTCGAATATTTTGAAAAAATACCCTGGCTATTATACGTCGGACACCGGTGTTTGCGTACAATGCGTGGATATTGTTGCGAAATGTAGGTCGGTGGTAGCTTCTTCGCACGTGTTCTGCCCACCAGTAGCCTAGTTTCCATTCTCATAGCGAACTATCGGCTCTTCGCCCCTCGGTACCCTATTTCCACGCTATGTACTTGCTCTGTTTGAAACTCGAGAGCAAAACTTTACAACTTTTTAAAAGACCATCGCCGATATTTTCTACAAGTTGTAACTTTTATTTTATCGCCACAGTTTTCGATAGTTTATCGACGTTTGTATTGCGTTTTAAATCGTACAAATCAAACTTTCCGCCACCGCAAAGAGCAAGAAGTTTAATCTCATCTTACGGACAAAACGCCAGAGGGGTGTCCCTGGTGAATCTGTCCCCACAGGCAACCGGTCTATTTTCCGATAGAAGCTTCCCCTTTTCTCACCCTGCCGCCCCATCAACTTCCCAACGGATAAACAATAAAAACAGGTTGCACGCCACGAGGGACCGAGGGACGAACATATTTTCGCGGTTCGTTTATTATTCGAATATCAACGACACGCCGGTATATCTCTTCTTCCATCCTCGGCGACCGTTCGTCTACGAATGAGAAAGGATGGAGGCAGAAGCGCTTGGATAGTTACAGCCGTTTACGCGTATTTGCGCTCGCGACAGGAGAAAGATTGGTGGTGAAAAGGGACGCGACTAGGTGCTAGGAAGGCGCGACAGAAAGCGTAATGCGTTTAGTGGTCGGTACGTGCACGGTGGGCCTTTGTCAGTCGTGTGGCAATGTGTTCATTCGTTGGGCAAACGGAGAGGATAGAGTATCGTTTTACGAAGGATACCGAGGGGATAATATATGGAAAGTATAAATCGAGATAGGGCCGTGCACGACGCCGATCTCGCGACATCGTTGCGCCCTCTTCCACCAATTTCCTCTGTCCACTTGGTTCGATGGATTCAACTATATCTGACGACGATCAGATTTGCATCTAGGAGGTCGACGGGTCATGTATATACGCTGGGTACTCGCATATCATTTTCTTACAAAAGCGACTTTCTTTTGCTTTGTTTTACAATCTTTCGTGATTCCTTTTATGACCTCTTATGAGAATGGTCGAGCAATTTTCTTATTGGTTTTTCAGCTTGATAAAGATATCCTCTGGGAAAGGTAGGTTTATGATATTACAAATTAAATAGGTTCGTCTTTTTATAATGTTGATCTTTTCATTTCTACGACCATCTTTACGCGTTTCTACGAGAAGTAGAAAGATTATGGACAAGCACTTTTGACTAGCGAACAATTTGGATCAGTTGTTTTTAACGATACATCTTTAGCGAGAATTTTCGTTCGACGTTTGTTTTTTTCTTCACCCGAGGAAGAAGAACGCCTCGAATCTATGCAGAACTGTTTGACGATGGAAAATTAATGTTTCAAAGGTATCTAATGGCCGATCGTAATCGAGGAATTTGATCGGTTCGTTATACGATCCTATGTCCTTCGTGTTCGCCGGTATCGTAATTAAATTATCGGTACTCGACATATCTTCCTTTTCCAGCAAATTCAACGATACGCACTGGCTAAAGTTCACTTGAGTGGCTCTCGACGGACAGTTTCCAGGTATCGTGCTTTGAAACGTGTCAGATTTTCAAATTGATCGCAGCTCGAGTGCCCTTAGACGGCCTAATGAAACTAATTCCTTGATTGCCGTCTGGTGCAATATCCGTTCGTTAACGTTGATTCCCGAATTCCTACGTATCTCTTGGATTCTCGGACCGGTATGTCGTGAAAAGCGTTACGTGCTTGCTCAGCATCCCGTAATTTCATTTCGCGACAGACTTTCTTCCGTTTTATTTGAACTTGTTTCGATCGCGCGAGAGCGTGATCTTTTAATTGCGCGCGCCGTCTTTTCCAATCGCACACGAAGACGATAATTTTTAGATTAGTCGCGGTTTAGATTCCGGTTCGATAAAATCAAATATGCTCGTGCCACGGACAGAGGAATAAAAGGCAAGAATTCGAGCGGCGTTTTGTTCGCCGAAAGAGCAGGCGAAACGGGCGATTTACAACTGGGCGGTATTTTTCACAGGGATCGTCGAAAGGAAAAAAAAAGAAACAAGAGAGCCGTAGAAATCGGTACATGATTGAGAAAAGTCCGATCGCATTTGGTTCTTGCTGTCGCCGCACGATGTGCATCCCCGGAGGCTGTTCGTTTGTATGCAGCGGACCGTCGTGTCCTTGGCGACTTCGATGTATGACTGGGCATTGTTAGCGGTGTCTCATCAGTTGTATGTGAAATTCACGCAAAAGTATAATCTTTAAGCGTCGTGGTCGCTCGTAAAATTGCTAAACGACACACGGGTATACCCTTTCCTCTTCGCCGGTGCGTCGGTTCCGTCGCGATCCAATATTATTCGACGACTTTTGTACAATTACGCGAGCGAATTTAACGACGACTTATCCTGCAGAAAATTTTACTATCGAATAATACGACTCGAAAGAGGGTTTAATCGCGTTCAGAGGTCAGAGGCGTACCGTTATGGTAATCCATCCGGCAGTTGGAATCATTTGCATCGTTAAAATGGCAACTACGTTCCACGTAGTGGCATTCGATATCACGAAATCTCAGCCGAAAGCACGAAAAGGTGACGAGGTCTACGTGCCTCGGACCTTCGGCTTGTCCGCATTTGGGAGTCGTTAGTAGGATCTGCGCTGGAGGGCCCTCTCTCTTTCTCTTTCCCTTTCTCCCGAGTTTCAAGCCAAGGGATCGCTCATTTTGGAAAAGCCTTAATGCAATCTAGACTCGGATCAGCGGATGGGTATAACGTGCTCCTCTGGGCGTTCAATGGCCCGTCGCCGTTGCTGTCGTCGTTGTCTTCGTCTTTCTCCTTCTCTGCTCCCTCCTCTTTCCACTTTCCATTTATTCCCCTTTCATCCTTTTCCTCCCTTTCTCTCTCTTTCTCTGTTAGACTTCTTGGTCCCGATCGTCCTTCTCCTCGTCGTTCTCGTTCTCCTCCTCGTCGTCGTCGTCGTCGTCGTCGTCGTTGTCTCCGCAGCACTCGCCCGTTTGACAGAAGCCGATGCATTCCGCACGACATCGCGACTGTCCTACTGCGTCTCGTCTCCCCTTATTTATTGCCGCGGGATCACGAGCGAGAGCCGGACAAACGGATCGATGGCCAGAACGGGCAGCGGAGAATGGCGCACGGACCTCGAGACATTTGGCATGTGCGTATTCAAATCCGTCTTGGACGACTCCGTTCCCTAACTCACGATACGACAGAAAAAGGGAAAAGGATGCTTCCTCGAGCGAAAGCCGGTGACGTTGATTGAATTAAAAATAATCGCGAGCCCCGATCCGCTCTTGACGATCCACCGGTGTCGTTGTGTGTTGTCCGTGAACGATCCACCTCCAACCCCTTGTACCCCACGGCTTTCGTCTCACCCCGTGTTTCGCAGGATCATCCCGATAGTCATGATTATGCGCCACTCGCGGGCCTTAATTAGACGACGTTCGTGAGAAACCGGCCTCTCGTGTTCTCGAAGATGAAAAAATCGCGATCGCAAGACGATTACGTGAGTAGAATAAAAGTCATGGAACGGTTGCCTCGTCTTTCGGGGGACCCACCGCTTCACCCATCCTCCTTTGCATAACCCTTCGTTTCTCTTCTCGTTTAATTGCGCAATCGGGGGAGTACACTGGGCTACGCGTTTAATTACTTGCGCTCGTTTACGTTTTCGTCCCGACTTGTTCACGTTTTTCCACACTCTGCCGTCGGTTCACCGGCGTTCCCTAGTCCATCGTCGAAGAAACCAACGTAGCAAAGCTAGTTTGGCTTTCGATGCACGCATTCCATGCGATCGATACGCGAAACGTCAGTCTCTTTCTGGCAGGCGTTAAACATTCGCCGCGGTGGTACCGGGCGGCGGTCGAGCTCCACTGCTCCTGCTCGTTTCCGGTTGTTATGTTCTCGAGAGGAAAGCGCTACAGGGGCAAGCAGCGAGTGTTCACGGCAAGAGGAACACGGGAGAATGCGAAGTCTCGAGGGCGCGTTTCGTGAAACTCGATGCCGGTGAATGGTTCGTGTACGCCAACTGTCGCTTTCGCCTGCTTCGTAAACGAAATTCACCTCGTCTCGCTTCGTTGCAAAATGTGAAGGCAAGCTTTTCGAACGTGCCGGATAAACTGTCATAAATTACCAACTTCCAAAACTTCCTTATATCCGTAAAAAAAAAAAGAAGAAAAAAGAAAGAAAGAAAGAATCGAGACGTATTGCACTATCGTAACTGACTTTCCCTTTCGTAAAAGAATCTGATGTTTTACTGTAATATATTCTACTGTGTACACTACTGGTAATATCACACTACTCGTACAATATAGCAGTTTTACTTGTAATTAAGCTTCTGCTTATTGGAAAGGATTAAATTGTGGTATTAAACGAATATTATAACTATATCGTACGGACAAACCACGCAAATCATCGATCGGAGTATTATATGTATGAGAGGAAGAGGGTTGTATCGCTTGCTTTTAAGCAATAGTTTCTACACTATTGTATGGCAACGTACGGCTGTTTCCGGAAGCATATTTGCGGTTAAGAGATTTTAACAGGAACTGCTGTATTGTTCGTTCATTAAAGTTTACCTATCGCCTCCACACACAGATTTGATTAATTACCTGGAAGCGTAAGTTGTTCTCCGTGCCAATTGGACGTGTCAGACGGTATAAACGTATATATGCATGTATATGTAACTCAGCATTCGATTGTAAATTGAAGCTGAACTTCATTTCAGCTGCCGTAGTTACTACAGCTACACTGACTTTCCCCGTGTGTCCCTTCTACAAAAGCTCGCGTCTACGTCTGTTCGATAATTTAATAGTCGCCACGCGGCTCGGTTCAACCGGTACACGCAGACGGAACGAATTTTATGACGCGAGAAAGTAACCGTTTCTATCCTTTAAATCTTCGCTATCTCTACGACGTGTTTGGCGCCGTATGAAACATTAAATCATTTTATAGCAGTTACGGTTACAGCATAGAGCGTCTTTTAGAATCGCAAACGCGACATTTCAGAGAACAGGAATTTTTCTATTTACGTACAATCTCTTACGTTATTGATATACGTTATAAGGCTGATCGTCCTATAAAAACGAGTCATCGATCGATCGACGCTTTCGATTTTCTGAATCGCGGACGTCGTTGATTCACGTAACCGGTGTCTGTTAAATTCGATCGCAGTTCACCTCGCGGTATTAACGATACTTATTAAATCGGCATTTCCCTCCCTAAGAGTGGCATCCTCCTTTCGCGTTAATCTCGTTATCTCGATCACGGGTCTTTCCAGGGTTTTTCCTAACTGCCGCCATACCAGGATTGATAATTCAATTAGACGGCTCACACAGTTGATTTAACTGCCGGGTCTTTCTGTACTAACGCTCTAGCATTGGAATTCACAATTCAATTAGAAGTTAAACGCCGGTAGCTCTGTACAAGGTATCAGAGTTAGCCCCCTGCAACTCTGCTGTGTACCCAACTCGCTCCTTCCGTCCTTCCTTCTCGCTCCTTCTTCCTGTCCGTTCCCTCGTTAGCGCCGTGTCCCTCTTTCTCCCTCATTCTCTCTCTCTTTCTCTCTCTTCCTCACTCGCATTCTCTTTTACGCGCTTCCTTCGTGCCTAGCTAAGTTCCTTCTTCGCGTTCTCATCGTTGTCCCTTCCTTTAACACCATCAAGGGCGAGACCATCTCATAATCTCGCAGCGTATGTCTTCGTTCCAGCCTAATAAAGTATGCAGCCTGAATAAGCAATGAGGCGCAGTGTCACTCGTGAAACTAACTCTTTAATAATCGCGCGTCACTCCGATCTCCGGCACCTTCCTCCTCGTTCATCATTCTACAGTTTTCTAGCCTAGAACCTGCCAGCTCCTCGACTATTCCGTTCCTTCTTCGTGAATAACACTCGAACGAACGCAAGTACCTGGATATAGATATTATATTCTATCCGATTTTATTTGCCTCGCAAGCAAATTGAGACGAATTAATGGAGAAGTGGTTGACAGAGTCTCGTCAATGATGAACGCGGACGATCGTGAAATGGGATAAATATATACATTCGTACTTTGGACATTTGTATGTTACTGTCGATCGGCAAATCCAGTACGCTCTTGTCATGTAATTTTCTAAAATCAACAGTATTGAGGAGAAAGGAAAAATGTTGTAAACGTTTACGAATTTATTTTGCACGCTGGTTTTTCTGTTTTCTATCTTTCATCGATAGAGGCGACACAAGAAACAATTTTTACTTTATCGCTGCAAAGTGGTTAACGCGCATTCTGAAACTTTCTTGAGCAAATTAAACGCTCAAGAAATAACGAGGACAAATGGTTCGAAAAGCAATTACAGCGAATTTTAGTGCGTACCCGGCGGGTTCAAACGTTGTTCCATATTTTCTATAAAGTACTGATTGCACTGAATAAACGCGAAGTAAAATTTGTGTTCACTTGCTGGACGTATTCATTGATTTACGAACTGTTTCCTGTTTTCACACTCTTTTTCTTTGCTACATGGAGCGCGCAATAGATTCGTCACGATTACGAAACGTTGAATCGAAACGATTTTTAAACTCGTCAGAAGGGAACTATTGAAACTCGAGTGACCATTGTGGTTCATTTATAAAGCACATACGTAATAACGAAGCCTTCATTGTTCATCATAGTTCGCGCAATCGCGTTTAATAATGAATATTTCTTTCGGTTTGTCCGGTGAAATTAGAATGAAATTTTTGCTATAGTAATTACCGCTTTTCTTCTTTCGTATTTCGCGTCAAAAGCACAAAGCACGTGCCTTTCAAGCGAAAAGGAGCACACGTCGCGCACGTTAGTCGTAACAAAAAGAGAAAGCGGGCAGAAGAATGAGAGAAAGCCGAAGTAAAAAGCGCTTTTCACCGCAACCAAATTGTAAGGAACGCTTGACACGTTTTCTTTCTTTAACATCGAGAAGAATAAGATCACGCAATAGAAGAAGGAAGTTTTTGGGGATGCTGAGGTTACAAATTACAACTTTCCTATTGTTATCTATCCTGTTCAAAGTATTCGACGATTCTATACTTTTATTTTCTATTCGAGAAAGATATGTTCATTAGGAACTCGAGCGATTTAACTAGAGCAAATTTGAATAAATACTTTCTACCTTAAAGTTTGTCTGAATCGCCTAAGCTTCAGCATCTGAATATTCTCTGTTCATCGGATTACTAATAACGTCGTTAATAACGAGTTAGACAGTCTGTTTTCAAACGTGGTTTGAAATTCGATCGCGAAGAAATTGTTTATAACCGAAGTTGGTGAATTAAAAGGCAAATTAGCTTACTTAGCTGGTCGTAAATCGTTTACTGTTTGCACATGGACGATTATAAAATGTTATCAAATCCGTCGAGTGAATTGTCGGCTAAAGAATAACAGGCACACTGGTTGGCCTCGATTCGGTTCCTGACAATGCAACAGTGGTAGCACGCGCAGATCGCGCTAATCGTGCCTGAAAATACCAGTCTTTACCGGTCACTCGCAAAGTCCACCTGTCCAATTATTAAAGAGCCGGCCGATATAGCACACACCTGGATATTTTTTCGACCACGCGTCTTATCCCGTTGAACTAGAACGGTGACGCTGTAAGGTACGTGTTCGCCGCGGCGGCTTTTGTTGCACCGTGAGAAATGATCGTTGCAAGTGTCTCGTTTTATACGCGAGACGAAGGTAAACCGGCAGAAGAAAAAGGTAAAGAACTTTGCTTTGCTTACGTCTGAGTGTACACGCGAGCATATTTGCCCGTTCAACGACGTCTATCAGTCGTACATCCGAGTTTACGTAATGCTGATTCTATTCCAGCGAATTTACGTCCAACCGTGCATGAGTTTATTGGGCGTGGCGATGTATGCTTTTCACAGATAACATGGATTAAGATGTATTACCGCGTGAGAAAAATTAATAGAAGAAATAAATTAGAAAACTCGAGTTGAAATGTAAGTTTAGTCGCTAGAATGAAAGTACCGCGGTGAAGATTCAACGTTGGAATTCGCACTGAAATTCCGCTGTTAAATTATATGTTCCGTGTTTGAATACGATCGAGTTTAATTTCTATCGTTAAATTGTGAATTTCAATTCGATTTTTGTCGTTTATCCTCGCTGGAAATCGCACGACGAATAGCGAAAGAAGAAAGAAAAATGTGGAAAATATCGGGCAGCTAGGAATCTGTGATATCGAGAGAAAATAATCTGTTTGGACGGACGTCGTTTATCAGTGACACGTATCGGGGTGGTGTACAACAGCGGGATCATCAGCAGTTCGGGTTACCATTGGAAGAAGGGATGAAAGTGAGGCTAGCCAGGACCGGAAAGGCCAGCCTTGTTCGGTCGGACGAGGTTTCAGGGAAATGTATTATCGATTTTCCTTGCTATCGATATCGCCAGGTATTGTTCGCACCATCAGACACATACGGCTGGTTTTTGCTTTTTTATGTCAGCGACGCGCGGCGATCTGTGCGAAAATATTGCTCTAACGATGGCTTTTTGGGGAGCGGGCGCGCGCGCTCTCCATCCGCGAGAGGAGGAGCGATCAGACGCCTGGAACAGGACCACGGGAAAAACGATAGACGATAGATCCAGAGAGAGGTAAAACCTGATGCGGGGCAAATCGTTAAACGCGAGCTATGATGACAAAGTACGACGAGCGAGAATCGAACGATAGCGTCGGGGATGAACGATGCGTCGACGTAGCCGCGTGAAACCCGGAGTTCGCCCCGATTCTCGTCACTTTTTTCCCTCCCCTCCTGTTTCTCTCTTTGTTCCCTGCCGCCTTCCCGCGGCCCGATTCGTTTTGTTTCCCCGTTGTTGTTTTTGTTTTCCACGTTTTTTTTATTTCTAAACGCATCCTTTCGAAACGCTCGAACACATTTTTTTTCTGACAGAATGACGGGTCTCGCGCAGATCGCACTTGTCGCCACGCACGAACAAAAAGAAACGAAAAAGCATAGAGAACAGATATGTATGCACAGGATCGTTGATAAATCCTGCTGTGCAGCTCTATATTTACTTTTCGATTGGCACCGTTCGTTGCGCGAAGTTGCTGTTTCGCGGATTGTTGCGTTAAAAGGAGAATAGATGTGTGTAACTCAATGCTGCAACATTTGTTTTTTCTCGTTATTCCGGAGAAAAGGCGCGCGCACAAAGCGATGAACGTTGTAAACGAAAGATAGCGATTTTTTATGCGCGCTTGGATGTGCAGTCGCATCTCCGAATAAATCCGTAACGCGAGCGTGTTAAAACGACTTTCGATTCAATTTTTTAAAATATAATTCGTATTTGAGCTAAAGTTGATCTTTCGAAAATAGGCAAAATGTGGCCGAGGATCGATAATTGAAATTTGTTCATCGAAGCGAATTTTCGGCAAAATTTACGACATTTTCGCTACGTACGCAATTGAGGAACAACCGGAGAACCACTGGTGATGACTCCGCCCAACTTGCCCACGTAAATCCACGAGGCGAGACACGCAATAAGATCAGATAGAGTATCGATAGCAGCCACGGGACGGTTATTGCAAATGGCTACTACCTCGAATCAAAATCTAATGGCTTTCAAAAACTAATGACTTACAAAAAGACGCGTATATATACGCGGCGGTGTTTGAGATTTAAACCGGAGCGGCGGTGCAATCAATATGATTGAAATTTTGTGTCAATTACTCTTGGCCGAGGAACGAATCGACTGAAAACCGAACCAACGGAAAGACGCAGTGAGAACGATCAACGCAGCTATCTTTTGGATCTCGAATTTCTAATGTAATTTATTAGCCGTAATATGGCAAATCGTAAAGGAGTTTTCGAATGGGAAGAAGGTGGGCGAACGTGGCTACAAAACGGAAGCTTAAGCGTCCGATAAATTACAATTTCCATGTACTATATTTCAATTTCAGAATTTTGTTGCATCGTCAGTTGTGGCGAGAACGGTCAGTAGCACACATTGTATACATTTCTTGGTCCCTTTTATCTCTCATTTCATTTGGACTCGTTGAGTCACGGATTCCATGGAAACGGCACAAGTATCTCGTAAAACTGAAACGTAAATTTTCAACGTTTAAGGGAGGGACGAACAATCGATTATTACTTTGTGCTTACGTGGATACCCTGGGCGGAACGATAAAGTACAAATGGCCCTCGTGAAACGGCACCTTTTAAGCAGCCATAACTCTTTTCCCTCCTTTAATTTGAGAATAGATAATTCGTTGGTGGCATTCGCCGCACAAGAATCGCCGGACAACCGTGACTCTGTGCGTAAAATGACTTATCGTGACCATCGGCGGCTGCGTGCACCGTGTAAATTTATAGAATTTTTTCACGGTCGATCTGTTGGTAAATTTCTCCGCCCAGTTTCGTCCTGTAGAACCGCGAAACGAAATTCTAACCGGAATCCATCTGGAATATATATGTATTTAGCGGTCGCCGTAAATTCACAAAGACGAATTCACGCGCGAAACCAACGACCAGTTACGCGCCGTTTTACGGGTTCGTTCCTTTTAAACTGTACTCGGAACTACTAGCATACCGATTACGGTGATTGCAGAGTTAAACATCGCCCTGTGCAGCTACGTCCTTGATCGTTCTCCATGTATTTTATCTTCAAAAGGGATTTTCTTTTTTCCCTTTCAGACTCTTCGATCGGTTGCTTTCGAACGTTAATTTTACCGAAGCGCTAATCCCGTTGACAGTTCTCTTTCATCGATTCTTTCCTTTTCCTCGCAAATATAACGCTCGATTCCATGTACAATTTCAAGATATCTTCTGTATAATTTATCGTTTAACGAATAATTAATCGACGTTCGTTATAGTATGGCGAATCGAGAGACAGGTCGAAGCGCTTTCTATTCGAATTGTCTTTTACCTTTGGACGATTCGGTGTATCGACCGCATCGACGCGAGACTGTCTATCGAAATGAGAAGAATCCGTAGAAAAGTGAGAAAGTCGGGCGAGCCATGTCGATACGCGAGCGAAGAAGGACGAGATGGAGAAGAAGAGGAACGACACGAAGGAGCGCATCCCTGTCGTTGGTTGCGGCCGCACGAGGGGAAAAGGGAGTCGAAAACAGGTTCGTACATTCTAAAAGGACGGCGTGATTCGACTGCGTGGCCAGTGTCGCGTCTCGATCCCCCGAAATCAGGAGCTAGCGTAAGGGACTGGCCTTTATAATGAAGCGATAGAATGCGAAAAATTCTCTAGCTCGACAAGCGGACGCGCGTTCGTGCGTTTTCGAGCGCATTGTAAAAAGGGGAAGAAGCGTAGTCGCGGGGACCTCTGACGCGGTGAAGAAAAGGGGGGACAGAGATGAGAGGGGAAGAGAAGAGGGGCTGCATCTGGAAGATCGGAGGTAGAGAGGAGAATCGGGAAAGGTAGGACGAGGATGACGAATTGCGTGGAAGCCACGGGAGAGCCTCGGGCTTCTCCGTGGAGGCATTCATAGAAGACGATTTGCGGACTGGGTTCTGAATCTTTGGTACCTTTTTACCCTTTTCCTTCGTCGGCATCGGGTAAGAGTAGGAGATGATGGGGAGGACGACGAGGAGGGATGGAAGAGAATGGACAGTAGGAGGGAGAAGGTGAGGAGGGCCGAAAGGGCCGGGGGGGTGTTATTAGCGAGTCGACTCTGGCGGCTGCCACGACGGACCACACACATCGTCGCATCGCGAACGAAGAAACGGGAAGAGACGCGGAGAAAGGAAAGGAGCAGGTCGACAGGGCAGCAGCGAAATGGAAGAGAGAAGAGGAAACCGATGAGAAAGGGTAGAGCTACGCGAACAAGAGAGACGAACAGAGACGGAACCTTTTGCTCGACCGCTTCGACGTCTCTCCGTCATTCTCTCTGTTGCGTGTATCAACCGTCCACCTCTTTCTTCCCTTCTTTTCTTCTTCCGCTTGTCCTTCCTTTCCTTTCGTCTTACCTTTCGATCGGTTTTCGATCGTTACGTCCACAAGCTCCAGCTAACCATTATACACTCCCTTCACGGACGCCCGTTACGTTTTATGTCTTTATCCTCGCGCCAGTGTGTCGATTAAGATGAAAGCGTCGATGACACCTCTGGAGTCCTCTGTGACTTTGGATCTCTGTCTCTTTCTCTCTCTCTTTCTCTCTCTCTGTTTCTCTGTTTCTCTGTCTGTCTCTCTCTATACCAGCGCTTCGTATTCTGAGAGACGCGTCTGTAATTGCGGGGAGAATGGCGAACGATGGCAATAATGGGTCGACCGCGAAACGCACACTGCGTTTTAACGCTTTGAATTCGGATTGTCACTGTCCGGTCGGATGAGTAAGCAGAAAACGAGGAACCGAGGGATCATGCAGCGAATGAAACTAGATCCATCCGAGATAAATGTTGGTCATTGATAAATGTTCGTGTTGGACGGTCGAACTGCTTGAAACGGTATTAAGGACATATCATTCGAAGGAGCATTCCTCGAGCAAATGACTACGTAAGACGCGCAAGGTGTAAAGTAAACGAGGAGTAAACGGACGAGAGTAAACGAAGCTTCCGCGCGATTAACACGGACTTGGATTATTTGCATACACGAAAATATCGTTAAATCGACTTTACGACGGCGCCACTGCAAATCGAAGCTGTCATACGTCGTATAAAACCGGATCAACATTAAGATCGTCGAGATTTATGCCCGATTATATTGCGCTTACTAATGGGATGACTTTGAGAAACACGACTCACCAACTGTATCCCTTGCCGATGAGAAAACAAAACGCATCACGGCCGTTATTACCTGGCTCGAGTTCTGCCAAAGAATGTCGCGAGCCACGACCTAACTGCTATTATCGAGGATTAACGTCGCTCGGTGGGACTTAAGCCCAATTTTAATTGCGGCCCGATGTTTCGAGACGCGGCGTGGAAAAAAGTCGTTTACCCATACTGACCATACTCGATCCATCGATGAACCGGTTTATCGGTCGAAGTTGAAAGGATGTCACCCGGCTTCGTGTAGAATTCTGTCTGGACGCATCTCGAAAGGACACCTCGAAAGCTTGTCTTTGCTACCGTTGTCGGGGATTAACGTTCGCTTCGTCGCACGTGATTCAAATTAGGCGGCCTCAGTTTGTAATTTCGTTCGATCCTCGTTTCTGCCTTTAAGCCATTCCAGTGGATTTATCTTTTTACATATTTTTCACCAATTTGTTTTCCGACATAACGTTCTATTCGATCATCAGGAGGATTTCGCCGCGATCAAAGGCACCTCTTTAATCAGTCTCCGATTCTCCTTCTGCCAGAAACGCGTAGCTCGTCAAAAGAAATATCTGGAAGGTCCTTAAACTTGGCACAGGACAGTTCTTCCGAGACACTCCCATCGACATTCTCGAAAGGGTTTCAACCGTCGAGTCTGACCAATCGACGCGCGGCACCCCAGCTTCGATAGCGTTTCCATGTAGAGTCAGGCTTGGAGCGCGATCCCCTTGTTCGTCAGATTTTCGTCAATCTCTAATAGCCGCGCTACCTGACGAATAATCCACCGAGAGCTTTTCATTTGCTCACTCGCCCGCATCCGTAACACGCGTCTCTGTCCACATTCGTGTACGCACACGTGCACGAACGTCGCGATTCCACGTGTATTTATTGCTAGAAATCGGCCTGGTACGAGCTCGCGTGCGCAAACTTGCGAGTATCGTATTTCTCGCTACCCGGGGGGTGCCGGGGCCCTTTTAATTCCGCGTGTAAGACATTGTCCGCTTTAATTACCTACTCTTCGTCGTCGATGGTGGCCGACGGCCACGAATGAGCCCGCGGGGAGAGTACGCTCCTATCTTCTTCGCGCTCTAGCCTTCGCGATCGTCTGTCCTTCGGAACGAGAAAGAGAGGAACAGAGAGGGAACGGTCGAGATTATATTGCGGCTTATGCCGCGCGACGATCCCTCTTTCTCCGCCATGCCGCAGACTTTAACACGGAGTGGGAACAAATTACTTAGTAATACTCCTGGCCGAAAATTTCGCGCCACCTGCGGTTTTGCGGCGCGTACCTGGTCCCGCGTGCACGTCGCTGCGGTGTCGTACAAACGAATGCTCTTGCGGTTGCGCCACGTTACGTTTTCGAAAAGCCACCAGAGAGACTTAGACTGGCTAAGCTGCTCTCTAAAGGCGAAGATCCTACGAGCTGCGCTATATTACTCGAGGTACATACTCGTATAAATAGAAGAGCGAAGGTTGGCAGCTATATTATTGGTTCGTTTTGTCGAATAGAACGGTGACGTCTCGTTTCAGATTGTACGGCGAATTCGTAGGAAATTGCGGCTGGGTTATCGCGTATCAAATCTGTATTAAATTCAACGTTAAAGATTTACGTCTCAGGGTATCACGGCACAAACTCGATAATTCGATCGATTAATTATCGCAAACGGTTGCTCGTTGCACAAGTATGGCTCGATGCTCTGTTTAGACCTCTCACGCGTTTCTTAACTCTACGCCAACTGTCCGAAGTATTTCTGGAGATTTATGTACATTATTTAAGCGATGAAGCGTTCTGCTAATGAAAAGATGCGGCGAAAAAGAGTTGACCGATGTTTTGTACACATTTTGAACGAGGATCTCCGTCATTTGGACGTGGTCGTTAATATTCAACAGAGGCGGGCGGTGCAGTTTCCATTGTAGAAATCTTTACACCGGCCGAGTCACACGAATCGTATCTCTTGTTTGCTTGATGACAGAAAAAAGTGCCGCTAGGAAAAAGTTGAATGCTATAAGAAGGATTATGTTATTACGACCACATTTTTCTCGCAAGTGGGGCTGTACTTTGCAGGTGCATCGTTTAGGTGATCATTTTTTGAAACAAGAGTCGTCTCGCTGTACCGAACATCAGCCGGTTTTTCGCACGAAAGTATATAGTTACATTGATCGAAAGGTGTCCGGTGCTTTCAACAAATTCGCCCGATGTTTATCCTCTTAACGAGCAAAGATAGATCACCCTTTCGTACGTACGAAATTTTTCACTTGTCCATCTCTTATTCCGCAGCTCTTTAAATAAACGTCAATGTGAAGCATGATCGTAGGATAATGCCATTTTAAATCGCAGTTAGATTTTGGTTTGACGTAGCGTAACGCTGCCAGCGTGCGCATCTGGATTAACGTACACTGTACTTGTACTTATTTAAATATATTTCTATTGCACGTTCATTCACGCGTTGCTCTATCGGATAACCTCAATATGGTTCAAGCTGCTTATAGAGCAACTAAAATTTTTCGCACGATCGAATCTGTCATTCGATGTTTTGATCGTATTAAAATCAGTTTCCGTAATTGAAACAAACGTTACCGTGTTGGGAATCAGACGTTCGGGACAACGTCTCGTTACATTCAAGAGAACAAGGGATCGAAATCTGTTTCCCATTATACTCGCGACGCTGGTTCTATTCGTGCCATTCGATTACGTGGTTATTTTCCTGATATACGCTGCGTTAATCCGCGATGCGGAGAACTTGCGGGAAGGAGCGAAGGCAGATTCCTCATCGGCAGAGATGCGCGGCTTTTATTCGACTTTATTCCCGAAAGTTCGTCGAGGCCATAAAGCGTGCCCGCGAATTTCGAGTTAAATCAAATTCGTTCCGCGAAACGGTCCTCCCTGGGAAGCGTTTCACGCACGCAAACGAGATTCCACGGCGACATTACCAATCGTTCATTCCGCACGGTGCACTATTCACGGGGTTATAAGGCCGCTTCTTCGTATCGCGAACACACGCGTGATCGCGGCGCGAGGATCGTCGAGAGGAAGGGACGACGAAGGAAAAGAAAGGAGACAAGACGAGCGCGGTAGAAGGGAGAAGGGACGAGAATTGGCGCGGCATAAATTATTAGGCGCACTTTTAACGATTTTTCAAGCAACAATTCTGATTAACCGTGAAGGGACGGTTCAATAATTTGCGGTCACAGTTAAATCACGTCGCGCGCTGCCTTGAGAAAAGGGCAGTGTACGCGAAAGCAAGTGTACCGAGTTTTTATCGTTATTACTAACGCGAGAAGAAGCGGGGTAAAGGAGACGAAGAAGAAGAAGAAAAAGAAGAAGAGGAAGATGGAAAAGTACGAGCTTTCGTTATCGCCAATCCAATAAATATCGGGGAGAGCAACGAAGTAGGCGCCTAATCCCCTATAACTCCGACTGGTCCGTATCTTCGGTTGAAAAGTATTCGGGTAGGAACTTGAAAGAGCGGCGAATAGTTTCCGAGAAGGAACCGGCACGCGGAGAGGAGGAGGAGGTCACAGAGCCGCGTATAAAGACAGAAATGCTCGCGTGAAAAAGCGTCGTCCTTGGGTTGGTTCGCGTGCGAATCGTTCGCTTGGATTTCGGTTCGTGTTCTCCATTTGAGGCCATAGGGCGAGGAGGCAAGCTCCGCGAGGTCATACGCGTGACATATACGCGCGTGGACGTTCGGAGCGTGGAGGGCTATACGAAGCCGGCAGATGCCGGCGGTGGTCTGCCAATGGTCCCGCAATATTTCATAATTAGCCGTGATGCCCGTACATCGTGGAATACACACGCGTGTTTATCCGTGTACAGATGCGGCTATTCGATTTCCGCACACGAGACCGTGTCCACTCGCGCCCTCCGTCATGCTACGCCACGATGTTGTGCCTACACATGCCCGATTAAATGCCGTATTAACTTCGGGGCCCTTCATATTTTAGACCCGCGTATAGACGAGGGACCGCGAGAGAAATGCTTTCGCGGGGGAGGACGCGAGAAGGTGGTATTTTCGGTTGGTTATTGGTCGGAGAGAGGGACGAGAGAGAGAACGAGAGGGACGGAGGATCCTACGGATAGCCTGTTGGCGAAAAGGGGTTAAGACATGGAAGAAATAAAACCAATTGGAAAAGAAAAACGAAGCGGAGAAAGGGGGCAAGGTGGGGAAGAAACGAAAGTAAGGGAACGCGAGAGAGGGGAGAGGTCGGAATCAGTGTAAAGTTAAAGAAGACGAAGAAGACGGAGGAGAAGCGAAAGAAAAAACGAGGCGAGACGAGAGAGGGAGGAAACATCTCACGTCTCAAGACATCGTCAAGTGATTTACGCGCACGAATGTGGCGTAGGTACGATAATTAACCGAGGAGCCGCTTGGGCCCCGATCGCGCCGGAGCTGCTTTTCACTCTGCTCCATTCGACCGCGTGGGCGGTCTCTCGGGGCCCCGTCCAAATTTGACACGCGTATCATAACCCTTCCGACTTAGTTCCCTCGCCTCCCATGTGCGTGCGTGCGCGCGTATCTGTACGTGCCGCAGCGAGCTAGCACATTCGCGGATTTCAGCCGAAAGCTACGAGCTCCGGGCTGTACTTTCAGGCTCGCTTCGACTGTGATAGACGTTATTAAGTTATACGCTGGCCAGCAACCTTTCGCGTTAACTTTGTGGGAATTTTTCTGTATCGTTACGAAGCTGTTACCCGAGTACCTTTGCAATGTCTTGACAGATCTTTCTTACCGTTGGCGTTTCTCTCAACTTATCTACGCTGGTATCGTTCTCTGAAAACTGTTCGTTCTTTTCATTTATGCTTTCCTTCGTCTGAGATATCGGCATCTATACGCAGTTGTGCTATCGGTTCTTGGACAAGAACGGCCGCAGCGATAACAGCGGCTTGATTAAAAGCACCGCGTAGATAGTAAAATATGAACACGGGTCGCGTCGTGAAATTCATGTTATCGGTTAACTGAAGTGGAACTTTGCAAGATAAACGATCGTGGCTGGCGAACGAAATCCTGATTGAAATTGGATCAAACGGGACAAACAATCGATCCTGACGCCATTTTGCCTCCTGAACTTTCGTCCTGTTGACGCGCGCCACTTTTATTTTTGCCGCTCTTCTTCGTCTTTTTTCGGCTCGTCGAGGTGCAAAGGGCGACCCGGTATTTATGGGAATGTCCGATAGTTCGTGAAGCCTTGGCTTCCGTTCGCAATTGGATCGAGCAAGACAAACGATCGATCGTCTCTCGCGTGTTTTACGAGTGCGCCAGCGATCAGTGTCGCGTCACTGTTCATCGTGGACACGTGGTAGAATTCGGATTCGACCATCCGATGAATCAATGACGTTATTCGTACGTACACGTACGGCCCCATATGTCCTGGATATTTGTAACGTTAATGTTCAACTAGATCGGGGACGACGTTTATCTGGCGACGACAGAACGTTGGGAGGAGACTGATGAACGTAGACGACGATCACGTGGGGTGGTCCGTGCGTCTATGCAGTCGTTTTTATATCTATCGACTATGGCGGTTACCTCTCGGTCTGATACACGGGCTAGGAATTCGCGAAATTCGAATGCAACTGGCAAATTGCTGTCCAAGAATCCGACGGTGGAATTCCATTGAACGAAATGCCATCACCGTGTTCTTACCTGGACGCGAAGGAATGGAACCGGAGATCCGATTTCAGGCCCTCGCAGCCCTTCGAATCTAGGACACACGTTTGCTCGTGACGGCCGTCGATCTTTGTCACAACTTAGGCCGAAATTTTCAATTTCCTCGCTGAATAGTTCTCGAGAAACCGAATTTGTATTTTACGTCGATATTCGAATGAAGAGAACGAGAATTCGTAGAATGCCTTTGAAAATGTACAAGATAATTTATTTGATAATTCGAACGACGCAAATGGAAATAGAGACGCATCGTTAGACGGTGGTTTTGCAACAGGAAGATGAAGCAACTTACCAAAGTAAACGAGTGGCTGAATAAATGCTTCTTAGGATACAGTAATACCTTTTAGTCGATGCGATAATACTCGGCATTTGGGTTTCTTGCTCGCTCGCTCTCTCTTTGCATTATCCTTCTCAGTTTTGCTTAGAGCGCTCGGTGCCTCGACGGTAAATCCTTCGACCTCTTCAGGGTTGAGTGGTATGGAGAGTTGTCTACGGATTAGAGTTCTATAAGGACTTGGTCAAAGTGGGCTGAGAGTAAAGGGCACTCGAGGAATACACGCAATGTTAAAGAGCAACGAGAAAAATAAGAAGGTAGAAGGGAGAGCTGTGGTAGGGAACTCGGCGAAGCGAGAAACTACGAAACTTCACAAAACACCAGTTCTCGCATAACACAGAGGAAACGTATACAATCGATTTACTACCAAAACCTCTTCTCCGTACCATCTCGAAAGATGTGATCGAAAACTATTCAATTTCAAATAAACCGCTCTGTATCTAACGATATCGTACGCACTCGGCTAAAGAAAGCAGATAATCACGGAGAGAGAACTCTTCAACGAAACGTAATCCTCCTATAGAACCTAATCCTTGAAAGCTCTAAACGACCCCTATCGTGCGCCACTCTACGTATTTGCTTCATAGCAGATGCACGCTAGCATGTGAAACGGCGTTACCATTAAGGAAATTCGTGCACGATGCAGGATAGTGATCAAAGCGTAAAGTGACCGATACTAGGCAGCGGGAAACGCGGTTGGTTTGCCGCGTAGCCTCTATTTCAGCCGCGATATTTCAGTGGCGCGGCTGACAAATGAGCGGCAATTGCTACTTGGTACAGCGGCGGCGGCGGCGGTGCACGAGTAACCCGGCAACAACTTTCTAGCGTACCCAGCCACCACCAACTCCGTCACCACCACCACTATCGCCACTAGCATCGGCGAAGGCAAATGATTTACCCCGTAATACCGATAGCTTGTATGATCGATTCGAACGTTAATGCCGGTTGGATGTACGCCGGGCGTACGTTTCAGTTGCGCGACTACCATCGAATGTATTTCTCTTGGTATTACACGCGGCATTGATGCCCGATACGCGAAGGGAACCCTCACCAATGGCATAAGCAACGACGGAATTGATGTTTGTACGCGTACTCACTGCTATGACTATGAGAGTCATGTATATTTACGCAGTCTTAGCCCTCTGGCCGATTTTCCGTCGCTGAATCGCATACACGAAGTGTCTGCTAATCTCGACCGGTCTCTGATTTATCGGCTCTATCCTCGCGTCAAAGTAGAAGATTTTACGTATGTTTTATGACGGTTTGTACCGCGAACTCGAGCAAAATTTGAAATTTTCATGATCTTCGTTCGTCTTCCTGATTTTGGTTTTTTCTTCCAATTAGCGGAATATTTGTCAGAGTACGATAGAATTTGATAGGCTACAGAGCGACTTGCAGGTTAAATGGAACATGTTGCATCATTTATAGGTTTCGAGTCTTTGGATTTCCGTGAAAATTTAACGCAAAGCCGGCTGATTCGGACCGAAGCAGAATCACATGCACAGGATGTGTCGGTTAATTCAAGATGCGACCACATCCACCGAGTTTCTCTCGTGTGATTGCGCGTGTTCGGCTTTGCCAGCGTTCTATGTATAACGTGGCAAGTCAGCTATTAAAGCACGGTTACAGCGCTGTTTTTAGAGAGGCAACTCTGTTGAAAATCGATCAATTCCGTTCGATAGGACGAAATGTGCCAACGGAACGTCGATAACTCTGATTTATAGCGGTCTTGATATATCGAAGATACGTAAAATTACAACGATTACCACGAATACACAATTGTTGCGATGCGATGAAGCCGTGCCTCGCCGACGTGCAGATCGTCTTAAATTTACCAGCGCGTCGTTATACCTTGACGCGTAGGAAAAAGCTCAATTACGGAGGAAAAATTCATTCATTCCGGAGAATCGTCATGCATATCTGGCATTGTCTCGTATCTCGCCTTGGCAAAGCATAGCCGCGTTATTGACGTATTGCGGTAGCAAAACCGGTTTTCCTGGTCGCGGCTCGTCGGTTGGTCGGGTCACAAGTAAAATTATTCCCGTCATTAAACTGACGTCCCGGCGCCCTGGAGATGAGGGCGCAGCGTTTACCGGTTTTATGGGCACTTGCATTTTACTGGTTTAATCTCTCTGTGCGCTGTCCGAAGGCGGTGCTTGAACACGCGGCGCGCTATACCTATCCAGCCACCTACTTCTAGATCCTTTAATCCTTCGTATTTGTATTCATTTCTTGAAATCTTCATTTGGACTCTAATTGACTTGTTCGCCTCGTTCTCTCTCTCTCTCTTATACATCTTCTTCTTCGTTTAATGGGAAATTCTTTCGACGTGTTAGCCTTTAAGCGCCCGAGGAGCGCGATATCTTTTCCATCGTGAACTGACACTCGTGAATTTATGCGCGTTGATGGTTTTCACGAATGTGTCCGAAATTTTTTATTTGCCGTTATAGAATTATAGAATTTCACTGCAGGACCTGAACATGTCGGGTATCTTTCTTCGCCGACGATGAAAAATTCTCCGTTATTTTGAATAAAATTAAGCAAACTCGCTTCCTCGAGGAGATTGTCTCTCTCGTTTTTTTCCCATGAATTCCGACGGAATCAACTTCCTTCCTTAATTATGCACGAGCAATCTGCTTGGCTGTTATTCGAAACGCTACGGAAAGTTGCCTCGCGATATGTATACGGTGGAACATGGTCTGCCCCTCGCTTTTGTTCCTGTCGCGTCTACCTGCTTGTCGCATCTTGAGGCTCCGGTGATTGCACGACGGAAGCGTTTCCTTTATTTTCCAAACTTCCAACAACCACGATGCTCGACCTCGGCTTCACCTCCTGTTACCTCCGCGGATATTACGATCTTCCCTCACGAGTCAGAGTTGTTCTTCGTGGAAAAGTTTAACGAAACCCGATTCGTATTTCAGCGAAGATTTGTCTTTGTTTTCCCTCCTATTTCTTCTAAAACGATAAAACTAAACTAGAAGGTACGCTGACTAGATCTTACAGTTCTTGTCAACTCGAATCTCGAACCTTGAATCTTATACGGCGCCAATGTTGTCGTAGGAGAAAAGCAACTGTAGAAGCATTCGCGGTGAGATATGGTCGTTAGAGATAGTTTTACGACACCGCTGCACTGATAGTACGCAGAAATGACGCGGAATGCGTCAACAGTGCTCGAGAAGATGAAAACACGGAACTGCGTGGTTCTTCCGTTTACTCCGAGTCGCCACAACCAAACTGTCTGTCTTTTAATCTTTAGGTTACCGATGGATACTCCTTAATTTCGCCGATTAGAATCTTTCTGTCATCCTCGTTCCTTCTTACTATACCGCGGCTGTCTATGCGAATTGATATCTTTGTGAACATAACTAGAGAGAAATCTGTTTCTTTTTTCAAGTATTATAACGAGTATAAGTTCAATTCTCCATAAGCGCATAGACATTAGGGATAATAAAATAATCTGACATTGTACGAAAGCGTTACAAAACGAACCGAGACAAATGAAAGAAGAAAGAGATTCTGCCAACGAGCAAGCTGTTCTCACGGTTGCTCCTTTGATTTGTTCCTTTCAAGATTTCGATACTTTGGTGAAGCGAGTGTGGGGTGCGCGGAGATATAAGACGGGAAAGGGTGAAAGACGTGCGCGGGGCTACAGAGAGGCCAGAGACTTGCCCGCATTGCCAGGCGCACTTTGACAAGCAAGAGAGGCTTTTAGAACAATAGCACTTCGCACCTCGAGTGCGTTACCTATTCTTCTGACCAGCAAGATATTATACGTCGAGAGAACAGACCCTGTTGCCGCGAATACCATAGAACAGTGGAGAAAAAGTATAGGTATACGAGCCTGTCCTCCGCCATTGTGCGTAGAAAAAATCTTGCGTATCTTGCGAATAAAAAGATGATGGGTTTATAGTCTGTCGTCTACTCGTTCGATTACATTAGATAGGAAGCGATAGAGACTTGCGATTCTGACGAGTTTCTTTTATTTCAAACAAAGATGTAAAGTAGCCTTGCGTTTATCGGCGAAAGTACGTCATACAGTTCGTTTTATTTGTTTATTTTATCCACCACCCTTAACAACGATAAATAAAAGCATATTGTTCGTTGTAGTTTATTGCAGCTATCGAACTATCGGAATTTTGCATCGAAATTGTCGAGGTTCATATCAAAAACGCGCATCTCGTAGCGATTTAACGAAAATAAAGTTAGGTGGTAAAACGTTGCAACAATGTCTCTCAAACAGCTTCGATTTTGTTAAAACGAAGGTACGCGTTTGTGAATCCGAGTTTCATTCAGTTAGCCTGTAAATGACTCTATCGTCGAACGCGTAAGCATCGTAGCTGCCAATGAATGGCGTAGCGTTTAATTCGACGAATGGAGCTTGGTGATTCTCATGGCGTGAGAAAGCAAACGTGGCACGGACGAAGTCGAAGAAAATGCGTGCATATACATATATTTGTTGCGGTCACGGGATCGGACAATCCGTAATGCGCTGCTGAATCTCGACCGCCTACGTTGAAACCGCAACCGCGATGCAGATTGTCTCGGGAACCGCACGGCTCGATATACAGCCGAAGTTGACCGATTTTGACGCTTTACGAAGTACCGGCGAGGGAATTGCCGCGATTATTCCTCGTCGTGCGGTACATTTTTCGTGGGTACGCGTGGACGCGTTGATTTCACGGTCAGAGGAAGAAAATTGAAAATCGAAAGTCGTTCTTCGGTTCGCGCGTAATCGTAGAGATATAAAGAAACCCGATATAACAATAGAAACAGAACGTTTCGAAAAAATCGCTTGTGTCCTTGTCTAATAACGCATATACACTTGTATAGCAATTGCGTACGTGTAACTCGATCAACTAGCGGCATGCGTAACTAGATAAGAACAGAGGACAGAAGGGTGCTCTATGGAGCGTACTCTTTCTATTCTCATTATCGCATCCACTTACACGGTAACATACGAGTCTTTCGCTTTATCTTTATATGCGCGTAATCGATGTCGCAATTTCGGAACTACCTTCATTGGAATTTCCAATTTTAAAGACAAACTTGGCGATAAAGCGTCGAGCCAAACGCTTGAAAAACGCCTTAGTGGCCGTTTGATCTAAATCAGTAGTATAAATCGTTTACTAATTTCAAGGCGTCGTTTGTTACGCTATTATCGAAAGATAACGCGGGATATCGCGACGCTGTCGTTAAAATAGAAACTCCTGCGTAACGATCTCGACCGAGGCAAGAGTCGAGAACAGGTTTCCACCGGGTCAGGATCGCCAGTTAAGTTGTACGCGGCCAAATGAAACACTTTGTACGACATGTCGCTTGTTCTTGTTGCCGTTCCTCGATTCCGATAATTTCGATAATTCTTTCGTCGCGCCCGTCCGATCTCCATCGCGCCCCTACCATCGTTGCGTTGTTCGTAGGCCGGTTGTCGGCTGGACTCTGCATAATGCACACGATAGCGAATGTGCTAACGATCCGCTAAGTTCGACGACTAATTAGATCAGCCGGTCGAATGTAACTAATACGAACGGGCGAATGCAAATGATAGCTAACGAACGACTTCTCGGCCGTCCGGGACGAGGCGAAACGAAAATAAAAACGGCCTGACCCGAGTTTTTTCGATTACCGATTGGATTCGTGCGATCGCGGCCCCGCGGTCAAATGAACCCCGCATTTCGATTAGGTGCTTCGCGAGAGGTTTTATGCATGCATTGTGGCCGTCGGCCGGGCACAGTCCACGGTAAAAGTTTCTGGTCCATCGTCGTATAAATCCGACACGCTCGTACAACCGGTGAAATAAAAGCGAACGAATTTGTCGGCGTTCGTGCAACCCCTTTTATTCGCGTTTTATCGTCACTGCTCGTTTCGTTTTATTGACGAGCCCTTACCGTCGTACGATCCTATTGCATCGTGTCCTTTGATTCGTCGAGGAATTAGAAAATCCTTTTTCATTATGCTGTCGCATACGGATCGGATTTGAACAGGCGTTGTTAGGAAAATCGAACGTCTTAGAATGTTGCGAGTAATTGTTCGGTCGTAGACAATATTTTTTCGTTGTTAATCGCGATGTCGCCGGTTGTATCTGAGATAGGTTCTGTATCTTCGTTCCGCGCCTGAAGTTTCGTTTTTTTGTCTCCTTTTCAAGATTCACCAGGTCTAACTGGTTCGCTGTTTGAAATCGATCGGTTTAAATAACTTGGACGAATTGATATGATCGCGCAGGCTTGCCGCGTTTGCGTAACGAGTACAATTAAAAGCAATTGTAAAGGAGGATTGTATTTTAGGTGTACGAGCTGCAGCCAAAGTAATTATGTCTCGTCGGCTGACAGTTACATATGTATAAATGCTCAATTTGCGCGCCAGCGCGCGAAACATTAATCTTATTATTTTAATTACAAAGGATCGGAGGGGCGCTCCGTTCGGCGATGCCTTATAAATATAGATGTCGACCGCAGGTTTTTGACCATGTACAGTCCGCCAAAGTAATTCCTCCAGCGGTTTTTTCTCGCTCTATGTTCGTCTCCCAGTGTTTCATAACGTTTCTTACGTCGAGTCGACCAAATCTCCGTTACGTGGACACAACGCATCCGGATAGACATTCATTTATTATGAAAATATCCTAATTCTTCAACGTCAAACTCTTCCATCCTTCTTGGACCAATAAATTTATTTTTCCAGTAGAGATCTAAAAATGGCGAAATTCGAAGTTCTTCGTGAATCTTGCGAGATGCTTAACGGTATACGCTTTTGTCCATAAGTTTCGGGACACACGTGAGTATGAAAAATACAGGCGAAGATCCGACGCTTCCTGGAATTAAGCAAATTCACTCGTTCTGAAGATTCCTCGAATCAAAAATCGTATCATAGGGATGTAGCATCGAATGAAGACCGATCGAACGTTTACGCGAAAGATAACCGGCAATTAATTCGGTAGGCCGTTCCGGCTGGCATGCAACTCTTCAACGGTAACCGATAAATCTTACGTTGACACGGTGTTTCGCGGGCTGAAAGCAATCCGGCTTCGTTAATTTATACCAATCACGAGGAACGCGCGTACAAAGAGGCCGTAATAGCGTTCCGAGCTTATTCCGCGCGGAATTTATTTATTACTAGCGGCGTTCCGTGCCGTTTGAAGTGCCGACATTCGGCCGTTTTGCAGTTGTGCTCTTTAGACGTCGCAACGAGAACTTTTCCAAAGTACCGTGTTCGTTATTTACTTTCTAAATTCTTCCCAATGACAATCCCATGCATAAAGTTGGTAACACGTGTCCCGTACGTAAACGGGATTACGTACGGAACAATACCGATGCCATTAGATCAGAGAGTAAAGTTCCTCCGCGAAATAGGAAATCTGAAGAATGGATCGACGTACACGAGATTGCCATAGGCTGTACAAGGTGTAACGTTAATAGCCATTGATCGGATCGTGTCTCGTACCGAGAGACTAGTAGTCACGAAGAAAACTTGCCGCTGCCCGTTCGATCATTATTCTCTTTCGGTTTTTAATTATCCGCGCGAAAGAAAGCGCACACTTTTAATACTTTAACGAACTCTTTTCGTTCGTGGCTGGTAATTAAGATTGATGGCAAGTTCGAATGCGTAATTGCGCCGGACGGCGGCTTTCCTTCTTTTTTCTTCCGCGTGAGGCGCACTTCATCAATCAAATATTCTTCCTTTTCTTCGTTCTTTTGTTTTTTCCCTTTTTTTATTTCGATTTCTTCGGGCATCTCCCCTCTCTCTCTCTCTCTCTTTTTCTTTACTTCTTCCTCTGTCTCTGTCTCTTGAACAGCGGTGGCACGCATTCCGGGCAAGCTTCACGCATCTGCCGACAAGAACCGAGCCAGATGGGTCGTATCGTGAATACGCGAGGGCGTAGCAGCGCGCGTTTTGCACGCACCATCTCATTGTGGCCAGGTAAAAAACCGTGGACCGGTATGAAAGCGAAGCTTTCTGCGCCGAGGAGAATCCCGACCAGAAGCGGATTAGAGTTCGGTCCTGACACGCGGTTTCTTGGATTCTGCGCGCGAGTATACCTTGCTAATGGCGAGCAGCGTCGAATTACGCGCTCGTGCGAAGCTTCTTCTCGAAAGTCGTTTCACAAGCGACGAGTAATTTTCAATTTTCCGCCGCATGGAATTGTCAGCCTGTGTTATCTGCGTCTCTTTTCACTTTCGTTTTCTACTTCTTCGAATATTCGACTGGCGTACATATTCACCATCGTATAATTTGCCACGTTATTTGCCATTTTTTTCTCTCATCGTTTCAAGCGACAGAAATATTCATATTGCGCGCGTAGCGAAGGGAATCGCAAAACGATTGCTTGAACTCGAAAGCAACGCGATGGTTCTACGGAGCGTAGTCAAAGCACGAGCGAAAAGGAAACACGCTTGCAAGTCCAGCGATGAAGCCACTTGCCAGACATTATCAAAGTCGGCACTGGCTCATTGTGCGCGTTCGTCTAGGATCGTTCGCGGCGTCTTTTAAAGAGCGCGCTTCGCGGCCGTGCAATAAATTAGCATTGTTCGGCCCGGCGAACGAACGAGAGAAACGAGAGAAGAAGAAAAAGAGGAGAGGACAATCCTCGATGGTGCAGGCCGTGCGTTCCGCACCTGTTACCTTTTTTAGAGACACGCGCGCAGGGAAACGCGGAGATGGAGGACGGAGAGGGAAAGTTTCTTAACTCGCGAGGGAACCACGCCGCCGGAAGAGCAACAAAGAAGCGAACCGGAGACGGGTAGAGAGGAAAATGTTGGACGCACAGAGTGTATGCAGCGACGCTGACTTAATCCGGAGGCCCGCGGGTTAAGCCAGTCCCGGATACACAATGCTGGCCACCCGGTTTCCGCTCTAGTTAGTGCGTAGAGTCCGTAAACAGAATGACAACCGAGCTCTAGACGCCGCGAGACCAGAGTCTTACTTACGTTTCTACTTGTTAGTCGTTCAGCATGCAGAAGAGACTCGTTCTCGTTCGTCGTTGCCAGCGACTCGATCTGATCGTGTTTTTGGATATCTGTCCAACGTCTGATCTCGCAAATTCGATAAATTCGTTACACGAGAGCCGAGATAATAGAATCTTCAACGCATCGCTGAACGTACTCGGTGAGAGCAGGTAACTTTGAGTCCTTTGCTAATTCTGAAGCGGAAAACCACGTGTTTTCATAATTAAGACAAAAACGAGGAGTTCGAAGAATTTGCTTTCTAATATTATTGCGTCGCTCGTGTGACTAGAAGACATTTTTTTCTCGTTATAGTCATCGATACTTTAGCCATGGAAAAATATAATGGCTGATGGGGAGCATCGACAAGATACTAGGACAGTCATCAACAGAGCGTCGTACCGTGCGGTTGAAATACTTCAGTCTCAACAAGCGCAAATAAAGTGCCAAATTACATTAACACTCTATCTATTAAACCTCCTTAACCTTGAGCGTTAATTCATTCAAGGTTCGCGATATCGTCCGATCGGTTGGACCTGTCCGGTCGCTCTTTAGTTGATAATTCCTCAACAGTTTGCGTGTTAATTGTAATTTCGGAGAATTTTGAATTTAATTTGACTTGCGTGTAATTCAATTGGAATTTAAATTTCGATTTGATGTAAATTCAGACTCAACCTCGGCTCGTATTTTTCCATCGAGCATTTTTGTTTTTTGGCGGTAGAAAATCCGACAAAATTTCGATGATTGCCTTTCATTTACTCCCGAAAGTTCGATTTTATGTTTAGAGCAGTTTGGAATAATTGTTTTCGTTACCGAAATAGATACGATATAATAACTGTTTAACCGGAAATGGAATTCTGTCTGATCTGGAGAATAAGAATCGTAGTATCCAATGGCCAATCGTAATTCGTTAAACACGTTGGATATATCGTCGCTGGCGTCTACAGAGAATAAATCACCGGAGACTTACGCTGTAGTTTATCGACGTCATATTGCACGATGGCTTCTGAATTTTACATCGGGTTGCCTAATACGTTCCCTTGACAGGGGACGTTGTTTGCCGATGCTCCTATATCACCGTACAAAATTAGACTTTCGGACGCTCTCGAGATACCCGAAAAACTACGATAAATTAAAAATAGAACAATTTCATTAATTTACTGTACATTATTGGTAACAAAACGGAGGTACTCTTTTCAATGGCTGTTCCAATTTTTATACAACTATATTCAGTGGTCGTTGATATTTCTGCCCTCTTTGTTTCCATCAAAATATTCGATATTCGTAATATTTTTACAAAGCAGCGGCACACTATAAATTGAATGTCTATTTTTTCGCAATTACGAGCGACGCTGCTCGATCTACATATCGTATATATTTCCTCGTTTGCACGGACGTTTCGAATTCGGATGTGGCAAAAAAAAAAAAAAAAAAAAAAAGAAAAAAGGAAAAATAAAAAAGGATAAAAAGAATAAATATTTCACGGCAGCGAACATTTCAGTTACATAAATAACAGGTTATTTTCAACCACGAAATTTTCGCGTGGAAATCAATAATCGAATAATACCGCAAGCAGAGGGAAATTAGTTCTCCCTAAATTTCGTGTAATCTCGGGGGCTTGAGTTCTAATATGTAAATCCTCTGACATAACGACCAGTTCGTTTTAGCGTTCTCCGATTACCGTTCTAGCTCCTGGATTTCGCGAGAGAACATCTCCATGTTATTCACTTACGTGAAATCATCATCTGTTATCCTTTTCCTTCGCTCGTCGATTTCTTGCATAAATCACGGCATTTACGATTAGTTTCGTTGCCATTGTTGCACATTTCGTGAAATTTACCAAAGCGTACGATGAAATTTGTCAGGACCTTTTGCCGCTGTTTAATTCGTCATTTTCTTCTCTAATTAACTTTAATTAACGGGTGGAATTAGAAAAATACAAATACCTCGTGGCGAAAACGAATGTCACGTCATGCGGTTCGTTCTTCTCGCAGCGCGATTAATTTCCTTTACATGGCTGACCACAAATCGTCCTCGTCTACTAACAGCGTATGTATATCATCCTGGCGAGAATTTCTCTATCGCGCGGACAGTGTGTCGTTGAAACAGGTTTCAAAATTGAAAGCCCTAAACGCGAGCTTCGCGTTTAATTCGTGTACATCGAATGACAACGGATAAAAAAGTAGCCGCGCAAAACCACGCTATATTCTTAACATATCGTCGTTTTTATCGATCTAATCGATAAACTTTCTATATCGTAGCAATTTTCTGGCCATCGAACGAGTTACATGCCGTTGTCGCCTAATCCGCCGATTCATTCGTTCGCCTTCGCAATTTGTCCTTTCATTTCGCTTGGCAATTTCGATCGATCCGTATCGAACGCGAAACGGAAGAAGAACCGTGTCAAATATTCAGCCCCGTGTGCACAGGCATGCTCGTTCGTACGTATACGCGCGATTTTGTATTCGAATATCAGCGGAATATCCTCAGAGGTGGTCGCGTTGTCTGTTCGACGATGTATCTCGGTGGCGCCTCTAGAAAGGCCTCCTTTCCGTTTCCGCTCGCGGCGCAAGAGAAAGATCGGTTGCTCGTTCGCGAGAGGGAAAATACGCTTTCCTTTCGAGTTCTTACATTTGAATGAAGCTAGAAGGATAAGAGGAAGGAAGGAGGGGAATGGCAACGAGGCCAGGATACACGCACACATAGACAAATACGCGCACAACTGTATTTCGAATTCGTTGGCGCGAACTGCCGTAGTACTTACCCCTTCGTCCCGTCCCTGTTATTCTCCACCCTTTGCTGTCGATCGTTTTCTTCCACTTTCCAGCCCAGGAGACCGCCTCGGTCGTTGATTTATTTATTTCCTCGTGTTTCGCGCTGTCGACTCCGTTCCTTCTCTCTGTTCATCGTCGCCTCCCGTTGTTTCCCTTCTTCGGCCATTTCGTTCGATTTCCTTCGTTCAGTTCCTCGAGGTCTCGTCGTTGTCGTCGCTCGACGACGATCGTCGAATCGTCTCGACTTTGACGTCGCCCAGGAGCCACCGATTTCCGGCAATTGGCTCCGGCATGGGGCCACGCTACGAAGTGCAGTATTCAAAGGTTCGACTTCTTTCTTCCACGGGAATAAGTCCTCCTCCTTTTTCAGTTTGTCTCCGTCGTAGTCGCTTTTGTACTCGTTTCCCCTCCAGTCCCCTCTCTTTCTCTTTTTTCCTCGTCGTCTTTTTCTTCCTTGCCCTTTTTCCTCGCCGATGGAGCGCCGTTTCGAGCAACTTGTTCCATTATCGCTACGTTAAGAGACTGTTAAAAGATGAAAGACAAACTGCGTTAAAGAGGAGCACGATGAGCGCGTTCGTTCCACCGAGGATTTTACTCCGATATAAAGTAATTTGGCAATTGCGATTGTCCGTCGTTTATAAAATATACCGGGGTTTCTTTTGACGTCGGTGAATTTCGTGAATGGACTAATCCCGCTGGTTTCGCGGTTATGCGGTTAAGCGGATGGTTAGGTCGAGAAAGAACGGAGGTATCGATCGCGAGGGATTCTCGCAAGAGTTAAAGAAATTCCTCTCGGCTCGTACCTACACGCTCGCGTACACTTCCCGCTGCTTTTATTTCCCCTCTTACTTTTGGGATTGAATTTTAACGTCGACAGAGTCGTCGATTTCCGGAAACGATCTTGGCAAAGGATCGTGCCAAGCTGCAGTCCCCAAGGAATCGATCGTTAGCTTTGATCTTATTGCTTCGCATTCTCTCGCCTCTTTTGTACCTTGGACGTTTCGTTCTTGCGCCAAAGTCTTTAGAAATTTTATAATAAGGTACGTAAACCGGTTCTCGTTTTTCATTTAACGAAATTGCCGTCAAATTTTTCCTTATACGTAAGTATGTTACACAAATGCATTAAACGAATTCATTACTCCCATGAGATTGGATAATCGTCAACGTTTATCAACGTCGTTTATCAGCGAACGTCTGTCGGTCAGGTTAAAAATACCGATGAACGTTGCGAAAAAACGTAGAGAATTTCAATTAAAAATTTTGTAACAAAGTACGGAAATCGGTTTGTTTTTCATTTGGTCGAGTTACCGTAAAACTCTTCTTCGTACGTATGTTACACAATCCGTTAAACGAATTAATTAGCTTCAAGCTTGGATAATTATTAACATTTATTAACGTCGTTTACCTGTAAACGATAGTCGGCCTGGTTGAAAGTCGTGACAAACGTTACAGAAAACCGAGGAGAATTTCAATTTAAAATTGATGCCAAGAGAACGGTGGAGCTAAATGCAAATTCACCGTCCACCCCCTTTCGATCCTGATCGAACGTTCTTCCTCACGAAATGTCCGTACGCCACGGATCGATTATATCGCGTTACGAAGAAAATAATAGCCGTCAGGATTGCGTTCGAAAGCGCATTAATCGCGGACAAACACGACGCGTTACGTACGAACCTTCTCGGGCCACAGGCTCGGTGGGGGCGATAGGTGATTTAATAAGGCTATATTTTGTATTGATTCATAAATACATCTGGCGAGAGCGAGAGCGCCGGTACCATTAAGCGATTGATCGCCGTGCAATTTGTAATCAATAAATCTGGAGAACGACCTCGCCGCGGCGTAGCGCCTCGACGCGCCGAGGAAACCGGAATGAGAGATTTTTCCGGGCCGAGAGCACCGCCTGCTCGTTATTTACAACGACCAAAAGGTAGAAGAAGTGTTTACAAGATGACGCGTTCCGCGCTGAGAAAGGCATCAATTTTCTACGTATTTTTGCCACCTTCCTTGAGCTTCCTCGCTTCTTTCCTCTATCGATCCTTAACGAAGCAAAACACCGAACGTTCTTCGCGAAAATATGTTTCTCCTTCCTCGGTCCTTTCCTATCTCGATGATTTATATCGAATTTATTTCGTTGCTCGCTGTATCGTACTCGACAGACCTTTTTTCCCCCCTACCTCTCCCTTTGCTATTAAATAAATTAAAGTAACGGAGACGTATGCTGTTACACGAAGAAGATACGGAACATTTTTATGCGTTATACGTTACGGTAGGAAAGCACGTTTTTCCGTAGAATTTTAACGCGAATGTTATTCAAGTATTTTACTTTCCACCGCGTCGTATTCAAAAGTGCATATGAATGACTTTTATCGATGAAAGCTCCCCGAGATCCTGCGTACGACGAGCATTTCACCGCAGTTCCGCAAGGTTGATTCTACGATGAATACTTTATCAACCAGAGGAAATGAGCACTCGCAGCGGATAATTTATCAACAATAAAGAACGCAGATGAAAGCCACATAAAACAACGATGCGTGTCTTCGTCTTTCGCGACGGAGTTACTCGACGACGAGCTGTATCACGGTGCAACATGTTTATTCCCTGTAATACGCTTGGTCACACACGAACGGGTACGTCTCTCTTGTTTGTACGGGCAAAATAGCTTTCTGGGAACGTTATCGAAATTTCCCTTATTTTTGCTTGACACCGCAAACACGCATACCACTGAAAATTCCTTCCGTATGAATCCTGTTTCGTAGTAGAATTCGTTTGCGCAGGACCACGTTCCTTGTTGATAATAGCGTTACTTCGTGAAATAATTCATTCTATAATCGAAACGGATATTGTCTGGAAATTATATCTTTGGGAAATTGGTTCGCCGAAGTATAAAAAGCTCAGGCGAAAGAGATTCCCAGATGAGAGATATGAAAGCTGTATTCTAATGGAACCGAAATATAAAAATGGCTCGCCGTTATACAGAGATCGCGGTATCGCGTACAAAGCGGCACGAGCTGCAAATCCATGCTCGTTGGTTATCAGATAATACAGTAGTTGAAATCCGGAAGATTAATCGAGAGCATGTAATTAAACGGCCATGTACTCGCATTACCGCGGATGTACGAGCTTTGGAATCGCGTAGTTTCGTATCAATTGAGATCCGCGTCGTAGCGATACGCAGCGCGTGGTTATTAATAAAAGCTCTGCGCAATCGATAATCCCGCTATTCCGTGCGGTTCACGACAATGGACGGCGCTTGTTGCAAGAAAGAGCCGGTGTTGTGCAGCTCTCGAAATCTTCGTTTCGTACAGAACGGCGAACACGTCGTGCGCGCAAGGGGGAGACAGCGTGCTTTTCATAGATCGCACGGCTAGATTTTAATATTTCTGCGATCGAGATCGGCCATTCTCGAGAAGAAATCCCGGCGAATCTATGAAAAATCGTCTCGGTTATGGCAGACGGTTTGCATACGGTGGAGTCACGTGAATATAACCGACACGAGAAGAGACAGTCTCGAAGCGGCGCGCGGCTTCACGACACAACGTTTTCGCGTGTACGAACGTATAAGGACGCGCGTGTACGCCGGGTAAACACATCTATTCGGGGTCGACGTTCAAGGGATCGTGCATGGAACGAGTCGTGAGCAACCTAGAGCCGACACGAGGCTGGAATTTCTCGACAAATAGGCGAATATGCACATAAATACATAACAAAGCCGCGTGACGGGTACCTCGATTCGCATAAAGACGCCGACGGACGAAAGGAAATGACAAGTAGAAGGACAACAACGACGATAAAGGGGACGAACAGAAGGAGGTGAAAGAGGTGGACTACGACGAGAAGATCGAGAAAGAAGAAATGGCGTACGAAAGGAGAAGAAGGAGGGCTCTCAGGCAATCGGCCGTGATTCCACGGAGAACGAATGTCGCGCGTGCCGTCGTGAACTTACACCAACTCGATGTAACTCGCTTTATTACCGATACGTTTCACGGGAAATGAATTATCGACAACGTGGCTCTACGGCGAGGAACGGAGTGTATCCACGTTAAGCCACTCGGTGACTCGTTGGTAATACGTTGAGTAACGACGAGCGTTGAATACCATCGTGTCGCCCGTATCTGCTTAAAATTAAGAGAAACAGCGAAACAAATATGCGTAAATTTGCGAAACGATCGTAAAACGTAGCACGCGGACCGTTTCACGATTCGTTGAACAACCTCCAACCGTATTAATTTCATGACTTTCGAACGGTTACGACCTCTCGTCGAATGTTGGAAAATTCGACTTACGTTCTCTATTAAACTCAGCTATTTTATTAGACCGTTAGAGAGATATAGAGTGGGGAACTTACTATCGATTGCTCTAGGTTAGAATCGGAGAACGTGGTGGAAGCCGCAGCCAAGATTGAGGAGAATGTCGCGGATTTAGCGCGGTATGACGGTCACGTCTGTAATCAATTGTACGCATAGTCGCGGCGATCGGTTTGCCCTAGCATTTCGCAATATTCGCGTCTATCCCCTGGCCGATTCGCGGTGCACCCGCCAGCGTATGTGTGCGTGTACGCGGCTGTGTATTCGCAGCATGCGAAAAATTAATTCCGTACGTGATTTGCATGTACACCCTGTTAAGCAATACGTGCGTCCCCGTTAACGAACTACGCGAGTGCGTCGTCTTTACGACGCGTCGCTAGATTAAAAAGCAAATATAGTTTTTCGCTGTTTATAAGGGTTCGTCCTTTATTCGTAGGTTTGACAGCCGCTGGTGACACGACCGGTCCCGTTTACCTCGATGGTTTCGCTGCATTTTTCTACGTTACGCTTCGACTAATGGGGTTACTAGACTAAAATTCACTGGAGCAGTCGTTGAAAGATGGTACTCGCAAGTAACGTTTACCATTACTCGAATCTTTGTACCGTTGTCAGACGTGACGAATGTCTCTTCCGCAAAACTCCCTCGTTAAGACTCTAAAACCCTGCTAAAAGCTTTTTCGACGAGACTTTGCAAACTGTCTTTGGACCGTAGACGCTGTATCGAAATGAAACGAGTAATACAAAGTTCCAGTTTCGAGAGATCTCTCGGGTAATTCGCAGGATAAGGCAAAGAAGAGAAACACGGGAATCTTTCGATAGACTCAACGTTTATACGTTCCACGAGCGAGTAGTGGCTATTTGTCCGTAGCCGGATGAACGTACACAAAATCGCGGTTCACCGGACGTATTACGCACGATTATGATGATTATTTTCCTTAATGTATAGCTGGCAGTGGCCGGGCTATGTTATTAATACGGAGGAAAGCACGTGGACACCCTGCTGAGGTCCTCACGATACACCATGGGCAAGGCCTTGACCTCGGGGCCCTGCCATCGCCAGGGTCCAGGCAATGGTTCATGGGTTGCAACGTGCGGCATCGTACACGGTGAGAGCCGCATCGTGGTTTTCATTGTTTCTTGCCGATTCGATTTCTCGAAGGCGATTCGCTATCAAACGTTACATCGGTGCCATTTCTCATCTCGACGACGCACGAATTCCGTTGCGAGCTATTACTTCGAATCAAGCATCGAAACAACATCCACGATTATAGATTTATTTCTCTCGAATATTTGTGTAGATATAAGAGTAGTAAACGAGAAGAAAAGTATCCGGAGTAAGTCCTTTTCGATGTAGGTAGAAGCAATTACGTTGAGAACCCTGTTGGTTGATATCGTTATCTGAAAAATCTTTGTTGCACGAATGCGGTAATCGTACGTTTCACGGGTCGGCTGATTTCTGTTCGTCGTACAAACTGTTTACACGAGTAATTCCGTTTATGAATAGCCGCCCGGTATATTCGTTGTTTTACGTTCGGTCAGGTGTAAATGTAGATAATCGTAAATCGGCTGGCAAGCGAGGAGAACCCGTTGTCTTCTCGGGATCCGTTGGCAAAGCCAAAGCAACGTGTCGTTTCGGGTCGAACGAGTGGAAGGACGGCGCGTGATATAGTCGGGGTTGCGAGGCCGCGAGGGGGATGATGGAAATGATATAAGTTTACATAGAGGTGGGTATGTTAATGCACGACATAAATAAGGAGGTACATTCGACGCCTAATAGGACGCTAATTGTGATTATATACAACATGGCTGCGCGGATGCAGCCTGAATTTTATACACCTATACAATAACATTTATTGCCGGCCGTCGGACCGGTCGAGTGGGGACGAGCAAAAATCCGCAACGCCCGGGAATTTATAGTAATGAAAGGATGGAGATTTATCGGGCGTTACCGCTTTACAAATGATCCGATATCCTGGTCCGCTCTGCTGGTACTTATAATGGTTAATTCGTGCAAGGTAGGGTCTTTCCGACACCAGGCGTTCAGAACTCCTCGCCATTATATCGTAAGTACGTATGCGAACGGAACGAGGTCTCTCTCATTCTCGATGCTGCGTTTATTAATTGCCAACAGGTTCGCATATATATTTTTTTTGTCGTCTACAGCCGTTGAAATTAATCTCTTGGCAAGCTGGCCCTCGTTGAAGGTGGGAATCGGTAACACACCGAGAGAATGATTGGTTACTGGCTTGTTGAAAATGCTTGATTATAAGTTTTGCGTTTAATGTTCATTAGCGAAGCGTTCGATATGGTTCTCGAGTGATTCGCATTCCCAACTTTGTAATTTGTCTTCGTCCAATTTAGAATCTCTGTTTTCAGGATTTCGAGAATACGTTTCTTAGAATTCTCGGGAAATTCGATAGACGATTTCGTTTGGGAATTTCAAAATTTCCTCGTCGTATTTTCCTTCGTAGTCGATTGTTCTGCTAGAGACTTGTGATACCAAGGGATTATTTAATAAATTTGTAAGTAATTTGATTAGACGTGAGATCGTAGTTACGAGCGAGTGGATACGGATAATCAAGCTACGTGTAGCTGATTGACAAAAAAGAATATAAAGAAAGGGGTACGAGTAAAGAATTGGAGAGAATGAACAATAGGATCAATGGAAAATGGAATTGGGAGTTTGTGCGGCTATTACTACAGGTGAACGCCGCAAGCAATATGTTGGATTACGCTGATTTAAAAACTCTCTTACATTCAGTTTACTCTTCTCTCTTCTCTGTTTTACGATTACAAAAGACCTTTCTATCTCTCAATTTCATCTCTACATTCCCTTTGTTCTACTTTCATAGGAATCACGTGCTCACGTTCGCTGGAATAAGTCTATTTTCAAATATACTTGTACTTACACTTATTTCTGCAGCTCCTTCTAGTTGATGCGTACCCGGTTCATTTGTGTCTTTGTTACTCGTACAAATCCAATTTTATCGTCCCATTGGTCTGCGAGGATATCGACGAGATACGAAAATGGATATTCGTTATCGGTCCTTCTATTTTGTAGTATACGTTGCCTTGAAATGTTTAAACTTCTTATCTACGTTGTTTCGATATACATTCCACGCGTTAAAGCGATATTTTCATAAAAAGATAAAAAGCGCTTAATTGCGGATACGATTCTTTTTCAGATCCCGATGTTGTAACGATCGTGAAATTTGTTTACGATCTGCGAGTAATTTCATCCCTTGCGGCCCATGGTAATCGTTGTAAATTAATCGGAATAAATTGTGGAAACTTCCTTTTCGACTACGCTAGCGATACAAATCTTCCAACGAATACACGACGTGTTCGGCGTTGATTTTTAAGCTCTGGCTTTGCCCGCTCTGATAAATCCACGGTTCGTAAGTCGTCGTGCTACACGTTGGATAAGCTTTATTACGTTTTAAGGCGAGCACAACGAAGACGCGAGCAGGAATATCAATTTTTCTCGAAGTGGGTTTAAAAAGGGCCGGCATCGTACGCTGCGTTTCTCGTGCTATTTGTATTCGTTGCCGGTGCACGTCGGTATCCAACACAAGAGAACATATTGGATCCACGACCATGCTGATGTCGTCCAATACTTGTTCTTTATTGGATGTAAGTGCAGCAAGCGTAAATAATCTTTTGTGCTCATTTTATTACTGCACCCGCCGAGCGTATTTTTATGCCCCGTTATTTGGTCGCCGAGGTTTTTAGCAACACCGAAACCGAATAGGTTTTCCGTGTACCACGGCGATATCGCTGCACGGTACCCAGAGGTTTGGGTTCATCAACGTACAAACAGAAATACAAAGCTTTCATAGTTCTAGGATCGGTAGATAACTTTTTCCACGGATTATTATCGGATAACACGATACACCGTGCTTGACGTAAAATCCAACATTTTTATCTCTGTTCCTTTTTCCCCTCCCTTTTTTCTTCTTTTTTATACGTATATATAATTCCATGGAAGAAAAATAGTCACAGTTTTGATGTGTATTTTACCGGGAAAAATGTTGCTCAAGTTTAACGCGTATAATTAAGCGTTCGCGTTAGTTGCCACGCCAGATTTCCGTCATTATTCGCCCCACGTAATTATGTACCGTTCCTCCCTCTACCCTTGCAGCTAGTTGGCGTGAACTTTTTCTTTCTCCGCTATGCGCACGGCCCCGAAGTGCATGCTGATTTCCCCGGGATTCCTTTGTTCGGTTAAACGCGATGCTTCTCCGCTTGCAACCGAATTTATGAAGCCCTCGAACTTTTCATCCGCGATGCTCAGAGAGTGAGAGAGAGAGGCGCGCCCGCCATTCAAAGGACCGTTGAATTAAATTCCCTACCCGGTATAGAAATACTCTATTACCGGCGGAAAACGATGGCGCGGAATTTCATATGACCCGTTCGGTTGACTGACTACCAATATCGGGACGTCTTCGACGTATGGATAAAACGCGAGGAAAACGAGATAAGGGGCGGAGAGACGGGGGAGGGGGGAGGGACGGGTTAAGCGCAAAAGCGTGGATAGATACGTCGCACCGCGTTGTAATGCAACGGGTGGAGGTGAAATAACTGGAAAGAAGTGGAAAGTAGAGAGAAGAAAAAGAAGGAGGAAAAAGCAGGGAGAGAAGAAAGAGTAGAAAGGTGAAAGAGTCAACCGGTTTCTACGATATCATCGAGCTTCGATATTAAATATCTTTATTCGGACTTGCCGATGAAAAATAAAGAAGAAAGTGATCGTAAAAGAGCAAGCAAAAGGGGTAGGGGGATGGTGCACACACGTGTGTCCGCGCGTAAAACAGTGATCGTAGCAGGAGAACGACGCGCCCTTTATCAGGGAAACATTTTTTCCCAGTGAAAAATTATGCTTTTTACGGTTTTAGTCCCATATGTAATTACCATTACTTTCATGAATATGGTGATAATATAAGAAACGGGCGGCGCGACAAAAAACTACTTTAATGCATTTAATTATGTCGTGGCATTTTATCCTGGCATTTTTACAGGAGCCACGCAGCGGAGAGAATTTTAAAACGCTATCGGCACGGCCGATATATCGGCCACCGGATCCGTGGAACTCACTTGAAAATACGTCGTAACGCCCGTCAAATATAGGGGCGGAGGGAGAGAGAGAGAGAGAGAGAGGGAGAGAGTTAGAGAGGCAGAGAAAAGAGCAGAGGATACGAGACCATATCGAGATCGTCAGGGATAAAGGAAAGAACAAAAGGGAAAAAAGTAAAAGGGTTGAGTAATTTTACGATCAAAGCTTCTCTCTGTTCACCTTCGTGTAACTTATAAACCGTTAGTCGTTCCCGCGTCCCAAACATTTTCGCCAGTGGCGAAAATAAGTCGACGGCCGACGAAAAATAGAGTCATATTTCTGGGGACAGCTGTGCCTGCGCCGTCTCTCCACGGAGAGATTCTAATAAGAACCGCATAAAGCTTAGAAATTAATGTCTTTCACCTATCTCTCCGCTTCTCTTTTCCTCCCTGTTCTCTTATTTCTGCCGTCTCGGCCAGGACATACGGAATTTCTTGCCAGTTTCTACGTTCTTTCTCTCCTTCTCTCCTCTCCCTTTTGTTTGAGGAAAGCACCTGGACTGACATAATCGGACCCTACTGATTTATGACGGGTGGAATATCGCGCGTATCCTCCTCTTCGCGGCTGCAAAAATCTGCTCTCGGTGAATCGTGATTTTTTCGCCGCGCCACGCGATAAAAACGAGCGGAATCATCGCGCGTTGGTCGTTGCGTTTGTCGTTGACTTGGTAACAAACGAGTAGCGAGGAAACATTATAGTATAATATTTGGAATTTCGTTACCAATGTCGCTTAAAAAGGTTCACAGGTATACGAGTCTTGTTTCGTCTGACGATCGCGTTCGTAACTTCATCTTCTTTCTTCTTCTCCCGTTTCGTTTTCCTTCGTTGACGATTTACATTTGCGGTCTTTCGTGTTTCATACATATTCAATGGAACCGACCGGGAATATAAAATGTATTTCAGAAATCATTACACGCCGTTCACGTTACATTTTCGCGTATAATTACATAAGCCAGCTGCCATAATGATAAAGGAGATTGCATTATCGCTGGGCTCCAGGCCAACATTTCCATCGATCAAATTCCTTCCGGCCCGTGAGCGAGGTTATTTAACGGGAAAATGTAATAAATTCTAGAACCTGTCTCTCTTCCTCTCTTTCTCTCTCTTCTTGCCTCGTAACGACAGCCGTGCATCCAGTAAAGCGGTCGCTTACCATGCGTTCTCGCAAAGATCACAGGTTTTCACTAGAAGAATCAACTAGAGAGCAAAAAATATCTAGGAAAAAAGGAAGAAAAAAGTCGTTGGAAAGATGTCAGTCTGTTCCGCTCGGTCGACCGGTCGAATAAGAAATCGGAAACTAATTTATGCCATCCAGTGGCTAGTCCACGTTCCCGTCGCGTATAATACGTGTTGCTCGATTATAAACAGTCTTGGTCGCCGTGAAGTATGATTTAACTATCGCTGTCAGCGTGTCATGCATCGTTTGTCACGAAGATTAATTTCCTCCTACTCGATATCCCTTTCATCGATTTTCTTGCTCGCTTTCTACTCGATATACTTTCGGTAATTAATCATTTCCTCTCCTACCGGTTGAGCGTTGTTGGCTATAGTTTAATTCGACAGCCGGGCTTCTTTCGCCGAAGCAGGTTACTAGAGTAAAACATGGAAGTTTTCGGGCAAAAGCTGGTCGAGAAAGATTTCTCGCTTTTACTACCTTTTATCGTTCTTATCTTGAATACCGATTTACAAACGTTACGACTGCTTAGTTGGGATTACACGATAGTCAGTTTTAAGGTAAACAAGCTGGAACCGCGGCTGAAGGGAATTTTCGTAGGTCGTCATTAGTTGGCAACAGTTCGCGAACATTAATACCGCCGTCGTATCGTCGAATCGAAGATGGTAGATGGGTCAGCTACCAGTCTCGCGTTGCATACAAAGGGACAGCGTCGTGTTGAAGTTGCCAAACAGTGGAGAGTACAGTGTGCTTAGTATCTAGCAAAGTGAAACAAACTTGTAATTAGTTATGGGAGCTTGTACCGAGATTGATGCCTCTACTTGCATTTGCAGCTACGAGTAACTACGGATCGCGTAATATTCTACGCTTGGTAAGTTTATTTCGCAAACTATCGCCCCTTCGACCACCTATGCTTCCAATTTTATGAATAATCAATTGCCCCTTCACCTATCCTACACCGTACAGTATCGTATTCTCGCGAATGATAATGTTAAAAGGCACGAGAAAGCCTGATACTTATAGGAAAAATCGTGTGCACACAGCTGCACGGTAAGCCGAAAGGGTGCGGTCGAAGGGATACCAACGAAGGTCCATAAAAAACATACGAGCAGGATCGTATGCATTTTTAAGAGCACTAACCCTGTCGATGGTTCTTACCGAGACTTACTGCTCAGACTTTGCTTTTTATAGGCGTTTCCGTGCATTCCGGCAAGGATGCATGATTCGTGCATGGGTATAGGTCAGTGGGCCGTGTCACGAGGAACGCGTTAGAAAACGCGGTTTCGATCTTTCGGGACGCGAGATCGATCGTATCGTTGATCCAACGCCTTTTTATGGATAATAAAATGCAAATGATTCGAATAGGATGGATGCCTTTTACGTGGAAATTTACCTGGAAATATGAAACAGTATTATCGACGCGTGACTCGGGAACTCGAAGGGAATTCCGAATCGATTTGTCGAATTACAAGCTATGAATTTATAATATCCGATGATGGAATTTGCTTCTTTAATACGGCGATACATTTATCTACTTTGAGCATCTCTCTGATAATCAGCGGAGTATTAAACGCGTGTTTATGTTCGATAAGCTTTTTAATGTATATTAAAATACACGTGAATCAAACAAACGCGTGTCTGGTATTGTTGGAACGGTAAAAACGTAATCAACGAGCCAGGGTATCTTTCCCAACGAGATTTTATCCTTCGATAATCGATCGTTTCGAATTTTATTCTACTAATCGCGTTTCCTTTTCTTTTTCTGCGCGCAACGACGAGCCCAGTAAGTTGGGGGATAAATCTCCTTTAACTCTCCTTACTTCGTACGTTGAACTGGGATTACTTTGATAACCACTTGGGTGACTGCTGGGTATTCAACGCGTAGCTGGGGAACTATTAATTAAAAGAGCCTTCGGTAGAAGTTACCGGGGATCTTTTAAGTAATTTCGTAATTCGGCCGTTGCACAAAGCAACGGAGGATGGTTTTAATATCGTAGCTGAATAGAAATTTCACTGTTTCTAACTCCTTCGGCTGCGATGGCAATACCTTGTCTTCGACACAATAACAACTTTCCTCGGCAATGGCAGTTAACGGTGAGGAAACTCGTACAATTTTTTAATTAACGAGCAATCTCATCTCGAAGGATAAATAAGAAAATACACAAAGCAAACAAAGGATGGAAATAGCGATGCCGAGTTGGCAAGCTTAAATATTATAATCGTTAAAATTAATTATAGAAGCGTAATCGCTGTATCTTGTGTCGGAAAATATTTACCAACATAGACGAACATAGAAAAAGACACGATTTTTTACATTTTAATGATAGAAAGAATGGTAAGAACCGGACCTTGACAATTTCCATCGCGTTTCTTTCCCCAATCAGCCATTCCGTTTGTCAAGCAAGCAGTTTCTTTCTTCCTTCCCTCCAAGTTTTCCCCGTTTTTCATCTCGACTGATAGGCGCACATGCAAGACGCTAGGAGGTCACGGCCCCTTGACCTAATTAGACGTTCTCCCCGAGGCTGTAGCACGGTTCAAGGATATTGCGCGGATATGTGTGTTCCGAGCTTTTCATTACTTCGACGGCGAGATTCGCGGAGCACACTAAATATAGCGGTTTATTGCCGTGGTCGTGCAGGCGATAAAATTCGCGGTGGGTGGTGGTGATGGCGATGGTGGTGGCGTGTTGTTGCGCTGCCGCTTTCTGCAAGAACGAATGGTTATACATATGGACACACAGGGAGCTGTATTTGGCGTGTAGCGCAGACAGATATATAATGTCAGCTAGCAGGAACGAGCTTAGCGAGTTAGATTTTCCTCAGATTTCCATCTCACCGATGTTCCATTTCGATAGACGATATAACGGACGTGGCTCGCCGGATTTCGCATCTGCGGATACGCCAACGGAGGAACCAGCGACGGTTGAACAGCGAACGCGCAGAACTTGACGCAGCATATCGTATTGGTTTGCGCTGTTACCTCTCAAGAATCGGCTATTTGCAGAAACAAATTACAAACAGAGAGAGAGAGTGAGAGAGAGAGGGAGAAAGAGAAAGAGAGAGAGAGAGAAAGAGAGAGAGAGAGAGAGGCGGGGGCGGGTGCTTGTCTCTTGAAGAGTTTGATATACGCGACTCGCTAGCGAAAATGCGTCTGCGTTAACTTCGATAGTTCGGTACGGTGTACACGGAAATCCTCTGTATATGTATGTGTGTATAATTGAAGTGAAAAAGTGAAACGAGGAGGAACTATGAATGTACTTGTCGAAGCACGAACGAGATAATGAAATAGGATGAAGGTTAATTATATTTTACTACGTGTGATATCCATCTTCCATACGTTATATTTTACATTACTTAACAAGACGGTTAGCGATGCGTTATCGTCTGCTCTATGTTCCAGAGACTACTTGAGAGGATTTATAGTTAAGTGAAAAAGTTGAGAATGATCGACGAAGGAGTAAATTAACTTTTCCCAATGAGCGTAATTTAAAATGGAATTAAACGGCGACGGGTGCGGGAAACATTTTCCGGATGATTAAGAATAATATGCAAGGAATCTAATTGCAACGCGCGGACATCAAGCCGTGTGGTGTACGTGCTGGTAATGACGTGCATCGTAAGGGTCTTTGAACTCGTTAAACGCGACCGAGCTCGTAAATTGTTATTCACACCCCTCGGTCCGTATCGATGGTTTGAATGTGTCATAATTACGATTCGTACGAGCTCCATTAGCCACGTATTATTTTTGCGCGACGGAACGATGGATGGAATGGCGATGGCGCCGATGCTAACAACGGCCACACTTTTACGTTGTAATTTAACGATTTAAATATATACGCGGGCCTGAACGGCCCGGAAGCTACGAACCCGAATTAAAATTTACCATTCGTTTCGAGTCGCGGCGTTATAAATTTCAGCTTGATCCGCTCTTAAGCTGTCGAATCGTTTGACAAATCGCGCTGCGAATCCAGCCGTTTTGTATAAATATCGCTCGTGTAAAGACTGCCATGCGCTTTTGTCTATTTTTTCCACCGTTTTTTTCTTCGTCCTCTTGGCGCGTTTTTTTCATCACCTACTCGTACAGTGGCGTATATTCGATGTCAATTGATTCTCCATCCTCAAACATCGCGATGGGAAATAAGCGTATCTCGATAGTCTGAATTTTTTATCGTTCACGATATTCCTATATTTATCGTGCTGTATTTTTCTTGCTGATCGAAGCATTATACAATAGGTTCACCCTTTTTCCGCTGTCCGGTGCTTTGCCGGTTGAAACTTCACGGTAGTCTAATTTTTGTGATAGTCTGATTTTCGTTTTGTCTTCGGATTACTTCACCGTAAATAGATGGCATGCGAACCTGTAAAACGATATATTAACGCCGACCCATTGCAGTAAATCTACGACGATAACTCGACTTAACCTTAACGGCTGTTCCCGCGAAGTAGCATCGTTCTTCCTGTCCCTTCGATGTTCGTTTACGACCTTACCGCCATTTTATTCGCCGGAAAACACTCGGGACCGATAAAAAAACGTAACGTAAATCGATGATCACTAATTTTCTTAGACTGTATATATCGTCCGCTCGACGTCTAACAAAAGAAATTTCTACGACCTTGGAACTCTGTTACGCGCTTCCGCTTCTATCACACTCACGTTTCTTTCATTTTCATCGTTCTTTTCGAAAACGCTGTTCCACAGTTCCTTGGATTTCTTTCGCTCTTTCTTAAGATTACTCTCTAAGCGCAATACATTCTAACCCAAGGTAAACTACACCTTTTAAAACTGAAGAAAATCAATTTCGATCCAGTCTCGAACGAATAATTTCACTTTTACTCGAGACGTAGTTTAGCGAAATCCTCGAACGAATACTTGGACCAATCTCTCTTCGAACTTGCCTCTATCAGCCGCGAAGTCTTTACTATCTTCTCCCCTCGACTTTAGGATCCCGATACTTTGAAGTAAGAGATTCATCGGGTATATACGAGGACGTCTAACCACGTAAAGCAAGCCCTAAATCCAGTGTATTGGACCGTGTGTAGGTGTTGCGACAGGAAATGATATCACGTCGACGTCAAACAATCAGCTGGCCCCGTGTGTACAGGGTCGAAGGATCGGGTATCTTGGGTCGGTCGGGTGTCTCTGCCCGAATCTTTATCCCTTGGATCATCCTCGAGCCCGTGGTTTTAGTGCGCTGTAAAGGTTCCGGATCCGTGACATGCTTTATATCAACGTTACAATCGTATTTCAAACGGCTGGATAGGGCTTGCCATTTCTACTCCCTGTTGGACGATGCAGCTCCTCGCGGTTCTATTCGTTTTTTTTTTCTCGCAAGCCGCTCGTCCGCGTGATCTCCTCTAAAATGTATCAACTCGTCCATATCGTTGGTGTTGTCATAAAAGTAGCTGGTAACGATAGAAGACAGCGTTTTCCCTCGACACGAAGCGTTATCATCCAATTTTCACGTATCGAACGCGAAACGACGACGTATACGATTCTGGCCGTTCCTTTACGTAAATCCAAAGCGTTGAATTTCATATAGGATTAATGGACGCTCGAAGTAGACACGAGATAATGGACGTATAACGACGCGCTTAATAAGTGATACGGTTATGCATTTTTAAGTTGTACAACGAAGCGTACTCTGTCTTACAGCGTAATAGAGATTCAATGAAGAGAAAACCGGTCTTTGGAATGTTCATTACGAATTCATGAGTACCCCCTTTATTCCGACCAAGATATAGTACGTCCCACTATGTAACCGTATTTGGGATCCTCGGATCTTATCTGGCTGAATAGAACAATCAAACGGTCGGCGGTGAATTTCGGTGCAGATTTTAACACAAAGTTTCCAACGGTCTTTTAGAGACTTTTCCTAATAAAAACTTTGGCAGCGAGTTTAGCAAGCAAGTTGATCGTTGAAAGTAGATACGTTCGAAACGTTATAAAAAGAAGAACGGTTTAATAAAAAGTCCCTCGATCGCATTGTAACCGCGTGGTGCCGTCTTGCCGGTTCATAATCAAGACGTGTTCGTGGCTACCGAGGATCTGACGGCTCGAGAAGCAATTTACCTCCGCGAAATTCGATACCGGTGTCTGCTCGTACGCGCGTTTTAATGTTCGACGCGCGAGTCGCGTAACGCACATTTTGTCCGCCATTAAGGAATCCCGCGGTCTCTTCTTCGAGTTTTGTACGCGTAGAAGCGGACGGCCACGTTCGTTCGAGGTTCATAATTCCATGGAAGTTCATAACTTCCGAGAAGCGCGTTTTGGAAGGCGGTAAACGTCAGGGCGCAAACTTGGCGCCATTAATACGAAGTCGACGCTCGTTTATACGCACCAGCGACATATGTAGTTCCCGCGTAGAGATAATAACGCAAACCACGTCAGACGCGCGATTAAATGTCCGACACGTTGTCGTATTTTTGGTCGTGCGGCCTACGAATTTCAAGAACGACCGCCTGTATTTTATCTGTGTTTCGAGAATTCTGAGACTTTCAGGCGGTAAGCTAATATAGCACCAAATCTCCTTATTGGTGGCAATGATCCAAGATTCGCATCATCCTTCATTTTCTTCGTCGTTTTTATTCTCAGCGTGGCTTTCATCTACGTGTTAAATCAAATTATACTAAAACTTCAATCTCTTCCGTCAAATCCTTCGAGCTTTTTAGTAATCCGCAAGTTTTACATAAAGTCGGCGTTGTCATTGGACATTGAATCCTCGTGAAATTACAAGTTCAATTCGTTTCCCGATCGTTGCGTAATTTCATCGGCGTTGCCGGGGCGGCAGTAAATCGGAGGACCGGCGGTCGTGCTTACGCAGGCATAAAGTTCAAGGCAACGGGGGCAAGGGAAAGCACATTTCCTTTTTCCAGGCCCGTGGAGAACGTGGCGGTTATAGGGACGCAGTCGCACGTGCCAGAGATGTCGGCTTTCTCGGGCGTTCGCCGTGGCGGGATAAAGAGAAAGTATTAGCCCGACCGTGGCGTCGCGACGACCGGGATTAATTCAGAAATTTAATTAACAAAACCGTAAGCGTTCTTTCCCTCGGTCTCGCACTCCGTTCTTCCTGTCGCCGCTGCACTCTCACAGCTTTACGCTTTCATTCGTCGGAAGTGAAAATAAGATCCACGGCGGGTTCCTCGTCCGGTCGTCGTGGCAATTAAACACGACCTGTATATCTCGTTCGAGCGTCGCGGAAACGCGTGTCTTCCGCGAACGAAGTCTAATACGAAAAATCCTTTTGGATGCCGCGTAAAATCTTTCTCGATGCGACGTAAAATCGTCCTGGCCATAAATTCGGTCCACCGGACGCAGCTGATCGCTAACTTAATTTACGATTGCTATAATAAAAGCGTCGTGGAAACGCTCGGAGAAACACGGTAGGCGTCTTGACATTGCGCGTTCCCTTGTCTTCGCTCACGGGTGCTTCTTTTTATTTATCTTGTCGTTCGAATCGATTTTATATACATAGAGTAACATAGGATAGTTTGAATCGAGCTGAACAGTTTGTCTCGTAATTCGTCAAAGTCGATGACGGACAATTTTTAATTAAGCGACTTACATTTGACGATAGACCGTTTAGCTTGTTATTTAGCTCGTCGAAAGGAAAGATCGATATCTGTTCTTTCGTCGTTATATTAGAAATATCTGGTATCTTAAAATATGCATCGAGTTTGATTATTCTATGCAAAACTCAATATCGAAGCCTTAGCGAGTCAAGTCTACCGTATCGCTATATATCTTACAGTGTGTGAGCGGTGTCGTCGTGCGAGCAAAGTACGTACAATCGAAGTCGAATATTTAGATTAAAACGCAAGCTCGTTACGTAACCGTGCAAACGAGCTTGACGGTAAATCACGTCCACTCCGTTCTCTTTACCTTCGGACCCCATCCTTCATGGGTGCTCGCTAGAAAATCGAATTCCTGAAAAAAAGCCAGCGCTCTCCTTGATTCGACCGATCGCGCTGGAAGCGTTGATTTATCGCGGCAATCTTCGGAAAGCAAACACGATCGTTCCTTCGGAAAGCGCGCTCGCGATGCTCGCAAATGAGTAAAGCGCTTCGCGGCCGCGAGATCTGTAACGAAGAATAATTGAAATGGCGTGCGAGAAAGAGTACATACAGAGAGAGAGAGAGTGAGAGACAGAGGGAGAGAGACAGAAAGAATCGTCTCTCTGTGCGAGAGTCTCGTACGGACGCTGCACGCGACCTGTACGCTCCGGGAATCTCTCGACGTTATATATCTTGGGTTACGTTCTTCCTAACGATTTTTCGATATCGGTAAGCGATGCGTTTTTATTCGCGCCACGATAGAAACGTCCGAACGTTGCAGACAATCTGCCGGATAACGCGTAACTGCCTTCCTCCTCCCCCTTTTCCCCGTCAGGTAAAATAGTTGGCCGATTTTTATGCCCTGTTCGCCGCGGTGCCGCGTTCCAAGCGGAAATTTATGAAAACGTTTATGAAGTCGTAGGTTGGCGAGCACGGGGAAAAAGAGGAATAACGGGAGAGGAGAAGGTATTCACAGCGACAATGCAACGTTACGTCCTAATCCTTCCAAATGGAAGACTTCTCGACCGTGAGCGTTGCTTTATTTTGCGTAGCGATCGTTTTGCGATGTTTCGTTTCTTTTTATTCCATCCGGTCCTTTTCGCATTCTATTTTCATTTGGCGTTTTTAACGAGTACATTAATATTTGTATCGTATAATACCGTACTGTATTGCACTGTATACGCAAATAATTATCCACTTTTACTGAAACATTCTTCTTTACATGCTACAATTTTTTATCGCGGATATTCGTCTCGGTTTCGACGAACTTTTTTCTATCGAACAAAATTTTCTTTCGAAGGCACGCTACAGAATGACCTTGCTAAACGATCGATAACGATCGATCGATCCGTACATTTTCATGGTTCTTCTCATTCAAGGACGAACGTTGGCTAATCAACGGCGCGGTTCACAGCGTAGCTCGTAACACGTTCGCGCGTTGATCCCCCTTTGACGCGCGCGAATCGATCAACGTTGCGTACGTGACGCGTGCGGGGAGTACGCTGCGTGTAACACGGCACGAAAATTCCATAACGGAACGCGAATAATCATGCGCAAAGAAACACGAATAATTCTATATCCGGTCGGTTTCGCTCTGGTGTCGGGCACGAATATCGACGGTAAAACCGTAATATACAGCCGGACGATATTTTATTTCGTCGAAAATTACGCCGAACGTGGTACCCGGGCGGCGTGTCGGACGTTAATAATTATCAAAAGTCCGTGATCTCGCTCTTTCCTTCTTTCTTTCTCTCTCGTGCCCCCTGTCTGCTGGAGAAATGTGCCGCGGCGAGCTTGGTGTCAGCTTCATTACGGCGGAGTGCTTGTCGGAAGGATTTAAATCCAGGGTCGCCTTAAATCGGGAAGGATTCTGGACAAATCAGATCGTCGTTCGCACAAGGCGACATCGTCGTCGTCTTCGTTGTCGTCGTCGTCGTCGTCGTCTTAGTAGTCGTCATCCGTCGTTTCTTCCCTTCCGTTTACGCGTCGACGAAGAGGAGGCTTGACATTAATAGTCTCGCGGCGGATAAGCCGTTTTTGAAATGACGTTCGAAGGGAATAATACATGGAGGGTCACTTCTCGGGCTCGTCTCCACCCCAGCAGGACGGACGTCCCTTTTCAAATAACGTATTCGAGGTCCTTTCCTTTTCGGCAAAGCGAAGGACCCTTCACCGAGACTTCCACCCTTACGCCGGCCGTCTCACGCTCCGCTGTGTATCTATCGGCTTGTGCGCGTATAGACGTGGCTGGACGTGACGTACAGGGTGTTCTGAAAATAAGAGATGACTCGAAAGATTAATATCAACGATCCTGTTTACGGTTTCTCTTTAGAATAGAAGCTTCGAGATACTTTCGTGGATCGTTTGTTCGAATAGCGAAATTAACTAGTTATCGAATGATCGTAATAGAGTTTCGTTCGTGTAGTGGAAACACGGTTGGTTCATTTTGCGTCTATTTTGAAAATGGCAACAGGGTTTCGAGTTACAAAGGATCGCGTTATTAAATCTACCTTTGATGTTAAAAAAAAAAAAATAATAAAAAACACGCAGCTTTTGCAGTTGGTTCACAAAAAACGCGTGTCAATCAAGTTTTTAATTATAACTCAGGCTTCAAAGGGTGTATTAATTGAATTTTGTCAGTGGACTTACTTTGTGTGTAAATAATTTCTTATAGACACGTACGTTCCTTCCGGCACGGACAGCTATCAACGTCCGCCCTTTAGCTGGAAAACAGAAATCGCGTTGTCGAGAGCACCTTGTACATAAATATCGAGGCACACGCGTGTCCCTGGTGTCGGTTTCTCTCTTTTCGATCGTCGTACTCTCGCGCAGACAACCCTTCTCTTGCACCACTTCCCTGTCACTCCCATTCTCGTTTCCCCACTTTCACAGTCTGCCTTCGTTAATTGCCTCAATTAAATCTTTGTTACAAGCGATTTAAGCCCGGCGATTTTTGGAACAGGGGACCGATAGAGGGTTTACGATACAGGCTGTCTAGCGACGCAAACGGTGTCTTTGGAGAAACAGGTTGCAGCTTAAACGTCATCTATTAGGTCGTCACACGAGTAACGAAATTCCTCTGAAAACTTAATTAAACCCAAGCCAACGGAATCCTTTACGATAGAAGATTCGTAAGTGGAGATAGAAAACTCGCGGATATAAATAAGCGTGTGTTCCCTTTTCTTTGATATACGTATCGAGAAAAGTAGAACGATTTAATATTTTAACCAGCGATACTGTAAAAGTGCCATTTTCTGGGCTAACTCTATCGTTATATATTAGGTCGTACCACTATATCTTCCATCGAGCACTAGGGAGATTTCTTGCAGTATCCTGCGGAATAACGTGGTTGTCGCAGTGTTCCCTGTATCGCGGTACGACGTAACAAAATAAATTTTAGCTTGCAGAAGTTAGGTACGGAAACAGATTTAAACAAAAGCCAGACGAGTTTCGCACATTTCCATGAAACGAAATTTATGCCGAAGCAGGAAATAGCGTTCGCTTCCACGTCGATCTATCTTTCACGGAGCGAGGCGTGGCACGAGGCGTAGCGCGAGTTGGGTCACTTTCATCGCTTTTCGATCAATCATATAGCCCCCGTTTACAAATAATGATGTTTAGCCGTGTGTAACAAAGCAAGAACCGCGGAGAGGCATTGAATTACACTGGAACAGTGTCGCGAAAACGCGTAATGACACCGCAGCTCGCACGGCCAAGCAAATTGTTTCGCAATGCGGCAAACGTGTTGTTTTCTGCGCCGTGGTATTTTCAAATCGAATTTCCCTTTGTACCGCGTTCCGGCAGGCGTTACGATAACGCGATTACGATTCACACAAGCTAACGCCCACCGGTGCTCCCCGTATCCAGACTTGTTTTTCGATTCGTCTCGCGTTACGCTGATGCAGGTAAATGATAATTTCCAGCCGCATATCCCTTAATTGAATTTATGTAAACGTATCAATCGTATCGTTATTTAAAATTAACGCGCGTATCGTATCACGGTGGCTTTGAACGCTTTGAATTTCCAATTTCGACGGGAGCAACAACGTTTCTCTGTCCGGATTATGAGCGCACTCCAAAATTCTCGTAAACAACCATATCCGCGTTTATTTGGAATTTTCATTTGAATTTTAATTTAGACGAATTTAACTTAGATCGAATAGCTCGCGATATCTACCGAATACACAAGGAATACTTTTATCTGCTACTTTAATATCGCTGTAGGCCCATATCACGTTTCATCACCGGTATTTTCCATTTATATAATTCTTTTAATTGTTTATTTCATTGTTTCTCCCATTTAATTCCATCACATTTTAAGTGAGAATTGTCGTTATAACCATCGGACGTATAACAAAAAGGCTATCACGATATGAATGAAAATTTGATTTTTCCGAACAGTCTGATAGACAAATGCGCAAGTTTATTCTCCCTGAAAATGCCTGATACGAGAAATATCTACGTACTTTATACGGGATATTTACTGGCGTATTGACCAGCGATGAGTTTACGCAACGGACCACGTCAATCGCGGTGATAGACAGCGCTTCAGGGACTTGGCGATGAGAAATCGAAAACGATGGGCCGCGCTCAGTTGCAGCCTCGTGACGGACCAACGTCCATCGTAATTGATAATTAATATTATTATGAAAATAGAAAATCGCTTGGCGATTCGTACGATGGCTAATACTACGTTGTACAACAGATGGCTTCAGTTGCGCCGCGTTACAACCAAGAACGCGAGAGATTCGGTTACAACGGGCAACGAACAATGTTGCTAATTAACAGCCGGAGTTAATTTAATTTCGCAAGAAGGGATTCTTCGTGGGTACACGCGATATCTCGAAACAATCTCTCACGTAAGCTGTTATGTTAAATAACAATTAATTAATCTACATATTCCGAGAAAAGTTACGTGTCGGTAAAAAAATCTGATGCTGACGTTGAATGTTTTGAAACGCATTGTGCTCTAAATTAAATTATACAAATGCAGTTGTTTCTAGAAACGAGATAAATATCAGATTTGTCGTGAATTTGTTCGAATAATTGCACGAGTACTTTGCACGTTGTTCGACGTATTTCGCTGTTTCGAGGTATGCGGATCCCTCTGTCACAGTTCAATTTTCTCGATTTCCTTCCTCTCGCGAAATATACCTAGTTAGATTTAAATCGCTCTATAAAAGAGACTCAAGCTGATAATTGAAGAGGAAGAATTTATAAAATGATTGGATTTGAAAGTCGAGGATCGATCGAGCTGGTCGTCGCCTAAAATTATGCGCCCGGTCACCTTAATAGCGACGGCCAATCTACAACGATTCCGTGCGATCGATTCCTTGCGTCTTTGCAAATTAACCAACGAACTGCGGCACGTCGCAGAGAAGCATGCTAATTTTTTGCCTGGCAAACGCGCGGATTCCGGTCACGTATCGTGGACGCGGTTGCGCACCGCTAACGAATTGAAAACTGGTAATTAAAGTTACCGTGACTTCTGATCGCGCGATTTCGGGCGTGCTCGCGGCCGACTGCACATTTGTTACTGACAGTTCTTGCGACCGGATCATCGGCCGGGGAAATTACAGCCGTTGGTTCCGGCTTGCGGTACGTGTACGCCCCTGTTCGAAACTCGCTTCTCCAACTTTGTTACACGCAAGAAGAAAACGAAGTTTCGACCGTTCGAACTCGATTATAAACGAGATCCTTCGTGGAAGCAACGAGATTTCTTCGCCGTCGATCGGCGAGCCAAGGCTTCCTCTCGCTAGTCTGCGTCATAACGGAGAGATTCGACGCGAACAGGAGAACAGGTGTATCGTTTATTTAACTTGCTAAAAGCTAGTATAGTTCCCATGGAGCTGGCGCGTTCTCTCCGCCTGCGAAAACTTTCGAGTTTATGCCTCGACAGCGAGAGCCGTCGTTACGACTTTGATCGCGCTTGGTCCGATGCTCACGAGGAAGACCTTGAATAGCAATACTCGAGCTGTATCTCGCGAAGCGAGACGGTGAAAAACTTATAATTACCCGCAGACACACGACGATCGCGCGACACTATACTTCTCTCGCGCTATCTACGATCCCAGCGCCGCTTACTCATTAGCGCGCGATTATCCATAAGGGTTCGTTAAGCGTCACTTTCCTCCTCCCTCGTTCGCTTTTCGCAACACGTTTCCGATTGTAAATTCGCGAGACAGCACTTTGCCGGAATGACTCGCGCTTTACGCAAAACGTAGCACTAATTGTACGCGGAATTTTTAGCCACGGATATTAGTCTCGTAAATATTTCTCTTTATCCGCGAACGTCGGAGTATCCGTGGTCGTTTATGTTTGTTGCTTAATCGCAAGACAGTCTGGACTTCGATCCCGCGACTTCTTCCCTTTTCTTCGCTTAGCCCGTCGAGAGTCTCTTTCACTTCGTGCCCGGACGATCCTCCGAGAAGATTCTCGTCGCTTGATCGTCTGTCGAAATATTCGTCGTTCTCTGCGTGGCTACTTTGTAGCAACATAACGCGAGTAGTTTCGTTAGGCGCGTAGCAAAATGGCTCGGACGTCACCTACGGCCACCTCGCACCCAGCCAGCGATTAAGGCTACTTCAAGACATTTCGATGATACATCCACTCGTCTGTTTACTGATCGGTTCGTTCTTCGAATCTTTTAACGGATTCCTCGGCACTTCGTTTTCCATGCAGCGAAAGGAAGAATGGAAATTCGTACGAATGGAAGTTCGGGTAACGTACCGAGATGGAACCGAAAGACGAGAGAACGTAGATTCATTCCGATAATAACGAAAGGAAAAGAGAAAAAAGGAGGAAGATTGGCAAGAAACTCGAAACGGTTGTGAATTAATTGCCAGTGACGAGGGGAAATTTTTTAATTGATATCGCTAATTATTACTCGACAAAGTTGCGATCGGGGGCGTGGCCGTCTTTCTGGCTACCGCGGTGGTTGCACGCTCCGCGTTCGTTAAATTGCCTGTGCGCGTACTGAAAGCCATACTTAAGGGGCCTGTGACTCGCGCTCACGCGTATCCACGTTGAAACGGGACGAAATCGCGCGCGCACACACAGGTGATACGACCACGAGTGAAGAGAAAGAGAAACGAGGCAAGAGAGAAACGGATAAGTGAAAAAAGACAGGTTAGCTGCGAGGTCTCTCGCGCCGGTGTGCGAAACAAAGGAAGAAAAGAGCCACGGATTCGCCTTTTGTGCTCGCGTCGCATTAAAGGGTCACGCATTCACCGGGCGGGACTTCGACCCCTTCGTCGTCTAATTGTTACTTAGTTTTAATTGCCGTCGGCTGTGTTTTGCATAAGTGGCTACGCTGGCCCGTTTGTTTTTGCGCTTGACGGGTGAACGAAGAAAGGGCAGCGACGGGGAATCAGGATCTTCGCGCCTGCCTCGCGTGGACGTGGATTAAATTGAATTAATTTCGGTCTCTCGTTCCGCGCGCGCGCGCCGCGAAACGCCTCGAGGCCAAATAATTAATTAACGCCTTACATGACGGCTGATAAGTAAATCTTTTTAAGCGGAGGATTTGCATGCAATCGGTTGACGATTAAGGGATTTAGGTATCGCTTGCCGTGAACGTGCTTCGATTAACACACAGCAACGGTATGTGTTATTTCGTGAATGGCTCGTTTTCTATTTGGTAATTGCGTATTGAATCGTTCGATGGACGTCGTCGAGGTTAAAGTTGTCGACGTTTAAAAGTATTTTGTATCGAAGAAATCAAAATGCGAATGAGAAGTACGCAACGCGAGGGAAGAAGTAATTAAACGTTTGTAAAAGAATTACAAAGGATCGAGCCCGTTTCTACGAAAGATTACGATTTGATCGCTTTGATCGTACTGATACAGTTATAACGGTAATGGTAAAACAAAAATTGAGAAAATGATCTTGTTTCGTAATTAGCGATTAGCGTAGGAAAATGAACGAAGCAAAGGAAAGGTTAAAAATATCGACGCTTGCGATCTGGCACTTGCCACGGAAGCTACGAAACGACAGACAACGATTGGCGGAATAAATTTTTCATTTGCCAGGTATATTACCCTCTTCCGTTTTCGAAAGCATAAATATTCGCGAGCATCCCGTCTGCTACTGTGAATTTGTACTTGCCCGCGGTGCTATCTGCTAATCGATAGATTTGAAAGTCATGGCACGGCGGCCATTTGAATTTCAGATTCGAGATCGGGAGCAATATGACAACCTTAGTGGTAGTTTAGTCTCAAACGTTCCCTTAAGCTGTTAGACGAGTGGAGGAGAGGGACAGAGAGAAGACCTCGACAAAGGAAACGGGAAGGAAGACGAAGGAGGGCTACGTTGTCGTAGATTAATACAGTTTTCTTTCTCTTTTTTCTTTTTTTTTTTTAACGGCCGAAGAAAAAGAGCCGAGGAAGGGGTGGGTGAAAGCTCGTATATCATGCGACGCTTGTCCTAACGACTCTGGAAGTTCGTCGATGCTACCGTGTAGAAGAAAGCTTCGGTTAGGGTCATCAAAAACGGACGAAAGTATCGTTGAAATTAAGAAGTGGGACGGTTCGATTAAGAGAAGAGGGAAGGAAAAGGAAGAGGAAAGAGAGGGAAGAGAGACGGTGGCACGCGGCTGAACGAGAATAAGGGGAGATTGAGCGCACAAAAGAAGAATTTTGCATGTCTGATTACTTACGGTAAAGGGTCTTTGTGACTTGGAGGTTCCTTCGCGGAAAAACTATTGACGTTCTAGAATGGTTTTATCAGTCGATCGAAGAATCCTATTTCTTCCCCTTTCTCTTTTTTCTCTCTCTCCTTTACTCTTTCGTTTTTTCCTCTCCCTTTAATTCTCCGTCGAAAGCGTAGAGAGAAGGAAACAATGAAAGTATTACGAGAGAAGAAACGTTCGCGTTTGCGATTCCGTGCATTATCCATTCTCTTGATGGTATTCCGCCTAATGAACCGTAATAACACACGTTTCTTATACGGCAAACGATCCAGCGACGTTGTTGGCGATTGAGCATAAGTGTATCAGGGGAAAAAATCTAGTTAGCGGTAATATCGTGATCGCAATGAAACGATCGCGAAGATACCTGGTGCGCATAGAGGTAGAGAAGGATCGCGCGCCGCTTTTTTCCTCGGCTCCAGGGCAGAAACGAAGGGGGATAAGTAGAGGAGGGGAAGACGAGAAAAAGGCGTCAGTCGTGAGAGGGCACATCAGTGGGACCCATGAAATAATAATGGTATATATAAAGTGTAATTTAGCTAAACGTATGCAGCGTTGTATTGAAGCTCGACTTGGAACTCAGGGCTGTGCCTAGTCGCGTTACTTTCGTGGCGGTCGTGCGAGCGCGCGTGTATGCGCTCTTCGTATGTTGCAGCGAATCAGCCGTTTCGAATTCGTTTACACGGGGCGGTGATCCTCTTCGTCCTCGTGTTTGATACACGCTCCACCGCACTAACATACGGTATCCTGTAATAATTCTGGAAAACAATGGACAGTTAGTAGGTGGTGCGAGTTCTAACGAGATTAGTCGGCGCGCGGTAATTGAGCGATTGCTTGTTCGTGAACGAGAATAAGTGTGGTTATCCGGCGGCAGATCGAGCGTCTTGCAACGACCACTTTGGCTCGTTGAGCGTACCGTGTGTACGAGTTACCTGCGCGAACAATAGACGCGCCCGTATAATACTATCATAAATTCTATTATCCTCGATGCCGCTATTTGTCACGTGGGATCGTCCAAGGTAGACCGGAGGTTCGACGAAATGCCACCGAGGAGATGGGCGTGTGACGATTTTGTTCTGTCTCTTCTGGAAAAATCTTCTTTCCTGCCCAACGAAGACAAAACGAAGCCGGTGAAATTTGCTCGACGACGAACCAGGGATCCAGCACGGGTACCTCGCGAAATTATACGTCGTCCATTCAGAAAACTAAGCACGCGTGAAATTCGAATCGCGCGAAATCGGCGGAGCGTGCTGGTAACGCGAAATTCCTGGCCGCATCTGGTGCCCCGCGAAGAAGTGACATTTTCGGGATCCGATGGGCCCATCCCTGAGTTATGCCACGAGATGGATAGCCTGGGGCCTGCGGTGAGTAAATTACAAGGTAAGACGGAACGCCGACTGCCCCTCTCCTCTACCGCCGGCCACTCTTCTTCTTTTCGTACCCGCTCTTTCTCCACTGGGTCCGGGCATCCTCGTTGCTCTCGTTCGATCCTCGAGCCAAGCACCTACTCTCTACCTCCATCGACTGGACCGACTGGCGAGGGGCTTCGCGGCCCCGAACATCCCACGAGCATCCGACACTTTGGGTCCTGCTATGATACACCTTTGGCGTGGCTACCGTACTGCGAGATACTCGCTGCCTTCTTTCCTCATCCTTTCACCTCTTCGCTCTCCTCCTTTCCGGTTGGCCTCTTCCTTCTGAATTCTACCTTCCTCATCGTCTCAATTTTTTTCTCTTTTCTTTTTTTACCTTTATATCCCTCCTTCTTCGACTCTTCTCTCTTTCTCTTCTCGTCTTTCGTTCTTGCTCTAGCATCGGTCCGTTTTGCTCCGCTTTTTTGCTGCTCTAAATCTCCCGATCATTGGTCTCTCTCTCTCTCGCTGTACATTTTTTTACTTTTCGTTTCTGTCCCATATTTTTTTTTTTTTTTGTTGTTGACAGAGGATTCGTTCATTTTTTCCCGTTGAAAATTCTATTATTGTTATCGGTAAAACTCGATCAGTCATGAAAATTCCACTTTGGTACGTAGTATCGAGCGTGCTTTTATTTTCCGTCGACCGAACTAAGAGAATTAAACGCACGAAACACACTGCTGTTGCGACGTTGAAAACGCGTCGCAATCCATAGCCTGGTAATTCACCATTGGAGAGACGTTGTTTTCATTGCGGCTTTTTGTTATACCGGCACAGCGGAGAGGATCCTCTCGAACTCGCAGCTCTGAAAATTGTAATTCCAGGATACGACTGGGTGCAGCGGCGGCGGGTAGACGCGAAGATATGCGCGAATCTGTACGTGGAAATTGCGACGATGCAAATCTCGTTTCTGGCACGTAGTTGAGCGGCGTAAAGGGCTTAGTGTGGCGGAGCGGTTGACTGGTGCGAATGCAATTAACCCTTAACTGGTAATGTGAAATTTTGATGCAGTTGCGTATAATTTGGTTAATTAAGAAACTCGTTTATTTATGGAGAGACAGGAGGATGTGGGAAAACAGGAGCGTGTCACGGTTTAACACGGACATCCATCCGCGGCATTCGAATGCGTTCTACTAACCCCAGTCTCGCGGCCTTTAAAGAGATCTATTTTATTTTAGGAAACCAGTTATCCCGCGCGGAATAGTTTTCCTCCCCTCCTTCAACTCGGTTCGCGTACTTTTTCATTGTGCTCAGCCCGCTCGCTCCGGCCAAATGGAAAAGTTAATGGAATTGAGCGATGTATATGTATCGGATTTCGATGAAGTTTTAATAACCGCTTGGTAATGAAATTTTCAATTGGTTCATGATAAAAAGAGGGAGATCCTGACGTGCAGGACCGCGCGACCAGCGACAACGTAGGCTCGTTAATCACGCGCTTGGCTTCTCAGGAATTCATGAGCTTTCCTATTACGTAGCGATCGTTCGCAAGGAAAAACACCGGCTCGCTATACGCCGTAGAAATCTTATTTTCTCGTTGTACGTGCGCGTGACGGTTCGATCTCGAGTAAACCGTACAAAGCTGAACGCATCAATTTTCCCTCTCTCCTTTCCGCTTTGCTCGATTTGAAAGTGTTCCAGCGGTATTCGCAATGCAACTACATACATCGGATAATTTTCTGATTGCGATCCTCGATTGCTGAAACCTCGTTCCCTATCCGCTTCCCTCTCACTTATTTACCGATCAATCGCCGATTAAGCCGAATATCGAACGGCAATCGCGCTACACGCGCGTAGAACCCACCGAGCAGCCTATCCTCTACGTGTACGGTAAAAAAAAAAATGTCCGAATAATTAATGGCCATCGCGAACCGATATCGACAACATATGTGACCGCCGCTATCGAGGCAAATCTGTGGCGACACATGCGTGGAAAATCCGTTGAGCCACTCGGGGGATGCGTGACATCTGTCCTCACTTTGCCCATTCTAATGCACGCATTGCACCATTCGACAGCGTTATGGTTGATGTCTTCATGTCGCCCACTCTTCGCAGCCACGTGTTCCAACGACGAATATCATCGTGTTAAGAGCATTTATATGCCGTGCCAGATAATTCCATGATCGTTCGTATGATCTATAAATTAGTCAATTTTCCGTTATTCAAACGATCTTTGGAAAAGTCTGGACACTGTATGACGGGAGAAATGATTTTCACGTTCTCGTGTATTTCATAGATTTTTCAGTCGATTAGGTAGGTATTCGCGTCAGAAAATGTGGAAGTATAGCAATAGCGGCACACCGTGGAGGATGTTGCTCGTCTGTACGGTTGGTTTACGCGAACAGGAAGGAATCGCGATAAGAATACTCGCCGAAAGTCGTTTCCGTTTCGAGGGACAACGCGGGAAATCGTTGCAGAACGAACAAAAAGGAAAGCTAATGAGCCGCTGCCTCGGCTATTCCTCACGCTGCCGCGGGAAATTATTTGCCATTTCTGATAAGTACCGTTGAACTTTCGAGTCCGCGCGAAAGACGAAGCGAAGCGAGATGCAAGAAACACGAATTTATTCGTCCTAGAAATCTTAATGAAAAACGTGCAAAATGTCTTTAAAAAGAAATAAAAAAGTAACAGTGCAAATATCATGCATTCTCGTCAAGACATTCTACTCGAAATACAAAGGACAAAAATAATTTAACAGCTGTGTAAATTGAGCTACAACTACTGAATTATATCGCTATATGTTACCAGCTAAAAATCTCGTCGTTTCTGAATATAAAGCAACGATACGATATTCATCGACTATTTCTTCAATCATTTTCGTTTATCGTAATTGAATTTAAAAGGACTCTCCCGTACAACAAAACTCGAGCTGATGCTTCGATGCAATTAAATTTTAAAGAGGATTTGACACGCGGCAAAGAGGGTAAACTCGTGAGATTCTTAAAATAATTCGGACTCGGTATTTTCGTGGATGCGCGTGTGTATCAGCCAGCCGAATAGAATTTATTTGCTCAAACTTCATCGACTCGCGCGAACACAAGTATTTCGACGCCCACAAGTGGGCGCGAGTCCGCGGCATTACAGGCTGCGCCTCGCTTCGCCGAAGGTCACAAATTCCAATAGCTCTTGTGCGGTTTGTACCGACGCTGCAGATTGCCACGGGTTTATGAATCATTCGCGCCGCTTTTGAAACGAGCCCGACCATCATCGAGCTCTCCATTCCGCGTTATTTCGTTCCAGAGCAATTCTGTTGTCGATAATTACGTCGGATAATCAGCTCCTTTTTCATAGTTACCGTTTCACGATTCAAACTTCCCACTTACCTCGAAATTTTGAAAATTTACATTCGAATGTCCCGAGTTTAAATCTGAATATGTATCTTTAAATGGTAAAGAGCCGGGACAAAAGGGAAAGTAGAATGCACAACGGAGATTCGGAATAGACGGTGAGAAATAATATTGGAATTCGAATCGTAGCGAATAGAATTTAAAGACGCGACTATTATTCCGTAAGATTCGATAATCTTCCAATCGCGTGCAATATTGTAACTAATGCAAGAACGAATTCGCATAATCATTGAGAACGCTCAAGGACCAGAAATAGAACTTTACGATAAGAATATTTCATTTTTTGAAGTTGCATACGCTTAGCAGAAGGAATTTGATTTAAAATTTCAACAAAATTCCATATATATTCGTTAATAACGCTCTCAGTTTCATTGTTTCAATTCTGACGCTTCAACTCGATACAACGAATGTACGAATTGCAGTAGAGGCAACGAATGTTTAGACAGCGTTCTTAGAAAGCGTGTACGTTCTCTGAATGATTTGCATTACTCGAAAGCTATTTCGACTTGAAACGTTTTTTTCCTGCACGCCAGTGTCTGGAAACTCGAAGCGAGACAGAAGAAGAGGGGGGCAGAGACGGTTTATTTCAATTCAATATCGTCGGAATGCTCGGGTAAACTTTGTGAAGTACGTACGGCAACATCGTGGCTTGCGGTTACGTTTGTACACGGCTGAAGAAGGGACAGAAGAGATACAAGGCAGAAGGGGAATTCGGCAACGTCAGCATGATAGTGCAAGGTGACGATGCTCGTTGCGTATGGATTGCCAATGGGGTGTCTACGTGTATACAAGAAAAGTGAGGTCATTTTTCTAATTCAATAAGACCGATGACATCTACAAAATTGGCAAAGCGGTTCACGGTGACGATTTTGGTTACATTTCCTTTCTGTTTCATTCGTCACTGTCTGCTTATTTCAACTATCGAGGGAAATCGACATTATGTTGGGAGAATGTGTTTTAGCTAAAATCATATTTCCCAGTTTCTCCTTGTTTTCTTTCTTCTTTTTTTTTTTTTTGTTGATCGTGTTTCACTCATCGTGGAAGAGAATATCCTTTTAAGGAAGGATGAATTTGGACTGCCGCAGCTGTGATGTTCGTAAAAAATATTTAATAACTCTATTCGCGGTGGACACCGTCTACAGGGGGAAGGTTCCATCGCCTCGATTCGACGGTTTCAATTACGTGACATCACTTTGTACCCTTGCGACCGGTGCTACGTTCCTTCTGATAGACTGCCTTTTGTCCACGATGAGAAAGAAACGCGGTGTCGCGTGAAGCGGAAGGTCGCAGATTGGCCACCGTCCGGAATTTCGTTCGACAAGTCACCGGAAAGTTAGCCAAGTGTAACCTGGCTTCGACTCTTAGAGCGGTACGTCGAAAAAATTATTTTTGCAGAAACTCCGTTCACTTATCTATAAATCTTTGTTACTTGCATCGACGATGTTTAATCTCGAGTTACTCGAAGAACTATTCTCTTGCTTCGCTTCGACAAATAAATTTTCCATCATCGATCCCCAATCTCCGACCGCCGAAAGAAAAGAAATAGAACAAGCATCGTTTAAATTACTTTTCTATTCGTTAATCGCGCTCGACTGATTTATCAGTCTATTGAAAAAAAGCTAACAAAGCCACGCTACCGGTAAACACAGCCCGCCGCTGATAAACGCCCGCCACGAGGGGAGGGTTATTGCGGGCTTGCCAATAAAATAGTTGTTCCACGGGGGATGAATGGCCCAGACCGCAAAGTTAACTACTAGCCCGAGTGTCCCCCGCGCGGAAACTATCAGGGAACAATTCTGCAGCCACCTCCGAGCAACGGGTACCTGCGAAAGAGGACGAGGAGGTTAACGCGCTCGAGTAGAATGACGACGGTTCGTTGAGTTTCAAGTGGCTAGGAGAGACCTTACGGAAAGAGAAAGGAATAGCGAGCGAAATCGGAAGAGCTGGGGGTGGTGGTGGGAGGCAGGGGGTCGGGGATGCATAGGGGATGGTCGGAAACGGTTAGGAGGGTTACTCGAGCCCTATTATCGGGAAATTAAAGGCAGTAACTCATCTTGCGACGACTTCTATTAGACTTTCCCTTGGCCAGGCCCGGTCGATATTACTTTCGATATGAACGAGCCACAAAATTAATATCCACAATGCACTGGCAATTATGAACGGCCTTTATACCTCGTCTACCACTTCTACCTCGTCCCTTTGTCCTAGCTTTGTTCAAGAGCATCTCTCTGGTATTTAAACGATATTTCTAAGATAGCGCTGTTAGTACGTATGGGACGTTGAAGTAAGATTTTGCTATACGTTGTGTTCATTCAGGATAGATTTTTCTGATCAAACGACAAAATGTTTGGTTTAAACTAGCGTACTTTGGTGTTTGATGATATTCTACGAAGAAAAGCACGTTGTTTAACGCGTGGGTAATTATTGCGCGAAGAATAGGTAATAACTATCAGGCGCAGCGATTACGAAACTATTAAGAGAAATGTGTTCGGTAGTACATCGTGCGCCGCCTGTGCACCGAAGTCGTTCACGACCGGTATTATCGGGCCATTAGTACAAGCGCATAAATATGTTGGGGTCCGACCCTGAACATCATCGCGAGCCAGCGATAGAACATTAACGACGCCCTTCGTGGTCGCTAATGAAACATACGTCCAGCCCTCGCAAACAATTAGAGACGATGCTTCGACGTGAATCGTATATTCTAAAATGTTGCGCGTGTAAGTAAACACTGCGAAACAAGATTTAATAAATCCTTTATATTCCGTCCGAGTTAAAGAAGAAACACGGAATTAAAATGAAACGTAACGGTTTCAACGTTTACCAGGATAACGCGAGTGTTAGACTTTTTTTCAGCTTGTTGACGAAACTCGCGAGACCGAGAGACGACGAGGTCTGGCTTTAATTCCCTTGCCACTTTGCCGGGTGTTCCGTATCCGGTTGGAGCCGTCGTGGCCAGGGTTCGAGTAAACAAGGACACAGTCCGGATTACCGAAATGGGATTGGCGACGTCGGCCGGGTTACCTGCGTGGCAATGCGCGAAAGCCGTATAACGGGCTGAACAATTAGACAAAGTCGGACTAATGGTCGAGTGTCTATGAAACGGTCGTTGGAATCGCATCAGCAAAAATATATTTTAAAGTTTCACGGGACAGGGCCAATTACGCGTAATTCGCTTGAACGGAGTTGTCGCGCGTTCTCATCGTGCATTTTCCAACACCTCGACGGCTGTCTCTTCGAAACCCATCCCTCACCCGCATAGCCAAACTCCGTTCCTCTTCTTCCTGCGTTCTGTTAACGGCTAATCCTCTTTCTCTCGTCGCCGACCCACTCCCACCCCCTTCGTTTACCACTCTCTCCCCCGAGTGACTCTGTTTCCGCGTTTCGTGGAGGACGCAACGATGTTAGCTCACCTTCCTAATCGTTTTAACTCACTCACACGCGGCCGCGTTCGCGCCACATCCACGCCAGCCGAAAATCATTACAACGGCGCGAAACTGTTCGTTTTCGCCAGGTTTGCGTTTGCACGTTCGCGCGTTTGCACAAGCCCCGTCTCACGCGACGCCAGCCGGAGCTTCTCTGTCGTTGTTACGAACTACGGCTATGTGTACGAACGCAACTATGCACGAGCGTGTATACGCGCGAGTGTGTACGTGGAACGCTCGCCCGCGTTTCCTAAGCGTGTGGGTGGGTGGCTGGTTTCTGTATGGAACGATGGAAAGCGTCGCTGCTGCAGCCCTTTCTCCGCACGGTCCTTTTATCACGCCGAAGTTGCGGAAGCTAGCGAGCACGACGTCGACGACGACGGCGTAACGAGTTGCCAGCGACGCCGGTGTTGCAACGGCGTCGAGTATCGCGTGCGCGGGATAGAGATTGAAAATTATACAGTTTGCTGACACGAATGCGTCGCGTCCTCTCCTACTCGCGCGCCTCTCTGTATTCCGATGTACGTTAAAAGAATGTTTATTTTCGAATTGTACGAACCGGTTTACGACGCGATGGAAATCTTCCGCTCGGACGAGTCGATTCTTTCGGATGTCGCGAGTTCAACTTCCCGTACAACTGTACGAACCCGGAGTTCTTTGTGTTTAGGATACTCTCGACGATATTCGCTCTCATCCTTTCGTTTAACGTGCACACTGCATATATCATACTCGCGGTATCATAAATAAACGCATAATACTATCAGTTACAAATGCTCGTCACGGTTCGACGATCGTGATCGCCGAACTAGAGAACTATCGATTTCCCGCTGGTAGCGAGAAACTCGCTCTAGGTAGCTGAAGCATAATTTTCAACGCGAAGCTCGATCATTCGTTTCTTCGTGACGCGTAACGAGAACGTATCGGGGGCGGAGAGACAAACAATGAACGGGCATTTACATCGATTTCGTTTCTCGTCGTTTCGGGGATGATTTTGCGTGCGGTGATGGTAACATATTGGCCGGGACGGTCGTCTAATATCGAGGCACGCGGCCGAGATGTATGTTCGCGTTCACACGGAGGCATATGCCCGATCTCATCGATTCGTCATGATCAGCAGCTACTTCACAGTGTGGTCTCTCCCTCCACTTGCCGTTCGTTCGCTTTCCTCCCATGGAAAATGCCGCGTTGATTAAATCTATTTTGGGTAATCGACGATACATGAGCGATAGGCCTTTCACATTGCTAGGGGGAACATGGAATCGTGACAACGTGTCGAGAAAACGAAGGTTAAGGTGCCACTCATCCCTGGAAGTACTTTGTCCGTCTGTTCCTTCCGTTGCTCCTTATTGAGACTCGTTCGTTCTTGCTCAAGCATCCGGAACATTCGAGGAGTCATCTTTCTATTAATGACACGAAACGGAAAGTGTCGCTCGAAAAGTTAATTCTGCGGAAGTGACAATTAATCTATCGGATATATGCGAAATCTTTACATCGTTTAAATACTTTACACACTGTTATAGAGATTATTTCACTTAAATTGCTCATTTAAGTTGTTTCCGCCGCTATCGAAGGGAAGAAAGAACTACTATGAGTTTGTACGGTTATCGCGTATTGTTTAAATCGTATTATACAATATATTACAGTAGGACGTGATATATTTCTCCCGCGGAGCCTCCTATCTCTTATATTATCCTCACGTAGAGTGTAATCGGATGCGGCATTGTTGCAACGCCGGAATATTCTTCGTATTTAATGTACGCTATATTCGAACGGAGTTTTCATTGTTCCTCGGCGTTGAATCATTCGGAACTGGTATTCTTCGCAGCTACTTTCCTGAGTAGATACAAAGTTGTCGGCAATAACGGATATTGCGATGCGGCTCGTCCAATGAAACGATCATTTCAAGCTCGCAAAGGTAAGGCTTTTAGCCAGCAAGTTCCTTCAGCTGGTTTTACCGTTTCCTCTTAGTTCTCGCAGGAAACGATTAACGCCTATTGCAGGACGATCAACGGTCCTTTTCTTTCTTCGTTCGAATGCACGTCGAGTTTCGTCGAACTTTATATTAACGTACATTCGTCGCGTTTTATATACCAAATTTTCGATCGAATTATCTTACTCATCATAGTTGAGTTTGATTAAATTTTGTCGAACGATCGGCTTTTGGTAAAGGAAAAGTTTGCTTATTAATCCTGCGGTTATCGAATATCTGTTTTATTTCGTGTTCGCTTCTATCTCGACCATTTCAGTCGCGCGCCTCCGTAAACGTCCTATATAAATCCTACCGATTGCTAAGAATGCGTCCTTGCTTCTGGCACGCATCCACTCCGTTATCCGGAATTGACCGGCTATTCTATTCGTTCGAATCGTCGACAATCCGCTCTATCGCTAAAACTTGCCATACGGAATAGGCTCGAGCCAAAGATAGAAGGGACGCTGATCGCTGGTTCTCAAATTATAGATCTCAGGGTTCTAGTACTTTTACGAAAAGCAAACAAAATTACGTGATGTATTGGAAATTGATGTTTGCGAAATGAATGGTAAAAGACACTGTACGAAGGACTGGAGAGAAAGCTGGTACGAATAACAAAGTTTTTAACTTGAGGAAACTGTGCAAAGGGTTAAAGATCTAACAGGGATATCGTCTAAATATCTGAAATGAAACGAAATGTTTAATCATTAAAGCGTTTTGGTATACATAGCCATTAAGGTTTTGAAATTCGTAATAAAATCCTGTAGATAAATTTTCGATTACCTTCGTTCGTAATTTACGCCTATTTTTTGGATTTCGGTTTGAGAACCATCGTTATAGGTGACGCCGAAGGAGGGTTGCGTTGCCAGCGTCGTTTGGCGTAGGTATCTAAATCCCGGAGATACGATGATTGGCTCGATCGGTACGAACAATGTACCCATGACCTGGCTAGTGATGCAGCTAGATCATTCCATATTACCCTGTGGGCGCGGTGATTCTCGGGCGCAGTCTTAGCTGTTGTTTTGCATGCGCGCACGTGTGGATCCTCCCTTAATAGTAAATGCGACGATCGTTGCATACATATGGATACAGAAGCACTCGAGGCTGTGGCGAAGACTTCATAGATCAAGGGGACGAGTAATAGGTTTTGAAGCATAAATTCAACGTTTGATATTTTATTATCGACTATTCCGCGAGAATTCACTGCACGATCTAGGCCACGGATACTTTAACGTTGAGAGACTGCACTCTATAAACTAAGGGATAATCGATAGCTATCGCTTAGATCGTCAACTCTTCGACTATCGTAAGACGATAATTGTAATTCGTTCGTAATAATTATCCGTTGTTCTATCCAGACATTTAATACCTCGTTCCGCTACGAGTCTTCAATTATATCCTCAAATAACATCAGCCTTTACGGGTGAAATAAATCCACGAACGCACGATGTACGCGTATGTAAATTCTTCGTTTTCTGTACCTCTATAGCCGTATAATAACTTCCACTGTGTAGCCAGATCCTATCATTAAAACATTATGTAGTAGTGCGGATTGAAAGAGCGACAGCTAGTACCGCGTGCAACGTTTAAATATGGAGGCAAGCAACGACTCTGAAATATGCTTCACGCAAGTCTAGCGAATCTTTCGATAGCTTGTTTTTCGCGATTGTGAGCAATGTCGTAAGTACCGACAATGGATACTACATAACCTTGTAAAAAGGGAAGAGGCCGAAGGTTAGGATCAAGATAAAAGCGAAGTTTCTACGACTGGAAATACGATCGATAGATTCCAAGAATATCAGGCACCCTCAGGGTAAAACGATTTTTCAATTTCTAGAATATCTTAATATTCTACAACCATATGACAAAAATCTGGAAACGATAGTGTCGGGAGGATACCTTTTGAAACTTCTTCCCTTTATCTATCTGTATTATTTATTATTTATCTATCTATATTAAGTCTTGGACTTCTTACCTTCTCAAATTTCTCTCTATTTGATCGTTCAACCACCTTGAACGCGTAGATGTTTTGACATTTGACCAAATTTACGACCCTATAACACCGTATACACAACTATACACGCAAGACGAGCAAAGTGCAACGGATACTCTGGCCGAGTGAAATGATGTCCTGGTCTTGGTTGACACGTGTCGTAAGCCGATCCTTGCCAGTATGCAGGATCATTATCTTGTACAAGCACGTATCACGTGTACAGTCGCGGCCGGACGTCTAGATTTGCAGGTATATACGGTACAGGCGCAATTACTGTTGCCAGTTTGACACGTATCGACTTTATGCTTCACTGAAAACGATCGTGCCAGATCCTGTTTATAGTGCCGTTACCGTAGAACGACGATATGTCGTGCGCTCGTAAGTGTTGCGGATCGCCAGGCCCTTGGCTCGGTGCACCTCGCTGCCTGCAGACGGCTACGATTAATCGTGAGAAAGATATTTCGCCAATTAAGATAACCGTATTATTTCTCAGGGCACGTGCTTTCTACAAGTTACGTGAAAACTGATCGCCTGATTGACAAGCGATCGGATACCTTTGGCGTGGAAAAGAACGGAGGAAATATTAGCGCGGTGGAAATTACCAGAGCTTGTTGCAGCTAGCGGTGGCGAAACGTTTCGATGGAAATTGGTCGAATGGTTGGAACGGTACATAGTTTTCTTCGGCTAACTAGAAGCTTGTTTGCTGCTAACAGTGTAATTGTTACATGGTTAATACGTTGCACGGTTGATATATGATGTTGACGTTTCCACTCGGGGATTGAACTACATAGCTAGTTAATAGTAATTTTCAGTTGATCCCATGTTTAACAGTTGATCCCATGTTTAACCGTATAAACACGCTCGGTTGGTAAATATAGAATCGCGTTCAATGTAACGCGTCGTAAGCGAATAGGTATACGTTGGTACAATTTAGCGGTATGAAAGCGTGAATGAAAATACTCGTTGGTAATTGGTAGCAAGATAAAAAACAACAGTGCGATGTACCTGATCGAAGGAATCTAAATTACAGTGTCGGTGGCGAAGCGTCAACTTGGGCTGTTCGGTTCACCGAGATACCATATTTGGCACCACAAACACTGGTTAGGGTCACTGAGGGTTTGTTTTCACCAGGGAGATAGGGACAAATTGCCGCGGGTGTACCGCACCCGGTATACACCGTGTTTTTTTTTTACAAATTGCCCGCGAATAACCTTCAATTCTCGGCGGCGTTAAAAATTTCACCTGCACCGCGAGTACTATCGTTTCAATTTCCCTCCCAACCCTCGGTTTTTATTCGGTTCACGGCAATTCCGAGTTATTGTCAACTCTGGCCAATTTCCATTCGACGAATTTTTTTCGGGGCCACTCCCACCTACCGAGGCTCTCTCGTAAAAATACACGCTCGGCCACGATTGTTTAACACTATCGAGGTACAATTTCGTTCGATAAACTTTGACCACGTTCTCGAAAATAACACGGTGTCAATGGGATCTTTTCATCCTTTTATCGATTCGATTTGTGTTTTTTTTTTTACACCGACGTATATCTGTATATCTTCGAACGAACGATGTAATTACGATTTTCCTGAATGCTGTGTCGCTCGGTACACTAACGATGTGGTCTGGGTGCTTTCGCCTTTACAGCGGCAACGGATGCGTCTACTCTCTATTGGCGTCATAGAAATGGTTGAGTTAGGTAGGCAGAGACAAGCAAATGGGCACGCGCACCAGGGGTGAACTCTGACTCACCCTACGCAACCCAGGGATGTAGTCTGCAGCCACCCCCCAATGGCTTTGCTGCCCCGAGCTACGCACGCAATTACCATCCCTGATTGGATTAGGCAGCGTCTTGATTTGAGCCCAGCGTCGACAATCTCACCCATCCGTGTCTGTCTTGTCTCCAAGAGCTACTAGGATTGGGTAAAATAACTGAAAACAACTGGAAAATATTTCCCTCCGCCAGAAAATGTTCTTCGCGAACCTAACGATCGTTTCATCTCTATACTATGGGGAATATCTTCGCGCGAAGAAAGAAATATTTGAGAAAACTGCGTTGAAAGGAAATTTCTACAAAAGAATTAAAGAAAAAAATTGAGGCAGTACTCTATCAACGAAAACAGTAAAGCCGTTTTTTATTGGATTCTCCACCGAGCAATTTAAACTTTCCGCGACAAGTCACGAGATAATTCCGTTAAATCTTGCATTTAATCACCGCGAGCGTTGGCGGATCGAGTGGCTGACAAGCGTCATTCATCTACACGCAGGCCCCTTTCATCGATGTAATCAGAAATAAACAGAGCTCTCCCCTTTCTCTGGCCAAAATAGAGCGTCAAGGGGTGGCTGGCGAATTATTCAAAACGTCTTCGTGAGCACCCTATCAATTCAATTTAAATCGTCGACCTCGTTCCGCGCGGTTGTTTCTAATCCTCTCGGAGTTTGCCTCGTGACGCTTGATTTTTTCGAGACACGCCAGTTGATTGGTAAAAATATCGACAAACCTAACGAAGGGCGGCGCGATTACAGAGGGACGAGAAGTGGTGGCCGTGACCACTTTCTTCTTTTTGCATTCTCCGTAGCGGATCAACGCTTTATCCGATTGAGAAAATATTATGATAATAATTTTGAAAGTTTGTGAAAATATTATGACCGAAGTTTTTAAACCAATTGAGTCGAACGTTATTAGTTCGAGCTTTTACGCTTGGCAGTAATCGTTTTCAATTAATTCTCGTAATCGCTGGATCGTACGGGTTCGAGTAAAAATGCCCGTCTTTACGCACCGCGTCGCGAAATTACACGTCGTTCTACTAAAAATGAGATTATTAAGGAGCCGGCCGGCAAGACGGTTTTGGTATCGGCGCGTCGATGAACCTTACTCGCCGTTTGAATTGGTAATTTCCCTCCCCTTACAAGGCGCATCGTGGCACTAGAGGGGGTGGAAACGTCGGAGTAAAAAACGTGGAGAAAATATGGTCGATACCCTGAAGCTTGGCTGACCCTTCCGTTATATGGCGTTTGAAAAATTCTGCTTGGAAAATGCGTTTTCCTCTGTGAAAAGAGAGAAATTATTTCTGACTTGTTGATAATCGATGATTGTTAAAATATATTGTATCGCGTAGGTTAAATGTTGAGAGCAAATGTTTCCATAATGTACGCCACTTAAATACGGACTAGAATTAACGAACAAGTAAGATTATTATCACCAAATTCCATTTCTAATTGAATAAACCAAAATTGGAGTAATTCGGGACGATCTAATCGAATAATCGAATAATCCAAGTTCTATTCACGAAGAGAAATCGGCTTGTGAGGTATGCATCTCGCTATTTAGCTCGGAAGATTACGATACGTGTACGCGACGGACGTCTTTAACGAGAGATGTATAGATCGACGATGATCCTCGGAGCAAGTGCTTGTAAAATCGACAATTCGCAAGGACGGGAATATTTTGTTATATAAAAAAGCAGTGTCGAGACGGAAAGTAAGCGAGCAAGCGGAGAGGAACGAAGCGATCGTCGTGCGTTACATACTGATAGAAAAGAAAGACGAATGATGTTGCAGGATGGCTAGACCCCAAATCTGTTCGGGATTTGGCAGGACCAGAACTTAAAACGAAGCTCACGTTCCCTATTGGTAAAGGACGATGGGCACGCTTCTCTGGCAGCCGCCTAAAGCGCTAAGAAACGTACTCACGTACGAATTTCCTTTTCTCTTTCCCGCCGGGGATAGCCGGACTACTTTTGATTCGCCTTATATTACTACGTTTATTGATTGATCGGGACGTCAAAATTGCTTTCCACTGTCCGTCAGACGTGCTCCTGTCAGCTTCTGATCTCACTGCTTTTCTTTATTCGCGCCTAACCTCCCGATACCATTTGTTTTTCATAATCGACCTCCATTTTCCACAGCAAAGTCGAAACGTAAGGAAGTTAATCAGTGTGACGCTGGATTTGAATACAGTCAGAGAAACGCTCGAAGTCGATGGCTTCCTTCATCCGATTCTCCACCTAGAGGTTCATCATCGGTATTAAGCGTGCAATCGTTCTATCATCTCGATTGGCACGAAGAAAAGAGATTCGATGGTTATTCTTACGCGAACCAGAGATGAAAATAGCGTCCGGCACGGTAAGAGAGGGAAAGGTGGTCGAGAGGCGCATTATTACCATAAAATAATGAAAAGGGATCTGGCTGCATTACGGACCGCAGCCCATTATGGTAGGGTGGCCCGTGATCTTTCTCCGTGGAGTATGAGGTATGCATGCCTCACTGGACAGATAGATAGTCCCGCAATGACGGAGCAGGGCCGCTATCGTGCTTTCGCGAAGGGCGATACCGGCTTTATATACGCACCCATCTCTTTCAAAGGAATATCGGTCCTTACCAACGCACCAAGCGTTATTGTTACAGCCTAACGTCCTTCCATTTTTCTTCTACCCTATCGTTTTCTACAAATTGCCTCGCTCGATGTATCCTTTTATTCTATATATATAAATCAGAAGAAAATACCCGAGTCCCTATCGGAATTTAGCTTCGTTAAATGACCCTTAGCCGATGCTACCTCGACTAGCTGTGGAAGTTAATTTCGCGAGCCGAGTATCCGGCGTTTTACACACGCAAAACAAACAAACCGCGCCGGGTATCGATCTCGTGGAAATTTTCCAGCGATTTACCTACAGATTTCGGTATATAGTTAGCTCGATAACTAACCAGATAATGTTTCGAGTCAGCGCCAGCGTACTCTGATTTCTCCATCTGCGATACGATCCTGACACGTAGCAAATACACAAGATCGCTCTCTCTCGATATCAGGAATAATCGTCAATCACATGGATGTAGCCTACGAAGCGTCGGAGCGTCGATGCAGCGGCAAACACGATCGTCAAACTGACCGGGGCGCAAACGTCGATCGAGCGGACGCGCAGAGCCGGTCCGGTTGCACTTGAAATAATCACGTTTCCGGTGGAACCCGATGACCGGGTAAAAGCCTACTTCCCTCTATCCCGAGGCCTTAACTTCGTATATCCATCGTGGCGGAAGAGAGCAGCAGCTCGGTATCGACGTGTACATGCTTCTTGGGGAGGCAGTGGAAGCAACTACACATTTGAACGCGCTCGAGTATACACATACGCGGCACGACGTATACACAGAGGGACATGAAGGTGAACATAGAGGAGAGGGGGTGGGAGAGAGAGTGAGAGAGAGAGAAAACGCGCGCGTGAGTGAGAAAGAAAGAGAGAGAGAGAGAATGGCGACTGTGCGCACGTAGGAGGAACTCCAGAAATCGAATTCCAGCGGGTCGGTGTGGGAACCGGGCGTCGTAGCCCGCGCGTAATCTCCGGTTTCGTGGAAAATGAAGCGGCGGCCGAAGGCACGGGCGAATTCCACGCCGGTAAATCGACTCTGCCGGATAATGAGCCGAGCCGAATAATTTCTCTGCCCTGGCACACTGAAAAGGCGGGAATGAATCTACGGTCGAGGCATCCGCGGTGTAATTGTATCACCGTCGAAGACGCCGCCGTCGGATTGCTCGCTGGTTAACCGCGGCACGAATTAAGTGCGCTCCGCGCGCGCTCTGGCGTTGTCAGTGCCGTGAAAAATCGACGGTCTAACAGAGAGGAAGAGGCAGGATACAGAGGATGGAATTGCCCGAAGGATTAGCGAGAATGCTTCCGGTGCTACGTATTTTTATATCGAATTTACGAGATTCGTTACGTTTTCTGATTGACACAGAGATCTTGTTTCCTCTATGATTTCTTGGTCCGTTCGTTTGCTATCTCATTTGAGAACGGTACTGCACTTCCCCTCGGGGAAGTTTATAAAGCTTCCTTTTATAAATATAAAGTCCTGATTCGCTTGTAGCATAGCGAACGTTGTTAAGGTTTTCAATGCGAAAGTACTCGATTTCGAAGAAACATCGTTACTCGCAATCTGCCGAAGTCTCTTCTCAATCGTGATACGCGTCAATTCTTTTATATTTCACAAGCATTGTTTTATCCTTTAGATAGAAAACAGAAGGAAGACGCTTCTGTCTGCGTCAGCCCTGTAAGACAGTCGAAAATATGTCCTGTTCGGTTGGATATCGTTGAAGAAAAGGCATCTGGTTCGCAGGGTCATGGAGCGGGTTATCCATCAGGGGTGGGCGTATCGGTGGTTGAAAAAGAGAATGACAGAGGCCACTGTTTGGAACGCTCGAGCGGAACTTAACATGTGCATTTTATTGTCTCTTAGCTTGAATAACACGCGTTATTTGGTGCCAGACAAATGCTTAAATCGAAGGATACCGAAGCGAGGGTCCCGCGAAACTCGGTATATTTCTTCCCTGCCGGCGAAATGTTTCGCCTCATAAAGACGATACCGTCCCACTCTTCGTTCTCTTTCTTTTTCTTCCTACCTTCGTTCCAGTCTCCTTCCCTGTCGTGAACACGACAGGTTTCCCTTTGTCATCTATCTCGCAACACACCGATACATCTCGAGGAATCGTCGAGAAACTGTAACACAGATAGTTCAGTTTTGATCGCAGCACCGATAAAAAAGTATCCAATTTCGATGGATCGACAAGCAGGCCTTCGCTTCTCGATATGATACCCTGTGGTCTAGTCAAACGCCTGAAAATTCTCTTAATCTTCATTCTTGCGAAGCTGGTACGGTTAAAGCGGTGGAAGCGTAGCATTTTCTTTTCAAATGAACAGCGTAACATAAATCGAACGACGATTATACGAATGGAATAGTTTCGAATTATAAAAATTGAAATATAAAAATACAGTTGAAATATAAAAAAAGATTCGAATTCTATTTTTGCGATCGCTATACACACATGTACCTGTCCCCGTTCGACGCTAAGAACTGTCGTTATATCGTATTACGTGACTTAAATTTTCTTCAAGATATTACACTACGCATCCTAATACAACTAAAAAATAAATGGCAAATACAAAATTACAGAAACAACTCTCGACTTAGATTCGAATTTTCAAAGTCTCTGGTAATCACGATATCGATTTCAACCACTGGCCTCGTTCGAAAGTGTCTCGGTGACACGTGACGTGGCTGATCTCGAAGGATATTTCTCAAAGTCCTTCCAAGGCAGACCACAAGATCTTAGAGCGGTCGTCGGCAGCGCCTATAGAGACATCTGCCCTAGTATCCTTGTTCGGGGTTGGTTCGTTCCTAAGCGATAAACGCTGATACATGTCGCAGGGTGGATGCGTGTTGGTGGTGTGGCTTGCGTGTCGAGGGTGTCGTGCGGTCATGCGATACCACTTTTCGCCGAGGGTAACATTATTGAACATTAGGTTTATAGATTTGTAGCAGCTGGCTGCGCGTGCCTCGTAAGCGACTTAGCAAAACTGTGTTGCGCAAAACCACCGTGCGGCTATTATTCTTTTCTGTTCTGGCCTTCTTCGGCGTGTTTGTGTCGGAAAATCATTACCCAGATTTCGGTGTTTCGAGGCTATCATTAAGCGACGAAAATTACTAGAAATTTGTCGCCGATCGTTCGACTCGGTACGGCTGCGGGCAGTTTCAAGTTGTTTCGAGCTCACGACACGTTGCATTCCGTCGAAAGCGTGGCTACGAGGCGCACGTCTACGGCGTGCGTGATAAACGACCGTTCTCTGTGTGCCTTCAATTACCGGCTATTAAGAAGCAAGCGTTAGAAACGGCAAATCGATTTGACGTGGACACGGCTCGCGGCGTGTGCGTCGGCCGCCAGCCACTCCGGCGAATCACGATACGGGTTTCTTCTGTTCGTTTTTAGGGCGATGGGTGATAAGCGGGGAAATACATGGACGTGGTTAAACAGCTCTCGCGAGGTACAAATTGCTCGGTATCGCGGAAAGGACAGGATATATAGCTGCTGTAAGCTCATTAAACGACCATACTTAACGTGTAATTCTTGTTCAACGAAAGATGAAATTGCAAACGCGTCAAATTTATACTTGATATACATTCAATAATGTTAAATTCTCGGCCTCGGACGAATTATTATAAAAGTAAACAAGCGAGTGTAATTCACCAGATTCGACCGTGTGTGTTCAGAATTTTCCTTCGTCGTAACGACGCGATACGAAAATCCCTTTAAACAATGGCATTACCTGTACACCTGATACGCCCTGATCGTCGATCCGTAGTCAGCGAGGGAAGCTGTAAGCGGTAACGTAGCGATAAGATTTCGAAGGGAGGTAGGTGCGTCGGTGAAACCGGGATTTATCGATTATTATCAGTGCATCTTGGATAGCTCTAAATCAAACACACGGCTTGATTGAAGTGCACTCGGCTGAAAGGGGGTAAAGGGTAAGAGAGGTAAGAGGCCTCCACAGAGTCTCTCATCATCGGGGATTAAACTGTTATTGCAAACTTTCCGCGGGTGCTGTTGGCATCGTCGACATCGTCGTCCTCGTTCTCGTCATCGTCCTCGCCATCGACATCGTCGTCGTAGACGACGGCATATTGAGCATCGCGAAATTAAAATACAGGGCGAAAGTTTACACATTGGATAACGCGCGCTCGGCACCCGTCAATATTGAAATCCGGAAATTGTGACAGCCGTCCGCTTGTTCCATATCCAAACCCCATCCACTTTTCTCCCTGGCCCAACCCCTGCCTCTCTGCGAAACCCCACACGATTTTTCGACGCTTCGCCCGCCGCCTCTCGTATACTGATTTCGACTGATTTCGAGGATTTTTGACTCGGAACTCCGTTGTCACGAGATCAAGTCGGCCGACGCGGAACATTTGTTTCTCGCCGTGTCGACGAGGCGCAGCCTGGGAATTGTATACGGTGTGTACGGGAACGCGAGAGAGCGCGCAATGCAAATAATCCAATATTTTCAATTTCGACTGTCTCCCGTTTGCCACGTTGAAACAATTTGCGCCTGTTTTTCTTTCCTCCTCTGCTCTGTTTTTTTGTTCCTGCTCCTTCCACCTCCGCTTATTCTTTTTACCGCCGTCTTTTTTTTTTATTCCTCGTCGTTTTTCCGAACGGAACGATAGACGAGACGACGGGCGAACGAACAGCAGCGGATAATTCATCAGAGGCCGCGTTCTCTCGCGACGTTAATTGGCATCGCGAGGAGCATCCGTTATTTCTGAGAGAGACGATTTTCCACCTCGCAGAAAATATCGCAACGTTGCCCGTCTGCAACGAACGATAAGTAGTTGGCTTTGTCAAACAGCTCGAAATTATCTTGGTCATTGTTCGGTGGGTGTACGCGCGACACGTGAACCGCACGTTGAACGCACGATGGGTTTAATCAGGATGTGAGTACATTAGAGGGATCGATACGTTCGACCGACGGCTGCATTCCCTGCACTCGAGGCAGTTGGTGTATAGACTGTCTGATTCGATGCGTCTTCGCCGTCAATCTCGCCTTTGAATCTTTTTATTTCTTTCGCGCTTACGATTATTCCTTATCGTTCGAGTAAAGCTCGTTGAAAAAGATAGATTTTTCCAAGTACATACTTAATTTTAGAAAGAGAGAAAAAAAAATGAAAACACGTGGTTAAGAAGTTTAACCGGATGAGTGACGGGAATTCGTAAAGAGTGGAAGAAAAGTGGTATTGGAAACAGGTTATTGCCCGTTTGCATAGTGGGATTCTTCTAAAATAATTTTTTTCATTCGCGGTTGTTTGTTCGGGTAAGTGGAAAAAAGTGTAGCCGGCACCGCAGTCATTCCATGAAAATCCGCTCGAGGACAGTAATCGAACGATCAATCGAATCCTCCACGCTTCACCGTCCTCCCTAGTTTCAACGGCAATGGTCTTTATTCCGCTTCGAGAAGAGTCCACTCGGGCCCGAGTGGAAAAAGCGGCTCGGCGAAAGTGGCGCAGAAGGGTTTCGCGGGGAACGACGGCACACGAGGGTCGAGGGGGGTCAGAAAGGTTGGATGGGATAGCTAAGCTTTGGATTCCGTTTCTAGAAACCCGTGAAATCCCGCAGTTTACTTCTGCTCGGCGAACGACTCGGGCAAAGACAGTTCGCAGCGCGATAAAACCTGCTCCTTCACCCTTCGACGCAGCCACCGACTAATGGAAGGTGTCGATAGGGCTCGCGGGGGTCGAAGTTTACATAGGAGGGTGGGTTGGAACAGGGGCGAGAGACGAGTCGAGATCGGTGAACGACAGAGAACTACCTAGAGAGAAAGCTGAGAGAAATAGAAGATAGAGAGGAAGGGCAACTCCAATCTCGACGTGGCAGGATGACTACCCAGCGCCATGTTGAATTTCATTTTCATTTCTCCTGGAGGTCGATCAGGGCGCCTGCGCCTGTTCTTCGTGTGCATCTCCCGTCTCTTTCTCTCCTTATCTCTCTCTCTCTCTCTCTCTCTCTCTCTCTCTATCTATCTATCTATCTATATCTCTCTCTCTCCCTTTTGCTGTGTTCGCGGCTGATGCAGTGGATGTCGACGGTGTGCCGATCATCCCCGATGGTGTGTTGGTTGCCAGTGTGGAAAGTGGAAAGCGTCAGTGCTCGACTGTACAGTGGTTGGGTAGGGTGGTTCAACGCAGAATCGCTCTCGAATTCACCAAGAATCTCTGAGTGCGCCTACACGCCGGCCCCTCTGTTTACGTATGCAAATGAGTACGGATCAATGCCGTTAATTAGGATTCTCGATCCTGCTTCCTTCGCCTTCTGTTCCACTCCTTCCAAGGATATTCGTCTGTCCGTCTATCTATCTGTCTATCTGATTGTCGGGCTCTCTGTATGCCGTGCCTCGGCCTGGTTCTTCACCCATCCTGATTCCAACTGCCACCTATCGCTCTCGACTTCAGTCTGCACGCTTCTATCTCAATTTAGCGACCGTGGTTATCTCGTACGCCTACGATAAGCTTATAATGCGGTGCATGCAACGGTCTCGCACGGCCGAACGACCATAATCGTACGTGATGGTGTATAATCATACGTGCCAAGCTTCTCCTCCCCTCGAATTTTTCCCCTCGCATCAAATTCGATCGCCCCTCTCGTCTACGTTGCTCCACCTCTTTCTCTCTCGTTCTACCAGCCTCCTCTTGTTTCCACTTCCTTCCAGTTCCTACTGAATTCTTACGGGTTCCCATTGCGCGCGATCACCACTCCCTCTCGTCCGTTGTTCTTTACAGTTCTTGGAAATTTTTCGAAACGCCTGGCAACTTTGCTCGCGCTCTGCCTCCCTCTTCGAAACGTTCTCTCTGTCTTTCTCATTGCATCGATTTACTTTCCAGCCTCTTCAACTTTTCTCCAGATTCTTGGGATTCTTCTCGTACAGCTTCTCTCTCCTAGCTGCAACGATATCCTCCGTCCTTTCTAATTTCTCCGATGTTTGTCTTTCAGCTTTTCCTGTTCCTCCGTCTCTTTCTCCGCCGTTTTCTCTCTGCACTTTCCGTTTTTACGATTCCATCGTTCTACTACTTTCTTGTTTGCCCTTCATCAGCGCACATAATTCCACATCGTGGAAACTTCTCGTAGAATCTGCTCTTTGACGAACAGCAAGAATTATCTTCTAACAACTAGACTTCGAGCCTTTTTAACACGAAGAAAGATTCACTTTCTTCCGAAGCGTTTGTCGAGTCGATCGACGCATAAATCGAAACGACGACCGAATCTCTCGTCTCAACTTTCTCGCGTCGCATTCGAAATCATCGAGCGTCGTCATGGGTCGCTCTGTACGCGCTTTTCTCTTGGCGCCATTCGCGTGTCTCGTGTATAGTTTCTTAGCAGATACGCCGCGACCAGGGCTTTGGAACAAAGACGTTATACTTGGCCGAGACGTGATTACCGTCATTAGCCAGTGGACATCCTGTTGCACCTCTACCGATATAATTTCCGCGACAGTGTCGGCCACGAACGAAGGCATCTTGTCGTCGCTGCTTTCATAATGCCCTGCTAGATTGTCGGCGAGCGAACGTTCCACGAAGGCCTGCGGGTATCATTTCGAGAGATTACGAAATCACGCGGTGCACCGCTCGCAGTATTATAATCGTGGCTCGATCCTTTTAAACGCTCGGTCGTATTATCTCGACTATTTAAATCGATACGTGATTTTCAGTCACGTTTTAACTGGCATGGAAGGATCGTTAGCCAAGGTCGTAACAATTTTCACCCTTGTTCGATTCTTTGGAATACTCGGGGCCGTACGATCGATAATTTCGAAACATACTAAACGCGTATGTTCGCGTTTACGCTTTACATACATTTAATCTATGAAACGTGAGAATCTCATTTCTTTCCGCAAATTCTTTTAATTACTTTACCGTTTCTTCTTTCATGTAAACGTAAAGATGTGGTGTATAAAAAAAAAAATTCAAATTTATCTGAATAAACGATAACAGGTACACGAGTTTATGGCAAAGTGTAAGCGGAAGTAAAAATAATGCTCAACTGAACGGTAGGAACGGGAGCGCGCTCGGTTCGTAAGCAAATATAATTAGATATTCTCTTTATTGATATTTCGCGTGTACGCGGCGCGTTTAAATGCACTTACAATACAACTCGACGTTGCTTTGCTTCTTCTGTGTACGGTGTACAACCGATGGAGAAGGACACAACAGAGAGGCGAAGCGAGAGACGAGAGAATTATCGCCTTGACGCCGCGGCGGAGTTAGCAACGAAATTAATGGGCGTGTAACATTGTCGAGGAAAAGTCCCTTCCATTGTGAGAGAGGGCCGCGTTCGCTGGATGAGTTTCAGTGGCAATGAAAATCATCGCGGCCGCCGGGGCTGGTAATTAAAAGGTAATGAGCTCACGGTTATGCAGATTGCGGCGAAGTTGACGCGCAGCCAGAGGTTATATCACGAGGGGCCTCGGCTGCATTTATCGTAGCTGTTCCGCTGCACCGGCTATTGATCGTCCAGAAGTAGCAACGAAGGATTTCCCGTTGCGGCACCGGAACCACCAAACCGAAACTACGCGAGAAACGGAAACTTTGATCCCCAGTCGAGGCTTCTCGTTTCTACCGATTTTCGATTCTTGAGGGGCTAACTCAGCCTGGTAAAAATCACGAGTGTCCTTGGCAATTTTTTCGACAGGAAGTCGGAAAGTATATCAAAAATTGATTTCGAGTTATTTATTGCGACATATTTCGAGGTACATAGACGTATTACTTTTTACATGAAACGGATGTGCTGGAACTGTTTCGCAGAAGGATATTTAGTTTCATATTATTTATATTTTATATTATCTAGCATCTGTATAGAACGTTTAGTGTTTATAATGAAAGCAACGATCGCTGTTGAAATTACGAAGGTTTGAAGAGTCTCATCTCCGGTCACAAAAGTCAGTCATTTGTATAATAACGTTGTTGGTAAAACAAACTTTCAACGTATCGTAAAATCCATATGAAAGGCGTGTATCCCTGTAGTTGTATCTCTGAAGTTGACGAAGAAAAGAAAATCTGTATTTCACGAAGAACGTAATGGAGAAAAGATTAACACGTAACGGACGACAGGTCAGGTATAGATTACAATTACTCGACGCTTATAGTCATCATCGAACATCTGCCACGTACAAGGTTGAACGCGCTAGTGCAAGATAACGTCCGTATAAATATCCGAAAGGCTCCATCTCGATGTCGCGATAAATCGTACGCGGCAGAGATTGAAAGAGTACAGCCACCCCCGTGGACGATGGCCGATAGAAGATGGGGTTCGGCCGGATGTAACTGAAAATCCGCGCCGCGAAGGGTATCCTTTTTAATAAAACAGTCATACATTCGATTTATCGTGGTCGATGTCCATCTCGGAGCTCACTATTTTCCACTTTAGTTGGACACGTATCGGTGGCTGTGGTGTTCCGGTGTATGTGGGTGCTGGCAGGGATAGGCGTCAGGGGATCGTGATTTGTCGACTACGCGACCGCATATTTACGGTTCGCTTGACCGGCCACTCGGCTTACAAACGCACCAGGCCTCTATGTATTTTCTGAATTTCGCATTTCCCGAGGCATTTCCAAGGGGGGATATCGAGTTCCGTTGGCCGCGAGGTCTGACGGGACCAAGGGTTACTCTCTTACTCGAGAGCTACCCCGCCTCTAAGTCGATAAGGGCTTTGATATGCTAAGTCCGAATGATCTGGCTGGAGATGCGTAAACCGACCACGCACATCTCTACAATTGGAATTGGAGGACGTGCCGGATGGACTATAACCCGCGTTGGCTACGAAATTGTACATCTCCCATCTCCCCGAGCGGGAATCCTCTCCTCGCCACTCGAGATGAAAATCGAGACGCTTCTGGGACTGGCTATCTCGTACGAGCTAATCGAAAATAGCCGAGCCAGGAAACCCCTGAACGTTCCCTTCCAAGTCTCTGTTACGCTTTGCAACCACGAGACGCGATTATGAAAATTTCTAGACCACGGAATCACCGTCGTCCGAATTTACTCGTACTCCATAGAACGAAAAATTCTTCGAGTTTGCAACGCGACTCTGCTCGTCGAATTTCTACTCGATTAAATCGCTGTCTCGTCACGGCGATAAATAACCCGGCTGTCTAAACTATACCGGTTGGAGCCTGTAGATATATCAATCAAAAACGCCGTGGCTGGAAAGTAGAACGAATCGCAGGGGAAAAGAAGAGAACTTGTTGGGAGAACGCGTAGTTTCCTGTTATTAGAGTTAGTGTGCTCGTTTACGAAAGAACGACCTCGTACGGAGGAGAACCGCCCATCGATACTCACCGCGTTCTCTCCCCGATGTCAGCGAATTTCGTTCGGTTGTTAAACCTAAACCCTCGGCAAGCCCAACAGACCTTCTTCCCTTCCTCGTTCACGCTTGTCGATTTACGAAATTGTCTTGCACCTGCGTGCAAGCGTTTTCCATTTGAGTGGGAACATGGTTTGCATGTGTAGCCATATAAAAGGTGTTCGCCTCGTGGCACGGGACGATTGACGGGGTTCGCTCTCCGGTTGGATCGTCGCGGAAGTACGCAGAATCGAGCGGTCGGCGCGGCAGCTGTGTGACGCGTTGATGTTTGCGAGGAAGAGACGGGAGCGGCGCGTAGGACGGGTATACAATCTGCTCGCGAGATACACTTGTCGGTGGACAGGTCCCCGGCTACTACGAACTGGTAGCGAACGCTTCCGTTCTGGGATCCACACGTTAGGAACAGGTCCCGAACCGTTGGAGCATGAAGAACTCACTGAACCATATATAGCGCTATCGTGTTGTATTAAGGCTCATCGAAGGGCGCCGCTCGATAAGACACGACGTGTTAAAAGTTTCGAATGATACGTCTACACGGTGCACGTATAATACGCGCTCGCACGCGAGTAAATAAAAGCTATGTGCGAACGAGGTGTTCGGACTCGTGTTCTCCGGGGTCCTCGTGCCATCAGGGCCTAGCTTGTGGGAATTTTTTCGCTGGAACGACCGGCTGAGACGTTGATCGAACGGAACTCGGCTACACGAGCCATCCTGTTCGATCAATTTCAGCGTGTACCAGGGAATTTGGGATGAGGCGATGCAATAATACCGTAGGAATGTTTTTCAGGCAGATTTTTATTAAACGAGTTTGACGTAAAATAATACAAAACGCGTTTGCCCATAAAATAGATATAATAATATAAATCTACAATGATCTCGTTTTGCATTTTCTACGTTTCTGCAATAAATACGTACTCAGACACTCGTCGTCCACGTAAATTTTGACCGTGACAGTGCGATGTCCGGGTGAATGAGCATCGTAGAGAAATTTGGAAACGGCAGAGTCGCTAGAAACGGACGATTAATTCTCATAAAATCAACAAGCCTGCGTTTCAATTTGAAATTTTGTACGTTTTAAAAAGAACGAAGCAACTTTGGGAGCAACGGTTCGTATTCGTTTCGAGCAAACGAGATCGTCGTCGTTCGTTGCGCATCGCATGTTGCGTCGACGAGACGCACGAATTTAATATTTTCAACAAGAAGAGAAATTTGTAAGATTGAAATTGCAGCCGCAGCAATTTTCATCATCGAAATAGCGTGAAGTGTGTTTGGCCCAGATTAAAAACGAACCTTCCGTACGAAGAGTTGGTTCGCACACGAGCCGCGCCACTGCGGTTTATGTTCGTATTTCGTCTACTCGTATATGAGCACTTACTCTTTCATTACGTTTTAAACGCCGCGTTGGCCGTAAACGCCCTCATGAATTCGTTAAAGATTTCGCGTTTGAAAAATTTAAATATTCATACGAACTTCTGTTGGCTGTTGGGAAATAAAAACAGTTAAAAAAAGAAGACAGGAAAACAAGAAAAAAGCAGGATAGGAGAGAGGAGAAAATACAAAACCAGCCCGTATTCTGTTGAATATAATGGTTTTTTAACAAAGCCATTGTTTCCATTTACTTTCCGCCTATTGGTATCGAAACGAATCGAATTTCCCCGACAGATTCGAAAGATTCCTACGTTCCTATCCTCTCTGCGTTACGCTTTTCGTTGTTATCCGTTTATTTAAATGCATTATTTACTTTATTTCAACAGCATCTGTTAATTACGGAAATATATGAAAAGTTATCGCGAATGTCGATATCGGTTCGATTCTTGTCGCGGAACACCGAAACAATACGAGATTCGTACTGTTTAAATAAATTCGTCACGTACAGTACAATACATACCGTCCACCTTGTTCGACTGCATATCCCCCTTTCCTACCCGCCCCCTTTGTATATACGTCCTACGAATTAAACTCATCGACGTTGTCACTTTGTGTGAAATTAACGATCCGATATTCTGTCTCAGCGGCGGCAATTAATTTGTTTTCGTATTTCGACTGGCTTAATTATACTTTATTACGGGTTTTAATATAATACCGACGCGAATCTATTACGGTATAATTAAATTTCATCGTGACGAAAGTGTTCGATAAAGTTATTTACAACGTGCTCGACTACGAGAACACCGTCCGGGATCGATTGACAATTTTCAGCAAATTAATTTGCAAAGCATCCTTTCATTCGCTTCGTTTTTCGCGTTTTTTCATCCCATTTCTCAATTTTTCTTCCTTATGTTTCTTTCTTTTTTTTACACGTCCAGAAAATCAGACAGACGAGGCTGTCGGCGAATCGCTTGGAAAACACGTTAGAGTAAACGCGAATCCTCTCAAGTTCGACAATCCACGCGTTTGAAAGAACATCGTGGAACAAGAGTTGCTTGAACAAGCCTGAGAAGGGAAGGTGAAGAAGTAGAAAAAAAGCGATGAGGTAAAGCAAAAAAGAAAAAGGGAGGGGGAGGTGAAGAAGGAAAGAAAAGCATCGGCTGGGTAACACGATACGACATATTCATCATAATCCATAACGCGGAACACCTCGAGCATTCACGACCCGTCAAAAGTCCTCAAAGAAAATTTTACAGGAAGCCCCTTTAGGGACCATTATTATTTCTGTCGGCAAAGGCCGACCGCTGCCTCCGCTGTCTTTTTTCTTTTCTTTTCTTTTTTTCGCTTATTCTTATAAAACTAGGAAGTTAAAGGCCAAGAATAATTATTGCGTCTTAAATCCCGTTGCTTCTCTCTTCCTCCCTCTGTTAGGATACACAGACCTTCCGTGCTACACCCGATATCCGATACGGGATAACCGAGCGTAATCGGAGATGTTGTTCTAAAAAGCAATTACGTTAGGTTCCTGTGGAAAATGGTTGCTTAAACGAATTCCTATTGCGGAGATTAAATGCGAGTTTAACTATACATTTGCAACGCGTTGCTATACATATACACTTGTTCCTTAGGCGAAGTGTTACCCTCTTGCTTTTTTATATAATTTCCGTAATTTTATTCTACGAATTACAAACAGACTCAGGTTTTCTCGTTTTTGCTTTTTATTACAACATCCGTAATCCATTAGAACGATCATAATCTCTCGTCCATGTTATTAGAGTACCTCACACCGTGCTTATACGCGAGAAGGTATCTTCTCCCTCGGTAATTACGCAATAAACGCGCGATTTTTCTCCACGTGACTTTTACCAAGCGAGCGAAAGTTGCCCCGCGACACGAACGCGTCGGTAATCCGAGAAACTTGAAAGATCACGGTGTCTCGATGAAAACGTCCCTTTAAGAAGAGTGGCATTTACGAAAGCAGCCACGCGACGTTCTTACGAGCGTGTCCTCGTATGCCAGCGGCGTGTACATCGTGCATCGGCGGAATATTAATTTCCTAGATTTAATTAACCGATTAGTGGATGTCGACTTGATGCCGCGTTAACCGAGTCACGTAGACGAATTAAACCGTGTCTCCGACGCAACGAGCACGCATCAGCACGCGCGATCGATCAACCATCCAAGCGATCGCTAATCTAGGTGAGAGAGAAATGGCAACAATTATTGCGTTATCGCGTCGAAAAGAATTATCGAAGTAATTAATTGAGTTACGCGGAAACCTGATCAGCTCTGTAAATCACAGAGAGTAAAAAGAACGACGATATTTCAAACGTTATTCTTTAAAATGTACATACACATGTACATTTTTCGAGAAGGCAAACGGTGATTATGTTTTCGAGCAGCGAAGTTAAATAATCACAAAAGTGAAATTAATACATGTAGATTTTGAGAGGCTCGATCGAAGACAATGGAACGAGTTAAAATATTTTAATACAAAATTCCAGAGGAATTATTCTACGTGTAATTAGAATGTTTCTTTTTTTTTTTCAAGAGACATATTTATTCTGCCTCATTTCGCGTATCTGCAAGCAATTTGGCCCCCTAGCCTCTCTTTCTCCGGCAACGTTTTCCGTTTTTCACGAACAAAAGCGTCGCGTCGCGGCTTTGAGTCGCGTGTTATCAGGCTTTCGTCGGGCAGGCTGCTTCTTTCTAGGAAGCTACTTTGCCCGTTCCACTAGCGGCGGCTGCTTTAATCCGGCATATTTTGCTCGTCCGTTTCGCGTCATATTCTACATGCAACCGTGAAGCCGTGTCGCACCCAACGCGATTCTCGTGTCTCTCGCTCGTCCCGTGTACTGTGATTTCGATAGGAAAAAGAGACAACGGGCGCCTGTATCGGAATTCCTGTTATTAAAGTTTCTATCGAAAGCCTGGTTGCTCATCGCGTTTTCGCCTGAATCTCTAGCTAGCCGAGTTAGATTGGGCTCTCACAGGGTGCCGACGTTTTCGATCGTTTTCGAATATTCCGTTGTTGAGCACGAGTGTATGCAATTTGCTCGAGTAACGAATTAAGAGCGTATTAATTTGGAAGGTATTCGTTACGTTTCATGATTCGAGGGTGAACGAGCTGGAACAACGCCGAGCGAACCCCCAAATTGCTCTTCTCCGGTAGCATTGGGTATCGATCTGTAATTATCGTAACGGGTTGGGGTTTGTCCGGTGAACGATGAACTTTTCGTAGAGAAGGCATCGATTTCGATGGATTTCCACAGCGCTCTGGTAAGAGTAGAAAAGGCCAAGACAAAGTGAAACGAGGGCTTATCTTCCTTGGAAATTTATCCGTTCCCTTTTTCTCCATTCGTTAATTATTCCTTTCGCTGGTTTTAACGCAGACGTTATTCAAATTCTTTTACACCACGAGCAATCCAAGATCGAAGATAGAAGAGCGTAGTTTCTTTCCCGCGATGTTCTACGTTTCCTTGTCCAATTGAAACAATCTTTAATTGACACGTGCCTCGTTTCGTTCTTCTTTTTTCATTCCTTTGTACCATAGGCGTGTACGTATACGAGTAGCGTGTTTGTAATCTGGTTGAATCGCGAGCCAGCTAGTTCAGAAGCGACCAAGAGTTTCTGTTTTCTGTCTGGATCCATCCGGGCTGTTTTACATCACAACGGGTTTATCCCGTTTCCATGCGTACGACGCGCGTTCATTCATAGGTTGGTAAAGTTTTGCACGCTCGCTGATACATTATTTATCGACTTGGTAAGTTGGAACATAACCGAGGAAAATTGCTGGCTAAAGCAACCGAATTTCAACGATCGAAGGTATATTATAAAAGCTGAAGTTTGCCTGGTCGTCTTGAAATTATCCTTGCTACTCGAAGCGATCAGATTTCGTTTTCATTAATCGATGAACGTGTTCGGAATTAATTTCGTCGGACGATGAAAATGATTTTTAGCGGAGAATTTGGCGCACGAGCCGGGCGTGTAAATCAATTTGAATGATAACCAAACGGGGATTAGCAAGCGACGTTGGAAAGGGGATCGACGAAATTTCGAAAAATTCAATTAAAATAACGGTTCCAACGCACCGTGGCCGTAGTTAATTAAAAACTACGAAAATTTCACGTTCTCATACCATACGTATTTTCATATACGCCGCATTTTAATATATTTGATAAATTCCCGAAGACGAGATCCGAATAGAGTCCTAACGCCGCGAGCATCGATATGAATGAACAAAAAAAAAAAAAGATTCAAATACGTATTTCGAATCCATCGTGATGACCCCCCGCGTGTAAATTTTTCCGCGGATCTAATTAAAAATTAAATTAACATATTTTCAGTAGCGAGTCGTTGGTCGAAGGTGCGCGTGCCGGTTTCTTAATTAATTGAATTAAATTTACACGGCGACGGATTAATTTGTGCCTCCTCTCTCTTTCTCTTTATTTCTCTGTTTGTCTCTCTCTCTCTCTCTCTCTCTCTCTCTCTCTCTCTCACCGCTTACTTTTCCTTTTCCCTGTATTCCGCATTGTCCGCCGTCTTACTAATTAATGCATTATAACGATACCGCGCGCGATGAATAACGCGATGACGACGTTGACGAGATCGGCAGGATCGTGCGCGGCCCGGATAACGAAGATCGTTAACGCCCGTTGAAAACGAGCCACGCCGGCGACGACTCTTGCAAATTGCACCGCGAGAACCGTATCGAGCCAGGTCACGTCGAATACGACCAGCCGGAGCACGGATTGCCAGGCATTTTCCACCAAGATAAACGTCACTCGCGCCCATAACTCCGGACCTTAACAGTAATATTCGTTGCGGTACGTATTCCCCGGCCGTTTACACGAGAAGAAAGGAATCGTGAGATAGTCCGGGATTGAATTACTTGAGTAATGGCAATCTATCCTTCATTAAATTAGTCTCACCGCTAATTTATTACGGGGGTAACTCGAGAATGCGGTTCTTCTTCTATAGCTCTGCACGATTAACAGACAAGTATATACGTTCGGTAGATCTCATGGTTATGCATATACGATATAAAGAGGCGTACGAAGCGTAGACCGAGGTAAGGATAATCAGAATTTCTTTCGATCGCACGTACCCTCTGGTCCTTGCTTTTCGTAATAAAATCGAGGAACGCGCGAGCAAGACGACTTTACGTTAACGGGAAGGATCCGTCTATCCAGACGAAAGCAGAACATAAAACTGCGAAACGTAATTACGAAGGTTTGTAATGGTCAAGGGGGCGCTTTCAATGAATTCTTTATCCAGCATGGAACGAATCGGACGCACCGAAAGGGTGGATTCTCGTTGAATTTATAATTCGACTTGTCTGCTGCGGTTGATCCTTTTTTCTTGCTCTCCCTGGTTTACTACGTTGTAAGACGCGACACGTTTGATTTTATTCCTCCTTCGAAGGTCTCTTCCATTATTTATCATTAATTGCAGCAAACTCATTTAATAATACATATTCATTCGGCGGTCGCGTTTGATCCTGGCATTGTAAATTATTCCAGTGTACAAATTTTTAACGTATCTTTGTAAGGCTGGCGAGGTAACGGCTGATGCGAGACTATTTTAAACGAGGCGAAGCTGTAATTACGCGAATCGAAACCATTCTAAACTATAAAATTTTAATTAACGCGGTGCAACACAATTCGACAATTACCGTTTCTTTCTCTTCCAGTTTACCATTTCTTGCGCTCGCTCCAGACACGCTACAAAGATATCGTACATTCGGTCATGTTCGCTGAAAACCTCGAATGGCTATCTACTCAAACTCTAATCTCAAGCGATCAATCTTCCTACGCGTCTCTGGCATTTGAAACTTACAATCGCACACGAAATTCCCATTGCCACAACAACTTTCCCTCAAAGTACGTTTTTCTATCCTATCTATCCTATTCTATCTGTAAGTAAAGGGAATTACGCGAGAGAACGGAGGTTACAAGTTACAAGGATTACCACGTGGTATATATTTTGTGAATTTTTCGCGCTACGACGGAACATAGAGGGAAAATGAGGCAATCGTATCGCCGTGGTTTCCGAATGATTTGTGCAAGGACGTGCAAGAATAAAAGGACGACGAGCAGGACGACGGCAATAGATTATGAAAATGTTGGGAGGTCGAACGATAAACGTCACCAGGATGGCTCTACGGTACGATAATTGTACGATAACTTTTACGATGGGCTTGCGCCATTCGAGAGAACATGCTTTCGCGCGAGAAACCGCGTTCCAAGAGTTCCAGGATCGGATATCGTCTTACACGGATACGTTTAATTAAGCCGTGCATCGCGGCTCGAGAAACCCGTCACGACGTATCCGACGTTACGCTGGATTTTTCCAAAGAGAATTCTGAAAGTACGCGGTCAACTTCTGCATAAAACTACGATCGTAAACCGAAGACGATTAAACTCCAATTTCCTTCCTTTGAAGCTTCAACTTGTATGGGAAGCATAATTTACCGCGAGGAGAAGCGAAATTTTTAGCGAGGTATACGTGCGCTCGACGGTTCAAATTGTATACTTCGAAAATAAAAGATGGTGCAGGAAAAACTGGGAAAGTTCGATATCGAAAAGTATGTATATTTCATTGAGAAAGTTGCAGCAAAAGAATGCCACAAGGTATACCATACCGCAGAGAGGGAAGGAGGGAGAAAGAGAGAGAGAGAGAGAGAGAGAGAGAGAGAGAGAGAGAGAGAGAGAGTATGTGCTTGTGCAGTTAAAACGACTGGACGAAGGAAATTAGAAGTGGAATCCGGTCGGAGATAGGTTAGCGCGAAGTGAAAGAGGTCGATGGGGAATTGACGCTAGTTGGATCCGGCGGTGTTCGATCATTCTTCAACGGTAGAGACAACACAGCTCACGGTCTCGCTTAAGCATCCTCGAAACCGATCCCGGCCGATAGCACACGGACTTCCGACGTCCATTACAGTCCTACAGTCCACGCGAATGGCCACACACCTGTGCCCGCAGAGAATCTTCCCGAGATCCAGGATGTTTCGTCTGGGGATACGTGGCGCACGGCCCCGGGCACTTCTGACAGACGATACGATAAATCAACAGTTTCTCTTCTCTTCTCCTCTCTTCGTTTCTCTCCTCTTCTCTTCTCTTCTCTTCTCTACTCGTCTGGTATCTGGACGGCGCACTTTCCAGAGGAACTCGGGCTATCCGGCAGGGTGAGAGGCAACCTACCGTGGGGTGACACGGGTGAGATGGACGGGCAGGAAACCAAAATTACGCCCGCTTTACACCGCTGCCGCCGCTATGGATCTAATTTATTGTCTTTAAATGCAGATGCTCCGAAGCCCGTGGGCAGACGGCCGCCGCTAGCTCTTCTCTCTTGTAAGCTACGTAAAACCACGCGCGTCATCGCGCGTGTGCGTGAGTTTACGCTAGCGTCTGCGAGCGTTTCCCTCGCTGAACTCCGCTCTGTGTCTGCAATTAGACGCGCCAGTCAGGAAATCGTGGAAGAGCAACGCGAGTGTCGGTCGGGATTCGCCTGTGGCGACGAACGATTTCGTTGGCCGCATCGGTCCCGAGATCTCTTTCTAAATGCGTCGCAGATCCGACATCGATAAGAGGGAACCGTTCGATATAAACTACCGCCTTTTACGTGTACCTCGTTGCACGGCTCTGATACCGAGGGCACATGGGAAGATGCGCCGGCTCTTGCAGCCAGCTCGCTGCTCGCCTGGATACGTCAATCACTGCCCGGTATCAGCGACCAGTATCGATGTTAGTCCGCGTTTCCGCGGTAATGTATGTTAATTATCGGGCAGGCGTCGCGGTGCACTTATCCCAGTTAGCATTCTCTTTTCTATCGTGGAAACGTTGCGAATGAAAGCGTTGCACTTTTGTTCTAATGATATTTGATAGAAAGACTTGAAACGGTGAATAGAACTAATTGCCACGAATGACTTTGCGATACATGAAAAAGTTGAAGTAAACTCTTCCTATACATAGACTTTTTTTTGTTTTATTTCCCATTGAAACAATTGTTTTCTATTTTCCCCGCACGTTCTTTTCTTTTTTCGTTTAAACTCCTCGTTGATTAAATCTATTGAGAAATTTTCGAACTTCAGCTCTCTGACATTTTGGGTAATTTTCTAGCGTCGATAGAATTTAGCGATCTCTGAATAGAAAGCAACCGTAATATGAAAATTCGGCTTGAAACGCGTCACCGTTGGAAAATTCCTTTTTTCGTGACACCGTGTTTTAACGAGGCACGGTGATCACGATAAAATGTTCACTGCGTATAGGCTGCATCCTAATTGACTTGATCACTTGACATGGCACGCCACCAGTTATCAAATGGAGCTGTCGGCTCGAAGTATAATTTGATTTATATGTAATTACCGAGACCTCCATTATTTCCACGTGACGCGGATCAAACTCGAATTAGCTTAATCATAATCGAATAGCGGCCGCTTTCACGATGCCCGTGAGCGATTAGCCGACGCTCCTTTGACGGATGATTCCGGCTCTTTAATTATAACTGTTTGATCGAACACTTTTAATGCGTCTCGTCACAGACTCACGGCTTGTCAACGTTCTTTTCCACTCTCCCGATTTTTCTTCTTCCTCCGCTCTCGACAACATGCACACGAGCAGCTGCTATGAAAATTCATCCTTCGACTTGTTTGTTTTGACAAACTCTGTAACGGTTAGTGTGATACATGGGACAAACACTTGTAATTAGACGTTTAAATATGCAAGCACTTAAGCGATACTAGTAGCAGGAAATACGTCATCGAATTAAGTTGTTGCATGTTAAGCAGTTTACGTTGTTTTATTTGAATTAAAAGATGCGGAAAAACATTTTGTTAGAAATGTTTGATTCGTTAAAACGAAACTCTTCTAAGTTAAAATTATTCGTTATAGCGTTTAATTCGTCGTGGAAATATGTTAACGTTAAACGAAAGTTTAGTAGTTTTCCATAATTCCGCTTCTTATTTGTCTTAACGTTCTTCTCTCACGCTGATTTGCTGGAAAAGATGTAATAACCGTGCACGAGGGTTGCTACAGGCAATCGCGTTCAAATTTAAATTTCCCCGGGCAATTGATTCGATGTCCTCGGCGCGGCGAACAACACGACGCTCGCCGCAATTGTCCATTTCCGGGATCTCGCCGTAGCGTCTCGTCCAAGAAAATTATGCCGGGCTGAAAGTCACAGGCCAATTCTGAATTCAAACGACCGTGCTGAACGGTTATGGTCGACATCGAAATACCGTTGCGAATATCAGTGGCCTCCTTATTTCTTCGATTTCCCCTATTGCCTTTCTCTCCCCTATTTTTCTCCTTTTTTTTTCACTTTGCGATCGAGGATTTCATTTTTACTGTTACAAGAGTATTCGAACTTTGTTCACATCTTTATGAAGTGTGAAACAACACAGAGAATACGATACTTATCTCTCGACGAAAAAGAACAACGAGTTCCATCGAATTACCGATTTGAATTTATTTTAAATTGGAATAATTAAATTCGAAATCAGATGTTCAAATTCAAATGCAAAAGTACGAACATTAAAATTCAAAAATTCAAATTCCAGCACTAGAATCAATAGATTCACGTTCGAAGATACTAATTGGAAAATTTCCATGCAAATAGAAATATAAATCTTACCTATTCTTTCAAATCGCATAATCTCGGCAACCATTTGTCTAAATTCTCTCTTTAAACGTTTCTCATTTCGCCTTACAACTTAATTCCAATTCTTATACGAATTCCAATTCTTATCGTAACACTGTTACAATCGTTGCATTAACGTCATTATATTCTCGTTTCCTTTTTACCTTCTAATTATAGCAGCATCTATCCGGCGCCAAGGTCTTGTAGCAGCAGCTGTTTTCGAACGGCGATTCCCGTGGTTAATTCGTTTAGTCGTTGAACGGCGCAGCAAGCGCGAATCGAGTTAATATCGAGTGTATCGCCGGGCCTGGTCTCTCTTCCTCTCTTCGATATCGGGCCGCAGAAAAAAAGGAGTACTCTGTTACCATGGTAGTCAAATCGATTACTGATTGGCAGGTAATGCGCGTGTAATACGTCGACCGGCGTCTGCCACCCTTCCGTTCCGATGTGTACACTTGTTGAACGGGAAACTGCCGAAGGATACGCGTTCGACGCATTCGTCTGCACCGTCGGATCCCCCAATTAAATCTTTGTAATTGCAACGAAACTCGGGTGGGTCAGATTCATATTTCGTAACTTTAGAATTTGGTTAGCTTTATATTTAATGGCATAAATATTGCAAGTACCTTCGCTCGTGTCTATCGAATCGTGTTTCCGATTAATTATTGTCATATTTAATCAGTAAGCAAATGTATGCTTGTAGAAAAATTCCGAAACACTTATCGATGTCTCTGTTGTATCATACGATCGTTCGTTAAATCAAATATTAGAATCGTTCTCGTTCGACTTAAAATTTACTTACGAAGGATACGAAATATCAGGCTTCTTCTTCCATGTGTTACATAGCATAGATACTATCGAGCCAAAATTCTTCCTAAAGATCTCGTTGCTTTCGATACTATTTATCGAACAAGCCATTCTCATGCCAAACTAATATTCGACATATTACCGATCATGCTCCTTCGCTTTCGATTTCCCACTCGCATTTCACCAATCCTCCACTTTAACGTATCCATGTTCAAACTGGAAACACTTCACCGAAACTTTCATCGGTCGATGCAAAGTTTCGTTCGAGCCAACTGATCTCCGAGGGTATTTAGGTTGTAATTGGCTCCCACACGTCTTGCAGTTACGATTTGCGCAATGGCAACCGGAGAATCAGCTTGTTTCTATATGAGCGAGGCTGATATTTTTGCTAATCGAGCTCGGCGATTTCTATCGACAGACGGTACGAATATGCGGGCTCTTTGCGAAAATCCTACTTTCTCCCGGCGTAGCACGAACTGTTCGCCGTGTACCGCTCGCAAGGTGTGAGATTTGCATCGGTGATTACGGATGATCGGGCTCTTCCGGGAAAAGTTGCCGCGCTGGCTTGTCCGCGTGTTCTCGTAACGCTTAGGTTAGGTACCGATCATAGGCATTCGAGAAAGTTTCGCCTAATCGCAAATATTTACCCATCCCGTTACATTGGCGCGTATTGTTCCCTACGTGCTCCTTTGTTATCGCACATTCGAGATAAACCCGTTTCGTCGAACACTCTATTAGGTGCACGTTTTCAATCGGTCCCGAATGAAGTGTAAATATTAGATCAATTTCCGATAGACGAAAGGGGTAATTCATAGATTTCCTGAACACGTAATCTGCGAATCTTCAAATTTGAACTAGAATTTAGCCGGAATAAGCAGGGTTATTCTAGATTGTTTTAAAGAAGCTTATCTTTTTATCGCCTATGCCATTCTAGCCCGAGGTTGTTTCGCAACTCGGCAGAACCATCGATTTTTCGAGGCCATCGCGATAGCGGCTCGTTGTAAATTAACGTTTCCATTGTTGGTCGAGCCGTTCATCGAACCGTTTTTCAATCGGATTGCCAGCGATAATGTAGAAACGGACGCGGTAACTTATCGATAGTTTGCATATCGCCAACATTCTCTATTTAATATTCTTAATGCAGCACTTGTAATGCAATCAACGCGTCAACAGCTATCGACGTGAAATTATGTGTTTCCATAAGCTGTAGCTAGTTACCGTTGATACGCAGTTATGTAATTTTACGAGATCGTAGAAAGGTATAAGAAAGCTGCAACATACCGTTCACAATTTTTCTTTATCTAAAGCGAGTAGCTATAAACTGAACGAGCGAAACACGATGGTAGGTAAGAACGCGTGATTCTCAATTATGTACAATCGGACGTGATTTAAACGTTGTCTCGGCGAGATACGAAAAAAAGGGGGATTATTTTTGAAAAGGTAGAATCGCGAGACGTTAAAAAATAAACGAGGGTGGTTTCAAATCGATCTAGCTCACACTACAGGGATACAACGTGTCTGTATTTTTCTATTATTCAAAAGGTCGTCTGAATGGCCGACAGACCGCGTAAGTTTGTCCCGTGCCGGCACTCGCACATAAACGTTCGCGTTCGCAATTTTTGGCGGCGTTGTTCGCGGCAGCGCAGTTTCGTTACATTAACGACACGCTGTCGAGGTGCTTTGTTTTCTGAAATGAAGAAATGTCCCGGACGGGACGAATTAAAATGGTTGAATACATCGTCCCCGTGTCTAATTTTGCTTCGCGCGGTTTTAAAACGCTCACGAAAAAAAGTTCACGTTGCCCGTCAAATTTTAACATTTCGCACTGTGCCTCCTTTTTCTACCGTTATTCTTCATATCTAGTTCAGTTTTCTAAGGTATTGCCTTTATCTTCTGCCCTTTCCCTATTGTTTTGGTTTGGTTTTTTAACGAGGGTTCGTTAAGGACTTTTGTGAAAATGTCCAAAAGCTAGGAACCAGCTCGCAGTAATTGATGCGTCGGCTGTCGTACAATCTCCAGCGAAATAAACGAGGATTCCCTTTCTGAAGCATTCATAAGCACATAAACAACTTGAACAGAAGCTTATTTGAATAACGAGACATTTATTATTAGGCCACGACTCCACTTTGAAGATTTCGCTCGTTAAATTTTCTTCCTTTGAAAATCTTCTGTACATGTACGTTTTTCTTTAATTGTACCTGGATACTCTAGAAAGTACATCAAGATTATACAAATGGATTTACGATTGTACAATTTTTGGAGAAATTTAGAGATTTATGCAGGGAATGTCATTTCAGGTTACGCTTTTCTTCTCAATCCCTAGGTATATCCCGCGCTTCCTTTTTCATTCTCTCCTCTCTCTCCCCCCCCTCTCTCTCTCTCTATCAAAGATTCGCAATGATAGGACGCTCTACGCGCTTGTCTCTGTTTATAATTAACTAAATACCTGTACGCACGAGTCGGAGACGTCCGTTGGAACGGCGAACGTGCGATTAAGGTTGCTCCTTTTTCAATTCCCACCGGCTGGTGCCAGTCACGCAGCGCTCTTGGACTCTCTGGCCGGGATGGTCCGTTTCGCAGACAGTTGCCCCGAGATAATAATGCTAATTACGAGTGAGGACGTCGCGAGGGAGCCCCGATGCGATATTTAAAAAAAGCTTTAATTCCATTTACATGCCGTCCCTTCCAGGAATCCGAGATTCGGTTGCTCTTCGCCACTCTATGCGTCTCGCGATACCAGAGCCTTTTGCCAGATATTTCTACTTCTTCCTGCCCTTTTCTTCCTTTTCTCTTCCATCTTTTCTTTTTTCATTCTTTATTCAGTTAACCCTCTTTATTCGACCGTCGCAGGATCCAACGAAGAAATGAAATTCGACAATTTACATTCCGTGCAACTTTTACCTGGAATCTTTCTGCTCTTTCTTTTCAATTTGCCAGCGAGGAACATGGTTTCACGACCAATCACGACCGAAACTTATTCGACATTTTCAGAGAATTCCCGAAGAACTTAATCGGCGAACGACAGCGTGGATCCGCGATTATCAGGTTCGATTACGTCTGTTATTCGCGCTCGGCCGAACGCCACGGATCTGATCTAGGTTTCGCAGTGCAACCGAGTGCATCGAAAGATTGGTGGAGCGCGTTCCTCCTTTTTTAAATCTCATCCCGTATTCCGCAAGGAGAAGACGAAATAAGAAAATCTTGAACAGGCACGACTGATTAAGCTGTACTCTGGGCGCGCTGTACTTTCCATTTCTAGAAGCTGTCCCGTTCCCTTTTTCATTTCTTTCCTTCATTTGCGTAAGACTTTAGAAACGCCTGGTTAACTCGAACTTGTTATTCTTGCCAGAGGTACAAAGACTAATGAGTAAAAGCTGAGCACTTTCCACTTTTTCATGCCGTCGCAACTCTTCCCCTTCTCTCATCTCCCTCTCTTGCCGCCCTTTCTTTTTCCGTTCCTACGCTTTTTTATTTACTCTACTGCTGACTGGCTTCGTTTCCCCACTTCGTCCGCATTCACGCGATTGCTTTGGCTGATAACGAAAAGCATAAATTATTTTCCATTGTAAAAGCGCTCCAACGAAGCATCCGGGCGACGCCGTTGAAATCCAATCCAACCAACTGCGAACAACGGTCTCCGCGATGCTTGCCGTCGATTGAATCTTTAACGAAACGACGAAGAACGATTCATCTGTCTCTCGATGGTCGTCGATATTGAGAATTATTCATGGTTGTATTAACGATGCTCTTCTTATTTGAAAATTAATTAACTTTATTTTTTTATGATAAGCGATAGCTTCCTTCCTTTTACTCTGATCCGGCAAGCGTATAGAATATCTTAATTTTTTACTTTTTATATTAACGGCAGTAACCTATTGGAATACGATACGTTACGTAGCGCGTATACTTTACAAAAAATATTTAACCTTTAAAAGAAGGAGGAAAAAGTCGAGAAAAGATCAAGTACGAAAGAAAATTCGTTCTATAGACAGGGTGTTATATTTAAAAGTAAAAATGTGACAGATCGTTCGAGTGATGTCGCAGTAACATAGAAATTTAACGATTCAAACGGCGATGGACAGAAAGTGAAACCATTTATTGACTTAAAAAGCATCCTACGTGATTCAAGCGAACTCAAGCTTTAACTACCAATGATCGCTATATAATCGTGGTCGGTAATATCCGTCACGCGTCACGTCTTTCGAAGGCCGCAAATATTAGGAATTTCTGCTGTGAATTATTTAACGCACGAATGTGCTTAATCCAGTCAGCAGAGAATTCAAAAATACAAAGATATTTTCTGATATCGCAGCAACGTCGTCGAGTTGAGGGTATAGTTTTATTGGTTGAACATGAAGTGTCTAAATAAAAACTGATAAAACTGTACAGTACGATAATAACTCGACTCGATATCGACTCTTATTTAACACGATGCTCGAATTCTGCTGGTTTGAACTTTCAGTTCAGAGGAGCCACTTGTTTCGCGTAGTCGAACAATTTACAAAACAAACGCGGAAGAATGGCGGGAGCCTTCTCTCTTACGGATATTCGGTAGCAGTTCGATGCCTTCGAGCTATATCCACGATACGTCTCATCGATATTTGCCTAGATTCGACTTACGCGTTGCGCAAGATCAAGCGTCGTTTCTACGATTTTTCTGCCGTGGTAATGTAGGCCGTATCGCGTGTAATACGATTTACACCGTTCGTCGATATCGTCGGCACGTCGGCGGAGGGAAATGAGAATTTGTTCGGTGAAAATATCGTTGGCGACGTCGACACGCGTATCATTATCGTGTTTCGTAATTATATTTCCCATTGTGGCTACCAAGGAGGTAAAAGACATACAGATTGTCCTCGGCTGTGGAAAAAATTAGCGGTAACGACTTTGCGTTCCGACTTGTTGAACTTTAGACGTGCTCGTGCAAAGAGATTACGCGAGATGGAAAGTGAAACTGTCGAGGGGCTCGTGAGCACAGAAACGCGCCGGTCTCTTCTTTAATATCTCCCTTGGTCGGCAATTCTCCTTTCTTACGTGTTGACATTGCTTTGTATCCGATTTTTCCTCCGACGATCCTGGAAAAATATAGGATGTTTTATTAAAAAAGTCTCGATGTTTAAAAAAAATCGAAAGACTCGGTATAGAAAGAGTTAAAGACTCAAAAATCGTAATTATTAAAAATAGCATTCGAACGTAAAGGACAGATTCTACGCACGTGAAGCCGCATTTTCAGCCTTGAGAATGTCACTTGACGAGCTCCTAAAGCGTCCGCGGTCCCAGGAGGTCTTGGTAAATCACGATAGGAGAGATCATTTAGAGTCGGTTAGCGTGGCTCGCCCTGATAACCACTACCCACAATATCACCCTTCAACGACGTTACGTTCTTTCGATAAATTAGCTCGTCCACGTCCCTTAATCGCTCGATGTTCTAGCGCAAAGGACATTTTATAAGTACAGAATTCGAGATTATCGAGCAATTCCACTACAGCGTGGAAAAATTTCGAGGTTTTATCTCTGGATGTCTGGAATGCGACTCGGAGTCAAGTTACCCGATTATCTATTTGTTTTCTACCGGCTATTTACTGGAGAAAACTATTCGCGAGTTGGCACGGATATCTACTTCGCCACTCCGTGCAACTATATAACGAATTGCATAGTTTTTTCCGACTACGGAACCACGGGGAACGTTCTTAACTCTACATTCTACGCTCTGGAGTTTCCTCGAAGCGGATGCTAGGATGGCACGCAACGAGCGATTCCGTACCTTTCTTTACCAGCAGAATTACCTGGGACGTTGTATTACTTACGATACGTACCGGTAACCATGCACGAAGGATGATGCCAGCGAGAGAACTCGGACGAAAGCAGAGAGAGGATCCTTTTTATTCGTGAAAAAAACCGACTGCCAGGGGATCTGTACGCGCGAAAGATAATACAGACACTTCCTAGAGCAATTTCATTTTCGGTACATCCTCGCCGCAGGACAGCCGGGCTTAATCGGTTTTCGTCCGCGAGAAGGAAACGCCTCGGCCATACCAGGGAATAAAAAGGAACTCTCCGACTCCTCCACTCTTTCTCCTTTACCAGCGCTCCTTTTTCTTCACCCTCGGTGCACTTACTGCGGATGCAGCACTTTTAACGGCGGACCATTTCGTCAGGAGAGGAAGACGGGACGTGAACAATCGAAGGAAAGTTGAGACGTACATTTGTGCCTCGCCGCTGACCATAAAGGCGCCCATTCACCGTAAGGATATTATACGAGAATGGGGCGAACGATTCTCGTCCATTTTGTCACTCGTATGGGCACTTTTTCATGAAAGGAGGAATATATTTGCCGGGCCAGCAGGAATCTCTCTTCATGCTGCTTTTTACGCCTGGCGACCGCCTTCTTAGTGTCCGGTCGTGCATTTATTTAGACTTTTTACTTCCTATACGTTTATGCTTCTTCCACGCCAACCTATACACGTGCGCTTTTCGTCAATGATCAAATTTTAAAGGAGTATCGTCTGTGCTAAGCTTCGAGTTTTACCATGTAACGCGTATATTTACAGCTACGCTTCCCTGGTAGTCGAAACGAGTCTTTCGCGGAGGATTACGCAGACGGTCAATCTACGCACACTCGTCGATGGATCACGCGATTAAACTAATTCCAGACGTCTGATCCATCGTCCGTTAATACGATTTCAGACGATTCGACGGAGCGGCGAATAAACGTGGAAGAAAAGCCCCGAACGAAGCAATGTTCCATATTTATGGACAGGAGGGATCAGTCTGTCGTGAAACGAAAGGCTCCTCGACGGAGTCCATCACACGCTGAATGGTGCGTGAAATTCACACGAGGCTATTTGGCTAATGGACAGATAAAGGGCCTCGTTGACAATCTTTGGCGTTTCCAATCCTTTAATGCACGTCATAAGACACTGATAACGCCGGGGAGGAGAACGAGGATCCTCGACGACCAAACGTTGTCTCGTTCGTGGACTTCTTTTCGGTCCAGCGTTGGACGTAGATCCGCATACGTTCGTCCATCTTCACGATATACGTACAAGTTTGCGCCATCCCCTTCGAGCAACTACCACAATAACTTACAATAACTTAGATAAGGGTGCAAAGGTCCGCTTTAATACCGCGATCTTTCAAAGCGGCCGCACGAGAAAGCTCGAAGAAGCGAGTCGAGCCTCTGAAACGTGTTCGCCCGAACCACCGTTTGCCTTTTTCTTTTTTCATTCTTCGATCGCTATGATACTTCTTCCTCGGGGACGATCGTCCTTGGACAGCACCACGTTCTACGCCCAAGAGCCGACATTACACGCGAGACACATCAGGTTTCACCCGTTTCTCGGCGACTCCAATTGCGGATCATTATCGCACGGGAAAAATTCGATTAACCTACGCGTAATTATCATCATCTTCAATCACGTCGGACCTATTATCTTTCACGCGTCCCGTGCTTCGAGTAACGCGTTTCTTTGGCCAGAAGCGATGGCGAACGACGATTACCCGTGGATTTTCCCTGACGTGTCAATCCGTAACGTGGATCACGAGAACCGTTCGCGGGAAGAACGCGCGGGATATAGCGAGATAAAGAAGAAAGAAGGAGAGCAGCGGAGGCGGTGGTTAGAAGGCAGGCTGTGCGAGGGAAAGAAGGACGAATCCGAGGAGACGGGGAGAGGTCAGCAGCAGCCGAGGACGACGACGAGAGGCAGGAAGAAGAGAGCGAGAGAGCTCTCTGTGTTCTGGAGAGGGTTTCAGTATGGGCATGCACGATGCACGTAGCGAGATAACTGGTTTCGCGGAGCCTGCTATCATGCCACTCTAATTACCAGCCATTACACTCGGCGAACCCCTCTGAATTGTTGCGTTCTCTACCTACACTCGTAGTAACCACTCGACCACCGAGACCGGCGTGCCCTGACCGCAGCTTTAAATGCAGAATTAATATACCGGTCGGCACTCATTTTGCGCCGGCGTTGTTGCACGTGGTTTTCTTTCACCCTTCGTCCCGTTCTCACTTCGCGTCTCTCACCTTCACCCCGTCGCGCGAATATCCTGCGCGTCCTCACGGGTGTCCTTCGCTTTTGCCGCCTGCAGGTCTCTACCACGGGCAAACTTCTTCTCGCGGCGAGCGCTCGGATTCACCTCGTAACGATATCTCTCGTGGCTTCTGGCAGCGCCTTCGATTCAATTTGTCACGATATATTTCGTGATAGAGATTGAAAGGCACCGCCGACACGCTCTTCAACGACAAACCCCTCCCCCAGGAAACTTGGACGTGTCAATCTCGTTTTATATACGACGATCTCCTGTAACGAGCAAGAGCAGCGTGTGACGATTTTCCAGTTCCATTTGGAGTAATTAGCTGAATAAAGGAACGAAAAAGTGGGAGAATTTGCACGGCTCTAGTAGAGGTATAGAGTTACCGTGTTACAGTTTTCGTTATAATTATATCTCCGTGAACACGCGTTAACCACCGAATAACTTAATTTCAATTTAATTTTACAAGCCAAAACGTTCGTTTCTTGTTTTGTAACGAGTCCGTCATTTTTCTGACAACTTAAACGTGTCCCGGCTTTGTGAATGTCAGGAAATCGCTTACGGCTGCTCATCTAACGTAAGTCAGAGTCTGGCCACGAGGTTCGGGTTTTTCGCGTTCAATGATATTTGATTTTCGTCGTGTCATGCGTGCTCGAACCAACGCTCTCGTATGCGCGAGTTTACACGGCACGCTGTCGTTTTTTCTCCGTCGCGTCGTTTCGTTCTCAACGCGTCGCAGTCAAAGTGTTAAATTGGGGTATGTTTGCTCCCTTTGGCACGCTCGGTCAGAGAGTCTAGGAAATCGCACGTTAATTTCCTTCTTTTTCCCCTCTTTCCTGGTTTCGTTCTTCTCTTTTTTCCCCAGTCGGTTCCCCCTGTCCCTCTCACGGCAACTTCCAGCCATCCGTTCGCCACAGGGGAAATTGGTTTTTTCCATTGCACGGCGACGAGCTGGCACGAAAACACGCGGGTACAGCCAGCCAAGTCGAAGTAGCCTTTTTTCCAAACAGGAACCTCGATTATACTCGAGGGGAATGCAAGTGCACCGTTTAATCGCGAAAGAAGAGCAATTTGTCGATCCTTCCCCCGCATTAAATTGTTTCGGTTTTTCGCTGAATCGTTCACGCGTTACGCTCTCCAACTTTGCAGCCCAACCAAAGAGTGTCCCCACTCTCTCGCAATTATCCGATTGAAACTCGTGCACGCGAATGGTCGTACATTATCCGTCTTCTTTTACACATTCTAAAAGTTGTCGATCGAGTAGACGCGCTCTATTTCTTACAATTATCCAGCCATCTGATAACGCAATCATCCTTAACGATCTTCATCGCTGTCATATTCTACGACCAACAAGAAGGTAATCGTACCACGTTACGAAGAAGATACCTCCATTTCCACTCTTTACTCCAACATCTTCAAAATCGTCGTCAGTAAATGATACTCGTAGGAAGTTTTGAAACGCGACGCACGAAAACCAGCTGCGTATAAATCGATACATCAACATATGCATTTAATCGATATACCAACAATCCGCAGGGATGGGTCGTCGAGACATAGAAAATTTCGCGTATCGATCTTTCACGGTGAGATTAACGGTGAACCGGGAACACGGTAAATCTTGGACGTTCGACACACTCGACGGCTATTAGATTCGCGAGCCTAGAGGCGATTCGACTGTTTTCTGTTCTCCTTTAAGACCACGAGAGCCGTACGACGATCGTATCCTTCAGCGTGTATATCCTCTAAGCGTGCGGTCGCGTCGACGTGCTCCGCCGACGAGTGTATATTCGCCATATATTTCATGCTCATTGGTTCCCCTTTCACATGAACTTTGTGCCGCGCCAGCTCGGTCTCGTCCTCGTTTCAGCTGTAACCCGCACGCCGACTATGTACGCGCTTGGTAACGTTTCTATTCCATTTACGGACGGATAATTAGTTCGAGCCGAGCGGTCGCCACCGCGCGTCGATCTTTTACCAGCCGGCCCTGTCGATTCGAGCGCCGTGATTTCACCGGTTCACGTGGCCCGATCTTTCCTATCGATGCCCGAGTCTAGTAATTTATTGCCCGTGGAAAGCTTCTTGCAGATACCGCCCCTTGGCATCGAAAGAGCTAGCTCGATCAACCTTCGATAATGTTTAGAGAAAAGTGGAAGCGTTTAGCTGCGAAATGGCAAAATGGAGATAGCCTCGTACGACATCCGCGCGTATATCTATGCTGTATCTTCTCCGCTCTATAGAAGTTTGAATCGTCGAACTTTTTATATCCGGCAAATTAAGATTTACACGATCCTAAGAATTGCCATGGAATGCTTACTTCGCGTCGTATCGGTTCCAATCGAAAGAGTTTAACTTGTCAAGATCTTCAGCCTCTTCGAATTACCACTGGAATAATGACAAAAAATTATGAAATATGCTACAAGCAAAAAACGCGTAAGAAACACGATCAAATATTATTCTTCCCAGAGCAACGTGACTCGAGTCTTCTTCGATATATCCGTTTAAGATAAACATCGCTTCGGTTGGCGTCTTTGGACCATCTGAAGATTCGAGCCATATGAATTTTCAATCGCCTCTCGCGCAACGCGTCGAAGAAAAGGGGGCGCGGTGGAAAAAATCGGAGGGGCACGTGCACCGCGGCCCGCGGAATAACAAACTGCATATTTATGAGCTTACTCTGAAAACGGATCTCGCGTTCGTCCGTGAACAGATCCAGCGAACCCCGGTACTTTATCGTCCTGGATATTCACCTTCGAATACACCGAAGTTTAAACGTTTCACGCGTTCCTTCAATAGCCGAATGGGACACCATTGTGGTTGAGATACCTTGTATAATGATAAGTAGGTCCGAAACAGCTATCCATATATACCTACACTGCGTAGTCTATATGACCTAACGAGATTGCCGGCTACATGCATAAGAATGTGCCGTTAATTAACCGCGCCGTATCAGCTATCTGATTGGCTATTTAATTGGATTAGGCATGGCGCGCGCACGGTTTCTATGAGAACGTACACGCCGGCCTGGCCTGTACGTACGCGGTAATTACGTTAGTACCTTGGTATACCTGTTACACGAGTCGAGTGGGTGCTGTTCACCGCGGCACAGAATGCCAATTGCGTCTCGTATTTTTCCTATCTCCCATCTGCTCGGTGCTATGTATCTTTTTCTCTTCTTTATCTTTCTATTACTTGGGCCTGTTCTTCGCGCGGTTCCCTCCGGACCCGCAACGTATCCATGCGTATACATGTAAGACGGTACGCGCCGGCCGTCCGCGTTCCCTCATTTCCTACAATCACGATGTATTACCATAAATCACCGTTGCACGTGGAACGGTGTGGTTGTAGTTTTGTTAAACAACCACGGGTAAAATCGATCCGGGTACCGCTATCCCGATCGATGCTGTTAAACCGCTACCACTTCTCGGCTATCAGCCGAGAATGGGCCGACCGTTCAGCTATCTTAATTCAGAAAATGAACTGGTTTACGTCGAACGTGGTACGAGTTCGCCGTTGGCTGCGAGAGCACTGCCGTTTCCGGCAGAAATGGAAAATGTAATCGATGCATTTTGGCGAAATTTCAATTTTGATATTTGTCCACGAAGAAAAAAAAAAGAAAGAAAGAAAGAAGGACAACAACGGTGTGTTGGAATTTTATTTATCGATTAATTTTTTTCGTTAATTCCAAGTAATGGATACGCGCGAATCTTGGTTCATTAACCTGTCATCTCTCTTTTCACCAGTTCTCGTAATTGATTTCGTAAAGTAAGCTCGTAGTGCTACTCTGGCATGCCACAAATATTTCGATAAAGAAGAGAGATATTTGAAATTCCCTAGAAATATATTTCCCTTGATAATTGACGAGATAACGCAGCGAACCGTGACCGGTTAGGGAAGCTTTGCTGCGTACACGATGTCATTCCAGGCGTATTTGTCTCGTGAAGTCACCAGTCAATTTGATGAATACGCGAAGTACATCTGGAATGAAGTCCTCGACTGGTTCTCGGACAGTGAATTCGATGCACGAAAGCAACGCAAAACGAAGTACAATACCTACCGTAGAGCGAACATCGCGTGGGCGTTATCGTGAGCTTTTCACACGAGTCTCCGTATACGTACACGCCTGTACGCGAGACTCGTTCGAGGAATAAACACGCGTAACACGATGTAATGACATCGTAATGGTCGTTGATTTACAGCGAGGTGAAACAGTAAATACGTTACACTGGGCAATTCGGCCGTTTCTTCGCGGAAGCCGTCGAATTTGCCGGCAAATTGGCCCATACGTACGCCTCTTTAAAGCTTCCGTTTTACGTTAATTTACATGTAAAACGTGGCTCACGAATGATCGTTTTTCAAATCGATACCCAGAGTTTCATTTCTGCGCGAAATCCCGCTTTTCGTGGAACTGAACAATCTTCGCCGCGGTTTATAATCGACCACGCCGGTGATTTGCATTTAAAATAATTTCATTTGAATAGGAAAAATTTAATAAAGGAAACGCTTCGGAACGTGAAGTTTTTTGTCCTGCTGGGAATAGCAAGTTCGACGCGAAATCGGTTCAATGAGATTCCTGTTTAAATACGCCGTCGGGCTTCGTTGTTTCGTATGCACGTTGTTCCTTGTCCGGTGTTCGATGAAGTTTTTCGTCGCGCCCGCGTAGGTAACGCGAGTAGAAGCAAAATCAAACGAGCGGAGTCCTACGTAACCGGTTACATATGGCGTGACAATAGATATTCGATGCGGCCCCGTAGACAGCGTGGGTAGCGTACAAGCTGCAAATCGTCAGTTGGTTTGTAAGCGTGTGTCACTTGGTACGCCGCCGTGCCACGATCATAAATACACGGACCTCCTTGTGTTTCGCGATACGTATTTTGTCTTACAATGGCTTTTACGTAGTGGACCTGCTTTCTTAATACACGTCGTGCGCGCCTTTCGATACTCGCTATGAGCGTATGTCTCGATTATTTCATTGTTCCTGCGTTTTATTGTAAAACGTTTGAACCCCTTCCGCGCGTTAATATTTTACGTTGTTGCACGCTGTGACTCTGTTAACACGCGAGCTACGAAACTCTAACGACAAACGTAGGGGAAATTTACGCGATCTTTTATAGCGTCGTTCAAACTTCGCGTACAATATTTTCGCAAACAAATCGGTATCCCACACTTTCGACACGCGAAACGCTGTTTTACTCGTTGGTTATATCACGAGCTACGCCCCATCTTACATAAATTACGACAAGAAGCTCGTTGCGGCAGCAAGTGCAACGCCTTGCAACACCATCCAACCTACAAACCATACCACGACCAAATGTACGCAATGGCAACGGCCGCGTATTGGCCACGAGAGACAATCGAAATCGGTTCGCATCGGGCCTTTATCTACTTAATCTACCTGCGATCCAGCACGCCTATAAATACCTCGATTCGTAGCCGCGGGTCAGACGTCCTGCATTCATCTGGTGATCGGTTACAAGCAACGTTTCGTGGCGTTTGTACGCACGCCTACGCCGAAAATCGTTATTCATCGTGGTAATTGCAGCAAGTTCACCTCGAAAGTCATACGAGCGTACAACGCGGAGAGCATCAGGGAGCTTGAGAAGTTATCAGTCACCGTAAGGACCATTTCAATTTGATCGATTCCATCGATTTGTAAACGTAATCGAGGATCGATTTAACCGGTGACGATCGGTTCGTTGTTTCACGACGCGTGCATGGAAAATTGCCACATTAATTCAGGCGTCGATATTCAACGTGTCTTATTGCGTACGCACATGAGACAGACAAATGTTTCATATATACTTATAGGTATCGCAAACGCAAAGTATCGTTAAAAGATCGGATAATTGGAGGCTGAAGAAACGGCCGGCTTAGAGGAAAATAATAACCGCGCTACTTTCTACCCCATTAGGTCTCGTTAACGATTGCCTGTCGAGTGGATAATTATTTATACTCGGCCTTGGTAATCGTGGATAGCTGAAAAAAAGTATTTGTTAGCCGCGACTACACGGGTCGTGAGTTACAGGCCCGCTGATATTTGCGCTGTAGTGCCGCTTTTGCGCCGCTGATATTTATGTGTATCGCGCCATGCATCATATCGCTTTGGTCCCGTATTGTATTTATGGCGAGCGCAGGAAAAATGGCATAATTAACAGTTCCGAAACGGGCGCGCGCAGCTGCTACAAAAACTACCCCGCTCGAAATTCGTTTTACAATATCCTGATTAACGTCTGCGATAATTTCGTGCTATCTTTTGCTCTGCGAATTAAAAAGTATTTTTCGAGGTCGTAGCCGAGTCGAGGCGGTGTACGCGGATTCGTTTCATAAATATCCCGCCGCGTGAAGCGATCGAAAATTCATTTTTCTTCTTTCTTTCGTTTTCTTCTCCTTCGAGAAACAATGTCGCGTTGCGATGTTTAATTTATTCGAGGCTCGCTAATAACGCGGAGAGACCAGACCCGACGTGGTAGAACGACTTGTCTTTGAACGCCTACGGTCGTTTTAAAGAAACTGAATTTAAGATTACGTCAACCCTTTGATTGAATAAATGAAAACTAATTTCACAGTGTACGATTCTCTCACAGAGAACGTACGTCGATCGAATATTTTTATACGACAGAGAGAATATTCTCTGGTCTTAATTTCTAACTGATCTCTCCAATTGCGCTTGGTCTTCTACGCTGTTGTAAATCTTACTTAGCATCTCGGATTTATCCGTGCGCGAGTAACTTCGAGGAAATTGAAAATGAGAAAATAACGTGAGCAACTGGATGATGCTATTCAATGTGGTCTGTTACTCGAAAGATAGATTCTCCGTGGATCCGTACGAAAATATTCTCACTGACTGAGACGAAGATGGCGTACAGTTTGCGAGAGAGAGTCTCGCAAATTTTAGAAAAGCATTTTTCCTCGAATATATTGACCATTGTTCTACGTTACGGTTCACATGCTTCTATCTACGGTTGTAACTGTTTCCGTCTACACCTTACTAATACAATCTACCGCGTATCAAGGAGACGCGTGAAGCACGCAGGAATCCAAAATCATCTGGTGCGCCGTTTGCTCCGTTTTTGGCTGCGAGCTGTCCGTCGAAAGTCGGAAGACGGGTAGCAGAGAGTATTAAGGGTGACGTAGTCGATATTCGAATGGATATAATAAACGTACGTGGGCAAGCCCGACTTACATATTAATGTAATACATAATCACGCGGAGATTGGAGAGGCAGGACCCGGCCTCCAAGATGAATGAGCCTTACAGAACTGAAAAGGCATGCGGTTGATCCAACGTGTCGTAATGCTGACCTCGCGAGGCTGTACGGTCGCTCGGTTCGATTTTGTACTCCGTGTCTTACCTGTATATCCGTTTAATCTGTTCGGCACACATCGACAATCGGCATGCGGAGTTGCGCGCACACTCGCCTACACGTTATATAGTAAATAATAGCGGCGATCGAAGAAAACTCCGATTGTAGTTAGCCGCTATCAGATCTTGGCTAAGTGAACAAGGAGTGTCTGGGAAAACGCACTCGCCATATGCATATACGTATGCGCGAGCAGTTTGTGTCTCTGAGCTAGCCACGTACGACGTTCCGTGACCACGTGAAAGTCCGACAGCGTATCTTTTTTATCCAACGTCTTCTCCATCGTTGAGTTCAAACGATACTTCTTCTCGTCCAGGCATCCAACTAAACGGGTACCGACGTTTTCCACATATTTTCGCGATTGCCGCTAGTTTCCTAAGGGGACACACTTTCGTCGGCGTAACGCGGCGTTTAAAATTCCCCGAGAAGAGTTTTCCAATCGCCCCAACGCCACGCTGTCGCGCTTAACGTCGTTTCCTGAGTACACCGGCGCGGTGTCTCGATACTTTGGCATTTATGGTCGTGATTTATGCTCGAACTTGGTCGGATACGACTCATCGAACGCGGCGGCTATTTGCGGTTGAATTTTGGTATGCTTAGTACCGGGAATGGGTGTTTGGAATGCGCAATGGAAAAAAGGTAACAGGATGGCTAGTGTGTCAAAGCGTCGAATGGAATATCTGTCGTATGACTCGACGAGGAATTTATTTCTACTTAAAGAGAAAACACCATTTGACCACAGAGTCGACGTTATTTTATTACGTATCTCTAATTCAAAGTTCACGATACAATGCACACCTGCATATACAGTAAAAAGGGAGAAAACGATCTCTATCGTGTACAATCGCTTAACTATCGTTGGCGTAAGGTCAATCGACGAGTCGTGAAACGGTCTACATATTAGGCAACTCCGACAGAGTATAAATTACGATTGGATAACGCGGGTCCGGTTCGATCCTCCGACGCGTCGTTTACGGAGAAAGTACGTGACGTAAGAGGCTCTCTCTCGCATCGTCGAAAGATAAAGTAATCTCTATTGTCTAAAGCGACAATGAATAATTCGTAGGTAGGCGATAACCAAGGCTGAGAGCCGTCTCCTGGGTGGTTGCGGTTTCTACGCGCGAGTTGAAAACTTCCTGGGGAAAGCGGCGCGCGTTCCTCGCTACGCCCTCGTGCTATCTTCGCGCGCATCGTCGAAGGTGCACGCTCGAAAAAAGAGCAGATCCGCTAGGGTAACACGCGAAAACGCGATTACGACACTCTGGACGGTAAAACGGTGGCCACGCCGTTGTGTATCGCGCGATGCATCCGGCAAAAATTATGTTTCGTTGCAATCGAAAGATACGTTGCTGCGGGAACGACGTTTCCTCACGAAACCGTGAACTCAGCACGATTCTCAGAAGGTACGATTACCGGAAAAAAAATCCCGCTCGTATCACGGAGATCGTCCGTACTTTCCATCCGGAGCGGATCTTCTTTTTTCCTACATTTTCCTGCGTAAATCGTTGCGCGCGGATATTTTTTTTCTTTAAAAACGATCTAACTATCATCGTTACGTTACCGTTGAATTATTTCATCGTGCAACAACGTGTGGCTGCTTGCGTACAATTACCTACGGGGAATGAATTATTTGATGCTGTATTCAGTCCGCTGCACGTATGAAATAAATAACGCCGTAGTATAATGAATACAAACAACTCATTAAGTTAGGATTCTGTCTGTAAATATTGCACGTGCAAACATTCCCTACAAATTCCTTATCGATCCTTGTTAAATTGTTCACTTTTACGGATCGCCGTTCCTCGTTTCACTTGGAAATCCTCCCGTCTATTTCCCTTCACATTTTTAACATTTAATCGATCGACTTGCAACCGATTACGCACATACTCGGATCGTAGAACGTCACAAACGTTCGATAAACTGTAATTTAGTCTTCCCTCCTGTACTTCTTTCGACGAGCGATCTTTTTTCTTTTTTTTTTTTTCGTAACCCGTTGGCGAACGTTCTTTCAATATTTAACTCATTTCGATGGAGCACGTATGCCCCGCAGTATCGCACGCATGACCGGCTTCTGTAATAAAAAAAGTTACCCTGTACGGTCGCTGTAGTTGGACTCACACGATTGAATTCCATCCGTCGACGTCTAATCGAACCCCTTGTAACGATGTGACACGATAAAAATCTATTGAAAGTTCGGTGAGACGTATTTGTCGTCGATCCACAATCGAGATCGCGAGTGTATCGTGCTATCGGGCCCAGCCATCGTTTCGACGTTCGTGACACAGTTCTCCATTTAGAGATCATTAACCCATTTAGAGAAACACTGTCGTTCGAACGTCAACGAGATCGTATGCACTCGACTCGTTCGATCTATGGACCGAGATTATCAACGTATCGACCAGATATCGAAATTCATCACGAGAAACGAGTAAAAGCGTATCTTTTTCATTGAAATCCGATTTGTTCTTCGAAGGAAACTTACAAATAACGTCATAGGATTGTAGACGATCGTATATTAGCTTCGTTAGAAAACATTCGAAGGAGAAGTGGGATAAGCGACGATCGTATCCTTAGTCCGAGAAAACTGCGGCCAAAGTGGAACTTTAATAAGAAAACCTGTTTGCTTTCGAACATTGAAACAAATTAACGGTATAAGAGATTGGTTATCTTTAACGATGTCTGTCGTATCGTACATGATTTAGATTCGTTTACTGTTCGATGAATAAGATAATTCACCGTTAGTATCACCATCTACGATAACAAGAAACGTGTTAACTATTGGACAATATTCTTCATTATGGTAAAGATTACGGATCTCTGCCTTCGTTTTATTATATTTGAGTAATTTTCTTCGTTAAATATTTTTCTTCGTATAAATAACATTCCGATTGTTAACTGCAAATCAAGCAATACGAAATAGGTTAGATAGGAATTGGCGTAGATTTAGCGCGTTTAAACAGCTATTTAGAACATCGTATAGCGTTACAAATAGAGATAATCGTGCGTGGACAAAACCCTCGGTAGATAGTAAAGTACGCTTAATAGTCTCAGTGAAAGCATATCCGTTGACTAGTGTAGCATAATATAGCGATAGAAACGCGGGGACTATAAGATAGTGTTTCATTGCATCGTAAATTAGACAGCCAGTGGAAAGAATAAGTGGAAGTGGATTGGAAAGAACGGCGCGTCTGATTAATGTCGATAGATATCACTGTGTCTTCGGCTAGAGAACGTTGCTTTCCAGAGGCATTCTAATTTGCAACCTTGCTGCCGTAAAGGCTAAATCGTAGCGATTTATGGTGCGTACCTATAGTACGTCGATGGGTAAGTCTTGCTCTATTGTCGATCGTTATTTTATTTCCTACTAATTATTTTGGTTTATGCTTGGCAATAAATTTTCAGGATAAGACCGACCGCTTTTCGTATCTTTTATCACAGAGACTAGTAGAAACAGTTTTATTACGGGGTTTAAGGATGAAATTTACAATGCTTTACGATTATTATTCTTGTGGTCATTTGGCTTGCAACATGCACGCGAATATGTAAAGGGTTGAAGATTTGTTGGTATAATATGCACCTTTGCGACGATGAATGTTGAGCAAAATATAGAATAACAAATAGCTATTTTTACTCGTTCGCTTCGCACAGGTCATTTCAGGTGGCTCGATTAGAAATTAAAAACTAAGAGGTAGATCGCGATGGTCATTATTCGTACTTTTCAAGCGACTCCTAATTTAGCAAAGTACCATATAATTCCTCTGGAACTACTTAACTCTATTACAATTCCAATTTTATACCCGGTATCTACGGAAATATCTTCCTGTCTGGAAAGCATTATTCAGAGGGATCATTAATCTATACACGGTACAGTCTGATATCGACAAACGACTTTGGGAGTGGTCTCGTGACTACCGCGAAAGCAATGCACACAGCAATCGCGATGTTTATTATTATAAGGCCGTATCTGTGTCGCGGCGTGTTAGGCGTGAAACGGTCGGTGAGGTCGGGACCCCATTCCTTATACCTAAGCGAGTCAGTGAAATGAATTCTTCGTTGCAACACGTGCACGTGTGCATGTGTACCCACTGAGCTAGGTATCGGTGGTCCTACAACGGTCGCCGCGTATATATGATCGCTATTTATGGGTTATTAATGTCCAATGGGAAAGTGTAATACACTATGCTGACCCAGAAGTGACAGCCAGTCGGGATAAAGGGATAATTTCTCTAACGCGAATAGTTCATTACGATCACAATGGTTCCAACCACCAGCATTTCACTCGACATTCTTGAGGACACGGTTGACAATTCAATTGTTCTCCTTTTTTTCCTGACCGTGGCCGGGCAATGCATGATCGTCGAAACGCTCGTATTCAGTTCTGCTGAGAATGTTTGCAAAACGATTTAGCGAAGTGTATTTATCGACCGAGGTGTTGTATAGTTGTCAGAGTTGAGCGAGGAAAATCATGTCGCTTTTCAAGAGGGACAGAAGGGAAGAAGGAAAGGCACAGAGGAAAGGGAAAGAGATAGGTTTAGCAAGAAGTGTTTCAAATTCAAGTTAGCCGCTAGCTAGCACTTGATTAACGTTCGAGACGGAAATGGCTGGTTAGTATGATTTATATTCTATTACGTCGTTGAAAGCAGACAGTAGAATGCACGAATGAGAAATTGGCGCTTGCGATAACACGGCGACACGTTATACTGCCGATGGAGGCAGCAGAAGCAGCTTCGCGTTCAGCGACCAAAAATTTTTGACGGACCATAAAACATTGAGAATTCGAGGTGGAAATAAAGCTGACACACTGTCTCTCGATCCACGGGCACCGGGAGCTTTTCCATTTCCATTCAGGCGAAAGAATGACGCCGGCTCATTTGCCCTTCCCCAATGCGAACTTCAGCAACGCTGGAACTTTCCATGTTAATCTCTTACTCGCACCCCAAAGGGTCTGTCCTTTCTCCCGACAGCATGGAATAACATAAAACTTTTCGTTTCTCGCCCCTGGAACCAACGCTCGCCGCCCCCTCTCTGCCCGCTTTCTACCCTTCTTCGGTGACGTCGCTCAGGACTTTTACTTTTAAATCATTCAGCCCGATGCCCGTTACATTATTCAACCGCTAAGACCTCGCGATGCGGATTTCTGGAGGATCCTCGCCTCTCTTCGTATTTGCGTGACTGGTCCGTACTCTCGATGCCGCGTCACCGCAGAAACTTGCAAAGAAACGCCGTCAATAATTCTTAGACGCATGGTTTTGCCTGACTTGCGTCTCATAAGCATCTTGCCTAGCCTTCTACGGCCGGATTACGCATTCCGCCTCCGCGAAACGCGACAACGTGGCGTTGCACCTTCGATTGTTCGTTGCGTATCGTTTACTCTCAACCATCGAACGTAAAATTGTTTGCAAAATGTACGTACTTAAACGATCCAGTTATATACGATAGTTGTTCAACGTTCGACAGAATGGCGAATTAATGGTTGCCGGAGGTTGGAAGAGTTTTCTTTCTGAAAGAATCGTATGGTCAAGGCATTGGGCAACCAGGTGGATTGCGTAGGCTCCAGGATAACGAACGCAACAACGTATGCATTTATAGATAGATAATAACTCGAATGATATCCGATCACGATAACGACGATAAGCGACGCGTGTCTTAATCTCGAGATTATGGGCGTCGTTACTCTCCATCGATCGATCATTCGTCTCCTTAACCATTTATCGAAATTGTTTTTCCTCTGGCTACGGTGAATTAATCGAATAACCGCAGACAATTCGTATTTGGAAAAGAAAAAATGTAAAAAGAGTTAATCCTACGCTGGTCGAAACAATCGCTTCACATATCCAACAACAAACACAATCGCCATTATGACCAATTCAAGAATCAGTTTCCGCTCGTTTGTTTCTTGGTAATCAGCGAATTACGTAAATCTTCCATAAGATACGCGATTGCCGGAGTATTTGAATCTCCATTCTCAGCTAGCTCGAGCGTTCGTGGAAAGAGAAGCACTCCGCGAGTGGGAACACGTTCGTAGAAGACGCGTTCCTGGCACCATGCGCGCACGCGTTCGTTCCGCTCGTTCCCAGACAATGCGGACTTTACGCGCCGCGTAAGATAGTCGGGACGATCCTCGAGGGAGATACCCCTCGCGCTTGAACTCGTTCATAAATTGTAATACCTACTTTTGGATTGCTTCCAGACGGCGCGAGTGTAACCTCGTGGCTCGTAGCTCGAACTCGAGCAACGAGGCGAACGATCCTCGCTAAGAATGCCCTGTACGCTCCATTTCGATGTCACAGCTTGCGTTTATAAGCGTACGACCGTATTATAGTAACTAACTGCGCTTGGCAATAACCGGGACACTCGCGTTTCTACGACTATCGCCGTTGCCTTCCGCGCGTATTTCCTTCTGTCGCCTGACGTTACTTAAATCGCGGCACGGTGATAACTCGGAGCCATCGATTTTTCAGTAAATCATCCGACGACTTTGACAAACGACAGTCGTGCAATCGATGTCGTTGGTTGCTGTCGCAGGTGTTGGTTATTCGACGATCACGATCGGGATAGTTATCCCATCGTTTCGATTGGGGTAGTTATTCGAACAGTTTCTTCCGTTTGACAGTGTTAATTCGCGTCGTTGGATCGTTACTCACTACGAGATTTTACATTAGGTTCGAGCCAGATTGCTTAACCTGGAGAACTATCGGCGACGAGTTTCAGATTTGTCGACTTTGTAATTATTAAACACGATTAATGAAACGATTATTAATTCCTGACGTAATTAATGCTGGTTTTTATCGAGAAACGGACATAATTATGCGTGTATAAATCTACTTACTTTTCATTGTACTGCTTTAATTATAATCATCTACACGGTATAGTACACTTACGTGATAAATAATATCGATGGTTTTATAAAATACGAATTAAAGCGAAATATACCGAAGCTAAGTAATTTAACGCGCACCATTGCGAATCCTCTACGATCTAACGATAGCGATGATGGTTAAATCGACGATTGTAACAACGAGTAGATAAATTTCTCGTACGAACGATTAGCTTTTAAGCTATGCATTTGCCGATATAGCGTAACGGTTATTCGATCGTATTTATACTGGAAGTCGCAAGAATCCACTCGTCGAAGATTTATTCTGTACATCGATATAGGGTAACGCGATATTTTCGAAATATTCACCCTTTTGTCGGATTTAATGACTTATTTCGCAATTTCGATGCAACGCTGCCGCTCGCATTAAGTTAGCAGGGGCTAATAATTAATTACGCAATTCGAACCGATCCCGTCGCTAGCCCCCACCCTATACGTTGGTGCGCTAAGCATTTCCACGTTTGATAATGACGTTAAAATCATCCGATGCATGCCGACGATTTAGCGTAATTTGCTCGAAACTGCTGATAACCGTAGCGAAGTAATGATTTTCAATTCGAACGCGATATTGTTATATGGTTCGTATGGATTCGGCTGGGTCCCTACGCGTTTCGACACGATCCACTTTTATCGAACGAAATTACAGATTATTAATAAGTAATCACGTCGAATCGGATCTGTCGAATCTACAAATTTCATTACACTCGAACGCGCGTTATTTTATCATGGTTCCCTTTTACGCGTCGGTTGGCTGATTTTGTTCATGGTTGGATTCATCGTCGGAAGGAAAATGGCTCGTATATAACCGTTCGAACCGTGTGCATTAAAACGAAATCGTTAATTTTCGTGACCACAGAGGTGAGAGGTTATTTCATTCATCTCGCTAGAGGTTACGATATTTGCCTGTGTAGTCGTCACATAAAGAGTCTCTTATCTCGTTTTATGAATATCACAAAGTTTTATTAGATGGATTCATAAGCAATTCGAGTTTCCCCCCTATAACGGTCGGGCATAAATAAACTCGAGCAATAGCTCGATAAAACATTATTCCCTGGACTCTATATCATGTTGCTCGATACTCGTGCTTCGTGAATATAGCCTTTAGAAAATCTGCCAAAAATCCTATGCAAGGCTATAGAACCGCTTTGCAATGGAACGAGGTAAAGAAAACTTAGCCATAAACCGAAGCTTATACCGTACCGACTAACTTCAAACTTATGAATCACAGCGGCCGACACCGCGAGTAGGAGGTTCTTGTAGGAAGACAGATTTTTCCCATTACACCGGGTACACTTTCACCCGTGTAATCATCCGCGTGTCGCTTTCTTCGTACAAGAAACGACTGAAAAGGGAACGCGTGGTAGGGGTCCACGGAGCAGAATTTTTCGCATGGTCGTGCTACCCCGCGACCGTTTAAGTGGCGGATTTTCTCGAGGACGTCACGCGTGCGTAGCAAAAAGTAATATTTACGGGCGCGTACGATGTTCGAGCGACGGCCCTCTGGCCAGAGTTCTTTTATTTGCCATAACTCAGGCCACGCGGCTGGTAAAAAAAAAAGAAAAAAAGGATAGAGAGAGAGAGAGAGAAAGAAAGAAGAGGACAACGACGAGGTCGGGAAGGAAGGAGACGAAAACGAAGGAGAAGAAGAGGACGAAGAAGAAGAGGGAGAAGAAAGGAGGAGGATGCGAACGAAACAGCGCCCTCGCTGGAACGCACCGGGCCCTTCCTTTCCCAAAGTGATTTATTTCGTTTGGTGGCCGCGAGCATGCGCGGCCATTCAAACTTGGCAATTTTTGCCCGGGCTAATCTGAAGAAGCATGAACGTTTAACGCGCGCTAAGATGTTATTAATCACTCGCGGCCGTATAACGTGTAGGAAGACGAAAACCCGTGCGAGCGCAACACACAGGTAAAAGGGGCTGTTTAGCGTGGACTTTTACACGAGGTACCCCGGGGCGATCGGCAACCAAGCGACTCGTGTATTCCCCTGTGCATCGTGCGCCGCGCGTTAAAACTGCGATTTCGCTAGAATTGAAATAATTCAAGTCCTCCGGGGGACGAGCGCGGTCAAGGCGGACGTGCCAACCGTTTTACTCTCTTTCCATCTCTTTCCGTCGCTTCGCAGCTCCGCGCTCACGGAAGCATTCCGTGTACGCGCGCGTTCCAGGAGCAAGCACCGAGAGGCGGATTCCGATGCCCGATGCAAAACTAACGAGGAACGAGGCAATTCCGCCAGAAGATTAACGATTTCTACGGCGAACCTTCGGCGATCTGTCGTTCCTGCACGCTGTAACCGTAGAAATTAGAAATAGCGAGAGGAATCTTACGTTTGCCATCGCTTCAAATTTTCGATTACCACCAGGATTCAAGGTATACGGAAAAATGTCAGTTTCCTAAGTAGGACACTATACGCGGTAATTTTCTATGGAGAAGAAAATCGAAGTTTCACGCTCGAAACGGGAATGGATTCGTAAACGGTTACCAATCATGAAGATATCGTGGTTGAATATCATCCGGTAAGTGGGATCAACAGGGTATCGCGCAATCTATAATAAATCTCCAATAATCTTCGTTTGGTTGTGCGCGCTAAGCCGTACAATTGCTCGGTCCACTTTCGAGCCGCAGCCTCCATTCGCGAAGGTGCTTCGCGTGTCTTCACGCATCATCAAACGGAAAGAATAACGGACTTTATCCATTAATTTTTCTTCCATCGTAACAAAGTATTGTACGTGTAACAAGAAACGTGACGCCCGATAGCAATAAATCATCGTCTGGTCTGTTTGCAATGCGCGTCGATAAAATCAGTTTCGAAAGACTACGTTCGCGTAAACAGAAATATCCTACACTGTCCAAAATTGTTCCACTTACGCGGCTGTATCGCGATATCCAGTTTGCTTGCGATCTTTTATCAACGGACGTTAAGATCTCTAATCTTTTCGCCGAATTCTCGGAAACGTCTCATCGTTGCTTCTCTAACCTATTCCCTTTCCATTTCGCCATCTCGTTCGGCACAGACTGTGTCCCATAAGAGATGCATAGTCTCGTTTCACCAAAGAACCACGTACGTCCCAGTTTCCGAGATCGTCGTGTAGACGATGCGCGAAAGAAAACCGTCGTTCCTCGTTACGCATCCTCGTTCGTTCAATTGCATCCTCGGGACAGGATTACTCTGGCGAATCAGCAGGGTTTTTGCCGTGGAACAACGCGGCACCGCGTGATGAATTCGTAGTGGTTTATCGACGGGACGATGCTCGTCGGGTACTCCGCGTTGAAGATTCAGACACTCGAACGAGGAAGTCACGACATGGAGTTATTAAGGAGGAACCATGGAGTAGCGCGCGTTTATCCAACGGACTCGTTAACATTATCTTGAACAGCGTGCACGGTGCGTGCGGGAGCCCATCTCGAATCCAGAGATTCCCCTAACGAATTTCCTGCCCCCGGGAAGCTCGATCGTAAATCACTCGGCACTCGAGGCAGCCTAGCAATGCCCTTTAGACCTTAGGTTCCTTTTTAACGAGTTGCACTAGCTAGCCGCGGCGCTTTCGATGTCCGTAGGGTTCTAACTTTGCCTCCACGCCGAGATTGCAACCCTTGCGAAACCTCGTCCCGCACCTGCAGAGAAGACCTACTTCCATAATCGCGTAATCTGCCGGCCCGTTTATCACAGACGCAATAATTCTCTCTCCCTCTCTGTCTCGTGTCGTATGTACTCGAGGAATTTGCCGTTGCAACTATCAAGGTTTGTCGCTTAACGCGCGTCGATTCTGGTCGTTCAGCAGCCTCGTTGTTCGCGTAGATACATTGGAACATCTCGGAGAATTCGTGGAGGACGGTTCAAGATTCGTGTAATTTTAATTCTATTAGCAATTGATACGCTAATTGGTCCATGGTAGTTCTTCAACGTTTCTTTCGATCGCAGGCGAAACGCGAACAACAGTTCATCATGCGGCAACTATTTGCGGCAGACACGTTTGCAATGGAAAATGAGAAATGGCGGGTGTAACGAAGAGAAGCGAGAAGTTTAAAGGTTTTTCGCGGTTGCGGCGGATGAAACTGGCGGGAATAAATTTCTCGGTAAATTCATGATCGAACTGCCTCGAACGATTTTCTTCTTTCGTTCCTCTCGTTCAGACGTTCGCCCGTATATTTTTCGCTCGTGAAACTTTCCTGGCTGTTTTCTTTTCTCTCCTATTCTTCTCGTCCTCGCGTCACGTCTACGAAATCAAACGAACACGCCGATAGTTTGTAAAACGGTTACGGGTTTAACGAGTACGCGGCAATTACGTGCAATGAGTAATTGTGTTTTATTGACCAGTAGCGGGAACACGCGTGAAAATTCCAGTTGCAATTTCGTCTGGTATTATGCGATGCACGTCTCGCGCATTATTTAAAATACACGATCTCCGCAACGGGCCTGGAATAATGACAAATGCGTTTTCCGGACAGTTTCGCCGGGCAATTTCCAGCGGAATCCCCGTACGTGCTATTTTTCCATCGATTTCTGGCAATTTTAATTTTATATTTCGCGATTAACATACCGCGGTTGGATACGAAGAATTCGCACCTGCAATCAACGCTGTTTCCCATAAAAATAACCAACAGGTTTTCATAACTGATACTTTACAATTATACTCTAAGAAGTTTCGAAAATTACAAGTTGGATCTATGGAACATTCGTGCAGCGTCGAATCTTCGGCCAACTTCACCGTTTTCTTACGCGATAAACCAAACTCATACCGCCAACTCGGTGGCCTATATAACAAGATTGTTTGCTCTTAAATGTTGTCTACTCCGCAAACATGCCTTTATTCGTTAACCGATGCTGCGAAGAAACTTCGCAACCACTCCTCCGACAAAGTCAAAACTTTATCGCTTTTCTTAACCTCAGTTCCAAAATATCAAAGACATCGCGTCAAAACACGTTTCAACGCAATTTATCTCGATAAATATATTTCTTAAAAATTACATTCGTCGTCGTCGCTTATCAAAGAAAAATTTTGGTATCGACCTTTCTACTCGAAATATGCGTTTCGTTGAACGTTGGAAACTACAATATCTTGGTTCGCTTTGCACCACGAATAAACTACTCTATTCGTTGAAAGATCGAAGTATCCAGAGTGCAGACTGTCAACGAGAAGACATACAAATGTGTGGACATTTTGTGGCGGAAATGGTCGTCGTCCGTTGTTTTCTGGCAAGGATCTTGTATGCCAAAGCCCAATTATCGAAGTATACCGGTTGCTCCGGTGCATCTCGCAATGACTAAAGGGAATGCCATGGTTATTGCAGGTGTGCCGCCGTGCTGGGTAAAGTTTGGTCCGTGTAACGTCAACGAGGAGGAGCATCATTGTCGAGCAGTAATTCTGCGGGCTAACGTGGCTGCACCGGTTTCACCCCATCCCGCCGGAAGTAGAACGCATATCCGGCCGCCGATAGCCCGACCCCTCGTTAAGATGTTTCTCGACTGGCTCTCGAAATTCGTGGGAACACGACGCCATAAATTTTCGGAAATTTTGCTGGCGCCGAATTCCTGCAACCTCCGCTCCGCTCTTTCGCCCCGCACCACCCAATTAGCGCTCGATTATCACCCGATGGAAAACACGCTCGTCGTCGAACACCGGCTCGTTACGATTAACGACGCCCGCTAACGCGTTTCCACAACGCTCTACGACGGTTTCTATCTTCCGGATTGGTTTATGGATCAGATGACGAGTTTCAGAGAGCTGGATTGTAAATTTCGAGTCATTGGTTCGTTATTTTCTCGCAGATCTCTGCACAGCAGTATTTGGACAGTAGTTTGCCGACAGTTAGTAAATTTAGAGGGTTGAGTCTGGCGAATAGAGAAAGAAAAAAGACAAAATTTTGGAATGGAATTTAATCCTTCAAATATGGATACGTTTTCACCAATAATTTCCTCCAAATTGGAACGCAAGAAAACAACAAAGTTCGATAGAGTATCGTTAGCGTTACGGTGTACGCTACTCACTGCAACCGTATTTCATGGGATTTTAGTTTCGTCGTATTTTAAGGTTTCCGAATATACACAGATTTTATATATACAGATATATATACCGAATATATACAGATTTTAAACGATATTTTATTGGACACCGTAAGATAAGCTTGGTAATACGTTTAGAGCGCTGGCAGATTGCGACAAATTAATCGAGGAAATATCAGGGAACTCAGTAGCCATTGATGTCACCTATTTCTACTGGAAGCGGTCCGGTGCAATTAAAAAGACGGGACGAAGGTAGCTTCTTTGTTCGTCGTGATAGTCGAGACCGAGCCACGGTGCAAGAAGCATCTGACATTAGCTCTCGTTAGTCTTGATCGTGGCCACTTACGTAAATCACCCCGGGAATTCCACATTTGCTCCGTGTCACACCCCCTTCCTCCACACCGTCAACCCTTCCCATCCTTTGCTTTCGCTCGCAAGAAGGTAAATGTACGCGGGATTACGGTACCGGTGAAATTTATTCTATTAATTAAGTTTACTCCTGGTGCCTTGTTCTCCCGGTGGACCGACTGAGACGGTCACTTCCGGTCCGTGTAATCCAGAAGCGGTCGTAACGCTCTCGTGCTTGACGAACACCGTGTCGAAGCACTCCTAATTTTCATTATGTCTGCCGGATATGCGTCGCAACTGTCCTCCGATCAACTGCCCCATTAAATGATTAATTATTACATCGTAATCTCTACTCGTACTACACGCACAAGAATATTATTCTTTGTTGTATCGATCATTCTGTACTTTATATTAACGATTAGGTTTATGACAGAATATATTTCGTCGGGCCGCGTATAAAAATCGAGTTATTCTTTACCATGCGTTAAAATTGGAATTTATGTAACACGTGTATAGTAGAAACCTGAGAAACGCATAGGGATAAGTGGTTTCCTTAGCGAATAGCCGGAAAAATCGCGGTGTCTATCCATCATCGTGTCGTTCGGTCTGTCCGAGCGAAAATATGACGTGGCGTGCAGCCGCGGAGGAGGGTACACGTCGACGTCGAACAGCGTATCGACTCGGCACGGCCGGTTACGTGATGTTCATTAGCGAGCGCGACTCGTAAAAGCGAAACGACTTGACATTTAACAAGGAATCGATGAAAAGATAAGTCGTCGTGCATCGCACGAAAGCGTTAACCGGCCACCGTCTCGTTCTCCCCCTTTTCCTTTCGTCCGCGATACACACGAGGCTTTCGTCATTCCCGATATCACAAAGTGACGGAGAAATCAGTAGAAACTACGTGACCGTTATCTCTTATCGCTTGTATTACAAGAATGTAGACCGATTAGATCGCGAAACTCGAGAGGGTTTCTCTTGATGGAGTAACAGGGGGTGACTATCCCTCTTCGTTTTAACGCTGGCCAAATGGTAATAAAAAGCAATTTCCCGTTGTAAAGAAATCGTTACGGGATATCTGCCACTGAAAACGGAAACGTGTCCCTCGCCCTATCGTGATCGCTTTAGAGGATCTAATATCTACGTTTATTACGTCGTTGAAATTTATTTTCCGTAATTAGAAATTAACTTGATTGTACGAAGACTTGAAAAAAAAAAAAAGAAAAAGAAAAAAGAACGAATACTCGAAAGTTCCGCTTACCACGAATCGTTGATACGAGTCATTGGAAGAGACGTTAACATCGCCTAGCCGGAATGGAGTCAGATCCAGTAGCGTGAAACATGGACGAAATCGGGTGGAATCAAACGGTCTCTCGTCGACCATACCGATCGCACACGGTCAGCCGTTCACTTTTATCAACGGCCATATCTGTCGACGAATAGCCGGCGAATCTTTATTGCCGATTCTATCGGGGCAGGTGTCGCGTGCCGTGGACAGATATCCCCAAAGGGATGGACATTTTTCATTTTCTCGTACGAGTGACCGCGCCCGGGTTCGAAGGTGCTTTTCCTCCGGAGAGCTCGTTGCCGAGTCGTTCGTCCTACGACCACCGACAATTCTCCCAGCCTCTTCTGTCTGCCTCACCTTCGCGTCTATAAATAAAGGGAGGCGAAGTAAGTGCGGAGCCGGTAGGTTGTCGTCAGAGTCATTAAGGGTAGTGCTTCGGTTTCCCTTGGAAGCGAACACACGAAACCAGCTGCGCGTGTCCGTGCACACGATATTAGGAGGACGTATGTGCGAGTGGTAGCGCGAGCGAACGCGTGCGTGTACACGCGTATTGTAGCGGCACGTAGGAACGAACGGCTGGAGAGAGAAGGTAGGTAGTAGGTGAATTCGAAGGAAGAGAGGTCGCCCTGTCGATGGAAAGGGTCGAACTAACCGGCATTGGCGTAGAACGAGGATTCGAGACTGTGTTTAACGTAACCTTGCTCGCTACCATCTTACCCGCTGTCATTTTTCTCTACGTATTTACAACACGCGGTTCGTTTGAAACGGAGAAAGAGCCTCTTAGAACGAACAACGTTATTTTCCCCGCAGAAACCAGATTTACGAGTTATTCGGAATCTTAACGCGCCATGCGAGCTACGCAATAAGAATACGCCATCGGCGCGATGGCGTGCTTCATTCCCATTGAACGTTTCGCTGAATGTACTTAGCAGCGAGTGCGTGAAGAACCAACGACTATTAAACTCCTCGCGAACACGGCGAAGCTACGACGTTGTTTCGTGCAACGAGTCGCGAGTACCATTAGTGGGAAGGCAGACTCGCGAGAAGCAAAGGGGGAAAAATAAGCGCGGCCCGTGGTCGACGGATAATTTGCCGCTCGTTATTTAATAATTCGTGACGCGAGAATTTCGACAACGCCCAGCAAGCAGATACCGTCCGTGCGGGGACATCTCGTTTAATGGGCGCGCTTAAAACTCTGCAAGGGGTGGCTGGAGAGCAACTTGCTGTTACCATCTACGATCGTAAAGGTGTCCCTGTTTTTCGTCCAGCTCGTAAAAGTCGCGACGAGTAAGGGGTTGAACCACCAGTGGTTTTCCCCTGTCTGTTAACGAAATCAGCCTCGAATCGTTGTTCCGACGAATTTAAACGCGTAAACGAAATTAATCGGAGAGCTCGGTTTCTCTAATAAATACCTAAACACCGAAACGTGAAAATATTAGATCTCTACGCTATTGCGATGAAACGTAGGTACGTCGTACGTAACCTGCCGCGAGGAAACATTAGCAGAAAGGTTGAAATACGCGGCGAGACGTCCTTTTGTACATTTGCTTCTTCCTAGCATTGTGCTCGGTCCCGCGAAACACGCTCGTCTTCATTATGCAATGCCCAAATGTTAGAAAATTGCAACCGCGCGGTCGAGGGCACGTAGTCTGAAAGCATGATAAAAATTATGCGTGCGCCTCGTTTGTTCTCGGCGATTGAAGGGGTTGGCGCACCCTCGTTCTTACGTCGTTACGCGCGTGACACGGTTCGAGGGTAGTTCTTTCTGTTTCTCGGCGTGTTCGCCCCGACTTGTTGGGTGTTCCGCGTGAAAATTACGGTTCAAGTTCTGTCGTAAAAAAATCCCATTATCCAAATGTATCTTTGTCTGAATATCCTCGTTCCTTCGTCGGGATATCGTGTTAGTTCTCCTTTTTAAAATGGAAATAAGATACAATGCGTCTAAAATTACAGGGTGCAAAGAATCGAGCAAAATACACGAACGGTATACATATATATATATATATATATATATATATATATATATATAAATATACATATGTACAAGGGTGGGGGAGTCGTAATTGAGATAATAGTGATTCTACGGTGTTATGTGCTTTCTAAAGGATTGTAAAATATCGTACACTTTAAGCGCAACGCGGAAACACGTGGATTACGCGATTTCGAAATAATTAAACCGGGTAACTCGTGAAAGTTGCAAAGATGCAGTCTACGGCCAAGAGTTTACAGCGTAATAAATTTCTTTTTAATTGTTTTATACTGCCTTCTGGCGAGTTGTTCGTAAATTAACGCTCGCCGAACACTTTCATCCTGGAGGAAGCGAATTAAAATGACCATCGTAAACCGGTGATGACGTAGTTGAACGTAGATGCATTTCGTAACTTAAACGAACTTTCCGAATAAATAAATATTCCGTTCTCTTCTTCGACAAGCTACGCCAACGGTATTTTTTTTTTTTTTTTAGTTGGAAAACAATTTCAACGTCCATTTTCTTTCCGAAGGTCGAACCTATCTTCGAAAGAAGCCATCATCCGAATTACTTTCTCGCAGGTAATTTGTTTGTCGTTTGTTTGTCGTTTGTATTCTTTCCATTTTAAGTTTCATCCCTTCGAGCTCATTATCCGGCGCCCCCCGGTGGTCGAATCACAGTTGTCGCGACGCGGTTCCATTTACGCGACAAAATTCAGACGAAATAGCACGATTTTCACAGCGTGGACTCCATCAATTTGTAAAATATCCATAGAATGATGGCAATGAAGAGATCGTAAGAAGTTGGGGAGAAATCTCGAGAATATGGTCGAATTGTGAATTATATGATGGTAATAATCCTCAAGAAGGAATTCTGATGTAATTTATTCATACGATTCGACGCCGATATTTGGGTACAAACGTTCCTTCCACTCCTGTTTCCCCTTATTTGTTATTGCCTATCAAATATGTAACATTTATTGACCCGGTAGAACGTTTTTAGATTACGACGCGATTATTTATGACCGACCACACGTTAATATCGGAACTGCGACTATTTCATACCGCAGTGCACATTTGGCGCACGGAAGGGTTGGTCTAATCACTTTTTAACTACATTAGCACCGGTAATTGCGCCCCCTTTTCCCACCCCCTATCCACCTCGGGGCAACTTTCCGACGGGGACCCTCGGTGCATCAAAAATAGATTACATCGCGTTCATATCTGAATTCATTTTCTTGAAAGCAATGGAACCACGATGCTACCTACGAATAAAGATAACTACGAGTAGAAAATTTGTTTTCCTAGACCAATCTTCCCAGCTTTGTTTATTTTAGGAACTCGAAACGAGTTCGATAATGGACAAACGTCCGTGTTTTTCTCCCTCAATTAGCTATCTATTTTTAACGGGCAAATATTATCCGTAAAAGACCGAAACGATATTTATCATTGTTTTTAATAAAAGAACCTTTGGGAGGACATTGTCCACATTGACGTCAGATTTCTTTCTTCCTACCTGTCCGTTCGAACTTTTAGGTCTGAGCGTCGAGCAAACAAAGTTAAAAATTGTTCCCTTTGTCGCGCGACGTTCCCCGTGACAGGTTGAACCAAATGATAAATCAGCGAGCGCGTCCAAGTAAGTGTTTCTTTATCTTCGCCTCAGCTCGTTCGCCGAAAAGAAAGAAAATTATCCGTGTGGCTACGAAGTGAAACGTTCTGGCGAAAACGTCCCGAGGAAGAAGAGAAATGGGGAAAACCGAAGTGTGTGCGTTCTAAACGATACCAGACCCCTGCAAGACAATCTTGCCACATGCCTCTCTCTGTCCACTAATAGACTGCACGTCAAGTCTTTTTCCACGACTTCCCTTTTTCCCTATTTCTCTCCCCCCCTTCCCCACCTACCCCGTTGCTTTTTTCCTATTCTATCCTTCGCCCACGATCTCTCCGTTAGATTCACTCGCCACGACGATGGATAACCTCAGAACCTTAACAGCCGTTTAATTTGTGTCTGGCTCCACGTTTTTGCCGCGTGAAAGTAAGCTTTCTCGGTACGCGGAATAAAACACACTCGTCCTCGAGTCGGTGGGATGTCCGCAGGGTGTTCCCGCCTGTATTTCGGATTTCTTTCGCGTCGCTGTAAGAAAAGGTTACTAATGTCTGTTGGCTGCTTCGTCGTCGACATACCAACAATGACGCTAACAAATTGCTTTAAATTTTTTTACCCAGGACCAACGGGACACTTTGACGAGAGTGGTGAGGTCAAGGACTTCGCTTCCACTTTCATCGGTCACGTTATGACGTGACGTCTGTCAGACCGGCGAACGGTAGTACGTCCATTTGTCATCTCGCCTTTCCTGTCAATCACACCATCGCACCGTTGTATTATTTTAAACGGAGCAAAATCTTGTTTCTCTTTTAAATAATAACACGACGTCATAGTGCTACGCGTGCTCCATTCTCTTCCAGATCCGACATTATGGTAAATCTATCATGAAATTCTGATTTCTTCGGTAATTCCGTTGCCGCTCCACTTCCTGTCTCTACCGAAACGCCTGGATTTCGCACGAATTACGCGCACCAGGGATGGACATATCTCTCTGTATAGTAGGCGTTTCACGAGATTAGAAGCAACGACGTTTCGTCCGTCGACCGCGTGTTACATTTGCATAAACTGTCTTCGGCGATGGTATAACGCGGGAAGGGGTAGGGGGACGAAAAGTCGAATAATTCATCCCGTGGAACGCGAGAGCGGTCGGATCAGACGGCCGGTTACATGAGGGAGCGCTGTCTCGCGCGACATTTCGTAATTTCTAGACAGCGGTTGAGAAGATCTAATTTCCTAGTCTGTCATCCATGGCGCGAGAACGACGCGCAAGCCTTCGTCACCGGCGTGGACACGGACGGTTACGAATAGTTTCAAGGATCCATTTAAATCCATAGGACGTGTTGCTGATACGTAGCGAAAATATCATCATTCATCAGCTTCTCTGCGATGTCCACAAAACCGCGTACGTACTCGAACGATCCAACAATCTCGGTTTATCTTCTATTCTTTTCATTTTTTTTTTCTCCCCCGTTTTATTTTCTTCTTTAATCCTCCCTACGCTGTTGAGGTAAATTAGATTTTCAATTTGCCGGCACACGATCGTCCCGGAAAGAACAGCGGCCAACGAAATCCAAGAGTTTGCCGTTGATGGTCTTTTAAATTACAGAGCCGGCCAATTTGTCCGCGAAGCTCGGGATTTCGAATGCGCTGCGACTAGTCTTTGTCTTTCTCATGATGTAAATCTTAGCGTCAAGCTTCTAATCGACACGTACAAAGTTCTTTGTTCTTTCCTCTTTGATTGCTTTCCTCGCCGCTCTCGTAGTTACGTGAAATTTTACAGTAGTAAAAAGCGGATAACTGTTATTTTATTTTCTACTCCGACGCGCCTGTTTCTGTGCCATGGAACTCCTACTTTCGACTAATCCCGTGCCGTAACTCGTTTAAGAGGATTATTTTGTAAAACGTCCGGTTACTCTTCTTTTTATCTAACGAGAAATACAAAGTACATAAAATATTTAACGCAAAGTTCGTCTTAACGTCACAGACGTCCGGAAGATTGTAAGAGCAACGAAACTGTCGCGGTATTGTCATAAGGAAACCGGTTGACGATTCGCCTCGACACACTGTCTAGACACGACCGAATCTCACGAAATTCGTAATTCGAGGAAACTAGAGGAACCGTCGATTGCTTCCCGAAGGAAGACCGATTTATACGGCTCGATACAATGATGCAATAACGCGGCGCGATGTATATGCATTCGAGGGATTGGAAATTCGAAATGTAACCGGTTCGAGCGGCTCTTAGAAATGCCGGACACGTAAAAGCCGGGACCCGTAGGGTTTACAGGCTGTACCACGAATATGTATGCCGTACGGGCGGCCGTGTACGGCAAATCGCGATCCCTGGATACGTACGTATTATCCGTATAACCTCTAACGTCGATTGTGGCTTATGATATTACGTACTCTCCATTACGACACGTACACACACGGGCCGCCCCGTTCACGAACACGACGAACGTGGGGGCTGCGGCGATGTAACGAGTAAATTGCTACATCGTTACATTTTCCTTCATGCTTCTGTACCGATCTACAGACCGACGCGTCGTTTATTATTTCGTTAATTATCGTAACAGCCACCTGGCAGCAGGAATGACGCGTTCCGAACGAGCTATTGACCTCTAATGAACGTATCTCGATCGCCTGATTGCAGCGGTAACGAGAAAGCGAGTTAGTACGTTACGAAGGACACGGCCAAAGGCTCAGATAATTAAATGTAACTGCGTAACACGTGAAAAATGATCCGTAAGATACGATCTTCGAACCAAAACTGCTTAGTATAACAATACAGCGCGACATTCAGCTGCGCACAGAGGAAACTTGAAACTTTAAAGTAAATACGAGTCTTATATATACTTATACGAGTCTTAATATATACTTTTTCCACGACATTAAGCTGCCAAAGCCAAATTCTTATTTAGCTTTATTAAAGAGCGTGACGACTTTCGCGATTAAATATTTGTGTTTAGTCTCCCCTTGAGAACAACGGAGCTTTGGATTCGACCTTGAACTTCCAAGTAAAATAATTAGTTAGGCTTACCCCGAAAACCTCAGCCTCTGACCCTGAACTGTCAACGTATAATATTTATTCTAGCTCTTTACGGAACTTTTAAGTTCACTTTATCCTGTCATGGTAAAGTATACATATACCTTTTCGAGTTTCTCACGATGTTTTCGGATATTGAGAATAATTGACGTGCATAATCGTTGCGATTGAGAAAACGGCGGACAAATAAAGGAACCAGCCAATGCGGTTGTAAAAGAGACGAATCGTCCATCCACCTGAATTAAGTGTTTGGTAGAAAAAGGCTGGCCGTTGGTTCGTTTCTTGTCACGCGGTTTGCCATCTTTTGACTGCTGAATTATTGGTTCTTGCCCAGTCCTACATTCGCTTTGTATGTGCACGGGCGCCGGTGATTTCCATTAAACTTTCGCAGCCGGATGCACCCGTATAACTTTACACGGACTCCTTTTTCTCGCAATTCGTACACGCGCCATAGCGTTTCGCGCGAAAGGGAAGAAAAACGGCGTAGAAGAAAAGAAGTGGAAGGAAAGGGGAGTTTGTAAAGAAGGCGAATGTTTAAGCGGCGTGATCAGAGATACGAGAAGCATGGTGGCTGCTTATTAAATTTTTACTCGGACGCGGCGAATAATTTGCGACCGACTCCATGGAGACACGGCTCGTGCGCCTCGGTGAAAAGAGGCAAAGAGAAACGGAAGAAAAAACAGGTGAACGTGCACTGTGTAAGCCAGAGGCTTATCCTCGAACCAAGAACCAAAAACCAACAACTGGACCAGTGGATTTCGTTCGCGGGCATCGATGAATCGATATTTCGTCGATATTATCGTATTGAACTTCGTTCTATCGAGTTCGATCGACCATAAGCATGGCGTGTTTCTACGTAGTCGAATACACGCGATTTTTTCCTCCGACGAATTTAATTAAGAAAATACCAATCCTGCCTAACGTAGAATTTATTACCTTTGAAAATTTTCTTATAAAATTTGATTAACCCTTCGGTTTTGATCAACCTTTCGGCATTGATCTACAGAATATTTTACGTTACATAGTGTATCGGTCATAGGTTGCCATACGATCTGGATTCATTCCATGATAATTCGCAGATATTCTCCACGAATAGGATCCTAGATACCGCTAGAGATCATTGGTATCGTGGTTTACCAAATACTAAATGCCACCCAAAGATAGCCTGCATACCCATAAATTAGGCACTTAAATGAGACATAATTCCGAGTAGCTTCTCTACATATGTCACATACAATTTCGATGATCCCGTTGATATTGGCGAAATTAACACAGCCGAATCGGAATTCCATACTCCTTTCACGGAGCATTTAAACGTCGTTTCGATGCGGAAGAAAGGGTGAGGGACGTGTCACGAAACAAATTGATCTTGTGTTAACGCTTTGTTCACAGGCGAACGCAATCTAGTCCCGAGATGGAAATTCCCTAGCGAATCGTTGGCGCTCACCGGCCCTTTACTTGCAGCACGTCGTAATGAATGTCCTGGTGCATGCGGCATCGTGACCTCTCCGGACGGGCGCGAGCCGATAAACTGGATCCCTCGATCATCGACGGGGATTTATTGCATCGTCGTGGAGGCGCGCAAAGGGCCGCGATCCTCGCGTGTGAGCGATGTTCTTTCCTTCGATGCGATTCGAGCAACCGGCTCTTATTTACAACCGAGACCGATCTCCAGGGACAAACGAATTGTCTCGTCATCGACAAAGGTTCCGTGTCCACATAGTCGTCGTGATTTTTAGCCAAGGTATCCCGAACGTGACCAGAATCGACGTTTCGTCCACAGAATCGCGAATAACTCGACGCAACTGTATAGTCTACATTGGTTCTTGGATCACTGCTAGGACAGTTGCCAAGAGGATTTTCGCATTACAAAACGCACGATTCCCCTTTTCTCTTTTTCTGTCTATGCAAAAAGCTTGGAGAGTGTGGCATCGTGGTCGTGCAGAAATTCTCACGTAACGCAGCTGCTTCTGGATTAACCCAAGCTTCGAACGATCGTCGCTCGCAGGCTCGATTTAACGCCACTTCTAATCTCATCTCGGTGTTTTTCGCTACGCTACTGCAACCTTGCATGGTATATAATTACATTTTGATCTGTGTTGCACGGGAGGGACAAAAAACGCGAAGCACGAGCTACTAATTGTAAGTCGAAGCTCAAGCAGGGGACAGGATGCGACCAGACCGATAAATCAATGGCGCGGAATGTTTTCCTAAATAACAATCGCATTCCAGCTGGTCGCTGATCACGCGTTCGTTCTGCAGAGTTATAGGGCCGATCGCGTACGCACACACAAACACACGAACGTTTGGTCCGTCACGAGGTGGGCGAGGTTCGAGAAAATAAATTTCTAGATCGATAGGAGGTAGCCTCTATCCGGTCGCCCGCGCGCCTCTTTTATCGATCAAGGTCGGTTCGGGACGTGGCGCGCCAAAGAGGAAGATAGACAGTCGGTTACCTCGTGCGAACGTGCGACGAAGATCGGAAAGGAGAGTGGAGATCCGTTCGGATGTTCTTGAATGTAAATGCAAGTGCAATGAGCCGGGGGACCGAGCGGCAAAAAGAGAAAGAGACGGCAGACAGCGACAGAAAGGGGCGGGAAAGGACCGAGAGAGCGCGTGAAAGCGCGCAAGGAGAGCGCACGGAACGATGATATTTGATTTATGTTCGTCGTGGGCCGCGGGCCGCAAAAGAAATGATTGTAACTAAGATTTATTTCAAGCTCTTTACTGTCACAACACCGACTTACCGGGGGTAATATCCCAACCCAGCCGGGCCCGTTTCGCGCTAAGTACAAGCTCGTTGGATAAAAGTCCATTATTGAATGGGGACCAGTTCCTCCGAAGGCGAGGGCGATTATTTAATGCCATGGAGTCGAGTGTTAAATTGGAATAGATTGCCGAGTGAACTTTCTCTCTCCTTCTCTTTCCTCGCTTCTCTTTAGCAGTTCACCCGTTTTGCGTCTGTTTTACTCCTCCTCTCTCTCTCTCTCTCTCTCTCTCTCTCTTGTTTTCTCTCATTTTCTCAGTCTATCCATTTATCGTTCATTCCACGGCCTCTTACCGTCTCTGTATGTTCTTCGTTCGTTAAATCGCGATCGTCAATAGCCGATGGCATATCGCGTCGCGTCCCAGCGATCGTATCGAAAACGAAGGGCAGAAGTTCGCCGATCCTCGGGACGCGAACGGATTCCGAAGCTTCGACGGGAGAGAGAGAGAAAGAGATAAGAAAGAGAAGGGAAAAAGGAACGAAGAGAGAACAGAGATTCGTGTCGGTGGTGTGTAACTAGGTGTAGTTACCGGCGACGGAGGAATTTGCCGAGGAAGTAGCACGAAATTATCACTAATTCCCGGGTAATCTTTCGCCGGTTAGTTCGGAAGTTTTGTAATAGTTGGAAAGTTAGGCCCGCTACCCGCGTTCAAGATATTGGCACTTTGTCCGGAAGACACCGCGGATGCCGGAAGTTGGTCGTGCGACATCGCGAATCGATAGTCCGGAGCAGCGAATTCTTTTCTCAGTTTCGTGGACGAAATTTATTATTTGCTCCATTTATTGCTGGTATATTTCGTTAACTATCGTCTCACTGTTGCGAAACGGACCAAAATTAATCGTTTCTCGAACGAACTAACAGCGCGTAGTTTGCGCTACAGTTTTCGTCTCAGACAGCAATCGACGATGATTGTTTTATGCTCTGCTATTCGAGATCAAATATTTAGAATATTCACGGCGAGGAGTGTGTCAAAGTTCACGGTGCCGTTTAGACCCCCCGGATTAATTCTCGCTGGTCAAAGTTTTGTGTACTCAGACGCTCGTGTTTACCGAGTCTATGGAGTCAGTTACGCGCGAGTATATCTGTAACGGAGATATCTTAACTTGTTTTGCTCGTTATTTATAGTCGTTGTGATAATGCTCTCTGGGAAAACGATGTTACGAGCTAGTTCGCTCTAGTTCGTATTCATCCTCGAATAAAATAACCCATTAAGATAAAACTAACGTGAATAATTCGCACGTAGGTCTCTTCTCTTTCTGTCGTCATGGAGTAACGTGGAGCAGGAACAGAAGCAGGAAAATCGTGGCCGATGTAGGCTGCGCCACCCTCGTTCCTCGATTCGATCATAAAATTGCATTAAAAGGCACTCTGGCCAGGCGACTCGATTTTCTGGCACAAATGACAGCACTCCGGCCTCGTTCTTCGCCCGACGCCGCTATTAGCTCTGCTAATTTTCAATTACCCGTCTCGCCGAACGATATTTGCAAGCCACAGTCTATCTCGGACGCCCACCTGCAACAATTTACGAGGCTAATGTGTCTCGTCGTACGACGAAAAAAGAGGCGAAATACGAAGAAGCGAAGGATGTTTCACCAGGCGATCTTTATTGTCAATGTACGGATATAAAATCGGTGAGAAATTATCACCAAATATACGTTGAACTGGTTTCTCGCGTTAAATTAACCGAGAGCGTCGAACACTCTCCCTTGGTAATTATTTTCCACGTTGCTGTTCGTTGATAATTTATTCGAGACGTAATTCGACGACAGGAAAACGTTATCGATCCATTAAGAAGCAATTTATATAGTATCACATGTTAATTAATTTACGCCACTAATTTCCTGGTAATCGTTGTAACAAGGATATTGGAATAATTGGCTGCGAGTATTTGCTACACGCGAAACACGCAACGTGATTTCGCGAAGATTAACGACGATCTTCCACTTACGATTCTCGCTTGGACGATCAAAATGGACGACGAATTCTTACATCGTACGTTTCTACATCCTGTTTCTCATCGACTCGACTTTGTTCTTTAAGAACGACCCAGTGGAACTGTCTCGTCAGCGTTTGTTCATTATCGAAGTTTGTTGGAACAAAAGTGCGTCGGTGGGAAACCGAGAGAAACGTCGTTCCTCTCGACGTCCGTTAGTCCCTGGAAATTTCCACACCTCCGTATTATCGTGACACGACGCGATGGGCCAACAAACCAACAAGGGTTAACCTAATTATGTAGCTGCCGAACTCCTCAACTACGGGGAGAAATTGCGTTGCTATTCCGCTCGTACGGTGCACGTGGGTCACGAGTTGGAGGCTGGGACAGAGAAAAAGAAAAGAAAAGAAAAGAAAAAAGAAAAAAAGAAACGTTAGGAAAGAAGGGAAAAATCGTGAATCTCTATAAGGGGCAGATAAAGACGTAGATCTTTGACCTGTGGCATCTCTCGGTAGACTATCTCGGTCTCGGCTTCGAGTTCGGCAATAAACTCCAATGAGCTGAACCTAGTAAATTCAGGAAGAGGAGTGAATCGCAAAGGATGTAAAGAGGACGGTTACTTTCGAGGTGGTACTCTTCAGCGAGATAAGAATGGAGATTACTTTTGTTCGGCCGTATATAAGCAATTCGTGGATTAAGAGGCTACGTTAGTGGATACTTGATTAAAATTTTGAGTAATTTCACTAGAACTCCTTCCATCGTCCGTTTCTCTGTTTAGAGCACGATGATAAGTCTCGGGAGGGTTAGCAAAATGTAACATTCTCTGCGAGTTATGCGCTCGAGGGAGCCGTCTATGTTTAAATAATAGTTTTCCCGCTCCTTTAGGGCACTTCTGCGTCCACTAAGACGAACTCTTTGAAGAATCAGTTTACGCCGTCGGATTGGAGCTTTAGTTTCAATGATCTGGAATACACGAGTCTGCACACACGATACATACGTATACCGTATTGGTATTATGCATCTAAAGCAGGACATAGAAGTCTGCAACTATAGTTTTATTGTTGTAACGCGAGTTGGTAATTAACAAGATACTCGTAGCTGGGTATCGCACGAAAATATTCAAGAGTCGCACATGCGCCAAGATGTACGAGGACCAGGTGTTGCCCGCTCTATTCGCTTTATACGGACACGTGGGTCCAGACCAGACAATTATTGATTGACCGTTCCTAAGAAATGTCGAAGGCCCGCCCTCCCGTGCTCGCATGGTCCAGCGGGCGTAATAACTTTAGGGATTTCCCGGAAGAGCCGTCCCGACGTTTACGATAATCAGTCGCCGCGTACTCGGGTAGAGAACCGTCTCGAAGGATGTGCGTGTAATGATCCGCGAGGCGGGCCTCGAATCGTCGATAAACCCGACAACGTTACATCGATTCCTTTTTAACGAGACGCGATTAACCCGGATGCCCGGATTTTTAAAGGCGGATCCGTGATTTCTTTCCTCCGGCCTCGAGGCTGCTGTAGTCCTATTTATTGAATCCTGCCAAACGAGCTTCGTAGCCGGTGCATTTTAATAATACAATAATCTCGACGTTTGTTATCCTTTTATGCATTCGTTTATCGATCGGCATTAACGAGGGAAACTCGAGCGAGGCCTCCGCGACTGACGTAGACGAAGAAGAAAGAAAGAAAAGAAAGGGGAAGGGAGGAGGAATAAACGGATGCAAACGGCAGGTTCGCAGCTTGGAAATTTCAGGGTGCATGGCCAGCGTTGGCCCATCCCGGCTCACGGTTATGAAGTTGGAAGCTGCAGCTTCGCAGCTGGCGCCACATGGCCCTTTCTCTTGCCCCTTGGTGGCGCGCACGCTGCTGCCCAACTTTCCTCATTTGCCATAATCTATGACCCCCCATTAAGGACGGGGCCTAGCGGCGGCTTACTAAAGACCAGGTAACACGGATCTCTGTGCAAGATGTCTCCGGTAACAACGAAGAAATTAGCGGAAACTGGAATCGCGTGGGCTCCGGTTGCAATCGGCAGCTCCCGGGGGAAGATAATGCGCGACTACGGAGGCGGCGGCTGAGGAACGGTTATTGGGGTTGGCGAGCGTGACGCGCGTGCTTTCTATCGTCTTCGACTGGCCCATATAAAACACCTTTTATCGCTATGTATCTCGTTCGGAACTACGTGGTTTACTCGAGGTAAAAAATGACTGGCCTTGTAACTCGCCTGCAACTACCTCGGATTAATCTGCATTCCTCGCTGTTCTCGTTTATCACCATAAAAGAATAACAGAAGCAACTAGACGTTGCATTTTCGGAATACCGCGTTTGTCTCTTGGAGTAACGCGGAAAGAGGAAAAAGAGACTTCTCGCGGGAAGAAGCAAGATTTCAGCGAGCGTTTGCAATAATCAACGTTTTCCTCCGTAAACGGGCGGTGACTTTTGAGTGAATTTGTACCCGGTTCCGGGGATAAAAGGAGAACGCACGAAGAAGAATCCAATCTCGAGATCTCGGAATGTTATACATTCCCCCGTTTTCCGTTCCGAACGCTTGATTTCTCCGCGAGAATTCGAATCAATCCCCGACGAGTCGAGTACGATCCGGATTTTATTCATGCAGGTGCGTTTGTACACATCCAAGTAATAAACCTGTCGCTCGTGAAGTAAATCAATGTAGCTCCTCCCCTTTCCTCTCGTCTCTTCCTCTCTCTTCTCTCTTCTCTCCGAACACCGCCGCCGTTCCCTTGCGATCGGGAGATGGCAAAGGCCACATCGATTTTGGCGTGAGATTAAAGTTGGTAGTTTCAAGGATGTTGGAATGGAAGAACCAATTTCCACTTACCCGTGGCGAGATGTAAAGCGTGCAATTTTACCCGGTCGAGTCGAACGGGATTTATAGCGTGCATCGCTGCTAAGCGGACCGAAGTTTTTCGTTTCTGGGAAGGAATTTTCGAAACACCGCAACGAAACACTCTGAAATATATATCACCTCCGCGATAACGATTTTCTTCGATCGTGTCAGTCGACTGTTGCAGCCAGTTAACGTACGAAGAGACCATTTACAGCGATCGAGAAATGAAAAGGAGAGTCGATAGTTTTAGAGTCGTAGGCAGAAGCGATTTTCGAATACCCGAGGAGAAGAATCCGTCGGTAGTCTGGATAGCTCAATTGGCAGTGCAGTCATCCGGCAAATGAAAGATCCGATGGAATCATCCTTTTTTCCTCTTCCGAGAGCTACGTTTAAACCCGCTTCCTCCACGAAACACCACACATACGGACAAGTTAAAAACCATGACAAGTTTTAACCTTCAAATAGGATAAACCGGGGTTATTTGAAATAAAAAGATATTCGAGTCCAGTTACGCGATCTTCTTTGTAATTTATCAAATGTAATTACGAATAATTTCGCTTGATTGAAAATGTAAATCGCTAAAAAGTTATCCGACTGGTTATTAGTGGCGCGATAAACAGCGAAATATATCGCGAATTTACCTTAACTTCTCGATGATCGTACTTGTGTTGTAATTTCACGAATGTTCTCAGTTGTAATTTAAAAAATTCGATAGCACGCTACATTACTTTATTTCTGGAAGCTATTCCGTTGTTAATTGTATCACTTTTTATCTAATATCTCGTCGGTGTTTCGAAATAACCTCGGTGTTTCAAGTTATTTTCTCATTCTTTATATTTTCCTCCACTGATGCTAAAATGCACGATATTTTCACCATCTTCCGTTATCGTATCGCAAGCTAACTATATGTCGTACGATAAGTTCGATTATTTTATACAAAGTTCAAAACTAAATTTTAAAACGTTCAAGCTTAAAGGTGGCTCTAGGATAATCCTACCTTGTTATACTTAAATCAGTCTTTCTCCAAAAATCTTCGACTTCTCATACTCGAACAATCACATTGCGAAAGAAGAACACCTTTGAAGCCATTCACGGAAAATAGAAAAAGTTTCATCGCACCCTTAATCTCGTTTGTTCGCGCTTCCATCCTTGCTTGGCAGAAGGCAGAAGAGGCGGAAACAGGGCTGCTCGGCAATTTGCCTGCATCACGTGCGAGCGCGAGACGAACGCGGTAGCGGACGGTATCTATTAGACGTATATCAATATGAGATCTCGCAGAAATCGCGAGCTAATGGGCATATCGGCATGCGCGGCATATGGCGGCGCGGTGAAACGCACCGTCTCCGAACGTCCAACGTTGAGAACGAGCAAAAGCCTAGAAGGAGCGAGATGCCTGAGCAGAGATGATCGCGATGAAGGGACGTGGAGCCATAGCTACGCAGGTACGTGGCTTTTGTACGGGTGCTTAGAAGCGTGAAGGCTCGCATAGACATTATTGCATTATCCGTGTAAATGTGCCCTACGCGGTTACGAGTGTGCGTGCCTTATTATAAGAGCCGTATACTCCGTGCCAAGAAATAACTTGCATGAACCACACCTTGGTAATCGACGGACTTCATAGAAGCATAAACGATAGCTAGGGATGTGCTTCATGGCAGGGCGGTGTGGTTTACGGTTGCCTCTGGTCCAGGAAACTCGAAGGGAACCGCGAGTACGAGCCGCGGACGCGATGCAGATGGTAAGATTAGGAAAGACGAAGTTTTAAAATCTTCCTCCTTTGTCGGCCTTATTCCAGATCGAGAACGCGAGGTTTATAGTACGCGGAAATTGTTGGAGGGTTAGATTTTTGGTATACGCCGAGTGATATTGTTCAGGGAAATGTATGCAATTTGTATCGTAATATGCGAGTGCTGCTTTAGATGTCTGTGAATTATAGTTTCTTCTATGGTACATAAAATGTTGCTTGCCTTTAGAGAGAGTGCTCAAAATAGTCGTCTTACGATTGTCTACCAACGATAGTATCTGTGGTAGACACGATATCTGCTACGCGTATTACGTATACTAGTTGCCCCATTTAAAATACACAAGGACGTGTCTAACCATGAGATATAAATCCTGAAGGAAATAGAACGCGCGTTGATCCAATTCTGAACAAACATGCAGCAGAAATTATCCAACGATCATAGTCGATCTATTAGGAAATCCTGCAATCTAAATGGATCAATCGTATTCTCTGAAGATTTCTCGAAATACACGATCGGTGTTCGGTCTTTAAAAAATCGAGCGACGAATATCGTTGACCCAAATGTGGCATAATTCTTGCTGCTTTATCGCTAATTTCTTCGTATTCTGGCGACATCGCTCGACGATTCATCGTGACTTATCATTGGAAAGGATCGCATCGATGTTGTCGCAGACTGACGCGATAGTACTGCGATTTAACGGTCGTACGTCGCTCCGTCGGCCGATCGTACTGCAATTTTTGTCTTGTCCAATCGAAATGCCAATTTCATCCGGCACGGAGTGATTGCCTCTCTGTATACGGCGATCAGAGGAATCGGGGAATTTTCACGTGAATTTTCTGTTTTTCTCCTGGCCACATGTCACTGTCAGGGCCACTCTCGCGAGGCCCGACGATACGGCACTGGCAGCCATTGACCGTGACGGATGAAACGCGAAATTGGGGGGTTGATATGCGCCGACAACCTCGCGCTTCCTGCAAGAAGCACCTCGTTCGTTTCCAAATTAAGCTGTCGTATACATAGCGTCATAACTGCGTACATTCGGCGAATAACGAGTTACGCGATTTAATATATTTTATTAATATACTTTATTTTTCATAATTCAACAACGATATTGACAATAATAGTAGTTTTATTATACCACGAACTCTCTTTTAGACTCCATTCGAGGTCGATCTTTATCTAAAAAAAAAATTCTTAGAAATCGATAAGCTTGAAGTCCCGATAGTCTTAATCAGCTCTTAATCTTGTAGTCTTAATCTTGACAGCTCGATTCTTTTCTCTAGCTTAAAGTCACTATCGTTCCTCGATACAATGTGATATTCTCGGCAACGTTGTTTTGTACGCGAGCTTATTTCGCCGAATGTTTTTGTATTATATTAATAATCTAAAGCAAAATGATACTTACGTTATAAGCTCGCAAACAGTCACCAGATCGAGCAGTCAGTTTCGATAAACGCAACCAAACGTCTGCTAAAAATCACTCGAGGCGCAGTGGGAATCGAGTAGTTGAAGCGCTCTGATGATCCCGGAACGCCCGGAGGAAGCAGAAGCTGGTTGCGCGTCGATTGGCCCGCGCGACACGTTGATTCGAGACGTTTTCGCGACTTTTCATCGCGACATTTTCGCCGGGCAAACGCGGTTCTTTGTGCGGCGGGGAGTTAAAGAGAACTTGGCGGCCCGAGGCAATCTGCCCGAGGAGATTTTGAATTTCGTCCTGTGCCACGGGACCCACCAGCGTCACCAGCTTCTTCTCTCTGGCATGGCACTAGCACGTTCTGAAATCCTCGTTTCCTCAGAGAGTCGAGACTACTACCGTCTGTCGATCCGACCTATCGATCGGTCGAGTGAAGAAGAAATGCTGAATCCTCCAAGACCTGCATTGCAGCATCGTCGTAAACCATATTTTACAATTCCTCCGGGCATCTATCGCTTCGTCCTGGCGCGGCTTTTTGCCCGACGATGTGCTCCATTTTCGTTGCACATCCCGCAGATGAGAAGGCTGCGTCATGTCGCGTTACCGAGTCTCTTCTTCGACTAATAAAATCTTTCAAGAGTTTTCATTTGACAGTTTCACTACGTTTGTTCTTCGGGAAAGTATTTGAACAGTTGTCGTAGAAAATCGTTATATATATCTATGTCGTATGTATTATATGGAATATTTTGATATTTCGCTGTAACGAGATTCCACTATCCCGATTATGTTGGTAAAACTTGAAGCCGATCTAAAAATATATATAAAAGCAGCAAGATATTCATCGCAAACTTATATTTAATACAAAATTAATATACAATATAGGTATATTTCTTTTTCATGAAAAGTTTCTACACATAGGTATCGTATACTTCCGTGACGTTTGTAAAAGAATTGGAAAAGAGTTGCGATCGGATTAAGCCGAACGCGACTTCCTGTCGTTCGGTCTCGGGAAACAAAACGCTCGCACACAAGTATGAAAAGAATACGGTGTAAACTGTGCGGTTTCTTTTGTCAAACGATGTAACTCGGGTTGTGTTGGTCCCACTTTCTACCACGATTTGCGGTTGACGTTAATAGCAAGATTCGTCTTGGGAGTGCAGTAGAAACGGAACGGGCGTTTCGCGAGAAACGCGGCTAACTGTTCCGCGCTCGTTGCGCAGCTTCAATTAAGGAGACTTCCAATTATCCGTTATTTAAACGAGATCCTCCCTCCGTTTTGTTCTTCAGCGTAGCCAGATAGAACGTCGTCGAAACAAGGGCTGCTGGGCGGCTGGGAAGGGCGGCGCGGAGGGGCGCCGCGAGGAATTCTAAGATAATGATACGTTTCCAATTTCTGCGCAACGAATATCTCGCCCTGCGAACCCCGTCGCCATTAGCCGGATTAACTGCGTCGTGATTTCCAGCGCGCCGACTCAACTTTTTACCGCTCCATCGACGAACGTCGCTAACAGTCAGGGACAGGGGAACAAAACGGGATAAAGCTCCGAGACGAAGAGAGAGAAAGAGAGAGGACGGAGTGCGACTGACAAAAGCGATTTATTTGTTACAGCAGCTCCGGTACACGGGAAATCGAGTCCCGCATTAACTCTAGCGCGGCGAAAGAGACAGCGCCGATGAGCGAAGGAAAGCGGAAGCAAAGCGGAAGCAAAGCAGAAGTGAGAGGGCGGTACCGTGCGAAATCTTGGCTAAGTCTTCTCTAGCCCTGACGACGATCCTCCCCGCGGCGCTTCAATTAACAGGACTGGCAATTATCTGTTATTTAAATGAGACTGCAGCATACAGGCGTGCTCGGTCTTTGTGCCCGGACCTCGTTGCCGTCGTCGTAGACTTGTTCCAAACAGACAGACATCGTCTCTCTGCGAAAGGGTAAAATTTTGATAGCCCCAACGAGAGTTAACCGGTAATCGAAAGGGACGCGTAGGGCGGTCTTATGTACAGGAAGTTAGCCAGCCGCTATCCTTTCCCTGTTCCCGGCGACGGTAGCGTTTCCGTCCTCTTCCTCTCGATGCCACATCGTCAACGTCGATGCCCCTATACCCTTTTCCTCGGTGCACAGTCAACATCGTCAACCGAACAAATCAACTTCCCGCTGGCGTCGTACGTCAGAAGAGGGTTGACAGCATAAACCTGACTACAAGAAGCACGATTCGGATAGCAGTTCTCAGACACATGAATTTTTAATAAAATCACTCACGGCAGGCGTCACTTTTTGTAGGGGATACGTCTTCGGTGTGGCTTGCAGCGGTGTTCCACGCTAAGCGAGGCTAAACCTTTTTCCGCTCTTTCTCTATCTGTCTCGTCGACTTTTCGCTCAACAGTTTCCCTGGCTTTACATTTTATTCTTCTAATAAATAGGCAGGGATTTCTGGTGGGCAAAATTTGTACGGATTGAGTCGTATCTGGCCTGGAATCGTCTACGAAGGGGAGAAAATCGTTCGCCACTTTAGGGGATGTTTCGAACGATACTTCGGAGTAAAATCCACGTTGAAATACCGCGATAACTTAGTCTAATCTTAAACGTATCTGTTATTCCGCAGTGTATCGCGACTAATTCTGTTAGCATTTCAATTCTGTTAGCATAAAAATGCCGTTAACATCGTCGCTGACGTTACATAATGACGTCGCTTGTACATCCGTCGGGAACGAGACAATTTTCTCGCATCTTTTCTCGAAATCGTTGATACCAGTATCGGTATTTTCATCGAAAAGTATTTAATCGAAGCATTACCATCCGTTGCTTTTATTTCGAATCTTATTCCGTTCCGCGGTGAAAGACGAAGTTATATTTCGAACCACTAACGGACGACAAATCTCTGGCAGAAACAATTTAATAAATCAAATGAATTTTATTACCAGACGGCTTGCCATGAATCTCGGCCACGATCAAACGTAAACCGAAGCTGTCATCGTGGTGTCGTTCAATGAAAAATGCACGCCGAGAGAAAGAAATAGAAAGGAAAATATCGTCGTGTTGCAAGATATTCCAAGCATCGATCCTTCTTCTACGCATCCTCGAGCTACAAAAGGAGAAGACCACGCAATAAATTCCGAGTAAAAAAAGGATTGGGTGGAGAGGGTGGCCGGGTTTGGGGGTGGTCGATTGAAACGGAGTAATAGAGGAAAGAGAGTGGGTATTGTCGGAAACTTGGGCATCCACCATTCGTCCCATATGGCATCGAAATGACGCACTAGGGGTAGGGGAACGTAGAGGCAGGCGCCGTGAACCGAACTTCGAATTCACATTTCAACCCCCTTCTACCCCGACGACGCGTCACGCCGTTGCATTGTGCGACACGCATTGCGCTCTTCTCGCTATTAACGCGCTCGTTCAGCTCGACGCGTGGGCCCGTCCTTCCTTTTGAATGATTGAGAGCTAAGACAACGCGACAGATTTCGCATCGAGGACTCCAAGGATCGGTCCTTGCGCACAGTTCTCTCGAACGCTTTATAACGAGACTCTTCTACTGGAACACGTTTATAGAAGTCCTTGTGACTGCGACTCGAATCGTGCTATATACATGGATACACGAGTCTTTCAATGTGTCAATTCCAGTACATGAATGCACGATCAGTGTTCAATTTATAAGAAGGAAAACGACGTACTTTCGAAAGTTTATTTGCTGCAAGAAAATGACATGAATATCGCTTTCCTCTATTTTTCAATTCACGAAGTTGATCAACCAACGGCTCGTGTATGAACGTAATTAACTTCAACTTATGTAAATCACGATAAAGGTATAATTATACAATCTTTATACCAAGGAGGAAATTTCAGACAAAGTAAAAAGAGTTTTTATAAGGTACGTTAATCCGTTCGATCGCGGATTAAATATTCAGATAATTTTTTTACCGCGATTCAAATATCGAAAAATCTTTTTTCATTTTCATAGGAAAACCGAAAAGTTTCAGGTCTGTGAATAAAAACCGGAGAAGTTTCTAATAAGAGACGGGCTAACCTTTCTCATTCGTAACTGATTCAAGACATCGTGTATACCCTTTCAATCTGTGTACAAGATATCATTGTTTTCCTCGACGAAGGGAATTCCACTTTCTTATCCCTAATAGAACATCGTTCGATTCGTACAAATCCGCGATCGTGGACGAGCCACTTGGAACGTTCTTGGAATACCGAACTCTCCAACTCCCCGACCCTTGCCGAGATAGATTTCGTTTCAGCGATTTAGGGAGAGTCTTTCGGCGAGTTTCGCGAATCTCAATCAATATCTCGATCGGAAGACGCCTATAAAATAAAGCTACGGCACGAGTCGGCGACGCATCGTCATCAAAGAGCAGTTGGAACTTCCCCTTTCCTCCGTCGCCCTGTGGGGAGAGAAAACGGCCGGGGTGAACGATATCATAAAGGGTAGCAAGAATCGGAGCAGTCGCGGAGCGATGGAAAAAGATCCCCCGTTCGTTACAGTCTTCTCAGATGTAATCTTTAAGATGAGATCGCGCTGAGTCCATGAATCGTCGAGCAAAGAGTGGACTCATGGCGCAACTTTCCTCTTTCCCCTTTTATTCTTCTTTCCATCTCTTTCCTTGGCCTTCGTAGTCCGACGAGAGCGAAGAAAAGAAAGGAACAAAAATATTCGTCGATCTGACGTAATGTCCAAAGTTAATCCTCGTCCGATGGAAATAGTTTTTTTTTACTTGTCACGCGCGATACAGATTGCGTACATAAAAGTCAGCTTCTTCCTGCTAGCTTCTGGCAATCAATTTCTCGTTCTATAAAAAGAAACGAAAATAATGTCGAAGAGTTTTCTAAGGAATCACGGCAATTATATTCGATATCGGAGCCCGGCCTGCTTGCTTCTCGCGGAGATGATGTCCGCCAATCAGAGTCGATTGAAAACGAAGGTCCTCGGGTGCTTCCAATTACACGGAACGTCACGGTCGGGCCAAAAGATTGGGGTCACGTCATTCAAGGCGGGTTCTCTCGGCTCGTTCCTACGTCAAGTTCACGCTCCTTCTTCTCCATTTTTCTCCTAGTTCGTGTCACTGATCGCCTTATCTAAACTGGTTCTACCTGGGCGCACGGGCGATACCGTAAAATTGAAGAGTGTGTAATTCAAACTGCGCTCGGATTCGATTCGATGACGACGATACACTGTGCCGTCCTAGATATCGCGTAGGCTGATCTCTGATCCGCGGCAAATAGCGTTGCTTCGATAAGGTCGAACTTTCGACAGAATTTTTTAGTTCGATAAGTCTCGTTATTAATTGACTATGGAAGTAAGTCTAAAAATAAATCTGTCTGGATTCTGTCATAATAATACTTATTTCGGATAGTCAGAGTCATCGAAGTCGAAGCTCCCTTGCCTATAACTCAAATCGGTGCAGTCTAGTCCCCAGCTGTTAACTGCCAAGGGGTGACGAGCAAGATAAATTGCCGCATCGGCTTTTAATCAGTTCATTGGGTTAGGTTGTGAAGAACAGTCTTGGCTCTAGTCGAGGATTTCAAGGATTTTCGCCCTTAATGGATGTATTCAAATATTACTGTCAGCTCTTCACAAACCAAGATTAGAAGTACATTCTTTCTTTTCTTACAGTAATCATTCGTTTTTTTCTTCTCGTGGGTTCCATTAAAATCGTATTAATAAATACCTCCTAACGATATTGGTTTTCAAATTATTCATATCGAGTAAATAAATCCTATTTCGATAGAAAATCATAAATACATTAAACAATATATCTGTTCAGACAAGGGTTCACAATCTCTGTAATCAGTCGACGAAACGCTACTGTATGTGCCTCACACAATCACGATCCAGCGGAACGACGCTCGATTAATTGGCTTACTGGCGCTGTCACTCGATGAAAAGTAACATCGGCTCTTTCTTCCCAACTCGAGACGCAAGAAACACTTTCTGTGTGTTTCGTTGTGCGACAATCGGCCGTCGATTTAGGGAACATAAACGTAGCCGCCACAAACGCGCGTCTCGGTTCCCGCTGTTCCCCGGGTGGAACACCTAATTAACAACGTCGCGGAACAAGTGCGCATAATGAACGTTTCAAGTGCTCGTTGAGCGCGTAACCCTTCCGAATGGTCGTTTACGCCTTGCGCGTACGCGCAATTAGCGCACGTATTTAACGAAATGGCTTAGATTCGTCTTCATTCCTGTTCGCATGGCGTCGAAACGGGGGGAAAACCGAGCGATGCCGTGGAACTTCGAACGAGGCCGCGCCGTTTCTTTCTCTTTTTTCCTTTTTTCGCGACCGTGGTAATTGCGATCTACGCGAGAACAATGCCTTTATCGTTTGCACGTCACCCCTAATTGCAACATTATAGTGCGGCGCACGCATAAATTAAACGTTCCTTTTGCTCCCTTCGCGGTAGCTGTCGTACGCTGCTACAACAAGGCTGAACGGACGCGCTCTCACGCCGTTGCAGAGCCGTAACCGGCAACTTGAATGACATGTGAAACAGCCACTACGGAAATACGCGCGAGAATTATGAAAGGAGGAAATTTCCTCTAATCGGTGGATAATTCGTGAAATTTAGTGTCGTTGACACTGAATCAGACATTCGACTCGACATGGCGACAGATACCGTTCAGGTTTTTGACGCGTGAAATTTTGTATCGATTTTGATTTCATGTAATTTAGGACAAAATACGAGCAGCTCGGTAAAACTTTCACCGTGTAATGTCTTATTCTCTAAGATAAACTCTAAATAGCGAAAGTCTGTGTATATCGATTCGACGTTTCGTTGGTTTACGTTGATTCGCTAAGAAGCTACGTGGGACGTTGGATATAAAAGCGTTTCGCAAGCGATCCACTTTCGAGCTCGGCTCGACGATTGCGTCAGGCGTGCGAGATAGGATTACCAGCAGGGCAAACTAGGCGATTGCTGTTAAAGGGGTGAGCATGATTGAGAACAAAGAGAAGCCAAGGATCGATGATGTAGAACACCGACCTCGGCGCAACGTCGATTTCCTCGCTCGTCGAAGCGTCCCCGAAATTTTTCATACGTTCGATTATATTTGACACACGAGTTTGTTTAGCGTCGCGTTTATCGAATCCTTTGGCCAATGTATACTTTGTAGCTGGGACTTTTCAGAAAAATGTTTAAACAACGTGATTAATGAGTAACACTGGCTACGAAAAGAGGGAAACTCGTGTTCCTGGCAGCGTAAGAGAATTTCCGAATTATACGCGGGTGCCGTGCGTTCGAATTTAGGTGAAATATAAACTGCAAATTTTTCACCGGCAACGAGAACTCGCAAACAACCGCCACGCCACGTCTAAACTTCAGCCAGCAAAATTAGCCGTTATTAAATTTGCATTTGCCACACAGCGCTCCGGTTGCTGGGATTATTTTCTGAAAAAACATTCACCCTGGTATTTGGATGACACTTCTAACCGTGCTTGAATAACTTTCGAGATATTTCCGATTCAGAGTCGAGGCTCGAACCAGTTGACTGTGTTTATTCGACGCGAAGGATTAAAAAAGGCGTATCACGTCGAAGACTAATGAGTTGTCAATTTCTCTTGGCTATTTCTCTGCGACTTCTTTCTCCTCTTCATACAGCAAACACGTATACCCACGGTATCATAACACACGTTTTCTAGCGTATGGTCGCTAAGGAAAAAAGCGAAAAGAGAGAACGTTACTTTGGGACAGCGTTTCACGGTGTCACGCCTTTCGTTTCGAGTGGCTTGTCAGCCAGCACGTCGGCGGTCCGAGCTTTCAGAAAAGTCTGTTATTTTTAAGACCGCGTCGGGCCAACTTTGCCATCCAATATTTGTTAAGCGTGTTTACCGTCTGCCCTTAATCCGTGACGCAATCCTCTCCCATTGGATATCGTCTCGACCATTCGCTAATGGCGAAACGTTTCGACAAATTCTCCTCTATTAGCCAGAGAACGATTCCTCTCTCATATACTACGTGTATCATGTTCTCAGGCTGTTTCGTGACTGGCGACTTACATTATCGACGTTTGCATAACTGGCACATAACCAATGGTTTCGCTGAAGTACCGACCATTAGAAATTCCATAGCTACATTTTCTTTATCCCAATTTCTTCGTAATGTCTTTGTACTTTTCGTTCTGATGTAGTAACAATTAATAGAATTCCTTTGATAGACGAACCGTATCGTACATTAAAATTCTTTTTTAATGCGTGTTGTCGCACGAGTCAAACGAAATATCGAAAATTTGTTCCTTTACCGAAGATCATTAACCTTTTGTTTCGTAGTATCGTGTGACAAAACGAAGACCAATTATATTTGTAACAAAGTTTGGTTTCAATCCTCGTTTGAGATTTAATTCTTCCAGGTAAAGATCTCGAAACACAAATAAACGTTTGAATATTTTTTTACATCAAACGGTCTCGCAACATTTAATAGTTAATGATCGCTTGAGCGTCAGCTGGAAAAATCTAAAGGCAAGGGTTTGATATTCATCACGTTGATTGCGCGCAGAAACGGATTAACGAGCGTTACTTGGGAATCTTCAATTAAAGCCGACGAGAATTTGAAGGAGTTGAAAAGTGGCGGCGTTTAACTTGGGATAAAGTGACGCGTCTTTAAGTCGTTTCGAATACGAAGGAAAAATTTCATTCGGCATATCGACTCTGGTTCATAGTTCGCGCTCGGTAAATCCTAAAAACTACTCGGCGCCGCTATTTTGCGAGCAAGTTCCTGCGTATGGAAGTTGTAACGAAGTTGTAAATAGCCTGTCGTAGAGAAACTTCGAGGTGTCGGTCGTCTACGATGTAACGAATGCAATTTCGTCTTACTCGACAGAAGTGGTCCGTAAGTCAAGAAATTGCTTGCCATTTGAAGCTAGTTCCACGACCTGATTCCAAACATATGTAAAATACGCCATTTAAACGCGTGCGTGCGTGCATCCAACTGGAAATCGGCTGTTGCGCTATCATCCGATGCTATCTGTCACACGATTTATCGTAGAAAGATCGATCTGGCGACTTTACACACCGAATCACAAAGCTTGTTCTTTGTGTATATAGATCGGTTTATTTCATGCCAATGTTTAAAAATTTACTCGATCCTTCGTACATTTCGAAATCGATCATATTGTAGGATATCGTGTCCCCTAAATCACTTTTCATTTAACTATTTCTCTTCTCTTGTAATTCCTGCTAATATCTTGATATGGTAAGATCGAAATTGTTTGGTAGCAAGTAAGTTTGAATTTGTTCGAAGTACATATACACAGTTTGACGAAAGTATTTGAACGCTTATCATAGAAAACTTTTATGTGTGATTAGAAAAAGGTTCATAGAAATTGTAACTTCCGCCCTTGTCGCAAATTGTCTTCAAAATCCAAAGACGTACCTTTTTATAGTTTAACGTGCCATTCTTGCCATTAAAAGTTTCCACTATTCGTTCAACTTTCTTACCCTATAAAGAAGTCTCGAACAATCGAGCGCGGCGGATGGCGAGCATTTTTGAAAAATTCAGTTAACAGAGCGTCGAGCAGAGAGAAGCAAGTCGGTCCTCCAGGAAGCGTTCCATAATAATTTTAAAGCCGCTGAACCAGTTAATTTGTGAGTGCTACGAACCGTCAAACGCGATTATGTCGCAACCCACTGTGTGTGCGTCGTCTCAACCCTTGGCCTCGGTTCGTCGCTTTGCGACTGAGTATTCCGTGACGATAAAAACTGCATACTTCTACGCATTGCCTGGATGGCAAAGATACGGCCGTAATTACGAGGACCATTCAATTCTGAATCGCGGTACACGCGCGCCTGTCTGATTGACACGCGCTGTCCCTTCTGCAGCCGATAAAAACCACTGTTAACGGCGCGGCAATTTCACTGGCAAATTAACGAGCAGCCTGGTGCACGCGAGGACCCTCCGTCGAAAGAATATTTTCCAAAACGAACGGGGAAACTTTGAATGCCTTTGTCTCTTTAGAATTTATCAATTCGTTAGTGTGACACCGTAAGAGAACTCGAACTTTGTTCGGTGGATGTAAAATATAATTTGTTCATTATAATGATAAGCTCTTAATATTCTTTTTTGAAAACATGAGACGTTATTTTATTGACGATAAGGAACAAAGGAGACAGAAGGATAAAAGAATTCGCAGCAAATAAAATATCGTAATCGAAGCTCTCCTTTTATTTCAAAATATTATGAAGTGTCGGTAATTATGTACATAAAGTGGAGCGATTAAATTGGAAAATCAAGTTGTTCGAATGGTCGATGTTTCGGATGCAGCGTGTCTAGTGAAATTTTTCACGCGATTGGCCTTGCCGGCGATCAATTCGAAGGTTGGTCCGTGGACAAAGCGGCAGCAACGATGTTTTGAAATCGTGTTGCGGTCCGTGTTCGATCGTTTGCGTAATTATAACTGAATAAGCCAATAACTCTCGGAATAATAACGATCGGGAATTAAAATTTGAAAACCAATTTATCCATTGTGGCCTGAAATTATTACCGCGTTAATTGGAGGACTAATGAATTCCGTACGATTACAATTACATTTCGCCTGCCTGGCGAGGCGCAGTCTATAACAATCATTTATTTGTCAAATTGTCCCCTGCTATTGTCCTGCGACCAGCGAGAGGAAGCCCGTTAAACAGCAAGTATTTAGCAGGCTGGGGGATAATAAGTTTTTGTTTGAACAGATACAGCACGATGGTCGCGTAGCTACGTTACAATTTGTAACGCTTATTTCGGTACAAACTATGAGAAATGCGTTAACGTTATAAAACGGATATTTGTTACTTGGTCGATAAATTCTTCCCTCTTTTACGATAAAATATTCCGCGTAACACGAGGAATATTTAACTAAAATGATAGGAAAAGGGGATTGTAGGGAAAAATATTCAACAGATACGTGTTGGCAGTCTTTCTTGTTATTAAGAATTCACGCGGAACGCGCGTTCTCGGTTCAATATCCGAGTTCGCGAACTTGAACGCGAAACATTAGTCGCTCGACTAATGTGACCGTCGGTCGAAAGTTCTCGTCGAATTAGGGTAAGACCGGCTTACAAGCTGAGATAGCTTAGAAACTTCTAAGAGGATCCAAAGAATAATTGTACTTTCCACTTCTCGTCGTGTTAGACACTCTGTTCGTTCGTTCTCCGCTTCGAATTTACGCCGGCCGAGCTCCACGTTGAGAACTGTCGTCGTATCCTATCTAACGTTATTATTCAGGTTTCCTTGTTACAAGACGACTAAAAGTCTCGTACGATCGCTCAGGTTAGATTGTCAGGCGTCGAGACGTTCCTTTTCGTCGGAGATGAAGAAGTTTCTATCGTGGAAATCCAATTTTCTGTTCGACGGTGCATTTTATAATCTTGAATGGAAAGAAGAGGGGAAAAAGAAGGGTGGATAGTGGATCGTGATTACGGAAACGCAACGTTGGCCGGACGAAAGCAAGCTGGTCAGATTAATTCGAAGGTCGTTCAATTTTCCACCAAGAAGAAGGTTATTCGGGACGCAGGAAGTGGAAACGCGGCTAGGGAAAATGAGCTAGATAGCCACTTAACAATGAATAATGTTTGCCAAAGAAATTGCGGCGAATTTTGAAATAAGTTTAATTAGCTTCCCGGTTGGAGGCAGGCGAAAGGCGTCACCGCGTTCGCGAGATCCTTCCGGGGGGATAATTGAAAAAAATTTTTAGGATTAAGGAGCCATTGTACACCCCGACTATCGCCGGCCCCTGCTCTATCTCTTTCTCTCTCTCTCTCTCTCTCTCTCTCTCTCTCTCTCTCTTTCTCTCTCACACCCTCTGGCGATCTTGAATAGCAGCTTTTGCCACTGGCTGACTAAAGATACTATATAGCTACTGTACGTCGCGGACTAAACTGGCTCTTTCACAAAGGATTATTAATTGACTTCTGTCTCGTATCAGAGGGTCGCAGCCGTTCGCAGAGAATCCTTAATTATCCTTGAAAATGGTAGATCTTTAGTCTGAGATTGCACCGTTGCTACGTCAGCCTAGTTTATCTTTTCAATGCCAGTGATATTCAGGTTACGATAGGTTACGTGTTTTAACGACGATCGCCATTGTCGAGAGATATCGAGCTCCAGTCGTTCTTTCTCTTGAAACGATAAAACGATGATCATCTTCTATATATCACATAACGCGCAGAGAATCTATGAGAGTATAGAAACACGTTATGGAAATTAATATTTGACAGTGGATGGTCCCAAATTCAAATACACCTTAAAAATTCTCGTCTCGGTACTTTACGATTCTACGTCAAATGCGACTAATATAGATATTGGAACGTCAATTGCCAGTATGTTGATCGATGTGTTTCGTAAGATCTAGACGCGTCCTTAATTTGAGAAAACCAAATTCAAGATACTCTAAGCTCGAATTTTATGACAAAACGCCAAGACAGAAACAGCAACAGTCCCTACGAGGAGATGGTCGTGGTCTCGTGCGAGCAACTAGCAAGCTTCGGTAAGCAATCGTACGCGGTTCGTATTCGCGTTATTGGTCGTTGGCAAATGCTATAGACGATTCATGGAAAGAATGTTTGGCGTGTGCAGCACAGAACGACGCGCTCCAATTGCTTTCACTTTCGCAGTCCCCTTTCGTCCTCTGATTCTTCATCCCCTTTTCCTTCTCGTGGCTCTGGTCGGGCGCCGCTTTCGCTTTCGATGCAAATTTTTACCCCGGAGCGCGGTATTAAGAGAGGTAGCGAGCGAATGGCATCCTTTAATATCGGGAACAGTTGCTCGATCACGCTTTTCCATCGCGGATTCGCGCTCGCGCGCCACCACCGATGGGGACGTCTACGTTCTGCGTGTATCAGCGTGTTCCCTCGCCGCCTGTTGTTGACTTTACGAGCTTAAACGCGGAATCTTGATGAGCGAGGAGGATTCATAAGAGGGGTTTCGTCGATTCTCGAGCCTCGTGGCCGCTAATATCGACCCCTCTGGTCGCGAGAAGAGAGGAAAGGGTCAGAGGGTGACAGGGTGAGAGCGAATTCGAAAACGAGAAAAGAGGATCGCGGGAACGCACTGGCTCTTTCACAGAGGGAAAATTTGCGACTGATTCGTGGACGTGTTTCGATCCGCTTGGCGCGCGTAAAGCGCGCAGTTAGCCTTTTACGCGGTCGAATTTTCGGGCGGGCCACTCGACCGACAGGCGAAACTCGTTCCCGGTCGAAATTAATATTTACAATCTGCCGTCCATAACCGGGGACGTTTTATCGCAAATTGACGCCGGCGTATTGGCAATATTTGCCGCTGCAGCCGAGCGATGTACCGCCGCGTGCATCGGTTAATCTCAATTACGCGGTTACAGGTCGACCGAGCACGTAGGTGTCTGTTTCGATCATTAACGCTGACGAAGCTACCCTTTTCACTTTTTCTCCTATTTTTCAACGTCTGCTTAAAAACTCCCCATGTCGCTGCACGAATACTAAACGACAGGGCGAATTCGACGTTGGGTATCTTGGTTATTCTACGTAGAATATTCTTGCAGTAGCAACTTTTTAATTTACCCGAGTCTTTCTCGTCTTCCATATTTTTGTTCCGGTACACCTAACGAAAAAAAATTGCCGTTCTCTCATCCATGGTACGTGTTAGTTCATCCTCAAGTATTCACGAACGTCCCGACCACGTCCAAAATATGACCAACGAAGTATTCGAACCCTGCCAGACTGTTTGAACGCGTCGCTGGCGAAATACATTGCATCGAAGTCGAGACGCGGGGAACAGGCTTGATAAAAGTTACAAAATATACCGGGGAAGGGGTCGAACGACAAATAAACGAACACGAGCGACGGCAGGTGGAACTCGGACGTGGAGGAAGAGAAAAAATTTGTCGCCCGGCAAAACCGGGCACGGTACGTTAGGTTTGCTCAATTCATGCGTTGCGACGACGTTTCTGCGTTCGTGAACTGGGCGACGTTGAATTGTTCCTGAAAAAAACAACGCTTCGCAGCCACAATCGCGCGATGGAACGCGTCTTCGTCGCTCGACACTCGTTTCGAAACGTTCTAACGTAACTGTGGAAACGCATAAACGCAAATGGTTGCGGTGTCAGGCGTTAAAGGAAAAAGGGACCGTCATGATATCGATAAACTACGGAAATGCTTTAAACGTTGGTAAGTTCATTTTTCCTTTTACTTCATGGTATCATCCCTTCTTTCGACGCTTCGAACGTACCGAAGCTACGTGGTATAGTAAACTTTTATGCGATAGCTTCAACTATGGAAATGGACATATGATCGACAAAAGTATTCAAACACTTGTCACAGACAATTTTTACGAATATATTACCTATGTTGCATTGAATTTTTGGAAATTTTATTAACACTGTAACGAAGCACGACTATCGCGATTATAGCGATTTCAAAATAGTTTGCATGATATATCCATAAAATATTTCTTTAGTTAAATATTGAAATAATTCCATGAATTATTAGTCATTGTATAAATATAAACGACATAAACGTTTACGTGTAACGAGAGATAAAGAAGATAGAATTTTTCCAACACTTTATAGAAGAGTTATTCAAGTAAATAAATTTATGGTCGAATAATCCTTGAAAAAAGTTTAATCAAAGCGTCGTCTCGATTCTTTTTATTTGATCGAAAAAATGTCGAAAGACAGCGCAATCTCTTCTCGATCGATCGGTCTCGACTACAGAGGTATTTCCGTGACGGGCGATTTTTACTTCGCCAGTCATTGTTTCTCGGGCAATAATCAAGAACATCCCCGGAAAAGAACGGTAGAGGAGGCGGAGGTCCATTCATTTCAATCCCCATCGGAATATTCTTTGAAACGAGGAATGATGGCCAGCATCGCTGGAATAAATTGGCAGGGAGATGTCTTGCTTATTCCACGATGACACACAATGAACGTATCCACTCTCGTCCGCGAGGATTTTCTTCTAAAAGCCATCTCCCCGCTCTGATCGTGCCTGTCTGTTTGTACAGGACGCCTCATAAATATCGGCCGAATCAGCGAACGAGCGAAGAAAGCAAAGTTTCCTTTTCTTCTTTTCACGACACGTTTCTGTCACCCAAAAATCAATTGTCGAGAATCTAATATCGAATCGTGTTACGGGTGTACCATGTAAATAGGTCGATCGATTCACGTAAATAATGAAACTTTCAGATTTGATGAATTAGTCAGCAAATTACTAATATTTATCTATTGATCGTTTTTTAACGAATACTTGTCGGACTGAAAACTGATAGGAAAGAAGACACTGGTAGATCGTAATCGTAATGAATCAAACATACAAATTAGCATCGAAATATAAAGCGAATATAAATTATTTATGGTCGATTCGGTTCTTCTTTTATTTTCGTTTATTTATTCCCAAATACGTAACATAGCAGATATGAATAAAATAAAAGAATAAAAGTAATTTAATATTTAGCTAACATTCATCTTGTTCCAGATTTTGCCAATATTGACGTACGATTAAGAATCAGCTTGAAATGGTCGTAGCTGTTCTTTTAGTCAGAATTTACCGTCTTTCGAGAGAGATTGCTTAAATTTTCCTAAGACGTTTCCCGTTTTCGTGGTCCACGTTTCGCAACGTTCTTTACGCGCCGGTATAAACACAATTTCCAACAAGCCCTGGCTTACTATAACCCTCACCGCGCATCCTCGGCTCACTTTATATGCAAGCGTTCTACTTCCTCAGACTCGTCTCGCGGGACGCTGCAAGACACACAGCAATTTCTGCCGGATCTACAACTTGTATCTTTCCGCGTTACGGCTTTAATTTCGGTCGCGTTACGAACGAAACACGCGCGCGTGCTTCATCCTTTTCCACGTGTTTCCATGCGCGATATTCGTATCCTATTATGCTCGTCATTTGGAAACGAGGCCTCGGGTTTGGCCGGACTGAACGTTGGTTCGCGATATAACCACAAATAAATATGGCTCGTGATAAAATAGACGAGATATCAAAGGTCACCGTTCTAATTTCCATCGGATTAGGACAAAACCAGTCGGACTGAAATGGTTCTCGAACGCGAGCACGTGACGTTTTACACACTCACGAATATCCTGCCGTGACACCGGCCAATTCTTTAACATTATCGTGAACGATAAAAATAATACTGTGCGGCTGACTGGAGCTACGAAACCGAAAGGTGGTACCTTCTTGTCTTGCTGTACGTGTGTATAAATAAAACTAATCTGGAGCACGGCTATAAAACATAGGCTTAATGCAATTTGCGGTTTAACAGGATCGAGACAGATTAGAAGAATAATGCTTTCTGCCCGGCCTTTTGCCTTCTTTCGCGGTCCCTTTTCCTTTCCTTTTCGCTTTTTTTTTTCCTTCCTACCACTTCTCTCTCTCTCTCTCTCTCTCTCTCTCTCTTGGTCTCCGTTCTACGTACTTTTACACCGACTCCTCCTTCTACGGTGTTTCTCGCGAAAATAATTGTTATTTATAGCGAAGGCACGATGAATTTATTAACAACTGGCACGTGAATGCATGCCTCATACAGGTTGCCCCCGGTAATGGCGAATGGCATGAAACTTCTTAATGAGAAAGTACGTCTTTATAGAGCAATATAACGCGCCACATGCGCGAGAAATATTGTTGCACCTGATGCTTTCGACGTATTATATGTATATTCGAAATGGCGCGAATTACGCGTTACGGGGCGCCAGCAATAATTCGCAAGTCAACTAATTTGCCATTCGACGTGACGCGGAATAAAAGTTTTCAATGTCGAAGCGATGCTCGGGGCAAATCGTTCGTGTCGAATCATTGTGTGTTCCGCGGTGACCATCGACAGGCGAGCAATCGACCAGCTAAGGAAAGGTGATTCAACGGTTACTGTTCGACCGCGAGAAACCATCGTTTCTACGTTTCTTGCAATTTCAACGACCAATCTCCGATACGCATCTCGAAATTTCCAAAGTCAACGTCAATTTTTTTCCAATTTTACCAAAATCGTTTCTGCATATTTCTACTTATTAACATAAAGCGTCAAATTCGAAGTACAACAGCGCAAAAATGATAACGAATTGTATCAACTATCTTCGACGAGGTTGCCGCAAAATCAACTCGATCTAGCGTCTCGATTTCGTGACGAATTTACGTCCGTTGGCCTGGCCGCCCACGTAAAACGCGTCAACCATGATTTACATTCCCTATGCACGCATTTCCTGTGTAGCAAGAAAAAAAAAAAAGAAAAAATAGAAAGAGGGGAAAACATAACGTAAATGAGGAGAAAAAGGTGGAAAAAATGTGAAGCGGTTAAAGAGGCTAACAGTCGAAGGGACGAGGGGTGACACGTAGACGAGGGACGATGCTAACGCGAGATACACCTCGGAACAATTTCATTAACGTGGAGTTGGAACTTTTAATATCGCGCCGCGGTCTCTTTTATTGCGATACTTCTGGCGGAGGTGCTCGTCCTTCTTCTCGAATGCAACAACTCCGACTTATCTCTTTCGCGATTGTCTTCTCCTCTTCGGCTCAGCACGCTTTCTTCTGCTTAATCCACGACCGCGATAAAATTAATGTCGTACCTTTATGAACGGTTAAGTAATCGGTGCCCTTTGGCCGGGTTCCTCTCGTTTTAGTTTCTTTGTTTCTCGCTCGTTTTATGGATTATTCGACAATGGATCATTAGATGAAAAGATCGTAAGGGCATCGACGATATTATAAATTGATACGCGATGAATTTTGATAAAATGTGACACGATGACACGAACAATATTTAGGCAATTATCGAAGATCGAAATATTTGGTAACGATCAACATTCATCGACGCGTCCGAGTGGATGGCCGAAACTAGACTACGAGATTGGTTTACATAGTGCAAACGTATATTCGATGGAAATTGAGAATTTAATATCCTCCAGGAATAATACGTCATAAACGTTTAATTAAGCCTCTACTAGTTCGCGTAACGTAATAAATATAGTGTGATCATGCTTGTCGGTTCATTAAACGCGGAACGTTATGGTCACTGTTTAATAGTTTATCGTGGCAACTGGCTAGAGGCCGACATTATTCTCGCGGCTCATATAAATACAATCCGATTTGATTAATTATATCGATTCACTTGGAAGCTTTGTTGAATTAACCATCGACTTGCGCGCGTAAAACGTCCGAAAATTACGTTGTACGCTTTATTCTCGGTGCATCTATGAAAACTATGTACGTAGACGAACGTATCGAGCATGTTCTTGTTCGAAGGCGGTGTTTAACGTTATCGAATATCCAAAATGCTAGCGTGCATCGTAGCGCGGTGGACAAAAATCAAACGGACTCTTTGAAGCCTTTGAAATTGTTTCGATGACGTATCGAAAATCGAAACTCGAACGGTGCAGGAACAAAACGGATTCGCGAATTCGAAATAATTTCCTATTGCTTCGATCATTTTATCGTGAACTCGCCGTTTAACTTCCACCACTCTACGAAATTATCTTACCGTTGGAAACACGGAACACTCCTATCCGCGAAACTGCATTACACGTTTTACAAAGAAAGTTCTCCCTCCTCCTCTCCTTTCTTCTGTTCTCTCTCTCTCTCTCTCTCTCTCTCTCTCTCTGCCGCTACCCCCTTAGCCCGACGTAGTGGATGAAGCTTCAATGAAATTCCAGCTTAGTCGTGCAACGGTGCACAAAGTAAAATTACACGAAGCGTCGAACACACGCGAGCACTTAATTCTCTGCCTTCACTCGTAACACGATCTTCGCACTCTGCCTATCGACCAGTTACATTGTACCAGCGTAAACTTCACGCTGGTCCGCACCGAGACGCAAAAACACGGAAACCCGAACCGTCAATTACCGGGCCCCACACAGAGTTTACTTATAAAATTTGCAAACACTTATCGATCGTTTTCCAGTGCCCCGCATAGCCGGGAGAAGCCCCGAAAATTTCGGTTTGCAGCTGCCAGATACGATCGCGAGTACGTTTCTTCGAACAGGCAGTTTCGACGCTCTCTTCGCCGAACTTTCTTCGACGTTAGGTAACTAATTGTCATTCCGAGCATGGCACGAAATCTCGATGAATTTCTGTCGTATATTTCGCCGAGATATTTAGAAGAACATTTTCACGGTAGAAATAAATTTGGTCAATGTATTTAGAGTTGTGAATCGAGTTTATAATTGTGTCAACGTTGAAAGAAATCCGCTCGAGAATCAAAGTAGTTCGAGGAGAGTAAATAATTATATTACCAAAATCGGCTGCGTAACTTTTGTAATCAGGCAAGTAACAAATTTGAAGCATCGTTCCAATGAGTTTGGTAGTTTTGGGTATTTAACTTGGTGTCACAAATAAGTCGCGAAATTACACAGCAGCAACTGAGTCGTCATCCAGCAAACAGACAAGATTCACAAATTCCAAAATAGTTTCAGTGTGTACCATTTAAAGAAATTAAAATTGCACATCGAAATCCGTCATACGAGTACGAATAATTCTGGATCAATGGGGCCGGTGTGTCAAGAGGGCAACTAGAAGATAGTGTACTTTCGACGTATGTATGGCGAACGAGAACTCGCCAAATTCCCGGGGTCGATGTTCCAAGGGTTGCGTTTTCCTCGCGATTGCAAATCGTCCTGGCGGATGTGTCGCTTTGATCCTTCGCGTTTCCAGCCTCAGCAGTAATTAAAGCAGCCAACAGAATTAGCTTGAAATTCGGAACGAACCTCGTGGCCCGAGGCCAGCCGGTCTAATTGACCTATTTTCGCGGTAATAGATCATCAGCCAGGGTTGGGATATCCATTACACGCTGTGAAACGGAAAGAACAGCTACCGCGAAATCTCGGCTAACTCCACGATAAGCTCGTTATGAATGCGCTGCACCGTTGATTTTCTATTAACGGCGTTGTTTAATTTCCAGTTAATTGTCTCGTTAACCGGGGGCATCGGCTACCGATATCGGCAGCTCGCGGTTCTTCGTCAATTTTTCAATCGGCTAATTCATCCTGATCTTCGCTGAAAACGAACGTTTGAAATTTTCACTGAAAGCATCGTGATCGATTGTTGCGTAATAAACCGATAGCCGTTTCAATTAAGATAATACACGAATGAACAAGAAAGAAAAGAAGAAAGAATAAAGAAAGACGAGTGAAATTTTCGAGGCTCCGAAATTCTACAAGATGTTGCGCGATTAAGAAAAGGATCTTAAGAAAGTTTTACCAAGTTATGTACGAAGTAAATTAGCTAGACGTATATTTTTTGTACTCGTTTGTACCCGATATTAAGGCGGTTTAGGAAATCGAGGGAGCCGAGCTTCTAACGAAGCATAATAAAGCGAGGATGCAAGCATTTTGTCCGTTTACTCGTAGATAGCCCGAAGACACGACGAGCTGTATCGCGGCGAGCGTAGATTTCGCTCGGAAATCGGCGAAATTTATTAAAACTGCCTCCGAGACGGCGATCCTCTTAGCCAAAACGGGATATTGTCTCGGATTGCGCGCGCGTCCTTCCACTCTCTCCACCCGTTCTCTCTTCTCTCGTTTTTCTTTCTCCCTGTCCCCTCTGTCGCTCCAACAGTGGTGGCGCAAAAAAAGGTGCAAACGAATTTCAGCCGAGCGCGCATAAATATTCAGCGCATTAAGCATCGTACTCACGGATTCGCTCTTAAAAGCCTCTATATTTAATACGCGTAAATCGAGCGAGTCCGCTGAAAGGAGACGAGGGCGTAAAAACACTGGCCGCCTCCACTTAAAGGAAGTCACAAAGGAATGCGCTCTACCGCTTCGAAAACCTTTTTTCTTTGATGTTGCTGTCTACGTACGTTTCCAACATACGAACGACTTCAAACTCTTTTCACATAGAAACAATCGGAAGAAACGAAGAAGAAGACACGCTCAATATTCACTGTCGAACGTATATCGTCGCAAGTTCGACGATATTCATAGACAATAGCCAAATCGGCGATCGGCACCGGTTAGAATCCTCGCCACTAGAATCACGGTTTAAGCATACAGCCGGTCTAAGCAGACGCTGAAACGAGCAAGCCGTCACCCAGGGCGTGCAGCTGGCGTTGACCCTTATCGAGAGAGATGTCCTTACGGATTAAACGCGTTTCTCAAAAGCACGACGCCGGCGTCGTCGTCGCCGCCGCCAGCCACGAGCAAGGAATCATAGGGACGAGAAAGGCGAGCGCAGGAGGAGACTCTGGAAATAACCGACCTGGCTGGCAAGCTCGCCGCGCAACGGAGTAAGATGACGAAGAAACCAAGCAGGGACCGTTTGATGATACAATCGGGGAAACCTGATACCCTGAGGTCTTAACTGCAGGGGCAGCTACTTCCAGGGAGCTGGAATCTCGCGTCTGGTAAATGTATGCGTAAACGGGCATACGTATGGTCCTGTTCGGGAGAACGGGAAGGACAGTGAATCGGTACTAGATCCGCGATCCCCACGATCGTTATCTGTCTGTTACGGCGCACCGCGTTTCCTTTCGTCGGACACCGGCAGGGCAAGTCTTCTTTCACCAGGAGACGCGACTCTTTGTTCGCGGCTTCCCTGCGGACGACAGTTTCGCGGAAACATTCTCGAACATGTGTCTTCCTTTAGATTAAACTTCGTTTGCGGTTTGCAGATTTTGCCTTCCTTTTTATTTCTATCGTTAAATGGTTGCACCGTAGGTGGTCTATGATCGTTGTCGCTTTATTGGGATTATGAGAAATTTATCCCGATCGAGTTTTCTAGAGAACATTTTAACGAGAAAAATTCGCAGCTTCTTTTGAAATCCTTTTACGAAGTATATTCGTATTTCAGTAAATCAATAATTAGGTTACTACGAAAGGTACTTACACATCATCGTACATATTATAGCATTTATATATTAATCGATCAAGTTTATATTAAATTTCCTACCACTTAGCAATACTTTCATACGACTAAAAAAATAATCAAAATTATATCATGGCTATGAAAATGAAATATAGATCCTGATAAAAAGTGTTTTATAGGAAAGTAAGCGCACATGCGAATATCATTTGTAACCGCAGTAGTAGATAGTATTTGAAAATTTGAGAAAAAGATATCCAAAGGGATGCAAACGCGAAGAGAAAATGGGAAAAAACAATAGAATCGAAAGAAGAGTCGATCCATGAGATACATACTTAGCATGTTCTACAAATACGAAAACTTTTTCCCAGCTCATGAATATTTATCATGGTATGCCGTTATAGTCACGTTGGCTAAGTGTTTCTACGTGTATTCGGTTGGTAGTCACGTAACGCCGTGTGCAGACAAAGCGAATTACCCAGCGAAAAAATGCAGGGGTGCATTACACCGTGTGAGAAAACGAAAGGGGTCAAGCTTAGCTCGTGTACGTGGCAAGAACTTAACGACCAAAAGGTACATTCGAGCGGGACAATTATCGCGCAGAACTTTCGTCCCCCGTTCCCTCTCGCCAAGATCGCTCCTCTCTTTCGCGAATCTTTGTCCAACCGTAGCCCTTCTTCCGACTCTGCATCGCGAACACCCTTCGTCTTACTTCTCTCTCCACCCATTTCTGCCAATTCAGCTTAGTCAGAGTAATTAACACTTTAATTGCTATCGCGTTTTGGGAGAACGGTTGCATGCCTCGTGGATTACGTGCGAGAAATGGCCGTGTTTCGTTTAGGGGACGAAAGAAAATTTCATTGCACTATTGATAATTACATACTGGAAGTAATTTATGTTAGATGAACACGAACATGTGTAATATTTCGTTATAACATATATATATATATATAACAGATTTCTCGTAATACGTAAATAATGTGGCGCAAGTACGAAACGTTATATACTTCTTTATACAAAGGTAAAAACTAGAACGTTAAAACGAATGTTCGCGTTCACCTGCTTTGTCGACGATCTTCCTCGTTCGCGAGAAAGAAATCAGAGAGGACCCGGGAGCAGCAACGAGAACAAGGCAAGGTTCGAGCACGTTATTTAGCATCACGAGACGCATTAAAGTCTGGACAATTATCGCGAGAAACTTTTACTCGCTTTCGTACACCCCCATTTTCTCTCTCGTTTGCCCTCCGCCCCCTGATCCCGCACCTGCACCTGTTCCTATTCCGTTCCGTCCTTTTCACTTCCTCTTGCAAATCTTTGTCAAAGCGCAGCATGCAGCTTCTTTGTCGGCCGTGCGCGCCGTTCAACTCCTCCGTTTAGTGCGACGGGGATTATTTCACCTTCTCCAGCTGTGCTCACTCCCGCCTCCTTCGTACTTTCGACAAATCTAATTAACAAAGTCGTTTACTTATCTAAATGGATTCTGTACTCGTCCGTTTCGCCGTGGCCTCGCCCTGAGGAATGTTACTGATTCGCGCGTGTGCACCAGCTTCGTCTCGTTACTCTAGACTCTAGTCTAGAACATCCTAAGAGACTTAAAGGCGAAACTGGGCTCGAATCGTTGCGTCGGAAGCCGACGATTTAACCTTCGATCCGCGACGCTTCGTAGGGATCTGTCAGCCTGTTTTCGCGAATCCATTTTTCAAGAGGGTTTCAAGTTCGAGTTCCACTCGCTGCCACGACTCCACGTTAACTCGACTTCTAAGAAAATTATTCCGAGCCACGAGGAAGGTCTACTCGCTCGTTAATTGCGGTTTCTCGAGATTCCAATCTCGCCTGGGAGAGAGATACTGAATGAATTCAAGCCTTCAGATTTCAATGAATTCAATTAATTCAACGCGATGCTTCTCTACCTTGTTCTCGCAACGTTGCAGCCCGAGTTCTGCTTAATTTTAATTTATCTCGAGCCGGCGATCAAAGACGCGGAACGGTGTGTCGCCGGCTCACGATCTTCGAAAAATCGTATTCATTAAAACGGCCGTATGAAAGTTACCGAGTGTGTAACGCGACTTTAATAACTCGACATTATCCCCGTGGATAGAAGAGCGGCGCGCTATCCACAGGCGTGGGTAGATGAACCGGGATGAAAAACTAATTTCCCCGTTTCTTGTCGTTTTTACTCGAACGTTATGACGTTATGATCCCCCGAGAGGCGCGTACCTCTGCGAAATTACCCCATATTTTTCATGCCTTATGTTCCTAGGACGTTTTGGAATTAAACGACGAGGTAGATACAGGTTTTACGAGACAGACATATTTGCAGTTCGTGATTTCCAGGAATAAGTTTTGCTTTCCTTTCGATAACGCAAACCTATGCATTATGCGTTTTGTTTATAGCAGTTATAAATAAAATTGCATATTGATGGCATCTAGCGCACCCATCGAGCTTCTAGGATAGTACTATATGAATCAGAAAGCAATAATAATTCAAGAGAATTTTAAAGAAAATCCGCGCTAAAAAATTCGCGCTAGTTGGATCGTAAACTAGATCCGTTGGTTATCGTCGATAAACGGTTTATTCATCCTGGATGCAGTGCGGTGGCGGTTTTAATAAGCGAAATTACGAGTTTCCAAGTGGAAAAAATGTCTTCTCACGTCTTCGGTCCATATGAGTTTCATCGCTTGCCGGATCCACCAGCAGCGGTACGAACAACGGCGTATTTAACTCATCTGTTTGCCAGCGTTGCCAGGCGGCCATGTATTTGTCGAATCGCCTGATGATTTTGTTTAAACGTGATCGAAGCGAGCGGCCACCTTTTGCGGAAGCATAAAACGGCCGATATTAATTGATTCCCGGGCGGCGCGTGCATTGTCGTCCCGCCCGTAAATAAATTAATAACGCGGTCGCGTGTTTACACGGGAGTACAAGCGTCGCTTACAAATTGTACTAATAATGGCCGCGTTCGTTATTACGGTTCTGTCCAACGCGCCAAATTCCACGGCAATGCTCTCGTCTTTATTTTTCTTTCGCGATTTTCGTCTGTTTTCTGATACTGGTATTTAAGCTTACAATTTAACGAGTTACGAAGAATAAAAGAAACAAATATGATCGAGTGAACGAATTTTTCTTCGGGATTATTCTTAGGTGTTTTCCAAGATACACTTGTATTTTTAAGTATATAGAATTCGAGAAGCGAATGTCAAGAGAAACTCAAAAATATATTAGACATTGAAGTATCCCCCGTCCTGTGACCCACGCTGTATACTTCGCTAGAATCGTCCAAATTCTTCTAACCCATAAAGTCAGCTCTATTTCTGTTCCTATTGAACGATAGCACGAGTCTTTTAATTTTTTATCCTAAATCCTTAGTTTTGAATATACGATACATTCTACGTCGTCTTCTACAAAAGCCGGCGACTCTGTCCTTCAAGAAGATCTGTCGCCGCATTAACCCAATAACGGAATGCCAAGGAGAATCCGCGCGGATTCCGAGAAACAGAGAGCTACGCCAAAGACCGGTCGGGATCGATAGTCGCGCAAAACCGGCCTGCCTCAAGAGCACGATCGTTAGCGGGCATGCACGCATTCGTCATGTTCATTAAATATCGATTGGTCGGACAGTACCGGCGGCATAGAATGACGGGCACGCAGCGTGCTCGTAGTCGCACGCGCGAGCGGATCGTGGTTCGTGAACGTTCGTCCTTATCGGAATCGGACGATAAAACGTGTATTCGTACACGTGTATGTCCTCCGCGAGAACGGTCGCGCGCGCTGCGCCGTTGCCCCGGATGAATTATGCCTGTAACGCGTGCTGATGCCACACCTCCCCTCATACCTGCTGTTCTATCTGCCAAGCATTATGTTACTCTCACCATCGCGATCAACCTCGTGTACGTATTTACACGCACGGCGTTGATGAACGTCGTCGAACAGCGTACAAAGAGTCGTGAGGAGGCGGCGGCGGGGCCTCGTTTAATCGGACGGGCAAGGCGCGAGGTGGCGTTAAGCGGTGGGAGCACGAGAACGCGAGTACCGCCCCTGTGCCCCGCGCGAGTAGACGCTGCGCCAAGTGCGGGGTTGTTTCTATTTTTTTCCACTCCACCCCCGAGTCGACCGACTGGCAGCCCCGCGGCTCGCTCCTTTCTTTTCCTGTATAATGTACGTGTTAGGTGCACGGGTTGCGTTTCGTAGCGCCGTTGTACGCGTGCGGCCACTCGTTCCACGAGTCATAAATAATCTGGAAACATGAATATCACAGGGCAGCAAGGCTCTGCTCACCACCCCCGCCGGCTCGTACGTGTAATTTCCTTTTTTTCGCTTCACACGCGGCTCGAGATCGTGGGTGTACCGGCGCGCAGACCAGCCCGCGGAATACACGTGCGTGTACGCGCGTGTTTCGGTGGTAATTAGGACCTCGCTTCCCTTCCCTCAGCTTCCCTATTCCACTCTATGCTTTCTCTCTTTTCGTTTTTCCTCGCGTTCAATTTGCGGCGGCACTCGACAGCGCAAATACCACCACTCGTCTCTAACTAACACCGGACAACGACAGCGCAGTGGTTAGCGCCTTAGGTTACGAACGTTCGGGACCCGGGTTCAGATCCCGGCGGCCGTAGTTCGATTTTTCTTCAATTAATACTCCTATTTGTTGAGATGTGGAGAACCGCCGGATGAAAATGCCATCTGTAAAGAGAAGAAGAGGTGGTCCGCTTTCCTTTTTATATGCTTTAAGGGATTTTATCAGCTGATCGGTTGATTGTCGCTCGGTTACAGCCAGCAGCTACAATTATCACGGACAACACATAGACCTCAAATTCATATTTTGATTGCTGCTATTCTTTTTATCGTTCTTCGACTACACAGTTAGTTTCTTTTCTCCTCTTTCCTTTTCTTTTCTTATTTCATTTCTCGAACTTTCGTTCGTTGCCTGTTTCGCCTGATTTTGCACTAATATTCTCGAAAATTGGACAGAATTAACGCAATCCGATCAATCAATCACGCGAATTGGTTGCTGCGAGCGAACCGGGTTTTCCCTGAATTCGTCGACACCTTCATTTGTTCGAATCGTTTTTACAATTATTTTATGAAAACTGCGCAGACAAAACTCGTTCGAATGATATTTCTAACATAATATTTACCTAATAAATTCAATATTTATCTTCCCGATAATATTTTTCTCTGAAATAATTCTTGTCTGGCTACGGTATGGCGCGGTCTACTGCAGAACGTTCTATTCCCCTTACACGCGAATTCCAATAGTAGTTGCACGTTATTCTACTGTTTTATATTCGATTGTTTGAATATCTTTAATTTATTTATTTGATATTAACATATACATATGCATGTTATATACATTAATGACATGTTTATATAGTATATTAACAAATTCTGTAGGATACAATACACATTTTATTAGTGCTGAAAATACCTACGGTTAAAGTATAAAACTCGTATCAAAGACAGAAGAACGGGACACATATATAAGAAATTCGACTCGCCTTTGTCGAAACTCATCGAACAGAATCGAATCAACTTCCGGATTAGCCGGTTTCGTATATTCACGACTTATGAATTGGTCGTGGTAGACCCGTGAAACCTGTTTCTATAATTTCGCATGACGTGTTAACGTATTTCTGCCAATTTCTGCCCGTTTTATCGTCATGCTCGTGTAATATCAAGTGGTCGTGGAGCCGGAAATACGAATCGAATTTTAAAATCGTCCACTCTGACTGACTTGTACGATTATTAAACTTGCATACTTCCGGCGTACATTTAGTCGCCAAGCTTGCAGTAACGTCGGGATATTTTCAAGGATGGTCTGATGTATTAAAAAGCTTGTATCGATCTTCAGCTTAGCTGTCATCGGGCGGACCACGAGAAACAAGAGTCGAAAAGATTCTACATTCAACGTATCGATATTCGAACAACAAACTCGATAGATATTCGACGATACACCTGTGAGAACAGTTTCAGTAGCTTCCACCGCTTTAATGCCACTTATTGACAAAGATCTGCGAATAGAAGGAAATGAAAGAAAGAGTGGTTTATGAGTATTTGCAACGTAAATTCATTTAACCGGAGCACCTGTTAATATGCATTGGCTATTAATAACAAATGGCTTGTGCAGCATTTCTGTTGAAAGACAGGAGACAGACGTATTTTAATAAACGAATGTCTTGGTTCTTGAATTTATTAAGAGGAAAATTCTGAGAGAAACTATTCGATAAACCGTAATCTGTAGTATCCTCCCGACATCGGTAGTAAAAGATACAGTACGGTGTTGAAACGTGCAATAGGAAACAATTATAGAAATTCAAATGATCTTGCTTTTCCGCGAAAACTTTTCCATCGGGTTTCGTATGTTCCTGTTCCGTCAGTATCGAGAAAATTGAAAACTTATCACGCTCATATCGTATGCAGCCGGTGGATGCGCTCGGTTACTTCGACTTTTACGAACCATCGATATTACCAGACAAATCGAGAGTGGCGCTCGATAGAGCGCCAACTAGACGTGTTAGGTGTTTATGGTCGTGCAAGAAAAGGTCAGTTACGTGAGAATCTTTAACGCGAAATATGCTTCTATAATTACCATATCGTTATTGCCCATCGTTTGTACCAGAAAATATGCGAGAAATCTTTGCACCCAGAATGAAAGACCAAGAAAAAACAACGCGAAGCACGTTGCAATCGTAATCCATTCGTACGAACGAAATATCCTTTAAATACGAAATGTCAAGTTATGAAAATATCAGACTATTCGTTCGAAGCACTTATTCAATAGCATTTTATACCGCGTTCTTATCGATTCAAACAAACGAATAAAACTTGACAAAATACATTCTCCATCGTCTATCGGATGAAACGGCAGAAAAGAAGGGTCACCATAGTTGTTCGAAGGGCAGAATTAACCAAGGTTGGCCCCAGATGCAAATATCTCGTAAGTTAAGGCAATGAAACCAACACGTAGCTCCACCTTGATCGTGTTGCGCTCCTCGAAGCTTGGATGGTACTCGCTAGAATTCACGGCGAAAATAATTGCCGAAGCTCTCTTCTGCTTCTGCTGCATCGTGAAACGGAACTAAACGAGACCAGGGATTCCGCGCTGTGGTGGTAATTCGGAGCAGACGAGGGAAAGAAGGGTGGCAGAAAGGGGGCCAACGTCGGTCATTCAGAATATTTGAAATCGTGTTGGCAGAACCAGAGCCACGAGAACGTTTTCATCGTGCTAACGGGATTATCTCGGGCTCCTTCGTCTTTTGGAAGCTCCACGCTGTACGTTCAACCGACTTTTCTATTTGGGGTTGATAAAGATCTTGGCAGGATTCGTAGCCGTGCTCTCTCCGAAATGAAAAGCTGCGGGTTATTGCTTCGCGTGATTAATTTGTTTCTTTCTGGGTAACCGGTTTCATTGTTTCGCGTTATTGCGTAACGGAATGCACGGAGTGCATTGAAGCCGGCGTATCATTGATTTTTTTGCATTTTACGAAAGGATCTTGTAATGAGGCGGGCTGAAACTGATTACGGATTTTGGGGAGAAATTATAGGTTGTTTAGGAGAGAATGGGGAAGAATGATTGTACGCTTGGTTACGGTGGAACGAGAGATAAAAAAGTAATTTGTTAGGCGGTCGTGTATCGCAGTTTCAGCGCACGCACGATATTCCGACGTTAAATGTTACATTATCCTCTTAATTAAGTTGCGTGAGTACGACGCCAGATAATGCAAATGCGAGAAAAAGTTGGCATTATTGTATCCTCCTTTTTGTTCAGATTTTTCCGCGCTACACAAAAATATTACGATTACCAATTTCGCGAATATAAGCTCGCATTCCTATGACCAACAATTGTACATAAGAGGACATGTTGCAAGAATTTTGTACTTACCAAAGAAAGAAGTACAGGAAGTACTGGAAGGTCGCGAGTTCTTGACTTTCTTACTCCACTCGTTCCTAGCACCTTTACAGAGACGCACTTCACATTCTCACACTTTATTCGCGTCACACGTCATCATAGTTAGTCACACTACCAGAGACAATTTGATGAAACACTTCTCAAATATCTACAAATCGTTCAATCTTCATCAACATTCCAATTACGATAGCTCGTCGTATCTAATGCTCGTCCCTTTGACAAGATGATTCTTTATTACTCTCTCCGTTAGAGTTTGTTATTTATGTAATGAAGATTTGAAGTATATAAAAAAAGTTACTTAATACATAAGATATTTCATTCTAAAAGCTCTAGCACGATCGCTCGCCCGAAAGTTATATCCGTGCGATGACATAAAAATTTGTTTATGGACGCTAAGAGCTTTGTACTCGAACATTCAAAAATGTTCGAAGCTTTAATCTTGCGACCGTGTATACAAGGAAGCACGCACGAAGGATTGAAAAAAAAGGGGAAACGATAAATCTGAATCCACAGCGATACCGACAAGATAATCTCTTCTCAAGAATGCCCTCGAAACACCTCGATCTCAGCGCGAAAAATCTCGGAGACGTGCAACGCGAAATTATGCTATTGCGGCTGGTCGGACAAATTCGCGTGGTTGTAAGTTCGCATACATGGAAGCCGGATTTTATCCGGACAGGCAGCGGGAGCCAGGTAGCGAGAGCCTCTCGTGGAAGAAGACTCGTATTAGGCAGTGAAACAAATTGCGCCCCCGACAATCTCCACGGACGATCTATCCTTGGGCCCGACCGGGATAGTCAAGAATCATGTTTCGCCGTGAACAGTCGTGCTGCCTTGCTCTCTCTTAGGAGCGAGAAAGGAAGGAAAACACTGTAACCGTGCAGTCGAGGGAACTGGTCCCCCTTCGTGGCTTCGTCCTTCCTCGACCGCCGAAGAAACTGGGTCGTTCCCTTAATGATCCTTATTAATTGTTCTTACAACAGCTCGGAACGACCGCCTATGGCTAATGTTTCTCGCGCGCGTGCCGTCACCATTTTATAAAATGCGATAGAAATTGAGGACATTGGGAGAGTTCGACTATTTTTTTATTTTTTTTACTTGCAAAGGAAATAAGACGCAAAAGTTCGATCGTAAGATCATTGGCATTTGTATTTGCAGTATTAATCCTACCAGCCGTGAACTATTTTCATATCTCTCTGTACAAAATCGTGAACGAAATGTATATCTCGCACAAGTTTATCATCAGGAGGCTTTTAATGCAGTGGAAAAAAGGAAATACTTTTGTTTATTAATTTACAATTTACGAACAGTGTGGCGCGCCGAAGTTAATAGAATATGTTAAACACGATTACATCCATAGGCTGAAGGATCGCTAATTCAGTATTTTAGTATTTGTAATGGAAAAATTACTAGACGAACAGGATATGATTTACCGTGACATTTTTAGTTACATCGAGTATACCGGATGGAGGCTCACGCGAGGAGCTTGACCTCCCTAAACTCGATTTTGCCATAGCGCACCGTGAAGGTCTTCCCGAGCTCTTAAGAGAAAAAAGACCTACATAAACGATGCGAGTTGGCACTTAGGCTTTATTGCCGGAACTTAGGCTCTCATTGCTATCAAGCTCGGCCGAGCGTGTGCGTTCCCCCGCTTCTCACACACGCGTATGCACCTACCGTACGAAACGTGTCGGTTTATGTTCATTTTTATGGTCGCTGATTACCAGGTACGCTAAATAACTATCGCGTCCGATCGTCCGTTCTGTCGTAACCGGATCGGAACGATCGAGCCACAATGCTCGCTCGATATTCCTTCTCGCACGCCACGTGTACTGCCACGATACACACGATAATCTATAGTTACACGCCGGATAGTGTGGTGTGTAAGTGGGTTCGTGGCGCGCGGATTTCATCCTGCGCATCCGTAAAGACGTTCCCGAAAATCACTGGAACAAATTCACGCGCCGCTCCGCCGCACCACGAAAATGGGGGGATTCTTCATCGTGTACGTACCTGGCTCCCAAGTAAAACGGTTCCCGCCGTTTTTCGTTTTTACCTCGTTCCGTTGGCCCCTTTTTGCATCGATGTACGGGGGAATCGCGCGATTTTCTGCGGATTCTCTCCGATCCGCGTTCGTCTCACGCGATAGACCGCCAGCAGGTCCGACTCGGTCCCAGGGCGATCCGCTCCGTGTGCGTGCGAGAAGTTAAACACGTTAGGGTGTTAAGTAACGAAAGAATGGTCGTTTCCATTCTTTCTTTCCTACACCTTTCCTCCTCCCGCCTTTCTTTTTTCCTCCCCAATTTTATTTTCTCAGTTATTCAAATGCATACGTGTTCTTACGTTAGGGAGTGTTCCGATCACGAGATATAATAAGATCTGTGAGTAATGTCGAGCCGCGCGTTAGCCTCACCTTCGATGTGCCTCGCAGCGCCACACGCTTCGATCATAATACTCGATGTTATCTGGAATCGCGAAAAGGTTAACTGGTTCCTGAACGCGAAATCGCCAGGAATGTATACGAAGATTTTTTGACAGTTATGGAAATGTAGGAAATATGGTTAACAATACTCTGATATTTAATCACCGCCTCTCGCTCGCCCTATCTCTCGTATTTCAGCTTCGTGTTCCGATCAGGACGTATCCCCGCCTCTTTGATTTTTACCATTCTATATGTGTATATATATTTATTTATTTATATCCCTTTTTCTTTATCTCATAAAACTCGCGTTTTATACGCACGCAATAAAATCGACTTTTGAAACGAGACAACTTATTTCCCCCGAAGAATGGAGAAACGGAAAGGTTCCAGACAGAATAAAAACGAACGAGACAATGCAGCCTTGGTGGCCGGCTTCACGATCGTAGTTTCTCCGGTCCACTGTCACGGGCTTCGGTTAATCACGTTTAATACTTAATCAAAGTATGCAGGATACGCTTGTATCCACGTTCGAGATTGAGATACGCAATACGATCGTCCGGCCCTGGTTGCGCGCGCGATCGGTGGCTCTGCAGCCTGTCTCTCGCGCGGAGAATTCGAGACAAGGTGGTCGCGAACCCGCGGGGACGATCGAGCGAGCGGGATGGAGATATCCTCGTAGCCGGCAGTGACGCATAAATCTGCGCTACGTTCCTATATACGCGCATTTAATTGCAGTGCACCGATGCATCTGCGAGCGGGCACCGCCTCGTCGCGCCGACGTCGGTTGCGCTTCGAGCCTCCTCCGCCGAGAGATGGTTCTCCGTGGCTGCCGTTATTTCTGTGTCCAGCGGCTGGTAGATCCTCGCACGATAAAAATGTGACGCGGTCGTACGCTGGATGGCACTGAATTTATTCGATAAAAGTGTCGATCTTCCAGTCTATAGCTCTCTGCAGTTGGAGGAGGTGGACTCGTTGAAGAATTATAGGGCTTTCTTGTATTAAGAGTCGTTGAGATTTGTTTGGGCGTAAATTGTTAAGTTATTTGTGGAGACCTTTTTAAATGGGATATGATTTGCGAAAATGCAATAAGAACCTGTTTCAGCACATTTTTAAATCAGACAGGCTATAACAGGATATTGGGTGCTTAATGGAGTAAATCTTGTAGGCTTTTTCAATAGATAACGACATTACAGGCGATAAGAGCTTCTTTGCTTTTGTAAAAAGTTTTTGATATTTCTTTGAGTAAATCGATGGATGGATTAAATAAAATCTCTGGTTATCGTGGAACATCTGACGCAGAAAAAGATACCTGATAGTTATTATTGTTGAAAGATGAACTGAAAATGTAGTATAATCTTTATACCGGGCAACTCTGCTGTTCTTTGGTCTATAAAAGAGGAGAAAAGCATCGTAACGCTCGGAACGATTCGCCAGATCGTTACGATCTCGGAAACAGCTTCGACTTCCGCCGATTCGCCTTTCTTGTCATACGATTCCGTCGGAATAGGTGTAGTTGGGAGCGCTGTAAGAAAGAAGCAGTTGTATTGACGACAGCAACGTTCTCGGAAGTTGGAGGGCTTTCGAAACTTGTCAGATAGTCATATCTACGGTAAGAAGTATCTTACGACTGCCGGCGTAAATACCAGATTGTTTCAGAAATAGTGTGTTTTGAAAGACAAGAGTTTCTTGCCTTTACGAAACAACTAACCTATTTCGTGCAAGATTTTTACGAACTCGACAGCAGTTATCGCATTCAAAGCTTCCAGTTCGTCACAAAATCAGGTTAATAGGCGTTCTATCGATTTCTACATACGTTCTCGTCCCTTAATTAAGCTTCCTTTCTAGATCGTTCCATTGTGTGTGAAGTCGCTTGTTCGGTTCGTTCGATACATACAAAGAGGAAACAAAAGTAGTGCCAATAAACGGATAAAAATATTTTATCCGCCACGTATTTATACATATGTATGTGTATAGAATGTAAAACTATTTCGATGCAATGATTTCGAGTTTGAAATCGACGTGACAAGCCTGGGGTGAACACCCTCGAAGGCCTCGTTTTTTAGACGACAGTCCAGCAATTTTTTCCTACTCGCTTTCCTTCCTTCTTCCTTTTCTCTCTCCTGTCCTCTTTTTTTATTCGCCTACGTGCTTCCTTTTTTTTTTCTTATTTCACCTTTAGCCGGCACGTGTTTCAAAAGGGCGCGTTCCGGGGTCACCGTTAAGGACACGTTTGAAATCGTTCGCGCGAAATGCTGGCGCCCGTGCGCTCTCCGCATAAATCCTTCCCCTTTGAGATACGAAAGTGGGTTGTACTCGGGTCACACCTACCTTCGCAGTCGTAATCTAGGCGCTCTTCGAGTGGAGTGCCCCCGAGTGAAGTGCGTTTCACTGTATTGTGCGTCGGTCGCGCCGGATTCGTGGCTCGCAAAGTCCGCATTTGCCGTTTCCACCCTAGCGCCGCGTTTCTTTGCCCGGCTAAATGTGACCTTCGACCTCCGGCACTCGAAGACGAACATCATAAGGCACGATTTTCGCCGCCTTCTAACGAGCTCCCCTTTTTTCTAAAGCGAAACCGTCTAGCTCGGTGGTAGTCCTGCAAATACTAGTAGCGTTGATCAGTATCATGGCAAACTCGATGAAATAGTTTGTAGCGATTATTTCGTTATTGATATAATAGTTAACAAAAAATAGTAATAATTACAATAATTTAGACAAACAGGTTATGTGGCTTGAATCTAAAAGTTTCATTGCGCTGTGCAGAGTTCAAGGTTGAATTTTAAGTCGTTGAAGCTTCTCCGACCCAAATAATTCAACTTTACCCTACTTCTACCGAGTACTGTTACATCCCTGACTTTCGCTAGTCTCCATAGAATTTTCTACTATATGTCATTCCCTGTTCGTGCGTGTTATCTCATTAACATAATTCTCTTCTTTCGTAAATTCGGATGTTTATCGTAGTACGCGAATTATCAACCATCGTATACGAACCTGGACTATCAGAAAAATACATCCATCTCTGCTGTTCACCCATCCCCGAATTAAATCGATCAAACTCATCGGTCGTTCAACGATACAGATTTCAAGTTTCCTTTATATCTTTCTTCGGCGAGTCTCAAGTGTACAACGATCGACAGAGTTCTAAACGAGTCAGCGAGATTTCTTTCTGGACGAGAATGTGTCCGGCTGCGATAACCGTGTTGCTTTTCGATGAAAACTTGAAAAGACCTTTTTTCCCGGGGAAAAAGAGGATCGCGCGAGGGTGGCCAGAATCGACTGGGCCGAAAGTATATTGGACAAGTTGGAGACCGCTATAGACCGATTTCTTACCGAAGTCGTATGAACTCCTGGGTCGTTCGTTGTGTTTCGTTCGAAGAATGCCAGTTCCGTCGTAGTTTGTGCATTCGATGCGTATGTGGCTTTAAGTGGCTACCGCGCTGGCGAGACAATGCCGAAGTTACACGTATGTGCCTGTAAAATGAAAACATTCGAATAAAAAGGTATAAGATGTTTCTACGAACCGTTGAATTACCGGAAAGAAGGGAAACGAATATTCTCCCCTTGGATGGAAAACTATGTAACAGGATGAAATATATGACGTATAAAACGTACAAGTATAAAGCAGGATATCGGAATTCGTTCAGACGACTTGAGAACCGAGTTACGAACTAGTAACGGTAAAGAATATTCCAGCAACCGTTTCTTGCGTTGTTACTAACATTTCGTTTCGCTGGGAAATGTACATAACGAACAAATACTGGGAAATACATAACGTACGCGCGTTGAAAAAGATGAGAACTTCGTGAAGTTTTCGATCGTGTCTCGTAAGCGAGATACCGCGATCGTATTAATACAAAAAGGTCGCTAAAGTGTGTACACCCCGTTACGTTCTTGGCACGGAGAATCGTCGATGTAGCTTCTTCGGAGCCTGTCTTCGTGAAACAAGGTTGCGGAGGAACTGGGTTACGCTGATATGCCGCTTAATCTACGACCTACAATTCCTCTTCTTCCACCACGGTCTTCATCTTACATATCTTTCATCTTACACAGTTGCTACTCCTCCTGCCTCTTTCGCCTTCCCTCTTGACAGCCCTGTCTCCTCAAGAGCATTGTTTCCCTTCTGTTTTCAATTATGAAGGCAAACTATGCGACAGAAAATCATGAAACTCGAGCTTCGTTCCAGAACGAACGATACAAACGCTCTTTCCCTCGTTCAAACAGGCACGTCGTTCGCATTTCGATGCCGGAGAACGGTTCGTTTGCGTTCGAAGAGGCGGAGCAACGATACGGCGTTGTTCCAGATGGTCAAGTGATATCAACGATCGCGGAACGAATAGGCAAAGTGTCAGAACGGTGAAATTGGTCGGATGAAACACGCGAAAAGTATGCAAATCATAATGAATACGATCTGTGGTCTGTCCGCATCTGCGTCGTCGGGAACACGCGCGAAACGCGTTCTCCATTCTCCAGACCCCTCCTTCGCCGTTTTGCATACTGATTCGGCGACACTCGTCGTTTTTGAGAGGCGAAACCACCGTGGGGACCAGCTGCCTTCGAGTGGTAAACACCGGCGGTGCTGTGTTTCTTCGAGCAACCTTTGCTCCCTGCGATCCGCTTGCACAGGAAACTATCCCGGAGAGGGTTCTCTCTTTGGCACAGATTAAGACGCCTTAATGGATAACGAAGTTGCTGGCGTATCGAGGAAACAGGATGTCGATAGTGTTCGTGGTTGAAGGCTTACGAAGGGGCTGCCGAGTGTGTACCGTCTGTTGTTGTCACTCGTTTCTAGAAGGATAACAACGTAGAAGGAACACATCGGAGATCGCGAACGTCTCGATGGTACAATATAGATCAAACATTTTTACGATTACTCTGCGATTTAACTTCTTTCCGAGCAATCTACTTCTCAGAATAAAACGAAGGGTCCCGTAAAAATACGAAAATAAAATTAAGTTTATTATCTGACACGATCGGAAAGGATGGAAGATTTTCCAGTGCGGGAGAAAGGTTCCCATGAACCTTCGAATTCCCGAAAGAAGCAGCGACTTTCTTTTTATCGTCCCTCTCCACAGCTACCTTACCGCTATATCTCAACCGCCGCTAGCTTCTCCTTCTTTTCTTTTTTTTTTTCTTTTTCGCGAAAAAGAGATAAACACGAGAGGGCCGGGATAGATCTTTCCGAAGCCCTACATGAACATCAACAACGAAGCGCAAATAAAAGTAAAAGAGTCGGGGATCCGCCTAAACGCGCGCCCAACTCGATATAGACTTCCTACCGCCGCTCGACGTTTCTCCACCCTCTTCTCGGCCTGTCTACTCACCGAACCTTTGAGTCTTTTCTGATCCGTGACTTTTTTCTAAAGGGCCGCCAGTGTATGTGGGGGGCCCTTTCGACCGACTGCCCTCGTGTCATTTTGCGTACGTTCAAACACACGCGATACACCGACCCCTTCGCTTTGTATCCGACTCTTCCCTCAGTCTGCTCCACGCTCTTTCTTTTCTTATTCTCTTCGTTTCTCTTCTCTGTTTCAAACTCCATGCCCCCCTTTCTTTCCTTTTATTTTCTGTTTCAATATCTAGTGGCAGAATTTCTTTTAATATGGTTTTCATTTCCTTTTTCCATCGATTTTCTCTCGATTTTCTGCACGTACCATTCTTTCTTTAACGTATTGGATTTTAAAACTGTTGCTCCGTAAAAATTAGAAAACCTGTAGTCTTCAAATACAGCGGCCTGCAAATTTTTCTTTTTCTTTTTTTCTGCAGCAGCATTCTGATATTCGCGAAATCACGACTTCGTAATTTCATTTGAGAAAAGATAAGAAAGAGTTTCTAAGGTTTTGCCTCGTTCGCTTAACTATCGTATGCCGCATTTCGCTGCAATTTCGTGCCGGCCGGTATAAGGATTTACGTGTTAAGGGAGAAGCAACGGTGGATTCCTTTGTGGGATGCCATCGCTTCAGGTACGTCTCTATTATTTTGTAGAGAGTTCTCGATGTAGCCGGTGCTAATCGTTGCCTCGCATGCACGGTAATGTACCGTACAATAACGCTTTTCTTCCGCGTTTCTTTGCCGTCTTTCTTCCGTCGAAAGCTTTCTTCTCGTTCCTCAGGGAAGCACCAGCTGTCTCGGTGGCGATGTAAAAACGTCTATGTGAACAGGAAACTGGAAGACTATCGTTCTCCTCTCCTATACCCGTTGAATCATTCTGCCTGCTCTTTCCACTACACTGTCTCTTCAACGAACCTTGGTAATCTTCGAATAAAGAGATTGAAACAGGCGAACGAGTACATATACGCTCGTGCAGTCGATCAAACCACGTCCTAAGCGATTTATACCTCTACCTTGCACGTCTTTTTCTGTTTCTTTTGAACAGTCGATGCACGAACTTGGAAATCATACGAATAAGCTGCTCCAACAATGGAACACGTCATTCTGTACTGCAAGAAATATCTTTTATTAATTTCTTATAAATGCATAAAAATTCACAGTCTAGTAACGAGTGTAAAAATGCGAAGTGACGTAGGAAATTGTGTTATTAATAACTCGTAAACGAAGGAAATAAAGAAAAATTTCTCCGAGAGGAAACATACTGAAAATAATTTTGTCGATGCCATTGTTCCTTTCGATCGATCGTCGAGAGTTCGACAATTGACGACCAGCACAGACGTCACCACACGCCGTATCTCGCGTCAAAGTACCGCAAACTAGCATGGCCCTGTGTCTCTATGATGCCATTGGGCCGTAGCGGATCTATCGTTTCGATCAATTCTGATGTATTTCATGGGATTAATTAATTTGGCTTATCTTGGACAAGGGGGTGTAATAGTGAACACACGCAGCGAGAGAGGGCGGTAAAGGTGAGAGAGGCGGCGAGAGAAGATAGAGGCAAAACGGAGCAACGAGCGTGTTCGCGATGTTCACGATTCATCAAAGTCAGTCGAACGTATTTCGATGCTGATTTGCGGTAAACGTAATCATTCCCTTTATTAAATTCTACTATCATAGGCAGCGGCAACCCGTGCCGCAACTACGACTTGCCTCTTGATTTGGCCGCGTATCGAAACCAATCAGGGAAGCGTCCGAAACGGCGGTTTGCCCCCGAGCATGATTCGAATCGCTATCATCTGGAATTGAGTGCAACGATAATACTCTTTGTTAATTTTGGCTCAGGTTGCCGTTCCGTATCGGGATCGCAGTTTCTCGTTCATTCTCATTCATACATTTCTGTTAGTATTTTCTTCTGAACAGTTTCCTGTCGTTCTTACCTGAATTAGCCGCGTTATTTTCGACAAGGGTCTACCTACGCTTAACGAAGTCGCGACTTTTCAACCTTTCATGATGTCACGTGATTTTTAAAGGACGCCTAGGAAGATTCCAACAGAAATAAACTTATATTCCTGACGTTCGACGATCGAATGTCAAGGTAAACTGTGCTTGGACACGTTCTCTATATTTAGTTCAAGATTCGTGGTTGTAAACGTACGATTCTGGTCTCTAATTCAGTTAGGACGATGGATCATACGACTAGTGTCGTGAACTTACGATCGTTCGTTCCAGTTTTGCGACGTGAAAATCCCGGACATATGCTTTACGTGGCTGGTTTATAGGACAGGAGCGCGTAGTTCATACGACAGAGCAGGCAGTAGGTATCACCAAAGTGGCAGGAGGTTCGACCTAGAAAGCGACCTATATTTTAAGCATGCGGTTTTATCGCCAGGAATACATTAAGCGACACGACCTGTTCCTCTGGCCGGCCAGGACCCATACGGCCGCGCAAAAACACACAAACACGCCCGATACACACTGATCATTCAATGGAAATTCAGGTAGACCTTCGCAATATACATGGTAAGTTGGCGCGCTTTATGGCATACCCGGTGCTACCTGTGTACGCTCGTCGCTTACGGGGCCAGCACATTTTATCCCACAAAGGTATGGGACGTCGGTTCAGCCAACGGCTACAAGAAAACATTTGCATACAAACGAATCACGTCCGTTTTTTGCGCCCTTCTGCCGTGCTTTCCACGGCAACGACCGCGAGCACAACCGCGAATTTCAACTGTCGCGCTAAATTTCCCTCTGCTTGTTCTAACGGTTTGTCATATCGCGGGCATCTTCCACGTGGTCATTTAGAATTTTTGGATATTTTCTGCACTTCGAATTTGTATCTGCACGATTCAAACGTTTTGTTTTAAATCATACAGCGTGAGTGATATAGAGAAAAAGATTTATCAGTTGATTCATTGATATCAGTATATTTCTAGCGCAAAATTAAGTTGTTTTAACTAATTGTGACCCCGATTTCTCCTACATGTATCGCGATATTCTGTCCATATTGCTTTACAACGTTGATTTTACGAACGAACATCGACCGGTTTCGATACAGTCTCTGATTCAGGCTTCTCCGAATTCATTCTGGCTCACAGATTGCTTTTACGAATTCATCTAGTTAATTCCGATGATATTTTTACAAATGCGTTAGGTAACGGAGACTGTTATCTTCGGACCATCAAATCAACGAACCAGCTTTGGATCCTTTGTAATCGAACAACAGGGCTTGGAGGATGATTACAGACGCGGGCTGGGGTGGTTGCCTCGATTGCACTACCGCCTAAACGACAATGACCCTCTTTGGTCAATGAATGACCATCAGCTGGCGCGGAGTAATCGCCTGTCACCTACAAGCCACGAAGAACTCTCTATCGCGCCGATCGAAACAGAATAGGGCGCGCGATTCAACGCGGATAAGCTTCGCCGAAGATCAGCCCACTTGTCTGGCCAATTTTCTTGTACCGCTGAATTACCATAAACTCGCTCCCGGCAAGGAACTCTCCCCGAGAGAAAATAAAATACTCTCCGTAGAACCGAGAATTCGATTGTCCCCTGATTTCCGATTCGATTTTCTGCGCTCGTTCAACGATCCTCGCAATTTTTACTCGAGAAAACCATTTTCACGTGTCACGAAAATACGCGAAGACTGCGGCGGGAAAGAAACGGTAGCAAGTCACATTTCCTTGCACAGAAAAATAATTTTAAAATTTAATACATCAAACTATCTTAATTACATCAAATTAATATTATTCGTTCGTTACAAAACATCATGAATTTATCATTTGTTTTCGGAAAACATGTCTTTGAACCTATCAAATTATTAAAATATTTCTTCTTATCACTAAGTGACAGAAAAGGCAGGGAATCGATAGCAACAGACTTATCGTATCTTCTCGTGTGGCCGTCAATTCCTATTACGTTCTTAGAATTTTGCTGTCATTCGTGAGAAGAATTTTAGTTCCTTTAAGAATATTAACATAAAATTAAGCTTCGAAATCTCGTATATTAACGACGATTTATCAACATTTCCTCTTGCTTAACGATACTTTAACGATAGAGAAATACGACCGACTCGAAACTAACTCGGAGAGCATAACTCGTAGCTACTAGCTACTCGAAGGAAACTCCGTTTTCCGAATCAGTTCCTAGTTTCATGCACCACCGGATGAGATGATGCCGAATAAAATAGAATCTCCACGAAACGTTTGCAATTTCTCGAAGCGGCGTGCCGTGCGCGTTATCGCACATATCCGTAATACGACTCGGTCGGATGTAGTTTGGCGTTGACACGGCGCGTGGTGGTTCGCATCAAGATGCCGGTCCAAGTTCAGGAAAACGGATGTAATTCGGCGCTAGGTAGGTCAGCGACGAAAATAATCGGCGCGAAGGTGAGAGAAACGAGACGCGGTCCGCCCGCTATCACACTAATGTTCGTCGGAGTGTGGTTCTGTGTTCCAGGCTAGAAAGAACCGAGTCACCGTTATTATTTTTCCTCGGACCCCTTTTAACCGTCTCCTACACGGCTGCCTCCTCTCTGACCAGCAAAGAGCCACAGGGCAAAATGATATGTTCCGCTGAACAACGACCGTCCAACTATAAGAGACTAGATAAGACAAGATGGGACCGCGGGATACCAGGATCTATATTAACTCTCCTTTCTCTTGGAACGGTTACAACAGGATGAAACGAACGCTCCTGGAACGCTAATCGTTCTGACCTGTCGCTTCGGGTTATCCGAACGTTCTTAGGTGTGGAGACGCGTAAAGGATAGAAGGATGGACCAAGTTGAAATCCTTATCCTATTGCGTATCCTGGCTCAACTGCTGCTCGGGTTTACGACATGGGCCTCTGAAATTGCTATTTTTGAAAAATGTTTTAGGTCTATCGTTGATTAATTGTCTTTCCTAGCCGGAGGATAAAGTTTAGGAATTACTTTATGTCCACGGAATTGTACATTTGCAATTAGTAAGTGTGTATAATAGATCTGAGTATATCGGTAGTCAGTGGCACGAAATTCCTTCAATTTGACTTTGGACTAGTTTGAGTGGATGTTGGAAAGTTAGACGTGTTGTCCGAGGCGGTAAGACCACCACCGATTCGCCAATTAAATAAACGTAATCGATTACTCGGTACAAAGGGGCGAATAAGTCGAAACATTCGGATTGTTTCAAACGGAAATTTACAATGGCTATTTACACGAGATTCGTTATAATTTCAAGCACTCCTGCGTCGCGTCATTCGTATAATTTCAACGTAGAATAAAACTGTCATTGCACGTCGTTTCCTTTGAGAAGGTTTTTTACACTCGACACATCATCGTGCAAATATTATCAATATTCGGACGTTATCTTTAGAACCACGAGCGTTAACAGTATGTGCTTGTCCCGCGGTGATACTACGCCACGATTCCCATGACTATCCGTTTCGTATAAGACGATTGAAATGTCGTATTCGTTAATGAATTTAATAGGGGATAGCGATACCGTAGCCTTAGCAGTAATCCGAACCTCGTCACGGCGTAATTGATCGTAGATAAAAGCTACGGGTCAGTAATAACCCGCGTGGTTGCGACAATCGAAACGAAGATATCGGTCGGAAGTACGATATCGTCACGTAGTGGAAGATCGTGCGAAACGATTATCGTTCCGGTATTCTCGAGCTTGGGGATAAAGAGCTTATGACTAATAAATGGATAAAACACGTGTGCGAGATGGAATTCGGTCACGATAACGAACGATAACATGTAATACACGTGTACACAGTACAGATAATGTACATTGTTCGCTGCTCGAGTCATATTAGTCCGCTGATAAATTTTTATTGGATGTCGAGAAATGTCAATCTTTTCGGAGATGGAATTGAATGTTTTAGCTGAACCAATTCGGAAATAGCATCGTTGAATCGATAACGTAATTTCTATTTTTTAACACCGAAAAATTCTTTCACGATATTTCTTTTATCTTTCATGCCGCTTCAGTTTCAAAATATCAGAAGTCGATTTCTTTTCATGGAAATTCGCACGAAATCCAAGGAGTCGTCCCAAAAAGGACCCTGGTCCCACATTTTATCGTCAACAAAGGAAGCGGCGATTTAGGGGGTTGGTTAGTTCGAATCCAAACCCTTAAATCATTGGGCGAAATGTCGTTAATTACGTGACGAACGGCAGTAATCTGGGCGACCACGAATACTTGAGCTAATTCCATCCCGACCGAGCGACTAAGATCAGGATCATTACAGACCGATTAGACCTTAAGGAATTAATTCAGCTATTGTCTGCGGGATTTCTGTCCGCGCCATAAACCCTTTTGACTGGAGGGTAGGAACCTGCGAGCACTCGCGCTAGAACGTCGCTCGGTTTTCCTATCTCTCGACTTCCTTTCACCCTTTCTCGTATCAGAGCCAGTTCATTTATTCTCGCCACCCGGAGGCTATTGTGATCTCCGGTTGCGTGACCGATTATCGCGTCGTCAATCGCTGCCGGGGATCTTAAATCTGGGAATCGGTCGTTTAATTTCTGTTACGCAACGGGATCCGCTGCTGATTTACCGGCTGATCGCTCGCCGACTCTCTAATAATAGAACAAAGCAACTGGAGTAGATGGATTCTGAACGCGTCGCGACCCCGCAATTAGATACCTCGATCTCTTCGTGTAACGATAGAAGGAAATGAAATTTAACTTGGTGATGCTGCCTCTGCAGAGATTCGAAAATAACAACGGTGAAATCTCGGTGCGTAATTACGCTTTTCGAGGAATTAATCTTAACCGTAAGATGATTTAAAGAACAATACAGCTTATAAGATAAACACCTTGCCATACTAAACGCGAAAGTTGATTATAATTATTAATTAATTAATATTTCTCGGACATAGAAAGTTTCTATTTTCTCGATCGTAATAAAGAATTTTTAAATTGTACCAGTTTTAACCAGCTGTATACGAAACACAAAGAATCTCTGACGTTTGATATTAATTATATACAAAAATAACCCGTCAATTAAAAATTGTATAATTAATTCAACGAATAATATCGGTTACGTTTAACAAGTATAAAAAATCACGAAATTTGCGTTCCATGAACTATCCTCGAGAGGAAATAAACACGATATCAAGATGTACAAGATCCGTGTAACGAAACGCTAGACATCATCGTCAACGCGTTTCAATCTCGATAGTTTTATCAGCGTTGCCCATCCCCCAACGACAATAGGGAAAGGACAATATAAGATAATCCAGGGAATAAAGTCAGTTTCATTGCTTTCCGCGTCGATCTGATAGCGTACGTTCGCACAGGCGTCGAGTGCCTCGAAATCGGACGGGTTTAAACTCCCTGCGCGGCCTACGAGAGAAATTTAAGACGTCCATTGTTCCTGCCGCTCGAATTTACAGGGGTTGTAAACCGCTTTGAGCTACGACACGTTGCAACGCCACCACCACCGTCGTTCTGACATCATCCCTATCAACGGCCACGCTTTAATTAATGCGTTCTGTATTTTATACGACGGACCAGCAGACGAGGGTAACGTACTCCGCGATCACAAGACAAGTGCCTGTCCTTCGACCATCTAGCTCTAACACCGTCTGTGAAATCGGAATTAAAGTTCCTGACGTTTTTAAAAAAAAAAGATAAAACAGCGACCAGATAATCGCAGATACACGACTCGTAAATGAAATGTAATAGAATTAAAGGCCTCTCACAAAGTGTAAAGTGTAATAAAATGTACAAGCCTTGTTGAGAATTGTGGATCTTAATCGCCGAAATAAATGTAAAGCAACACTAAGACTACATTTAGAATTTATATCAAAATAGTTTTAGATTTATTTAATAAACGATTTCCAGGATCTTCGTCGATACACATTTGCACGCGTCTCAGCACACTCTTTGTCTCACCATCTTCTATACCAGGCTGCCAACGGAACAGTTGCATTCATCTGTTTTTCGAGACGCTGTACACACACATACTTCCATACACTCATATTCACATACGTGTGTCACTACTACGCGGCTGATTTAGTCCAGCACACAAAATTATATACAACTCAATAGCCCTTTTTAAAGATTTTTGGAGCAGATATTATATTTGTTTTAAAACTGAGTATTCGTCGAAATTATTTGGGAATATCATTTAACTTGATACTTTATGCGACAATGATAGTACATCATGTACTGAATTATATTAAAATTCATACTATAAAATATATATATATATAATTCTAAGTTAATGACTACATGAAATACCGAAGTTTCATCAAAAATGAAACTTTTCCTTAAGACTTTTGAGTGAGAATATAAATTTAAAGAGGCTGTCGATATAGCATGATTTTCCCACTGGCCTGACAATTAAATTCTTTAATTCCATTCAAGTCGTCGTTTCACTTTCCAGAAATCTTATCCACTCACCCTTCGTTGCAGTTTAAATTCGTCAAAAATCCGCCGTCCTAAATCCGGTCGAATTCTTGCAGAATCGTTCTCAAGCCACTTCTTGAAAACGGTGCTGAGAGGTTGAGGATGGCATCGAATAGAAAGCGACAATAAAACGCGACCTTCATGAGGTAATCTCAATTCGAACTAGCCGGGAAGGCCAGGCCGAAGAAAAGGCAGGACCCTCGTGGAAGCGCGAGAGGCACGCGTAACGCGTACCAAGGGATATTTCTGACGAGGGGTGCAAAGTCACGGGCATCGGGTCGGGAGAGTCTTAGCTATCTGGAAGGGAGGACCGATCCCCCGGGGCCGATGGAGGAACCGCATTCCGTGTAAGCGGACCTTCTTCACGACCACTTCGGCTCGCGAAATAGCGATGCCACAAACCCCTCGGAGCGGACACGGACAGGTCGCCCTACGGGAAATTCTCAGCCAAGGTGGCGAAAGGGACCGACTAATCAGTGCGCCCATTGTGCGAATCACGACTCATGGAAGTTATCGCTCTCGTGGTTTGCGACTTGGATTTCACGCGATCGTCTCTAACAAGGTAAGAGCAGGATTGTTAACTGTGATTATAGAGTTTAGGGGATCGAGCAGAATTTTCGTGCTTTATATAATTTAAAGATTATAGTCTCTCGATATTCGACGAAACCAAAATCTATCGACGGAAACGGTGAATAGATATAATTAAACGAGAAATATTACCTGTTTCGCGACACCGAATCGTTTAAACGAACAACAATGAAGTGGAAAGTCGTAGAAAGTTGCAAGTAGGAAGTTTTCAATTTTTGTGCAGTAAGGAACATTGGAGATGTTGAACAAGACGAAAACATTTCGAGATCCTTCGAAGAATCGTCAGGATTTTTGGTTATCGAGAGAGCGAAGCGTGTGCCTGGATGCAACAATGGTGGCCATCCTTGGCGTCTCTTCTTCTTTTTCCATGCGTCTGTGCGGCGCGACAAAAGCGACAAATCTGCTCTTTGGCAAACAAAGAGAGGCTGAATATGAACCGTTGCACCACGTTCGCCCATAGACACATTGTTCCATGGTCGTGGCACAACAATCTAAAAATTGTACTTTCGCGACAAGGGAGAAGAGAGGAGGAGAAGAAAGAAAGGAAAAAGAAGCAAGAGTAAAAAAAAGGAAACATAGAAAGAAAAATGTCAAAGAACGAGCGATGAAAATAGCTCACCTGAAAAAACGATGAAGAATATCTATTACGGGGCGCAGAATATACCAAGTGTAGGCGTAATTACTCTTTAAAGAGGCTGTCCACCGGCTGGAAAAGCGAGACCCCTCAAACCGTGACGTTTGTTATCCGAATGGCAACGACGACAGGGCGCAGGACAACGCGAGCCACGACAATACCGTCGCAAAGCCCACTCTCTTCTTTTCCACGCGTCTGTGCAGCGCGACAAAAGCAGCAGCCCCCTTCTTCACGGCCGCAAGTGTGCAGAGGAAAGTTAGTCTCTGTGTCTAGCCATCTGCCTCTTCGCCCTATTACAAATCGCTACCCGTCTACGTAACAATTTCGTCGTGATAAACGGTCCTTTACATGCCACGATATAAGCCACCATACCATTTCGCGATAATTTTTGGTACACTGTCGCGATTGGCGTCATATTTGGTCGGAGCAAGCGTTGTACGAAATATCATAGAAATTGATCTTGAAAAAGGATGGAATAGTAGGTGATAAATTCATTTATTTGCGAATTCGTTAATCGTAGGTACTTTACAAGATGGTGGAAGTAATAAGAATTTCAATTGTCTGTCATAGCTGTCAATTAGGTACTAAAATATAAAGAATGGATTAAAGGAATGGAGTCGTGCTTTCAAATTTATACCTACGATACGTGTAACAATACCACTTGAATGAAATGACAGGACTTGACAAAACACGAGTTGTTCGAGAGACTTAATTACATTTCTGACGTTGCATTTGCCATTAAACGTTACAACGAAAAAATCCGATTTAAAATACCGTACCGTGTTATTGTACATTTATCAATTTATCAGTCGCTGTACAATTAAGAATTGAAATTTCGAAAAAATGACTTTTCAGATCTGCCGTAGGTTTCTTCTGTATATGCGAGTCGATATTCCGCGATAAATTCGTTAACCCTCTTTGGAGAACGGTAAGCGGATTTCTGCCAATTTCTTTTCCTAGTGGACCAAAATTAGCCGTCCCGTCCGGTGTGAATCCGGTTGCTCAGTCGAAGCGCGGGCAAACGAGAGATGCTCGTTTACGAACGTTTGCTCGTCTCGGTCGTGATTGCAGGAAAAAATTCGCGAAAAGGAAAATGTGTTTGCCCGTCCGTTTTGAGTGTGCTCGTAAAATCGTCGCACGACCGAATGCAATCAGGTTGGATTAAACGTTGATACTTTCTAGCTGCGTGCCACTTCTCCTCGTACCGCTCCCTCTCTTTTTATTCCTCTCTTTCCGTCCCTTATTCTTCTCTCTACTCTTCCTTCTTGTTCGCTGCGGTAAATCTAACGCGGCGACCCGCGATCTGGGTCAACGGGAATCGCACGGTTTTACGGGTCGCCGACATTTAAACAGCGATTCGATTGCCAACGAGATTTTTGAATTGGATACCCGACGAAATTAGAATCTATCCGAACAACGTCGATACGCGTTCGCATGCTCGTTAAGATTGAAAGATCTCCAGGTCCGCCTCCGGGAATTCATATTCTTTTTCGACGATACTCTGCCAGGGGTGAAGGCCAGTCCCTCGAACGCCTCGTTCTATTCCACGAATCAGTGAATCGCGTTGCAAACCAGCTGGAACTAATCGAACAGTAGAAACTTTGAATGTGTTAACCGTGAAATTTGTTTGAAACGAAGTCGGTACAGGAATGGGCATTTTTTTAAATTTCGAACAGGATCGTGGAATATGTGGCACGACGGTGTGAAATATACGTGAAAGGTTAAAAGTATAGTACGATTATAGAACGAGTTAGTTGGACCAGAGAGAGAGAGAGAGAGAGAAAGAGAGAGAGAGAGAGAGAAAGAGAGAGAGAGAGCTATTAAAAATATTCGGTGACATATCGATTGTTCGACAAACTGTTGGACGCCGTAAAATCGCGCTAAATTTGCAGCAAACGCTCGATCAACGTCACGAAAGAGGGTTTTATCTTGTCAAAGGGGGCGCGATTATGGTCATTTACAAAAAGGCTGTCGTCGGCAACGATGGAAACAGCGAAATCGCTTCTTTGTTTCGCCGGTCTGGCCGGCAATTCTCCCCCTTTGTTTAATGCCTTTACGACGTTTCCCATCGAAATCAAACGTTCCCCGCGATCGAGAGTCGGATGATGCAAGATGAAAGACGATGGGGGTGGCTGGGAAGTCTGTCAGAAAAGGCGAGAGGGAGGGAGTTAAAGCAGGTATAGGTAATGTACCAAAATTGCTTTACCGCCGGTCCATTTACGGAGATGAAAAGCACTCTCTGCCAAGTACACCGGTGGCTCCAGCCAGGGTTCACGACAGCCCAGAAGCGTCGTATCCCGCCTCTGCCCTTCTGATGTTGGGTACTGCGACGTCCAACCCCTCTCAATTTCAGTTTGAAGCCAACCCTTTCACCAATTTGCCGACATTGCCCGGTAGAAGAACTTTTGGCATAGCATTGTCGTTGACGTCGATACTGTGTAACTTCTCTTCAATCAAGCTAATCACAAACAAATGTGGTCCCTGTTACGCACTCCTTTTGCTGCCTGATTCCCTATTCGAAACGTCAACTTTTTAATACAATAAGTTCCAATAATTGAATTACGAATGCACGTGACGCATTTAATTTTTTTTCTATCGAAACTTTTAAACGAAACACGTGCGATTTTTAGTAGTAAACGATCTTTAAACAAATAAAATATAGTTACTAGTAAGCGGCTCACTGTGCTCATTTTTATCTTTAATACCCTTTTTCAATATGATAGAAAGAGAAAATTATTTCTGCGGAATCGTGCCTTAACGTACAATTTCGGCAGGAGCAATACAAATTAGTTGTGTCGGATCCATAGCCTGATTCTTAAACAATGATTTCACTGGCGTTTAAATAATGATCGTCCGTCGAGCGAACGGAGGGCGATCCGTGGGATCAGGTGCGCCAAAGAAAACTACCACCAGAAATGGATTGGAGCGAGTTTCGGAGGGCCTCGAGGTCGATTAGGGTGAAGCCAAACGGGAGATACGAGAGATTTCTCGAGGAGAAGCGACGGAGGCCATCGACGTCGATTTACCGAACGTCGATTCTATTGCTCGGTCATTTTCCTCGATCTTCTTCTCGTTTGATGGCTGTCTACCACGTAGAAACAATAACGTCTGACTCTATTCATTAACGTCCCTCATGAAACTCTCATGAGTGTCGTTGAACTGCATCAAATTTCTAATCGCTCGGAACATCGATAAAACAAATTTGCGGAAGGAAATTTAAATTGTTTTCCAGAAACGTTTGCGCAAGATTACAACTGGAATAACACGGTTTACATTTCATCAAACGGCGTAACTCGTTTTGGAATTGCCAGTGTACAGGCTATGTAAAAGTTGGAACCGCGAAACGACCAGTAACTTTTGCTGTACGCGTGACCGCCTATAATTCACGGACTTTTAGGCGGGAAATGGTTGCAACTTCGGTCGGACGATTTGTAAATCGGGCACAACTCAGCGTCGAACTGCGTTTCCCGTTTGTCGGCACGAGAACGATCCCAAAAAGCGCTCCGCCGGACGAAGCCGTTGGACGCACCGCGAATAGCGCTGTTTCGTGCAAAAGATTTGTACATGTAACGCGCTTTTTTTGCTCTTTTTTTTTTTTAGAAATTAATGGAAACTGGAATTGACAGGTGTCCAATCGTTGTATTTTCATGGCGAACCGCTATACTGGTATCTTTATCGTTATCACAGGTGTTGCGTTTCAATTTTTCTTTTTATATTTTTTTCACGTTTTCCCTTCCTTTTTTCATTTTTTTCTACTTTTTTTTAGTTTTTTATTGAACGCATAAAACGGTAAAAAAAACGAACGCATCGGTATCGATCGGCAGTCACATTTCTTTTTTTTTTTTTTTTTTTTTGGCCGATTCACTCGCGATTATTTATTGATGAGTGCTTTTAATTCGAGCAGAAACTGCATCCGCGCGTCGACGTAATCGAGGATCGATACGCAACACCGACAGTTTCCCATCTAAATTCCCGTGAGTCCTTGATCCTGTCGACGCTCGACAACAGTTTCGGAGCACCACTATAACTGATGGACTTTTTATTTAATTACGCGCCGCGCACGCATCTGTGTACTCCTTCTTGTTGGCTCGATGCCTGGAAAGTATCGGCGCCATGGGGATTCACCCTTACGTTGTTGCCGCCTAATCGGACGTGAGACAATCGACAACTAGCTCCTACGCTTTCTATCTTTTTTCCCTCGCTCTCGTCTCGTATGTCGCGTTAAGATAACAGACAAGTATTAATTTGCTTTTATGAACTGTTAAAAAACACCTACTTTTCCCTTTATAGTAATCATTTTTCTTACTAAGTTGCCCATTCTTTTTCAAGGATTATGACTCGTATCGCTGAATCCTATTTTTTAAATTTTACGAAAAATATATTATAATATCGTTATACATTTGTTATAGTTTTGAATAAACACGAGGAAAATAGATATAAACGATACACACACCGCTGTTATATTGTTCACAAATGCAACTATGTAGTTGAAACAAGATCCTTCGGAACGTTTCGATCGGCAATTACCGGCCGAAACGTACGATGCGTTCATAAATGAACGAATAATTCGCGCGTCTCGGATCCTAGCCGGGCCAGAGGCCGAACGAAAGGATCGCTGTTATTCCGTGAAATTCAACGTCGCGTCGAATATACCGATAGCAACCGGCTGACCGCAGACCGTCGAATTTAATTTCATAAATGGCTACCGTTGATAACCAGAGCGGCAGTGTTTGGTAGTGAACGACTACATACAAACAATCGTATCGAATTATTTGCTCGTATTCTTTTATTCAATCGAATCGCGATCGATGAGCCTTTCGCTTTTTACATTTAAAATATACAGGGTGGTTGGTAACTGGTGGTACAAGCGGAAAGGGGGTGATTCTACGTGAAAAAAGAAGTCGAAAATATAGAATAAAAATTTTTCGTTTGAGGCTTTGTTTTCGAAAAAATCGACTTTGAATTTTCGCTCGGTACGCGTGCGGTACGTTATAACGGATCTCACTGTAGATCGTTGTCTCGATGGAAAAATAAAAAAAAAAAAATTTTTTTTGTTCTATATTTTCGACTTCTTTTTTCGCGTAGAACTACCCCCTTTCCGCTTGTACCACCAGTTACCAACCACCCTGTATAATTCACAGATAACATTAGAGACTGGAACAGGTATTATCAGAATGTTTCTTGAAGAAACGTGATTCGCCGAAATATTCCAACATTCGTAGGAAACTTTTACGAATACATTATGCGTGTTATACGAAGCATTTTGAAATTTCATTGGCGATGTAAAGAGAAAATCGAACTATCACGATCATATCGATAATATTTGAAAAAATTCTGTGAATTCACTGCGAATGAAATTTCAAACTATTTTACACAACACTCACGATATATACACAGAAAATTTCGATGTCGATAAATGTCGAAATTCTTTCTTCAGTCGCTTTTAATTCGACGAATTAAAGAAAATTATTTTATAGTATTACGAAAATGTCTGTTCAAGGAGTTGGTGTCTATACGTAATATTATATTTTCTGCTGAAAAGTCGAAAGATAGAAAAGCGTTCGCGTAACCAGTGTCACGTGATCGCGTGTACGGAAGTCAGAGCCGGGGCAGCTGATCACCGGCTATGAAATTTAATTTCATAAATGGCAATCGGAGGCACACGAATTCATAGTCTGTTTGCTCGTACGCAGTGTGTACAAACACCGGTGGTAACGTAATACGTATTACCCGCGGCTATCCTGGTCCGCTCGTGTCCGTTTCGCGTACACCGATCGCGATTGCGGGCGATCGAAATCACGAGGCCGCGCAGGTTCGTCTTCTCCATCGGTCGATAATTGCTTACGCCTGGCAATTAGGTAATGGACAAGAGGAGAGAAGGGGAAGGAGGAAGGGATGGAACGTGTAAAGAGACAGAGGATGAGGAAACGAGAGGAAGAGAAGGACAAAGGAAATACGACCGCGATCAATCGTCGTGTCAAACGAATCCATGGTAGGCGCGCGATCGCCGACGTGTCTGGCATTTTTATTCTCCGCGCCACGGATGGAAAAAGCCGCGGTCTCGGTTTTCCCCGACGACGCACGCAAACCTCATAAAACGAATAAAAGCGGGGCCCGTCCATGCGTGCTATCGAATGAACCGAATTCTTTTACGTTCCAGCGAACCCGGGGATCGTACTGACTAAGGCCGAACCAAGATTTCCACCCGGATACTGAAGAAAGGAGGGGAGTATACGGCGAACAACCACGGGAGCTTCTTTTATGCTCTGCAACTTTCTGGAAGAGAATTATGTAAAAGCGTTATCGTTTTATCCCGACGTTGCTCGATGGTGAGGTTATTAAAGTCCAAGGGACGAAGTACTGGATCGGAATCTAAGGAGATTCGACACGTGTGTATGACAAATGCGTGATTATAGAAGCCGTATCGACCGTTGAGGAGAAGCGAAAGCGGAAGTGGTTCTTTTTTTGACGAGTCACGACTGAAATTGTACAACTCGTAACGAATTACCGAAAGGTAATTCCTTCGCTTTGGGTGATTTGATAGGAGCTACACGGATGATGGATAGACGAAGGTGAAAGTTTACCGAATGTGGCGTTATTTCTTTTTCTTTTTTGTCGGAACCTCGAGGATATATAAAAAAAAATCTGACGAAATACCATGATCCGAAGTATGACGGACAGTTTCGACAAGCGATTAAAATTCGCGACGCGACGGTTCTATGGCTGACCGGTCATCGATCGACAAACGTCTCTCCTATCCCTGTACGGCTTCGCTCTGTGATTATTTGAATGAAGCAAAAATGGCTAGCAGCACGCGGGCGAGCAGCGTCAAAAAGGTGGCTGGTATAAATGAATAAAGCAATTTCTCGATCGACTGATGAAAAGCACTTCCATATAATGATACTGATGAAAATTGCCGCTTTCGTTTGACTTATGAAGCATTAAACTGAGTTTAGAAGCTTTTGCCTAGGTCGGCCGGCATCGAGCGGTTTTTCTAAAAATAAAACCGGTAAATAGGCTAGAGGCTCGTCCCTCGGAAAGAGTTTTCCCGGTAGCGTTTTCCTTTAATGAGACCATTCACCATTACCTCGGCCTTTCCTTTTTTCACTCCCTTCCTTCACCACCCGCCAGGTGGCAGTTTCAAGCGCAAAAACTAGGAGCTTTGTACATGTCAATATTCCACGTCTGTTCGTAAAAGACGACTCGTGTCTCGTCGCACCAAAGGTGGAGGAACGTTAAATCGGGCACAAGGGTAAAAGAGTAACGTGAACTAGCGGGGATCTATTAAAGGAGGATCAAGCTGCGGGAAATTGCGGGCTGAAAAGGTGGTGTGTCGTAGCTAAAATTATCGAGCCTCGACGAAAAACCGCTTATCTAATCGTTGATAGAGAAAAATTGTCTTCCAATTACTCTTCCTCTTTTAGAAACAAACATAACGTAATATAAAGTCACGCGATATCATCGTACAGCCACGTTGGGTGTCAATTAACATCAGATTTCTCCGCGTACGAGAAACTTTTACAAAAGAGTGAAAGAACATGGAGGCGCGTCGAGGCCCTCACAAAATAGAACGTAACCACGTACACGATTCGTGAACGTGCTCAAATATTTATCGTAGCCTGCACTGGAATCGGAACGACGTACGATCGGTTGTAAATCGACAATAAATGCGCGGCCAACACGAAGGTTTAACTATTAGATAACAGCGGCGCACGTTTCGAAGCAAACCGTCACCATCGACTAGCTTTCCTTGCTTCCTCGCTGGCAAATAAAATCCTGACGGAAACGTATTCGATCACGTATCAACCCTTCGTCTGGTCTATGATCTGGCCCACGCGTATCCTTCTCTCAGTGAAATCGCTCGATCGAAATCGTTTCATTGAAATCGTTCGTATATGATTTGCAGACGGCGCGAAATTTTTCGTGATCGTCACGAGTAATTAAGGAACCGGCATGCAAAGAGGGACGAACGACGAGAGCAAGATTGGCTACAGGATGAAAAACGACGAAGGAGCACGGGCTACGCGTTCAGCTATAGCTTGGTGTTACAGGCACCACGAGTACGAATGGTAATTTCAATCTGTAAGGATTATCCGGATAACCGAGGTAATCGATATTTATATCGAAGTCAGAGGCGTGGGAGGCGACGGAGAAAGGATCTAGCGACTAAAGTGACGTTGGAGGAACGGGCTTAAGCCGCAGATATTGTGATTCCCGAACCTTTGCGGAAATACTTAAATGCCGGATACATTGTAACCTTCGTCCAGGTATTTCGTCGGTGGATTTTTTGAAATATCGATGCCTGTTTACTCCTGGTCTACGAGATGAGCCTGTTGTATTATACGCGTATGAAAGGAACGATCGTTAAAATACAGGAAAGAATTTCTGGATCGTTCGCCTTTCCTTCCTCCCGTTGTTAAATGGAACATCGAAAAATGTATTTCCGCGAAATATACGGCTGTCCAATTTACCATCCGTTTTCCGCTCTGCCCGATAGACATTCTTATTTTGTTTGTATAGCCTATACTTCGCTGTTGTTTGCTTGGTTACGCGATATTTGCACAGAATCATGAACTCCAATTATATGCGGCAGAGGAAGAACGAAACACATGGCTGTACGTTAGGGTCACGGATGCCCGGAGGCTTGTTATTTCACTGAAAACCGTTGTATCTCAAGATCTTCGATCGTCGGAGAAGCCTGTAAGATTACCTCGTCGAAAATTTTGAAACAATATTTGTGAAACCGGCCTAACCTAATAGACAATAGCTAAACCAGCCTCTCGCACATACTCAGCCAACCTTTCAAATCGGCGATATCGACGACTATTTAGTATACCGTCACTTTATTCGCTTTGTCTCCAACTATCGCCCTCTTCGTCCTTCCCATTAATTTTAAACCATCCACAAAAGAATCTCCTAAAATTCCCACACAAATGAATCGTCGGGAGAGAACGAAAATGAAATTTCGCTTAAATCCCATCGAATCGACGCAGGATATCGATCTATCAAGGATCAGAGAAAACCGGGGTAAGGCGCTTCCGACGAAGAGAAAACAAAAGAGCTCGGTGACTTTATGGTCGTGGCGGTTTGAACGTAAAAATCTATCAACAGACCCTTCTCCTGAAGAACGACACGGGGAGATGAAGTGGCGGGCGTGGTTGGGTGAAAGGCAGCCGCGGGCGAGACAGCACAGCCACCCCTCCGCAACAAGCGGTATTGACGAAATTGATTGCGGAGGGTGTATAACCGAGCTTCGCTTCGTGCGGGGTGGCTCTACCCGTGAGGCTGTCCGGGGGAAGAACGAAGAGAGGGTGAAGGGTCCCGCTCATCCTCCCTGATACCCCCGTTACTCCCCCGCCGCTAAAACGCAAAAGGGTGAGAAAACATTGTTACTAGCAGTTACTCTTGCGCCACTCCCTACCACCGAGACCCTCGGTTCGTAACCCGCCGCCGATCCCACCCTCCTACAGACGGTCTTCCAGTGCCACGCACGTGTTACACAGCCCCCGGGGATGAGCGGCGGAATTGAACGGATGTAGGAATCAAGAAGAAGAGACGAGCAAGAAGGACGAATGGAAGCCTTAAGGCCAACGACTACGTCGCAAGTCACAGACGGATCGTTTCTTTTCTCACCTGCAACCACCCCGCTCCCCTCCTCGCGACATCTTTCTTTCCGAACTTTTCGGATCGTCAGAATCGAGTTGGAATACCTCCGGGTCATGAAACTCGATGCGGAGTATCGCAAGATCGAGGAACTCGAGACGCGGCGTTTACGAGTTGCGAGCTCCGCAAATCGGTACAGTTGGATGTCACGGGACACGGATTGGGATAGCGAGAATATAACTTGAACGCTTAGGCTATATTTTGAGGCATATGTGATCCATGTTCGGAGAATTTGAGATCAATGAACTTGAGTCAAAGCAATCTAGCGTTAATTAGAGTTCGATATCAGAATGTTCCGATTTGGGTGTCATGTAATTATGGAATTTGAATCGTCAGGTGGTATTTCGGTTCCTCGACCTCGCTATCCTATTTTGGATCCGAGATAATCTCGATCCTGTTCGAACGATGTGATTAATATCGTGATTATTCCGAAGAGCTATAAAGACCAATAAGATTTCATCGTCGTTTTATTTCTACTTTGAAATTAATCCACTTTCTGACAGATTGAAACAGTGGTATAATAGATGTATATCTCATAATTTAAGAACCAAATATTGGTCTCTAATATTTGATAGAAATCCAGAACGTGAGGCGAATTTATTCGTTCGTTATTGTTTCCGCCGGTTATTCGATTTCCATCGAGAACCATTTACGGCCCCATCGTTCCGATAAACTCCGCGGCACGGCGCGTTTATCCCAAACAACGTCATCGTGCTCGATCGAATTAACGTACTGCATCATTAATGCGCAATAACTGAAAAATAAGGCCTGCACACACACAGACACGAACGGGCCACGTACTCTCAATTACCGTGAAATCACATTTTTCCGCTGTTTAATCGTCCGGATCGGTACAATTAGGTCGTGGATACCAGTGACCCATTAAATTTCCGATATACATAACAACGTTGGTGCAGAAAACTCTACTTAATTTATTTCACCGCTGACCTATCGTCGAAAACTGACCTCATCCCTGTTCCTATTTGTGATACAACCAATACAATTAAAAACTCAATCGCTATCCTTTGGAAGAAACGTTACTAATGAATTTGCTTCCACGTCTTAAAACAACTTCTCTTATTTCTTATTTCATAGTATATCCTTATCATTGTTTAAAGAAATCTGATTGTTATTTTCGCTTCTCGAGTTTCTCATGTAACAACCAACCCTATTGGACGTCCGCTACTGCTCACAAATAACTAGACACTTTGCTCGACTTGTCGTAATAATATTTGACAATTTGGCCAAAGCGTACAAGTTTCATCACTGCGTTTTTAAATAATCGATTCAATCGGATTATAATATACCGTTACGCGTAGATTATGAGAAGTAAAATCATTGTATTTTTATTCGACCGTAATCCATAATTCAAATGCATCTTACCAAAAATACACAAGCGTCTAGATATCTTTGCGCAGTAATGTATATTGTATTTTCATCTTCACGAAGAGAAGAAAGAGACGTTAGACGGGGCGGAATTAAGGCGCATCTTGCGAGAAAAATAAGGCAAAGATTGTCAGAGATTGCCTATAATCCACGACCAACGGGCGAGGGCAAACGATTGACGTTATTTGTCAATGCGCGGCAATTTCCGTCTCCTTCCCCTCGCTACGGATTTGCGCTACGAAATCATTATCGGCGTAAACTTCTGCTTCCGAAGAGGATGAAGGAAAAGCAGACAAATTTGGTGGGTAATCTTTTTCTTCCAGTAGTCTAGCGTCACCACAGGAAACAAAGAACACGGAAAAACGACAGAAGGGGGCAACTAATGAAAATTGCAGCAGGGAAAATTTGGCACGCCCAACGATCAGACGTCGACCTGTGCGAGTGTCTCCGCGGTAATATCACCGCCAATTAGCCAATTATCGTTACTTTCGGCTCGGTTGTGCAATTCGCGCAAACCGAGCCACGCTTCGGGCAGCGAAAGATTATTTTAGAATTCAACGGTCGACTCTTTATTAGGATTCTAATCCACCCTCTACACCATCCCTGTTGCTCGAGCAATTTTGCCAGAGAATTACCACGAATCGAGGGAGTGAAAATGGGGGAAAATGGTGCTAGGTAAAATGCCTTGTTCTACATTTGGAATCTGAAATATTTAATCCGAGAGGAGAAGGAACCGGATGGTTCGTAAAATATTGTCGTAACGACGCGACGACCAGGGCAGTTTGGAATGATGGGGCGCGTGTCTGTCTTACCGTGTAAATCCGTTCTGTCGTCTCGGTTTGTCTTGAAAGCACGGTAAAACTATCATCGTGGAATTCGGTTCACCGGTGGTACAAGAGATACAGCCGGTCGGCAAGACCAAAGCCTCGGTCATGGATATTGACATTTCATTAAACGAGATTCCTGAGGAACGTGTGTACGTACGTTCAATTTCCGGCTGCTTGCAAAGCGAAACTGGAACTTGTCAAAATGTATGTTGTATAGTTTGGAACGCCGTGCCTTTGTCTACCGGCGTTTGTTGAATACACCCTGTGCATCTTGCACGTGAACCCCCATGTAATTTTGATGAGGCGACGCGATTCTGGGTTTTCTTCTCGGCCCCTTTGAATCGCTCATCATCCGTTATTCCATTTTACCTAACCAACACTACGATCGTCCCTTCGATTTCTTAAGTAGCGCCTTTATGCTTTTGCCTCGTTTTCTAGCAGCATTAGAACTCGATAATTAATTTCGCGTTTAAGTTTTTTATCGAGACCACCTAAATTTTACCAAATTCTTCAAATTAACAGCAGGCCGATGTTAATGCGCGACGAAAAATTTATTTCTCGTTTTGCAAGCTAATTGCGAAAACTTTTACGAACGTCTACGATCGGATGTCGAAGTCTAATCAAGCGCTAAACGAACGTCAGTAGCTGTATGAACATTTCATCGATCATTTTTTATTAAGCGCTTTATCGATCGTCAGCAAAGGTATTCTCGAAATCTTTTAAAAATATGGAATCGTACGTTCGATCCAAAACGAAATCCGAGACGAAACCAAATAATACTTTGTCGCGTTCTCTGGTGAATTTTCTCGTGGAAGATCAACGGTTATGAGTCGGGGAAATGGGCATCGCATTAAAGACGAGGCTTTCCTCTGATATTTATGGCTCGCGATCTATACGTCTGTCTGGAAGCGCGGACCGGCTGGATAACTTGCAGCCCCGATGTTCATGTTGAAAAATCTAGTGAATAAGTAGATGCTAAGCAGTTTCTCGAACTAACTTTAAATGGGGAGCGCCACGTGAAATATTTGTGTAGTACAACGAAATTTATGTTGGCGGACCACGGGATGCAGAGGGATGGCGGATCCTTAAGAAGTTTTATCAAAAGCGTTTTACATTACTTAAACGCCCTTCGAGCCGCTTGATTTCTGCCCCTCTATCGCGGAAAAGATTTCGACCCTAAGTTTCCGTTTTATGCTGCGAGTCTCGTTAAAAATTCGTTAAACACCGCTGCAGTCGATTTTACAGCGAACCTTTCAACAACATTCTTCTCGCATCTACCGCGCGCTAAAGGACGCACCTGTTCTTCCAACGTTTCCATCGAAAGTAGACGAATCGTATTTTCATTTCTAAAAGGAATATCGAGCTTCGTTACAGGCTACTTTAGCTAACTATTGCGAAGAAAGAGAAAAACTTGTCGAGCAAGGCGAGTGACAATAATGCACAGGTTGTCTGTAACAAGTATAAGAAGTTTCGATGCTAAGTCAACGGTTTCGAGTCTTGAACGAAAAACCCTCGAGGAATCAACGCTCCATCTTTCGATATCAGGTGTATACTTGTATTTGTTCAGTATTAAAACTTAAAACTCTAGAACGAGCCGGAGAGTCTCGAGCTTTCCAACTTTCTGTCCTCCTTTCGCTATTTACGCTACGCGTATTTCAACAGCTTTTGTGCGCCAACTCCGGCAACCTCATTGGGTTAGTCAAACATATTTATCACTTACCTTGCCTCGTCTACCGATCTCTATACGTCTCTCTCTATATGACGTAAGCATGTACACGTTACTCGGTTGATTCATCGTTTCATGGTTTACCATGATCCTCCTGATCGCACGTTCAAGTCAGTATCCATCGTATTCCTCGCGATTCATCCTCAAGAACGTGTTTCTTTTTATCGAACAAAGTGTAACACGAATAGTCGTGTAATATAGAGTGCGTTGATTAAACGCTTGTAAGTTTACCCCTCATTACTGAAAATCCGCGTTTAATAATAAGCGGAAGTGAGTTGTGTATTTAATATAGACGGAAAATAAACTTTGATAAATAAGACAATATCTAAACTTGGGATAAAATTCCCAGGGAAGTTTTAAACAATTTCTATTAAACAGGCCACTTCGTCGAGGCGAGTGAAGTATACGCTCGGTGTTTCCCAAGCAAACCATCGTGATCGGGTATAATCCAGAGGAAAAACGAATCGCCGATAAATTATCTATATAACTTTCGATCACTATCCCATTACCGGTATAGCACTCGAGGAGCATCGAACGAAGCGGAAGAGAAGGTAGAAACCGGCGAGAGAGAGGACGATCTTTTCACGAGAAACGTCGGTTTCTTAGCGTGGACCGTTCGTCTTACGAGAAAGTCGTGCAAAAGAGGGAACGATTCGTCGAAAGAGGAGGGTCGTAAGCGTCGCGCGAAAAGAGAAAACTTTCTTTGGTGATCCCGACGAATCTCTCTTTTACCATCCCCCTTCTCTCGCTTGCTCTATCCCTTTTCTCCATGTTCCACGATAGAGTCCATAAATTTTAGCAATTTCTGGAGTGCTGGTGCTGCTGCTGCCTGCTCTCCCTCCTCTCATCTCTTTTCTTTCTCTTTCGTTCTCTCTCTCTCTCTCTCCCCTCACTCTTCCTCTTCGTGGCAGCAGCGGCAGGAATAATAACGTGACGACAGAGCCCAATTGTCCCCTAATGCCGCGAAGTTTCTATTCAGAACATCTTTTTGTGCGTTACTACCGGCGGACGTGGGAGTGAAAGTCGTATCTCGCCACGCTGGCTGGAAGGGCAACCTTGCAATTCAGCCGAGCAACGTGGGAGGGTTGCCAACTCCGCTATATGATAATGGACCGACGATGCTGTGCCTACTCGATCTATAATACGACCCTGTATAGATGTATCTGCAGATTATATATACGATATTTAGAGGTTCTCCCTTTCCCAGTTTCTGATTTCTGCCCGTTCCATCACGCGGAATGCGACCCAACCAACGGGATATAGACGGGAGAACGTACCGAGACGGGGATAGCTAAATCAGCGAGGTAAACGCGATGGCCAATTACGCTTAGTAACATTCCCAATGAAATGTTCCGCGGAAAGTGAATTTCATTTACATTTTACGACGATACAAGATTCTATTGCGAATATCGAGATCGATTTCACGCGCAGATTAATTTATTCGAAATTAATATTGCATCATCAATATTGTATAGTTTCCATGGTAAAATATTAATCCCCTAATTTATCCTCTAATTAATGAACGTTTCCTCTGTTGAAATCCGAGGAATACAAAAATTGAAATAATCCTATAGAATCCCGAATGTTGAACATTTTGATATTTAATTATATTTATAATAGAAGACTATAGGGGAAGAAGATAATAAGCCACGGTATCTATGTTCTACAAGGAAGTAGTTTTAAAATCCGGTATACATGGTCCATTAAAATTGAAAAAGTCAGCAAAAATCTACTTATCGTATTTTCCTCCTGTGATTTTCGGTTATAATTTCCACTGGTGTCACTTTCACGGTAAAACTGTCTTGATGAAATGTTAATGGAAAAACGTAGATAGGGGTGGTAATATCCTCCGCCGAAATCATTGACATGTTTCTGAAAGGTGGGACGAGACAGTCACCTGCCAGGACGCGGCGAGCCACGGCTATAGAAAAACCATGTCACGGCCGTGGCCAGAGAGGAAGTCACGTGGCGAGATAAACACACCCCAGGACCGGCGAACGGAGAACCACGTTACATTTCCGGTACGGCGACAATTCGACGCATCCTACGTACCAGCTTTTCATTGTTATGTATCTCGACAACCGTTCGGTCTGACCGATACGGGAAACATGAAACAGAGCGCCGCGGGGTGTCTGGCTCAAAAAGGAAGCCACTGAATGAAATCTCGGCAGAGGAGAAGACTGAGAAAGGGAAAGGAAAGTCCGTCGTGGTTCGTTGCTGTCAGTATTGCCCGTTCCGATACGTTCAACTTTAATTTATCAATCAAACCAAGTGGAATATTGGTCGGGCCGATAGTTTGAAAATTAGTTCGAAAATTATTTATTATATGAAATAAATAGTTTATTTATTCGTTGGTTGATTACACCCATTAGCGATGCTTTTGTGTATTACTTTCGCGATGATAAATAATTCCTATCGTTTGCAATACCTAAAATTATACCATAGTAAAATAAGGAATAGAATTTCTCTCTTCTCGAAATAAAATAATATTCTCGTGGACGATGACATCGTGCTCGGTTATAAACGAGATGAATATTTCGTAACTCTGCTTTATATCCGATCTTTCTTTTTCGGAAATCTATTATACTTTGCTGAAGCAGCGCGACGGTCAAGCCGATTAAAAATATTCAAAGTGACACTTGCCAACTGGGGCAAGAAATTGCACAGTAGCGTTCGTCCACACGAGAACTCGCTACGTTTCCGATAGAGTGACGCGACGGTTTGACGCATCACTTTGCCGCAACGTTCCTGGATTTTTATTGTTGTGTATCCTTTCGGGGCCGATACGCGAAACACAAAACGAATCGCTGCGGGGTATCCGTGTCGGAAAGGAAACCGGTGAACCAGATTCGTAGCAAAAGAGAGAAAGGGAAAGAAACGGATACATGGCGGCGAAAAAAAGAAGCAGGGAGTGGGAAACGAAGAATGCAAAGGGGAACTAATCGGAAATCGAAGCGGCGTTCGCATCCCTAACGAGTCTGCTTTTAATAACTCGCTCGAAAATCAACGAAAATTCGTCCGCCACGCGCGTTCCGCTCTTTACTTTAACAAACTCGCTGGTTCGCTTTTCCCATTTCTATCTGCCCCTCTTTCTGATGCACAAATATAACACAGAACCATATGCATATATAGGTATATCAGATGTAATCTTACGAGCATTCTGGCAAATTAAAAAATCCAAAGATCGACATGGAACATCGAATATCGTATAAAGCTCACAGATGAAAAACACGATAAGTCCATTTCCCGTCTTTTATAGAACAGCAATTCCGAAATTCGATACGTTGTCAACTAATTCTACGTCAAAACAATATCCGTGTTTTATTTTGCCATTATTGCCTTTTTTAAGCATTTCATCTCAAAATACCTCTTTTAGCCGCTAAATGACATAAAAATGAAAACGTCGACGTCAATGACTTGTCGTATCATTCCCGTATGATCTTCACGTACACTGTCTACGAACAATCTATATAAACAAAGTTCCCTCGTTGGGCCACATTGATCGTCGAGTCTTATTGTCGCGCACCTTGATGAACCATGTACGCGTAGGAAGCGAGAACAAAGCTCCGCAGGCGGTCCAGGTTGAAGTGGAAGCCCTTTGAAGAACAAAACGAAGGACACCCTTGGAACGAGGGAAGCGGAGATTACAAGACAGAGAAATAGAAACAGCGAAGGATAGAGAAAGTCGACTACCGAATCAACGTTTATCTCCCCAACGAGTCGGCTTTTAATAGGCTGTTCGAAAACTGTGCGAAATAATCTGAAGCTGCCGGTCTCTGCGGACAGAGGCGGTGGAACAGAGACGGATAGTGTCGGAGTACGAAGGGCAGAAGGCAATACACGCTCGATGACTGTTACGGTGGTAGTAATTGTACCGATGCCGGTGGTTGTGTGGGCTTTAGGAACAGCAACGAGGGGTGGCCAAGCCCCAACTACAATACCTTACGGTTCAGCGCACTCTCAGCTCGGGATCATCGAGTTTGAATCCGAACGCGGTGCTCTCGTGGACGATGGCGGTGGTGACGGTGAGCCCAGTTCCGGCCATGGGGAACCCTTCGCGGCTCTATTTAAACTAGACACGTGGCTCCGTTTACGTTTCGAGGGTGTAGATACGCGCACGCATGCGTGCGTTTCACACTGCTAACCGTGTGCGTGCACGCGCGTTTCGTTGGTCCTTTGAAAACCGAAATCAAATACATTTATTTGAGCGGAGCGGGACCGGCCACGGGATCGTCCCATTGTTGGTCGCTGTCAGCCTGGAAGAGATGGCGCGACTTTATTGGCCGTTTAACAATCGGAGGGCTCGAAATTCGACCGCGCCACGGGATTTCGGAGCTGACGCTTTCGTGATTAAGATTCTGAGTCGCCGAGATTACGCGAATCACCCTCTGCCTCCCTTCGGCGCTTCTGGCGTTTCGCGTTGGGAACGATGCAGTTTGTTATTGTCTGGTTTGTGCGATACGTTTGATCCGCTCTGTCGGGTGTTTCGTTGTGGTGTGACTGTAACTACGGATAGAGAAGTCGACGAATCGTGAATGAAAGAGTTTTGTAAATTGCGTGTAGGGTTATCGCAAAAGGAAGGGAAAAAAGTTTGGTCGAAAAGACGCAAGAGGTAGATGGCACACGGAGGTTAAAGTTTCTATTACGTTAAAAAGAAGATTGTACCGGGATTTAATTCCGACAGAATGGTGCACTCGAATTAAACGTCCCGGAAGTCATCGTGGAGCACACTTAAGCACGAGGAGGCCAGCAGTCGTAACGCCGGTATCTAGCAAATAAAATACCGTAGTCGGTCTTCTCTTTATTCCGGCCGGCTGTAAATATGCAAATTGTCAGAACTACCGTCCTTCTTTGTCTAAAGGATCCGAACCAGCGTCGGGCGTTGTCGGTTGCGGGGGTGGCACGGCCGATGAGATTCAATTTACTTCCACCAAAATGGTGTACGCGATAATACACTTTGGATGCGCGGCTACCCTCTACTATATTATTGCCTTCGTAATAACGTGACAGTAATTTGTATGCAAAATCATCTCCCTCAGCTATCCGGCCGTGTAAACGTTTCGCCCCGGCAAGTTTTCTTTGTTTGCACGCCGAACTATCTTCGAAACTTGATAAATCGACGATTCCGTTTAAGATACTTCGGTCCTTCGTCTCTCTCTCTCGCGTGCTACACGCGCCTATCTTCCACTGTGTATATTCGTGCGGTTATCGAGACAGCTGAAATCTGGGACGCGACTAGAAATTACTTGGCAAGCGCAATTCCAACGCGGTTTTTGCTACGGGCCACGGAAATATGTCACCATCGGTACACGAAATTTCAGCATACTGCAACGTGAATATATACGCTGTATTCTATATACGTGTAACCTCTTTGCTCGTTTCGAACACTTTCAAGAAAATGACTTCTTCTTTGGTTCTAATTCGGTATTCCAGCAAATTCTTCTAAATAAAGTTCGTTCTGCTTCGTTTTATTTCTATCAAATAAAATTCATCTTGTTCGCGTTATAAACGCTATACAGCTTTAAAGTAGCTTTGGAAATGATGGATTTTATTCCAGTCTATTGGATTAAAACGCTCGTTCGCAAAAATTGCAGCGGCGATATCAGTTTCGAATATTTGACAGTTTTCAGCGATTCGCGCAGCTCGCTTTATCGGGTGCGTCCATCTGTCTGGCGGGATCGGAGGCGGCAAACTCGGTTGGAACTCTGGTAATATACCGCTATCATCGGTCTCGAGCCGGGGAAACAAATGCCGCGAGAAGAGGCGGGTCGGAAAACAGGCAAGAATATAGCGTGGACGAGAAAGGCCGCGAAAATTTATTTCAACCATCCAATTGTATTTTCCTAAGTGGAGGCTCGTGCTCCATCGATAGCTCATCCAGACGAGCTTTCTCTTACCTCGGTTAACCGAGTGATGGATGTCGATCTCTTCCCAATTCCTGTACCATATATCGACCCTTTGCTTTATGCGAATAGCGGAAAATAGAAATAGAGAGACGGTAAAAGGTTACGCGCTCGCGATCACGTTCGTGTACGACTCGAAGGAAGAGCACAGAACAGCACAAATAAATCTACCGTGGTCGATCTCATGAAGTCCTTCCTCAACAAGATTCCTTCGGCCTGTCCAGGATCGAGGGAATACATGCAAAAGGGGGAAAGCGAATGGAAAAGTATCCTTCTGGACTACTCTCCCGGGTACTCGCGATAAAAGGTTTCCCTCTATTGCTACTTTTGTGTAATTCCACCCCATGTATCTGCGGTTTCTACTTTCAACCAACTATCCTCTTGCTATCTCGTTCGAAAGGAGATTTACGTCCCGAACGTTCTTATTTAAATTGTGATACCGGCATGTAGGAGGGACTAGGGTATTATTGTTATATTTTTACTCTGTGTGGAAACCAAGGTTTACTATCCGCTGGGCTAAAACGTGACCAACTTTTAAATGTTAATGAATTATTGTATATATTTTGGTATATTGTAGGTTGCCAGTTGCGTACAGTTCATATACAGCACCGCTCGTAATTCGAACGATACACTTATTATAATTTGTTTCATTTTTACTGTGAAGGTTAAGCAAGGATTTGATTGCTATCATTATTATTAGATTGTAAATATTTATGAATACAATTGAACAAAATTCTATAATTAGAAAGATTCTTTATGGGAACAACAGCAATAACTGTCCTGATTGTACCGTTGGTCAAAAATTATACACGTTTTTCTAAAAATTGATCCGGAAGTATCGATCATCTTTCGTTCTCTAATTCTGATCTACGCTTCTTTAAATTCAAGTATATCCTCGAAATTTTAAAGATTGTTTAAATTGAGAATGTCGCTTAATCGCACGTTCAGTAGCTATTACGTCTCATCCCTTTATCTTTCTTCCTGCCTAATTCAAATGTACTGTAGAATTTCGTGTCTCGCGTCGTTTCATTCTTGTCGTGGTCGTGGTCGAATGCAAATACTAGCTTCTGAATTTGTATTTGTTCCAATTAATTCGAAGCACCGTCCAACCGAGTATTTTTCGCCGACCACGGTATCGCCTTCCGTGAACTTCATTAACATAGAAACTGTAGTTTTCTTGTATGTAGAATGCGCCACGAATTCCACGGTTGGTTTGTTTTACGATCTCTAGCGTGCCGTCAAAGCACTTTGTGGTGTAGTTACCTAGTCTCAAACATAATACCATTCAAATAAGTAAAAATACAGATACTAAATTAGGAAATGACAAAACAAACTAAACTTTTTCTTAACAGTGATAAGTCATGGTAAGACACGAACTGGAGATATAAACGAATCACGCGACATTTTCGCACCTTTTGTCGTCATGTTTCTAGGGACGATACAGCAGACTATTGATAATAGGAATTCTTTGGGGAGGAAACACTCGTTCCATTCGCTAATGTACATCCACGACGGGTATTTTGCGTAATAACTTGGCACCACAACCGTCGCGGTACATTTTTGTGTACTTTTCATACAGAGAGAAGAGAAGAAGACGGTCGACGTCCCCTCAGCCTCGATCTAAGATTATCGGATGAAACTGAATGCGCAAAAGCAGCGTTATCAAAAACGTTGGAAACCAGGCGTTACGAGCGCACAGCGATAAATAAAACGGACGATTTCAGCGAGACTTCGGGAATGAAAGTGAAAATGCGGTTTCAACGAATTATCTTGTGTTCCAAATTAACACGTCACAAATTAACGTCTTCTCTGTCGCGATACCAACTAAGATTATTACGGTTCCATCTTCGTTCGTTATAATTGCTTTGACCGCTATTCCTAGATCGATTCGCGCATAAATTACATTCGAATATAAGCAGCACGTGTTTATTAGAAAGTATTGTTGGCGGATTTCAATGACAATTTTTAGTAGAATCTAACAATTCTGTCTTTCGGTCCCAAGGCCAAAAACACGTCCTTAATATGTCACAGCACAGAAATAAGTCACACTTTAACTTTATGCTTTCGTTATTTCCTATGTTTTATTTTCAAATTCGTATGAACATAGGTGAGAGAAATGGGACCTAAATAGAGATTTGTCTCAACCATGAAATATTATATTTAATATACTTCTAAATATTACATCCTATGCATTTCGTATTGCCGCAGTCCACAACCGAAATATCTTCATCAATCGCACATATTTAATTACACCAAATTCGTCACGAACCGGAAGAATCTCATCGAGTAAAGTGTCAGAGACTAAAATTCCAGCGTCTATTCAGAGAATAGAAAGGCACGATAGGAGAGTCTGAATAGCTGGAAAACGATAGAACACGACGTCGGCGCTTCGATGGCCTCTTCGAGACGGGAATCTCCTTCGGTGGCAACGCGATTTCGCGAGAAATGGACTCACTGGCTTTCTGAAACGGTCAATTCAAACGATGAGCACCGCTATACGCGCAGATAGAAATCGAGATATGGAAGGAAACGGCGACCATGTAAGGAACACACCGTGAACGGTTTCACGTGTGCAAGGGGGGTAAAGGAAACAGATGTGTAGGGGTATCCCTTTTGTGAATACGAGGCAGTCAATATTCTCTGGAGATTCGGTTGATCAGCTCTATCCTAGAGGTCGAATACCGTTGTACCAGGGGATGCGTTGATCGCGGCGTTCGCAACCCCCTATGGTTCTTGCACCCTCTCGGAATCCTGCAAACGGTAAACGCGAATAAAAAAAAAAAAAAGAAAAAAAGAGAAGTGGAAGAAGATAGAAAGGGGGAAAAAATAGACGAGTCGTTGCGTCGAATCGCGACGAGGAAATTTTTGCCTGTGTTCCGCCCCTCGACAGTGTCATTGGCAATACTGTCGAGAAGAATATGCCGGTGAATCGGGTCGTAATAAGGGGCGGCAGTCTCGAGAGATTCGATTGATCGGTTGTTCTGGAGACCGAGAACCCTTGCGCAAGGGTTTGCTAATCGCGTATCGAGACTTCAATCTCTGGTATGGCTCTATAAAGCGAGTGGATCGCGGGGAGAATAAGAAATAATAACCGCCGTTATCGGAACATCCGCATAGCCTCGACATTAACTTTCAATTGGGAATTTCCGTAAAAGTACTCCGTTCTACGATTCCAAGATTCCTTCTTCGCTGTCGCGTGATTTACGAAGGTACGAGAAGGTACCGAAGGTGACGAAAAAAAAAAAAAAAAAAATAGTAAAGAAAGGATGAAAGATGAAAGAAGAAGGAGATAGAATACGTCGTCGTGCTTTTAAAATCATTCAGAGGAATTCGTTCTACAAAGGAACGATGTATCGTTGAAGGTACGCGGTTCTTCTTACTCCGGGAACGAGGGATATTTAATTCTCTGAACCCGACGAATAGTCCAGAGAAAGAGAGAGAGAGAGAGAGAGGTAGCTGCGCGAGTCTCCAGCAGCACGAAGGAGGAAAAAGTGCTGCTAAGTACCGTCTAAGGATTGTCAATAGCCTTGTCCTTCCACGTGTTCCAACGTAGCTCGTCCCGCATGGACGTCACTTTCGAACGGTAAGAAGGAGAAAGCAGAGGAAAAGATCAAAAGCGTGGTGAACCTCGCCTCGCGTCTCCTCGCTAAATACGCGAGCGAGAGAATGGGTAGCGAACGCGCACAGGAAAGCATCGTCATCGAGAATAAGGAGAACGTTCGACTCAAAGAAACGATGAAATCTCGTATCTGTCTGGTTTCGATTAATCAGCGTTTCGCCCTTCGGTCTTAATATTCCAGGTCGAGCGTTTCCTTCGGTTACATTTATAGATCGATCGTTGAATGTACTACGCTTTCCCCGACGAGGATCTTGAAAATATCGGAGACTAATTGGCGATGTTTTCGTGCCGATTCGTCCGCCATGAAAAACGCTTTATCCGACGATTCTTTCGAACGAGAACGGACGTTCCGTTAAATATAGAGAAGCTTTCTCCTCCCTGCCACTCTTCACCAGCATAATATCGTTTATTAACAAAGAGAGAAACGTACAAACAGCATCAAACGATCAGCCAACGAACGGACTACTCGTTCGTGTTCCACGAAACGAGCAAACAATTTATCGTTCGGTGGAATCTCGTGGCCACGTTTCTTCCAATAACAAGGCCTCCAGTGCTTCCAGATTTAGACGTCGGCGAGAAAGAGGAGTACCGAGGATGGGAGCGGGGGAGGGGGTAAGCTTGACGAGAAAAATGGAAAGAAAATATCGTGATGAAGGGTGCCAGCCCCTCCATGCCGATCGATTACCCCGTCGTTTACCTACACCCTTTGCCTCTGTCGCCTTTCTCGTCGCATTAATGAAAGGATCTTCGGTTATTGTACTCATCTATCCGTCCCTCCTTCTTTCATCCTGCTTCCTAGCCCTCTTCCTTTTCCTTTCGGTCTCTCGCTCTCTTTCGACTAACCCCATGAAACACTGTAGATACGAACGCGTAAACAGAATCGGAAGGCGCACAGGTGCGCGGATCTCCGCACAAACGTTCGCACATGCAAGCAATCCCCTGCCACCCCCCGTTAGCGAATCAATGAAGTCGCTGCGCGTGCGCCTGCAACGCTATATCGTTTGCCACAACGATATCGTTTTCCATCGGCTTTAATGCACGCGCGTGTCTCCACAGGACCTCGATACGACATCGTGTACTCCGATCTTGCGAATACGCTCATCGTGGAACGATTCACCCATCCAATACAATATATCGGTCGTCCGTTGCCCACCACCGCCACAACCACCTTTCCCGATACGTCAACTTTTCTCGCGAACACTGGCCAATCGTAGTCGGAATGATCGATTGCCAGGTGCGTGCGCGAACCTCCACGTTACTGGACCTTTCCCCGATGCTATTACGCAACCGATTGATAAAACGATTGCTCCGATGCCGATGATAAATGATAATGAAACGGCGGAGCGATAACGGGCTTTTCTTTCCACCGTATCCTCGTGAAGAAGTAGCAGACCCACCGTTTTCGAAGTTAGATTAGCCGAACGTTTTATCGATAGGTTATTTCCAAAGAAATATGGAAACGTCGAATGGTCGATCGTTAAATCGAAATAGCTCGCGACTCGTTTTAAGGTATTCGTGATTTCACCACTGATTCGAAACGTATTCGTTCGACCACTGTAATCTCCCGTCACCGTATTAGACAGCGAATGGCTGAACGCTAAAAACAAAAATGCAATTTCTCGTTACGCTGAGGGCACGAGTAGTTGCTCTCTGTTCGAGGCAATCCGTAATCACGGGAGCGCGGGACACGGGGCCACCTAACGGTCTAATTTAATAATCCCAGGCTGGAGGGCGTAGAGCCACGTGTTCGCGTTTATCCACGGAAGTATTCCATTGGATTCGCATGATAGGTAGTGGCCCAGGGCGCGGAACGAAACGACCCGTGTCCTGTTCCCCTTTGCCACCGCCATGGAACTCAAGGCTAAACGAACCGCTACCTTAGACGAAACAATTTCACGTGCTTATTTTCTGCCCGTAAATTGACTCCTGCACACAACTCGTGGCAGTCGAGGTTGGCATGCTTTCGTTGGCGATACGCGGCAACCCTGGCAACACGCTGCGGGGGAGAGAACCACCGAAAGAGAGAGAAGAAACGAGGTAAAAGAGGAAAAGGAAAATGGGTAACGTCCGTACGAATCGTGCACACAGGCTACGTGTATCCTCCGTTCGTTTCATTCCTCGGCGAATCGTGCCGGGAGATTACTCGATCTTTTATGCCTCAATTATCATACCGAGCCATTATTAAACTCGCGTCCGACCTACGTATGTACCTACTGGTCTTGTTCGTTTCGTTGGAAAACATTCGCTAGCGAAGGTACGCTTTGAATCCGCCTGCGAGCTACTGTATTCGCGTTGTAACACGCGTTGATGATGAAACAGATTGAACGTACGTGGTTAGAGCAGGCAGAGAAATCGATGAAACGTAGGAATAGATGTACGTCGAAGAATGGTACTAGCTCCTTTCGATGTTTCCAAGGTACGATATTCTTTAACGGTAAAATTATAAATATCTTCGCTCGTGACAAAGGTAGAATATTTATTTTCAGATCTACGCCCTCGCTATATATGCACCCCCGCTTAAAAGCCTTAACACGGTTATTATATTTATTTCAAAGACCTTGGACCTGTATAATATTTACGTATATCAATTCGGTCGCCTACATCATCATCACCTTTTGTTTGAATCCAATAAGTTAGCGAAAGTTTGCGGTCCGGAGGTCCGAAAATGAACCTAAATCCAGCACAATCATCATCTATAACATCGACAGAACTGGCTGCAACATTGTTTGCTCACAGGTCAGATCGTTTTTTGTGTCGAGCACGATCCATAATAACAGAACGGCGCGCAGATAGACCCATTCGGCGTTGGGTTCGCGTAACGGACAATGATGCGTCCTTTGCATGTCGGCATTCGTGTTAAGACTCGAGGCCTGGCCAAATGACCAGCCATAAAGGTTATAATGAGCCTGGCCCCGTATACTACTTGATCGGACCATCGTGCACACGGTTGGCACTCGTAGTCGTTCCCCGTTCCCCGTTCCCCGTTCCTCCCTTACCGCGTTCCTTCCCCCTTTTCCTGCGTTCGCCTCGCCATCCGTCGTCTCTCGTCCTCTTTTCGCCCGACGCCGGTCCATCCTACCGCTCTCGCCGGTTGCTCTTCTCCACGCTGTGTGCGTCGTCTCCTTCGATACAAACTCCGGGGCCAGGTACAGTTGAGATAATCAAAAGGCGTCCCGCATTCGGCGCAACTTCTGGAATTCGCGTCGGTGCATTGTATTCTCGCCATTATCCGCCACGAAAACTTGGCAGAGATGAAACTGCGTTCCTGTCTCCCTCGTCCTCGCACCGTCTCCGACTCTGTACCGCACTTCCCTCCCCTGTCTCTCTGCCTTTAGCCGTTCTTCCTGCCACGAGGGCAGGAAGTTCTCCCACCCTGTCTTCCTTCCTCTTTCCGCGAGATTCCTTCCTTCTTTGTCCCTCGTCGCCTTCGATCTTCTCTTTTTGATACCCGAGCTTCTCACGTGTCTCACGCGAGTAAATAATGAATTCCTGGCTGAGCTTTAACTTCCGAGACGACAGGTCTATTTATGAAACAGGACTTTTTTTGTCGAATTTCAGAGCGTCGCCTGGGATTGTTGGAAAAGACAGCGATAAAAGATTGCACCTAATAACGCGTGAAATTTCTATTTTACACGTTTTCCAGCGAGAGAAGTTGAAGTTCACGATCATCTACATCGAGACTTCGGAGCAAGGTTATCGCACCACAGGTGAGAACGCGATCGCAAGAAATCTGCGGTTCGCGGTTCCGCGACATCGGCGCGTTTACGTCACGCACTGCACAGGATGAAGTCGTGGATGTGCAGGAGGAGCAACGAAGTAGAGGAACAAGCGAGAGTCCGAGGGAGAGACAAACGCGAAGGTAAGAAGGAAAGGGAAAAGAGAAGAAGGGAGACCAGTCGTCGTTCCATGGCGCGCGATCTACGGAACGGTTCATTTTTTTCTTCGCTTTTCATTCCTGCCCTTCCCTTCCCATCGTTCCCTACGTCTTCCCCTATCATCCTTCTTCCCCTCTTCCTTCGTTCCTCTTCGTCTTCGTCGACACGGTGGCTGCACGCGTGTACGTACGCGTGCTCCGTCTTCTTCGTTCGCCGACTCTCCACTGTTCGCCTCTTTCTTCCCGCTGCTTCTTCTCTCGTACTTCTCGCTTTTTCCCCACGTTCACCTTCTCCTTCACCGCCGTCGTACGTTCGTACATGTACCTGTCCATTCTTTTGTCAAATCTCCGCTCGCTTCTTCGGGCCACGTAGCCCACGCTGCTACGAAACGCGGACGTAACGGACGCACGGTGATGGTGGCACAGGTGAAAATGGCGAACGACTCCTTCACCCTTTCTTTTTACCCTCTTTACCAATTCTTCCATCTCCTATTCTTCGTGCTTCCCCTTCCGAACGCGTACCATCTTCTCTTTCCGCGAAGAAAGATACCGTGGAATTACGATGAGAGTAAAGTTACGGCTAATGAAGTTGCAGTTCGACCGTTCTACCATTCACCGATTCCAGTCGAGGCCCAAACGTGCGGGCAACGCGCCCTTCCGCTCGCGCGGAAGAGAGTCGAGTTGGTCGATCGCGCGGCAGATTTATTTGGCCCATGCCGACCCTTTTGTATCGGCATACTTAAGAGCCGCGGGATGAAACGAGAGGAGAAACTGCAAGGGGAAGCTTACTACTACGCGTCCGAGTAATTTAGCTTTCGCGTATTTCGCGATAATGGAAAGTGGATCGGCGATATCGAGCAGGTACCGAAACCTTCTCTTCTTCTTCCTCGTGTTTGACCACGTCGCGGAATTCAATCTCTCTCGTTGTCGCCCGTGATATCATTCCTCGCCGTCGTACTTAATTCGCGTTTATATTTAAGGCGAACATATGGCTCTCGGAAATTCCTCTCTTTCAGAGATATTTTACTTTTTTATCTTAATTGTGTTAGGACAGAGATATTCGTAAATCATCCACGAGAATTGATCTGAATTCCATACGAAGGGGCCGAAGAAATGTCCCGTATATTTACTGAATTGCTTCCTGAGGAGCTTATGCTTAGAAAGCTACGCGACATATGTTGATGCGTGATAAATTCAGTGGATTGAAACAACCGACGGAGAAAGTACCGCTATTTAAAAGGATCCACGGAAGAGTGCAATTCCTCTCGGCCAACACATTCGAAGTGTCAAGCTAAATAAAACACAGAGCGGCGTACTTCGCAAAAAGGAAACGACCGTTCCACTTTCCCGATGATTCAGCTGGAAAGAAAACTCTGGTGAGGAGGCGCAATCTTCGATGATCGTAAAGGCGATACGTGGAAACTGACACTCGTTGGATCGTGGAAAATATCCATAGACAGTGGTTTGAATACCACGAGACGATGGAAGCCTGTTAAGGATACTTTCGTTTACGCGGCACAGTCGTAAACGAGGGTCGAACATCTGCGTGGCGACGTGCCAATTCTATGCGGCCAATTTCGCGGCTATAATCGTCGCCGGTGCTTCGCGTCGATCGTAAGGAACTTTGTAACGTCTGCAGGAAGCGTACAGCCTCGATATCTCGTCAATTAAGACGCCAACTTCGCCATCGATGGTCATGGTGAATGATCGAAGTTCGAACTTCTTTCGTTTCGATTCGTGGGACGACGTCTCGATTCGCGAGTGTTTCAAATTCTTTCGCGTTTTTAAATATTTGACAACCTTTCGTCGTTGTCTCGTTAAAGAACATTTATATTTAAAAATTACTCGAATTTTAAAGTTTACAAGGAAGAAATAAACGAAAGATTTCAACTGTTCCGCGTGACACGTATGACACGCTACAAACGAATATTTAGTGTACATATTTTGGGCTATTAGTTTATCATATTACCGTATTTTCCGCGAATCTTGTTCCGCGAAATGTCCGATATTCTTCGATAATTAGAAAATATCGTTGACATAATATTCCACCGAGAGGAGTATTATTCGCAACATACATATTAGGTCACCCGTATTGGCTAACGAGATGAAAATAACGCGAGCTCCTGCTCGTTGAATTATCCATAAAGTTCCTCCGTTTCAACGACAAGCGAGTGAAATTCGCGCACCTTGCAACAACGCTGTGATTTCAGGCGAAAGACGAGAGCCACTTAAACAGCCGTGTTCTTAAGTCACGTTGCTTTTCTTAGTGTGCGTGTACACGTGTAAACGCGCGCGTTTATTGTCCTGCCGGGCGTTGTTACGAACTACGCAACAAGGCTTCGGTTTATCGCAGCCGAGGGATGTTTTCTCCCCCTTGTCATACTTACTAGCTAGCTACCTTTCGTAGAGAACACAGTCCCTTCGGTATCGATCGAACGAACCGGCTTTGATTAATTACATTATGTAGCGCGCGATGTTCGAGCGGAAATATTGAACGATACCTCTCGCGATTGTTACTTGCACGATTCACGCAAGAAGCGCTTACATCGTACTGCGACGTGTCTGCTAATTATCTCAAGCATCGTTACAACGAAATTACATTGCCAGCCACAGGCGTTAATATATCGTTTGGAAAACCAACAAATTATTCTTTATTTCGTATTTCACATCGTAAGACGCGTATGTGACGTGAACGATGTAACAGATTTATAATTGTACATTTCGTAATTTCTACCAACTATTAGCAGATGTTCCGACACTTACGACCGACAGTGTATCTTTCAGCACAAATTTCACAACTCTGTTCAACATATCCCACCTTTCCCTCTATGACGAAACCTTAATCCTCGACTGTTCTGAAGTAATAAATAACGAATTAATTGGCAAACAGCTCGGCCAACAATTAATCTTGCATTGTACTTTATCTGTGAAAAAATGAAAAACATATGCAGCAGAGAAAACACATCTGTTGTATCTGTCAGCAATTTGATCCACGCTACATCGAATGAGGGTTAAACCTTTACAAATTGAAATAAGACTCTATCGACTTTGACGTTGTCTCGTGTACGATTCTTCTACATTCGTTATAAAACGCGGTTTAAACTTAAAAATAAGCGAACCGGAAGGAGGAGGATCGTAATTAATATAGTCACATGCCAATTAATTAAGCAGCGTCTTTCGAAGCAGACGAGACTCGAAGAAACATCGGTGACAAACGCTCGGTTCTTCGCGTCGAGGAAGTCGTTCTCGGAAATAAACGAGCGGAGGGGGCGAGAAATTTTTTCGCGGTCTGGGAACGTTCTCGAGTGTGACTCGATATTTTTAGGACGTGACTTCTGGTTCGATTAATCATTACGTGATAAAAGAAAGGAACATCGTTGCTGCGCTAAAATATGTAACGGATGCGCATAAGTTGGAGTGTGCGTCGCGTCGCTCGTTTACCGATACAGTGTTCTCGTCAGTATAAATAAAGCGGAGGCTGAAGGAAGAGGCGCGTAACGCTACATGCAAGAAACCGTGAACCACGGACCACGTAAAACATACACGCTGCGACTGACGTCTTGTGTGTTCCCTTTACGAAGCTTCTTCGAGGAAAAATCGTGATCTATACTTTATACCTCTGTACCTCTTGAACGATGATTTATCAACTAGTAATTTTAGTAAATTGACAGATTAGAAATTGGTAGGCTATAAAATTCTATCTTGCGATACTATCTTTTTACGTCGAGTAAGATACCTTAAATAACGTGTTTCTTATCAAACTTCTTATAATAACGCAAGAGGATCTATTAATACCGATAACTTGTAACTTGTGACCCGCGACAATTTCACTAGTAATATTGTTAGAATTAGGTATGCGAGAGAATCCTGCTTCGAAGAAAAAACGATCGACCGTTCTATCGAGTTCGTCCTACATTCTGTAAAAGCGTTAGAAAACGACGAACGAAGAGTACGACTTGATTTTACTGGCAAGAATTCTTAAAATGTATGAAAGCAGGCGTCAATCGTGTCGCAATTTATTTCATACTTTTTCGTTTATTCGTTCCTATAAAATGGCTGGTATTTTTAAAACGTTGTTAATGCTCGACAAATTCAAAGAATATTAATGGTGGCATCTTACAGGAATTCTTATTGGAAGAGTAAAACGCGTTGCTCGCAATTTTGCAGCGATTTCATTCGTGAGGAAAAGACGAGGCGCGGGATTATTCGGTATTCTTGCGCTTCATTCAAGAACCTAAATCTCCTGCCGGTTTAATAGCTTCCCTTTTCCTCGGTTATCTCGTGATTGATCGCAAAGAGACCCAGGATCCGTGCTCTGTTTCCAGCGTGGCTGAAAGTTGAATTCAAAACGCTACGAGCGTCCGGAATCCCTGAAACGTACCGCGTTAAATCCTTCGTTTATACTTGCGCAGATTACCAGCGCGCCCTTTTCCGCTTTCCGGTTTATCTGCTCTATACCCGGGCACGCATTAAGCGCAATTTAATAACCCTCTTCTTCGCGAGATTTCCTTTGACGTGTATTTGCCACGATCGAAAACCTCGCAACAATGGTAATCCACTTAAATGATCGTCGGAAAATCTCACGAGATCTCGCGGTTTCTATTTAAATTACATATGCTATCTAAAATAGTAAGCATTCTCATCATCCTATCGATACTGAACCAACGTTTTTCGACGAAACAGGGAATCGTAAACGCGAAAGAAATTTTCACCGACATTCTTCTCTATTTATTTCCAACAAATGGAATACGAATAGCCTTCCTTTCAACAATGCCAACAACAATGCCATTCAGTCTCCCCTATTCAGAAATATGTCCAACAAATCAATTTACACAAATCAAAAGCTACTGGTCCCACGAATTCACATTTTTTCCCAGGATCCACGGCGAAACGAGCGGGAAACCGGTAAGCCGTGCAATTAACTTCGAGGCTGGTGTCACGACACCCGTATATACACACATATATCGTCGATAGGACAGAATCATCGATGCGTAATCCTGACAAAAGTTTGTTTGCACGCCGGATCGGTATGTAACATGTTAATGCAGACGCGGCGCAGACCGCATTTGGTCCGACACCGGGCTTCCCAGTAATGACAATCGGGACAATAAATCAAGAGGGTCCGGTAGAACGTCGCAAGAGGGGTGGCAAGCAGGAGGGTGCAATATGCGGGCTGAGATCCGCGTTAACAAATGTCTCTATTCGCTGGCTACGTGTTTCTATACACGGCAACCCCCGATGAGCCGTAAAAATCACGGATTGGGGTAGGTCCTTGCGGCACATGGTGTTAATTCTTCGTTGTTCCGTATACTTCCACGGAGACGATGCCACCCCCCGCGATTATCGCGTCAACCGTGAGAAATGGGAATATTATGTCACCCTCGTGTGTTTGATGTTCGCGCTATTTTTTACGGCACCAGGCTTGTTAAGAGCAGAATTTGTAGAGCGGCTACATCGTTGTCGTATCAACACCTTTGCTACTATAGTGAACTAAAGTAAAATATCCATCACGGATTATATAATCTGTTTTTTTGTACTTCTGATCAATATATTTAACGATATAACAAACTTTTATCTTAAGCGATAAACTGCCTGAGATTTTTTTTTTAACTAAGAACATCAGTTATACACTAATCTCTATTTAATATTATTTAATAAACTTATACCCAGTTAGTATGTAAATTCTATGATAAATACGATGATATGCAAATACTGTTTATAGCTGCTGTAAATTTGAATTAATCTTAAAGCGTTACACATATTATGTAGATACGCGACTCTGGTAACAAACGTGACGAAAGAAAATGCGGGGAATATGTATCAATCTTTTTACTCGTAACTATACTTGTTAGTTTAATCTTGTAAGATTAGCGTAGCAATAATTCAGAGATCCGCAACTTGGGTACATGTGATTTAGTTACGAATGGGTATCCTTTGACCCGTAAAATAAAACGATAATTGTTTGCACTAGTCGAGCGGAAGAATTTTGTGGCAATACTAAAAGTAGCAAGGGTTTCTGTCGTTTGGAAGGGCAGCATTCTTTGTTTATCCGAGCGTTTATTTCCCAGGCTTTCGGTCTCGCTGTCATCGTATTTCGATCCAGGTAGACAGTAACGTTCACCGCACGTGTTCCATTCGTGGAACAGGCATTTCGGGCGGAGATTCCGCGGAGACCGCGGCACGTAACTTTGTTACGAATAATTCCGGTTTAAAAACGCAGTGTCCTGGCCTGTTGGGTTCCTCCCGCGTGCGATACATTGTAGCTTAACCCCTACGCTGATCCTGACGAACCGGTTGTCCCTCTTATCTCGATGTATTTGAATAAGTTTCGGACAATAATTTCTACTTTGCGTACATAAAGTATGAACTTAGCACGACAAGCCAGTACAAAGCCGCCTCGTCCAAGTAATGATTCTTTGGGAACTGCTTTTAAGCGGACACACGCCCCTCTTCCAAAGCTTTCGGATATCAGCGACGAGCCGGAGGAGCGATATTTTCGTGCCAGTCTAAATGCCTTCTCTCGAAAGGTGGACCGAAGGAATTAAGATAAAGCGTAGAGACAAAATACGAAAGAGTGTCATAAAGCAGAGCAAAAGGATCAGTTAACGTTCTGTCGAAGTCGAAAGTCGCGTTACTGGTTCTCCATTTCGACTTCCACTTCGACTTTCAACGACGACTGTTCAAAATGTATATCTCATATTTCAATTTTTCTTTTTAACCTGCGTTTACGTTTTCACGAAATCTTCGATCGATGCTGCCGTTAACGCGATCTTTTCGTGGTATCGCGTGCCCATCGCACGCAACAAAACAAAGATTAATTTTGCAGACGCGGCGCGATTCCATCTAAATGTTCGCAACCACTAGTGGCGAGTTTGTGGTTCGCGTGAAAATTGGAACGTACTAATCGCGCGACTCCGCTCGGACCTGGTGTCGAAAGTCGTCGTTAAGCGGCCGCGGTCTGTACGAGCGGCTTAAAGGGCCGAAACGATAAAGGTAATCGGTGCCCTCGACTAATGTAAGTGGCGATTTAGCGCGCGAAATCGATGGAAATTAAAATACATCGGTTAAACGCCGGCTCGCCGGGGCCGGCACCAAATTGTCGTTTAAGTATAGTCCGCGCGAGCCTCTCGTTCCATCGTGTGCCACGGTTATCGAGCTACACGCCAATAATTTACCAGGACTAATTCGATTCGCTGTATGGAACGTAGACCGGTCGAACTTCGATTGCAATTTCTTCGCGGAAAAAAAGAAAGGACGAAAACTGTTGAACCATGCTACTTCACGAACGTCTTCTTCCATGGAATTTTATGTCATTACGAGAGAGATGGCGGTTAGCCTCGATCGTCGTTACAAGTTGAAACAGTGTAATAACACGAATCTTCTTGGAAAAGGGCGTTTGAGAAATTTTATTCCCATGATTCTCACCTTCGTCGATCGTTCGTGACTTAAAAAGTACAGTAAAATATTTAAGAAGACAAAACGTACATTCGTGTTCGTAAGTATTAGAACACTCGCAGAAAATGAGGTTACCTTAGAAACGATGAAGCTAGGAATTATTTTTGAAACTTGAGAAAGATAGATAGAGACTTGGAAGAATCCTATAGAATCTTAATCGTAAATAAATAATTTGCGCGTTCTATGTCTTAAAGTAGCATACGATTTCAGGCAATCGTTTATTAATACTTTTATCGTCTTCTTTCTTAAATAATCTAGCTTTGCATTTATTTCGTACAAAATGAGATTCAATGAAATTCGGGTTAAGGAATCTCAATTGCGACGTGTTTCTCTTGCAACTCGTACAAATAGAATCTGAAAAATTCTTACATCGTTATCTTATACGAACGCAAAATCATGGTCGATTAATCGTTTCTTCGATAACTTATGGTAATACAGTTAACATTTTATATGAAATCAGAAAGTTCCCTAATGCTTATAAGCGAAAGTGTGAAGTACCATCCCTTAATAGTTGAAGATCATTACCGTATAATTAAAATACCGAAAAAAGCGTGGTTCTAAAAACGCGAATAAAATAATAATACCGACAAGTACGATAGGGTCGGAATACAATCGAACGTATACATCACAAACTGGTGCCTCGACTACTTGCAGTGTATTAACGTTCCATCGTGCTACCGGCGTTACTGGCGTGACTCTGCATTTCGGTGTAAATCATCGTCGAACGCTGGGATCATCAACCGTGAGCCCGATTGCCGTATACGGGAGAGGGGAGCACAATCATCGTCGTCGATCGGATTTTTTTGCGGATCGTCGCTTGGGGGCAACGATTTTTGCGCGAATTTCCTGATTGGATCGCGTTAATTACGATCCCGTGCACGCGTTTCGATGACTAACAGACACACACACACACACACAAAAAAATCACGATAACGACGTATTTATTGTTCCGTGAAGAGCGAAGCATTTTGTTGAATCTATGAGTTCGAGTAGAAAAAATTATTCTCGAAGTTTGAAATAAAGATTAGAATTGTAAGGAGATTGGAAAAGATAAAAGATACGAAGTATTATCCTCTTAAAATTAATGAGAGAGTTAATCTGCTCAAAAACTAATTACAGATTGCGCAATTTGGAATAATCCAACGAGTGATCTCAGCGAGTGATTCCACCGGTTAAACGGTTTCATGCGGCGCGAAGATAATGAAAAGCGTATTGCTTAACCACACGAAGCCGTCGCGTAAGCGTGACCTGATTAATAAGCAATTTGACGACGTAGACCATGCATATCTAAATACATTGAGGTTTGAAACTCGCGCGGCTCAATCCTACACCGGTGCATACGTACACGTGCGTTCTCGAGATTGCAACAACGTTACCTAATTAAATCATGCTAATTTCTACCTAATTCGAATGCTTTCCTCGTTCGATCACGAACTGAATTTTTATACATACCTTTGCGAGCGAATCACAGTAACGAATGACAAAAAGTGAAATAAAATCTGAAAGACACGTAGAATTAACGAGTATTCATCGAAGTCGATTCGGCAGAGGATCGATATTCGTAATACGTTTAAAATCGGCACGTTGTTGAATAAAGGCGCGCATGCCTTGTGTGGGCGTCGTGTCGGTTCTCCGATTCCTTTTTACGAAGGGACCACGAGGATATCATCTGAAGCTATCGATCATCGATACCAGATTCAGCTATCCTATTGTGTTTCCAGCGGGCCACGAGTGTGTCTTACTTGCCAGAGAGATTATTCAGCGGCTTTCTCAATAGAACGGATGGAATGTGGCGTGATTAATCAAAGACCAGTCTTGAAACGTATCGGTTTAATTAATGCGTTCACGAGTTGTACGCGTATAGTTACGAAATCGTGTTTGCGGCTTTAGTTCAGTTTCAAGTTGCGGAAAACTAAACGCGAAACGTTACTTCAGTTCTTGCGTATACATAATATATATAGTATGTATCGACTATCGAATGATCATCGAGTTTATTCTCCACCGCTATATTTTCCATTCAACTTTCGAGCTTTAAATCATACACTGCTCCGTTTATACCTTTTTCTATTTTCTTTTTTCTTTTTATTTTATTTTATTTATTTATTTTTTTCGTTAAATCGTACAGGAACATCTGGGACAAGTCATATCTCTCGCTTGACTGCAAATAGAGTAAAACGTAAAAGTAGTAGTAGAAACAATCGAATAGCGTAACAAAATCTATCATCCTTTCTATTATATGATCCGATTTTTCCTAAATTCTTCCTCCGTACAGTATCGAAACGGTTTGCGTATTCCAGACAGGGAAATCAGCCGCGCGATCGCCAGGAATCGCCACTCGATTTCCTTAGTCTGAATCGCGTTCACGGCTGCCATCGTTCATTCGGACAGCTATAACCGCCGCGTTCAATCATGTGCTGCAAAAACAGGCTGATTCCGCGGCAGACGTATCGCGCTTTCGAAACGTCGCGTCGCAGACTTCGAACCTCCATTTCCGGCTCCTCGAAACATCTCGAACACACCGACACGGTAGGATATTAACCTTGATCTTAATCGCGAGCACACGGTTGCTAGTCATCGAAAACGACGCCGTTGACCTTAATTCCCCTGCGTAATCCTTTCACGACTACGTTCGAACGGCCGTACGAGTAGGCATAAATAATCGCCGGTAGAAAAGCAAGAGTCCAGTGGCCAGAGTCTGGTCGACTCAGCCGCCTAAACGCATCGCCTCTAAGATGATAAATACCTCATGATAAATTTTCATCTCGCGTGATTCACACACACGCGTACGAACACACGAGAGCATAGGCAGGCGTTCGCGAGCGGATACGAAGCGGTCGCTTCATCAGGATGGACGTGAATACGACGTATTTAAGACGGTTTCCATCTCATCCCGCTCAACATATACTCACATTCGAATCGAGGTGGCGATAGTCGCGCGTAAACACTCGGACACGCCTGCTATATAGGCGAAGCACGTGTGAGGTCCTCTGTTTTTGTATCGTGGCTCGATTCTAGCCGGTCGATCGTAAAATTCATGGGACCCTGTAAAATCAGATTGCCAATTTACTTGCGTGCCCGCATTTTCACTTATACCCGATAAGTATATTTCAGTCTGTCGTATCCTACCTACTTTTTGGGGGGAATTCGATTCGTCTTGTTTCCCCTGTTACGTCGTTCACCGCCGAGTATCGAGCAGGTCTTTAAGTAAATGAAACGATCATTGACTCGGTAGAAGGGGGCCTTATTGCGAGTAACGAGCCGATTTATTAAAAACGACGTCGTTATCCATCGGGTGTGCGGTTACGGCGAGCCTTTGGTGTTATATGATTCCGAGAAGGAAAAGTTTAGGGAAGAAAGTAAAAAGTAACTCAGGAAATAAAAGACGGAATAACTTTTAAAAGACAGAAAGGCAAATTATCGTGAAATAGAGAATCCTTGTCGTAGACAAATAGTAAATTACTTTTAAATCGAATGGTCTTCCTTGTATAAATTGGTAGTCTAAAAGGCATGAATTACAACACACCTGTCTACGGAGTTGGTTTTTTGTACCAATATAGAGAATCAAGTTATAATTAAAAAAAGTCCACCCGACAGTCGGTCGACGACCTGGCTATTTCTAATCATAGAATTAACCTTAATTACCGTTTTCTACAAAAAAAAGTCACGAAGGATTGGAAATTCCATGAATATGGCAGTCTTCGATGCACCGCGGATTTAATGTAATCTTATTGCGCTATGCGAATGAAATAATTGATTAATTACTAATTGATGAAGAAGCCGTCAATGAGCGGTATCCGGCGAGAGCACAATAGAAGAGAAACGACGCCGAAAGCATTCAGTATTGGAGAATCCTCGAAAACAAAGGTTATTTACCGCGACGTTAAAAAATGAGAAACCACATCCTGTCTTTAATTGCTTATCGGAACCGAATTAAATTTACAATTCCACCTCTCCTCGCTGGCCGCGATATAAAAGCGCGACTTCCTACGAAGCCCTTATAAATCAACCGTAATAATCCCCGAAAAATCGAAAGCTCGCAGAAAGCAGGGCATAAATTCCCAGTTTTACATTTTATCGCGCGATCGTTTATCAAACCTCGACGTAAACTTCTTCGTGTTATTTTACAATGGCGCGCTCGTTAATCTGCGATTCTTTATCGTCGCGACGTAGCCGTGAGTGTATCGATAATTTCGAAGCTTTCAATCGTTACGAGACCGCATTTCGAATCGTTCGCCAACGCGAAGATGCGCGCAGACCTAATCGAGCTAACCGAGCTTCCGTGAAACGCGTTATAGCAATACGCGGCAACACCTAAATAAAGGATCAACCGTCTCTCGTGCTTCGTCGCGCGGAGAACTCGCTTTTCCCCTCGAACGCTTTCCGCGTCCCACGGGATTATCAGGAGTTTCGGTCTCATCTCCCCGTCCTCGTTCTCGTCCTCTTCTTCGTCGCGCCACGACTCGTGCTACCCTGTCGCGTACGATCGTCGCGTAGAAATATTCCGATTTCAAAAGGCGGCTCGACTCCGTTGGTTATGCTAATGAGAGGCGATCGCTCGCGAGAGCGACATTCGAATGATACATCAAGCGAATAGTTTTTCTCCGAGTAATTACAAGCTTCGATCCGCGCAGGAACCCGATCTAAACTCACCGGACCGAGACCATCGGCCGATCTTAATCCTATCAGTTACGCGTTATTGCGAGATAGCGAAGTCCTTCCTCACGCGGATGTAAGACCAGTCTCCGACGACGAAGATCGGACGTTAGAGAGAGGAATAGACAGCTCGTGGAACAACACGAACGATCTTTAATCGAGGATTTAGTTTCCCTCTATACATCTATCTTTCACTGGCTACACTAAATACCGGTATGGATAATATATATTCTGTATGCGATAGGACCACCTATAACGCTAGAGATAGGTTCCTCGTATAACAGACGTTTTTATTTTCATCTTCTTCGCTTACGTATAGAATACCTTAAGGTGAAAAGACAAATTCTTCAGCTTCAGAATTTTTATGTTCTTTCGTTTTCGCTTTAATCGCGTAGCACAAAAGCGTTAGAAACGTTTCTATCATCGTACGAATGCGTACCGCGTTACCAGATATGTAAATATGAAACCGGAATTTTTGTATAGAAAATACACGTCTATTGTATGAAAATGATTAAAAATATTTTATTCGAAGTATTGCCCATCGCTAGCTATACATTTTTCCCACCTGTCTGGCAATTGGTGGATGCCACGCCAAAAAAAACTATCGCTCTTTTGAGGCAAACCAGTCATCGAGCCATTTTCGTGCATTTTCGTAAGAAGTGAAGTGCTGCTCAGAAAGTGCGTGTCCCATCGATGCAAATAAATAGTAATCGGACGGAGCCAAGTCTGGTGAGTAAGCCGCGTGCGAAAGTATTTCCCAACTGGACGCTTCGATCGTTTACTTGACCGGTTTTGCTGTATGTGATGGCGCATTATCACGAAGCAAAATTACTTTGTGTTGCCTTTTTTGATATTCTGGTCGTTTTTCGCGCAAAGCTTGATTCAAATCGATCATTCGTTGTCGGTAGCGCTCAGTATTAACGGTTTCGCCAGGTTTTAACAGCTCGGTGGTCTTTTTCGGTGGTCTTCCACGTTCTTCGTTCCTCGCGTCAAAATTGCCACTTCTGAATTTTTAAACCACTCGAAGCACTGTGATTTACCAAGAGCATGCTCACCATAAGCTTCGACAAGCATTCGATGCGATTCCGCAGCAATTTTCTTCAAATGGTAACAGAAAATCAACGCTGTCCGCAAATCGTAGTTTCCAGGCACAAAATTTGACATGTTCAACGCTATTACAAACTATGCTGTTGTATGAAACTTGTATTGTTCTGAGTCGAAAATGTTCGTGAGATGTCAACAAAGACTTTGGCATCAATGACGCAGTTTAGTGATAACTATATTATCAACTAGGGCCATCTATAGGCACATTCCGGTTTCATACTTACAGACCTAATATACGCGACGCGACTGCCCTATATTTTTGAAATCGTAGAACACCAAGTTCGATGTTGCAAAACGAAACACGATTACGGGAGAGGGACGTTAGGAACGATTATTCCATCCACGAAAGGTAGTTTTATCCGGAACGGGGCCGCGCATCCGGTCGTTTTATCATCGGCAAAAACTAAGGAATCGGAGCCAAGGGCTGGTATTTCCATAAATTCCCGAAATAATATCGCATGGATTTCACGCGGAGCGGCGGAATGGCATGCACTTAAAGGTTTCTGCGGTTTAATCCCATTGGTTACCCTTCGGTATGCAAAATCTAAGCTCCCACGGCCGGTAGATACGCGGCTGAACGAACGGAGCAAAGCCAAGGGAACGGGGGAGTGAGCGCGCGTTTGCCCGCTCGCGCGCATCGGTTCTCAATCCATTTATACCGGGAGAATTCTTATCCCCGGATTAATCGGTCGTTCGCGACAGACCTGCGCGCCAGGTAAGACAAGCTTAATGCATCCGAGATGTATCGGGACCGGGGCCAGCAACAACGTGTGTCGCCTCCGTTGATCCGGTTGCAGTTTCACTTTTATTCGAACCGCCATTAGCAGCCCAGACCGCTCTTACCGGTCGCGGGATGAATTAAAGCGTGAAGGCCAAAAGGGATTATCTCGAAGCGATAAAACATTGGCCAAAAATGTTGCTACGCGGTCTTGACGTAGCCATTAAGCGTGTCCAGCCGCCGTTGCCTTTGAAAAAACATCGGCTTCCATCATTTGGATAAAACTGCGACAATGTGTGACGGCGAGGCTCCTCAAAGATTTCTCTCGCAACCTGCGTTGCATTCTCGGTTGCAACGTTGCCGAAGATTCTTTTTAATTGGCTCAATCTCGGCTTGAAGAAACGGGCCGGCACGGCGATTCAGCTGCGCGATAAAACCGTTGATCGAAAATCTTGTTTCGCGTGATCAACGCGCCTATTAACTCGTTGCTTGCCGATTGTTTGTTTCCAGGGTGGTCGTAAATAGTTTCACTTATCCGCGTCGGAGACGCGGCACGCCGCGCCAACTGGTAACGAAGCTGCCTTGGTGTCCTTTTAATTTGCCACGATGCGCAGGGGCCGCGTGACGCGCGCCATTTGTAAGCAAACGTTCGCTACGCGGCGCTGCGTTCCTCGGCCACCTTGCGCTCCAATCTTGCGGCGCAATATACCCCTTCGCGACTCAACTAAACGGCTAAGAGGGGGTTGAAGCTGCCTCGAGGAGATGGTGGTGATTTCGTGGAAAAAAATTCTTTTATTACGCCTCGATGCGCGAATGGTTTTTAAAAGCTCCTAAAAAATTTCTCCGCTCGGAGTTTATTTTACTCGCGTTACCGTTCGCTCTAAAGACGAACTAACAAAGGAGCAGCCTCGTTCGGAGATTATGCGCTGCTCGTACGAGACAATTCGCGGCCGGAAGTCGTACGTTAATTCAGCCAAGGGGGAAAGACAAGGGTGAGAGAGAGAGAGAGAGTGAGAGAGAGAGAGGGAGAGAGAGAGAGAGACGAGCGGGAGAGGCACCAAACAAAAAAAAAAAAAAAAAAGGAAAGGGAGAAAAAAGGAGAGAGGGAGGACCTAACAGCCACGGTCGAGGGACGTCGAGGCGAAACATGGCAAAGAGAAAAGCCGCTTATATCGCTGGCTTGGAAGAGTTTTTCAGCTACGTAGCAGAATATACGATCAAGAATATAATGTAACGTTCTACGCGCTACAATTCTGTTGAATACTTCACCGTTCTTCCATCTTTGCTCTTTATTCTTTACTTATACCTACTCGGTATCCCTTCCCGTGTTTCATCTCGCAATTTGCGGCGGACCGTGCGCGTCGGCAAGAAATACGTTCGTTCTCCCTCTCTTTATCCCTCTCTTTCTTCCACTTCAATATCCGTCGGTTTTATCATGGTTTCCAACGTTACGCATTATATCGTTACGAGACTTTATTTTCGCGTAAATACCTTGAACTAGCTCGGTGTTCATCCTTGAGCGCGGCTCTGAGGTGGCTTAGTCGCGATTTAAAACGCGGAGATTCTGATCGTTTAAGTTTAAAGTCGGCCTCGTCCCTACAATTCCCGCGGAACCGTTGTTACGCAACCAGGGGCACAGACCGATTTCTTTTCTCTTTTTTCATCTTTCTTTTCTCTTTTTTATTTTTTCTCTTACCATGCGGTAAACCGCGACGGAGCAAAGAATTCGTCGTCGAGGGAACGACGCTAATGCGATGTTTAAAATAGGACGATTAAGTATTCACGCTGGTTCCGTCCTGTCACCCTCCACCTCCAACGTCCTCTTTCTTTGCTCGCATAACGTTGCCCCTTAGGTAGCTTACGTTATCCGATACTCAAGAGTCGGGCAACACAATCTCCTCGAGACGCGGTAATCTTATTAAATAGGGCCTTCCTTTGTTTTACGACCTTTTTGCACGGGCTTTAAGGCCTTAAGCCTGACGCCTCCGCCTCACATCGACCGTACGCCGCACACCTCCGCCACCGTCGGGGATACACGTCGCGGCGTATATACGCGCGTTTTACCCTCTGGATGAGCCTACGAAAATCCCGTTTTGCCAATATTGAGCGCGCAACGCCCAAGAATGGTCAATTATTTACGACCAGTGATTGAATTTCCTTTTCCTTTTCCTTTTACTCCGCAACGAAATCACCTCGCCTTCTTAGCTTATGGGTCTGTGATAGTGTCTCTCAACGATGCGATATAGATGATATTTTTCGGTTAAATTAAATTTTTCCAAAGAAATTCTCAGAATCGTGGCGTTATCTTTGATAAAAATTTGCGCGATATGGGGAAGGATCGAGGGAAGTAATTTCAGTGACATTTCCATCTATGGAATTAATCAGTAAGGTCGGATCGTTATTAAAAGTTCGATCGAAGATATCGACATAGCAACCATATCGAGGGCCACTCCTACGGCGTTAATTTATCGTCGAGAAAGAACGATTATACAAGCAGAGATAAGCTTGAACGCTGAGAGCGGGTCGTGTTCGCGAATCTGTGTAGTCGACGAGAGTTTTCAGTCGACGCTTCTGTTGCCTAAGCGAATTAATCGCGAAGCTAATCAAGCTTCCTCGTGCACGTTCTCGCTCGGTTGCCAGCGCACGAGCGGGTACCGCTCGTTGCCCCCTGTGTACCATCTCGTAGTTTCTCTTCTCTGATATATCGAAAAATCGCTGGCCGCGATTGATTTTAATTGGCGGTATAGTCTGAAAACGTGGCGCGTTGCACTTTAATATCACAGTTGTGTAACAAAGAACGAGGTCAACATTATCTTCGTTTTCACCTTTATCTTCCTTCTTGTCTTCCTTTTCATGTTCGTCTCGGTCTTTATCTTCGCGTTCGCCACCGCGACTATGCTTTGGGTTTTCATATACCTGCGCACAGGCAGCTCATTTTGCAGCGGATTTTTTTAATATTTCCCCCCGTTGTTGTTTTTTTTTTATTAAAGCATCTTTCTACCCTCTATAGGTTTCACCCTCTGCGCCCTTCTTCGCGCCGATTTGCAGCCGCTGTTTTCTCGGTGGCTCGGTCGCTATATCGGGCAACCGATCCGCTCGTTCGCGATTTATCATCTGCGTTACGGAATCCGCGCTTAGAGGCCGAGCAGTTTATGGAAAGTGATAAATTAGCAAAGGTGAAAATGATACGTCTCGGGCATATCTTCCGTCCGAGGTCCGTAATAAGATTAAAAGGCGAGATACGGGTAGGCTTGGCTACGTCCAATGATGCGTCCTTCGTTCCATGTGTGCACTGGTTCGGCTAGGGACCTGGTGTGGCTGTACGCGCGAGAGCATCAGCCAGCAAAGCCAGCCAACGAGGAGAGACAGCGAGCGAGCGGGACCGCCGCATTCCCGGATTAAAGCGCGTATAGTTTGATGTAAATTTAAGGTAGCTCACGGGAGGGATCCTTGTCTTTTTTCGGCAGAAACATCGCGACACGGTATATGACTTAAATCAGATTTAAGCCTGCCGTTGTAGGTGCGCCGTGGCCACGGTTCTTCCCTTCTATCTTTCCTTTTTCCACTCCGTTTTTATTTTTCGGCTCTTTTAAACGGCGAACGAGCCTCTTCGCTGAACGGGAGCCCGGTTTTGAGTTTAATTTTTAGCGATAGCTCGGGGAACCGCGCGGCCTCCTCGTTGTTTTTACTTTTCTGCTCTCGTCGAGCTGCTCGTGCAATAAGCACACAATGCGCTCTTGCAAAACCGAATAAATTTGCGATGAACGTCGCCAGTGTTTCCCCGCTGCAGAAAGAAGTTTGAGAACGACAATTATCGCGAGTTTCACTCGACGAACAGACAACACTCCGGTTTCGCGTGGAAGTTGATCACACACGAAGGAGATCCGAACATTCTCCAACAGAGGAGACAGTATAAAAAGGTTCGCGAACCGGGACGCAGGAAAAATACGAACCACGTCCTAGAAATTCGTCGACGTTACGTTTATAGTCAGGACGCGAACGAGACGCGAAGCTCGCGTTTTCACGCACCGCGAGACGGCCGCCGCGATTTCCTAATTACCGCCTCTAAAAAGCTCGAATTAATTAAACCCCCAAAACTCTGGCGCTGCGAGTTTTCCGGCCGCGAGATACAATTTCGCGCGTCTGCGGAGAGAGCGTGAGTTTAATTAAACTAAACACGAACAAAAAAATTCGCCACCGAGAAAAAAGGAGGCGTAACCTCGAGGAAAAATAGTACAAAACGTTTCTGGCGACAATGGAAATGACTCGGACGAACGTTCGACTCTAGTTTCGTTCGTACGTTTCGATTAAAAGCACGAAACACCAGACCAGATACCGTCAGTTACGCTACGTGCACCGCGACTATCAATTTCTCGATGAACAGTGAAAACATTGCAAGATTTTTCCCCGTGTTTCCTTAACATTCCTAACAAAATCCTTTATTCGTCACGTAGCCAACATTTTGTCGAACAATAGATCGAACCATTGGCTATCATTTTTATCTTCACCTTGCCAAATATGTATTAAAAGTAAGTATAACAACTACAAGACGTTGAAATAATGTATTCAATAATTTATTCGTTCAATGTAATAATCACTTAGAACGATTTCGTATTTTATACTCTTATCCCTTGCGTATTTGTAGGCGAAATCCTACCGTAATCCCAGTTACTCTAAAATTGCGAGCCAGTACATGATCCCAACGCGTAATAAGGTTGATGATCGGATATTTAGCGGATAATCGGATAATACGCGATTTTGCGCCACGTAACAAGACAATATCGAGCCGATCGTAACGCACCTTCCCTAATCCTCCGTTCTTCTAGGTAGAGGACGGATAGGTGGACAGGGTGTAGGGACAAACTGGCCATGAAACCAGCTTACACGAGGCCACTTTGCTTGGACGTTTTGATAGGCGTGTAAATAACGGCCGGAAGAATATTTCTACAAACAATCGTGCATCACCGGTCGGGAGCCTAAGCCAGGCTCAAGATAAAATCCCGGTTAAACTCTACTAAGTCGTAGGTAAGGGCTAACATTCGGATGTGACACCGACGTGATTACGCGCTGCTAACGTGCACGACGCTCCGTAATCTACGATAATACGCGCTCCTCTTACACGAACGATCAAATAAATTATCTTTATATTCGAACGAAAAGAAACGCGTAATGCCAACGGACGAACGCGATGGAATTCTCGTACGATCGGTTAATTCGCGCAACGAGCAATATCGGAGCCGCTGGATCAGGCTAATTGCGTTTGCGAGCTTATCGCGCATGAGGGCCTGGCATTTGGCGAAACGGTAAAACAATCATCCGTCGGTGATTACGTGCAATTATCGCAGCGATTGCCTAGGAGAATCGCGAGCCGTGGGAGCCGTGAGAAACGACGGAAGCGAAACGTACTCGTGATGGAGTCTGCGACTTTGGAAATGATGTACCTACCAGGGAAAATGAGATTCGTGCCGAAATTGAAATATCGCTTGAAATAGCTGGCACCATGCTGGATGTTCGTAATTAGCGGGAAGCTCGTCCTACTTTTGTAACGTTACTTTAAACTGGATTTAAGAATGCAAGTTATTCTCTTTGCTATTTTTGAATTGTAGATTTACAATTTACCACAATTTAATCATACCACGTTTTAATTTGATATATAGCCAGGACCACGTCGCTGAAAATATCCACAAAAAGGTATTTTCGTGGGTCTTTATTATCGATCACCGACGAACTACCCAGCAGGAATAGAGTTTTCATGTACGAAATTCTTCACACTTGGTTAATTTTCGTCACCGTGATGAAGGGAACATCGAACCATCTTTGTGGATTACGCAAACCTTCAGTACCTTTTTTCAATAATTCTGAAAAATCGCGAATACCGTGCTACTCGTACACGAATTCGCGACAAGCTTTATATCGCGAAACGAGCAACGAAAGTAGATGGAGAAGCAAAGTACGGTCAGATGGTGCGACATTCCCGTCACGTAGCACTGCCGTTGCACGGTACCGTTCGATATCACGCGTTCATTTATTTATATGTGTCTCTTTATTTGTTTCGTGCCGACTGATATAATGGTGTGTCCAGAGGCGGGCGTTCTGATAAAGCGTGGGCATGCCACGAGAAAATGACCATAACGGAAGACACGAATTACATGATGTAAACGCGCCACCTACGGCGAGACGGGCCGGATTGAATTTAATACTAATTAAAAGTAATAAATCGGCGGACGAATGATTTCTGCCCGCGCGGCGAGCAGTCGGTCCTATTCCCGTCGGTTTTGGGGCCCCGGGGCCTACGCCGCGTTTCTGCCGAATTAAGTCGGACAGTATCTTTTTCTGACTTCGCCACGAGAGAAATGCAATTAAAGCGAGATCAGAGGAACTCGTCTCTCGTCCGTGTACGTTCGCCGCGGCGTTCTGACTTATGAGTCGCTGGAAAAAAGATTGGCCGCGTCATGGAACGCGGGTTTTAATATCGTTCAGCTTCGCCGTTGTTGTATATTTACAGTCTCTTATTAAGTCACCCGCGCCGTCTCTCTTTCTCGCACGGTCTACCATCTCTGTTTCGTATTAACTCTTACTTTGTGCCTCTTATTACGTCAATGGCTCTTCGTTCGGCCTCGAAAACAAGCCAACTTCTTTGAGAACCGGCAAGAATTCAAGCTACGCTGCAGAAAGAACTAAGTTATAAAATTTGAAGATTCTAACGTTGAAGGTTTGTAAAAGGTTTCATTAAATGATTTACATGCGACTTCTTTGAATTTCGTGACGAACTTGGAAAACGAAAGAAAAGAAAGAAACGCTGTAACGTATCTCGCATTTATATCAAACCACAGAGCTACGGAGCTGTTTGAAGATTTACAAAATCCTGTTCGAACACTATTTATCAGAACGTTCTATAGTACTCGCGGGAACGAAGAAAGCTCGTAAAACATCGTACTGGTCAGTATCAGATCGCGTGTCAACGTATCGAGGCCAGGTATTTATTTCACAAGCGTTATTATCGATTGAACCGTCGACAATGCGGTATATTCAATTGGATTTTATAAGGTGCGTAACGCGCACCCGTGCGCACGAGTCGAGATCATAAGGTGAAGCCAGAGAGAAGAAAGAAAGAGAAAGAGAGAGAGAGAGAGAGACAGAGTGGAGGGAAAGATCGTTACGTTTTGACGTTTACGAGAAAGGCTACAATGGGTAGAAAGCGTTAATCCCGCGGGTTCGTGCACCGTTGGGCCTCCTCCGAAGAAACGAATGGGGCGCCTATGGCGATATTTATTTAACTGCCGCACTAAGTTGGCGCCCCGTGGCGATGTATTTTGAAGACGCGATTCTGCCATAATTACAGTAAAAAGCGATCTTTAATTTCGCGAACGGCGAAAGTATGTTGTAGGTGGGGACAGCGAGGGCAACAGGATCTTCTCTTCAACCCCCCATTCAGCCGCTTCGCTTCTTTCTGGTCAGATTTGTAACTTGAACTTCGACTGCTTAAACTTTTTCGTCTACCGCGTTCGTTGTGTTGTACCTCGCGAGGATCGCGTCGTTAATTTGAGAACATAACATTCTGTAATAATGAAACAGGACTAATTCGTCATTCCGAGTAGAATGAATTTGACTCGTCCTCTTGTTCCTTTTCTACACGACGACTACGGGAAAAGAACGTGACAAGTCACCTACCTGCAACTTTTTACAGGTAACTTGTTTTAAGATTCGATACAAAATTACCGTTACATTATATTTTGACGATAAACATTTTCAAATATAGCTCGACATAATGTTACAATGTCGAAGGTGTCAGGTGGATGCTTGTTCTAATAAACGTGCCTCAGACTTTCATAAAACTTAGCCGACGTATCTCAGGCCTAACAGGTTGTTTCCATTTTCAATTACTTGCGCTATATTCGAATTTCGCAGTTTATTCACAAAGTGATGTTAAAATCTGAAAATCGACAGAGGTGTACGTGTCATGCCTCTCTGTTGCGATCTTCGTGTATTACACGGAGGCAAGATTTCAGCGAATCACGATGGAAAAATGATCAACAAGATGTCCGACATCCGATCACCAAACAGTGTGCGGAATAAAAAGTAGCATAGATGATCGATCGTCGAGACGATCGTCCGGCTGATAATAACAACTACGGGATCAAACTTAGCTTGGGTTTGGAAGGGACGGGGCAATTAAAAGAAAGAGAAAGGAATAAATGGCCGGGCATGTAAATGATTTTAGCTGGTCGGTCGTTCGAGCAGCATTAGTTTTACACACCCTGACGATGTTCCCCCGACTAATTATTAGGGCCCATTACGTATTATTTAAAGAAGTAGGCGTCCAGACCCTTTCATTATAATGGGCTGCAGGTGCTAGGAGCCTCTATACACACCTTATTCATCCTGTACCCTTTTAAAATGCCGCTATTATAATGCGTGGGCAACGAGAGGAGAGGAAAAGAGAGTGACGGGAGGGATGAACGGAGAGAGAGAGAGAAACAGCGGAGAGCTGGTGCGTAAGAACCCGCTTCAGAAATCGCGACGGGCAGAGAGAACACCGTGGATTGTGTTCTCCTCTGTTAACGTCGATGGAAGGCCACGGGGAACAATGGGCAGCGATAAATAAAAGAATTTTCTCCGGTCTGCTTATGTAAATTTACGGAATGAACTTTGAAGCTCGCTTTGTAATTAATATTTCCACGACCGTTCCGCGAGCTTACCTCGTATTAAGTAATTTCCCTCGTTCAGCTCCGAAAGATTGAATCGTTTTCAAAGATAGAAACGTCGGAGATCCGATGAAAAGGGAATTAAACACAGGAAAACGTGGAATCCTAAAGGATGACGTAATAATCATGGATATCTATCTATCGTAAATGTTGTCAATGTCGTACTAATAATTCATTTCGTAAAATTATGATATCTTTAAACACGCGTTTAATGTTCCAAGCGAAATTCCTTCTCGATTTTGTTTCTTTATTCCGTCGTTAACGGACAAACGGGATACTCAACGACTATATCTCACGTGGGTTTTCGAGTCTTCGTACAAAACTAGCGTTCACGAAGCACCAGCAGGGAGGAAATGAAAATACGAAACGCTGAGGCCTTTCTCCACGCGGAACGCACACGCGTGTACACACGCACGTGCAGAGGTGGGTCTCGCGTGTTTTTTTCCTCGTGTTACGCCGCTAGTGGCAATACGTATCGTATGCCTGTCTTCCAGATACCTTTTTACTCGTCTTTTGCTGCAAGATCGGAGCAACAACCAGTCCTTGTGTGTCCGACGAAATTTACGATGGAGCCTCATGCACCATGCAGGCTTTATTTTAATACGCCGGGGGAACGGCTCTCGGGTAGAACGCTGTCCCGCTGCGCCAAAAATCTTAAATATTCATAATTAAATATGCTAATGAACGGGTGACTTCAACGGCAAAATGATTATCAAATTGTACAATGGCCGCGTAAAGTTATTGTACGGGCCGAACGACCTGGCCCGTGTGTGCACACTGGTCCGATGGAATGCATAGACCCACCCAGGAGGACCTGCGCCGAGAAGGTCGCTCCAGAACCCCGATCGATCAAAAATTTTTTAAATCGAGACCGTTGAATGTTTCGACACGAGACAGAATAGAGTCAGAGCTGCTGTCGATAACCGGCCTTCGCGAGAAATCCTTCAGGTTTCGAAATGTTCTATTTCAATCCTATCCGCATCAAGTTCCGTGGCACAGAGATAATACATTTGCAAATTGGCACGAACTGCAGATTAACGATTATCGATATTTTTTGAACCACGAAGAGAACATTGATTTCATAATGAAGACATTAAGATCGCAGTCTTGTCAGAGGCGCAGGAGAACCTTCTTCGACTCTACAACGATTTTATTTCCTTCGACGTTATCTCTAAATCGTCAAAAGCCAAAGATTAAATACTTATTATCTTTTCGGGGATGAAGAATACACCGATTTCAAATTTCAGAGATTGAGATATTAATCTTGTTAAAAACGCACGAGAAACTCTCCTATTCTAACTCATTTGTAACATCCTGTTTGATTCGCAAGAATATCGATGGATAAGAAAAGCTTGATAGTGCACGGGTCAGGACGCTCGAAGGGAATGAAACATCGAAACTTGCCAATGGAGGCAGCCAGAACAAAAATCCTGCAACATGGTCTCGCGGCACGCGGGAATGTTTTCCTCTCATTATTACGAGCGGCCGTGTCGCCCGGAGTGTCGAATCGGAGATAAAGAGATTGTTTAAATGCATTACTAGTCCGGGGCCGATCGAAAGAAAGAAACGAAGGAGGCGGAAAGGTGGGACCGGCCGAGCGAGAGAAGTCCGGACAAAAGAACGAACAGGACTAGCACAGCTGGGAAGAGCAGAGATGAAAGAGGGTTCTGAGGAAGGTCGAGGGATTGAACGAAGGAGGAAGAAGGACGTGGATAGTACACGACGAGGAGAGAAAGGGAAAGATTCTTCTCGTGAGAGAGCTTTGCATCGGTCGCGTGAGATAGCCGCATCATTTCTTGGCAGACAATTAATTACTGACATTATGTTTTAGAATGCTTACTTGCGCCGGCTACCAACTGATCTATAGATTTGTAGTCGGTTCTGTACGCTTCGTTCTCGTTCGTGCAACGCACAGCGTGCACACACGCGCCAGAAAAATAGGGTCGTACACAGGGTGTCTGATAAATCGAGATGCACGAATCAAAAAGTGGCAATTGTTGCCGAATGAACAGGTAAAAAGTAAATCGATGCCGCGTCACGTGACCCAAACGATTGTTCCACCGTTAACCAGAACGATGTAAACTATTTCTTCGATGCATCGTACGATTCGGTGTACAGCGATTAATCGAACACTCTGTAGATACACTATTTCAACGTACCTATAGGTAGGTACTGGTGTTCGCTGCGGGACAGTGCATTGCCCACAGAAAGCAACAATCAATGTACAAAATGATGGATATTAAACGCGACTAATGCTGTCGTAACAGAGCGTCCGTTGCACGATGCGATCGATTACAACGCGTACGCATTTCTTTCCGGTGAAAACGTCAGGCGTCATAAACCAAGTGATCGAACATAGTTCAACAGACTACTTATTGAACCGCACGCGCCAGCTATTTTCAAACGTTACAGTCCAAGATATATTTTTATCAGCCAAACAAACTCAAACTCAAACTCAAATTCAAACTCAAACTCAAACTCAAACTCAAACTCAAATTCAAGTTTACATCTAAACTTGTATTTGCGTTTAAGTTAGAAAAGCGAGCGATTTTTTGTCATTGTACATAAATCGCGATTGATACATTAATAATGGACGATTTTCAGCTGTAGTTCGCTCGTAACCGAATGCACGCGTAGGTCCCGTCATTAAGTGGAACAGTCGGTATTTCACTTTCTCCGACGTCGGAACACAATATCGGTGGAGAAACAATGCCCCGTAACAAGCACGAAGGCGCGCGCGCCGCTTAATAATCGTCAGCGTCTTTATTGATGTACCGCGGGCGGAAATTTGAAAACCGTGACGTCGGGTAATTTTTCATTCGGGCCAGGTCAGATTCCACGTCTTTCCACCGTGGAGGTTGTGGCTCCTCACCGAATTGGAATTAACTACGCCGAACCTTGTGTGCATCGGTTACCTTCATTAAACGGTTTCACAATACTCGATAGATGAAACTTGGCAGGCTCTCTCCTTCCGAACTATTTATCGTTCTTTCATCGTCGATCCGGTAAATAAATCTCATCAGACCGATTCGTCCCTTCGAATCAACGTCACAAGTAAAAGCAAGCCGGCGTTATTTAACGAATTTCATTAAACTACTATTCGCCATCTTAGGCGCTGTTCCTTGATCGATATGTAACTTTCCTGCTTCTCTTTTTTTTTTTTTTTTTTTTGAAAAAGATTCTACGCTTTCGCGATGAAAATAACGTATGTGATTTTATAAAGAATTTAATGAAATATCACGCTACTAATGGCACGGTGAAATATCGATTTCTGCTCTGCGATTTATATCCGGATCAAATGTATAAAAAAGATAAAAAGTCTACGTTATAATACTCTCATTTTCAGGGAAATGTGTAGTTATTGCAAATATCTATGTAAAATGAAAAGCTAAGTGTCTCAGAAAAGTCTACGTGCAGAAGTTTGCAAGAATCCCAGCGGCGAACTCAACAATGTAGCCCATACTTTTACGCACGGAAACCTGTTGTATCTTAATGTAATTTATCGTCGTGCTATTAAGTATGCTCCGTGGATCCCAAGATTCATCCGTCTTCGAATTACCTCGATTTACCTTTGAATTACCTATTTTCTCTTGCCGCGAAGGTTGGTAAGCCGCGCGAACGCGCAAGCTCGCCCATCTTCCGCCGGCATTCCGCCGTGAGGGACGAGAATCGTTAGTTAAGAAAGCAATACCGTAAGCATTTCGTTAGAAACTTGATTCGATTCTGTATCGAGCATCCTGGAAAAACTGTAAATTTCAACCGTATGAACATGCACTACACGTAATCATATTTTCTTTTCATTCCTCGCGTTCTCCTTCTCGTTTTTCTTCTGGTTTTTCTTCTGGTCTGAAGAAATTCTCGCGGATCCGGGTGTTGGCGAACAACACGGTAAACAACAGGAAGAAAACAACGTGGAGCTTGGTTACAGGACGTTCCCAGTCACGAAAGCCGGCGATGCTATTTTAATTTCACGCTCGTTCCCTTTCCCCTCGACCCTTTTCGTTTCGTTGGCGCGTGTGACGAAAGCACATCGAGGTCTCGCGACTGCATTTATTATTCGTGGATTAGTGGAACGGCACACGAACATCGTCTGATACTAATTGCGAGAAACAGCAAGAACGGCCGCGTTGCGGCTCCCACCGTGTCGTAAATTAATTTACCTCTGTGTGTTTTCGCTTTTAACGCGCCGGACCTGGGGGTCACTTCGCCTCTCGTCAACAATTACCGTCTCTTGGCAAAAAAACGTCCATGTTGCACGCGTTCCACGGATGCTACGATGCTACTCCGCGGATCGATCCGAGGGATGGGCAGTGGCGTTTTTTTCGCGACACTCGTCGAGTTTACCAGGCAGAAAGTTTGCGAAACGAACGGCTAGTTGCCGTTGTTTGCGATCAAGAAACATCAGGAGTTTCATTGGAAAAGAATACTTTGTTTGAAATTCGTTTCAACAGAGGAAATTTGATCGTCACGATCTAAAATAATGTAATACTAATCGCAAATAACGCTAGGCGACTGAACGATTTCGCTGTTGGCAGTAAACGATGGGACTATGTTAGTAAAACGTTTAGAAGACGTTGAGACGAGAAAAATTTAAGCGACAAGCGCGACGAGCGTCTACTACGAGGCGATATATTTTTATTCGAGCTGAAGACAAGATTTACGCGACGTACAGGCGAAACCCTCGTTTATTAATGAAGAAAGCAATCCTAACCCAAGTGGACAGTCGTAAAACCATTAAACGGCTAGTAAATCAAGAACGCGACACGGGGTGAAACATGATTTAACCCCTTTCACGGCGTATTAATCTGCCGTGCGGGTGTCTTCGATGAAATGTGCATTAATCGCCGGTGTTGAAAAACCGCCGCGTATTTCATCGGGCGCAATCTTTATCGCCGTCTTATAATCCCACATTACCCATGCTTTCTCGTCGTCCATTTCCTTTTATTTTTATCATTGACTCGTCGAAAACCGTTCTTGGATGTACCATCTTCAAGCTCGTGTTGATTTGTTAACGTATCTTGTTCCTGCATGACTTCCAAGATACTGTAATTCGTCGAGACGTACTACGTACTAAACGTGTAAGAGAAGAATAAATAATAAATGGTGACACTTCAGATCGAACGACAGTTGTCAGATACGGATATGAGTAATATACACGATGCTGCGAACAGTGATTCCATAAAATCGAACAAGCACGAAAGCCGAGCGTGCATTATTAATTAACGAAGAAAGCAATCGGTCCGGATGGAAATGGACAGTCGTGAAACCACTGAAAGCATTGTAAATTGCAGCCGTCTCGCGGCTAGAAAATGATTTAATCCTTGACGGTCGCATTCATTCCCGGGCTCGACGTCTTCGACGAAATGTACATTAATTTCACCGGCTGCTGAAAAACCACCTCTCTCGCTGATTCCCGTCGCTCGCGGCCATTCTACGAGTCCGGAGATAGCCGCTTATGAAAAAGATCAATGCTTCTAGTAGTACCCCCGGCACGCTCCATCGGTTTTTATTAACCTCGTCGGTGAGGGTACGTTCGTGGCAGCGATTCTTCGCCAAGTGTTCAACGATTTGCACGACAGACCCGTGGATAAAGGTGTACGATCGGGAGAAGAAACGAGACGAGCACCACTGGCCGTTCGCGGTTTCGGCGAGTGTATATAAATTAGCGCGAGTAACGCCGCGGCATTGAATCGGCTGATAAATTTTCGTGGTGCGTCCGACGTCACACCTCCTTTATACCGCGTACCCAGGAATCCCGCGCAGCCAACGATAAAAATAAGAGAAAAACGAAAAACCAAAGAGAAGGAGGTAGAGGAGAAGAGGAGGAGAGTGTAGAAGAGAAAAAAGAAAAAAGAATATATATATATATATAATGTGTGGTGAGTCGCTAGCGTGTTCCCGCGCAAACCAACTGCTCCGTTCTCCTCCTGAGGACTTAAAGTTCGGGTAATCGCGATCGTGGACCCCACCTCGTGGTATTAGCGGCCTGGACACACACAGGCTACACGACACAAACAGGATCGAACGAACCTGTGCTCCCTCGCGACCAATGCTAATTACTTTTCTTTTATTCCATCCAGCTGACGGTGATTTGATCTCTCAATATAACCTTTTACTCTCGCTGCTTGTAGCTTAATCACGTTTCTGCTTGGTAGAAACTCGACGATGCGGTATTATGTACGTTTCATCACGTGGGAATGCCGTTGTGTATAAAAAAAAGGAAAGAGAGAGAGACAAACAGATACAGAGAGAGAGAGAGAGAGACAGAGAGAGAGTAAAATTCTTGAGGACATCGAGGGGTTGGACAGTCGATTGTTTCGTTTCGTTTAATTTGCAAGTATAAACCGTTGTCTTGGGCCTGAGGAGACGGTGGACGGGACGTTGGACGACGAAACGATGACCGACAACGTTCGTATTAACGGCACGGTCAATAATTCTCTTTGTTAGTACATCTCTACTGTACTTTCTTTCTTTCTTTCGTTGGTTCGTTACCTTTCTTTTTACATTGGCCATTCTCTCGGTTCATCTCAGTTCGAGAGAGCACTCCTTCTGTGTGCGACTGACACAGGCTTTCTTGTATGCAGGAATTCCAGGACCAAAAATATCCGAGCGATCCCTGTACGCTCGCAGTGGCGAAACCGCGGCTTCGTGGCATCTTTGTGGCACCTTTGTGGCATATTTTCCTTCAGGCTTCGAAACGTTTCGCCTTCGTACGAACGCCATCTTAGCTCGGTTAACAGAATTATCTTTCTTTGGCTAACTGCGCTCGTCCGTGCCGAAGGATTCCCTTTTCCCTCGCTCCTGTCTCTTCGAGTACCACAGCCATTCGAGCTGATGAAATTCCACCTTAAGGTTGGTTTAAAAAAAGACCGCGTAAAAATTCCCATAATCGATCGCATAAAAAATAAACACGAATACCCGGTGCGTACGATGCGTCAAAATACAGGACCGTGTCTTTTAAATATTATAAATCTTTATCGATAAAATTACAACAGCTCGTTGATAGATATCTTGCGAATAAAATACGAGTACTAACAGTAGCGTCATTATTTTCCCGATATTTACAAACGCGTGTTCTTTATTAAAACACGTGAATTTTCTCAGTACGGCATCAATTCTCAAACACAAAACGCCGGTACCATTTAATCCGATCTAAAAACTCTATTCACTTCCTAAAGTCGCTGCTCACCTGCCGCTCTCGTCTGTCCATTATATCTTGAAATAACATCGACGCAACAAGGATTACGTCGAGGAGCAAGAAGTTGAAGAGGACGAAAGGAGGCGAAAGGTAGGAAGGAAATACGAGGAATAGCGAAGTGAAATAGCCGTGGTCTGGCCATGCGGACGGCCTAACGGGCGAAGTTGCACGTGACAGGACCGGTGGTCGGATAGATTTATATTTACAATAGACCTGTATTTATAACGACGCGTGTACACGGCTAATCCCGCCACCAGGACGACACACTTCGTCCATCTAAGTGGCGCGAGCTTTCACGCACTCCCGGTTGCATGCCATAACCAGATTAATCCGTCGCCCTTTCGCTTTACCGATCGCCACCCAACTCTCTCTCTCTCTCTCTCTCTCTCTCTCTTTCTCTCTCGCTTTCTCTCCTTCCCTACATCTGTCATTGATTCAAGCTTGATTTCCACGCGGTCGCCATAAAGGTCGTGGAACACGCGCGCCGTCGTGTTTTACCCTACACGACGAAGACGACGCTCCCGAGGGACACGCGAGTTCCGAAATCCGAGGACAGGAAGCCATCAAATCGAGAAACGTGTTTACGTGGAGGCGGCACGTGGACAGAGGAGTGAGCGCGACGACTGCGGTTTCGTCTAATGGATCGTTCCGACCAAGCCAACCGGCACCCACCAATGGGAAAGGAATTAATCGCGATGATTGTTTTACCGATTCGCTTGATAACGATGGTCCTGTGTTGTTTTGGGTCGCGTTGGTTTTGCTAATGGAGCCATTTAATTTCGATGGACTTCGAACGACGATTACAAATTTCACAACTACCTGTTTCCCCTAATTAAATAGGAATTGATAGAAATTCTTCCTCCTTCCTTCAATAATATATACACGTAATCGTGATATTCTGTGTAAAAATATTTTGGAGGCAACCGTACACTGTATCTCGGAGCCTGTCAAGGATCCGTACGTTGCGGATGTTGCTATTAATTGGAGAGTGAAAGCAGCGCGGCAGTAACAGAATTTAAAATGCAAATGATTACCTATTAGAGCGTTTTGCATACGGTTAGTGAAGGAGCACCGACATGGCTGCGTTTCTAATCGACCGTTTCGGTTTAATTGACCCACATTCTCCGTAATGTCGCGCGCACTTTATTAACGGCACATTAATTATCTGTCCGGACGGATTATTTAAATATTTACATCGTATCCGTGGCGCGCCCGTGTACACGGCGCACCGACCGCCGAGACGGATTTAAAAAATTACCTCGGTACACCGGTGTATCCACCACCCGCATTGATATCATAAATCTTAAAAACGGTGCAATATCATGAAACGCTAATGAGGACACCATTGGGACATTTTATATTCAGTTCGTGGAATTAGCCTTTCGGTTACTTGTTTCTGAAACTGGAATGTGATGAATAGTCGAGCGCGATAATAAAATCTTCGTGTCGAGCACGGAGCGTAAATTTTAACCTGTGCATCTACGATCGCCCATTTTATCAGAAAAACTGTATCCAGCGGACACCGTGGCGAGGAATATTCTCGCGATTTGTTTAAAAATTGATGATGCGCACCCTCGAAGAGCACCCATCCAGTACTAAGAGTAAAGCTTGTGAAGAATTAATGGAAAATAAAATTCTGAACAGATACGGATTCCGATGGTAACCGTAAATATATTCTCGAAGATATTTAATAACTCGCGAAATAACCTCGCCGAGTGTAATAAAAATTTGTTTGAAGTCTGAAAAAGACGAATTCCATGGCGGAGGTAGTTTCGGCGCGCGTTCGAGCGTGTGCAGAATGTCTCGTTCGCACCGGTAAACCTCCCTCGACGGTGGCGTGCAAACGATGCATTAACGTACCGACACAATCCACCGGCAAATGAGAGGCCCAGCTATGGTCCCTACGTGCTGAATGAGCGAGCGCCGTCGCGCCTGATGGACTCTAAACACGCCTTCGAAATTTTGCGATTCCGCGAACCTTTTCGGCCGCAAGCACGCCGTCGGCCGTATGTCTCGTACGATCTCTCGATCGGTCCTCGACATCGATTCCCTTCGGTCTACGCGTCAGCCGACTGCCTACTACGGCATTGAAATATTAATTACGTGATTATGCAGAACAGTGCGCTTAATAGGCTCTTATTTGCCATCGTTACTCGTCCATTTATTCGTCGTTATGAAATTAGGTGCGCCAATGCGAGAGACGGTTGCGAGAGTTTGTCGCCGGTTCGAACGATTTATATTTCGTTCTTTTGTTTTTTAATCGATCGGCGGAACGCGGCCAACGAAACAATGAAATCGATCACGTCGATGAGACAGGACGAAGCGGTAAAAGTCAGGCCGGAAAGCCCGCTGGCGCTTTACCGAACGTTTCGTGTTACGTTGAACGGTTAATTTTTGCGATCGAAAAAAAGCGCTCACCTCGATTCTTAATCTATAGCAAAAATTACATGCAATTACCGCCGCCACCCAGCGCGCCGGCATCTGTGAGTCGAAGGTAGCCGGCGATCGCGTGATTTGCACGTCCATCCGCCTTCAGAATGTCGAAGGCAGCAACAACGCTGCGCTGGTGCGCGCACAGAGTATCGTCAGCTCCGACTCGAATATTGCGGCGTGTCACGTTTCCCTTTTCACGTCACGGCACATGGAAATAATAATACGCCTTTGAAGTACTTACATTCGAAATGATACATTGGCCAGGTACGTATAGCTTCATCGGTTTTTCTTACAAAGGAACAACGTTATTTCATCGGGGTGAGAGGCGAGAGCGGCGAGGGCCGTTCGCGAGCACGCCGATTGCATCGCGTGATTACCAACGTTAAGGAACGAATTTCGATTTCTCTAGCGCTAATTCCCTTTCTTGCCGCCATCGCGCGATGAATTACGCTGCCGGCCACCGTACCTACCTATACACACGATAATTCATCTTCCTAACGTCTCGGCTTTCCGTGAATTAAGCGTGTTTTTCACTGCAGCTACGCGCGCACCCTGGTGTCGCACGAATTAGCATAAACGCCGGACGCTTCGATCGTGTCACGCATAAATTTGTCAGTTTCGTGACACTTTTTTTTAATATACCGGCTCGGTGAAAAAACGAAACGGTTCGGAACTGTGAAAACATGTAACCCGAACGATTCGCGGTGCGTCATCGGAAATGGATAGTCGGATGGAAAAATTTCGCGCAAAACCAATCTCATCGATTACAAAACCATTTTGATTTGTTTAACGAGCGAAACGCTTAATAACGAGCTGCGATTTTCGTTGACAAACCGCGAAAGGCGGAATCCTTTTTATCGTCGCGGGGATTAGCGGACCATTGAAATCGCGACAATACGCGCCGCGGCCTTTGTACGGTTAATACCTATCGCGCAGACACGCATAGCTCACCCTTACAAAATTAATTCTATTCGCCAGGGTACGATGAATCGCGGCGAGCACAGGGATTCAAACAATTATTCCCGTGCAACTTATTATCGGAGCCGGTCGCGTACATGGCCAGACGCGTGTACACGAGAACTCTTTACGAAATGAGTTCACACGACGACGGGGATCGGCGTGTTGGGCGTCGAGTGGCAGACAAGGAGCGAGAGGAGTCAGAAAGGAAATAGCCAATCAGGCAAATGAGAACACAAAGGCACGACGGGTCTTCCCGTCGTTAATTGACATACGTTAATTAATACACGTTCTCTTTGTCGTCGTTTATCCACGGTCGCCGATACGTGGCGACATTTCGCGAAACCGACACGAAACTGCACGCGATACGCGATCGTATTTCTTCGATATTGTTTCCCGAATTTCTCGTACCCCTTCAGCCCGTTTCTCTATCTGCACACCTTTAATTACAGCAGCATCCATATTTATAAACATAAATTACCGTTTCGCGCGTGCACGCTGCCTTGAAATTCGAGATCTCCGGTGCTCGACTTTTTTCTCTTTTCTTCGCCGTTCCGACTCGTTACGGTAGAGCTACGCGTTAATTAATCGGCTACTTAAATAATTTACTCTAAACGCGTCAACGCGATCTTCGGCAAGCACAGTCCTTCGCTAATAATTCGCTAAACGCTGTATTCGCGTGGCAAAAGTCACTTCGAGCATCAAATCCTGCAATTACGAAAAGTCCTAAAGTCCCTCTGTTGCTGACGTAAAAACCACTCCCATTCGCGTGCCTTTTTCCTTACGACAGTCACGATGTGACGCAAAGTAGCTTGTAACGCCGTATCCATCGTAAACGCAAAGAGTGATGGACCGACTGAAGCTCGAGCCTGCGGAACGAGGTCAATTTGCTCGCAGCGACTCTAAAAACCACGACGCCCATAAAACGATGGCTGGTTCGCGTAACGCGGCTGCGATAAAGCATGCGTGAAACAAGGATGTCGCCTTGCACCGTTGCGTAAAACGTTGCACGGAACCGTTCGAGAATCGAAGGTCGACGCGGAGGGCGGCGAGGCCACGGCCTTACGACGTTTCGCAGAATTTATCGATCCTGGAAACGCATCGCGAGACCTTGTAGCTCGTTTCATGTCGTCACAATATTCATCGTGCTCGCGGTTAAATCGTTCGATTTTTATCAGACCGATGCTCTCCGGCAGGTCCCTTCGTAAATGGCCTATGGCGGAGAAACAGAGGAGACGTGCACGCGTGTACCAACACGATCACGGAATCGAACATTTTCATGCGTGCGACTCGCGCCGGGGTATTGCGTGTATACGCGTTAATACGGTGATTTAGGGCATAACGCGTGAATCCTTCGGAGCGTACAGGAAGTTGAGAAGCGTACACGTGCGTGCGTGGGTCCGTTTAACGTGTAACACCACCGGGACGCCGATAGTGGTGTTAAATAGGTGGTGGTGGTTGCGCTGGGCGATGGTGGTGCGATGTTGGTAATGGTGGCGGCGGTACGCGATGCGTGGTAAGACACCGGAGTGACAAAGCATTAATTAAGTCGTACACGTTTATCGGATATTCCGGCGTTGGCTTATGAGCCACGAGCGGTCACAGTTAAGGGAGAGAATCGCCCGGTATAACGCAACGCCGATGAAATATGTCGCTCGTGGAATGACAGTGCCTCGTAAAAGACCGAGATTAAACTTTACGGAGAAATAAAAAAAGTTTATATGATCGAATGTATATCACGACCGGAGATAGTTTATCGTGTGTGAGTATCGTTTAAATCGCGTTGAACGCATTCGCGCTGCCTCGTCGTCGTATTTGCTCGACGAGCGAAATTTTTTCGTCAATAATGGACGCGGGTGCTCGATCATCGCTAACTGGAAATACGAACGCGCTTCCGTTCATAGCTAATTCCCTTCTCTCTGTTTCCTAGACTCGACCGCCGTATTCTTATTGATAAAACCGTAACGATAAGTATCATCTCGTTAATTCTTCGGCCGATAGGTCGTACTCTAACTTCTTAACGATCCCACCCCCCTCCCCCGGACTTTGTAAGTTTGTTAACGAGGTAACTTGCGTTTCGACTAACGCGCGATTATTTTTTTGCTCCTCGAATTTACTTTACAACGCGTTTCGCTTATCTTGACCGCTTCGAGCTCTTTCTAACGCTTCCACAAATTGTCGAACAAGTAATTTGCCTGGAAAAGATAAACCTTCCCGTTAACAACATTTATATTTTAACCTGTTCGATGGTGATTAAACGCGACGATGTACATTCATTATCACGATATAGTGTACGGTAAAGAAGCAACAATATATCTACGTACAATGTGTAAATATGTGTATGAAACGAAGTAGTTGTCTTGCGCGGGAGTTTTCCGTCATCGGTGATATTGCCATCCTTTCGCTCGCGACGCGTCCGTCCGAGGTGGATACAGGAAACACGAAAAACGATTCATTTACATATTATTGAACGCATTCGTATGATAATTGCTAGCTTTTTAACCGTGTACCTAGAACACGGCGACCTAAATTTGCGAGATAAAACGAACACGCTGGTAGCGGTGGGACGAGCAAAGTGGAATCGCGGTCGTAAAAGTTTGACAATTCGAGAAATTCGAGAGGCACCGTCCGCGGAATACATTTCTGACGTGCCTCTTCGTACGTGAAACGAAATCCCGGAAACAAAATAGTTTCTCGATGAGCGCGGCTACTATGAATATGGAAGAGCGGTTTTCCTTTCTCGATCGTCCACGAACAAAATAAACTAATTAAAAAGTTTTTCCTCTCTTTCCCGTTTCCTCGCGGGCGCGCGTGTTTCGCGCGATTGTGGCACGAAATACCGTTTCTGTTCGTAGCATGAAAATATTAGATTAACATAATCTAATAAAAATTTGCTGTCGCTGTTTCAGCCGGTTAAATGTTTGATTAAAATAAAAATTCAGATCGTTCATTTGGGGATGTCTGTGTACTTTAAATTCTTTAAAATCGTAGTTGTCGGTTTAAAAAGTTTGTTGTAAATTTTTTGTAGCAGATTTATCAACAGATAAAGCTTTATTTATACACGAATTGAAATATCCATTGCGAGGCGAATGAAATAATTTTTATCCCGCATTCTATAATTTCAAACGATAAACGTAGAACTTGGCTTGGGCAAATTATCGAAAATGGCACAAAAATACTACGAACTAGATCCATACTCGTCTCGTCGCTCACATAAAAGAAATTCTATCACCCTGGCAATTATTTCTCGCGTTCACAAGGAAAGACGTCGAACGTGGTTTTCCAGAGAGCGACGAAGGTATCCTCCATATCGATCGTTAAAATTTTCGCTTTAAGTACTTCTGCAATGTTAACTTCGTTGTCTGTCCCGTGACCGGCCGTCCCGGCCGACGACTCTTACGCTGATGAAGGGCTCTGTCTAATGAAAGGGTTGTGTGTTTGATACCCTTAAGAATTGAATTACGGCAGGACGAACGGCGGGGTCGGTAGCCATTTCGAAAAGAATAGGATCCGCGTAGGGACGAATTTATCTTTCCCGGTATCGTGATCTCTCATCGGTCGTGTACATGCTTCACGGTGTCGTTTATTTAACGACGCTTATTTATATGATGCGATGCGCCGTCTTCTTCTTCTTTCTTTCTTTTTTCTTTTATTTCCCTTTTAAGAGCGTTAAACTGAAAGATGAAGGGAAGACGTAATTTCGTGAGATAAGAGCATCGAATGGAACAGGTGGTGAAACGCGTCTGAACACAAAGGAGAGGTTTGCACGTGAAACGATTATCGATAACGAAGGTCTAATCTAAAAAGGTCTAATAGGTGGAAAAGAGGGTAAATGAGAATTCCTGTCGCTATTCAATGATGCTAGCTTGTACCGGATTGGCCGCAATAAAATCACAAAATATTATATAGAACGTCGTAAGTCGTTCATTTCTGCCCTGATCCGGTTATATGCTTTAAAATGCTCTTAACACCTGCAACACGTTACATTATAGCACCGCATTAAATTCAGCTTGTCGTGACATTAACGCGCGCACGTTTCAGCCAGAGCTTTCAGTTGTAATGCGCGCTTTCTATCGATGTAATCGTATACGAAAGAAAATAAGAAACTCTGGTTCAAAATTATTGCTTTCGATATTCCCTCGATGATATCTTACGAAAAATCTATCTAAAAAATAAGCTGTTTGTCATAGGAGGTCGCAAAAAGAGAAAATTTGTTTATTAACAATATTGTTATTTCTATGGTTGATGTGCGATGGAAAAATTCGGTAAAATTAACGTTCGTTCGTTCCGTTTGTTAATTATACTAATTAGAGATGTCCAAATAGCTTTCACAAATATATGAGAAAGTATAAGAGAAAGACACAGATATATAAAAAAATAAAATAGCCTGTGCGATACCATGACCATGTGAAATTATTAATTTAAATTGACATTACTAACAATAAGATATTGTTGTTGTTATAGGTTACTGGTTCGCCTTTCAGTTGCACTCTCTATTTTTTTACGAAAATTCGTTCCATGAATTCTTTCGCTAAAATTGCCCGTACAATTGAATTTTTCAGTTTTTGACGGATAATTAGCTGTTACACGATTCATCTATTGCACGAGACTCGTATTTCTTTTTTTTTTTCTTTTTTTTTAGAGAGATAGAGGAAGAGATTTCAATCGCACTCACACGAAGAAAGTTCGTTCTCGCTTCCAATCACATGGCCGATCGATGTAGCGAATTTAAATATCTCGATTGCGATGAAATAAAATGAAAACAGCGCGCTCGCGGTTGAGAACACTGTACAAAAATTGGGCTACAAAAAAACCATTTCACCCAAGTAGGAAACCTCTATAACCGTCTTTGATCGGTCCTCTTTTTTCTCCATATATTCCAACGAAATATCGCAGGGACTGGAATTAGTTGGAACTAGTTAGAAATCGCATTAAAAAATTTTCGATTTTATCGTGCAAACTTCGTGATCAACGGTATTACATCCGTTCTATCGTACTGCGAATTTATCGGTCCTATTGAAAGTGTCGACTAACTGAAAATCAACTTTCACAAATGTTCTACTACATTTTCGATCGTTCCATAAATTATAGGATTTCGAGATCCATTCTGTTAACTAAAACCTTCGATTAATCTTTCCGTAACTTTGATAATTACGTAATAACGAAGTATATTTTTATTACTTACACATCGTCATTCTCATCAGATAATTATGTATGCGTTTTGCTCATTAAACTCAACGTTTTGTCTTGTTCTTAATGTTTGCGATAGGTGACAATACATTCGGTGTATCTGCCAACTACGAGCATCGCAACTTTGTTAAATAAATTCCAGCGTTACAACGACGACATCGCAGGAGCATTTGTCTCGTGTACGTAGAACACATTGGGTGAAAAATTTATTTCATTCGGCAATATTTATGCGACATCAACAATTTTGTAAATTTAACGATATATGATGGTAACAGGGCCTTTACACAGCAATCGGATCAAATATATTGTACTAGTTTCGATACAAATTTTCGCGGCTCGACAGGTAGGCAGACGGATTGCTGTACTAAACAACTGAAACGCCCCGTGTGACAACTGGTCGATGGCACGATCGTTAGAGACAAACGCAGGCATATAAGAGGCCATGCACGGTATTGCACTGTGGCCGACTTCTTCGACACGGCAAACGCGATGAATTCGTAGTGAATCTGAATTCAAATTTCTCTTGAAAGTTGTAGATAAATTTGTAAACTCGTATAACTATAATCTAGTCGTCGTTTAAAAATAAAAAGTACACAGATCGTATACTTCGGCTGGACGTGTTTTTATCTATAAATGAAAAACGGGGTCGGCGAAAGGTACTCGACTGTCTGGAATAATTTCATCTGGAAAAATCCGTTTGCTCGATAATTCTTCGTAACAACTTCGTTGCGTACAAACAATAGGCGTACGCGCGTTTCGCTCGACGCCAAAAGCTACAACGAACTCGGCATACGCGACTTTTCGAAGTAATTTCGGAAGTTACGCCCCCGCCTGGGATAGTTGTTCTATATATTCCGGATTTCCGGTTGGTACGTAGGCGAACGCGCACCTGCGCGCACATACGCTTTTTACGAGGACAATAAAAACTAAATAGTATCTCACGCGGGTTTTATCGGTCGCCGCGACCCGGAATCGCAATTTTATAGCGTGATAAAAAAGAAGAGGGACGAAGACAAAGTTAAAGGATAGAAAGGTAGCCAGAGAAGAAGAAGAAGAAGAAGAAGAAGGTGGAAACAAAAGAAAAAGGAGAGACGAGTACATACAAAGACGCGAAGTACGTATGAATAACCGAGTGGATGTTTTCAGACGAACGTTTTCCAGAAATAAACGGGCACAGCATTTTCTATAATGGCGCGTCAGGATGGGTAGCGGTTTTGGACTTTTTACAAGCCACGCTCGGCCAGAGCTTTTCGCGGTATCGGGGCTGTTGGTGAAATGCCAAGTTGCAATGCGGACCGGTATTCTATTTTTTTAAGGACGAACGTTTCGTATACGTTCGAACGTTCGCTACGATTCTTCCACGACCTCGTGGACCACGATTCGATTTGTCCCGCACAGTAAAGGCGATTTCTCAGATTTCTCGCGATCGTAAACGATCGAATCTCTCGAACCTTGAATACTTTCGATCTCGTTCAGCGAAAAATAAGGGATCGAGTAGAAGACCCCGTGCACCGTCTCGAGGCATCCATCTATCGATCCAGACGTTACACTTTTTCGTCTTATATTTTCGATTGCCTCTTCTCTCGCGATATTTTGTTGCGGTAAGTGATTCGTTTACGAAACAATCTAGGTAAGAGCGTACTAGATGATTGCGATATAATGCGAGGTTTGTCGAGCGTAGAGGCATCGAGAACGCAGAACCAACGGCAAAGATCCTCGTGGCCGTTTCTCTTTTATCGCGGATAGCAAACAGGTAGTGAGAATTTATAAGCTCCCGATGCAACTCGATGGAATTACCGTGCGATAGGAGGACGGAAAACGCGTACAGATCGATTCCATCGGCGAAACTCGTGATCACTGTAATCGATCGATCATTGAAAAGTCGAAAGCTGATCAAGCATCGTAGGAAATCGTCGCGATTTCACGCGACTGCTACTAGTAATAGGTTTTGCGCATTCCAAACGGCCTTCCCGCTACGTAACGGCTTTTTAATGACATAACAACACCGGGAACGTAAAGACTCGCTCTAACGCATCTAATGCGTCACCGTTAAATTAGAGATGGATTAAAAGCTGTTATGTTCATGACGTAAATCAAGACCGGCTTTCCCGGATGCTTTATCAGCCTGAAAAGCTACTAATTAAAACGCGCAATCTCGCAGCGAGAATGAGCGTTTATGAAGACGCCTCGTAATGCTGTAATCAGACTCTCTGCCTTTTCACGGTCGATGTACGACGCCCCGCGCTTCGTTTCACGATTAGGTAATCTACCGCTCCCCCCTTGACTACTTAATTTCCCCGTTGTTCATCAGTCAAATCGTTTGGAAATATATTTAAATAATTCAACCGAACGTTTCTTTAAAATTTCATTAATAATTATCATTCGAGTGTATGGCTGCTTCGAATGCTTAACCGTCACGTAGATCTTGCAATTTCTTTTATGTTTCTATTTGATATATTCTTTTAAAATCCATAAACTTCGTATCCAAAAGATGTTTCAACCGTCGATCGTTGATAAATGAAAAATCATCGATCATCAATACTTTCGACGAATATCGAGCTTCGTCTGATCCACGAGATCGATTCCCTCCACGAGAACGATCTTTCCACCTTCCGATGTATATTTCTATTCGCAAGTATGAAGCTGTACGCCCGAACGATGTAACGCTTCAAGCTTGCGCGTCTTAACGAAAAGTTATACCGTTCGCGATACCGGCGAGCGCACGCAGGCTGAAGCATTAACAAGATTATAGCCAGTGTAATTGAAAAGTATAGGAACCAGCCTTCAACTTCCACTGCCAAGTTTTAAGCAATACTAAGCCCGCGTCCAAGAAGTTTACCCGAAGCAATGTGTTATCGCGTTATATTTAGCGAGGCTTCGCGAACTTCCTCGATCCATAACCTCTGCGCTGGCGATCATTACCAACAGTTTCGCCAAGGAACGAGCCGAAGGAAACTCTTAATCTAGTCGATTAGACTAATTAACGGAAATCAAAGATCATCGTTTTCTACGGATAATCGCCGAATAAGAAAACGAATCGCGAAACTATAGATATGTAGCGTCGCAAGCTATTATAAGGTATACCGAGCAATTACCATTTCCTGTTTCTTGCGCCTGGAACGCCACGGTCACGATGCCGTTTGTCTCCTTCTCGGTACTAGGATCACCTTGGACGTCGTGAGAAGCGGCTCGTCGGCTCGCGTGTTCGATCCAGGTAATTATATCAGTACGTCGAACACCTGCCACATAGGTTGGTTTCCTTTTATCCGAAGACCGGCTACATTACTGATCCTGTTGGAGCAAAAATTGTCACGCGATAATAGGCGATCGACGTGCCCCGGATGAAAGGCATCTGTCATCGATGAGATTTTGACGATAGGAAGACGGTAATTCCATGGCGATCGTTTTTATTTCTCGCTCGAGCGATTTTGCATCGCGTTGCTACTTCCAGCTAGAAATCTGTACTCTATCATTTGGAAACGGTCTAAGCGGCAGGTGTTGCACACGATCGATGGAAAAATAGAACAGCATCTAGCATCACGAATTTCGGAGCAGTCGACCATTAACCGTATTACGGAACAGCATAATGCTAACCTGTGCTGGATTATTCCTTGACGAACTGATTTCCAGGAATCTCGAGAGTCTTAATCTGCGTGTTCTTTTCGTTCGTTCGGATTACACAGTTGTAGGATGAAAAACGAACGATATATTTCTCCCCATACAGACTCTCTACGTGTGCATAATAGTCGGACACTTTATCCCACCACTTGATAATAAAATCAAAGCAAGAGCAACAGATATCTAGCGACGAAAGGTTTATCCACGTCGCGGTGGTTCGACACGTTCGTTTAATTACCGTTTCGTAACACGACGAAAGAGAAATCGTCGGATGACAAGACGCCCCGGCGCGAAAACTCAAAACTCGCGAGGAAATTTCAAGGCGCGTTAACGAGCGGCTGCAGCGGCCGTAAGAAACCGTTCCGAAAGACTTTCACCTCGTAGATTTAATTACCGAGTAGCAAAGTGCAACAGAGAGTTTGAACGGGCTCGTGACCCGACCTAGACAGCGACTATGCTAATGACCAGTACGGTGCTCGGGATATCTTAATACCTTTTAGCGTTCGCGCCTGCTCTAATAACCGGTCGACTGGCAATTACGATTTCCTGTTTCTTACTCGCCGAACAAACCGAACGGTCTAAGGCTTTTGTGTCCCCCTCGAGGTAAAACCTTGCAAGACTTCACGGGACGAAGACGGGGAAACGCGATGGCTAAGTGGCGGAGGGGAAACAGAGAGAAGGATCCCGAGGAGAGAACGAGGCTCGCGTGCAATCGCAAATAGAGATATCGCCGACCTTAGGAGCGTAACACGGACCTCGCTGGTGCTTTGCACGACAGACAGGCCACGGTCGGCGAAAGAAACGCGGGAACACGGTGAAAGGCACGAGGGAGGAAGAAACCGAGAACTGCGGCCAATGCGGACGATCAGCGAGAAGCAGAGAGAGGATAAGAAGGAGAGAGATACGAACGAGTTTGTTTCGGCGAGGCTAATTTCCAATGAAGACACGAGCGCATGGTCGAACCCGCGTTTACGGAAACGCGCGAGTATCACACGCTCGAATTAACATGATACGACAACGTGAAAGAGGTTTTCTTATTGCTGATAATAGAGGGATGCCGATATCGGCCGTTTTAACATATAGATGGCTTATTCGTAGCCGCAGCAACGAACTTGGCCAAGCTCCGTCCTCTGTTTTCCTTGCTAACAAGCCCCTAAAAACCAGCCAACTTCCTGTTCCTGTCTTTTCGTCCCTCTCGGTCTTTCCTTTGCCTATAATTTGCACCTGTTCTTAGGAAAATCTTGCTACTTTACTACACACGATATAATCGTGTAAATTACCAGTTTCTACCTACTCGGCGTCACCTGCTTTTGCTTCGCCGCGAATTTTCTTTATTCGAAGTGAAATAAATTCGATAACAGGGAAATATTATAGTGACACGATGAAACGAATAAAAATAGTAGAATAAATAACTTTATAAAGTACTCGCGGACCTATTTTTGTAACGGTTTCGGATCGAAAGCACGGTCTGCCATCGTGATTGCGTTGCCGCACGCGTGTAACGCTCGTAATGAAATCTCGCCACGGAACGGAGGCAGCGTTCTCCCTCGGAACAGAGTGAAAACATCAAAGCGAAGACGAAAGGACGAAAAGTCCGACGATGTCAATTAACGAAATGGAAACCGCGGGGCCAGCAGCAGCCGGCTGACTCGCAAGAGCCACGGGGCGGTCAGAAAAAAAGTATGCGAGCGCGAGACAGAAAACGCGGAGAGGGTAGCGGTATAGTCGGCGAGGTAGGAGAACGCGTGAAAGGGACGGAACGCAGACGACGACGATGACGACGATGCCGCATCGAGAGGCGATGCTGGACCGTACAGGATAGACACTTTAATAGACGTAATGAGGGTAATTGAGTTTTCAAATCATTCGTTTTGATTACATCTACGCACGGACCGGTGGGCGAAACATAGGGTAGGTAATTACGGACCGCCCAGTCCCAAAAGAGCAGGTGCCTCTCGGCCACGAGATCGAGGTGTGAGGTTCAAATACTTGGACCGCCCTAATAGCCTCGAGGTTACAGGTCCCTTCGAGAAACCGGAGGGACCGGGCCTGGCCTCTCGTATCCAGGCAAACGCCGCCGTCCGACCGATATACACGCCAGCTATACACCTATACAGCTGGAATAATAGTACCGAGAGCATCAGAGAAAAATGCATCCTCCGGGCACTGACGTGAGAATCGACGTGGGAGAACGAAAAATCCTGCTTTCGGATTAATAACCTTCCTTTTGTTTTCATTTTGTGTAATTGCAATAGCTATAAGTATAGTTGGAAATATTTGAAACAGATAGATAGCAAGAGCACATTTTAAGTAAATAAAAAAAACTTCAAATAATATCGAACTACTCGTCGACGCATTGAATTTAAAAATTGAATATTAGTTGAAATCATTGTCAATATTCCCAACGTTTATCTACCAGTATCGATGTTTGCATCGCTGCAATCTAAATTTTCGACGATATTCGACTTCAATTTTTCAATATCGAAAAGTATTGACAATGTCAGAAGTTAATAATAATAAAAGAAGGATAACGTAGAGAATAACGTGGAAATCAGAGGATAAAATGTAGAAATTTAAAATTTCGATAAATTTTAAGTCACTTTTAATATCGCAGAATCATTCTTTGTTATTTTATTTCTCTGTTATCCATTATTTCTGATTGTCGTTTTCTCTCCTTAACCTTTCGTCCTGATTTCGTGCTGTTGCCGCGTCGACCACGCGAACATAGACGGCACCCATTTTGGCAACGACCCAAACGTCTGCTATACAATTTAATAATTCCTTGCAATGGACTAGTAGTACTTTGTACGAGCTCGAATAACCGGAATGATACAAAACGGATGTAATATCGATCGCTCGTATTTAACAGATTTACACTTGTTAAAACGATCTACCTTTCGAATTTTGCGAATCGATCACGAATGTTCTCCTTAAATGGTTAAAAGCCCTTTTTATCCTGTCGATGCATGACGGAAGGAACTAGCTAAGACTTTCCAACAGCAACAAGTGTGGTTCCAATTTATCCTATGTTAACATGGTCTCTTATTCGTGTTTGCTCGAAAGCTACACCGTTGTCTCGAACGAAGCTGCAGACAGTTGGTAAAAAAAAAATGAACAATTCTTTGGTACGAAAGCGTTTTTATATTTAGATATCTTTTCTAGGAAATACATCGAAATAACGCGCCGCTGAAACTTAGAAATTGTCATTTGTCAAGCGCGATAAAAAAAGTTACTGACCTCTCTACTATTTCCAATATCGTCTGTTTATCGAAACTTCTATCGATACATATTTTTGCGAAACGTCAGTTTGCCTTGCGAAGAAAATGATCACGGTTGTCAGCGCGCAAATTCTATTTCGCGGTTCCACTGAAAATAGTGGCGGACGTTCGCCGCTAATCAGCTCAAACAATGGCTCCAGATTGGACCTCAATTACAACATTACATTACACTCTCTCTCAGACTGCATTTCCATCCGACGATCCGTAGTAAACTAATAATAACCGATCCGTTCGCAGTATAACCCAATCAAACCCATCAAATATTTTCGAGCTGCAACACCAGTAGCCCCTGCACGTCATTGGTCTATCGATCGGTATGGATTAACGTTACGCATTTATTCCAGATAGAAACTCCATTATGTATTCGTCTGAATGTATAGCGCATGTATAGTACGTGAATATATGTACGATAGAATCGCAAATACACACACACATGGATATACTATTCTCTGTTTTTAGAGAGATATACGTATGTATTGTATATACGTGTACGTATGCTGATTGTAATTGTCTAATGTGAAACCATGATGTATCGAACTATAAAACTGAGCGATATTCCGCTCGTGGATAGAGGCAATACGTTTCGAATTGATAGGCTTCAATTAATACAGCCTGGTTGCAGTCTGCTATGACAGTGACTCGATAATGCCGGGTTTATGAGGATTTTAGCCGGAGCATGTCACTTCCATGGGACAACTAGCTTCGTTCACGCGTATCCTCGTAGTCTGCGTTCACGCAATAGATACGCACCGTTTATATCCACGTATATACGAGCTCGGTCGCGGTACATGGTGATTAGACGGAGCTGATTTTAACTGGGATAAAGTAATAAAGATAGGATGACATGGATTAACGGAAGATAAATTTTATCAAAGCGACGAAAGATCCAGCTAACGGCTGCTAATCTATATTTGTACTAGGCTGTTGTTGTAACGTATAATCGTAATAAACAATTAGTATCAACACATAATTTATGTCATTCGCCTATTATTAATTAATATTTCGACGCAGAACTTGTCTAAATTAACGTGCGATTCAATTAATTTCGTTTGTTTCTACATAATAGCGTTATCATAAATGGATGAAATTGTTTGTGTTTATGTCTAAACTCTACAATTCGGTTCGCTCACGTGATATATTATTGTATACAATTTCACGTTTAATAATATTATGCGGGTTCGTGGAAACAGGATTGGAATTAATTTCATTTTTATTCTAAATTCGAGAAGAGTAGAATGAACCTATTCTCTGTGGTTAACTAAACAGGCTACTTTCCACGAATATTTTCCGGTTATCCTCGATAAACATGTAATGCACGTATATGCATATGCAATGTATATAAATACAAAGACACGTGTGCCCATACGGGTGGTAACTCTATGAAATATGTACGTGTACGTGTGAATTCCTATACAATGAATATGCATAGAACTAGGACGTGTTTGTCTAGGACCTACATATGTAAACACTTTAATCAACCTACGATATATATGTATATGTATGCCTTACAATACCTATCAATTTGTACGATACAAGTCATCGTAACCTCAAAAATGATATTGAAATACTCGTTACGTGTTTCTAATTCGTTGCAAATTTCCAATTTCAGTCTACGTTGATTACCTTTGGGTATAACCACGCCTACACATAAATACGCGCAGCAAATTGATCGTAGGACGGTATATCGTAAATTTTGGAATATTTTCTCAAACTCTGTTTGATTTCCTGGGAAGCCAATTTCCTAAATAACGCGATCGAAAGCTTGGTCGGTGAAATTCCCATCGATAATCTCAAGAGCCATGGAGATGGCGCGATCAGGAATTATCACGGCTGGCCTCCTCTCGAATTTATCGAACATCCTGTGTACGCGTTCTCGCGCGGATACGGACGAGCTTTGCGAGCAATTGTATCTCGTACGGTGTGTATCGTTAAACGCGGTCGGTTAGCGAGCGTGGCCGGCCAGTCGTGTAACGTAATGCCCAGCGCAAGGTTCACGGTGTAACACGTTAAATGGCCCTTGCCCGAATTTCCTTTCGGTAATTAACTTCAGCGCGGAAACGATATACGCATCTCGCCATTACTAATTAGAACGTCGAATTATCCGGCCCGGTTCTTTGGCCCGTATAACGAATGTTTAAACGTTAGGCCGAGCCAACAGCGACGAGCACGCGACGAAGCGGAACGAACATTCGAAAAAGTTGCGAGGCCACATCTTTCTCGTTCGCTCGCGTTCTCGCTTTCCCGCTGCCACTTTTTAATTGGATTCGAAGGAAAAGTTGGTCGATTCGTTAAAAATTTAGTTAGGTCGACTCTTTCCTTCGGGCCGGGGCTAAATTGTTTTCTCGATGGCCCGACGTCCATGGAGAACACGCCACATGGTCGCCAACGACCGAGAACAATTTTCGCGAAAGCCGCGGTCGCGAACGTTCAAATTCCCACGCACCGAATATTTCCTCTGATCGTTGCGAAACAAACGAAACCGACAAAAAGGAGCAAGTGAACACGAACATACAAAAGACCGCGGGCTAAAAAAAGCGAGAAACGATTTTAGAAGTAAAGCGAAGAAATTTTTTTTCTTATGGATAACACATTGCGAGACACGATTTCGAGAGTGACTTATGATGGAAAGGGAATGACGCTCGCCCTGAAAAATAACAAATTATCGCAATATCCATCGGCAAGTCGATACGTGGTCCTTGTACGTGGTCCGAGTGCCACGAGCACGTGTATCTTCGAATACTCGCTCTTTTCTCATTGTCCTTTCTTCTTCTTTTCGTTTCTCCTTAAGCAGTCTATGGGTAGACCGCAATAGATGCCTGTACGGAGAGGTAATCAATAATGACTTAATGTCCTCCAATAACGGACACCATGGGTGGTTCGAGCTCTCCCTTTAGGGCTCCTCTTGCTCGAGAGATCATTCTGCGCGAACTTCTTCTCGCTTTTTTGCGTCCGACGTTATTTGCCTGCCCTTCTCTCGCTCTTTTCTGTTCCTCGCTCCTTTCTCTCTCTCTCTTTCTCTCTTTCTTTCTTTTTCTTCTTCTGCCTTCTTTTTTTCGTCGTTTCTTCTGCCGGCTAATATACACCCACGTCCTCTTTGATCGTTAAAACCGAGCATACTTTCGCGGAGGGGTCGTCCTTCTTCCTTCTTCGAGCCCCGATTGGTACACCAACTATTAACCGTCCCGATATTTCTTTGACTCGTGATCCGGTACCGGGAACGACATCGGAATAAATTAAAACGCGTTCTAACCGGGGAAGGAAATTCGGATTATACCGTTGCAAATAAAATACGGCGCTTCGATTAGAAAATCACGGAATACGGAGACAGCCTCCTGTCTATTTACGATAACTTTCGCACCGAGCGATTACACGATCGACGACGCGTTGTTGACTAACGTGCCGCGAAAGTATAACTACCTAACCCTGGAATTTATACCCTTCTTAACTGTTGGTTAGTGCATCGATGTATACATTGATAAACACGTTCCTTAGTGGTTCGTTTACCACCACCCTTAAGTGGAGTGTCGAGTGGAGATTATGACGTCGAACGAACGATAGTTTCGTATGTCACAGGAACGTGATTATCGTTGACTGTTTCACGTTGGCGTCCAACGTGTGATTATGGGCACTGAATTTACCTAAATATCGGCTACAATTATACATATTGAAGAATACGACTTCTAGGGCCCTTTAATCCCGCCTAATGATATTCTTCGATACATTTAATATATAGCAATTTTCACGCATAAAAATAAACCAACCGGCAACGTGCTCTTACCTACCTTACATTGTACTCTATATAAACTCTCCCGAGAAGTATTACCGTGTAATTAGGGTTCATCTTACGGGCGCACATAAATTCCGCGAAATTTAGATTGACTCCAGTCCGATCATTGAAAGATATTATCGGCCCCGGTAATTTCGATAATGAGACAGAAATTTGAAGCGCGAGTCGAAGGTATTTTTTGCTCCCGTGAACGCGAAACTTTCGGATCGGAATGGCCCGGAGCGCATTCGTGCGCCCTCGAAATCTTGGTCGTTGTTTTTGTCTCGGTAGACCGGAAGCAAAGGTTTACAAGCAAGCGTACGGCGTTGTCACTTACGTTGAGTTATGTAAGTCGCCGAGGGAAAAGGACCTCGGACGTCGCGCGAAACCGGGAGACGTCGTTTCCTCCGCCATGAATTAATCATCCCGCAGCGGCGTATAAATAATTAGCCGACCGTTGCAAAATCGCCGATAAATATTTATGGGCAGCTGCTCGATATGCAAGCGGTAATAGCGATTGTTACACCGTCCGCGGCGGCACTCGCCGAAATAATCGTGGCATCTCTCGCTGTGAATGCCGGGACCCGGCCGATTTACACGGGAAAATAATTCGTTCGGCAATTTTAGCAGTCCGGCCAGAAGTAGCCGATGGAAAAGGGAGAAGCAATCGTTCCGCGTGATCGTGTGTTATCGTTCGAACGACCGCAATCGTTTCCCCTCGCTACTTCCCCCCCACACTTGCTCCTTCTCTCTCTCTCTCTTTTCTTTTTTTTTTTTTTTTTGTAACCTCTTTCGCTCTCTTTGCATCGTTTGATTCCTGTCCCCGTCTCTCCCGCGCATACATACTCCACGGCCACACACGAATCCTCTGTTCCACCCTCGCGGTTCGCTCTTTTCTCTGCAGATTTTTTCATATTTCTGCCGCTCCATTTCGCGGAGACAGGATTTCACGGATAGTTGATTTCATCTCGTCCGTTTGTTCGAATCTCTTTTTAATTCCCATTGTATCTTCGATTCCGCGAGAACATCTCGCCCGAAGCGGACCGGATTACGATCACGGCCGGTCTAGCGAAAATTGCATGGAATTTTTCTGTCTTAAATGCCAAACGTTATATACGGTAACGAGGGGTTAGAACACGACACCGTTTGCCAACGAGCTCGCCGTACCTCTTCTCCGCCATTTTTACCGTTAACAACCCTCCTATGCAGCGAGATTTCGCGAATACTGCCTCGCGCGGCAACTCACGACCTCCGTATAAAGCCAAAACTCGCCGCGTAAATTTCGTCATTTACGTTTATACGTTGCGACATTCGAAAGCGTACGAGCCGTCTGTGGGCGGAATTCATTTCTTCTCTCGTCGGTCATATTATTCTTCACCATGCCATGACGTGTCGGGACCACGAGCTTCCGGTTTATATCGTTTCCCTCTCTCTATTTTTACACCTTCGCTATATAATGCCGAGCATCGGTTTTCCACCCTTTTCTACCAACTTCCGCGACTTCCACATAGGCGTACACGCTTTTATGGATATCCATTTAAGTTTCGCGATGACACCAGCAACGGGTGAGCGCGTTCGACCGAGTAACGCCGATGGTCGCGTACGTTTCGCGTTAAAGCCAACTTATCTGCCCGTTTTTCTTTCCGCCTTTCCCGTTTCTTTTCTTTTTCTTTTTTTTTCTTCTTTTGTTAAAAAAGAAACATTTCTCTGTGAGAGAACGCCACGGTACACGTAGTATTTTTCTTGGATTACGCGCATGGTGACCATTTGTGCGTCTCTCACGGTGTTCTCCAACGTGTCGTTAACGCTTAGATCCACGTGATCGATGCAAATTACAGAGAAGCGCGCCGAAGAAATTGCATGTCTCATGGGATTTTTCTAGAAAGGATACATAGAAATACGCTAGAATAATGTGTTGTCAATGCTCTTTTTCTTCTCGTTGCGAGGCTATATTTGTCGCGATTGCGCGATATCGCTGCAAATATTGCTGTTACTTTTATCTTTCGTTCTTCCCCACATAAAAATGTTTCTTCTACGTTCGTTACTGCTCACGAGCGAGTTAGAACATGTTATATACAAGCAAATATTGTTCAACGAGCGCATGTCATTATTTACGGTATCAATGATATCGTAACATTACAAGTTTCGAAAAGTTATCATTTACCTTCAATCGCCACTTCGCCTTATATTTAATATTTAATATATCCAGTCATGAAACGTCAAAGCTTATGTTTGTATTCTTTTATTTTGCGTTTTACTTCAAATGTAAACATTCTCGCCAAACTTATTGCGGTAGATTTGTCTGACGACGTTTATCTTGTTCGTTCATCCGTCTCCGATTGTATTTTACAACGAGACGCGTGGAGCGCGGCACGAATAGCGGCGTTACATCGCTGCCCCGTTTTATTCCGTTTGTAGATGTTAAAGTCTGCGTTGGTTCGACATAAAAAGGGCTCCTAACAGCTGGAAAACACGCACGTTTACACAGTCACTGTGTTTTCCCAGAGGCGCTCCCAAACTGCCGTGAAAACTTGCGTTTCCTCTTCAATCGCTTCGCGTTGCGCGACGTCGAACTCTGTTGGATCGATTCAACTTGAAATGGCTCATATAGTTGTGCAAAATGCTCTTTCCTTTTGAAGTAAAACCAACGACCTTTAACATTATCTTATAGAACGATTTAAACTAGCCTGGTTTCTTCGATTATTGGGATAATACAGAACTATCTGCGTTATTATACGAAGAAGTTGCTTAAAATACAACATACAGGCGGTTTACCTTATAATAACAGGCTAGACATAATTATCCTACGTCGAATGTAATTTCTTTTGCTCTAGACATACTCTAACATTACGAGCGCGTATAAGATTCCACGTATAAACGGCATAATATAGCACGTATCTAACACTGTGGAAACTACCGAGTTATTTTCGTCGCGTTCTTCCTTCCATTTATAACTACACATCGATATTTCACTCAAGTGCATTAGCACCTGGATTTTCTTTACGCTCCCACATAAGCGATCCAACCTCTAAACAAAATTTCTAATCGTAATACGTCGTAAATATGAATAAATAAATAAATATATATATATATATATATATATATATATATATATATATACATTTTATATATACTTATACTTGAAAAATTACGTAAGATATCATCGACGAAGAAGACATTCCGTAACACACGCGTACAAGTCTCTCTGATCGCAATTCTCTCAGTTCGAAATACGGCGAACAACGTTAAAAAGCGACCAATAACTAACTGCAAAAATTACGACAGTTAAGTCCTCGCGACGGAATGATCCTCAACGTCCCGTAACACGCATCCGGATTATCGGAACGCACGAACCGAGACGCGATCAGCAGGCTTCTCGGGAACGATAATTATCTCGGATCGGTTGATGGGGTTACCTATGTACACCTTACATAGACGACCGCGTGCGTATACCTGGGATATCGTTGGAGATCGGTGCACGGGAGCGCCAGATACGATTATACATTTTCATTGGTGCGTTACTCAGGAAGGGCAGATTACCGTAATGAACTCTAGCGACCCCTCTGCACGGTCCAACGACTCGAAATATGGATAACCGCCACTCACCTCCGCGATTTGTTCCCGCTATTCGCTCTGTTCTCCCTCCCTCTCTCCCTCTCTCTCGCTTTATCTATCTATCTATGTCTATCTTTTTCTCTCTGTCTCTCCGCATTTTTCCCTATCGACTCTTGGCGAATTTTGCCGCGTCCTCCCTCCGCTCACGATATTCACCTTTCAACCACCCCCTCCCTTCTGCCAGTAACCCCTGTGTCGGTTTTTCCATCGGTGAAGGTAGTCGCGCGAATCGATCCGACGATCTCGCGAATGAAATTATTTCGCCCGAGGAGAAATTCGAGCCGGCGAACCTTTCCCCGCGAGGAATTCAATTTCGTTGCTTCAGGATACCGCTAACCGATCCTAGCTCGATTTTGGGAGAATCGCAGGCGAAAAGAGAGAGAATTGCGCGGACGTCGGTTTTCTGGATATTTTGTGGATAATACGCATTCTAATGGATGGTGTCTTTTATCGCGATCGATTCGTGTTTACACGTGTAACGTGTAAATAAAACGTATCTACGATACGTCATACTTTGTCTGGAGTAAAACGTGTCTAGATATCGTATGATAGAGATAACTCGATTAATTGTAGATAGCATCGCGTAATGACAAGAACGATAGTATCGATTTGCAATTAGTCTCGATATCGCGGTGCATTGTCATTGTAACCATTCGAACGCTGGATATCCGTTTCACGCGTGGATAAACTAGAACGATAAAACGGTTCGGCGTACCACGAGCGTACCACCTAGCAACCACTGCGTTAATGTCGTCTAATTAAAACAGCATCTATTACAAACATTTACCCGCTCCTCTACTCTATTTCTCTACTTCGACGAACATTCTTTGAGATTCATCTTCTAATTGCAGGTTCGCGAAACAACAATCTTTGGAGAAGAAGAAAACATCGGATGCACGGGATTCACGCAACTCGACTCTCAATTCTCGAAGAAATTTCCGGACGAGGGAGGATCCCCCTCCGCCGAAAGCGGCGCTCCCTCGTCGGGCCGCGCTTATTGTCTGTTTACAGGGCAGCATCGACCCCATTAATAAAGCCCGAGACGGATGGGCGGTGAAACTCTACAAGCTTTTAATTTCGCGCGAAACGTATACGTCAGGGAAAGACGCGGCGGAACCGCAGGAAAGTGATCCTCCTTCCTTCCTTCCTTCCTTCCTTCCTTCCTTCCACGCAGCCTAGCCAGCTCGACCCAGCCAACCAACGTTCAAGTAGTCACGGGGGTCTTTAATAAAGTGAACTTTAAGACTCCCGCTCGCACGGAGATAAACTTTAACGCGGGCTACCGTCTTTCACCGGCTCGTAGCGAGTCTCTTCTACGTACTAACGTAGGAAATGGCTGTGAGAGAGGACCTAGGCGAGCGAACGAGTGCTGCTTCAAGCGGTGGCAAGTTTTCGAGTAAGTTCGCGCGGTAGAAGGCTATCCTCTCTCTCAGGCAGCATCTTTTATCCTCTTTTATCCTTCGTCTTTTCCTTGCCCTGTCCGCTTCTCGCACGAACAGGGCAGATAGAATGCCGGTATCCAGAGAAAACAGGACGCCCGGATAGTTTTCCGTTAGTTACCCGAACTGACCTCGACCAGCGACTTGTTACGTGGAGCGGAACGACTTGCCCAAAAAGTTACTTCTCCCACGGAGTTCACACTTTACACTTTAGCCCGGGCGCGATTTTACCGAAATTACTATCGCTGTCGTCAAACTGGGACGCGGCGAATATTTCCGTCGAGGCGTCGTGTCCTTTTTCCCACTTCCCGGCGAACCGATACAGGTACTTGGTCCAAGAGCTTACAGTTACGACGTTTGTACAATTTTGGAAATACTCTGTGTTATATATTTGATATATTTTTTAGGACGAGGTACGTGGTGGATGTTTGTCTGGATTAAATAAACACGACTGGCAGTGTATTTTGAGCCATCTGGCGCCAAACAAATATTTAACGCGTGTTACTGTTTCCGTGTTTACTGCGTTTGCTTCGTTGCCTCTTTTGTACGAATTAACGCCACGAATTAGTGCCTTTGTGAAATCAGTCGTTCAGCCCAATTTTTCGGCCGTGTTAATTTCCCTACAAAGTCTGCGATTCTCGTATTTGATCGAATCGTCGGTGAACCAGAACGATCGCACGTAACGACGTTTTAATATAGCCAGACACGAATGTATTTTCGAGATTACCAATTAATAGAACCGTTAAAAGCAGCGAAATGTTATATTTGCTAGATTGAAATAGCATAATTATGGAAAAATTTGAAAAATTCCAAATGCGAGAGAAGAGTATTCGAATATCGGAAATTCCCGTAATGTAGTTTGATAATATATTAGTTAAAGGATATTTCTATTGCAACGAACATGGAAATACTAACTGCATAATTAGAGGAGGACAGAGTTGCTGCCTCTCTGAAAGACAGAAGCAGATTAAAAACGAAACTAGCGGTAAATTGCACTTGTTTAATCTTTGAATGATTTAACGTGCACTCTGCAACTAATGAAACTCGATTGCTACGGAAGAAACTGAAAATTTTACACGATTAATTACTATACCTCCTACTTGTATTTTTATTTTCTGACGAATTCGTCTGGCAAAAATTATCGACGCGAAATCTGTTATCAACGTGACAGGATTAATAGACTTACAAGAGGGAAGTGTGTTAGTATTACAAGGACATTGTTAACTGGATAGATGGAGGCACGGCTATACATGTTCACCCACTTTCCTCTAATGCTCTAATAGCTTCTTTCAATATCTGCTTCCTCCAAGTTTCACGATCTAACCGCACAGTTTCTCGATCGCAAGTTGATGAAGACTTCGACCGTTAAACTGGAACGTCGATATCGCCCTTTACGAACTTTGACAAATATCCGGGAAGCTCGATTAAGTTCGAGACAATAAATCGGGAAATCGAAAGTACCGTGTTTGAAAAATTTGCCCTATAAATCGACCATAAATTTCGAGCGATTACGCAAAATTATACGGGACGATTCTCGATAATTCATTGCCAATTCATCGAGTGTCTAATGAAGTTAATAGTTTCTGAATAACAGGCGAATTAAAGGAAACGCGTTTTATTTTACGACCGTAGAATATCAAACACTTTGAATGTACAAGCAAATACGATACTATGTATAAAATACATTTTTATTACTCCCTGACAGCTCGACGATTATTCGCTGCGATCATCGTCTATTCATCACCATCTATCTGGTTTGAAGACACCGGTGTCTGTAATACCTCGTCCGGAAGTAAATTCCATCTACAAAGTCCTCTTGCACGACTGAACTAATGTTATTAGCGGAATTCTGCAATTCACGAGTTGCCAGTTATTTTTACGATACTAATAAAGACTCTTCTATTACAGCAACAGATTTGATAATGAAAGAAATTAAATTTTACAAACAAAGTTTACAAACTGTCAGTCATTTGATTATTCCATTTACAATCGCTACTATCAGTCAACAAATTACGATGCAAGAGAGCCCACATAACGATAGTTATCCTATTTGTCGTAACGCTCTAAATATCAAACCAGGAAACCTATAACCTATAACTTGTAATTTATCGATTCGTTGATCATTAGTTGATAAATTATTGTGCAAGAGATACTATATATATAATCATAAATATAATTATTTGCGCATCGATATACGCAATCCGGTGACGGTAAGTATTTCCGACAAGACAGCACGCGCTCGCTGCCTGAGAAGCAAAGGGTTCGGTTCGAATCGGAATCCCTTGTACCGCAGTTACTTCGTCTCCGCGTGTTTGCGTTTACGCATCGCACCGTTAACACCAACCGACGAAATACCAAGTGGGGACGTGCAATCGCGATCGTTATACGCGTACGACCCTGTTCGAGGCCAACCGGTGGTTCGTTCCCTTTCCCCGGTTACGCACCCTCTCGAACCATCCTTCTCGCACGGTAACCCTCTTCTCAGCTACTGTTTGGGCCCGTGAGCCATCTAGACTCCGGGAGATGTGCCATTTGAATACGAAATTCGAATACGCTGACGAACCATGCATACATCAGTCTACGTCTGTTTGAACTGGTCCCTGTATGGTAATGCCATAGCGGCGGAGGCGCGGCGCGCGGTTTGCGACGTGGCCGCACCAGCCGATCGCTCGAAACGCGTCACACGGCGCAACGGGGAGAATCGCGTACAAGCCAGATACCAAGTGGTTTCGATACGTTCCCGGGATCCTTCCTTCTGTCTTCCGTCGATGTTTACTTTCTTCCTTTGTCGATGGATTTGCCCCTGTGGTTGCGACGCGCATCTAGAAGGGGCCGCAACAGACAGGAAGGTTAATTTGCCAACGAATATTTGTTCGCCGAACGATACACTACAGCTTGTAATTATTTGGAAGACATCGATAATCAACGATCATTTCTTGCATAATGTAAATTTAAGACAGATGCAATGATAAAACGAGGAGAAGCTATATCGATAGTTAATGGAATTTCTTGAACGATTTAGACTCGAGACACATAATAGAACGAAAGGATGGGAATAAGGAAGGAAATGACAGGAGAATAATTATGCGTCACACTGTATAATATTTCGATAGTAAGAAATGACGTTTGTAAACGGGTTATATCTACGGAAAGTATTTCCGAGAAAATAAAGAAGAAATATAAAATTTCTGAAAACGCGAATGCAAACGTTTTCCCCTGTAAAAGCATACATACATTCTGTAACGTGGATCTGTCGATGTAACTAGGTCAGATGGAACGTAGCTGTAAATTTCTTGAACGCATGTTTGCGAGAAATTTTCGAGGCGTGTAGCATTTTCGTTTTTAAACGTTGGATTATAATACGGTTCGGCACGCGTTTTGTACGAAACGAAAGAGGGTTGAAAGTTTCCAAAAATATTTTTCAATAGTTGAACAATTACGAGTGCTTTTCGACGACATTTCACCGCTGCTTTACGTATAACCTATATCACCGTTTGCCTTATTCGATGCATTAACCGTCGACGAGGTTGAAAGATTCCACCGTTGGAAGAAGAATCGAATCCGTTGAATCGGTATTCGGTTAAACTTCGCGATACGGTAAAGCATGGAAGGAAAATGGAGTCGAAATGTAAGAACGCGATCCTAACACGTATTCGTCGGGCTCACCCTTACGAATTTCGCAAGCCTCACGCCACGAAAAGTCGATCTAGCGGCGTGGCTCGGCTCGAGTAAAAAGCTAACTCGAATGTGAAATTTCAAGCGTAGCTTTCAGGCCGGCGAGCGGCAGGATTTAGCGATCGGCCGCCTCGGGTCGGGTCGCGTACGCTTGATCCTGAATCGTAGAGAGGTTACGGGATAGAACGGTGAAACGGTGAAAGAGGGAATCGGTGTGGGGAGATCGGGGAAAAGGGAAAAGGGAATAGAAGGACGGGCTGAAGTGGAAGAACGGGGGAAGAAGGAGCCGCAACGTTCGAGGGTTGCGGAAAATGAGAGAGGTGACGCGAACGCGGGGCAAACTTTAAATGACTTTCACTGTTTTCAAAAGTTGAGTTACCAAAGGGAGGTCTCCGCAGCCCCGGCTCTCTGTCTTCCTTACTTCCATCAACGATTTCATCTTCCCTTCTCTACCGTCGTCCTCCGCCTGCCCACTAACCGAACGAGTCCCACTCGTCCTTTCCCTTCGTCGAATCACCTCCGACACCTTCCTCCTCTACGCGTTCACCCTCGTGCAACACAGCTTGGATGTGCTGTTTACAAACCTTACCCGACTCGTAATGGAACTTTTTCCAAGTTATTTCCGGGGAAAATCAGGTACCATCTTCTGTCCCCGGCGTCCACCTAATTCAGCCTGGCTCGCTATCAAAGAAAATGTTCCGACCTTTGACCGAGCTTTCGTACGATATCAAGGTTCGTGGATGGAACAATATTCCACCCGTGTGTTTAACTCGCTTTCGTTTATCGTCAACGATAACAGAACGAACGACCACGCCTAACGATGGATGCGATTATCGTAGTGTTTTCAAAAGGACGAGAGTGAAAAGGTAAGTATCGAGTTTGTCCGACTCTAAATATGTATTTCTGATTACAAGCCACGACACGGTACTTAGCCGCGAGTCGCGCATAACTCCACAGTCATTCAACAAACGGCAACAACCAATTCCAGCGAATATACCGTGTCATCCACATAAATTACCGGGCACCCGTTTCAAGCCCCGTTTCAAAACCGACTCGCGTAATCGACGATCACGGTGGACGGAGCAACGGCAGCATGACTACGTCCAAAATTCTGGCGAGAAATTCAATGTTATCAGGACCAATTGCCGTCACCGCGACAAATTTCACGTAATTGGAAGGACGAGACCGATCTTGACCATGACGATTCAACGAGGAGCGGGTTAATGCTCGCACTCTGCATGGCTAATAAGTTAATGTCGTCCGAAAGGTCTTCTTAACGAACGTTACAGGGCGGCACGAGGAGCGAAAGGGGTACCGCAGGGATATGGCAGGTTTAGAGGTAGAATATAGTAAACGATAACGACGACGAGGACGATGACGCTACGTCTAGTGTGCGGATAATGCGCGCGAGGGAACCTGGGAGCCTCGAAAACCCCAGGAAACTTTCCCTCGATCCTCATTAAAGGCTGACACGGCGACCGCGTCGCGTCTCATAAAACGTCAGAGTCTTCCCTGGTGCCGGATGTGCCGGAACATATCGGATATCACCGGCCGTAGGAAGCAAGAGAAAAAGTAATCTGCGTTCCGGCAAGCCTTTGCAGGTCTGTGCACTTTTCAGTGAAATCGAACACTGGTCGATCCGTTGGTCGGCCGTGGCTAACAGATAGACGAGCTTTCGATAAAAATATTATACGAGCACCGATGATATTTCTACCGGTTGCACGACCTATGTTTTTCGTGCTTCTTGTTATTTTCGAACATATATACCGATCCACGACGCAGGTAGCTGCTTATTACGCGATATCGAATTTCCAATGGATCCGAATGCTCGCCCGAGAATCGAATTACAACGTGCTAATACGATCGTATAAAAATTTCTTTATAGGGAACTAACTCTTGTAAAATCGTTTCCATAACGCGGCCGATTCACTGGTTGCTTTTGGGCCGTCCCACCAGACGAGAACTTTTTTCACAATGGAAAAAGATCCGGAGGGTGAAAGAGGAAGTGGGAAGAACCGAACTGAGGGGCGACAACCCCTCGTGAAATTAGTGTATTCTTCGCCAGTAGCCGGTCGTCGATGTTCGCTTATGGCGACGGAAGCAATCGCTATTCCATGAATAGCAAAAATTTACTACTTGCCGAGGGAACGCCCACCCAAGCACCAGTCGTTCTTCTCCTTTTCTCCTCCTCTCTGTTTCGTTCGGAGGGATGAAAAAGCGTATCCTGACTCTCATTCCAGACAGCGGTGACGCACACCGCCAGAAGGGAGTCGATAATAAATGTCTCCAACAGGCGTTTCAGCTTTCCGAGGAATTAAAGTGCGTGGTACACGCGTGTGCGCCAGCTAAGACACGCAGCAAGAAATCGAACGACCGTTTTCTATCGGTTCGCGAAACAATTGCAACGGACATACAGATGGAGCGGCTCGCGTGCCCGTGCACCGTCCAATAATTCATGGGCCGAGTTTTTGCAATGCGGTTATTTCCCGTTCGATTTACGATCGCAGTGAAACGTAAGTTACGCTCCCCCGCCGATTAAGCGCGATCCTGTCAATTCCGTAATGCGCCATAAAATTGAATCATCGAGACTCGTCTCGATGCCAAACGGCAAACGAAAGTGGTATCTTTCCTGCGACTCGCGTCATGTAAATGGATCGTGGAAGAAAGTGTTTTGTCTGCAGACACGAAGAAGCCAAAGTAACGAAATCGCGAGAGAACTAAAGGCGACTAAAGAACGGAGAAAGGGACTGTTCTTCTCTCAATTGGGAAAACAATCGATCGCTAATAGCTGCCAGACTCGGCAAGATACGAGTAAGCGAAGGTACGGTCGAGCGAGGAAAGAAGCTCGAGCCAGAGGAAAAAGGAGCTCGTAAGACCGTCGACGAAAACGAGGGCTTCTTAATCCCTCCTAAATAAGTGCGAGCATTCTCGTAGGTGGCGAACGTTTGTCACTGGGTCGACCCGACGAATTACGCGAACTGTTTCACCCTCTCTTCACCCTTTTCCCACCCTCGCCAAGCTCCTTTCCTCTTCACCCGTTTCATCCTTCTCTACGCCCTTCGAAGCTACTTCTTACCCGTTTATCCTTCGTTCCTTTCGTCTCAGTTGCGTCGACCAATTGAATTAAAACAGATCGCATCGATCTTGAGCGAACTTCTCGACGTGTAAGCTCGTATATATCCTACGAGCGTTGAGAGTTCTATTAATTCCGGCTGTTCGTTAGTAATGGAAATTATTCTGGATCCACGACGCCGTAGTTACGGTGCTCGATGCGCAAACACCTCGGAGCTTTATCGCTACTTTAATCAACGACTACTTCGATTAATTATGCCGTACATAATTCATACGGAGCAGTCAGGTTCGGGGCATAGCTGGCCAGACGAGGTCTGGCTTGACCGTCTCGTTCGATTCGTACCGGCGTGGATTGGCCGTTGGGCACGTTTAATGCCGACAATAATAGTCGTATCGGTTAATCGCGTGTACACAAACGACGGGAGCGATTCAACGGGACGAAAGTAAAGTTATAGCGGTATCCAACCAGCGGTCGCATGACCTTCGATGGAATCCCGCGGACAGGTTCGCGAGCGCCCCGTACTCTGATTACCTTCAGCCGCGCACGAATCGATACTTCACCGTTATAATTGTCGAGTGTTAGCGCGAATCAAATATCGAGAGCACGCTCTGTTGGCACGCTCCTAGCGATCGTGATCCTCTGAACGGTAACTATAAATCGCGATGGAAACCAGGATTAAAGACCGCCTTGCTGTGCTTCCTGTAATTTTCTAGCTATCGAAGAGAAAAAACAATTAAAAACACGATAAACAAGAGAAGCAGGTCAACGACCTAGAAAACTGTAATTAACAACGCTTTCTGTAATTTCTGTAATTACAGGGAGAGAGTATTCGCACGTTTTTCAACGTTCCGAGCCTATCCTATCGATCACAGATATCAAAACAACCTGTCCTCTAATTAAAAATGTCGAATCAACGCGCGCCATTCGATCGCTTGCGCGGTGTAACAAACTTTCGAGACGCGTTCGTCCATCAAACGGTCCCCACGAATTTCCGAAACAATTACAATCCATGTTCGTGCATCGTTCTTTCTCCTCGCACACGTGAAATCGTATCGTATAACGCGTGCCAGTGCGCGCGCGCCGGCTAAGTGCAACGCTGACAACGCTTACAAGCGTAACGAAGCTTTTTGCGGGTTGTCTCCGCGCACGCAACGGCAACACGCGATTCTACCGCGAAATCCACGAATGTTCCGTGTGATTTTGCAATTGCGAACCGGCAAAAACGCGCGGCCACTGCCTTCTCCGACGCCTACGCGCAAATTGCAAGAAGTTCCACTCGGCCTGGATGCGGAGATGAACACCTTCGAGCGCGATTAACAGTCGTCGGAACGTAGAACAGACGTTGATCGAACCCTGTCTTACGATTGTTCTTTAATGTCGTGAAAGCGATACGACGCCTTCTAACGATACTCGCGTAGTTACGCAACACGAATGGTAAAGCATGCGAGAAGCAAGGAATGTCAGTGGTGTCCAACTATTTTTCCTTAGTACTACGTTCCTTAGTGTATTCGTATTACAATTCGATATTAAGATGTAGCGAACGGTGAACAAATATTTGCAACGCGATTTATGTATACGAATAATTCTTGGAAACTTAGGGCTGTAAAGCGAAGGTTGGGCAAACACAAAGCCCACGCAACGTAACGTGTTGAGGAATATTTTCTAGACAGGGTATATGGCGACAACGCGGTCGAACCGTACATACGATTGAGCATCGATTTTCGCGTGACGCGCGAAGCATCTTTGCGAGAGGCTGTATCGATTTCTTGGAACGAAACGCGCGTGGTACGCGTGACAATCGTCAAACGGCGTGCGACCATCGTATCGACGGGTTATTTGCATACAGAACGAAATCGTCGTTTATCAAAATCCTTCGTTTACATTTTATGTAGCGGACGAGAGGAAAAACGCGGGTTCCAAAGCACTCGCCGCAGACCGGCGACACGCGCGTGTATGGAAATTTAATTATCTATCTGGTTTAACGCGATAATTCAGTTGATCGAGATTAATAGAATACAACGAAATATAAGCGGGTCGCGTTTTAATACTGACACGAGCTAAACCCCTTTAAAACCGGTACGGCGTTCGATTATTTAATTAAAATACCCTGGGCGGCGGGCGGCATTCACGGCTTTTCACGGTTCAACGGCGTTTAGCGGAAGAATGTAAAACACAACGACTCGATCTGCTTGTCGATTCGGGTGGGACCGGAAATTTCACGAATAAACGACACGATAACGTGATACAAGCCGGTTACACGTTGTGCAGTGAACAGAAATTTCGTACGATCGCAATTCGCTTCGACAAAAAGAGAGCTACCCTCGAAAATCGACAGTCCGATCCTTCTCGAGATACGCGAGGAAGGCGAACAGACAGGGAGACGCGTCTCTTGCTCAAAAGTGGCACGCCTTATGTCATAACAACGCGGCACCGACCGGTTGATCCACTTGGTGATAAATGCGAGTGTCATACGCGCGCTGCAATAAATCAACCGGCGTTGTCCCTTTCGATGGAGGAGATTTTTGCCTGGTCCTGGGTGACAACGCTTAACCGGATAAAATAATAAATCGACCAGTGGAACGAATCGACTGCTACGAACGTTATTATTTCGCGTCGTTTATCGCGAGCCGCGAATACACCATGCAATGAAATTCATTCAAATTTCCTTAAGCTTTCTTTTTTCCATTTTCAAACCTCATTCGCGTTGGTAATACGACAAGAAGATGCAGTCGCAACGATCATAAGGAACACAGGTTTTCACAAAATTCGCGTCATTTCGATCAGATACCGTTACCTCGATGTCTTATATTCGCTTGTGGTTAGCCGGAGTATTTTTTTTTTAAAGGGCCATTTGAAAAATGATGTCATTCGAACTATCGGCGAGAATATTCAAAGTACGATCATCCTTATTCCGCTATTAACTCTCTAAATTTCCATTTTAATTGCAGAGGAACGCAATGAAATATGCCGGTGGAATTCGAAGAAAGCAATCGACGGCTGCGCTAATAAATGGAATTCAGGAGGAGACGAACGTTTGACCTTCCGGGAAATCGACACCAGCCGCTATATCCCTGGCCGCAGTCAGCCTCCGGCTAACAAGGACTTCCCGGCAGAATTTCTCCTTGCAGAATCCTTCGCCGCCGCATCGTCAGATCGTGCACAGTGACAAGGGGAATCTCATTAGCTCGAGGGACAATCCGTGATCTTTGTCCAAACACAGGAGCGGCCGCGTCTCGCAGGAAACGTCCTCTTGTCGTTCGTTTTCTATCTCCAGACCCCGAAGGATGATCCGAGCGGATGAATCCGATTGACGGTTCCGGTCTTCGACCCGATCTCGCCCAGAGGCGAACAGTCTCGTTTCGTTTCGGGCCTTCGTCGTTAAGGGCTGTCAAACGCCACGGGAACGACGTCGATCGCGTTTTAAAGCCACGGCAAAAGCTCGCTGACAAATAGAAACGTAAACGTTGCGAACGCCAAAGGTCCTCCCTATTATAGAAGGATAGTTTTAAGCGATTTAGATAAGCTTCTACCGTGAAAATTTTACATTTTTCATTTCGTTTGAATTTTACTTTCCACGACGAGAAAGTTTTCGATAGATTTTTTCGACAAGTAAACGACGCAGAAAGTACTCGATCACGAGTAAGCAACAAAAGTGGCGATTAATCGAATGGAAACGCGCCGATAGAGGGATTCGTAGAAAAAAAAACGCACAGGCAGGGACAGCTTTAATCGACGATCGTTTCCTTAAAACGCTGAATCGTACGAATCGCCGTGTGTATACTGTACACAGTGGTAGCTTCGTAATTGGAGACCCACGGTTTCAGAGAATCGACAACTTAAGGGGTCAAACCCTCGGCAACTTGAGAGGTAATTTTCAGAAGGTTTCCCTATCTTGTTGCGCGGGACAATATCTAACTTTCTAGCTAATCGAAGCCAGGTTTCTAATCTGCATCGACGAGAAATCTATCGTTGTATTTTTCTCGCTGAGATATTCGAAAATCTCTGTTCTTATTGTTATAATTACGTTAGTCGGAGTAACATCGGATTAGAAAAACGCACAAGTTTCGTGCAGTTCACGATACATAAGCATTGAACGGTATCGAGGTAAGAGGATTCGCGAAAGAAGGCGTCGCGTTACAGTTTCCAAGTTCCGCGGAGGATCGCTTCAAATTCGAACTCCCGGGCTTTAATCTTCTTTCAGTTCACGGAAGACCGGAGCGACAGGTCACCGCAATTTCCAAAGAACATTGACCCACCGGAAATCAGATTACCTTCCATTCATACGAAAACTTGGTAACTTGGCCTGATTATACCCGGCGACAAAAGCCACTGGCTTACTTATCGAACTGGCGAAGTTCCATTATCTCGTTCTCGTTAAGCGATTAAAAGAAAAGTGAACAAAAAATGGAGAACGACGGAAGAAAAGGAAATACGAGATGAAAATACAGGAAATCACGCGACACCTCGATCATTCGTACAGGAGAACCATTCGATTTTCTTCGTTCAATCTTCGAGATTTCGTCTGCGAACGATAATAGACAAATAGACGGTTCGGTTGATCGAGAAGCCCGAACAGCAACTTAAATGAGAAGAGTTAGCCATCGTGACAGCTTATAGTCGGTGACCGTAATTAACCTCTTGTCCCTGGTACTTATTCTCTCTTCGCTCTTGTCTCCTCGAGATCTCGTTCCATCTCCACTTCCGCCAATCCGCCGCCTTAATCGAAAACCATTCTCGCGGCTGATGAAAAGTCGAAGAAAGAACCCAGAGTCCGTTCTCGTTTCCTCGATCTCCGTCCTTCGTGCGAATAGGGTTTCGGTTAAGTTCTTCGTTTCTTATATAGGGTATATAATATAGGAGGAGATAGAGGAGTGGCTTTCCAGCGGTGGAAAATCGTGCAGGAAGCCAGCTTTCTGTCTAGTCCGAAGTGCCGCTTCGTTTGCTCGCGTCGTTGAAAACCATCCTCGAGCGTGCACGTCCGAAACGGATAATAGCACTCGGTTGTGCGATAGATTCGACGTTTTATTACGTAGCGCAAAATGACGAAATTTAACGAATCGCGCGAATATTTCTACATTCTCTTCTTCCCAGTTCCTTTGCCCCTCCGCTTAACTTCCTCCTCTGCAGCTAGCGAAAAAAGAGAAGAATAAAAGAAAAGAAATAAATAACCCGGTTGGTTATCGAAAGTATTCCCGAAGTAGCCCGTCGCTCTCTATCGAGTCGGATCGCTTTACACGCGAAAGAGCAAGCGCCTAGTGCACTTTCGTTCATTACTTTTTCATTTACCGCACTCTCGCGACGCGGCCCCGGGAAAAATTGCGATATCGGTTATTCTCATGCCACGCCGCGCGTTTCGATGCTTTAATCTGAAGCATCCTTCTCTCGACATCGGACTGTACACTTCGCTGCAACGTAGAATACAAAAGCGGCATATATGCTCCGTCCATCACCAGGTCCCTTTACAATTCTGCCAATTTTTGCCTCGAAATCTCTATGTATACCTTACCCCGGCAAAGCAAGGAACCTCGTTCCATTTACTCGTTGCTAAACAAGCTGAAACTACAACAACGTAATTCGGTGAAAATCGACTTTTGCCCGAAAGGAACTACTAGAGGGTTTCGAGCACAAAGCAAAGAACTTTAAATGGTTGCATTCAGGTACACACGAAACGCTTCTATCGTTTCGCCGGTAGTTCGTTAAAAGCCCCCTACTAACCTTTGATCTCGGGGTGAGCGTCACCCTGGGACGGGGCTGAAACGAGGGGGTGCGGCCAGACAGAAACGGAAGTAGTCCGCGGGAGGCTTAATTACGATGTAACCAATGTCGTTGCTCTTGTTTCTCGTGGTATCGTCGGTCCGAGATCAGCGACGTACGTCGGACAAACTTTAGCATGTCGTTATTAATGTTAGCAGGCCGTTTTCGCGTATCCGATTCCAGCGCTCGAGAACGGACCGAGACAGCTCATTAATCAGACCGCGAGGAAGGATGGCGACGGATGCTCGACGTAGATACTATGTTGATGCGGGAGTCGTCGAGCTCCAAATAAATAACGCGCGAGTGACTGACTGGATGGCTGGTTTGTTGGCCGGTTGGTTTACCTCGGCTGCTTTTCGTTTCGCGAGATACTCTCTTCTCTTCTTGAAAGGATCAGACGCGCGACTCGTTGCCTATTTCTTCGAAATTACGCTTCCGTTCGACACTGGCCGAGAACAAATTCGCGATGCTTGCCGGATGTCATACAGTCGCGAGTGCAATGTCTTGTAATAAATAAATGGCTTTCGTTTCGAATCTCCACGGTTTATTGCTTCCTCGAGAGTCATCGTGAATGTTTACGGCGATTTAACTTCGCAAGGATTCCGCAGAACGAACGAGAAGAGGCTTGTTTATCGTTTCAATGCCGGCTGATTTCAATCTTCCTCGGACAGCCTGCTAGTGACAGCATCGATTCTTCGAAGCAACTTTCCGATCGAACAACGGTTAAACATACGATTATTCGCGTTAAGCGACACGCGTTTCGTAGGAAATATTCTTTTAAAGAAGCTAATCGACGGAAGCATCCTACGTGCAAAGTCAGCCACGAATTCAACGGTATCCGCGATTTCATCCACCCACGCGCCGCTAAGACGTAGGCTTAGCCTTGCGGTAATTAAATTAACCAACTATCTAGGGTTTGGACGTATCGTCTCGGACAAATAGAAAGAGGGTAAAAGGAAAGACACCGTCGGACAGTTGTGCCGTCGCCTTGGATCACCAATTAGCAGAGCCCTTCTTTCGCTGCTCGTTTTTCCCCGCTCGAATCTAGATAGAACCGTTCACAACGACGATCATAACGAATCGTTCGTCGATGTCCGCCGCGAGCTGTATCGGCCAGGAGAGTAAGCTGCGAGAGAAAACAGAGAGAGCAAACCAGTTTGGGACCGGTCCACGGAGAAAAGGAGAAAAGTTCTCCGCTCTCTCGTAGTCGTCTCTGTGGAGATGGAACGGTTGCGCGTATCCACCGATCGGATTCAAAATTGATATTCCTTTCGTGGCTGAGCCACTTGACTCTCTCTCTCTCTCTTTCTCTCTTTCCTCTTGCAGCGTACGATCTCTCGAAAAAATCGCGGAAAGGACCGCGCGAGGAGGACGCATTAATATGAGACGAAGGGCCGCGCGTCGCTCGCGTGCATTCCGTATCGGGGATTCGAGCGACGCTTCTTTCTTAAGGGCAACGACAGCTGCTACGAACTCCGCTAAGACGCGCCTCGTTACCACGAGCGATAACACAATAGCCACGGCGCGGCGCTCTTCCTACGCGGTTATCAACCGGCGATCGCCCGGCCGATCCTCGTGCTCGCCGCTCTACACGCGTTCGCTACGTACACGCTCGGCTCCGCTCCGGCCTGCGCGGGAAATTATGGACTGTCACGATGCAAGCGATAACGGGCTCAAGGAGCTGACCGTCTCTCGCGATATTTCGACGAATCGGCTCCTCTCCGACGACTTTTGCGATTCTATTTCTTAGATATATATTTTTAGAGTGGAGAATAGAAGGATTTTCTTAGTATTTGTTGCCTTTGGGAAATTTTTTCTGGGATCGATTCGATGATTTCAACGATTTAACGATGCGTCGAAAGGTCTTTTGTAATAAACAAGGAACAGGTGTTGTATCTAGTTTTCGAAGATTGTAAAGTTTGAGCAAGGATATTCGGAGGAATATGTTTTTGTCGAATGTTTCGACGAGAGTAGAATGCACGAAATGAGGTATCGTTTCGACGACGATCAAATACCGATGGATAAACAATTTCCGTGTTCCTATCTCCGGCGTATGAAAACTTTACGGTTTCCGTTTCCTCCCGTGAGAGCGGCCGCTTCTTCGCATATAACGACGTCAGTTCGGTGCATGCCCGATTTCTCCTTTTATCGTGGCCGTCTGTTGGCCGTCTCTTGGCCGACGCGACGACGAGACGCGGACGACGTCCGGACGACGATCACGCACGCATAAAATAAATGGCTCGTAATGGAATTTCGATTCGGACGAAATAAAGGAAGAAGAAACGAAGAAGGAGAAAGAGAGAAAGAAGAGGAAACGAACGATAGAGGAAGGATGAAAGAAAGACGAAGAAACGAACGATAGAGAACAGATGGAAGAAGGACGAAGAAACGAACGAGAGGTTAAAAAAAAAGAGGATAGAAAGAAAAAAGGAAGCAGAACGCCGCGCGCCCCGATAGCGGTTAATTATATTGGGGGGACTACGAGTGTATTTTATCTGCGCGGGCGACTGAGCCGAGTAAAAGCCCGAGTGAGCCTTGGCCAGATAACGGCTGAAAGCTTGCTCCATTAAAGGTATCTAGATACCTCGGACATTCTTCTCGGGAATATCTGAATAATTATCCGGCGTATTCCCTTCTTTTTTTCTTTTTTCTTTTTCTTTTTTTGGCGAGATTACGATTTTGTCGCTTGGCCTTCTCTACTCTTCGTGGACGTCTCGCGTGACGTCCCGGCGCGTCAGGACTTTACGATCGTTTCTGCTACGACGCATTCTTTCGACGTAGCCTGCCAACCGTTCTTCCGCTTCTTCTTGTTGTCGTTGGTTCACAACCCACCCTTTCCCTATGGACCATCGACCATCGGCTCTCTCCTCCGCGTAATCTGCCTTTAATCACGAACGTTTCGGTTTAAACGAGCCGGACGCATTTTCTCTGTCTCGCCCCCTTCGCTCCCCTGCCGCGCAACCTGACCGATGCATCTAATTCCGGTTTTAGTGCGCGCCCATGAATCGACCTCCGCGAGACGCATTCGTCCATTAAGGGGGCCGTAATTCCGTGAATGAAAAAAATAACGCGTACCGCGCGCCTCCCTCCCAATATATCCTTTTCGGGATCGTTGTTTAATAACGCGTCGACCAAATGTCCGGTTCGTGGACGTTCATGGTTAATCAGGTTTAGAGCAGGACACCGTTGATTTTTGTCTCTCTTAGGGTTGTAGAGTTCGAACGTCGTTCGGGAAGTGACAAGTAGCTGTTCTTATTTGTTTATTAACGGCACGTTTGTACGAGCTGCATTCATTTGAACAAATTTTTGGTTAATAGCTGATTAAAGAAACTTACGTCGATCGAATCGAATTTAAACCACAAGTCTTATTATACGAACGAAAAATTATAGGTAGCTTAACTGTTTAATCCCGCCAGGTTCACGTAATCGAAGGTTTACCATACTTCTTACACCTGTTTCAATTTCTACGGAGGTAGTTGAATGATAAAATTCCGACGCAGAATTATTAATTTTTGTTTCTCTCATAAATATAAAGAAAATTAAATTAACTCTGGCGATTATTAATTTGAATTACAAATAAGGTATAAAATAAGACAGAATCGTTACAAATTGCATCGGGGACGAGTCCTTTCCGTGGAATCGGTTGTTTCACGAGGGTCCACGCCGAAGGAAAGAAATTTCGCGGCGCCTTCTCGGAACTCTGTCGCAATAATTTCACCGGTTCGATGTTCCTGTCCGTGTTTCCACGACGTCGTGTGGATTCGCGGCTCGCCTTTTTCCTGCTGCCCTCCACGCGATGATGTACGGGCCGATTTAGCTCGAATATTAATATCGCGCTATGGCACAGTTAAATATCGCGTGGCGCGGGAACGTTGAACCACGAACACGTAACGCCGCGACCTCTTCGGGCCGCCGCCGCGCAAAAATAAATATTCGCCGATCCGTTGCCTCCCTTTAGCTTGTATATCGCGGTTAAAAAAAGCGAATTAACAAAAAGCTTAAATGATGCATGGCCTGACTAACGAACACTTGAGAAAGAATAGTCGGATTCCCCGCTGCAAATAGTTACCTTAAATTGGTTGAGTATTTTTAGATCTTTTGCTTAATGAGAAATTAACGTTGCTTAATTTCGAACGGTTCTTTCGGAATGCTTCATGTACATTTAGTTTAATTTAAAAGAGTTTACTGCTGCTGTTCTCCTTCCTTCTTTTTCGCTATCTCCTCAAATATCTCGTTTGAAACTAAATATTTTAAATTTCTATAAAACAAAATACTCCGTAGGAATACTCTGTCAGAATACTTCTATAAAACAGAATATTTAAAACCTATTTCCATTTCGACTAGTACAGAGTTTAGAACGGAAGAGCTAAAAACATTAACAGAGAATTTTCTCACAAGCTAACGATAAGTATTCGATAGTGACGTTGCTATTCCGAGTAACAAGAAATCTGAGAAAAACGAGACGCGAATTGAAATAGAAGCAAAAAGATAAGAAATATTCGCAATCGAACAATCCTGTCTCGTGGAAGACGAAGGAATAAAGATTGGCCGAAAGAGGCGGTCAGAACAAGCACGTCACGCTTCGTTACATGTTTACAAGTATTCCGCTGAAGAATGAGAATCGTTTAACGATTCGGAGAAGATTACACGCGAGATCTGTCGAAGGCGTGGACGATCACGCTTTGATATTTTTGGTCGACCAAGCGCATTCGAGGCTGACGAGCACTACGAGAATCCGTCTCCACCAGTTAATCCCGCGAGAGTACGGTTAATCCTTCGGGATTATGTAACACCGCAGTGTTTAAGCGGCGAGCCCGAAACTCTGGAACACCTCGCTCTCTCCCCCGTCTGTTCTTAGCTTTAGTAAATTTCCCTGAACAACGGGACTCTGCTCGTACATCTCCGTTTCTACAACGCGAATATATTCCTCGACGTCCGAAAACATTTCGTAGAACGAATAGGCAATCGGAAAGGGGGAAACTCCTTAACACCTGTTCGTACGACGAATGGCCTCGTAAGCGAGCGAACAGGAATTCCAGTACAACGGGAAAGTGCGTTCGCAGTCGAGTGGAAACGAACAGTGAAATTTCCAGAACCGTATTTTGATCGAGCGATGACGATTTAGGTGTCGCGTTGATGACTTAAAGAGGGTAGGATTCTTACGTTGTTTCCCGTGCTTGGCAATTATTTTTTATGATAACTAAGATCACAGAGCGATAAATAAAACTTGGCTCTTTGAGTGTGTTAAATGTCGAAGCGTAATCGCTTGATTAAAACGCCATGCGAAATTCCGGAATTAGAAAATCCTTTGTTTAGCCTGGTAATACGGGTACACGAAATAATTGAATCGGATGTGTACGAGGGTAGAACAAGGCGAAAAGGAAATAAACGCGATCTTAAACGCTGTATAACGAATTTCGTACACGTTTACGATATTTATTACACCAGCTTTTAATGGCTCTCGATCTCGATCTCATTGCCTGGTGATTCGAATGAAAACGAAATGCTCCTTATATCCTGATCTCGCGGAATTAACCACGGAAACGAATATATTCTGCCTCTCTTCCTCCCTCTTTCTCTCCTGCTCTCCCTTCTGTTTCAATTTTTCGATCGAACAAACCCTATGAACGAGTCTTAATTGCACGATCTTGATCAAAGCTATCTGAACAACAAGGGCAACTCGCTTTATCTACCTGGTCGTTTTTTCCGCGAACAGGCTACCGGTCGGATATCGGCTAGAAAATTTCACCGGAAGCGGCGCGTCGATGACAAACGCCCGCGCATCTCGTTAATTAGTATAGGGGTGAGCATTAACGAGCTCCAGGAAGCCGATAACAGGAGCGCGCCGGCCTAACTCGCAATTTCTAGTAGTTCGCCAAACGAGATAAGGAAAACGACGCTGCTCAAAGGCGAACGCGAAGCGTTCTAACGTCCCCGTTTCTTTATTTGTCCTCTTTTCTCCGCGGATGAATACCGAGATTATTCCGTATCGCGCAGATCCACTTAGATTAAGCGCGATAAACAGTCCGACGAATTCTACGTTCTCCCTTTCTTCGTTTCTCTATCGCTCCCATTCCGTTTCTAATTTCACCGCGCAATTCCATCGAATGGAATTCGAGAAACCGAGATCTGCTTCGAAACTTTCGATAGTTTGCGCTTGGTGCGTTCGCGCTGCTGATTTTCCTCGTTATCCTGTTGATTTTAGATAAGCTTCGTTGTACTCTTTCATACACGAGGTATTTCTACTTCTCGTTCATGCGAGAGGATTAGGAAGATTGCGATTTATTACACGTTCGATAACGTTGGTTTAACACGAACGGCTGTAGATCCGAGTGGGCACGTATTTTCAGATTACGTGTATGTTGCTAAATTGAATTTGCTGGCCGCGTACTAGAAATCACGAAATTGTGGGAAAGAATTTCATATTAATTTAAATCAAAGGAGTGCTAAAACATATTTTTTGGTTTTCTCGTTATTACATTAAAGAGCAATAAAGTCTCGTAATATACAGCAAGTTTGATTATTCTACGCAAAGTTCAAGATTGAATTTTAAGATAACAAAGCTTATTTGCTTACGCTACCTTAAGCTGTGTATAAAGTTTTACGATATCGGAACGCATATCGTATGAACATTATATATTAGTATACGGCGTTGCGATGAAAATCAGCTGCGCAGCAGACGTTAAACGTTAAGCCGAGTAAATAGTGTCTTGACGTTGTTCTGGTTAATCATATCGATCCCCTGAGAACGAGCAACGGACGTTGACAAATCCATGTTCACGCTGTCTTCGAAAATTCATCCGGATCCCAGAGCAACCAGCGAAAGACAAGAGCGAGCTCGCTCGGTATGCAGGTCTGTCCCATTTCGTCGCTCGTTAGAAATGACATGGCGGCTGGTGAGGGCTGGCTACCGAGAAGGGTCTTTCGGCCACGACAAGAGAGGCCAAGAGTCCCGGTTTGATGAAATGGTAGCCGAGTAATTGAAATCTCGTGTTCCTCACCAAGTCGATACGACATCCCGGGGCCTCTCTCCCCCTCCCTTTCTCTTTCTTCCCTTCGTCGTATCTGCCATGGTCCCGTTGCTTCTGTTATTCTTTCTACCAAGAGATATCCGGACCCGTTCACATGTCACGTTCGTGGAACGCGAGCAGCCAGGTAGGACCCCGTCCCGACTTACCATCCGGAGACTATAAGCCGATTATATCTTCCCAAATATTGAGACGTGGCTGGAGCGCATCGAAACCAGCTCTGGGAATCGGAACGATCAAACCTCGGTCAAGCAAACGTTTCGATTCCGTGTCCTTGTTGACGGAGATCCATCCACTGCGGATCGTGCGAATCGTCTGTTTACCATGGCGACGATGCCGCTTTCACGGAGTACATATTTCCAATACACGTTGAATTGTTAAGTTTTTTATCGAGAGAATTATCGGAAAGAGAGAGAAAGAGATGATCCATTGGCGAAGAATTATTCTAATCAAGGCGCTGTTTCTTCGTAAATTCATACATTCGGAAAATCTACGCCTGTCGTTCTTTTCTAAAACATTATCAAGCAGGAGGCCGAAATGCATATTTCCATTTATTCGCCGAATTGCATATTCGTTAGAACGACAGTTCTAGCAACACGCAATTAACTTGAAAGTTATAATAGCTGTTGGTGAAAACGCTGCTGTCACGAAATTCCTGGTTTTCTGCTTCCAGTCACGATCGAGAGGGATGCATTATTTACTGAACGCTCTAAAAAGCATAACATCGCTGACCCGTCGATAGTCGGCGACCAAGCAGCACGGCAAAATCGTCGTCCAGGGAATACAGAAAATTGAAACGTTCCGCGAAGGAAAAAGTTGCCGGGCTTGACGGGACCGGCCGATACGATCGGAGCAACGATTTCTCGCACCGGATTCGCGTTTGGATCCCCAAGAAGCCACGACAGAGACAAAGCTCGTGCGCGTCTTAAATTATGATCCATGGCCGGTACACCGGCAAAATTGGAACGCAGGTCACAGTTTCGTGGTGGTTTTTCAATTCTCTGGAAATAACGTCGACTCAGGCGACGGACCTCGTTGCTGATGATCGCTCGCATTTCCACGAGCCGCGATTCCACTTACGAATTTGTAGAATTTTGCACGCAAATGAAACTCGTGGTAGTCGAACGTGTTCACGAATTTCGTTGGTTTTCCGTGAGAACCAAAACGAGATTCGTACTCGGTTAGATACCGTTGAAACGTTCATAAACAAAATATATTTATCATTATAAATTAAATACATGATAAAATATACTCATAAATTAAATATGTTTATTCATAAACGAACCATGATCAAAGAATTAATCTCAAAAAATTGTCACACAGCTTAACACGAAAGAAATTTTTTCTACTTTCCTATACAAACGTTTATTCTGCTTAATATGTTCACTGACAAGTACGAATTCCAGTTGACACGTACTTTCGTCTTACGTGTGTAACACCAAGTTGAACGTGGTGGATGGTGAATTAAAAATCATGAAATTGTAATAAAATAATTAGTAATCATTCATATCGATGTTAATATTATGTATGTTAATATTATACAGCATTATAGATAATGAAAATCAGATCCGCAGGGAACGCGCTAAACCAATAAAATTATTCCTCCCTCTTCCTCCAGAAATCTCTGCTATCGTCGAATTCAACGGAACCCCCGGTATTCCGAGCGACGATTCACCGTTTCGCAATTTACCGCGTTGTTGAGCGAAAAGTTAACCCGACCGGAGGACAAAAACTCCATTTTATCGGAGGAGGATCGAGCAGCTCGGTAACAGGCGCGTCGCCGCGATAAAATCGAGATCGCTGTGGCCGCGAGGTGGAACGTGTGGACCGATTGTGTGTTTCACGGGTTCCCAGTCAGCCGTGGCAGCAGATGTTTCGAGATTCTTAAAGCGTTTCCACCGTGCCGTGGGCCGAGGAGGCAGAAGACAGAGTTCCCTGCTCGTTCCAGCGCGACCGCTCGAGCGGAATCGCCAAGCCCCCGGGACGGTTTGTTCGACGCGCGATTCTTTGCCACGGCCGGGCCGCTTCTTACGCCGCGCTCCCGGTATTTAACCCGCACGATAAATTAAGCCGGACCCTCTTTCCGGCCCGCTCGAGCGAAAGCATTTAAACTCGAAACAAGCTGAGCGTCGCGCGAGACTTCGCGAAACCCTGGAACGCTCGTCCGGAATTAATCCCGTGGTTGTGTTATACATCAGCTCGAAACTCGCACGCTTGCTCCTACCATATAGGAACAGGATTTAGAAAAACGTCCTGCTACCTATCTTTCTTTGAAGTCTTTTGCCTCGCTTTTAGAGTAACTTCGAATCCATTGGAAAGAAGATAGGAAGAGAGATCGAGCGATTTAACGAACCAGTCTATATAGCGATTTGGAAGGAAGTGACACGATGGAAATTCAGATTTTTATAAATAGGACTAAAGGAGAGATATGTGGTCATCGTTTAAATGTTACAACGAGTGCTTTATACTTTGAGGATTTTGGATATTTCTCCGTGTTGTCATGTTAGTGAATGAGCTTTCGCACTTTATAGCTACATCGGTTTCAGGTACGATCGATACAGCTGCGAAACTGAATTAGAAAGTTAAAATCGATGTCGCTGTAAGCAAATATTTCTTCGAACGAAACGCAGAATTGCGGACGAAAATTACACCGACCACAATTCGGTCTGTTAAATATCGGCCGCGATGTTTGTAAAAAAAAAGGCCAGTGAATTCGTTTAATCTTGCGTGGCCGGAACGAGAAGCATCGTGCGTTAATTGCACAACGTATCCGGGATTCCGACAAGGGTATTCGCTTTGTTTTACGCGTATTTAATTATATTGGGCGGTGCATGGTTTCGGGCGAGCGGCGTGCAAAAATGTGACACGCAATGGCACAGATATGTAAAGCGCGCGACAACGATAAAGACGTTTCGACAGCCGCGACGTACGCGGATTTGATTATGCAAACACGACCGGTTGCGTAAGTTCGGGCTACGAAGTTGCGAGACGAGTAATTATTATGTTACATTTTTGCTGGCGGCTCTCCGCGCCGGTGTTCGTTACCCAAAATATTCGCACAGAGTTGCCGGGTGTCTTCTGTAAATACGAGACACGACGAACGTTGTATGTGCGAGATCGAATATGTAAGTACCTACGTTGGGAAACTCAGGCAAATCGATGTTCCTTGACTCGACGAACGATCGTTTAACAGGTCAATACCAGAGTCAAAACCACATCCAATGTCGACTATTCGGGAGCTTTCTGACGAAAGATTTATACGATAAATTTAGGTAAATTGTGTCAAACTGTATTTTGTTTTTTTTTTTTTCAGTAATTCTAACAGTAACTACGTTCCAATAGGTAATTATAACGATTGTCAGAGAATTTTGCGATACAATTACTTTAACTAGAAGATAGAATGAGCGTCATAGGTGTGTAGGATTTTGTTTCAGAAAGCTCAATTTCATCCCCCCAGTTTTGCGATAATCCGCGTCAATAAAATCAATTAGTCAACAAGATTGAAATAATCTGGAAACCGAAGATCGTATGTAAACGTTGAATGTTTAGTATGGAGGCGATGAGATAGGACAATGAGCGAAAATGCGAGTGGCCGCAATCGGAAATGGGCACGAAATCGCGTTTCTTCTCGAGGGGATTATAGGGGAAGACGGTAACGTTTGCGCATTTTACAGGCTCGAGCACGTAGCACGTAACCGTAACGCTTTGGGTAGCGATGCACGTGAAAGGGGACCAGGGATAGGAACTACGTATACGCCCCGTGTAAAATTCAGAACGCGGAAACCTGTACGCCCCTATAAAATTGTAAAATAATTTTCAGCGTAAACCTCCCCGAAACGTAGCGGGCGCTAGCGCTCGCTGCTTTAAATCCGGCCACGCTTCCCGAAATAATTGAAGCCCGCCCGCCACGCCCACACGACGCAATCTCGTTACGATTTTATTGCGGCTTACGCTCCGATTTTATCTGGTTCGAACGATTACGTAGCCGAAGGATCCCTCTGTTTCGAGGTGCAGCCACCTACGCTTCTCTTTTTTTTCGCGCCCCCTTTCTCCCGTTTTTATTTTTTCACGATTCGACCGGTCGCTTTACGACTCGATCCCGTGGACCTCGTGTTTTCGTCGATCCGATACCGTAGCGGAAACGATGCTCCATTTAGTTTTTGCGCGTATTCGAAAACCACGAGAGCAAACGTGAGATACGAAACATGAGCGAAGGGGTGAAAACACAGCGTACCACCGGAACAACGCGAGTCAAAAGTCTCGCGGTTTTTTAATTAAAAAGTAATAAGCTCGCGTCGGTGTGATCGTTCGTCGACACGGTGCTCGTCGAACGTGCGATCGGCTCTGTTTTCTTTTAATTTCACCCAGTTTGGACCCGGAAAGCAATAATAATGTCCCGTTGAACTTTCACCCCCGATAGGGGACGTTTTATGGGCACGGTTATCTGCGGCGGAAGTTACGGAACGAAAGGAGAGTCCGACCAACTTCTCTGGTTCGAGGGAAAGAGATAATGGGCGATCTACGCGGAAGTGGCTAGCTACCTGGTGCCGCGACCACGATAAATTTCGCTAGTATTATTTTAACGTGGTATCGCGTGTGATATCTCGTGTTTCTATCCTGTTTCCATGACCCTTCCCTTCTTGCAGCAGTTCTTCTTTTCCCATCGACGCGAAAGAACTGCGCGAGTTAGCGGTCGAGTTGTCGAACTTGCCGCCAGACATTTTTACCTGGTCTCGTTAATTATGCTCGTTAATTGGAAGGCAGAGTGGGGAACGTGACGTTTCATAAATTTTCACGGTTGGAATCGCCGATCGAAGGCTCAATGACGCGCGTGCGTTTAAACGTTTTCACTTAATTACGCGATTCGTCCCCAGTACCGACCACCAGGCGTTTAACGCCAATTTTATGCACCGATGAAGTGAAACTCGCGCTACGGCAGTTGCTGTTCCTCCAACGTACGGCCTTTTCGCGTACCCGAATCTTTGCAATTTGTGCAGTTCAAACGGGATCTTCGATCCCGATAGCGTCGTTCCATTAGCCGATTTATATGAATGGCTGGTTTGAAAGTATCGTAAAGTATACGAAATAACGATGAAATCTATAACGAGACAAAAATCTTAAACTCGAAACAAGCCAGCCGTCGATCCCCGAAACGAATGGCAGTGAAACAATCGATGACCGTCTCGTTAAACGATTTCACGATTCACGCGGACGGAAATTAATTATTGTTCATAACGAAGCTTCGCGCAAAAACAACGAACTGGTTAAATCGGTCCGTTCGCGTGGCCTGTCATCGGCTCGTAAACGCGGAAATGATTTCGTATCCCGCACGAGGGTGAAGCGCGCGGAATAAATTCGAAAGAGCAAACGCGATAACAAATTTACACGGCGCGACGTTTTTAATTTACCCGATCGCCATTAATTACTTTGTTTACCGTAGCGTGGTGACGTGTCGTTCTCTCCATCTCTCTTCTTCCCTTTCCGTCCTTTCCACTTTGTGCATCTTCTCCAAAATCGCCTGCAATCGCGAAACGTCGTCCCTTGCCTTTTTCTCTCCCATACATTTTATTTTCGCTGGTTGTTTCGACGACGACGGTGGCGGCCAACAACGCGGAAAGTCATTCCGTCGAATGACAGAGATCTCCGGAGACGATTGCACGCGGCGAAACGGCCGACTCGCGATCTCGCGTGGCCCCCGTGCAACGTTTAATGAGGCCAGACCGCCCTGCAGGCGAGTCGCCGAACCTCTTTCCCGCGGAGTCGCCGCAGGCACGACCGCTCATATTCTCGTATGCAAGAATCCGGTCGGTCTCTCGAACTCCGTTGTAAATAGTTATTCGGAATGACAGTTGAATTTGGCCCGTACCGGGCAACTTCGTCGCGGGAGAGCTGCCTCGTTTTCCCTCCTGTTTCTTCCTATCTGCCTTCTTCTTGCGATGGAACACGTAGGATTGACTTGCTGGAAGGATCGGTGACGGGTCGCGAGACGCGTCTGGACGTGGGACACGTCGAGTTGTCGGTCGACGAACAGAAGGAACTCGTCAGCGGGGAACCAACGGCGATACAGGAGGAACCAGGAGTCGCAGCATGGAAACGAGAGAAGAGAAAGGTGGACCAGCCGGTTGGTAGGAGGAATATACAAATGTGGATTTGGCGGATCGTATCTTCGAGTCGGCCGAGTTTTATCTTTTGTCTCTCGGTGGCTTCTTCGTCTCTTACCCCGTTGCAACGGTGCATGCGGCTTTTGCCAGTTTCTCGTCTCTCCGTTCCTACAACCATCCCCTTTTCTCCGCGCCTCTACCGTTTCGATCGAGAAACCACCGGTTTCTTATTATTCCCCCGCCGTGTGCCATTGTGAGCGCCGGACAAAGCGCCACGAAGCCGACCCTTGCCTTACCCGCCCGAGATATTCGGCAATATCCGAATGAACGCTCGAACAGAGAGACAGCCTCGAAAGGGACACGGATGGGAAAGGATGTACTGAAAGTAGAAAAATGAGCCCATGCTACAGGCTCGCAGTGATACCACGATGCCGCGATGCGATTAATAGGTCGATGTTCGTTGCTGCTAATAGACTCTTGATAGACGAATAATTGACTCTCGGTGCTGGGAATTTTAAACGAATTTTACGATGACAAACTTGTTATCTCGAGTCGTAAGTAACTTGGAATATTGCCTTTATCAACAGAATAGAGTATTTATCTTCTACGAAGAACAGCGAGTGTCAACTTGTCAAAATTGAAACAGACTCGCGAACAGAGATCGATTCGTGTGCATCGACCTTTGCACAAACGTTATCGGTAATTCTGAACGACTTTCGGTGTGGAAATCTCGTTTAACGAAAGGTTTTGATGTGAACGGCACCCGTAAGAAACGATGTTCACGCACGAAATGAAACGGGCCAGTCCCGAAAGTGCCAATTTCATCACCAAAATTCGGTGCTGATTTTCTCGGCTAGCTTGCCAGCAAGTATCAAGTTCAAGAATGGGTTGAGCCAACCCGGCGGCACGTATCGTCGTGGCAATCATAATATATGTACGAATGTTCAGCGTACTGGAATCCAACGTTACCGACAAGAGATGCCTACCTTGTAGCCACGATCCAGGCCTCCCGCTATCTTCGGTATTCGTGGTCGAGATCGTTTTTGACTGACGTCACCGGCTCACCGTGAACCTTGAAAAAAAAGCCGGACTATGGTCGAATCCAGGCTGTTTCTCTTCCCAAATTGTTCGGGTCTTTCGATCCTCGTTAATGTATACGAAACTATACAGATCAGTCTTGTATATAGGGAACCTGGTACTAAGTTGTGAATCTGTGAGCATCACGCGAGCTGTTGTCTTACGGGCGGAGGAATCGAGCCCCCCGGCCCTCCGATAAATTTCGTTGCGTAAGCGTTACACGCTAAAACCCACCGTTCTCGTGTTATATCAATGTTTTCTCTTTTACTAATATATCATCGACGGCCACCGATCAAATCGTTTCTTGGCAACATCATTTATCTAACGGCCGTCTAACGATCGCGTACGTACAGGAAGAAACATCGATACTGCTGCGTCGAATGGATCACGGGATAATCCCAATAGTATCCTACTGCGATATCAGACGACTAACTTCATCAATCGTCGATATAACATGAAAACAATATGGTAGAAAAATTAGAAACGTTAGAATAAAATAAAAGATGGAGCAGTAACGCGTGGCTCGATCGTACGAATACAAGCTGCCTTACGAAACGATATCGACCGATGAGAAAATACCTAAAAGGTTGCGGTCTTGCGAAACGATTCAAGAATTTCCTGTTTCCAGTTCGAAACTCACCGAACACACGAGATATTCCGCGTAGTTACGAGTATACCAACGACCACGTAACCTCTGTCCGTAATAACTCCTCGATCCCTTATTCTTTTCATTGGCTCGTTCCTTCTCTATTTGTTCTTTCTCTTTCCATCGACTCGTTGGCCTCCTATACCTCAGCGGAGGTCCGATGGAACTTGCCCCACTGGTCCACTTGCCATTGCTTCGAGGCTGGACTGCTCTGCCCATCTACCGTTTACACGGCCAACACACTGTTCCGTTCCCTTGTTGGCCTTGTTGTCTCGATACTATCGGCGAACACACGTGGACACGTTTTGTCTTCTAATGATCGAAATAGAAATTATGCCGGCCCGCCACCGAGCCGAGGGTCGAGGCATCGTCGCAACCGTTGGCCCGAATGAACATCGTGCCTCTTGTAGAGTCGGTTTTTAAATGCCTCTCGGTATTGGCCTTTGTTCCGATCGGTTCTCTGACAGATTGCTGCCACCGAACGCGCTTCCGGGTCCAAAGATTTCCGATAGACTTGCTCGGCTCTCGTTATATTGCACTTTCCATCGCATGTACGAACTCATCTACGTTCGATACAGCTTTAACACCACTTGTCTCTCTTTTTCCATTCCATCCAGAGATTAGAATAGCGCAAAAGGTAGGCAGGCACGTGCATCATTTGAATAGCCAGATTGATAAGCATAATCCCGGCGATGTGGCGCTTAAACGGTGACAAACGAGAATTCGCGTTATAGTGTTTAACTCGGGAAAGAGCCACATATCAAGCTACTTACCGAAATTTCCTCGCAATGAGACGTTTTAGTGGTTCGTATCACTGTGCGCGAGTTGCGACGCGTAGTTTCGTTGAAACAAAACAAACTGACGAGGGAGAGAGAGAGAGAGAAAGAGAGAGATTGCAGGCACACGCGCGAGTGGTGGAAAGCACGCGGTGTCGCGTCGTCGTTGAGAGAAAGAGGCGTCGGGACGTTTAAGTGGCGAAGCAGCGTAACACACGCGCATGGGACACAACGGCCGTCGACAAAAACAGAAGCGGTTTTAACGGTGCTCATTTGTGAAACAAGTGGCATGGAGGCCATGGAACCGCCGCCGTATGAAAAAGCATAGGGGTGGAAAGGAAAGGATTCGAGCCGTAAACTCGAAACGCACACGCGCACGCACGCGTGTCATTTGCCCGTTCAGAGAGGAAGTGACTCGTCACGCGTGTTCCAGCGCGCGTGCCACGAAAAAGCGAGAGAGCACGGGACAATATAAATATTTCTCCGATCGCTTCCGTTCTCGTTATTTTCATTACACCATTCCATAAATAATCTGGGGACGTAAATCGCGGCCGTAGTTCATCCATTTTGTTCGTCGTCTGGTCTGTCGTCCGCGTCGCGATTTGCCACGTTCGTTTTCACATCGACGCAGATTTCCTCCTTCCTCCTCTTCCTTCCTTTTCTCTGCTTCTTTTTCTTTCTATATTCGCTCGCATCGACCATATTCGTTCTCCGTCGACGACAACGGCCAGTTTAGCTTCGAATTCGACCAGGGGAATGTAAATCGTAGGCTTTGCTTCATTGTCGGAGCAACGAATGCAAACGATCCCACGGAAATCTCGGTCCATGCGAGGCAAGAAGAAGAGGAACGAGGAACAAGGGGTAGAAAAAAGGGCGAAGTGGAAGCAAACTGTCGTAAATCCAGCGCGGACTAGTCGAGCACGCGTGCCAGTCTCGCTCGTCCATATCGGAAGCAATTTACAAACACGTCTCTGCCACGTGGCGGGAAAAAGGTCTGCGCGCGTACCTAGCTTTCTCTCTCTCTCTCTCTCTGTCTTTGCGGATCGTGTCTCTCCGTTGTCGCTATTTTTCGCTGTACCTTCGCGTCGCCATAAATAATGTCTGTAATTCGCCACCCTAGTCGAGCACCGTCGTCCGTATCCTCTGTATTCTACTTTGTCTTTTAATGCCTTCCGTTCTAACCATAGATTATTATTTTGATATATAACGAGAGGAAAAGCAAAGGGAACAGCAGCTTGAGAGGCAAACAGGGTGAAGCGCTGTCCCATCGCATACGAGCATAAGCTTTCGTTTCGCTCGAAAATCGTAGAAGGACTGGTTTCGTGCACGGCATACGTATACGAATAATTACGCGGATATTTGCCCGATAAATACGGCTGGCGTAACGTAACAGTCACGGCGAGCGTTTTATAGCGACCACTTTAAAGAAATTGATCGCACGAAATTACGCGATTCGCTTCGCGAGTCGATCGATTAATTAAATCGCGCTGGAATCTGGGAGTATTGTAGCGATCGCGAGATAAAGTCGTAAGATTAATTTGCCTTCTCGCACGAGATATTTGTTATTAAGCCACTGTACCGTACCTGTCCCTGAAAAACCGATTATTTATCTCGACTACGCGACTCTCTTTATTTCTTTCGTCTTTTTTTTTGTCATAATATCCCTACTATATGAAGTTTCAATGAATTCGGTGTCGAATATAAATGAACTCACATTCACGCGCAATTGTTCGTAACTTTCTCTTTCCCTTCTTCTTTTACTTCCTTCCTCTCTTGTACACATATAAATGCATAGCATAAGTTACGGCTAAAACGTTTGTCATTTATTATTAGGACTTTCACGAAGAATGACTAAACAGCTTTAAACCGCATTAGGGTTCGTTAGATCGTTCAATATGCTGACGTAACGCGATTCGACAATTTGCAACGCGTGTAATGCGTTTAAACGAGCCCGTGTTTATGGTTCGTTCGAGCAATCAAAAGTTCGTTTTAAACAGGTGTTCGGTAAAATCGACAGTTCCGTTGCAGCGGAATTTATATATTTCCGCGAATTGTTCGAAGAACAATTACCGTTTCGTGATAGAGCATTCCCGTTTCCTGGAACTGCTACCATTTCCCGATATTTTAAAACCCTAACAATCGTTATGTACCGGTCAGCGGTTGCTTTGTAGTTTTTTCTGACCATCGCTAAACTGATCACCATTGACAAAAAAAAAAAAAGATCGATCGAAAAATAGGATCAAATTTTTAGCAATAATATTTTCGTTTCTTTGTCTTCGATCTATATTCACGTGCAATATTCGATCCTAACAGATTATTTTACATCTTGTTCGATATCTTTTCCCCTATTTCTCTATTTCTAACGAGAAAGGAAACGCATCAATGATACGCCACTGAAAAGATTACCTCGTTTAGGTACTAATGACTCTTTGAAAACCTAATCGGAGTCAGACAGCAGAAAATGTCAGAACGAGTTAGGGCGTTTAAGACTTAGAAAATTAAAAAGCCAGCCGCGGTGCTACCTTTAAACAACCGGGGAAACGTAAAGAGCGTGCACGAAACGAGTTGCCCTCAGCAACGAGTTATAATTAAAACGCGGAGACATACAATCTCAGGGAGATGTTTAGCGCTTAAAGCGGAGACGTACCCGTACGTACGTACACGGCTAACAAAAAAGAAAAAATTAGTCGCGTAATATATACGACGGACTAAATCTCTGTGAAACCAAACAGCAAAAGTGTCGAGCAAACATGGATTTGAAAAGGCAATATTTTCGATGCTAGAGCCGCACCCCGGCTCTGTGCGTTCCCCTTTGAAAATTGTCCTTTATTCGTTGATCAGCGAGGCGCAGGCAAATCGTTTGCAAGCTCCTCGAATCGTTTTCACGATGGCCGCTCGTGCAAGCACGCGTGTCACACGTGCGCGACGCGGTGTGCGTAAACTGCGCTTCGAGGAGACAACACACTCGCGTTCGCTTCGATGCCTTTCTATCGGAACCGAAGAATAACGCGACGAGTATTCGCGCTATTTAAACTCTCGCGAAATTAGACGAATCTCTGATCGATTATCGAGGAAACAGGCGACGAATTCGATGAGTTTTGTTCGCGTTATCGAACACCGATAGCACGATGAAAGATTCCGATTTATAGATAACGTCCTAAATCTTAACTTTCTAAATATCAATTTTGGAAATTTTGAATCTTAGATATCCAAATTAAATTTCTTTCCTACATGTCAGAGATTCGTGTCTATTATGGTACGATTATTATTACGTATCGTAACCCCAATCTCTACATGGTACGAGATCTTTATTCTATATCTATGAATTAATTCGTATGCTGCTAATTTTAACTTTCCGTGATTGCCATAAGTAATTTCTAATTTCTTACCACTGCTTGGTTAGCTATCTATTAATTCCTCCAACTGCTGTAAACTGGGAACATGCATATTTCCTAATATGTGGCTTAAATTGGCTTTAAATTCGATTGATATTCCTCGTAGTCTTATCCTAAAGTCGATCAACGATCAGACCTCTAACGAGAAACATTAGACGCGGTACCATTTATAGGACCGTTAATAATTTCAGGGAAAAGAGTTTTCGCTAGTGCTGATTTCTAGATTAACGAAGAAACGGAGTAAACGGTATCCGCCCGAAATACAGAAACGGCGGCGGAATCGTTAAAACACCGAACGCTGGTCGAACGTAAAGATCGAACAGGAATGGCCGCGTGAAATTTGAAGCCGGCACACGGTCGAAAGGTATTTAAACCGGAATAAATCGTAAAAGCGAGAACGGGGGAGCACAAGTCGAAGCGGGACTCGTAAACGTCGCCTGAAAATGAGTCGGTTTTATTCCTCGGTAGGTATAACCTTCTTTCGTGAGAACAATACGCATTATCTGATGCTTTGCAGAGAGAAACGTTTCCACGAGGCGATAATGATCTCGCATAAATACAGATCATAATTCCGGCGTGACGTGGGCCCCGCTGAAACAATGTACGTGCGCGGTTCGCGGGGTTGATGATTGGCACGGCCCGTGATTATCTCGATCCTGTCGATTGTCTTTGTGAAATTGTGCCGAACGCCGCGCGCCATGGTCGATCGCGACATACGATTTTGTAACCGATACGCATTTTTCCCTATTTCTTTTGCTTTTGGTCGGACATTATCGGATTCTTTGATAAATTGAAAATGAACTGGCGAACGGAAACCCTGACCATGCAACCGACGTAGGAAGGACGTTGAAACGGTATCGACCGATCAATCTCAGATAACCGCCGCATTTAACGCATCCTGCCACGTTTCCTTCCACTCTTTTTTCCCTTTTCTTTCTTCTTCTCCGCCTCTCGTTTACTCTGTGCTATCTTCCTTGCTCGTCGTTTTCCTTTCTTCGCATTTGGTATGCCATGATCTTAAACATTCGCCGGAGTATGCGCGAAATTGTCGCGGAGCTACGGATCACATGGAACCGCGCGTCGAACGTTCGTTTCGGAATCCAACGATAAAATCAAAGAACGCAGTTGCCGTTACGGGTAGAACATTAGCCGGCGGTGGTGAACGGTCGGTCGCCGAAAAATCCAACGTCTTAGAAATGCGCAACGGTGCTCAACGTGACCGGATAATGCTTCGGAAACGATTGCGTCAGCGGACGAAAGCTTCGATGAAACGCCGCGAATATTTGCCATTCCGTTGCTTTAAAGGAACGACCACCTTGTACGATATTTCAAGCTGTAAACCAACGTATGACGCGAATTATATTCTTGCCAGGCTACTACCAGCCCCTCCTTTTTATCGTTATTATCGGTAATTAAATGGCTATGTAAGATTTTTGCGCAATACCGTCGCCTTCTACCTATTTATAGCGTTTACGGTGAAGACTGTTAACGATCGGGATGACACGATGCCGATATTACCGATACCAATCAAATTCGATAGCATGCGAATTTGACTTGTAAATGAACGTTGTACGAAGAAACGTTGCTTGCACCTATCGATACTTCTATCGAGAAATTTAATTCACTGGTAATCCGGTTGTACCTAGCGCATATCTCGTTTTCTACTTCGTTAGCGTGCTGTTAATAAACTACTGGAAGATACCGCCTCTGTAAACATCTCGCGATATTAGGAAATAAAAGTTTAAGCATATGCTATTAAGAAGGGCCATTCGATCGGTACTTGGGTGTCGTTTCAAACAGTCTTGATATGTAAATATCGAAAACAGGTAGTTTCGTGCGATCTTTTTGTACAGTATTATGCATATTCGTATTAATATCCTCGTTGTTGGAGGTCAGTAAGTTTTAGTGTCTTTCCTATCGACTTTTTTGTATCGTTGATTTATCTCGAAACCAGCAGTCGCTGCTGCTATTGGAATTCTTAATGCTGTCTATAACTTACGCGTCGCTCGATTTCCTTTTATTCTTGCGTTTTATGCATCCGACCGGCATCGCTATATTAAGCTTGTAAATAACGAAAGCGACCCTATAGAGACGTTGCCGGTAACCCTATCGCGAGACTCTTGCCAAAATCCCTTCGCACGATCGTGCCTCACCACGACGACATAAATCGAACTATTTTATCGCGTATCGAAAATTATCACGATCTTTCGCAGGCTTTACCTTGCCACGGAGCCGAAGATCACGTCGAAGATCCTTGCGTGAGAAACGCAAACTGCAATTACGAGCGGGCGTGCGCACACGACATTTTACGTCTCCCATCTCTGTCTCGCATTCCCTTTTCTCTCTTGCTCAGCTGTCCAACCCTTTCTCCCTCCCACCTGTACTTGTTCACGTGTTTCTCTTGTTTTCCTCTCCCTGCATCAGCTCGAAAAAGTTACGACGGCACGTGTATACGCGCGTTCGCGCGTTCATAAAGCCCTTGCTTTTCAACGACGCGGGCGCAGATTTTTTAAGCGATATCACCGACAATTTTGGCCAACCCTGAAATTTGTCCGCATTCTAGCTTTCCAGCTGTTGCGAAATTTGCAGCGATATTTCTGCGCTTAAAACTGCGAGAAAAAATTGCTGTCGCGCTACAAAATTATACGATATTTGGGAAATAATTCTACGATCTTTTCTTCCTTCTTGCGAACGATATTTTCCTAAAACAAGCTAAATCAGACAGTTTACGAGGAACGTTGATATTCAGTTCGTTTGTTAAAAAATCATACGTCGATATGTCACTGAAGCAATTACAAATCTTCTGACTCTGAAATTATACGTCTGGCGTAAAGTTTACTATCTGGTGTATGAAATAATAAACGGTTTGGCATGTGGTTTGTCTTTGATCGGGACAACGTAAATACGTTCTTTGCACAGATAATCGTACGGAGTAAAAGGAAAAGAAAGAAACGCAAAGTGGGTTTGGCGGGTGGTAAGGAATCGACGTTCGACAATTGGGTCGCGTTTCCAACAGACGGCGGATGACTTCTCGACCTCAGGAATTTATTAGAAGGCCGGGAGTTTCTCGCGACGCAATTTTTCCATCGTACCCGGGTAATAAACTTCGCGCAACCTACTAATCGTGTAACCGGTCATATTAATCGAAGTCGACGGATCGATTGCGAAACCGCAATGCGGAAAGTAGTGAAATTGCAGGTGTTTTCAATTGACCCGCCGCGTAATAAATCAGCCATTCTTTTTTGCTCGGAATTCGAGAATGCGACACGCGCGGTTCGAGATGGGCGTGGAACCAATCCGTTTATGTTTCGTTTCGTTTTTGCGACCAAGTATGCGCGAGAGACACGCGGCAATCTCGGAAATATTACGAAACACGTCCGTGAAGCTCGTACGGTCGAAGTGGGAAACGGGGACGTTTCTTTTTTCTCGTATCATCGGATCCACCACTCGAGGCTGCTTTCCGCTCACTCGCGGCGCAATTCGATGCCCGAACAGTCACCGAGTGAGCTTATATTCCCATCGAACGGCCCGTAACCTCGATTTTCGCAAGCTACGCGGAGCCTTTTGAATCGCTTCCAATGGCTGAATGAAAGCCAGCTCTCTTGCAACTTTTCCTAAACGAATAAAGTGTTTAACGAATGTATTTATCATGGCTTTAAAAAGTTGGCCTATTTGGAGCACGTATAAAAGAGTCACGGAAATTAATCGTTTCATTCATCCTTTGGCAATTCCTATCAAATTAGGCCGAATTCCGATGATTGTACGTGTCCCTGATTCTTCTCCGCTCATTTTCACGATTCTAAAAGCGGCCTGTTTGCGTCTTTGGTGGCCGTTCTGTCGCCTTTGAACGGAGAATCGAATAATGGATATTCGGAACGAAACAAATAGGATTAAAGGTTCTTCCGACGAAGACGGACGTATCGGATTCTCCTCTTAAAGATATTCGATAAAACATCGAGGCAAAGACGAAGTTGGTCGTTGGAATAACGATTCGCGTACCCACGTTCCTTCAAATTGCCGAACGAAACGAAGGTCGCCTGTAAACTTTATCGAACACGCGTTGCTCGACGAAACGCGGCAAAGATCGGTACGAATAAACCCTCCGCTCGTAAATTTATGCATAATAAAGCTGCGTGCTTTAAACTGAGAACGCGGGTCCTGAGCGACCCGCGTTAGGCCTCTCCATTCAGACCCAGGCCTCGATTGTTTTGCACGATTTTCCATAAAACCATCGCGCAAAAGCATGCTCGAGATTAAGCGATAAACTATTTTATCCGATATCGCCGAGCCGGTCGAGCGAATACCGCGCGAACAATCGCGACGAAGCAGCGCGTCGGCATCAGCTGACGGACAGTCCTTGTCTCGCAGGGGAACGAGTTCTGCGCCTAGAACCTCTCCTCCCCTTCCCTCCGCCTCGCATCTGCCCTTCACCGCTTCGTTGTTCCTCTTCTTACTCCTACGGTTTCTCGGCATCGGAGCTCGCACGCAATGCGAGCGACCCTTCCTTCTACGTTCCAAGCCCAAGTTCGATCGCTTAGTGTAATCCAGTCGGTAAAGTGTAAGTGGTTCACCTTGATAGGGCCCTCTTTACCTCGGGGCGCTTTCCCCTCCCTGTGCACCGATCCACAGGCCACCCCTACCATTTTTCCATCCGTTTCTCCCTTCCTCCTCGACCCAGACAATCACCTTCCTCTTCTCTCTGTCCCTCTTCGGGGCCCTATCATCCCCTCCCCTCTTCGTCGGGCCCCATCTTCCCCTACGTTCCCTTCCTGGCCCCCTTCCAACTCTTCCCGGTCGTCTCTTCTGGCCGTTTCGCCTTCTCTCACCTGTCTTCCCGAGCCGCCGTGTACATCCTCCTCGCACCCGGAGCCCAATGTGGCCGGCAGGGCCGTGCGTTTCCTCCTCGTGACCCGAGGGCACCACGGGCTGGCCCGCCCATTTGTAGCGCCCATGTCTGCGACCAGCCGCCCGTGGAGCGATACACGAGGAGCGTGCGTTGTTGCGGTGTCCCGATTCGGTGCCACCGCCCTGCATCGGGCCCACGTCCTTTCGCCTATCTCGTCCTTGCTTTAAGATTCCCTGGATGTTCTTTCGGTGGGCGATAGAAACTCTTTTAGCTCATAGTTAGACACAACGTCGAGACGGTACGGATGTTGTCGAGAATTCTCTTTTGGTTCGAGCGTCGTTGGACGGTTCGATCGAAACACCATCGAGCATTGTACTCGTTTACGTTTCGTGGATATTTAAAGAACGATCGTTGGGTGGTGGATACTGTAAGGAGTATGGAACGGTAAAGTTGTTGCAACGATGGTTTTTATGGTCTCAATTTTAAGGGCCTTGTCGTTTCTACGTTGCAACGTGGTACAGTGCACGTCACGGCTCGGATAATCGTAAAGTATCCCGAGATTCCCCGTGATCCAGCGACGTCGCTATATAACAAATAAAGACAAGATAGTACAGCCGGGTGATTCGGTCCTAAGCCACCGATTTGACCCTGTGATCTGTCGGCTGACATTTATTTCCGTCGGTTCAGCCGCCGCGGCCTTCGTTCAATCCGAAAATTCATTCTCGTTCGATCTTCGATCCTCTCCAACTGCTTCTCATTCTTTTTGCCATAAAAATGACTAATTTTATTTCGCTAGCTCTCGGGTACCTTTCTGTTACAGTATATACGCAGGTCGAAAGAAAATCACCGTGTGTTAATGGGATTCCAATCGGAAGCGGATCCGGTTCGCTCATCTAATTAACTGTTATCAATCGCGATTGTCGGGCAAATTATCGCTATCATGTTAATACCATCTACCGTGGCATCCACGGAAACTCAGCGACGAATCGATACCGCGAAACCACCTTTCTACAGTCAATTAGTTTCTGCGATGCGGAGTCAAACCACACGCCGGGATATCCGTTGCAACAGTCGCGCTAATTATACGCCGCGTTTCCAACTTACGATTGAGTTTCGGCCGGTAATCTCAGTTTTGATCTACGTAACGTCCGTACCCGTCTCTCGTACTGACTTAACCAAAGTGACTTAGTCGCTCGTACGACTGTTCGATATTGGTGTCAACAACCACACGACTCGAAGACTTTGGACGATTCTGCTCGTCATCTCTGTTAGTTAGTTCGAAAGAAATTCTTTCCTTTCTTTTTTTCGTATATGTGATTTTGATAGATCGACGATATAACGTGGCAAACGAAGATGTTACGTCATGTCGTCGTAAAAGACACAGAACGCTTATTTTTCTGAGGTATTCTGTTTCCTCGGGCGTCTTCGATTCTTATCGATAGGTAGAAAATATATTTTCGTTCTTAATTCGCGTCTTTCTCTTACATACAGAAATATGAGCGTTCTGGTTTGAATTTATTCTTGTCGAATTAAAAGAAAAAGCTTCAAGTAACGGCGAGCGAATCGAATTCTAACGGCGACAAACTCGTTTCTAGATGAATTTAGATCTTGTAATCGAATCTATTTAAACATCATACTGAAGTATTCACCGCGACTGCTTCTCGATCTAATAAATCGCGAATATGATTTAGCAGCAGCGTATTATACATTTAATAAGCTTCATCTTTGAACGCTCGAGGTTTTCCATAAAGCTCCGGCGAACAAAGACGTAGGGATTAACCGATTTGTATTCCAAATACAATGCTCGAGGCTCGAACGATATCCAATAGGGAGAATGAAAAAAAAAAAAAAAAAACGAATAGCTGAAGCGTAGTGGGGGTATCGATGACACGCATCAGATTCTCCAACGCAGATACGACTGATACACGACGTAATCTCGATCTGAAGATTCGCGTATCCCTTGAATTCATGGCCAGGCATGTTATCGGTTGGAAAGAAACGCGTAGCTCGTACGCACGACCATCTAGCGAACATGTTTATCCGACGAGATAAAGCCGAAATTTCGTCCGAATCAAGCGACTGAATGTCGCCGTTTAATGTCTCCATTGCCATTAGCCAATTGGATTGCTTTCTAATCCGATCGAACTCGAAGCCATCCGAACTATACGTATAGAAATCGTTTTTACGAGAGAAACGAGTATCCCGATTTATTCATCTATGATCTTGGTGCGATCTAAGAAGAGAGAAACGGTGTATCGATCGAGCGTATCAATAACGATCCCATCACTGCCTCGTAGACAGCGGCAGTATCGTCGACTTTGCGGCGAGTTTCGTTCGGTCGAACAGGATGCACAATAATTTCCTCGCGTTACGTGACGCGATCCCGATTCATTGATTCGCGGCGATCATCTGCTCGGAGCGGTGAGCGTGTGCGGTGCACGTACTCTGGTGCACGCAGAAATATGTAATACGAGGGGAGCGATCGCGAGCAGAGACGAGAAGAGACGCAAGAACGCGCGCACGCGTAACTTAGTGTCGAGCGGATCGATCGGATACACGATCGTCGGAGGCGATAACTTATGATTGATAAATCGATTCAATCGCTAACGCGCACCGCGCCAACCAGCGCAGCGGTTGCTAGCTCTCTTCGACATGTTATTAGGAACGTCTTGGTGCGCGTCATACGAGAACGTCAATTATCCGACTACCGAGAGAAGCCAGGCCTGCCGAGATCGATCCCTTTCCTACCGGTACCTGTTAATTTCTTGCAATAACGAAAATTCGTGCGACCGCCCTGGGTAAATACCGGCCTAAGGATATCCGGTTGTCGAGCCGTCGGCCAATGGTTGTTGCGATTGCTGCTTTTGATATTGAGATCGGACCGCGAGAAACTACTACTAACTCGCCCAAGGGAAAGCAACTATTGGGCAATATCTGAAAATGTGTCCATTTCGAATAAAATTGCACAAAGGGAAGAAGCCGATGTTTCATTCTCAAATATTATAGTACCGTTTATCTACAGGCGCCTATGATAATTTCTGTTACCAAATTAAATTAAATTAAAAGTTCGAGGTAATCTAACGTTAAATTGTTATGTTCCTCAATGGCCCAATGATACCAGTGAGAGTTAATTTTTCCGCGGTCCTCGAATTTTTACGTTTCAATCTCATTCTCGTTTACGCGCAAACCGATTTTGAACGTCTTAAGAAAAATTCTGGCATATGTACTGGCTGTAAAGAGCATTCGCACATCCTTTTTCGATGAATCGTCTTTTACTAGATTTCAAGTTTCACTTGACTTTACCCAAACTTGAGAAATTTGTTGAAAATAAAAAGACACGATGAAAGAACGCGGCAGAGTTGAAATTAAATGTGGAAAATTGTGTTCTTAGGGTCTCTATGCTGGTTGGTCGTCGACGGTCGAAGCATCGAACCGCAGAATAGAATTTTAACCGACTTTCGGACGGCTGAAATTGTGTATGCAGGATCAACGAGAGCGATGAAAGGTGGGCAGACAGGATGCTAAACTATGCTCGAACTAATTATCGAAGTTCTGGAAGAGTCGGTAAAACCATTATACAGACGATATTTAATACAGTCTAACTACACGCCACTTTCGTTCGCGCTTCTTTTTTTCTTCCCTGTGTTCCGACACGAGTTAGCGATCGAGTGAAAGTTCTCCTTAATCTAATATAACCTGTCCAAGACGTCAGAAACTTTTCACCCCACGACTCTCTTTTTATAATCCAACTTTCGCGTTCTCTAATCATTTCGACGGACGACAATTAGACGTTTGACAATATCCATCGAATTATAATCTTAAATCTTATGAACGGTCGAGCCCGCTGCTAAAAATCAACGAAGCAGATAACGTTCGTTTACCTTTAATTTTGATAAACCGCAGTCTAAAAAATCGTCATTAATTTATCGTACACGGCGCTGTGTCAGGCTTCTCGTAGTTAACCTTGTTAGCAACAACAAATACGAGGCAGTGTGTTCCGCGTTTGCGTTAGTTGCGGCGTAACTTTCTGTAACTTCGACCTCGGTATCGAGTAGCTCGGAGAGCAAAGCGAACACCAGCTGCACGGCGCATCGAATGATGCGTTTTAGTTCGGGGAGCGATTAAAGCTTCGCCACGGCGATTGATCTCGATCGAACGAGCTTACGCGCAATTTTCCCTGCCCCATCCCTTCGTCTCCCTTCTTCACCCACGCGTCATTGCTCCTCTCGTTGTCGACACGTTCGAACTAAAGCGGCCAACGTGTATAGGACAAACTCATTAATCGAACATTCCTTGGTTCTCGGGGAGCGATTAAAAGGCAAGCCAGTTACTCGCGAGCTTCTTGCGTAGCTCGTCCTATCGCGGAATTTCGTTGATCCTCCTCCAGGTACGGTTCGATCCGACGAACGTGCCGCGTGGAACAGTCCGATAAATGATTCGATGCGTCCGGCCGATTCGCGGAACCTGCAGATTCCGGTCGGTCCATCGTCGTCCCCTTTTCTGTCCGCGACGACGTAGCACGCGTGTTCTTCTCAATCCTGAAGAATTGTGCCGCGGTATTGGGTGGCCGGTATGTGGCTGGAATTCTTCGCCGGATTTTTAGCATCTATATACTCGTGCGTTAATCACGTTTCCATGAAGACGTATAGGGATTAAACGAGCGACGTTTCGAAGGTATTCGGGGACGCGAACTAAGTTCGACGAAATGAGCCGACGAATCGCGCGCGAATCAAGACATCGCGCGAGATCTCGCCGACTTTCCTGGTTTCCTTCAGGAACGTGTTGGAAGAAAACGATTTCGATTTAGCTCGAGAAGAAGCGGAGCGAGGGAACGAGAAGAGTTAGCTTCGAAAGTGGAGGAAAAACAGCCGTTGCGCCTGTACAAGAAACGGTAATCTAATATACAAGTAGATGGAAAAGTTTCGATTAATCGGGAAGTAGAAACGTTGTTCTGGAAGAAACTCGGTATTAACCTCGTTGGCACGAAAAGCAGGGAGAAAATACGAGGAACGATCCACGTCGTAGATTCCGTGTTTCCGAAGACTGGCGAATCCAGGATGGGTTTCGGCATACGGGCAGCCACGGATTCGCGCAACAGCGTTTTGGGCGATCTTATGAAAAGAAGACGAGTCGGAAAGCAACGAGTCAGACTGTCCGCGGGATCGGTGAAATCAAAGGACTATAAGGTATAAGGCAGGTTGCCGACCAACCTGTGCCAGCAGAGAATAACGATTCGTTCGGCCTTGCCAAACAGGAATACGCGCTACCTCCTTTTCCCTGCCCGGTTCCATCCTTCTTCGATCCTCTCTATCGGGCAACTCTGGTCGATCCTTGTGCAACGTAGGTCGCCGATACGTGGACGGGCTTCGGATAGGTTGTCACCGCAGTAGCCCCAAAGTAAATGCGCTCCTCTTATTATTCGGACAGAAGATTTAAGCGCAGCTCGCTCGCACATGAGTTATGCTCAAAAATTGAGGTTACCCCAGGCCCAGGACTGCGAAGCCAACGAGAGCTACCTCCGAATCTCTATTTCTCTTTTATTCCATCGCATTGCCTTTCTCTCCTTTTCGCACGATCACCGATTCTCATTCCCTCCCGTCTTGATCCTTCGTCCTTCCCCGCGAACGCGATGATCCCCACCCTCTCGATCGCTCCAACGCGACCGTGGTATCTCGCCGAGTCCTCTCTCCTTGCTTTTGTTTCGACGATATATTTTCTCTTCGCATCGGGAGAGATCGGTCGGTCCGTCGGTCGCTCGGCTTCTCCGTGGTCTTCCTCATCGTTCTTTCATCTATCTCTCTTCCGTCTTGCTCCGAAACGGTGCCCATCCACCGCCTCGTGGCTCCCCACCTCCCGCCACAATCGTTCTCCTCGGGAATTCGTAGATTATAATAAATGCGTATGCAGTAGCCGGAGGTATAGGACGTCGAGTGGTTCTCCCGTTTTCTTCTTCTTCTTATTCTTCCCTCCGTCCTTGTCCGTTGTCTTCTCCGCGTCCCTTCTCCCTGGCCCGTGCGTTTCCCTTTCGTCCCTCGTCTCGCTTTTCTCTTCTCGTCTTGGAGCGCGCTCCTTCTCCTTCTTGTTCCTATTGCCGTGCGCACACCGCGTGCAACAGGGGCTTCCGATATACGCCGCTCGGAAGGACGACGGCACCGATGGCATGAAATAATTCAATCGAATCGCTCGTAGCCAGCCTCGTTCTCGAGATGAAGTACCGCGAGCGAACGCGGGATCTCCCCGTGATAGCCCATCGCCGCGCATTGTTTAGCTCTTTCGAATTGGCTGTCGGTGACACTGTGCAACGTGATTTCGGCCGCGCGTCTCCTCCCCTACACGCGAATGCAAATCTGCTCTCTGGTTTTCTTACTCTTCTCGACCTGCCTCGATCCGATCGGCTTTCGAAAATAATCGATCTACCAGGCTGTGCATAAGTACTTAACGTACGACTCGTGGAACAGTCGAAGAACGTTGTATATTTATTACGAAACGTAGCTTCAAAATTTCATGGATAATACAGCCTACGAGTTCTCGGATTTCTCGATCTCTCGATTTCTCGAATTACATCGGTAAATCGATACGCGTCGCTCTATTAAATATTCAATGGTCGCTGGGTATCGACATACCGTGCGAGTACGTTTCAACAAGTTTGAACGAGGGGCCATATTTCAGCCGCGCGAGGTAACAAGCTAATCGATGCCTCTGAGTTATACGGCGTCTATCCTATTTACGAACTATTTATCTCGTTAACCGGTGGTGTCCGCTCGAACCGTGCACGCACCGATGTTTAAAACGCCATTTCCACGGAGTATTCCACGCGATGCGATGTCCGAACCGTGGACGTTTCACTGGTTTCATTAATAGCCGGCGATTTTGAAATTAATATCGTCTCGGACGATAGATATTTCTACGCATACCATGCTGGCAGCCGTTCGAGCAAAGCAACTCCGCGTATCGGTGCCGCGTTAAGTAACGAGATAATCAACGGTTCCCTCGGCTTCTACGCGGGCACGTTCGTAGCTCGGGCATTTATCTCGTTACTCGTACGTGGGGGTATTAAAGACGACACACGAACCGTTTCTATAACGAATCTAATTAAGGTCGGTTGGGCCGCCGCGCTATGCAGATGCATAGAAAGCGTCAGTGCGAGCGCACATGGGTTTCGAGTGCGTATATACGTAAACGGTACCGTGTTCGTTGGTACACGCGATACAGGTAATTATTCACTGGCCATGTTAAATGTCCGTGTACGTAGTCGCAAAACTGTTGCGTAATGTATCATGAGAGCATTGCAAATACCAGCGACTCTAACGCGTACCGATCGAATCGAAATTAATCGGTGCTCGGAACCGGTTACGAAACGTTTTGCCTATTACCGCTGAGATACGTGCGAAACATCAACAAAACGAGATTTACCGCCGGGCCGATATGCCCTGCTAATACGCGTTTGCCCCGACACTTTTCTACGCCAAGAACGTGATAGTTTATCGATGACCGTAACGAACTTTACCGCTCTCGCATGATCACGAGGTACTTGGATACCTGCGAATAATTTAGCGTCCAAGTGCGCGCAGGTAACCACGAATTTGCTCGTTTCTCCCTCCCGAAATTCGATTCTTAACGAGGCGTTCGGTTAAATTCGGCATATGGCGTTGACAATGGCCCTGAACGAAGCGAGAAGGGATCGCGTCGGTCGCGAACCAGCGGCAAAAAGAAATACGAACGAAAAAAGAAAGAGAAGGAAAAAAGATTGAAAGTTTACTTCCGACGGTGCGCGATGTAAACGGGAACGGTGTCCAGGTCTCGCGCGCCAGAGAGTTTTTAATTTCCCGCAAAATAGAATCCTTCTCGCGCTCTAGCTACGGTCCACGCCCATCCCTTGTCCCACGCAGTGATAAAGCAAATAAAGCCGCTCGCGCCGCGCCACAATAAACCCCGGTCGAAATCGCGTAATTTAAATAAATTTACATCCGTTTGTACGCGAATAAATTTCACTTCGTTCTTGGTCCTCTTTCCCTGTACCGCCCTCCTCGTCGTTCCTCCATGACCCGGTGTTCTCTTTCCTTCATCCCGATATTTCTTCTCTCTCTCTCTCCCTCTCTCTCTCTCTTTTCCTCTCTCTGACCCTCCCTCCATGTCGTTTCTCTTATCGTGTCCGCGGTTGTCTACCTACCGTCATTCCCTTCCCATTGCACGACGAAATCATTTTGGCAAGCCGGCCTCTGCGGTTTCTCCTTTTCCACCGTCGATGAATAATCAAAAAGGGGTGTCTTCCAGCGAAATTCCATGCCGTTGATAACGGCGACGTTGTTGAATGGTCGCGCACCGTCCCGAGACCTCGACAATAAGTGTATTCAAAACGAAATTTCGTCGATGGTCGAGTCCGTGGAGGGCGTGCGACAATGCGAATGTCGAGCCAGTCCCTCGTCTTGTTTTAAATGCTGCTTATTAACGGCTAGTATTCGGCCGCTCGACGATATCCATCTGTTCCTGTAAAAATTCTCTTCCTCGAGACGATCTACCATCGACATACGATCTCGCGTTGTCTTCGTGTTTCTTCCAACGCAAATGAACTTTTGAAATCCTACGCTCCATAGAAGGATAGTCAACTTACGTGCGTTACTAAGAACGATAATGGACGTTCAAAGTGTCTCAAAGCGAGTACGTCTCGCGTGCCAAGTTTTCCTCGATCGTCGTGCAAGTCATTAGGTTAAAACGACCAGCGGGAGACTTTCCTGTCGTACCGTTTAATCGAAGATGAACCGCGTTGTAATTAAAACCTGACTCATCGATCGGGTCGCATACGACGCTTTGAAAAACAAATATCAAAGCGACGACGAATCGATTAAATGGGCGCAATTAACCTCCCCTTTGTCCCGCGTCTTTTCAGTGGGCTGTTTGCGAAACAGTGCCGCTCGTTCGTCAAATAAAGCGCCTCTTAACGAACGGACTTCTTTAAAAAAATCGAGGAACACATTCGCTCGCGAGGTTCCGTTACGCCAGGCCTCGTCTTCGCCGTGCCAATCATTAGCGTATTTTCCTTTACCTTTCTTTCTTTCTTTCTTTCGTTTATCCTCCCTTCGCAATCCTTGACCGTTTGCCAGATACCTGTTTAGCGCTCTTTTGTCGGTATCTTCCTGTCTCTCCTCGTCGTTTCTTTAAATCCTCGCCGCGTATACCGCATTACCGCTCGTCGCTTCGTCGAGAATCGCGCGGAACTCTTATTACGACGCTTCGACGATACCCGCGAACGTCGAATCGTCCTTTTTAACGATTCGAGCTTACGCGTGCTTTTCCACCAAGGAACGTAAAATCGTTTGCGTGCACAAGCGCTAAGTACGTTAACGCGCTTAAGAACGTGAACAGTTTGTTGCCGTGACTCAAGATCGCTCCATGAGGTGTCTCGGTTCCTTAGACGCAAACCTACGTGTATAATACATATATTTCTCCATACGTAAGTCATTTGTAATACAACAGAGAACATACCCGCGTATCTGTCGGCTACGCGTCTAATAAAATCGATGTCGCGACATTAACGGTCACCAAATACAAATTATGCAAATTCCCGAGGCCTCGCCGGTACGACACGAACACGCTACTGTTTAAAGTGTCAATTAATCGGCACGCTCATGAATATTAAAGTACGAATATTAAAATCTGGCCGATGTAGTTTCGTAAAAAAATTACCAAGACGATAAATCTCGCGACACGTGATTCCTCGATTTGGCCTCGAGTCTAGACGGGGCGTTCGCTGGTTCCTCGAAGCGTAGAACGGTGGCCGACGAGGAAAGGGGTCGTCGTGCGGATACGAGAAGAAAGGGAACGCAGGAATCAGCGTTAGAAGCAACTCCCCCATCGGCGACGACATAAACTCGAAACGCTTCTGATCGTATCGCGGCAACATCGGGTCCCGTAGTCCATACTTCGCGACAGTTCAGATAAGAAGCATTATTTACAGCGAAAACCGTTTCTGTCGGAGGGTGGCACTAAAAGAGACAAGGCAACGCCCCGAGTTTGAGCGTCTGCTCTATAGCATACCGCATTGTGCGCCTTGTGGCCGAATGTTAGACAGCAGACGTAGACGCGGGGGCCATCTTTCCCCTGACTGCGGGAGCGTAGTCGCGAAATGGAACAAGTCTAGTCAACGCGAGGAATCAATGAAGCCCGGGAATGATATACGACGCGTAGACGCGGAATGGCATTTCGCTCTTTCTGTTAACCCTATCGTGCCGCGTGGAACCCGTTCGACGGCCGACGGGGGATGTAATAAAGTCGATAATAACACCGAGCCACGGATATTTAGTGCTAGTTGTAAATCTTCGAGCAAATCGGCGCCGTCGTTCGATCCACCCGTTACTGGCATACATTACTACCAGCGGTAGCGCCAGTCTTACGAGTGCATCAACTCTCTCTCTCTCTCTCTCTCTCTCTCTCTGTATGTGTGTGTGTACCGGTTACTTTCCTCCTTCGGCTTGTCGTCGTCTTCCGCCTCTTCTCTTCTGTGTAAAACAGACATAAAACACCACACGCCTTTCAAAGAGCAAGAATCGCTAAAATTTCGAGGACTCTGTAGACTAAATAATACTTGGTGGTCTTCCTTCTAAACGAAACCCACTGGTTTCTGAATCTTATATAGCAGTATTAATGTCGTATAAGAATGATATTTGGAAAATTCATAGCAGATGCTTTTGACTCTACGTGAAAGCTTTTAGGAGGCACGAGGGACACTGAGCGGTCGCGTCCGAAATAGGGAATATTCGATGGTTTCGAAAGCGTGCTGATCACAGCGGGGTTAGATTCTTCAAATTTTCGTGAAAGGCCGATGTCGACCGCTGAAACGCCGGGATATTACCGGTCCCATTAGCGATGACATTCAGATATCCATTAAACGCGGCAGATAAGCATACATTATGCAAATAGGATCCGCCGTACACTTGATTCGTTAATACAATTTATAGCCGCCGCGTCGTTTCACCAAATGGAGTCGTTTTTATTTTACCCGTGGCCCACGATTAAACGAATGTATGCTCGCTTGGTGATCCTTCTTGCCGGCTCGCAAGGATAACAGAGACTGACGGCGCAAAAACAGGATCGATACCGTGCGTCGGACGAGGATAAACACTAATTGTTCGTTGCGCGGATCGTCAGCCGGGTCGCAAAATAAACGAAACCGTTCCGACAGAGTTTTTTCTTCGTCGGGAACGCGCATATTCGCTCGCTGATATCACACGAGCCTGTAAAAGGTTTCGTTCGAGCAGCTGGTTACTTCGTTTGCTCGGGACACGCGGTGACCACGCGTACGTTCCGCGAAAGAAACATGACACTGTCTTTCGACCGATTCGCCTTAACAATGTAATTACAAACAACGAGCACGCGATACGAACGACGGAATTTAACGATCACCGGCTGGACGTTTAAGTGGCTCGGATGACTTCTAGTCCGACTCGTTGTGAACGATGACTAGCTACTTTATCGAAGATTCCGCCGTAGGGAAAACATCACGCTCGACAGTCGTAATTGAAAATTTAAATGTTCGAAAATTTAAATATTGGACAATCTTACTACGTACGATGTGGCAGATTGATCAACTGACGAGATATAATAAATTGTTCGCTCGAATCTCTGATTCTTTCATTTTTGATTTTCAAGTTTAAGTCTACTTGCTGCGAACGCAGACGAATCTCGTCGGAAACGAATAAACGGAAGAGAAGGATGAAAAGGATTTTAGATAATTACCGGAAAATACTTTTCTTCCTCGATCGTTTTTACACGCTTCTTCAAATGCTCTGTCAACCATGTCGATCATAGAGAGACGTATTCTTTCGCATCGTCTGGCTGTTTGTTCCAGACAGCAAGCTTGCTGCGAAGACGCCGATGATGGATGGCAGTCGGGCCGAGGACGATTTGTCTCTCGCGGTCTAGGAAATGTGGGAATGCAAACAACCGAAGGGGTCGTGAAAGTTTCCGTAAAGGCCAAACGTTGCTTTCAGGCGTTTGGACTTGCTCCCACTTGGCGTGTCCAAACAGCGACACGATTCAGAATGTTGATTCCGACTTGTATATTTCAATCGCGCGTATATGTAACTCACACGAATGACGAAGTCTTCTTGAAAGCAGAACGAAATAATTTCCATAATCTTCGATTTATTCCGCTGCTCGGTCCAAGTTATTAATTACCCGATAGGTGGATGAAAAATGAGACGATCCAAAGGTTAGAACGGAAGAAGAAACCACGTTGTTTGTCACGCTGGTTAAGCATTCATTAAATGGAAGTCTAGATGCTCACGCCTCGATCAAAGCCAAATGTTTCGTGTTCGTACAAGTTGCGGTTGTATCGTGTATATGTTTGCGTCAGTATCCCGTGTTTCACGACAGAAATTTCCGTGGTCGGTACTCACGAGAAGGGTAACGGTAACGGAAATGCTAATGCGGTACCCGGTTCCAGGAAATACCTAAGCAAAGCAACACTCCAACAACGACAAAGACGCAGAAGCCCGTGGATATCTCGGGGGCGTTAGCTACGTCTTCATCCCCTGCCACTTCTTGCGCTCGCCACGCCGTGCAAAGTGGATGCGGTGAATCACGATGAAAGACCGTCCGGTCATCGAGTTTGGACGACGATGCTGGTAATATGTATATTACCAAGCGCGGAAGAACACTAAACTTGCAGGCGCTTTGATGAACGTGTATGAATTATTACATTCCTACGTTTTAATCTACCTAAGTGGAAGATGCCTCTGCTTGCATAGAACTGCACGATTTATGGTATAACGAAACGAGATAACGTTTAAACAACAGAAATATAAGGTACTTCTCTATTCCGCTTATAAAGCTGTTCGAAATTTGTCTGGACTTCGATGGTGGAGGGTATCGAACGAAACCCAGATACGATACAACCGATAGATCGGGTAATCGGTTCTGTTAATGTTCCGTCGCTGTCGTTCGAATATCAAATTCGACCGGGCGTTGCTCGATCGCTGGAAAAAAACCGATGTATCCGGAAGATTTCAGCCCAACCCGATGGAAATCGAACGCGCGCGGTGTTCCATCCCTGTCACTCTAACATCGAATTTCAATTTTGCCGCAATCCCTGTGAAACAGGCAAAACCCGTCTGTAACCAGAAAATTTCCACGCGCGTTGAAACTCGTTGCTCGCGGAAGCTCCAGTGATATTTCGTTACTGTCAACCAGTGTTCACCGCTGGCGACCCTGCGCTCAAGCCCGTGCAGCAAGTAGGATTGGCGAATTATTATTAAACGCCGTCAAAACAGCGAATTTATTTCGGCGCGGTACCTTATTGATGTAGCGGTGGACCACGCGGTCCGTGGGCCGCGCCGCGGGAGGCAAACGGGCCCCACCGGTACTACAAGGACCATAAATTTCTTTGGATCCAATATCATGCCTGTAACTCGTTAAGCTTTTAACCTCGTCCCGGCGTACCTATCGCCGCGATATTATTTTGATGCCGGCCGCCAGATATCAATCAGGCCATTGTTGTTACGGCTCGATCTCTGACCAAGTCCTCTCTCGCTGGCTGACCGTAGTCCGTACACGTTCGTGATCACGTTCGGTGAATGTGTGCGACCGTTCCGACAGGGATCGGCTTCGACAGGATCGTGGAACGTGTCCTCTCTCGTTCCTGAATAATCGAAAACACTGAGTGCACGTCCGTGTTACGTTCAGACATGTCGGGTACCTCGACCCGTGCTAGGCTAACGCCTGGTCCCGCGGATAGAAACTACACGCCAGAACCGCTGCCTTTTCAAGGTCGTTCGCTTTGCCAAACCTTAGATTTCCTATTCGTCGGAACAGTACTGCGGAGAGCGACCAGACAATTCGAAGATTTATAATGTATTATAACGTTACTGAACGGTACTATAACGTTTGAATTTAGTGATCCACTGACGATAGAAATCGCGCATCGAAGCAACTCCGTTCCCACGTTTTCAAAAAGGAAACATCATCGCGATATTAGGTGCAACGAGGATGCGGTTAAACACGACGAAAGGAAGGCGTCCGACTAAGAAAAGAATTCTTTTCGGTCCGATCGAATGGTACGCTGCACCGACGACACTGTCCGGTCATTACCAGCGAATTATTATTATTCCGTTGTCGGACGCGCTCGTCCCTTGGCATGCCCCAGGTACGCGGTACGAGCGAAAGAGGGATGAAGAAGCGAAAGAAAAAAGAAAATCGAGGCGATGACCCGACAGGGTCAGTGACAGAGGAGGCGAAGTGAAGAGAAACGAAGAGAAGAAACGTCGAGGAACGAAGTTGGAGAAAGAACGGCGTCTGTTCGTTCCAGTCGAAGAAACGCGCGAGGGACAAGAAGAAGGTGGTGCTCCCTTTCGTACGTTAACGACTTAATAAGCGTGAGCGCGGCAGAATTTTGGTGGAAACGATCGTTTTCACGAAATTCCAGGTCGCTGCGTGAGAAATTTTTAATCGATAACCAACGGAGCTAGGTCGATGAATGGGCAAGTAGAATTCGACTCGTTTGAGTTACGCTCGCATTTCGACCGACCTGTAGAAAGTTGTTCATGAATTAAACATGCAGAGGGTGCATCGAGGAACGTTTAACTTGAAATACTGCATATTTATGCACATTCGGATTACCATAGACGAGTAAAATTCTTCGATCTTGGGATCCGTGCAAAGCTTATATATACGAGCGCGTTGACGCGAACTCAGAAAGATCGACTTTCAAAGGCTGGTATCTCGTTGAGGATCGTTGGTCGCGATAATTATCGATCGGAGAACACGGAAGACGGTTCCTACTGTTAATTCGCCGTTCCTACTGATAATCCGACCTCTTTTGCATTTCGTCGCGAAGCTTCGTGACAGGATCGAGAGAAGACGGTGTCTAGCAACGGTATCAACGGTGATTACGGTATCCACGGTATCTTGATTAGTTCCTCGGCGTCGTCGCCAAACTTTCGTCGTTAGCTAATTGGCGCCCGCGTGAAACCGCGTTGTTTGCACGAGCGCATGGTGTACATATGCCGCGCGGCTGACATCCAGCAGCGTGACTTTGTTTTAACACGGGGCCAGTCGTGTACCTGCAATCTCGCGAACGCGCTCTCTCTGATAAACGTGCCGAAGTAAAACTGCAATTTGCCCCCTTGACAAGGCACCTCTAAGCGTTTCCACTTTGCGAGTCGAGCCTGCTAATTGCAACCGACTGCGCACCGTTCCTTCGCCTTCTCTCTCGTCGCCAGAAGAAATTCGACGCTTTTCGCGCACTCGTGGTTTCTAAACTTGTCGAAACGCTCGTTAAATGATCTTATCGCCTTAACGGATAATAGAACGCTCATGTCAGATCTTAGATTTCGAAGAATTTAAAGAAAGATTTATTCCTTGTGAAAATTATATCGTTTTGAAATAGAATTTCAACAAACTATAAAACGGATACGTTTTGCTAAACACGAACTCGATATATCGCATTCTGATACTTCCTCCGCGTTAATTAACGAGGTCGCGTTTGCGTAGAATGCGTACGATTATTCTTCAAATTAACGTCACGTACAACCTCGCGTTTCCCAGACGTTATTACATTTCGCGGTAACGACGCCGAGATAAACGTCATGGGCGGCGTGACTGCGACATTTAGCAACAAAGACAACTGTCATCCGCGTCGAGGCCGCGTTCCTTAAAGAAAAGGGGGTGGTCCACGGTTGTGAATGCTAGGCATTATTTCAAAGATCCGTTTCCCTGAGCGAAACAGGCGGATTCATCCAGTTGCAGCCTTGTTAAACATTCATTGAACCTAAAGTCGATGCACGGTGCACGCGTGCATGCACGCCTCTTACAACCGAAGCTTATAATCGCGTATCGATTCCACGTTGCCGTTTCGTTATCGCCACGATACCGTTTTCCCTCGTCGATCAGCCGCGATAAAACGTTTCTCGCAACTCGTCAGTGACCAGGGTGGTTTGTTGCAGAACTTTCAGCAGACCAAAGCGTTTGTCCAAAGCGTTCTACGCACAAGAACAGAGCCAGGAGAAAGAAGGAAGGATGTTAATAATGCAGAAGCGCGGTCGAAGAAGGGAAAAAAAGTAGATGAAGCGAGGTACACGCGAGACGAGCTATAGCCGCGCGGGAAAATGCTTTATACATGCTTGATATCAATTAAAGAACGTCGTGTATTCTTGGAACGTCGACGCCTTATTCTTTGATAAAACGTAGGTATTGTTTTTAGTATATCGTCACGGTAACGCATCGTAAGATGGAAACAGGTATTCATAGTGCGATCGTTGAATAATTAAAAATGCCGGCAGATAGTTCGAAGATGTCGCTCTCGAACATAGACTAAGGATCTCTCCGATTCTACTTTAGAGTCTCCGCCACTTTAATCCGGCTTTGTGTCAAGCGTTATGCTGCCACTCGAGGAAATATTTGTACGATGGGCCGATGGTTGACCGCTTCGTCGATAATATTCATGACCTGTCACAGTTGTCTATCGACTGTTTCGAAACGCAATTTGGATACTTTAGATCGTCATCGATGGAAAAAATAAGGATGATGTATAAGTAGCAGAGGGCATTAACGTTAAGATAAACGCGATAGCTTCGTGCGTTCGTTAATACAGCCATTCACAGAATAGCTCAATGTTTGCTCGGTTGTGCAGAGATCGTCTCGTAAATGACATTCTGTACTAAAGCACGCTTTGGAAACAAAGAATTCCCGTGTTTTTTTTTTTTTTTTTTTCTCTAGTATTTCCTCTTTTAAAGCTTTCGGTGGAATCGATCGTTGAAAACTGACCGCAATGCACTTTCTCAAATTAGAACGATAACTTCCGAGCACTCGATCGGGTACGTGGCAGACTATCGTAAAAATGCACGCGAACAAACGTTTCTATTAGTCCTATTGTACACGCCGAGAACCGGTAGCCAATCGAAAAATTGTATCGACTTTTAATACGGGAGCGTAATAGACGAGTGTATCACGGACATCCACAGGGTAATGCGTCCCGGTAGTGAGATTTTTTATCGTGCCTGTGCCGGATGGCAGATAAATTGATTTGTGATTGGATCACGGTATCGTTGGTCTGGTTTAAAGTCGGGTTTTATTGACGATTGCCGAGCGACCGCGTTGCCTCGACGTGCTTCTCGTGGCAAGCCAAGCTTTTTTCATTCGGCCGACGCGACGCGAGCGAGACCGCCTTGGCGTCAAGACGTCATTCGTCATGCAGAACACGCGAAAACGTTCAGTGCCGCTTGGTATTCTTTGAACACGTTTGCGCTACTAATAACGTACGTATGCCCTGTGGCTTGTAATTAAATGTGCATTATTGAACACGATTCTATAGACATTACCTCTGTGCAATATTTTCATACGCGTACGATACATTTTCATGTATTAATATCAAGTAAATATCGAAGGTAACGTTACTTACAGAGGATAGTAATTATTCAACCGCTAAAAAAATTAAGGACGTTCAAAAATTATTTAGTCCATGTCCCATAGTTCATGACACGTTGCCCGATTTATTATTATCAAGGATTGTCCACAAGCTCCTGTCGGTTCCTTGGTTTCTCGAATCCAGTCCACGCCGTCCATTGGATCCAGGGACGTCTTAATCATGGCGCATCGAAGAAAGCCTCAGGCCATGCTCCAGTCGATACTCTGTAAATCCAGCAGCGAGTCAACTTCTTTTACACGATCGGAAAAAGGAGTTCGCCGTACGTGTCGTGTATATCCGGCGACACGTTCCCTACCTTCCTCTCTCTCTCTCTCTCTCTCTTGCTCTCCGATTCCACCACCTGTGCCCCCCTCACTGTCTCTCTCTCTCTCTCTCTCTCTCTCTCTCTCTGTGCCATGTTTCTCTTCGTCCCTTTCTCGGTTTCGCGTGCACACAGGGGCAGATTAACGTCGATGGGGCGCCACGCGTGCCGTTTTTCTGTCGGACGTTCTCGTATCGTTCTCGCGACCGGCTCTATTTGTCCTTATTTATCGGTCTGTCCGCGTGACTTTTTCTCCGATTCCCAATGCATTATCTTGATCGATTACTCGTTACGACGCTGATTTATATTCCTGTGCGTTTTCTACCGGCGGATCTGCGAGAGTACGGCCGCGCGCCGTCGCCACGTCGCATCGCGACCCAACGTTCCGCCGCTTCCGAGCCGATTTCTGGATCGTTCTCCAATAGGAAACTCGATCGTGAACGTCCGATACGATTCCTAGCCCCGACATAGAATGGCAGAAATGTACGATGCAGTCGAGTACGTGCTATTAATACGACGGAATAACAGGCGCCTTGCATACCCTCGTGTTTTACATAGTTAGGATTTCACCTAGATATTTCGATGTTGCTCCTGGCCTCGTTTTCGTTTTCGGATAAACGTCGGTTACGCGATTCGCGCGGAAAGAACAAACCATCGGACGCGTTACAGATACGTCGATTAAATGGATCTGTTCATAGGCTGCGATAAAATATATCGGAGAAAAAGTCTTGGGTATTTTTCTAGCGTTTTAATTGCAGCTAATTTGCATGGTTAAACGAAAGGCTTCGATGCTTTTAATAACGATTTTTCAGTGCTTCCCTTTGGAATAGCGTAAACGTGGGTTTAATATTTCGAGACGGAAATGCAAATCACCGACGCGGGATATTGTGCTTTAAATAAAAGGGACTGCATTAATGTTGCACACATGCCGCGTAATTTCTATTATTTTTTTTTATCAAATATGCGGCATCCTGTTTTATTTTTGGTATGTTATAAATATGGCTGGGAGGGAAATATCGACAATCGGAGATTTCATAAAAATGAATTTTCGACCAATCCCCGATTACATCGAGCGACGAGCAGTCGCGCGCTCGAAAACGCAACAAGCGTTTGGCTACGCATTTTGTTTCCGTAAAAACAAAAAAGTAAAGAGAGAGAGAGAGAGAGAAGAAAAAGAGAGAACGAAGAAGAAAGAGAAAACGCCAACGCGATACACCATTACACAGACCGGTGTTTTTCCGTCCCGCTAAAACCGAAATTGCGCTTTTTTTTCCCCCGTTTTCCATTCCGCTCGGGCGGAGCATCGATCGCGGAATTCAATTCACGAACGCGCGAGATCATATTGCATTCATAGAATTAGAGAAATTTCCTGTATCGTGACGGGATGTTCGTTCCGCTGGCTCGTTCAAAATATTTCGATCCTCCGTAAACGGAGGATTGTCTGGCGAATGGAATTGGCGAGGTACAGGGAGCTGCCGGTTGAATTGTTATTAACAACGTATTGCGACTCGAGGCGCTGGTTAATGGAGGTACGGAAACTAGTTGCCAAGATAGATAGGAACCGTTGTATTGAGTTCACTTCCGACTCGGTTGTGTATTTGTCGTTTGTTAAGTAATACGCTGTTCTGATTGATAGCAAGCTACGAGGCTGTTACACGGGAGTCGTTCGAACGAAATTTAACCGAATTATTTCGAGGAGATACAACGCTACGTAGCACGTTCAAATTGGTATCCGACGATACGTAATTTGATTTCGTAGCTGCACCAAAGATGAAGTTTTTACGAAATTTTCGCCGTTCCTTTCTTCGAAATCGCGTTTCTCGACGAGGTTCGTAATTTTCGCGATCAAAATGAAGTTTCGAATATTTCAAAGATGCTCGGAAAAAAGTGAATCGGAAGCCTCGGCCGAGTACACGTAAATGTGCTCGAAAACGAAACAAGATATTCCAGTAATTTCCGGTTAGCTTTATAAGTCTCGTTATTTCCATTCTCTTCGTCCGAGCCACCTTTCCTAATGCATGACGTACCTCAACGGCCACGGTTTTCTGATTAGAGCATTATGAATTCAAAGGAAACGAGCGACGGGGCTCGTGAACTACCGTGGCGAGCTTCATCTTCCGTTAGTTTCTTAACGTTAGTTCTTTCTACCTGGAATTCTCGACTTTATCGAAGGTTGCTCGAGTGATAGATAAACTGCTGTAAAAGGCTCGAATGGGCCTTAATTAGACGGCGCGCCGTTAATTAGGCGTCGGTCGAGAGCATTTTTGTATCGCGTAAAAATCGGTAGCGGAAAACGGAGTGCGTGGAAGGTAGCCGGGGAATTATAAGATAACTGTCTCTCACGAGAACTTTATGACACTCAGCTTTCTTTGCGCGTATCGCGTCCGGCGATAACGCGTTCATAAATTTTCCCGACTCCGTTCTAATTAGTAGTCGTGGACGTTCTGTAATCGGTGGACGTTCTGTAATCGGTAGTCGTACCGAAATTGAATCGATTAACTGCAATTCGTGAAAAGAAGGTACACGTGTTGAGCACACGCTCGTCTACGACGACGTATCCTCGACGTAGACCGACAGCACGGACCGATCGTGTAGACTGAATTTCAAGCAGACACTAAATCCATCGCGGCGAACAATACGGGCGTCAACGACGACAACGACGGTGACACGGGGAAAAAATAATTAATTAAACCGATCGACGTAGAAACGGACCATAGAGCTTCCAATCAATACTATCGCTTTCGAGAAATCGAGAACATCGATTCCCATGAAACACCGAGTCGAAGCTCCGGCGAAGAAGCAGGTAGATCCGATCTAGCCAGATCACATCCGCCTGCTCGATCCCATCTCACTGTTCCGGACGTTTCGAGCCTCGGTGCAACGAACTCGATTCACGGCAATCACCAGGCATCCACGGCGTCGTTCCTGTAACCGGCATTCGAGTACGGCTACGCGACCAAGGCACGCGTGTGTATGCGTGTGTCTCCGCCTGTCTCGATCCTCTCTTTCCACGAGAAAAAGTGTCGGTACGGCCCGTAAATCAATCGTCGACGCGCCGCGAGAAACGAGGAGAGATTCGAAGCGGACCGCGTGGAAATCGTACGGTGGGCCGGGCTTAATGGCGGTTTGGCTCGCGTGTTAAACACCAGTTATCTTGCCGATCGGTAAGTTTTACGTTTGCCCTTAGCCTAACTGGTCGCGTGCGCGCCGTAGCTTCAGATCTTCATTGGTGGACCTCTGGTTTCTTTGGAACGGGCGGAGCCTTGGCCACGTTATCTTGTCTCGTGAACCGAAGAAGACGAGACACGCGGTTTATGTTGTATTTTGATTTCGTTCAACGTGCCCTGAAACGCGAAGGGTATCTTCAATTATGCTTGCCTCGCGCGCTTCCTACGATTCCGTTGCGAAACACGATCGGAAGCCTTTCAACCGCCCCTACGTTTCGTACTCGCCAGTTTGCCGCTATATCGCTCTCCACGAGCTCGAACGTTCATTATTGATACGTTCGTGAGGGATGCAAATGGAGCCCAAGACTGGTAACCGGTTGTTTGATGCACTTTAGGTGTAGCCTGACTTTTGGGCTAGCCTCGAATACGTTCAACCGAGAACCGTTTCTTGCAGAAGATCGGGAATGCTATCACGATGCATCGCGTTTCTAGACTATCATTTCGTACTGTCTATCTGACACTGGATTTAACATCGAATATTTTTGTCTTACCGAAGAACGCGGGCTGTTTTTAAGAGAAGAATTTGCGCGAACAAATCCAACAAACATTTGTCCGCAAACATTTGCTTAAATCATATTTGCCATACCTGTTCCATAGAATTATCTCTATCATAGTTTCGACCAAGCGTTTCACCGTCTATACCAAGTCGATATCAATACCAATCGCGACGCGATTGTGGCGACTCGTCGTTGGTTCACCGAGTCTTTCTTCGTTCCCGTGGCGAAGTGTACGTTGCCTAAGGCTTTTCCATGAAGCCTTTGTTCGCTCCATAATGAATTCAGTAAGTTTTGTCGAGGGTGGTAGTTTCCTGCTGGCACCCTCAAAATTGAGATCGTTGCACCGTCGGCGGAAAGGGTCAGAGGAGAAGGGACACGGGGAACAGGGGGGCTGGGTAGGGGGCAATTTATGAACTGACGCTTCCTTTATGAGGGGGCGGTTTCAGGCCGCGACTGAATTTTAACACGTGACTCACGGCGCAATTGCGGCGCGCAGAAAGAACTGCTCGGCCGGTATATTACTGGAACGCGTATCTCTTATCTGTTTTATCTAATCTCATTTTGAGAATCGGTCGGGTTCACCGATTAAAATCGTCTGCAACCGGTCGATCTGCCCGTCCCTCTGCTCGTACGCGAAACAAGGAGGCTGTTACCTCTGTACACAGGACGTTGTTATTACCAAAAACGACTTGAAATTGTTTAAAACGGCGTATTTCGTCGATACGGATCTAGAAGAAGTTTCCGATACGAGAAACGCCTTTCTCGGTAATCATTTACAACATATGTACACACATGTCTGTTCTCCTCTGCTACATCGCAAATGTACAACGAATTTTATTAAACGGCGTAAATACGTGCGATACGGCGTATCACATGCGCGATTATTCCTGTAGAAGACAGTAAAAACAACCGATAGAAGTCAGACGCGACGAATCGTTCGGTAACGCGGATCGCGATACTGCGTGCAAAATCTCACGAGCCGAAAGAGTTCTATCACCCGACGATCGTTCGCATCGAGTCGCACGACTCGCGAGATTGTCGGCAGATTCTTTCGCGAAAATCAGCGTGAGACGATCCGCCATTTTCACCGTCGTAATTCACCTTAACGTTGAGAACAGATGAATCGTCTTTTTTCGTTAATAGCTCGGCAATTGCCTGGCGTAATTTCGCTCGCAGATGCCGCGCGTTGTTTCGCGCGAAAAATTCTCCTATCGGCTACCTACGTTGCCGCAAAGCCTTCGGCGGACTGAAACTAGCAACCGAAATAAAAAGTAGAAAAGTTCAGAAGCGGTTGTAACACGTCCTCGAAATGAACGAATCGGCTGAAACAGCATTCGCCTTAACGATCTACACGCACCGCGTGTACGCAGCGTATTCCCGATACACGTACAGCCCTATCCGCTTCGCGTCGGTTCCCGGAGTATGGAAAATCATATCCATTACGAAGATTCGCGTTAGTCGATGAGAAGGAGGACGGTGTAACCACATTTTCTCACGTTAATAACGCTCGAATGTGGTACGCCGGTGGATCGCGTCGAGGTCGTTGCTTGTAGCAATCATAACTGTATCCTTTCAGCGGAATATGCGTACTGCTTCGGTAGGTACTTCATCAATAATCGGCGAGCTTAGTGAAACTTGGCACGCATTCGTTGTAACGTCGACCTAAGTACCTCGATCCGTGTACCCGGAATCCGTGTACCGTGTCGGAACACGAGGCCGGGACTACACGAGAGTGTGTCGTGGAGATGTCGTGGAAATTGAAAACGAATCCGCATAGCTCCAGCTTGCTGGCTTTCCCGCAGTTTCATTACTGGTCGTTGTTACCGTGACCTTTATCGCGCGCAAACACGGGCTAAAACGAAAAAACTGGTCGAGAGTTGCGACATTCTCTTCTCTCGCGTGTAGGGATACATATACTTTCTCTCTCGGCTCGAGGAGGGACATTTCTCACTGCACGGTGTTAATTTCGCGACGAAGAAAAAGAACGAGTCGGTTGGCGCGCGTAAGAGGAACGACGCGATCTGAGATAATGAAACGATAAATTTCGCGGACGCCCGAGATGTCAGAAGAACACGAATGTTGGCACGATCGGTAGCCTCGATCGAAAATGTATGTCGGTTGCGTAAGAAATGCAGGATCGAGCGCGTTCGATAAGCCTCGATGGCGGTGTAAAATATTTTGAGCCAACAACGCGCTAGATAACGCCCGAGGGATTTATTCGAATGCCAATGTTGCGGAGTTGAAGCGGGCGAAGAGATCTTTCTACGGGCATTAGTCCCGATTTAAGCTGTGGCATCGTGACGTACACGAAACGAAAGGATATCCCTTTAGGAGACAAGTATTCAATTACAATAATAATGTCAATTCACAAAAGAATCGACTTCAAAGGCTTCAGCAGGTGAACGCGCGGGGATAGTCCACTGCGCGAGGTAAAGAGGAACGAGGAATACCTATGTTGAACGGGTGAGAAAAGAATCGACGAAAAGGAAAAGAAAGGAGAGAAAATGAGGAACTTGCACAAAGATCGGGAGGTATCGAGAGAGACGGAAGGCGAGGGTATATACGCGGGTCGAAAGAGCGAAGGGGAGTAAAGATCATGGTACGAGGAGAGCACGAAAGCAACTCTCTCTTTCTCTCTGTCTTTCTCTCGCGACCGATAAGCAAGCAGAGAAACAAGGAGAGTTACGTGGGAGAAGACGAAAGAGAAGCAACGAGGAGCGGTGGAGTAGAGAGTGTATCCGTTTTGTTGGTTGCGTCGATGCCTCTGGGATTATATACGACGTCCAACGACAATACGTTTCTGAGATCACTATCGGGCCACTATTGTCGGCCATTAAAAATACCTTCTCAACATTTATTCGGCAAATAAATCTCGATCCGATGGAATGCGACCCTCCTGTCCTCTCCTGCTTCATCGGTGGATCCTCGTTGTCATCGTTGATATCCCGGCTTGTTCTTTTCTGGGAACAAATGAATGGGCCGTGTTAACGCACGGAGATCATCTTCATTAAGAATCCATGGCACACGGTCTCTTATACGCGTGTACATCGCCGTGTCGGACAACATCGTAGCAACATCTGTCCGTTCATATTAATCGTTTAATTAGCGTTTTAATTTGCTTGTTTCGAGCCGACGGATAATAATCGGCACGAGGTTTCACCGGCAGGAGGAACTTTCCGTATTTTTCACTTGCTCTTTCGCTGGTCGACGACTGGCGTTCGTCCCGTTCGTTTCACGAGGAAAGAAAGAAGAGGAACACGGGCACAGGTTGATGAGCTAGGTTTCTTTATTCGATCGTTAGTTCATCGTGGTAGACGTCCTTTGCCGTCGGGAAATTTGTTCCAAAATGTTTCGTCGAAGAAGCTTAAAAACAAGTTGAAGCGAGGTTTATGAATGTTTTGTCCGGGCAACTTCATTATACCACGACGAGGAACGGTGTATGGTCGCTGTAAAGAGCAAGTCATGGCATTTCATCCGGGAAGATTTTCTTTCCGCGAACGTTTCTCGTTTGAAATGTCGTCGTTTAAAGGAAAGCCAGGTTGAAATAAGAGAAAACGAAAAGATAGAAAAATTACCGATTCAGAAAAGGACACGTCCGATCGAACCAACACGCCGAACCGAAGGAATATTTACTGCGTGTTTATCGCGTTCTAAAGCAGATTCGCGTTGTTAAGGTTAATCCACTTCTTGGCCCTTAACTTTATTCCCAGCGTATTTGCCTCGTTCCAGCCCGGTTCTGCGCTTATTTCGTACGAGAAAATACATTCCTAGAGCATCGATATAATCTGCGTTACGCTCTCCGTGAAGCTGTCTCGATCCAACGTTGAGCCTTAACGACGTTCTCGGACAGCGAAGAAAGACTTTAAGCGCGGAATTTACTTGTCCAATCTCGTTCCTCTCGGATCGGTATCGCGCGGATCTACGCGTCTCGTCGCTTCGCAGACACCACGGCGCAATAACGGTAACGACGGCTCGATAACAAGAGGCACAACGATAAAGCGGAGGCTTGGCTATAAATACGCCTCACACCGAGCCACCTAGGTTGTCATCGAGCTTCTCAGTTGTACCCGTCCTCTCCTATTCACCCTCCTCCTTCTCGTTCGCGTTCTCGTTCGCGTTCCACCGTGCACAGTCTTCGTTGTTGTTGCCGTTCTCGTTGCTATCGCCGTCTTCGTCTACGAAGGGTGGAAACGCAACTGCAGCCGGAGAAGCATCGCCGTCAGTTATATGCATCGAGGTGTGAAGGAAGGCGGCGAAACAACAACGAACCACTTCGGCGTAAACTGTAATACGCGCGAAATGACTTGCTCCCCGGGCACACCAGGAGCCTGCGTATCCGTCCAACCGTAAACAATAATTAGCTTAATTAATCCGTCGGTCTGGCGAGGCGACTGATAATTTGATACAATGTTAAAGTGACATTAGCCGATAAGCCGCCCTTTATCCACCCTACGCACCTTTCAGTCCCTCTTTCTTCCCGCCTGTCCTTATCCATCGACTCTTCCAACGGAACGCGTTGCTCAGCTCGTGCTCTCTCCTAATTCCAGCTCCTGGAAGTCGTCCAATTAAACGTAGCTTCCACGCTCTACAACCTGCCTTCTCTATCCTCCCACCCTTATTTTACAAACCCCTCTCGTATCCTCTTCACCTACCGGAAAAGCCCTTGCAACCGTCTCTCTCTCTCTCTCTCTCTCTCTCTCTCTCTCTCTCTCTCTCTCGTCCCCTTAACCTCCTCTCTTTCTATCTCTGCAACTTCTCCCGCCACAGCCCCATCCACGAGCAGCGCCAAAACGGATATTTCGAACTTTCTAGCAAGACACGAACGGTGTACGTTAATGCGTTCGCCAAAGCTCGCCTAGTTTCTGGAACCTAAACCGAACGTCGCGGATTATACGCGCGTTAAGAAGACTAAGACCGGAGAAAAGGCGAATCTTGTTCGATCGCAAAGATCGAGTTTTTCCACTGATGATACTTTGATATAAAATTATCTTTGTAAAGTATTCTCGAAGTAAAGTATAATTTAAGAATGGAAGTAAAAAACTAGAGAGAAGATGAAATAAAAAATGAAACGTTTCAAGTGTCAAGGAAAGAAGTCCACGGTGTGAACACACTTTTCTTTTCTACGACAAGTTCCGCTTGTTCAGAATTTTCTCATTTTGTATTCCATAATGCCGAGAAAACATCCCCCCACGTTCAGGCGTGACTGGCGCTTATGCCGGTGTAAACTCAACTTGTTTTCCGCTAAGGTAGCACAGGAGAGAGCGGCAAGAGAAAGAGGATCTATGGATCCTCCGTGAAACCCAAAGCAGCATCGCGGATTACGTGCAGACTGGAAAACGAAGAGCGGAGGATAACCGCGAGATTAATCGATCCCATCGTTTAATCGTCGGACAAGGTGTATGGATTATATCAGCGTTAGTAGCTGTGATGAAAGACTTCGTGCGTTTCGAACAGCGGGGGAATTATTAAACGAACGATGTTAATTAATTATTTTTCTGCCTGATTCCCAACAACACGGAAGCGATTATAACGCAAAGTCTGAAAGATAATAACTATCTTTTTCCTTTCATAAATCATAGTAATTGATAGTAATTCAGTTTACAGCTATACGATTTTTAACGATTTCATCCGAATTTCGTTAAACGTGTTCCCAACAAATGCAACGATATCGATTCTGTAACGCGGATTCGTAGTGGCGAACTCAAATAAATGAGGTGCCGGAGTACAAAGTATCGTCGATCTACTTAACGCGTTAAATAGTGAAGTGCACACAAGCCGATTATCCAGTTATCTGCGCGATATGTTGGAATTACGAAAGCTACGTAATCTGTTCCCAGCGATCGTGAGCGATCGTAATAACCTATGCCTTTGAAGAACAACCGCGAACGCTCAAAGCTGGAACACGTACACGCTCGCCAATCCGCTTTTGTGAATCGCTGCTTTTCCGCGCATCGACGCCGTAGATAAGATGAATTATTCGTTGTTAAAACTCGCTACGATAAATTAAACGATAATTTCGTATCGCGAATGAAGCGCGGAAAAATCAACTCGACGCTATTTTCTAACAACCGTGCGTCGATGTCTGCCTATAGAATATCCATACATCAACGAGTTTCCATTCTAGAATATTAGAAGGTAAATCTTAGACTACGAATTTCATTAAGAGCACCCTCGTTCTTTCATAAACGCGGCGCCGTCGTTCAAAGTTTAGCGATATATTTGCGAGCGGAGCAGTGGCTGCGATCAACTATCAATTACAGCCACGAATCTTAATCCCTGCCATTATACGCTCGTTCTCGTTTCACCCCTGGCCGTCTTGATGTTCCTATATAGGAAATAAACGAAAGGGGGGATAGGTCAGATCTGCGCCGGTGTGATTATCCAAGGGTAAAACTGATCACGTACGGCCGGGTGGCGCGCACAATGGCCAACTTTATCCAACTTAAGGGCTATTAGAAGCAACCCCTTTCGCTCCGTCTGCGTCCCTTCAAGCTTTCGGCCTCGTCGTCCGTTTGTCCCTGTCGGCTGCCGGAGATAACCACCGTCGAGGTCCCTGCTCTCGTCTTCCAATAAAGTTACGCGATTCAGTGGTACGTGAGCTACCGTCAGTTCTACGCGTCGACGCAGATTATATTACGATGCCGATTACTATACCGGGCACGATGTTGCCGCGGCGCTCCTGTTATGTACGAACTACGCAGAGGCGTACCAGAAATTACAATTACCGCAGGGAACACGGGGTCTCCCGTGATAATGTCTACGCGACGTTGTTATTTACGATTCCGTAATTACTCCGGTAAACGGCGTTCGCGCCTGATTATCGTTATTGTTGTTGCCCCGCGTACACTAAATAAAATTGCACGCCGCTTAGCCGCGCAATTATGAGCGGACCCCTGCAATTAATATTTATACCGTTAACCGACCCGTCCTGTTAATCCTCGCCCTCCAGTCTCAGATTACGATGTTTATTCACCCTAGTTACCGATAGCAGCGTTTATCACGCGAGGAAAAAATATAACGAACTTCGCCCTGCGATTTCACGTTCCAAATCATCGAACGAATCTCCAACACGAATTTCTTGCGCTTTCGAACAAACTTCGACCTCGGTTTGCTCCAGTTATCAAATAGAGCTTTCATTCGGCTAAAGAGGAGAAAGGCAAGGCAAACGATTTCGATAGGAAGCATCGCGCGCTGGAACACGCTGTGGAAACTGGGTGGGCACCAACGAGAAGGTTCCCGCGTCGAGTTAAATCGGGCAGCACACGTTAATGATTTCGGCGAGTTTGTACACATCGACCGCGTACATTGTTAAGCTTGCCTCACAAAAGAGCGTTAAACCTTACCGACGACGATGACCCCGCTGCCAGTCATCGTCGATAATGACCGTTTCTCCTGCCGTGTTCGCCGGACTCCCTTCCTCCGCAACGCTCCCGCCGGTTTTTTCTTTCGCGTACACGCACACCAGACCAGAGATTCGGTCCGCTTCCTAATAACTATCGTCATTAGCGCTCGAACCAACGGCGACGAAGGAGATAGACATTTTTTCGTGTACGCGCACGAGCGAGGCCAGAAAAGATTTCACAATACCGCTCGTAATTTTCGTGAGAGGGGGCGGACGCGTGTGGGCACAGGATTAACGAAGAGTTTTAACGGCGGTCCACGTACGTTCCGTTTGCTCGAATGTATTCGTCATAACGGGAGGTAGGTGGTCGAGCAGATATGACAATTTGCACGCACGGTTACGACCAACTTCCATTTTTCCCCTCCTCCGTTCATTTTTCCATTCATCCACGTAATTTCATATTATAGTCGGAGAAATTTGCCCGAGCGAACATCTTTTATCTCTTGTCCATCGTTGATACCGTATGTATATATTTAATAAACGTTCGTATCTCGCGATAGAAGCAATAACGCGAAAACATCGAATTCGGAGAAAAAATATTAGGGGTAGATGAGAAATGGGATTGCATGACAAATTCTCTTTGTTTTCTGCCGTACCAGCTCGTTCGATAAATTACCTTTTCCCGACTATTTTATCCTCGATATTATTAGATTTTTATTCGCGCAGCGAAACAGCCTTAATATACGATACGAGTCGCTTAACTCGACAACCTTAAATTATTGGCAATGCAACACGTAGTCTGCCGATTTTTCATGCGACGAACAGATTGCTGGTAATTTAACGTCGTCGAGCGATGCGAATCACTCCTCGTCTATTGATCATACCGTGCGTTTTGTTTGGAATCGAATGGCGTGTGTTCGCGTAGGGAAACATTTGCCATTCGTTCGAATCGAAAAGGTCAACCGTCGATATCGCAGTCCAATTCCCGGCGACAAAGCGGTTTCAGTAATTACCGCGATGATAACGGCCTGATCTAAGCGTCCTCGTCGTCGACAGCGTACAATTCCGTGTGAATATACAAAGGAAAATGGGAATCGATCCCGTGAGCGTGTTGTCCTGCAAAGGGAACCGTCGAAATCGGCCAGTCTTTATCGCATATCGACTCGCGTTTGCGTGGAAACGATCTCGACGCGAAATTGCGACCGGGTGTAATTCTTCCTCGAAAAATCGTGCGACAGCCGATCGACCGATGATAGGACGCCAGCCTGTCCGCTCGGTTCCAGTCTCCTCGTCCGATTGTCGTCGATTTCATCGATAAAAGGAGCCTGCTTGAAGCTCGCGAACGTCCGTGAACCTTCTCGCGAATATTTCTTCCCGAAGCGGTGCATCAAAAGAGTTTTTGCGCCGTGCGCCCTTTGCAGCGGACGCTTCCAGCCGTTCATCACCGGCCGAGTGATTTAGATTATAAATTTCGTACGCAGCCGAGGGAAAAGGAAAGGAGAGAAAGAGCGGCAACGCTCGAACAGGGTTTACCTACTCTTCCGACAAATCGATAATCCAATACTCTTGTGATACATTCAATGGCACACACCGATAATTAATTTGCCAAACTAAACACAGTTTTGACGGCACGTGACTGTAATAAACTCGACAGACCGAGCGACCAGATCGTGAATGCAACGCGACACCGTGTACCGTAGCCGTGGCTAGCCGGTCATGTAAGATGTAAATGAAATAACGTAACCGATCGGTCGTTAACGACGAGGAATGTCTGATTCGCGTCTCGTACATTCCCGCAGCCGTGTGTGTACGTGCGTTCACACGGCCAAGTCTCTGCACAACGCGACGTTTGTCGAAGCCGGCTTTCGCTGTACGCTCGCCGATCTTCCGCGTTATATTAAGGCCGTGTATGATTCACACGGAACGAGACTGGTAAGGAACGAGTGGACCAGCGGTCAGCGGGGAATTACGCTACATAACGCACTCGTCAGCGATCCCATTGCCTCCCTGTTCTCATTTCTCTGGTGTTGCCTGGGCCGCTAACCTATGAGTCACACACGACGACCGACCGAACCATCGCGTCGTTTGAACGAAGCACGTACGAAAGATTAGATAATTCTCGTTACACTAATGCCGTGCGTGACACCGCTCCAGATCGTGGCTCAATGAAAAGTGCCTGGCACGATCGTCTGCAGGTATCAGGGATTCGCGTACGTACACGCGTTAAACGTTCGTTTTGCTTCACCGGTTATTACGCTCGCGCACACTCATTCGGATTAATAACGCTGGGATGACATAAAGCTCAGCGGGTAGCTTGACAATCCGAAGTAGCTCATCCAGTATTCGTTGCGCAAAAATCGGCTCGCCATTATTCCGAAGATCAGAGTCGTATTCGTGGAAATTTCAAGCTAAGTTTGTCATTTGCATATTAAACGTTAGACGATTTGGCGGCCCTCGGAAGATCCGAGTATGCAATTTACCGGGTATAGCGGCTATCTTGAAATCGGTATTCGCGGAATACGCCGTAAGCTCGTGATCCATGGAAGTTTCACGGGATTCTGCGAATTCGTAGATCAAAGGAAGAAGTTTCGACCAGTTTCGGATTTTGCAGTCGTCACGACGATCGCGCCAACGGTCGAGTAATAAATCGTCGATATCACGATGAGCGCGTATTCAGCCGACGGATGTGCTATGTAATGGCACAATGAATCATGCAAAAACTTATCGTGCTCCGTCTAGGAGATGAGTGAATGCATGTTTTCATTAGTCGTTGTTATTTGCTGCGCTCTTGCAGATGCGTCGCGATGCGGTCTCGACGTCGACGCGCCTTTCCGCGCTGTCTTGGCCAGGTATTACCGAGCGTTTCGCTTTTATCTGCTTATCGGCGATCCATCGGTTACTGATATCTCCGAGCTATCAACGTGCACACCTTCGCGCAAAGGAAAGTTCCAAGAACGTTCCACGCGTTCGCCCGAACGAAACGTATCGAATAAAATCGGAGAGAAGAAGTTCGCAAAATTGATTATGAATTAATTTACGGATAGCGAATTTGGTATTTCGAAGATTCTATTTGCAGGTTAAAGGACCTTTGCCGTTATTCGCAGAAATAAATTCATGGTTTTAAGGGACCATCGAGTATTCTTCGGACGACGTTGATCTAACTTTGATTCGAGCGACCTTAATATCCGAATTCCTGTCATCTCGATAGTCGTATATTTTCCCTGATTCGCGGGTAATTTTCTTAAATAGAAATACTTTTCATTTTTCTAATAGCTTTGCCAAGCTTCTTGGCAAATCTATATCGACGATATTAAATATAAAGACGATAGTCGTTGAAAAAAAAAAAAATTAGCAAAGTCTTGAATGGTTACGTTGTTTCAAAGTGAATTGTTCGAGACTGCAGGAATGTGCTGCGTGAACCAATAGAATCACGGGAAATTGCACGGTATCTGTTTAAGTGCGGCAAGTTATTTTATTTTACTACCTCTGTGATTTGCACGGATTACAATTGATTATTGTGGTTGACGTCCACGCGTGCGCAAAACTGCACGAGACCATAGAATGCGCGTTTTCATTAGTCACCGTTATTTGTGACGCGCGGCGCGATGCAACGCCGATGCACCGTGTAAATGCACGTTGCCCCGGGGCCCTTCGTGTCTCTTCTTTGACGCATCTCTCCCCGTAAGCCTACTAATAATAGCAACATAGCTAACACCGTTCCATAATAGCGTGTTAAATTATTCTAATTTTGTACCTGTGACATTAAGCGCGTAACGCGATTCCAACGAGACCGATAACGATTAAGAAGTGGTATCAACATGCTATACAGATACTTGAACGCATTTACATTTTTTAATTGCCTGCTGTTTTGTGCTATTAGACGGCCCGAAAATCTACATCGTAAGTGAGTCAGGAATGATCAAAGTTAATAGGTTCGATGATTAAATTATATTAAATATTTGGAATCGTTACGTGCCTGATAGAATCGAGAAATTTCGTCAATTTAGAATTCTGTCATCCTAAAAACTTTTGTGCTACAAAATTTTATCGCGCTAAAGGATATCGCGTTGATGATACTTGCAACGTCAATTTCGAATTAATAATAATATCGAAGAAGTGATCCGAAGTCATTGACTGATGTAGTATGTATTTCAATTTTCTCTTGATCCAACCAAGGTCTAGCATATTGTTACCACGTGTTGCTTATTCTACAAACAAACTTACGACAACGATTCTACGTTCGATACACGGCTACTCGATCCTAATGCACATTGTTATTCCAACCGGTTCGAATAAATGGGAGAATTTTTTTAACAAAGTTGCAAAAGCCAAAACGATCGTAGGTTACACGGGGTCGCGTATACATTTTCATTAACCTTAGTTATTTGCGACGCCTTCGGCTGGCGCAGCGTCGATGCAAAGTCGGTGTCGCGGCATCTGTGTGCGTTGCCTCCGAGGTATTCTTTCGAATACGCATTCCTCGCCTTGGCTCGGTCGCTAGTGTGTTTTGATATCTCGCGGGTACACGAGAGCCTCGTCATTCCTCTCGTGTAACATGTGTGCATAAACAAGTAGAATGATCAACAGGGTGGTAAGGATAGAGCAGAAGAAAGCAGTGGAACGAGAAGAAGGAGAATGGGTTGCTGGAGAGCAAAGGCAGATCGAAGCTATGCAAGAACCTGGGATAATGGCGAACATGTCCGTGATATTACCGAGAAGAGAATTTCTTTCGTCGAATTAAAGACTGACCAGACCAACCATCTTGTCATGCTTCGAGCAGTAATTAAAGTTACGATATTTAGAGAATCGCGAGAACCTGAATATAATTGATAACCAAAGCCACTGTGTTCGTACATCTGCGGATCTTCCACGAGGAACCGTATAGCGAAAGTTTATTAAGTAATATAATATGCCAAAGAAATACACCGGACGACGTAAGCCTCATACGAATCTTGTACAACTCGACGATCTCTCAAAACAGTGACGGTCTATGTAAATGTTAAAAATCGACGTACAGCGCAACAACTTGTCGATGTTAATTATCAGGATAGAAATCGGTGTATATACTTGGAAAGTAATGGGCTGTTCGTTTCTAACCACGCGTCGACTTAACGGTGTCTGGTTTCGGGGCAACCTTGGAAGAGCAAAGGATCCACGTGTAACGGTTTCGCTTCGTTAACCTAATAGGAAGCGTATCGCTTAGAAGGCGTGTATTACAATTTATAAGGATGAATCCGGGCCCGCGTGATCAGCGCCGATTAATTGCCGGCTCGATGTGATCTCGATAAAGCGACAGGCTCGTATAGAGCCGTGTGGCTCGCCTTCTTCTACCGATCCAATCCGTCCGCTCGAGGGTAAGCGATCGGTTTGTAATTTTCGTGAAGACCGTTACCCACGCACTCGCTGCGGCTATTTCCACACGTTTTGCCAGTGTTCGCGACTACACGCACGCGCAAACCTTAATGCGTGCGCGTATCGTTTTATGCGGAGAGCTTTGCAACGCTTGCGAACGCGGAATACTAATCCAACGGGTGCGCGATAAGAATCGACACGGATCGACTTTGACGAGGTTTCCCGCGGCAGGACGGCGCCATTGCTCGGCGAATTATTCGTAGACGACCGAGTTGAAGTATCGTCGGCGGATTTACTGCGTGCAGGAAAAATAACTGGAAAATTGGATTCTTCGATCGGAGAGAAAATTGGTCTCGGTATGACGATTAGTAGCACTCAGCGGAATGAAAACGAGGCGTTATCGTTTTTGCACGGCTGGCATAAACCTACGTTTTTCTGTCCCAACATCGACGTAATTCTGCAACTGCCTTCCAACGTCGGAAAAAACGGAACAACGTTTCGAACGTTGGCGGGTAAACGTACGTAGGGATCGAAACTCACATAGGGACGAAATGTAAGGAATTGCTAATTCCATCAGAAGCGATCCTTTTGTTTGCGTAACGCTAGCGAAATAACTAACGAAGCCGATTGATCGAACTACGGCAGCTGAAAATCGGGCCGGACCTCTCGCGGGACACTCACTTTGCAAGGGAAAGAGGAGAATCAACCTCGGATGGGGCACCAATACTATCACGGCTCTATACGTCTACATCGATTATCGTTTGACCGACTGAAGTACTAGAACGTCAGTTTAATGAATAACGACGTACCTAATGACACACGACGTCATATCTCAACTCCAGCCGCACATACGACAGCTAGAATCGATTCCGTCGGAAAATCTATGTCGATGTTTGACGAGGTCGGACGTTCCAACGACTCGAATTCAACCATCAAAGTGCTCCTCCTTTTTGCTCTGTCTCAACGAACGATCGTCAAAGAGAAATGCGGTTAATTGATATCCCTTTCCGCGCGCTTCAAAATATATTCCATGTTAGAATCGCGTTGGCTAGAGTCGACCTCGTTGGACCATTATGAATCTCTCCTATGTTACCAGTTCGTGAAAAAATCCTTTTCATCCCGCGTATATCGCGATGTATCGAAAAATCTGTTGATAAGCGCACGATAGAAACGAAAGGTATTTTCAATGGACAGATTTAGACACGTTGGAAATTTACAATTATCGAAAAGTATCGAACGATATAATTCCGCATTCGTTGAAACGTCTTACGGTATAATGAAAAATTTCGATCGAATTACGATTCGCGACTCTGCCAAACTATCACCCAATAAGTTAACAAATTCTCGCCACGAGAATCGAGAAATTTCTAACGTAATTGTCGGTTATAACGAGTGGAAACTTGGGATACATGTTCGCGAACGATGCATTATCTCACACACGAACGACTCGCTTCGTTTCGATCGCCATCCCCGCGACTCTGCCAGCGATTCTATCGTAACGCTATTACCGCGTCACCCTGTATCGACTAGAGAGCTTTAGCGAACGGCCCTGGCCTTTCGGTCGTAAGTGCCGTGTCCCGTGCTGTCCACTGCAGCAACACCTACACCGTTCTGCATTACTTATCGAGCCGCGGTCCGTGTCTATCGAGAATAGAAGCGGGAACATGCAGGAAGCTGAAATGCCCGATGCACCTGACAGGTGCTCACGTATTCACGGACGGACAGCCCTTCACTCTCAGCGCATCAATCTCTCCGCTAACCACACCGCTCAAAGATAGAAGGCCGTTGCATTGCGTGGAGTCGCGTCGCTCGGAACGAACCATCGCGTTTCGGCCGCGCGATTGGTGGCCGCGTCCAGGTCGCCAACGGTAGACAAAGACCTGCCTCGGTTGAGATTTCGCAGCGTAACGTGGAACTTTACTCTTCTGCCGACTGACTCGAGAGAGACCACACGCGGGCCAAAAACGGGCGACGAGTCCGCATGATCACCGTTCCGCGATCGAGATCGCGATCTCGATAGGCCAAGGCACCGAATTGCGGCCGTTGATGTGTCATTACACGCGGCTTCTCCAACAGAGAGGGTTCTTGTCGCTGAAAGAACACTTTGTGCTCCTCTTCCGTGAATGCTATTCTCGCCAATCCCGATGCGCGCGGTGTTTTTTGAGTCAGTCCGGCTTTCGCGGTTTCCGACTTGTCTTTGTGCTCTCTCTCTCTCTCTCTCTCTCTCTCTCTCTGTCTGTCTCGGATGATTTACGCCCCACTGTCTGCGGTCATTTTAATAATAATTCCTTGCCTATTTGTTTATCGCGCGCGCGAGTTGTACACCGTCCGCGGTTATTTATGCCTAGAACAATCGCGCGAGTGTGGCAACCGCGTCGCGTGGTTGGGTCTTTGCCCGGTTTTCTTGCGAAACACGCGAACTCAATGGGCGTACAGAACGGATCGTAACGTTGCGTTTCATAACGGGCCGATGATGAATTGTTTATTATTGCGCAATGGGTTAATTTATCTGACCGCGCGAGAAACGCGCTATCGATAACCGGTATAGTAATTTCAAGCCCGTTCGAATGGTATCGTTACGAGCGCGTGTACGCCTTTCAGAACGGGGGAAACGCGCTCACGTACCAAGCAGCCGTAGGAGAAAAAAGTTTCGGTTACGACTAAAGGTTGCGACACACAGATACGAATCGAGTAATTTCACGCGTCGCAAACACGTACGAAATTTCTTATGAGTGGTTGATGTGAAATCGATGGTTCCCAGGAAAGAAATAAACGCGACGAAACGAGAGCAATAAGAAACGGACAGGTTACATAAAATTGTTGGTGCGTGAATTAATTTGTTTCCGAACAGGCGACCCCGTCTATTATATCATCGTGGCAATTTGTTTTCCCGTAATGACGAGCTTATTAATCTTCATGATGAATCATATTAAATATTTCAATAATCAACGAAATGACCGTGCAACAATTTCCTGTCATCAATTATTTAATAATTAGAGTCACATTACAATTATTTGTAATCACCGGCCAATGATAAATTGTACTTCACCAGTTGGCTGAGCATACTAATGACATGCAAAAACGTAATTTAAATGTGTAATATTCTTATCATTTTCGCGATGCAACGGACAATATGTGTTGTTAGTATTTGTTTTTGCATTTAAATGCTCTACCTTCAATTTCGACTGATCATTCTACGCAAAGTTAATTCGGCCACTACCTAAGAGGATTAAAATCCAGTGATTATTACGCGAGATTTCGTAATACGCGCGTGCTCGTTCTTACATTTTGGAGAAATCGCTTATGAAACCCGCTACAAGTTATAGTTGGAAAGAGGATTGTAGGAAAATATACTATGCTAAGAGGTACCCGATAGAATGGCAAGGCGCTGATTCCAAAACTTACGAACGTTGGTGTATCCTCTCGTTTAATTTACGTCGCAAGACGTAATCGCTTGTTTGATAAGGATCTTCGAGGATCATTACGGTCCCTTTCTCTTACGAAAGAAAGTTCCGAGTTTGGAATAAAATAATTCAAACAATTTAGCATCTGATTAAAGATCGCAAGTTCAAAGCGTCGAATTACAAATTTAAAGTTTTACATTCGACGTTTCAAATTCAAGACTTTTAATTTAAATTCGTATACTTCGTTCGCGTGTTCCACAGTCTGTTAGGTCGGCGTCACGTACAGAAACCAATCTTTCGGGCAAACGATAGCCTTTGGCAGGCAAACGCAAACGGAGTGAGTAGCCTCCCGCGGCGCGTAGGTCGAAGCTGCGATTACGCAGTCCAGGATTTCGCGGGGAATTCCGTGAAACGGCGGGCCAACAGCCACCTGCCGCCGACATTTACTTTGTGGAAATCTATCGGCGCAGCACGGCCGATTCCACGGCATCGGCACGAACATCAAAGTGGACAACGTCCATAATCGAGCGTGGTTCGATTCAAAGGAGCCTGTGCGTGAGTGTCTGTGTCTGTGAACCACGCAGCTTCGTGGCCGTGAATGGGCAAGCGCGCTCGCGAGTGATCGGGTTCGTATTGTACTGGGTGTCCAGGAAGAAAGTGACTCGTGTCTACTTTTAGCGATAATTTTCATAGAGATACGTTTGGCTCGTGATTTAAATATGCTTCAAAGCGATTTCTAATTACTTTCTACGTCAGATACATCGAGGGATTAATTTACCGTATCGATAAGATGTTACGATAGAGGAACAGACGTTCAAACGATATCAGAAAAGTTTACTTAATCGTTTGAACGACCAATGTAATTATGAAATGGATAAGTTTTTAAATTACATGTGGAATGTACGTGATATCCGTACCAAATACTATGTACGAGATAGTCGTTATCTGAAACAGTAAATTACCAGAATAAATATGTATTTCAGATTAAACTGTCTGAAAATCTTGCTCGCTATCGGCTATCTTTTCCAGAACACCGTGTACAGCCTCATCGAGTGGCGCGAGTTTATTTCAGTCGGGTCTGAAGCAAGAATATTTAGCGGCGAAATTTTTACTGCTGGGTTGCCATATCTTTACCGATTCGGAACACGATCGTGTGAAATATAAATTTCCTTTTTATTTCGCCGAGATATCGCGAGGTCGAAGCTTCACGATAGGACACGCTATGCGACATAAAACGCGTCATACACGCGTTCGCGTGAGCCGTTATATCGCTATGTGTAGGTGTCGTTAAACGGTGAATTCCAGGATTTCGGTTATCTCCGTCTCGAATAGACAGTGTGTTGATTAAACGCGAGCACGCTAATGAAATCCAAATACGATTTCGGTTATACTCGAATCGGTTAGATTCGAGCAAGAAACGCGCGCAAAGACGTTGTCGATTTGCCAGAATCCGATCAACTACGATTGCCATAACGTTACCCTTGGGGAAACGTCAGTGTCTATCTCGAATTGGCATCGAAAGACGTTCAACGCGACGAGAGCATTTACGAAAAGAGACGAACGAGAGGAACACGCGTGCTGCTCCTTACTGGTACACCGTGTACGCGTTGAAAAACCGGGGGAGAAAGAAGAGAAAACGGACAAAGAGGCCAAACGAAAGAGGCGGCTACCATTGCCAGAAAATAAAGTAGTCCTACGACACGTGGAAAATCCTGGCAGATGGCGAAATACGGGTTGCCTACGGCATATGAGACAGTTTCCAGTATGAAAGTAGAAAGGGACTCGCATCAACGAGTGTAAATCAGTTTACTCTGGAGGAAAGGACGGAATTGCAATTCGCATGTCCCGTATTCATACTCGTCTCGCGAATTCGGGCCGTGCACTTTGTGTGTCGCATAAGGGACTGTTTACTTGATTACTCGGAATGAAACTTTTGGAGAGAAACGGACGATACGACGATAACGTAATAAATGGCCTTTTGTGGACAACGAGCAGGAGCCAAGCTTGGACTAAAAAACAGAAAGGGACAAGAGGTCGAACAAAACGCAAAGTGTGGAAAATGCGTCGATGACTCGTACTCGTCGCGATACTACGATTTTAACCCTTGTTTCTTTCTCTACGAAATGTCGTCGAATCGCTAGAAGCTTTACGACTGATGAAATTGAACATTTATTCGTTCGATCGGGACATGGACGTTCTGTTCTTTTCATTTTTCTCCTTGGAACACGACCGTAATATGTACATTTATTCAGTGAGAAATCGGAAAATAATTAATTAGCTCTACCAAAGAAGCTAATCGGAAATTTAACCAAGATAAACTAAGATAAATTGAAGTAAGATAAACGTTGGAATAGAAAACCGAGGTCTCTGATAATTTACACAGATTTACACGATCGCAAATTATTATCGTTTGGTTCGTATCATTCGTTTAGAAGAGCCGGTAACAAGTTAATATGCACGGCAAACAATACCACGCGAAAATAGATTTACGACGATTACGAGGCCGAACGTGGTCCGCTTGAAACGCATATAATTGTTTCACGGCTGAATACCGTTGCATAATGTCGCGCATTGTAACAGATAGCAGATCGGGTGGCCGCGCCATGCCCACTGAATGCGTGCCGCGATTCCGTGGTAAAGCCTCGATGGAAAAACTGGCGAACAGGCCGTCTCGCCGCCTGTTTACGTGTCCCGAATGTCAGCTGATAAATACCAATCGCAATTGGAATTCGGGCATTTCATAGGTTCGCCCTGTCACCTGTTACGGAACAAACAAAACATCGTGTTACCGCGTACCTTTTTTTCGCAGGTTTGTTTTCAAGACCTCGGGAGTTCGAGGCACGCGTGAAAACACGGCCTGTAATTTGTACAGGAAAACATTGATCGGCCGTTATTACGCTAGATGTACTAATTTATTTCGACTAATCATTTCGTCCGGGATGAATTCACACGAACCGGCACGCCCCTTTTCGCGAACATGAAACGAGACTCCGCGTTTAATTAAGCCTCCGCCGGTTAAATTAATAAACGGTGCTGGTTGGCGAGCGGCCTCGAATTTAAAACGATCTCGTTCGGCTGGTTGACAGCGAGATCTCTCTTTCTCCCTCTCGCGGCGGTCTTTCGAGAGATCCGCGAGCCGATTGATCCGGGCATCGCTAACGAAAGACAGTAGGAAGCGATTCCGAACGGTGTGGCGCGCGCAGGGGGCAGTTGTTTGCACCCATTAAAAGTTGAAGTATCAGCCAAGTTGCCGAGAGGGTATTGTAAAGAAGAACGTGAGAAATGAAACACGATTTCCGTCACGTATATAACCATCCCGTTTCAATGAGGCCCGATGAGAATGGCCGGTTCCGATTCTTAAGGATTTACGTGACGGAGTAGCTTGTTAGCCTTAAAAGCGAGCGTTCATTGGAAATCGATGCCTATGCACCCGGTCGCCATTACTTTGCAGAAAACGTTCTATACGCGCGATGCATTCTATCATCGTTCTTATTGCTTTTGATCGATATCCATAAAGTGTATTGGTTGTATCGCGTGGATTCCATAAAGACTTCTCGAGACTGAAAGGCATCCGACTACGATGCGTTTCAATCGGTGCTTCCATATTTTCATGAATATTTAGATGTCACACGAACAACTTTTCTCGAATACCGACTGTCTGGCATCCGTGAAAACGTTCCGATTCGCTATTGTTGTATCCTTAATTTAAATTTTAAACCGTTCGAACTGTTATAAAACGATAAAGGGAGAGAGATAAAAATTACTACTTTAAACGTTATTATAAACTCGACGGAGATTATATTTTGAATTTCTTTGGAATCACGTAGGCGAAACGAAATTCGTGGAGTCCCGTAGCTCGATCGTTTGGAAACGTTTTTCAGCGGGCTGATACGGCACGTAAAACGGACGGAACCATTATTCGCTTTATCGCCGGAACTTCGCGACGTTAGAACAAGTTTCTTAATCGCCGGTGGCGCATCTCCGTATCGACTTGCTGCAGCTTTAGTCGTGAACTGCAGCAACCTGCACCGGTTACAGCGGGTACACAGGCTTATGCAGAGATTCAGGATCGATTGGCAGACCCGGCAGCGCCAACTTCGAGTCAACTGAATCATGTTCCGTCTACGTCGATTTGCACGCCATCGCCGCATTAGCTATTGGCAACGGATCATAACTGCCTCCGGATAGCTCCCCGCATACTGCAAATCGCTTCCGTAACACTTTCCTTGAAATTTATATAGCGGCCCGCCACCCCAGCAACACGACGACGACGGCGACGATCACGACGACGTCTACGTCCAACCCCCGACACCTCACCTTCGGCCCCCGGTTCTCGCGTTCGACGTCGACCGAGATAATGGCGTTAAATTGGCAGCCAGTCCAATCTCTCACCGCGGCTGCATCGTTGGAAAAATCGTTTTTACCGTGGCGTCAACAAATTTACAGCCGTTTTGGAGCTCGAGCAGATATTAATAAACATGGGTCTGTAAATTTCTCTTCCTCAAAGTAAAGCTCATTTAAATTTTAGATGAGAGACCTGTGCAAAGAGTACGCATGGGTAAATTACCACAGCTGCTGTTTTTCTCTGTATCACTGATTTTTTTATAGAAATCTGCGTTATTAGCTCAAATATCTTCATGCAGTTTCTGGATTTTTCCAACGACTCGTTATGCCAATTTAAAGGAAAGATCGCTTTCGCGAAGTGAATCAAAATGGAAGTACGCGTGAATTAGTACAACTAGCCGATCGATAAATTAAACGAGGAAAAATTCCGCGATTACGCGTCACCCAGTCAGACCATACGTTCCCACCTATGGTCGTTTGCTCAATAAAATAATAACGTTGACAGAACAAGCAGTTAAAATCTGCATATTATTTAAGGACGTCTACACGCGAGGCGTTTCTGTATGCTATGGCTTCGAGGCTCTATTTCTTTCTTCATCTTTTCCATTTCGGTCCCCCTGTCTCTTGTCCAGTTGCACCGCGGCTGCAACAACTACTCTTAACAGGGTTTGGTACGACCGTTCGTAATAACGCCGGCAATAAATCGTGCACCCTGGGAACGAGCAATGACGCTGTTCTAAATTATCTCCATTGACCACGAAATCTCATAAAGATTGACAGTGGCCGCCGACCACAACCATTTATTGGAAGTGAAATTTGTCGGCTGACTTCGTCTCTGGGCATTCGCTTTGACACGAACTGTTTCGTCGGACGTCGTTTCTACGGCTTTATGTTTCGTAAAACGCAACGTCCTCGTCCAGTCGAAGAGACGAAAGAAGAAAAGAAACACATACAGAAAAAGAGAACTACTTAGAAGCACGTGCGCGAAAAAATTGAACGCAGCCGCGAGAGGCAACGAAACGATGCGACACCGGAATGGTCGGTTCTTGGAGATTTCACGTCATAAGAGGCTACGTGAAAATATCGCCATGGTTTCGTAGAAACATGCTCGCAACAGATCGACTAAGTTGAAAGCTTTTCAAACGCGACCTCGGAGTATTTGCGCCTTCTTCGCTCAGCTGTCGTCTTCTCTCGCGTCCGTAGTCTGAAAAAAATGTTATACGAATCGCGAGTAATCGAAGATTCATGCCGCGTGGAATATTATGACAGGCAAGACTGAAAATTGTTCTAGAAGAGCCTCGACTGCAATAGATTGGAATAATGTCTAAGTCAATTTGGCCGGGGAAGACGCCGCAAATTTGATTTTTATAGTCGCGTTTATAACTCAGTTAGGACATCCATCTACCCTTCCTGACTTTCTGTACTCTTCATCCTCGGGGACATGGACGCAGCGAAGGAAGAGCTCCGCGCGACGTCGCAGGTCTTTGACCCCGGACGCGCAGAAAGAGGAAAAAAATATATAGAAAACCAGGAAGAAGCCCGGCCCTAAATTCGCTGAATCAGGCCGTCTTCATCTTCCATGGGAACCAAGCGTCTCTTATTAATTTAATTTTTATACTCTCCTTCCTGTTCGTAAAATCTTGAACCGCTTACGTCGTGGACAGTGAGCTTACGCCGCAATGGCGCAACTTTTAATCCCGGTCTTAATAATTATCGTATAAATAATAAAGGAAGTTCGTAAAAGCGGCATTCTTGAATTTACGTTTGAACGGGTCACGACGACGCGGACGACTTTGAAAACTTGATTAATTTTTACATCGCGATAACGAGCGGATTAGCGCGAAAGGTGTTTTTTAATAAGTAGAAGCAAGGAACAAGGGACAAAATTGTAATCCCGCCCCATAACCACCCCCACCTGTTCTTATAACAACCTCGCTCCACACTCCCTGTTAAGTTTTGCCGGATAGTGGAAAAATTTCATTCCCGACTGCAAGATCCTTTTAGCCTTGTACTCTTCGGCCAAACGAAGTTCACAAACGAACGAAAATTCGATTTAGTCTTCCATATATCATACGCCTCTCTTTTCCAGTTCGCTCGTCTTCTCCGTTTCACGTTTCTTCGACCGATCCTACGCAGCCGTCGCATCGCCTTTTTTCGCGAGAGGAAATTCGCGTGTCGGGACCACGAATCTCTCTCGGACAGACAACGGATATCTAATTTTTCTATTTCAAAAAGTTTCGGCTGTACCCCGGACGCGGTCCGCTTTCACCCTCGGAGAAGCGATCTGCGACGACATTCCGCGAATTCTTCGTGGCGGTCTCGAAGAGCGGAGGCATGGAAAGCCCGTAGTACGAAGAAGACCGAGGGTGGCTCGATCGTTCTCGCGTTTCCGCTCAAGACGACCGCCACGAATCGTTCAACCGGATTCCGGCCGCGGGCGCTGTTCCCTTTCAAAACGATAATAACCTGCGAAAAGTTTGCCTGCTATGGTTGTCTGGCTGAACGAAATCGAAACTGTCGACGTTCTTGGCTAAAGGTTATTTGTACCAACTTTCCGGGATGATCCTTTCTGTAATGCGACGATCGATAGCTTCCAAACGGTTTTACCTTACTTTTTGTATTACGCATCTCGATCTTTTCTCGAAGAATATTTTAAATATCGACGTTTGTACTTTTGAAATTATCAAACAGGAGAGAAATTCTGTACCATTTGTGTGAATTAGTTCAAAGCAGTAGTAAATAATTAAATGTTAATATTTGAACGGTCCTAACAGGTTTCTATAAAGAAGAAAAGGAACATAATCGAAAGAATAATTAAACCGCAGGAACGGTAGGATGTTACGTGGGCTGCTCAAAAATGACCGTTCCCTTTCTCGTGTTCGTACAATTTCGACGTAACATAGAACAAAAACGTACGTAATAATTTCCTCCGGGCGTCGTACCGTTCCGGTTTCGAGGAATCCCACTCCTCCCGATAATCACCGGGTGGCAAAACCGAGCACGATAATTCTACGGTTAATTGCTTGTACGTTAATTAAGCTTCGGTTCATATTTGGTGGTGTGGCATTACCGCGAATAACCAGCGGTGCCAGCTCGGGCCCGGCATGCCGTGCTGTTTCCAGTAGCCGGTACGATGTTGGTACTTTTGTTAATGCCGCGAAAAGCGAGAATCGAGTGATACAAGGCATTCCCAAGATAGCATAATTGCTGGCGCGTACAGAATCTTGTAAGGTATGCGCCGTCGACTCGAATGACAGTGCTCGATCACTGTCAGATCGACGTTGCGAGCCGGTGGAATACCGGCGGGGCAAGAAGAGCCTCTTTAGCGGCCGAGAAAAAGAACGCGCTCTCCACCGGGAGACTAAGAGAGCGAAACTCGAGAGTCGACGTTCGAATCGATCATTGCTTACACGTTTTCCCATAGCTAATTATGCGAGTAGTACTACTAATAATAAGCAACGCCGATGCTACGCCCCATTAATCCTTGTCACGAGCTATCTCTCATCGACTCGCGAATACTTCGTTATTTCTATGTTATGCAACTGCTCCCTCTCTATTTCTCGTTCTCCCTATCTCGTTTTGTTCTTTTGTCTCTGTAGAATCGTTGCGAAACGAGACGTCAGAAGTGCAGAGTATGTCACTGCCTCTGAGAGAAGGTACGCGATAGAACGTATTTATCGCATAATCGTACTCTAACGAGATAATCGCGCTCGTCGAATATTTCTGATAAGCTGAAACGTTTCGCGGATGGACGTAATATTCCTCTCGGAGGATAGCGGAGAATCGATGGGAAGTACAAGTTGCGAGAAACATCGTGACGGCTCTACTCTCCTATATATCCCGATACTTTAGGAAACGATTGCAACGTGCGAGAGCGCAACGCTCGTTCTTGCGCTTTCAGCCCGCGGTAACGCTGCCAGTGCGCTGAATGCGGGGGTGCGCGATAACGCGCGTCGAAAATTGATAATATTTCACGACGAGAGATGCCAGGGACTCCCTTTTATAATTGGTTGGCATTTGCATGCGGTCTTTACACTTATTGAGGTTTAGCCGCGAACCGGTCGCTTCTCCTGTCCGTTTTTATCATTTATGCCGGCTACACAACCGGCTCGTAGCACGCGATCCTAAACCCCCTTCTCCACGCTTCTTTGGTCGCTTCCCTTTCTATCCTCACACCCTTTCTCGCTCCCCTAATCCCACCCTTCCCTTCCTCTCCCTCGCCAACCGCCCCCAGAATTGCCATTTCGCAGCCGCGTGGGACGTTTCAGTCCACTTACATCCCTCCATTTCGACGACCGCGACTTCAAACAATTTGCAACCTGTTACCAACGCTGATCCGCCGCCTTTTTCTATTAGCATCCGTACCAATTTAAGGTAATTAATCGCCGACCTCTTTTGAGTTTAAAAACTCTCCTTTTCAGCTGACCACTTTTGTGGATATGTATTAGCAATGCTTAAATAGAACTTATGTTTACAAACCATGATGCAAATATCGATATTAATGTCGTTAAATATATTACAATCATTTTTATAGATTTCCTCTGTAACGACAACGGTATATGTAAATTAAGATGAAATTTACGAATTTGAAAGAAAAGTCAGCATCTCTGCCACACTGCTGCACCACATCCGTCATCCTGGATGTATTAATGTGATGTATTAATTATCGCGTAACGTGTCGTAAGTACGTAGTAATGACTATACGGTACAGCCAAAAGGATTGCTTTTAATGACGAGGAAGGATGCAAAGGACCGAGCGGCGCAACGGCAAGATGATAAGAGCCCACCGTATACGTCAAACTGCGATCACTAATAGTACACCTCCGGTTCGAGATAATTATCGGACCGGTTGCAAGGCTACTTCAGTCTTGATGCATACTCAGCTTCGTCGGGGAATCGTGCAGCGAAGAGCGATGTATCGTGTGAGATGGAGAGCACCGGGAAGGTGATGGGAAACGAATTAAAGTTATTTGAAGAATGGAAAGCGAACCTTTTCATAAGACGCATTCACGACCAGATCTCTTGGAAGAAACGATATCAAACGGTTTTTAAAGGCGATACTCCTTGTTAAACTTAAGTCGAATCATTATAGGTACGACTTACGTTACGATATAGAGGAAGAGAATAGAAAGTAAGAGAGCAAAGATGCTTGATATAAGCTCATAAAGTAGCATCGCTGGTTTTGTTATGATAGAGCGAGCGACAATTGTCGTTTTCGTCTCGTGAAACGTCCAAGCAAAATGCAATCGGCCGTGTAGACTGCGAAAAACGAGCAAGAAGAGGAGGGGAAGCTGGAGAGTTATGTGTTTGAAACCTGCTCTTCGAGACTTCATACACGCTCCTGGCAACGTGGGATGTAGGTATTCGAAGGAGATTTACATGTTTTCCTAAACACCACGGCGAATGAAGCTATAGGAAAATGAGAATACACTACGAATCTCTAAAGTATCTCTGAGGATGTTAAAGAATTATAAGTTTGAATCAATTTTAGAACCAGTAGAGGTAGAATTATTAATAGAATACTAAGTTTTCGATGCAGTCAGAACAAGGACGTAACGATATTCGTCGTTATTGAAATCGTGTGTCTCATAGGTGGTCAAGATCGCTTAGAGTCATCATCAGATCAGAGTTGATCATCTAAGTCGTGTCGAAAGTAACGCTGTTTCAAACCGAGATTCTTCGTAAGTCTGTAAATTCGGTTTCGCCGGTTTTCTAGCGATCATTATACTAACGATCGTTATACTGACAACTCAAAGTCACCCCTGAATTCTGCTCAATGCCAGCAGAATAGAATCTGTCATGGTGACGTTGAGTCGAATCACGGGTTGGGGCGTACGCCTGAATCATCGCCAAATAATTATTGTCTTCTGAGATTTAACTGTCGCCTCGTCGCAGCCGTTGTCGTTGTTTGCGTACGGTAGTTAAAACTCATTTTAAGAACGCTCTCACGAGCGCGTACTCGAGCTGCCGCTCTTAATTTAGTTAGCCAGCAAGTTGGAGCGGGACGTCCGACCTTAAGACACTTTATCATTAAAGACCTTTCCGGCTCGTTCCGTCCGGAGGAAATTTTCAGGCCGTCGGCAATGCTGCATTTCAACAGAGAATTTTTCATTCTGGATCGACCCAAGAACGAGGCGTTAAGCGCCAAGCCGTTTTTCAACCTCGCAGATACCTCTTCTGCCTCTGTCTTTTCGTTACTTCTTAATTTCATTTATGCTGCTTTAATTTTTCGCACGTAAGAGAATCCTAAACGGTGTTGGTTATATCATTTGCTTCATCGGGTGCTCGAGCGAAATAAACGTAACAATTCTATATAATCGATCGTATTCTCGGATTATGAAACTCTATAAACGTAATCTACTACGATACGATAAGCGGAAGCTAGCCATAGAATCTGTTCATACTCGATAAAGTTTTCGTTTTGTCGTAGAATTTATTCCGAAGCAATTAACGTCATCATCGTCGTGTTGGAATAGTACATAGTTTAGTAAGGCGCGACACGTGTTTGTCGTTGTTCGTAAATACATACTACGCTGAGCTGATTCGGTGAGAACACGTACACGTGACACGTGTACCTACCATTTCGGCTACCGACAGTGCACCACTTCGCGAAGTAGCTTTCCTTGTTAATTTCAATGACGATTCCTTTGCCACACTTATTTCACCTCCCCTTTCGCTTTCTAGCGTTGAAACGATGTTCTTTGCTATATTATCGAGTAATTTGATAGCGTATAAGCGTTTTCACGCGTGATAATACATAAATATCATTTGCCATTGTTCTGTCGATGCCTCGCCGAGTCTTTATCGATCCAGACGGTGGCGAACGTACTCCAACGTGCGACGACGAAGAATGGTTCCATCGCCTGCCGTTATTCGACGACTAAATACACCGTTAAATCATTTCCATGCGATTAGGGAACGCGGGAAATTCATTTCGCAACAAGAATGTGCAATTTATGCGATAACGAACGAGGAACGACTCACGCAATTCATTCAGATTCCTTTTCCACGTTGTCCCCATTTTCCATTTGATTATCGACGTAACAAGTAGAATTGTATTTCAGATTGATCGCACAATACCAATAGATATAACGATACTTTTATAAAGATTCGGCCGATTAAAAGCGAGGATCATTCTGTTAATCGCGCATCGTTCGGAAAACCAAAGCAACATCGCGCGGATAACTTGTTTACAGGGACGTGGAATAGGTATATTGTTTGTCAGCATCGTATAACGCGAACGGAATATTCCAAGAATCTTGAGGGATCCTGAACGTTCGTAGCGCAAAGTCTCGGTCACTCTGCCGGTTGATGCACGACCTTGCCTCGTACCTCGCCATCAGGCACAAATTCAGCCTCAGAGAGGATCTGCATAACGTCCGATCGGTGCAAAGAATGCACGAGTGGCACGCGCAGGAGGGCATGCAGTTCGTGCCGACACTGGCCGCGCGGTTTTGCACAGACACAGAGAAGCAGCGATCGTGTCGGGCGCAAAACACACGTAAGTGCTATGGTGGAACCGTGCGAAGAGGAGAGAACGAGAGGAGAAGGGTGTACCGATCGGACGAATGAAGGAACAAGGATATAAGTGGAAAGAGAGAGAACGAGTAACGAACATTGGAGGATGCTCGACAAAAGCGCGCTACCCTCGTCAGCTAGTTTAAGTCGTACATGAATAAATTCAATCCTATCACGGCCATGCTAATTTCATACAACAAGATCCTAGTAGCTGTGGAAAGCTATATAACTATCCGTCCAGCGGGGGCATCTACATAACATATAGCCGCTTACGCTTTAACCCCGAACGCGCGCAACGCGACCGGCACGGCGCCTGTTAACTTTGCTTCGTCGCTTTCTGGCTGTCAAATGTTGTTGGCTTCGGGATTTAGGGTTCGAAACTCGCGCCGTAAAACTCTCTCTCTCTCTCTCTCTCTCTCTCTCTCTCTCTCTCTCTCTCTCCCCCCTTTCTATCTATCTCACCCTCTCTCGCTCTTTCGCGTAGCGTCAATCCGACCGTACTTGTTCCCGCGACCCTCTCACAGCCAGCGCTCTCGAACGTGTCAACCGTGAAAAGTTTTGGAATATCAGTTTTGCTGAAGCACGCGCTCGAAAGCTGAAACTTCGAATCGGGACGAGATTGACTGTGCTCTGTGACACGGTAAACCAAACTGATCGCTCGCTCGTTCGCGAAACGTATGGTAATGTCTTTGCTGACTACCAGCGAGAATTTTATAACGTCTCATCGCGTGGCTGAATTTATCGGACTTGGTAATCTTGTAACGTCGTTAACGTATAACTCGTAAAAGGCAATTAAAATCGCAATTAGCCATGATCACGTTGACAATGGCAGATAATTATTATTATATATCGAAGCGTTTATTAATTGGCCCAATCTCGCGGTACGATTCTACAAGGTACGCCGTAAAAGATAGTAAATCATCGCTTAATGAATGTAAAATGAACGTGCGTTAATGTTAAACAAATAACCGGTATTGTTACGAACGATGCCGACTGCGTAGAGAAGTTCGTAATCAACATATGAATTAATACGTAATTATCTGAATATACGGTGCAGCGAGATAATGTAGAGAAAACGTGAAACGATGCGGTCACGATATTTCAAAGAAAAATCAAGCTTGTCGCTATAGGCGTGTTTTGAAACATGTAACTCTTTTATCACGTACGAACAATGGAGCCAGTATATTTTAAAGAATCACTCGAGCTCGTACACGTCGATGATTTTTAAAGGCGGTTCATTAAAAATAGAATAAATGGTAATTACGCCGCATCGAATCTATTCAGTCAGATTACATCAGTGCGCTCGCAGTTTTGACAAAAAGCTGCCCGGACCATTCAGTATGTGTAAATAATTTTAAATGAAGTTAAATATGAGTGATTTTTGAATATATCGAAGTTGAAATCAATATTCCTTATTTAAATATTCAATACATCACTATGTACCTATGGGCGTTGAATTGGTAAACGCAATTACGAAAAATGAAAAACATTCATGTGATACATTCGAATCATTAATATCAAACAGCGAACGTTATCCTATAAAAGTATTAACGTGGTATTAAATTATAATGAGAAAGAAGGTAGCTGAATAAATGTTTTTTCAACTAGTATAAAATTCCTTGAATGACAAAAATTTATTACGGTAATTTTTCGTCCGTCCACTTTTTATGATCGACCGATCAGTTAACCAACCAATTTAGCTAAAAGCAATTTTTTATTTAATTATCTTGTTTTATCGACGCTTTAACGAAACAGCAGATGCAACTTGATACTCAACATTAATTGCATGCAAATGCAAAATTAATGTAGCGACATCGTCTTAATTACCTGTCAAATATTTCGCAATTGCTCTAAGTGATTCCACTTGTATTTACTTTTGCATTTCTTTCAAACTGTTTCCACGAACAATTTATCACGCACGATTTAATTATGACTTTCGCTCAAAAATTTGCGATTTAATTTAAGCGGTAGCGACTTTACAATTTCGATAAATTAATTAATGAATCTTGTTAAATAGTATTCCTCGTCTCATAAACGTTGATAATGAACAGCACGAGCACTTAAGGCGGAATTAAACATATTGGAGAAAGTAGAACTGTAATGTGGCAAAAATATTCGTCATAACCTTTACAGAAACCTGAAGGGCCAACCTCTCTTACAATCACGATATCGTGCTAATGAGATTAATCTCAATGACAAACGCTTATTATTTTTCACGTTAGAGATAGAAAAATAAAACGAAAAAAATAAAAAGTTTTGAACGCGTACAGCATAGCTATACTTACTGTTAGTCATCGAGCGTGGATATAAATAGCGTACATGTACAGAGATGGAAGTGAAACAGTCGATCAGGCTGGTAACGTACATATTTGTTGAAAACGTAGACAGTCGGGCTCGCAGACAGGCCAAATGGAAAGTGTAAGTAGAGGGGAAAGCGCACACTATTGTTCCACCCTCTTTCCCAGGTTTCAGAAGCGTTCGCAGCAAGTGCATTTTGTTGTGTACTCAGAAATCTGTTATTCAATTTGAAATGGCTTTATCGCGCGTCTGAAACCAACCCCAGATTTCGCATTGATGCCAAACTACATGGACTATGAAATCTCTTCCCAACAGGCGCACATGCGTGGCTCTGCATGCGGCATGTAGCCTGGCTTTTCTCTACACTTATGTGAACTACCAACACCACTGGTAAAATCGAGTGCTCGGAAGTTCCCGGCCGATACTTTCCATGTATTCGTCCGAACATATGCATGTGGAAGCGGAAACGATTGCAAACTAAAACAGATATGCAATGACGTGGTATACGTTGGTATACGTAACGATAAAATGATTAAACAAGAAATTTTCGACTAGCACATAGTGCGCGCAACCACACAAACATCCAATAATACGGTTTCACGTAATATCGGTTGTTTATCCAATGGAAAATTCGTGTAATATATGTTTTGAGATAGAAGAACGGGAAAATCATACAGAATAATTATTATCGACATTCTTTTCCTGGATGCAACATATTCAATGGAAAAACGGTAATGGCATTTCAATTTCATGTGTACTAACGTTATTTCTTTTCAATTGGATCATCCTACACAGCCAGGAAATTAATAAGCAGGACAAAGGCTGTTGTTAAATATAAATCCACCTGGTTCTATCGATCGGTTGGAGGACGGGATTGTAACAAGATGCCACGGACGAAGCGAGATCGTGAAGAATAATAGAAGTTTTGTCATTAAACGAACGTTTAAATTCGAGACCTTAGATCAGCGTCTGCCAATTAGAGCGAAAGCAAGGTCGAGACGCGGCGCTGCGAATTCCGCGTTTGCTGTCCGCGCGTGCTACTCAAGTATGGTAATACGATGAGAAGGAAAACGAGTCTGGCCTTCCACCAGTATACCTGTTGTACTTCAATTAAATTGAGCCACCTGAGAGGCAAGCCCTTTTACTAATGTACTTGTCGTGAGCTTTGATCTACCTACAGTTTGTATCATACTCCTTTGTATTATTTTATCGCGTCACAAATGCTTTCTATAGTAAATAATTATAGAAAAATCTCGTGGATAAAAAATATCTTGAACGTTACGCTTGAGACATAAGCGGAAAAGATTTATATCGTTTTGAAACATTACGTTTACCGAAAATAATGCATTTTATAATACAAACAGAATTAACAAAATACTGAGTAATTTCGTTGCACAAGCATATGGGCTGACACTGTACAAAACACATTATTTAAAAATAAAAATTCAGCAAGTAACGGAAAAATTTGAAGATTTAAAGTGTATTACATATACATATACATAACAAACCGAACGCGTCGAATTACTTTCGGTTGCCCGCCAAAAACTAGTCGAAGCGACACGACGATAGCGCCACGCTCTGTCAATGATAAAACTCGTTCAAAGATATTTGCAAAGCTAGGTTAAAAAGATTAAATGAGAAAATTGCTTGGTTTTAAACGAAATACCGTATGAAAATCAAAATTCTCTGTGACTTGTCCCCAGTTACGGTTATTCCCCGAATGACAATTCAATATCGAAGATACCCGGCGATATTCGTAGCGAGTTAGAAAAAAAGAGGGAAAAAATGGCGGAACTGAAACAAAATCGTCGAATAGGACGCGAATGCAAATACAGAAAAGGTACTCACACAGGATCACATAGAGGTGCGTGCAGGCGAGATTCAGGCAGGAAGGCAGAGGTGGGTTCTCCTCTCAGGTTCGCAGGTACGTGCACGTAGGTATACGCGCACTCGATTGGCGTCGACCGGCGTCCCGGGAGGGGCGCGACGCCAGCCAAGAACGAACGTTGATACTAAACCGCGGGCCGAGCTGCTCCGAACGACAGTTCAACGAGCGTGTGTTCCGAGGCCGGATCACGGTGGTCCATACGAACGATTCGCGTTTAAATTTCACTAACGGCCGCGTGTTCGCGAAACTGTCAATCAGTGACGTTCGTCGGTCGGTCCACTGCGATGCGTTCCACGCGCGAAATCAATCTCGACTGAGAAGTATCGAATCGCAATTTCGAGGTTATCCACCTTAATCGAGAATCGATATTTACAGTAATCCCATCCCGATGGTTTCGAATTGCCTATTGGTAAGTGTGATACAATATGGTGGACTAGAATCGCGCGCGATGATAACGCGGAAATTTAACCTAGAATATCGATCGAGTAGATCCGTGTACGACTAGGACCAGTTAGACGTACACGTGAATCCTTCGTTGGAACGGTGTGTTATCGTGTAGAATACTTTGCAAGGAGTGTCGTCGTCCAGCGGGATTGTCTTCTGGAATTGATCGAAGCATGATTAGTAACTAATTTTGACGACAACGACGTTCGGATTTGTGACACGACTATAGTGTGCGCATATAGTCTATGCATACGTGTGTGTAACCGTGTACGTGTGTGTGTTTACATTGAATCAGTGCTCGTTGGCAACATCATGATCCGTCGACGTGAGTGCGATCGAGTACTCTGGAGTGCTACCGAGGGTGTTTCTAGTGCAAGCTTCGGGGTTGTCGTCTGCGTGTGGGTTTCGAGATGCGTCCTGTGGTGCATCAGCCACGAGTAACTGCAATTGGAGGCCGGTGTAGCCGTATATATACCGGTAACTTGGCCACGAGTGAGCGTAGTGTGCCGACTAACCGCTGGAGTAATTAATCCGACGTATGTGCGGACAGACATCCTCGTTTCTCTACGCAGAGTCAATCACTGACGTCGATTCAGAATCTAGGGCTCGTCGTTTGATTACAGCCTCGAAAGATTAGAGTCTTGATTGGAATTTGCTTGATACATAGAGGATAATGACAATCGATGGAAAGAGAACCGAAGGGCACAAGCGTAAACGACAAAATCAAAATCACCGACAAGTTAATCGCGTGAGAACGATTAACCATTAAACAGAGAAAAAAAAATATATATATATAGAGAGAGAGAGGGAGAAGGAGAGAGAGAAAGAGAGTGATATTCAAGAACAATGTTCCAATTCCTTCACGCATAGCTGATCAGATTCGATCTACCGCTTATGCAGCTGTAAAACGTCTATATTACCGGATCAGCAGACGACTTCACTCTACGTCGCATTTCGAACGAGGAGATTAATTAAAATAGAAAAACACAAGTTTCGGTATTGACAAACTCGTCGATATTGACACGGTACTGTTACACAGAATTGATGTTTCGTGTTGATAAACATTGTGTGTTACTACGACGCGCACCGGTGTTTATGTCTTTTTCAGTAAGTAACCGACTGATCATCGACCGCGTGCCTATCGTACCATCCGACGTCAGTCGCTTATCGCAATCGAAACAATGTATCGTATCGAAGATTAAAGCCAGTACGTTGTGCGCATCGTTTGAGTGACAAGTTCGAAATAAGTGCACGATGCAGAAATAATTCGATCGATTTACGAAAATATTTTCGACAATATTATATCCGGCAAAATCGTGCAGTGTTTTTATCTTGACGTTCTGCGCATCACGTGGTTTCTCGCCAGGAAAAAAAGACATTCTTCTTGACTTTTCGTTAAGTTAATTAACCGACGAGCAACGTTCATCGACGTCCATATTTGAAAGTTGCTGAACACGTATCTTGGCGGACAAAGTAAATGAACGACGCCGATTACCCGAATAGATAATTAATCAGGACCAAGCGAAAGGAGGCATTCGTTCTGCACGACCAATCATCGGCCCGATGTCCTGATCACCTTACAGTGTATACATCATTCAGCTCGATTGGAATGGAACGTCTTAATTAATAATCACGCGAACCTATTGAAATTCGTGTGTCGTTTCGCATATTAAGAGGGGTAATTAAAGAAAAAAGGAGTAATTAAAGAAGCAAGGCGAACGAAGAAAGGGCGAGAAACGGAGCGTGGAATCTGCAAGTGGACTTGGCCGACCTCATCGTCTACTTTTTACCTCGTTTCGCGAACACCGAAAAAGAGTTCTCACACCGCATGCGAGAGGGACCTTAGACACGCACGCACGCATTCACACACCCCTTTCGAGGGAAGAACTCGAGGAGCAGAGAAACCCCGTGCCCTCGGTCATCTCGATTTTTTCGTGGTTTTTTCGATCCTGCCCAGTGGCCAGTTTTGCTGTTCGTATCGTGGAATTGCTGCACGCCGACCGAAGGTGAGTCAAACTCTAACCAATCTATTCTTTTACCTTTTTTTTTTTTCTTCTCTATCGCATATTGCACGTTGCTGTAAATTGAACAATTACATTGCGGATCAATATTTACAGCATAACAACGATGATATTCGATTCGCGTATTTATTTTATACTTTCGCATAATATAAGCAGCATTATTGCATGAGAGCGTCGTTTCTCGAAACTCGACCACCGCGTACCATACTTGACCTTGTTCACGAATTACAATCATTTCTCTGTTCCGGTAATTCTTTTGACAAATTGGGTTGGCGTAACTAATTTCTGTAGCTGTCAGCCGGCCTGGTATATTAAACCAAGGGAGTATTGTTTCGATTGGCAGTAGAATCCCCATGCGACCCAAACATGTGCAACATGAAAATAATCGTAGCTCAAAATTGAGGTCGCATAGTACATATTTTTGCATGTCCTCGAGCAATATCGCAGTACTGCGACGCCAATTGTATAAATTCGCGATGGTTATATGTATTGCTGTTTTTTATTTCCATAGTTATCGTAAACGGGAAATATTATTAAATAATACTTCCTAAATGATACTTGCAAATAATTCGCGTTCTAAATAACTCTCGAATCGTATCGGTAGAAAGAATGGAAATAAACTTTGTTTTAATATCGATGCATAAAAGTAATGGAGTACGCATACGTGTCTAGACGACGAAACGCTCGAGCTTTCGGATATGTATTACGTATAGACGTATCGTCATTGACGAAGAGCAGCAATAGCTTTTGTACCTGTAGAAGAGCTTCGTCTCTCCACTCATGCTGCACTATGCCGCGAAAGTCGTGTGTTCGTGTCTGTCGCTAGCAAATCCTTGAAATCGAATTTTCCGAGACGAGGGTCCTCTTGGGAATGGAAAAGGAGGGAGAAAGAGTGCCGGACTGGCGAGTGGGAGAAAATTCGTACGTCAGTATGGCCGGGACGAAGAAGAAAGTACTTGTGTCGAGCGAACGTGCCGATTTTGCGTGTCGGCGTTTCCGTGCAATTTAGTCGCATACGATTTATAAAATTGTAAGTGTAGCCACCGCGGGGTTATTGTAGCTATAAAAGAGCACAAGCTTTATTGGTCAAATTTCTTCGCGTTCGAGAATGCAGAAAGGCTACATCGATGGTCTACTAGTCGAATTGCGCTTAGACGGTAGAACAAAACGAATTATACATTTGCGCGTAAATTTAGAGAAAATTAGTATCGTTGATCTTTGTACTACACAGATTGTCGAACAATTGGTACTCTTTTACGCGGATTATATTTAACATTTGACGAGAGTTCTTGAAATTATATTTGTACGATATCATTACACGATGTTCGGGAAACGTGCAATCTTCAGGTAAAGTGGAATAATGGAAGTATTTCGCGTTTAATTCATACAATCACGTATTCGAAGCATCGAAGGTTGGTACAGGAGTGGAAAATTCTGATCGTACGAGAATGTATCGACTATTGTCGGTTAAATCGAGCATTGTCTCTGGCCGAAGCTGCAAAATATAATACATTTCTACAAAGCCGCACGCGAGTCGACACGTCCATTAGAGGCGAGGACGTTTAACAGAAATTGTGTGACGTTTCGCATGGGCATTGTATACGGCGGACAAGCGTAGGTATGCCCAAATAAATAGACCGTGTTACATAAAGAGCCCTTGTTTAAATTATATCCACGAAGGTATTGCGCTTGTTCTCCCGCGCGGGGGAGACAAAATTGCGCCATTTTCCGGAACAAATGGTTCCTACGTCCGGAAGCAATACGCCAACTGTACGAAATTATAACGGATATATCACAACTTTCACCCGCGCTAGAACGCATACATGTAATGTGTGCATGTACATCTTGGTCTTTCGGCGTGAACATATGATTCATGGTTACGGCACGAACGTAGGAAGAAAATTATCAAACAGCAAGAGGGATCGTTTCCAACTCGGAAAATAGCGTGCATGTCAATTACCGATCTGAGTCGGTTAATCATGCTACTACAAATCGGCTTTATGATATTCAGAAGTGGACTTGTCTGGCTACAATTTTAATCTAGATCTATCTCACGCGATGAATCCGTTTATTCTCGATATAAACGAAGCTATTGTTTGAAAGTATTGCCTTCTGAATAAAAATTTGAATATAGATAGGAAATATCGCGAGATCTTAGATCGATCGAGAACGTCGAACAACAAGTACATTATACTCAACCTGCTTCGTTTTTTATTCCACTGGACGGATCATCGTTTAACGAACCTCCGTGCGGAACGAAACGAGGCTGATGGAAAAATTTGCGGATAGATTCGACGCGTAAGCGATCGCTGGAACTAATAACCAGTTATAGCTAACAACACTCGTGAAAAAAAGAGAGGCGTCAATTAAGTACATAACAAACGCGATACACCGTTCCTAAAAGTCAAGCGAGGCAACAATGCAACACTATGCCTCCTGGTGTTAAACGTGGATCCACAAGCGCCCCAAGTGGCCGTACATTTAAGAACGATGCGTCTCTCCGAAACGTACAAACTGGTTTCGGGATACTCCTCCCTCGTGCTCGGCTTATTCTCTTTCTCGTACTCCATCTCCCTCGAAGGAGAGTCGATCAAGCTTCTCTCGAGTGCGTTTCGGGGCCTCTCGTCTTATTTCCGAGGTTCTATCTCGGCGAAAAATCTATGTCAACCGACATGTTGACACGTGTTTATACGTAGACCGGTCGTGTGAGCGCGAGCACACGTAAAATCAGACACGTTAGAGTAGAAAGTGAGAGAGGTGGAGTAGATGACAGAGTAGGAGAAAGAGTCGGAGGAACGGAAAAGATGGAGGCGGGAGGAAAGGTAGACGGACGTGGCGGAAGAAGAAAGAGAGGGTGGGCGCCGGGTTGGAAGTCGAGTTACTGGTATGCAGTGTCGGATTTCGCCTCGTCCGTCGGAAGAACGCGTTAGACGAAGAAGAGGACGGAACGTGGTGTACAGAGAGGAGTGGAAAAACACAACACTCAAGGTGTGCACGCACACACGCGTAGCACGCATGCTCAGGTTACACCCTTCTCATGAATCAAAACTATTTGAGACGGAGAAAGAGATATGGAACTACGCGCGAGAACGAGGCCAAAAGGGAGACAGGCTGACGTTGAAAGGGATAGGCAGAGAAAGGAAGAAGTACAGAAAGGGTAGACGAAGGAGACAAAGAAAGACGAACTAGGACATACGTGTTTGCTTACAATAAACGGGAGGTCATGCCGCGGTAGCTCTCTCGCGTTCCCTTGATCCCAGATATGAATTTAATTTTATTATGACGTGAACCGTCCGGCACTGCTGCTATCTTCGAATCGTTCTTATGCTCCCCGCAGAGGCGATCGTGTGCGAGTGAGACGACTTCCCTCCGCGGTTAGCTCAGAATGTTCTATTTCACTTTGGTGCTCGGTGACCTTTCGAAATACGGCAAAAGCGGATCGAAGGAAAAGGTGTAATTGAGATGGAGGCGATCGATCGATGCTGAAAATAATATAAATAGATAATAGGTTCTCTTACTCGATGCCATGCGAGTCGCGCAAGCCGTTTTGCGATTTTCAAGGGAGTATAATCAGAGATAGGACCAGGGATTATTGTTCTTCTCGATCAGGCGGGCATATTCTATGAAATCGACGAAACCGATCGTGATCGAGAATCGTGACAGATAGATATGCATGCCAAGGTTTTCTTAGAGAAACGAACGTTTCCAGTGGTAGAAACGAAAGGATGAGCAGAACTTAGCGGGAGTTTAGTTTCGCTTCTCCGATATGTCAAATAGATTCTCAAACGATTAAGAAGGTTTAAAGATTCTCCTTTGCCATCTGAATCATTTTTTTCCGTTGACGTACAGTGAATATCGTTTCTCGAGACTAAACTGAAAATGTTTTCAACTTTCTCGCAAATACATATTGCTAGTATACATATATCTTGATGAGCTTATATATTAATATGTAGTACCGAGTAGGTGGTAATCGCATTGTGATTTAGAAATAATCTTCCACCTAGCCTTTCACTGGAATCGTTGATCGAACGATCGGTGACGCGGCGTGTATAATTTGCAAGTGAAACTCTCGCGTAGAATCGAAGGCGAACAAGTTGCATACAAGTAACTCTCAATGGTAGCTTGCTATTATTATTTTAATTAAATCTCGCATTATGGTTTAGAAATAGGAAAGCAATTTTATTGCTTTCATCAACCTATTGCTTATCTACGCATCTTAACGTCCGTGAAGAGACTCGGAAGAAATCTGACAGTTATATGGTTGCATTTTAATTGTTACTCTATCGCTACACGATTGTTACTTATTATCGATTCGTTGCAGCGCGGTACGTACAGTGTGTTCCACGAATTTTATTACCGTAACGCCTGTAGGAAAGCGTATTACCGGAAAAGCTTAACCACGCGCGAGATCATTGAAACGGAGATCGTCTCGGTGCGTTTCTATTTAGAGGAACGTAGGGATAGGAGGAGGTCACTATACAGCCCGGTAACTAGATACTTCAGAAGTCCTCATTATAATAATTCCGCGAGTGTAACAGTCGCGCCTCGTGAACCGATATTAAAAAGGCATTGTCGTTGGGCGTATCGGTGAATCACTCTTACGGTTCCGTCGAACAATGCGACGTCGACATTATTAGCATTTTGCTCGATCTCAATGCAATTCAGCTGGATTCTATTGATCCGTGGAAAATACTTTCGCTCGACAACGTTGACCCCGCCGACGCCGCAATACCGATGTAATTAATTCTTTCTCAGGAATTTCATTGGGCTTCCCTCGCGACACGCTAAGAACCGCCGGCAGATTTTATACGCGGCCACTCGCCATTTTTTACTCATTAACGTAATGAAAACTGGCTGCTCCTTAACGCTGGGTGTCTAATTAAAGAATTCGAAAGCGTTTAATCGACGAATGACGCTCGTTGTACGGAATGCGCATTTATACACGATCAATGTCTGTGCATCTATGTTATGAGCAAATGCATCCTTGGATCGTAAACGAATCTTCTTCTGCTAGCGCGGTATCAAATAACGAAAAGGATCGAAGGCACATCGCATGTGTTCTGCGCGTATTCTTTTCGTTACGCAATATTCGAAGCTGGTAAGTTTAGCAACAAGAACGATCGGAAGAAACGGCGATGGAAAAAAAAAGTAAATGGGACGGCTGGCGAAAGGATTGAACGCGAACAAAAACCGAGTTATCCGATACTTTGAAATGCCAACGCATTATCGTAATGAAAACAGCAATGAAAATTGGATTAACGCCATGCTTTATTTCGTTACATGTTCTCCGGGTTGGGTGGCAAAAACGAGATATTGGAAGATTCATCTTGCCATTAAAAACGATCGTAAACTTGCACGTTTCGGTAAAAAATGTACTCGTTAATGGCCTTGATGATTACGCGCTGTTCCTCCGATCCGTCAGTTAAAAAGTAGAAGGTATTTTACATTAACCAACGTCGTTGTTGGGCGCCGCAAAAATGAACATTCCTAACGGGCTGATACGAAGCGTCTAGTAACAGTCGACTTTTTGTCGATAACCCGTGTACATTTAAAATTAATGGTCATGTGAAGAGTAAACAAAAGATAAAGATAAAGTATAGAGAGAAAAGAAAGGATCGGCGAATATTCCGTTTGTAGCAGAGACAAATATTCGAAAGATGTTAGGCCGATAAAGGACGATAAAGTTGGTTCGTCCGTATAACGTGATCCAATTTTCTCAGCGATTCGATGATTCGCCGTGCGCCGTGATGGCGTAATTCGCTTCCACTTACGTCAGTGGATCAAAATTAACGTGGCCCTTGATCCTACCAAATTTCCATCCCTTTTCGCGTACCAAAAAGGTCCGTGGTTGAGTGCTATCTCTGAAAATCCATAGTGGTTGAGCCCTCGCGGAAGGCGAAATAGCGTGGAATTTGCATTACTAATGTGCAAACTACGTCAAACGAAATACACCAAAGTATTTTACGTTGTATGAATGAATGTGTAGCCTCGGCGTATATGCAGTTACGTAAGCGTGAATAAACAGTCGGAGAAGTATTGTGACCCTGCGCACATACACGCGTGCACGATGATGTTCGAATAGACGCGGGGGCAATACACGCGGTAGGAAAATGCGATACGACCTGACCCGGGTATACCACGACCAATCATTCAATTAACCCCGTTGTATACGATCCTCTTGATGCGATTTTATTTAATAAAGCTAATGTCAAACGTTCGGTCTTATAATAGCAGACAGACGAACGCTTCTGCTTCTAGTTCATTAATAGTCGTACAAGCGCGTTCGAAGGTTCGATATAGATTCGTGGCAAGTAACATGTTCTCTTTGACGCAATCAAATATATTAAAATGCTATACTGTTTGCTATGGTCTAAAGTTGAAATTTTCGATGAAAATACACGATCAACGCGAAGGAATAAAAAGCAATTGATCATTGCGAAGGCGTTAAAAGAAAACTAAGATATAACCTGACTCGGAGAGAGATCGGAGTGAAACGTCTACTTAGAATCATTATAGGTTACGAGTTTCTTGGCCATGATTCGATTCACTTTGTCTTATTCAGCGGGCTGATGAATACGCGCGAACGAAATGAACACAAGTCGATCGTTGTACGTGTAGCTGCGGCATGCTAGGGAACGTTCGTTATAGGCGTTTTCAATGACTACATGCAGCGTCAGTATTAGTTCCGTTTAATTAGGTAGGACGGGTAGGAACGGGGATTGGATCCGTGTAAAGCGTAATCCAAGAGAGATCCCGATTGACCAACTCCGCTGGACCAGAGGCAGCAGCACCGAAGCGGCGGATACTCTGGCCATGCTACGAGTTCCTGTTCTCGTGATAATAGAATCTGCACGTTCCATCGTACCTCGCGAATATTGGCGACCTAGCTGGAAAAAAACGTCGGCTTTGTTTTCGGTTGCGTGTTTAATTAAACACGCATGGCAAATTTCATGTTATCGGGTAAACATCGTTGAAGAACAATGAAAGAAATTCCGTTCCAGGCGAACGGTCCTGAATTTTGCAAAATGAGCCAGATAAGATTAGAAGCTCGGAAAGAAATACTTTATGCGTACGACGAAATTCCATGCTCAGGAATCGGTAATTATACTATCGAGATTACTTGTTTTATGCGCACTCGGTTAATTATTTAATTTAGCGGCTCGTGTTGCTGGTATAAAAGCGAATGTACGAGTGTGGTGATTGACTTTGCTCGCGATAAATAAGTAATAATTTTGCCACGCGAACAAGCAGCCGGGTTATTTTCTGTCACGCAGGCGCTCATTCGCGACAAACAAGAAGCTAAGACGTAAAAATATTTTCCTCGTGAAACAAATTTTCCTAAAGTTATGTCACCGAACGACATTCCGCTTTTAGCTGTACCCTTGCCTATCGGATGAGCCAAAGTGGCATAGGCTCTCTGGAAGCGGTGTTTTATATCGTCTCATGTACGCGGTTCTATCTCGTAAAATTGTTGTCTCCGCAAAAGCCGCTCTCTCCTCTTCTTTCCTTTCCTCCCAGCGACTGTAATCCACCGGTTCTTTGTCATATTTCCGTCTGTCGCTCATATTTTCCATAAGACGAATTTTCTTCGTTTTTCTCTCGTTATCGTCATTTCTTTCGCCACGGATAAATAAAATCCAATATTACGCGTTTCGAGCAGGCTCGATCGTACGCGAATCTTAACTTATTCGATTCTTAACGACGATCTCGGGATTATTGTTCGGTCCGTAACGCAGAATTAATATCGGAACGAAGTTATTCGTTCTAATACAGAGTGAATTAATTTTATTAGTAGCTCGCATTGTACGAGTGATTTTACAGGAGTTGCGTCGTCTGCTCGAATGGACGATCGAATTAAATCCCGATGGAGGTACCCGGCACACGATAGAAGGTAGTAGTTTTCGCATAGGCTGCCGACTTGCGCGCTCTTCTTTTTCTCCCTTCCTCTCTCCGGGCTTCTTCGTTCCTTCGCGGCAGGACGCAGCTACCAGTCAGATGAATAGATAGCGGCTAATTTTCAGCGTTCATTAGAGCTTGCTTGGTCTCTCTCTTCACCCCTCCCCCTCTCTCTCTCTTTCTTTTTCTGTACGCGTGTACTTCTCGTTGCGCTCGCGAGACACGTACCACTGCGAGTATACCAATGGCTGTGAATCAGTACAGAGAAAGAGAAAGAGAGCCCGCACCGACTAAACGGGCACACGTACTCAGCCTCGTAGCAACCGCGGAGATCGCAGCGGGGAACATAGAGGCATGCCAAGAGAACAAATAAAGAGATCCGGCATCCAGGAGAAATCTAATTCCTAATTGGTGCTTCGCTCTCTGTACTCTGCTCGTGTCGGTTATCTACCGCTATCGAAGCGCACGACCGGACTCGGCTATTACCGCCAGCCTCTGCAGAAAAGGATACAACGAACACCGCGACCGTGGAAAGGGTGGCGCGCGGACTTGCCAAGAGAAAGAGGGCGAATAATGGTTGCGGTTTATCTGTCAGACACAAAAGGGGGTCGAAACTGCCGAATCCACGCGAGTATACAGAGAGAAAGAGAAAAAGAAGGAGAGAGTAAGAGAGAGAGAGAGAATCGGTACGATGCCTGAGGGTAGGAGGCTAAAGCTCTCCCGGGCTCGATTACAAAAATTGAATGTAGCCTCACCTGTCAGTCGGCGCAACAGACTGCACGTTACCGCGTTAGATACAGCCGCGGATCATTTTATATCAGCGCACCGCCGGGACCGGGACTCGGTCGTTCGCATATTAAATTGGTCCGCGAAGGGGCTGTCCGGGTGTCGTCTGCAATCATCGGGAATCGCGCACGTCGTTTACGACCATGGTAATTTCCATCAGCTTCCGCGACAACTTTACCTCCGCGGTTATATTTTTCATCGCGGTAGTCCGTGATCGCTTCGCTACTAGGAAAACGCGTAACGTTATCGATCTTTTAAATATTTACAGAGACGTTCGGTCGAGCGACACGCAAAAAGCTATCAATGTAAGAAACAAGTTGTTACATTCGCGTGTCTTCGATCTTCCGTATATGATCCTGTTACCAATATACGTCCATTAAGGGCGATATTACGCGTAGGTAGGTAGATATAAATAGACAGGTTCGAGCTTCGTAACGTAACTTCGACTTACGTACACAGGTACAGGAATTCGACGCGTTAGCCGGTGGTTTTAATGGAATACCTTTTGTCTGGCAGGCACTTTCCGCGAATGAAGACGCAAAAGTAGCCCGTTAACCGGCCGGCAAGTCCCTCTGACAGCGAGACGTTAGCCACAGTTATTATTCAGTCTCTCACCTCCCACGTCCGTGTTTATTCGCATACAAATGTGCCGTCGGGAGTGTCATAACTGCACTCGATCACGACGTAGTTCACGGCACCGGTGACGCCGTCTATTTTTCTTCTCTGGCCGTTCCTCGTGTTAGCATCCGGGCCGGACAATGAACGTACAAATACAAGCCGGACCAGCGCGCCGCGGCGAGATCTCGGTATTCTTATGCTAAAATCGTTGACGTCCGAGCTGACACGGTTTTTCGAGCGGCGATCATTCAACGCCTCGGCCACGGACCCGACGCGTTGTTCCCCTGTGTGTTACTCTTCGCATGCTAATCAACGAGTCGATGTTAAATTGCGCGTATCGCGACCGACTGTCCGCTTTTCATAAACACGACTAGGCTCCTGTAAATACCTGGCTATTCCGCCGTACGACGTCCGCGCACCGGCGAAAATATATAACCCTCTGACTTTTGTGGTCGGATTAACTCGTGGAAATATTACTGTACCAGCGAGGAATTTATTGACCGGAAAAGTGGCATCGTTGTTCCTTGCGGAAAATGAGGCGAGCATTTTTTAGAGGACATAGAGTGACTCGATTGTTACGAATATCGAGAATTCCGGAACTGTTCCGTAACACGCGAAACATTTTACATAGAGTTTGAAAATAGAATTGTAGATATATGTATTCCTGCGTGTAGATTCATTCTAAGTGTAGGTACTCGAAAACTACTTCCGATTGCAAGTCGGTAGTTTGAACGAGGCAGGCAATCTGAAGTACGTGTTGCAGAGTGCTGCTTCGATTTCAGTTGCATCGGTAATGAATCTTCAGTCACGCAACTAATAGAAAGATGCAATTTGATCAATTATCGGACAACTCGAAGGACGTTCCTCCGGCAGGAATATAGCCATTATCTGTCATATTCAGAATCGAATCGTTGGTCTGGCAAGGTTTTTTTCTCGCTGTGAGACGCATGTGTTTATCAAACTAAGGCGCAGTAGTGTCATCTGATAGGGGTATGACTCACATCGGTGCACGTTGGTGTGTTCGTGTCGTTGATAGTTTCGAGTGTGCAGCGTATCGCGAGCGGGCGAGAACTCGAAAAGCGGTGTTCCTAGTAATTTGCATTCGAAAAGGTGAAACGTAAAAAGATTGAGAAAAGATTGTAAAGTGGGATGAGGGATGAAAGAAAGAGGAGTCGCTTGGAGGAGAGGTATGCAAAACACGGGGAAGTATCTTTCTGAGAATAAACGACGGGCTACCTGTGGTGCTCTTAGCCATTCTGTAATTGGCCGCGCAAAGTGAAACGCATTCTTATTTTCCCCGTTGCGCTTGCTCCCATTTGAGCGGGACGTACACTCTTAACTGCAGCGGCTTCTAAGCACCGGATATACGATAATTGCTTGCAACTGTCGCGAGGGCAGTGCAATTCTAAAAACAGGTCTCTCTTTCCGCCTTCGTGCTGGAACGAAAATCTCACTTGCTCGGCCTACCGCCTGTGATTTCCAGAATTGCAACGGTTGGTCCGTAATTGCGGTCGAAATAATCGGCATTAGTCTCGGTGACCTCTCGACAGTGGACCAATTTCGTTTCATAAGGCGAGCAACGTTCGCTCCAAAGAATATTAATTGTTCGTAAAAATTTCGCGAATCGATCAAACGATAAGGAAGAAATTTATGGCAAATACTGTTTATGTGAAATTCGATAGCGAGCTAAGGAATCGTCGAAATTCGATACCCATTTATCGAATGCGTGTAACGTCTACCGCGTAGCCTGCACGAAATACTTTCCCTTAGTTTCTGTTTCGGAACGATCGTGCGAAGCCTACGAAATCGATATGCATTATGGATTTGTCGAGCGATAGTCGCGTTTCAAAATAAATCGGCGTACAAAGTGCGGCGGGAGCAAAAGTTGATCTATTCTATAGTCATACGTATAGGACGGCGGATCGCTGCCGACGCTCGTAATGCGAGCAATTTATTCGTTACAGTCGGCCTGATTCAAGTTCGACACGACGACCCCGTCCCCACGGCCCTCTTATTCAAATCGTATCTTCCAGGAGCCATTTTCGATCACAACAACGGTATTGACAAAACCGTTTCCTCATGTAAAATGCATGAGGACAGATTTTTTTTTCTCCCTTTGCAGTGGCGGCAGCTACGTAAAAGTCACACTTGGAATTTCGCGCTCCTCTTCTGGAAACGCGTCACCTCGCCGCGCGTCTGGAAAACGCTCGGTTCTCATTGTCATTTTCTCCGAGATTCCACCAAGCCCCGACTCAACTACGTGCAACTTCCGTTTCGTTTTTGTTCCATTTCGTTTTCCTCGGATTCTCTTTCGTTTATCGGCCCCATCTCCGTCGAAAGGCAAACAGGAGGTAGCAACGCGGGCACCGCTGTAAACGCAATTTTAATAAAACGCCGACGCATCTCGCAATAACGCGGTAAACTCTGGCGGAGGTACGATCCACCGGTTGTACGTATCGGCGAACGATGAAACTCGATTTCGAAAACGTCGGGGAAGCGTAATGGGGAAAAATGAGTTTTAAAAGTAAATGCGGGAAAACGCAAGGGGGGAGAGACGCATTCCCTGGCTACGACGGCTGGTGCGGCCTGAACGCCGCGCCGAATGGCGCCCACTAAAAAGGTCTCTCGACTCACCCTGCCGCGTCCCTTCCTCTTCCCGCCTCTCTTGGGCCACAGAAAATTGCAGTATCTCGGATTAAGAAGTAAAATAGCTTTTATTGGCGCAACGTAGTACGGCGCACCGTGGCTCGATAGAAAAAGGCTGGTCGAGAGCGGATGGATAATAATGCCCGTAACTTTTGCAATTCCTGCTAAATGTAGTGAGCCGGCCACGTTCGGTTAACTACAGGTATTACGGTCTATCGCGCTTTTAATAGCCGGCTTAACGTTCCTCCCCGATGTACCTTGGCCAGGATGTCTGCTAAATGCGTACGCTAAACGCGTGTAACGCACACTCGGAAATGCAGCCGGTATTCTGTACCGAGAAGAGAATATCCTTTGCGCGAGAGAAAAACGTGCGAACAACCGGAACCGCGAGACAAGTCGAGCATGGGTTGTTCCAACGTTTACTCGCTCGCTTTACACGCGTCTCATTACCGAGAATCACGAACAGGCGCGCAAAGTGAAAAGCTCCGCGGCGATTAAACGTTCGACGACACTCGCGACGAGGAGTATGTTTGAAATTTTCTTTACCAGAACAGGGAATAGTTAGAGATAGAAACGCTCGGTCGAACGTCGAACATCGGATGTCGATAATAAAATTCCGCGGTGGCTGGCTGCATCGTTCCGTTGGCTGCGAGACGAACAGATGCAACCTTCAAAGAGACCTCACCGCCTTGACGCTGGAATCCACCGCATCGCTGTATCTTCTCGTCCAGCCACTCTTAACTCACTTTCTCTGTTTCTCGGGGCCGCCACGCCGCGCCGGTAAGAGAGGTAGCCGATCGTTCTAGCGATACACACGGTGCCGGGGCCCACGGAGTGCGTGTATTGCGCGCGATCGCGCTGCGTTCGGTTTCGTTTGTCCGGCTATTTCGTTAATGGAGCCGTTTCTCGGAATAAACAGAAGTGCGCTGGTTGCTGCTTCTCCTGTTTCTTCCTTTTTGCGAGGCTCGTCACTGGGCCCAATCGCCGGCACCCGCACTTCCATTCCGTTCTTCCACGTTTGCTTCTCCTTTGCTTCCCTCTGGACGAACCTGAAACACGCTGCTCCTTCTCGAGCCAGCTGCCTTTGTTACGCCGACCATTTTTTTTTTTTTTTTTTTTTTTTTGCAACGTCTGCAACCTTACATATATTTCGCGGCGTTCGATGATAACGACGATCGATAAAAATTTTCATTTCTTGGAACTAATAACGCGAGACTGCGTCGCTTCGTTACCACTTTGAATCTCTTATCGAAGAAACCTTCAACCGGTATACGTATACTTCAGAGTACGAAATCGAAGTAGCGTCGACTAAAAAGGCGAGGAACGAAGTATGAATGTGTTTCGAAATAAGAGGTACCAAGTACATTTCCAAGCAAAACGAGCCTCTGGCGGAGCTTTATCTCGACGAAGTTCATCGAGAGGAACGTTTTTATGGACAAAGTATGCGACGCCGAAGAATATCGCGGTCCGGTGAAATTAACCTTTTTAGATAGAACAATTTTCTGCGCGTAAAAAATTCGTTTTCCGATTCCACAGGGCTGCGGTTAGTTTATCGTTACACGAAGTGCATGCATACACGCACATACACGTGGATGTACATACACGTTCGTGTAAAGACTCGCCAGATCTTGCTCGAATATCCACAGATTTGCTTCTTATCTGGCCGGTGGTATAAATTCCGTTGCATGCGAGTCTCCATTCACGGGCCGCTTTACATACCCGTAACGTTCGAGTTATCTACTTGTTCCGAATCGTCTGTGTGCAACGCGAACGCTCGTTTTCGAGGGTCCACTCGTTCCGTCGTAAGTGGCTCGCTAGTACAAGGGGAGGAAACTCGATTTCTCCTTATCTCGATACGAGGAAAACGTTTGTAAAGAGGCTCGCGAACGCGTCCGGTCGTCATGTACGCATCGACCCCATTGGCCCCTTCTTCTAATCGGATACTAATAGGTCCTCGGGGATAGTACGCCTGGCCACGCAAACTCGACCCGCTGAATTTCACCGCACGATCTCGTTCACGTCCAATTACGGCCTACAAATATATATCGCGGCACAATCTCGTTTGTCGGTTTTCCCTTTTACGCCGCGATTCTTCGTACGTCGGAGAAAGGGCGGGCCGTTTCTTCTTTCCACCACGAAGGCAAACTGCCCACGGCCGTTGATTCGTGCCCCACGTAGAAAGAAAATTAGGATATAGAGGTCGAGCGTAGATTTCATCCTGGAGCCATTCCGTGACGAATGTTTGAGTTAGACTGGATGTAATGGAACTACGTGCATATTCGGGGCACTCCGTATACGATATTCCGCGATATTATCGGATAGTAGGCTATTTTAGTTGGGAGTTAGTTGAATTTAGTTGAAGTTAATTAGCAGATCAAAAAGAGGGATCGATACAAATATTATTTTGTACTAGCAGTGTGTCGAACGTTTATTCGCTAAATGGAGATATTTGGATACAAGCGTGGGAAGCGTACGATGCATGGAGTATAGATACATTGAGCGTTGCTGATAGGGGAATTAGTCGGTCATAATCGGACACGGCGTCCTGCTCCACTAAAATTACTGGCGCCAGCGAATTAATCTAGTTCGTCGTTCCACTCTCGATACGTTTCTCCTGTTTACACTGCTACGGTCAAAGATTCTGGCAGCGTATCCGGATTCGCCGATGTTGCTGAAACGCATCGTTTCAGACATAATTTCGACGAGAAGGCAAGCGATCCACCGTACACGGTTGGAAGTAAAGAAAGGAACAGAGTGCCGTGGAATAGGGGAAAAAAATAGCGGAAAAAAATAGCGGATCGGTAGATGAAGGCACGTGAATGGAAGATGAAGAGAACAGGTACGGAAGAACAGCTTAAGAGGGAGGCAGAAAGGTAAAGAGGAGGAAGAAAGAAACTTGCCGCGGACCGAATCGATTGGAAATAAGCCGATTGCTACCTGCACGGAGGTCCGCGTGCAAATCCCGCTTGTTCGTTCTGACACTCGAGACCCGTAAAAAAGAACGAAGAACAAGAAGAACCACCACTTTCTTTCGTCCCGTAGAAACGCCGCCGCCGTCGCTGGTACAACAGCCCGAACGCCACGTTACCATTATCCTTCGGTGAATCGACTTCGAGGAAATTTCATCCGGCGCAAGAAAGCGCGACGATATCATCGTCGTCGAGCGAAGAAACCTGTATCTCTCGTGAATTCACACTCTGCATATTGTACAGGCGGTTGGCTAATAGACCGAGGAAACTGAATCGGATAGAATCGTTTGGCGATCTTTGCCTCGTGTTCTTCGATGGTTAAACTACGATGCTATTTCCTATATCTCGATTGTCGGTGTTAATAATACTACCATTCTAGCAGCACCGTGGTACGTATGATAATATTCTATTCGCGTGGGTTGTCATTTTTACCGATACCCACGAACGGCCACTTAAGCAAACAGCTTAAAGAGAATAACAACGCCTTCACATTCAGACAGTCGCGTTCGGTATCCATAGAAAATATTCTCGCTCTATTGTTTCGACGTGTACGGTCACTTAGGGAAGCTGGCGTCGCGTCGCTGCTGACTACATTCGCTGTGCTCGTTATATCGGTCAGCTTATATTTACAAGCGGTAAGTGGCGCGAGTCAGGGCAACCTGTATCCGTGTAGCCGGTGGAATTCAGTGGTAGTCGCGACTTGGACGACGGAGAGAAGGCAAAAAAGAAAGAATAGGAACGGTGTAACGAGATGGAACTTCGGACGTGTCCATTTAATACTAAATTTGTATCACCGTCGAGGGAGCCAGCATTATACACCTTCGTTCGGCTTGTTTCACGTTTCGAGGCGAGCCGGCTTCGAAACGAATGCGTCGAAACGCGCTGGCTTGTATTTCCATTATCCGCGAACAAGTTGCCTTCGGAAAGTTCGCGGGGCGACAGCGGGACGTATATACCCGCGTAGGTACGTGACAGAAAAAAGGAAGGTGCGGAGCGGTATAGAGGAAGAGAAGGAGAAGAGTCAGAAGAGGAAAGAGGCACGTTCCCTGAATTACAACGCCGACGAGAATTGACGTTAACGAGGATTTCCGTGCGACAAGTACGCACTTATTTCAATGCGCGCGTAAAGTCGATGCAAAGGGACATTTTCGGTACCGGAGAAGACTTTATACGAGACGCAGCTTCGGAACTCCCTTAACTCGTGAATTCGCCGGTTACATTGTTCCAACCGTAATATTCATCCGACGAACTCCAGCTAAGGAATTAAAGTTTCTTCGGAAAGAGACGTTGGTAATTTTATCCTCGTCCATTTCTTAAAATCGAAAGCGAAAATAACGATACGAATAAACATGGAATAAAGCGAACGAACGTTTCTACGTCAGCACGCAATTTAATATCGAAATCACGCTACGCGCGTAAATTCGCTTCGCATTCGTAAATAGATCAGAGTACACGACGAGAACAGATTTCCCGAGAAAAATCCGCAATAGCCGGATTCGTAGAAACGCTGGCGAGCGTAGAGCGCATACCGGACGCTCCTCTGTTTGCGTCGAAGATAAAACCGATTAACAAGGGCCGAACAATGTTGGCTGAGCGATACGTTGCGAGTACGTTGCTAATACGATAGCTGGAAAATGCAGGTGGCGTAAAAAGGCCATGTAAATATCGTGGAATGTTTTGTCCGAGTTCGGTTGATCGCGAATTCGTTATTCGTTGCGTGGCTGAGACGCGCTCGCGCCGATGCAACGCAAAATGATAAGGGCAGAGAATGCGTACGAATGCGAATCGGGGACACGAAGATAGGGGGACACACGAGAAGAAGGAGATGGAGTGCGGTTTGAATTACGACAGCGACGAGAAGTGACGTTAACGAGTATTTCCGTGCGCTTACGCGGCGTTCGCCGATGCTTACGATACATACGTAAGAGGCTGGCGAACCTCCGAGGTTCACCACCATCGGAATAAAAGTAATACTGGCTCGTCGAAAAGGCTCTCGTTACGTTTCGTGTCGTACCTTGTTGCACCTGCGGAAATGCACCAATCAGACCAACGACGCCGGACAATGCGCGGTCGTTATCCCGTCGCGGCGCCGCTACCGCCGCTGCCGCACCGCTTCCTTCAACGGAATAGAAACGACAGATTTTATCGTTTCTCTGTCACTTGCGATTGTCCTGAAAGACACTTTCTCTTCTTTTCTCCTCTTCTTCTTTCTCTCTCGGTTACTTTGTAGCCGGTTCGTAGCTGGTTCGTAGCGTGCTGGCCTAGTGTACCGTAGCCGTTACGATCGTTCTCGGGATCCTATGGGAATTTTCTTTCGGTGCCCGTGAACGGTGAACCGGGTTCTAATATCGAGGATTTAATTCCACGAACGGGTCCCTTTTGCGTGGCGTCGATAATTGAATTAGTTTTAATCTTCTCGGTCGCGTTCCCCGCGTTTCTTTTTTTCTTTTTCCGTTCTTTTTCGTTTTTCAATTAAAACGAACTATCGATTCGTCTCGGTGACGCGGAAACACTCTGACCGCGCGGGAAATGGTAGAATTATGGTAGTTCGGATCTTATCTATGGCACTTTCGAAAGCGCGTCTTTTAAGAGTCGTGAGAATCGTATTAAGCGTGAGAAGCTATTCTCGCGGATCGATGCTCGAAGGTATTTCGTGATTAGCAAATTGTGTTTCGCGACGGGACGAAAGACGCTGGCTCGTAACGATTTCTAATAAGAATTAATAGTCCGCTGTATGTCAGACATTCCGTGATTACGTGCTGTATGCTGAATCGGTGTTTATTACCGGCGTTGAATTCGAAATCAATCTTCATTAATGAGACTTATAATTAGGGACAAGATATACCTAACGATCTATGGAGCTGATACGGTATAGAGGCTAGAGGCTGGATGCTCGGATCATTATTCTCTGCTAAATTATTAATACCGTCACAAAAGAACTTTTCTTTTTCGTCGTATAACGAACGAGATGCGTACATGAGCGAACAAGCATCGATTTCGGAATTTCGGATTTACGTCGACCGCGATTATCGCGCACAATGTTGGCGATTGTTATTATCAACTGTCCGTTAAATATGCGACAAACACGTTACAGCATAATGATCACGCCGCGCGTATCATCGGCTATGTCTATATACGTTTATTTATTTAATGCGCGGTATTATCGGCGAATAAAATTACAATTAAGACGATAGAACGTAATTACGGTTATGATTATGATCGGTGGCAATGCAATTACGTGGGTTTGACTGCGATTCATTCGGCCGGAGCAGGCTCTGATTTAGAACTTAAGTTAATCACAAGGGGCTATTGGCAAGAAGCGTCGGAAGGTCGGAGCAACGAGTGCTTCGACGAATTATCAGAGGGTGACTCGAGAAAAACGCGTCTCTCCGTTCAGGCGTAGCAATTTTTTTACCCACTTAACTCGCACTCGATACTCTCCCGAGAGACCGTTAAGCTGTTTTACGAGAGTCCACGTAATTCCTTCATCGCCTTCCTCTTCTTCTTCCATCCAACGTCGACTGGCTTCGGAACCAGCGAGAGGCGAGCGGCCCGCTCTAATTGACCGCGACAAATAAATCATAATGAGGCGGCTTCTTTCTCATTACTAGCGAGCGTCACGCTTTTACGCAATCTTCATCACCATTCACCGGCTACACCATCGTCCCACTGCTTCGAAAATAAATTCTCTCGGCCTCGATATAATCTGTTTATGGGCCACTGGTAATTACGCTCTCTTTGTGTTAAATAATAACGATTATTCCGTTGTAATTCGTAACGCCACTAATTAAATGCGATTTCCCTTCCGATCTAACCGATGCTAAGTCGTCGATTGTTCGCCAACTCGCTGTATATCTGTTCTCGGTCACTTCCGATTTAATGTCTTTTCATCTATCCTCTAATTCCACCGCGTCTTAGTTTGACGCTACAACGTTGGCCGTTGTTCGAGATCTCATACACCAGTTGTTCTATTTCGTAAGTTTCTCGATGTTTAAAGGGTTGTCGATGTCCTTCGCGTAGGAGCAGGACGCCCACGATCACCGGTGAACCGTGCTCGAGGCGAGCGAACTGTAAAGAGAAGTATTTAAGTCTTTGGCACGGTCGATTTCCTCTCTTGCCGCAACGTACTCGATATCATTTTGTTTCTGCCAAAGCCCGTCCCTCTCCTCCCCCTTTCTTTATCTTAATCCCTGCGTCTGTCTCTGTTTCACTCCGGAGACCTCCCTTTCCCCTTAAATTTCTCAGCACCCTTCAGCTCGCCACTTCTGCGCGCGGCTCCCTAATAAAGATCCATTTCTCAACGTTACGACAGGCCGATAAGCAAGGCCACAATTTCAATTACGGCGTTAAGCCCCGGCGAGATCGCCGGACCGTAAAAACTGCGAGACTATAACCGAGATACTAAGCAAGTAAAAATCGACGATACGTCCCGCGGGCTTCCCTCCCTCCCCTCGCCAGTCCCCACTGCTTTCTCTCTCTCTCTCTCTCTCTCTCTCTCTCTCTCTCTCTCTCTCTCTCTCTATCTCTACTCACCTCCTCCCATCTTTGTTCCTTTCGTTCTTCGTCAGTTGTTTCGTCCCTTTTTCACCTGGCTACGCAGCGTTTAGCCGTGTCCTCGTCTTTCGACGATATGTTCCTTCTCGTCGCGGCAGAGAGAGCGCAGAGAACCGAGGTTTGACTCGTTAATATATCAGATTATGCTGGAACAGCGAGTCTAATTTATACCACAGTAAACTGCAGGCTGCACCTCGGGCCTCTCCGCCGCCTGCCATTTTTAATACGTCCTTAAAGCGTCGCATCTCTTAAAAGATTTCTTAACCCCCTTCTTTCTTTCGTTCTTTCTGCCTCTTTCTCCCCCACGCTCTCATCCCTCTATTTCACAATCCCACCTGTCTTTTTCCCTCGTTCTTCCGCCGTTTCTTCGCGTATCGTTCTTTTTCTTATTTCCCTTCGTCATATCCACGCTTCGCGATGCCTCCCTCCGTTCCGTGCAGTTGAAATCTACGTTTCTTCTGCCACCACCCTCTTTGCTTTAGCTCCCGCAGCCCGTGCTGCACACCCCTGTCGACAAACGCGAGACAGACTGCGCTCGCTTTTTCCTCCTCCATCCAGGGGCGACATACGATTTGCGAGCGGTGCTGAAGAAGAGCGGGGAGAAACGGTGCACGAAAAGGATGACCAGGACCGAGACGGCAGAGAGAACGAAGAACGAAGAAACTTTTCCTTTATTGTTAGGCGTCGCCGTAGAATACACAAACGATAAGGGATTACGCTTTTTCCCCGATGCTTATTTATGGCTCGCGTCCTTCCTTCGTCGCCTTTTTTACCTCGTTTCTCTCCCTTCTGTTCCACGAACCTTTTTCTCGGCCCGGTCTGAAGCGGCTGGCTGCAAAGAAACGGCATCGTTGATAAGAAGTTTCGACGATAATGGCTGTACAAGTTGATCGCGAACAGATCTGCGGGAATGTTTGGCAATAAATCGCCAGCTAAGAAGATCGGGAGCGGAGAAATAGTTCCGCGGCCTCGTATCGCCAACGTTTAATTCGTAGTTTCTGTCTCGTTTTAACCAATTCCTTGGTGTTCTATATTTCGCTTCTGTGTTAATACTTGGCGATCTGTAGCTCTCGTCGCGCACGTAGAATTTTTATTATGGCCGGACGTTGCCGCCGACCGTAAAGTTATTCCAGCTAAAATCGTGGAAATGAAAATGTAGAAACGAAGGCACGGAAGTTGGTCCTGCGTTTTATCCTTTTTCTACGATTTCTCGGCGAACGTTCTGTCCCGAGCAAGAATTAAACGTTTCACGGGCAAATGCTTGCTTCTGATTTATAAACGCCTCCGTACTATACTCGACGTCAGATAGTCATTAGTCAGATGATCAAGCTGAAAGAACAAAAACCTATTTAATTTTCGTGCTTTAGACGAGATGAGCTATTAGCTGCTCCGGAATGGGATATCGTACGAAATTGAACCATGATCTCGCGCGGGAAATCGTATTGGTTAAATTACGAGTACGATAGTCACGCGTCGCGGTATGTGTACCGTTTACCGTCTCCAATTAACGCGATAATTGGATCGGATAATTACGAAGATTGAGAAACGAGATGTTAATCTTGAGAGATTGGATTTAATGAATTACGAGCAAGCGAAAACTAGATAAATTATCGTTTCGGGATAAAACACGCAGCAAATAGATGTATCTCGGAAATGCGCTAGTGCCTCGAATTCGTTAAATATTTGCGCGGCTATTCGAAACGTTGCTTTATCCAATTTCGCGTATGTAGCGGGAAAAACGAGTTGCCGCGAACGCGTTCTTTACGACACTGTTTTCCTCGTTGCGCTTCACCGTGATGTACGATTATTACCAGCTGAAATAGAAGACGAATTTACAACGACGCTGTGTTAATAGACATTTGAGAATAACCGCGGATGAAATATTAGCCAAATGTCGAAGAAACAAGCTGGGGAGAGAAAAATGAGAAGGAAGCGTATCCAAGTTGAATCGGCCGCAGGAGGGCTGTAATTCATTTTTGATCTATCCAAGAGGTAGCGTTGCGTTTTAAAATCAGCTGCAACTAGAATACCAAAGTTACGACCGACGATTCTAATAATACCGAATTCGCCGACCAAGAAATCTGGATTTTACGTTGAATCGTTTCGTGAATCGGCTCGCGTGTTACCTTCGCGTTCGCGTTGCTACAAAGCAGGAATCTTCTCGAGCGTTGTGTAATAAAATATGCAAGCGAAATGCAGCGAGGATTTAAGAAAGACATCGATCGAAATATACGCGTTCCGAAACGAGAAAACGACGGAATTCGAGGCTGGGTAAAACAGACGTCGTAATCGTAGCCCGTTCTCAGCGGATTGATTTATGAACTGTGAAGAGGGAAACGATCGGGAATATTTTTTGAAACAATAACGCAGGTATAAATCTTTCAAGTCGAAATCCAACGTCGATGGCTTTATGAACTGTAAAAAAAGCACGCGTAGGTTATACGATCGTATGAAAAAATAGTTGATTCATCTTGGAATCATTTTGTTTCGGTTTATCTGTGATTCGAGAAAATCAGAAGGCAAATAGCCGCGGGCAATTGGTACTGATTGGCCATCGCATCGATATTATTCTTTAGAAAAAAATCACCTCGCCGGATAATTCCGCGAAGAGCGATACGATTGGTCAACCTATGGGAGATATTATACCTCGGTCGGAAAAAGATTGCCATGGAGTTCTAATACGTGTACGGGAATGGAAGGAAACAAGGAAAGAGGATCCGGAAAAATCTCGATTTTCAGTAAAACGAGCTTACTCGTTGATAGGATTGCGAATCGTTCTCCATCGATCAGAGTAGGATATCGAGAATCTTTTAGTCTCTTGTTACTAGCTACGCCAATTGGATCGCTATCCCCGCCGTTGTTTCTTATTTTCATTCTGGTCTGTACGGCGATGATTTTACGTTCATTTTCGCCGAAACACGCCTCCGATGCGTTCGATACGCGAGCGTAGAAAGTAACGATTCCATTGTAGGAAACGTAATTACGACGGTAATGCGAGAGACGAGGCACGGATGGCGAGAGAAGGCAGCTGGAGCGACGCGAGGCTACGCGCATAAACGCAAAATAAGAACAGGTTTCTCGGCTGTGCGCGGAGGTCGAAAAATTCCTAAACTCCCTTTACCTTTCCCTCGCTACCGGCGGCAGCGCACTGCACGGACCGAACATACTGATGAACCAGTTCAAGAAAAGAAGGCAACCGTGTGCGCGAAGAAACTTGTAGTAATTTCTTAACGGTTCGAGAAATTATGCGCCTTAATTATGCAAACGCGCGAAACGTGGCAACGGGAGAAGAAAGGATCGGCAGCGCGAGGAAAAGCGCCACGGAGAAAGAGAGAACCGGGTATCGCGTTTTAGAAACATCGAGGAATGGTTAATTGCCTGGCTCTCTCCGCTGGTGTTTGATTATAATTCTTTCGTAGGCGTCGAGAAAGGGTTAGCAGAGGGAAGAGAGGAAAAACGCGCGAAAGATTAAGAAAGGTGGCAAGACGAGTTAGCGAGAAGGACGACGTAGAAAGTTCTCGCCGGAGCTTGCCCGAGCAAAGGCGTTTCTAACGTTTACGAATAATTATTAGCAATAATTTTTCATTACCAAGACATCGCGAGATAATTATAGGGCGAGGTGGTTTTTGTGCGCGCGATGTACGTGCGTACGTACTTGTAATGAATAGTCGCTCGTTACTCGCTGCGCTCGCGGAGTTGCCCTGAAATTATAATCTCGGCAAACGTTTCACAATGTTTCCCATGGAGCATCTTCACCGAGAGATTCTTCCCGTTGTTCGCTGATCTCCATTTTTCTGTCTATGCTCGAGAAATTCCGGAAGTTCGGCTTTTTCGGTGCATATGAAAGTTCGGCAGTTAAGGTTCATCGTTAATGCTGTCCCCCACGTCTCTCGCCTTTATTATACGCCGTAAAACGGACGGAGGAGCGAGCGAGGCCAGATCGAGGGTCGCTTCGCACAAAAGCTCGCTCGAACTCGACTTTTTTGGAAGACCGATTCGTTCATATCATAATAACACGGCTGCTGGTCCCGTGATTCGATCGGCTGAGAAAAGAGAATACATACTTTTTCCCTGGTACTCTTTGTGCGTCGGTTCGTTTCAAGCGAAGAATTAACGTAACTCAAACGGTTGAACGCTGATTGGCGTGCAATACACCAACGGAGAAATTAAATATCAATTTTCTAGTTACGATTCACGCTTCGGAGGAAGTAGGATTCAATTTAAAAATATTGCGTAAATTAAAAATTTGCGTAGCCAGCTGTACGACAGCGTGACACGCCAGTGTAACACTTTCCTACGTTCGTATTTCATTCGGACAAATACTCGCCGACGAGATCTCGAAAGAGTTGGCCATTCTCCCGATCGTTTCCTTCGCAAAGACGGAAATCGTGAAGAGAAACGAGCAAAAAACCGAATCGATTTTCGTTAAAACAGTATCGTCGTGCGGTTGGGCATCGCGACGAATTTGTCTGCGTCGTGACAAATATAATACAACGCTCGCGAAGCTCGCGACATATTCACCGCGCCGGTTCATTACGGTGTCGGCGTTGGCGACTGAAATTTTTGCTGGTCCGCGATCCGCGTGCAACCACGTGCATCGTGTCGCGGTCCGGAAGCGGCGTGGTCGTAAATAACACTTTCACGAGCGTGTCACATAACGTCTTCTTGCTACACGGACTTCGTTTCAGCGACGTTTTTGCGAGCGTGCTCGAGAGCGCCACGAAAGCCGCCCCCGCGGCCAGGCGCCTGGCGCCGGTTTCTCCTTACCAGTTAATAAACTAACGCGCCAAGAGAGAAAGAGAAAAGCGGTCCCCTTGGTCTGAATGGAAAACTTGTATTAAAGTGCGCGTCTCAGGGTCGGACCTCGACGAACTTTCAAGCCCGGCCTGAACTTGGCTTCTCACTTTATGAAATACAACCCAATGTCCGCAGTGCCTCTTTGCTCGTGGAACTCGACTGCCTTGAGAGGGCAGGGGGGCCGAGAGAAGGCCTCGGAGATGGAACGTTGCCGATGGAATAGGAGAGAAAGAGACAGGGCGGAGAGAGAGAGGAAAACACGGGTCGAAATAGATAGAGGAGGCAAGTGCTTGCCGCACCCGTAGCTCTGAAATCATTTCGTGCTCAGACTTCGAGTAAACTATCTATCTTCGAGTAGTAAATCGACAAACCCTCCAGAATTCACCTCTCCTTCGACGTACGTCTTCCAATGCGCTCTCTTTTTACTTCTCTCGCTCTGTTCCCTTTTCAACATTTTCCTCCTTTCTCCTTCACCCCTTCGTCCGACTCTCTGTTCGCCCCGCTTCGTCGAAACGTTCGGTTTCTACACGGTCCGACTGTCGCGAGAAGGAAACTGTACGGACACACGCTCCAGCTACGTCGGAATTTTTCAAGAGAGAGCTCACCGATACGCGCAAGTGGAAAACTCGAGAAATAGACGAGCCGTCATGCCCAAATAAAACTCGAGGGATTTTTCGGCGATCGCATAATAATTTCCGTGGATTTTTCTCACGAGCATCTCCATTGTTTCTCCTTCTTTTTCTCCAGGCTCGATCGATTCCCTTTTCCTAAACAATCGCACGATATTACGCGCTCGATCCCCCTCGATGAAATTTACCGCTAAACTTCTTATTCCTGTGGACGAGGCGCACGACGCGCAACCCGAGATAGGGACGAGCTCTTTTCTTCGACGAGTGAACCGTAGCCAACTTTCATCGAGCGAGTTCGTTCGAACGACTCGTCGATCTCCGAAATCTCGGCTAGCTTTTTGCCGTGGACCCCGTCCCGTCGCGAAAGTTATTACCTTTTCGGATGTTAGATGGACGACGATAAGTTATCGTCGCGGTATAGCCACCTATCGGGCACTGTCACTGGCCCGTAGCAGTAGGATATTGTTTTTAGGCTGCGGTTTTGCCCGGTATAACCTCCTGGGAAATTGGACCTGGAGCGGGCACGCTGGCAGCGTGCTCGCCGCTCATTTATTACCGTTGCTTTACCTCTGGGTGGCCAAATTTACCAAACGCTGCGGTCCGAGCTCCGAATGCCTGCCGTACAACGCGCCGGTTCAACGACGTCATTCGACGTTACACGGTTCAAAACCGAGCGACGAATTGGCACGTCGCCCGCGGACCCCGTCTATTAGTCAAAAAACATTTCAAAAATTCTACGCTGTTCGCGCCATGGACTCCCTTTGACCCACCTACGTACGCTTTTCAACTCCGGGCAACTACTGCAAGTTTGATCGAGTTCGATCAAATTTGATCAAATATCGGTGTATTATTGATATCTAGGCGACCGATATCGTTATAATTGAATAAAATAGGCGAATCGAAACGCGAACTACGTACGTGCGTTCGATGGAACGGGATAGTTGGAAAAAAGAATAAAAATTTCTATAGATGGGCGTAGTGGGAACCGGTTGAACACTTCGTTTCAATTTATCAGCGTTATACGTATACTCGTATATCCGATTCGATGGAACTTGATCGCGCGATCTATTAGTCAGTTTTGAGAGATAAAAAACCTTCGAAAAACACCGTTACTCCTCCACGGAATTTAGATAATTGAGTAACATGGAGCAATATCGAGCACACAGCGTGGCATCGCTAGTGATCGTATCAAATTGGATACTCTCGTGTTCTTGCGGCGAACATAACCGAAAACTAAATTTCTCAAAAGATTACCGCTAACCCGTCCGTGAATAGAGTCAATCTAGTGGGGCTCGAACGAGGTTTCGTTTCCGGCGAGACCAGTCGCCTCGTACATCCTTTCGACGATTCGCAGAACCTTCCTAATCATCGAAACGCGAACATCATCCGGAAATTAGCGGTGGTAACATTGACGAGGATCGCAGACGTTCGAAATACTTGGAGCATGAATCAAAGACTAATTTAAAAGCGAGATTCGCAGATCTGAAATGTTCTACAAGCGGAACTGGTAACTATAGTACAGGACCTATAGTATAGGTCATGCAACCTGATTCTATGTGACGGCAGAAATATCAATCCGTTTGGATATACTTTTTTACGTATTGCGCATTTTTATACGGCTATTGTATGGTTTCGCTTCGCACTGTCTCTTGCTTGTCGTCCGAAAATGAAATAAAAAAAAAAAAAAAAGAAAAAAGAGAGGTAGAGAAAGGTGGGAGATGAAAAAAGCAGAGAAAAAACGATGAAAGGTGGCGGTAGTTCTCGTGTACTAGCGGCACTTTCGCTCTCGAATTCCCATCCATTTCGTCAGCGAATCGACTGCAGATCCGGTCAAACTCTCTGGTCCAAGCGTTTTCGAGTGTCGGGCCCTGATCGTACGCGCGTGTATAGGTGCGGTCGCACACCAAACAATCCTGCACGCGGCGCACCGTGTGCAGGACTGTGTGCCACGCCGTGTTTTCGATGCTTGTTTTTGCAAATTCCGCATTCCACCGATACCGAATCCGATCAAACGCGCGTGACAAAACGCCGGGGATATGGAGGAAAAAGCGTTCGGCTGGATCTTGTCGACGATCAGACGCGGTGACAAATAATCGGTCGACAGCGACGATAATCGTCGGGCCCGGTGTATAAGCCGTAATAGCAGGCGCACTCGACCGAGAAGAGAGGGCCTCTGTAATTTGCGCTGTAATTAGCTACACGATTCTGGGAATTAATTGAACCGAGTGTTGTCACGGGAAGTATTTATATTAATAGCATGTTCCGCTGTAATAACGACGCCCGGCGACGAAAACTATCTCTATCGATCTGACGATTACACCTACCTGTTTATTTATCGAACAAATAATTAAAACGCTTCAGCGCGCCAAAGCTCTGCACATACAGGTAGGAAAAATGAAAAGTTGCCGAACGAGAGTACGGTTGTTCCCTGGAGCATGCTCGGTTCTCGTCGATAATTCAATTCGGTAATAAATAACCGGTCCACGAGCGATGATAATCAATGACCGATATAGAGCAACGTCGGCGCACCGGAACGAGGAGAACCTCTGTAATTTGTGTAGTAATTAGTCCATTCTAGATATTAATTGTATCGAGTATTGTCACGCGAAGAATTTATAGTGACCACCGATTATGTCCTATTCGCGTGATAATAACGATAACCGTTGGTGCAGAGCGAGCCGAGACATTCTAGTCAAAAATATTTCAAAATCGAACGCCAACCTAGTAGTCTGGTTAAATTATTCGATTCAGGTAGACAAGTATCAATTGGAGAGATAAGAACTCATGATCATAAGAGGGAGAAGAAAGGAATATGAATTCGATGGATTCATATTGAATCTCGATACGCGATTGATCTATCTTGTTTGGGAATGTCTGGCGAAGCGCATTCTATCACGATCTAAAGCTGTTTTAGAGGAGCCGCGGTACGCGTCGGAAGGTAAACGTGCTTCTCGTCGCGAAGAATTCGCTTTTACGAGATTCCGTTGGAAAGTCCTGAAATCGCACGAAATGAACGGCGAGCGGCAGTTGGCTGCTGCCGGAATCTTGTAGATGCATATCAATGCAGGTTGGAATTTTCATTACGGATCGAGTGATCGGCCGCGATCATTGCCGGATCCTCGTTCCACGAGGAACAGGAAACGAGCTGGATTTCCCTGGCCAATCCCTTTTCCATGTCCAAACCCGCGCCCCTCTCCACCCGCTGTGTTGGGATTACGCGCGAATAAAAATAGATCGATAATCACGTAATGACTGAGACCAATAGTAATCGGACTGCGGCACTGTAACTGGTACGAAATTATTATAATTTCGACGAAATTAGCAGCAAGTGCCGTATTAAGCTTTGCTACATATTTATCTCCCAAGATAGGAAAATTTCGGCTGGTAATACCTGAAATTATTCGGACGATCGCGCTTGTAAATTTCGGGACAGACCGTGCTGTTTGTTGGGATTACAAATGTACCGCGTTACGATCATCCTCCGGCTCGCCTACTCGCGAAAAACGCGAAATTCGAAAACTGTTCCACATTTCTTTCTTTCTTTCTTTTCTCTCTCTCTCTCTCTCTCTCTCTCTCTCTCTCTCATATTTTTCGTTTCTACTCGCGTCGAGTGCAAAAGCACGCGGAAAAATTTTGAACGTGGAAAATCTTTTTTTAAATGTTCTCTTTTCCTGGGAACGAATTAGCTTGATTGGAGAGATTAATTCTACTTGCAGCCGCGTCTGCCCGGGTAAAGGTTTCGTCGGTTTCCTTTCCTTTTCAGTTTTCTCTTTGCCGGACAGAATTTTAAAACGATGCACGCGAGCTTATATCACGCGGGCAGATTCGAGTGACAGTTTCCGCTGCTACAATTTTTAAGCCAGAAAACTGTTCGCTGCAGTCATTCGGTAGAATAAAATAAACGTTTCTATAAATCGACCATAAGTCTGAATCCAAATGTAAATGTGACTATAGATCGGACTATAGTTTATAATCGCGCTTGACAATCGACTATGTCGTAGCGTTGTTTAAATCGACACCGTAGATTACGCTCTATTAGAATAATTTAAATGTCGAAAAAACTGAAAGTCATCGACGATAACGAAGGCCGACTTTGAAATCGATGTTCGTTTCGTCGCGTATCTCTGACATACGTGTATAGTTGTCCCTGCAAACACGTTGCAATGCTTTTAATGTAAAACCGTGACAAAATATTGAAAGAAAATATTTGCCTTGCGACCTATCGCGTCCAGTCCAACGGGTCAAGAGATTCCTTTCGCAAGCGATAGAGCCATTGTCCGACGAACGATAGCAAGCTACTCGTTTCTATCGTATTTGCGTCTAACCAGTGGCGTCAGCAAATCGTCAGGTCCCTCTATCCCCTGATCCGCTATTATCGCGTCGCTGATAGTCGAATAAGCAATCCTCGGACGGAATTTCTAACAGGCGGACGAATATCTGGCCAAGATCGGGAGTGGTTTGAAACCGTGTCCGAAAGTTTGACCAAGTTCTTGGCGAACGATCGGTTGCTTTAACCTCTCTCCATTGCCTCGTATTCCTTAGAACGTTTCGCAAGTTTTCGATCGAACGCAATTTACGAGAGGACGCTTTACCACTTGGTCGCGATCGAACGCGGCGATATTACGAGAGTTTACGGACAGCGAACCGTTTCATCGAATATTAAATCTAGACAGAAAAAGCTGCCGACAGCGTGAATAGCTCAATTGGTTAGAGCGGTCGTTCGGTAAACGAAGAATCCGGTTTCCACTTGCGGTCTACCGATCAGGACTATCCTGTTGCTCCCTTCAATTTTTCAGAAGTGAGATTGCCTGTTATATCGTTTCGTTCCGCTCTCCTGTTACATCGGACTCGGGGCCCAACGTATAGACAAGATTGATTACATTTGTCAGATTGTCTGAGTTACTAGACAAGACAAGATTTGACGAGTCAATTGGTTAACGTGCCAATGGATTCGTACCGAGTTCCACGAGAAATTTCGTACAAAATTTTCAGGATACGCTTCGTTCGTACGTTACCTATTCGGTTGTTAGAAAAGAGACAAGAAAGAAACGAGAGACAGAAGACCAAAAAAGATTGTAGTAATTGGAAGCACGATCGAAGCGGCAATTTTCACGATGACGAAATCCGAACGTAGATGCCAGAATAGATCCAGAAGCGGTTAGAGAGGCAAACGTACCTGTCCCTTTTGACAGGTTACGATATCGCTGACGACAGAGTAATGGGTAACGTATTGGATATGGGATCGCGTCGAGGTCGTAGAAACAACTCGGTATGTCCGTTCAGAAAGGGCGATATCTCGTTTCCTATGGTACGGCCAGCGTACACCAGGTTTAACGAACGAAAGCGACGCATCTATACGCGGGATCGAGCGATCCTGCTGGTCTCACTGGCACGGTGGTACCAGATCTTGCATGGTACTTTTGCAGATGACGCGATAATACTCTCGAAGTCATCAATACTTTTCAGTGCGACGATTTGTATGAAATATCGACGATTCGTACTCGTGTCGCGATGCATCACGGTCATACCGTATGTAGAGTAGGTACGTATTCGTCCGAGTACGTAAAGGAACTGTGCGGATGGGTAAAGGATGTACGGACGACGACTAATGGAATGCAGCTGAAGAAAAAGGAATAAAGGGCCGCGAGTTAACGACATCGTAATGAAAAAGATCGATTAGAGAGGAGACAGAGTCTGGTGCACCGGGCTATGCAGCGGTATTCCGCTGCAGGGGCATTTCGAATTCATTTCTGGCTCGGCCTGTGGTCCACCGGCCGAGCCAAGCTGTTGACGATTCGCTTGGTCATAGAGAAATAACTAAATACACGATGATTGGTTTATATGGAGCTATGAGCTGTCGATTAGCAGGATTATTTAATCTCTGTGGATACATCGATGCGTTATGATTATTCGGTGTATTAATGCATCGATGTGGCAATATAGAAAGAGACGCAGATATGCACGAGGGAGCATAGAGAAGGACAAAGTTAGACGGCGATTTCAAACCACCGAGTGCTATTTTGCATCTTTGAAAATCGATTATCTGGTCTAGCACGAGTGATTAACTTCAGGTTTAACGAATGGTCGAATTATTTTCCGAATTCGATAGTCGCGACCGCGGTAATGAACCGATCGTACCTAATGTACCGGTGATTAAATTTAAACGCTTAGTACCGATTGTTTACCGGCCTTCTGCAAATCCCGCAACTCCATCAAAGATATCGAATTAACGGTTTACAAATTGTCCTTTATATCGCGATTACGATGTAATCTCTACAATTACCGATCGGCGGTATTAATTTTATCTTACAACGATCCACAAATAATGCTCCCGAAGGCGCTTACGTTTTGCGGCTCGCAAAAATTATCCCGCACAATCTCGAAGAAGTAATTACAATTCCATTATGTACCAACAGGTAGCAACTAGCGAGTCGATTTCAGAAACGGGTGTATCGTAAAATCGATGCGTGTTGCACAACAATTTCGCGTACGCGTGCAATCTCTCTCTCTCCTCTCTTTCCCTCCGCTCTCCTCAAGTGCATTAAATCGCCGAGTTACGAAACATTGGTATCGCCTCGCGGAGCCGCGTTTAATGAAGAAATTACCTCCGTATATAAATTAACCGCTCGCCGATTCCTCGGGAACGGTGATCGGCACACACGAAACGATCGCTCGACGATTCCGTAAAAATGGAAACTATCGGCGCCGTATCGTTTCGCGGTTACGCACGATAACTTCATATCGACGCAATATTGCCGCAGTTACAACGATACGATAGGGGCCCCTGATCGTACTCGGAACTCGAGGTGGCTATGCAAATTAACATAAGTTCTATCGAACGAGATTGCCTCGAGTTAAAGAGGGGCGTGCAAAGAGAGAGAGTGAGAGTGAGAGAGAGAGAGAGAGAGAGAAAGACTGATGGTGGGAGCTAAAAGGAGAGGGAGAGAAAGGGAACGCGCTGGAGGAGAGGGCAAGAAAAGGAACCAGTCGGAACGACAGAGTCGAGTAGAGTAAAAGAAGAACCACGTAAAATCCGTTCTCGGTCGATTAACAAATGCGTTTCCCTTTTTTTTCCATTGAGCACGCGATATTTATGCTCGTGCAAAATAAGATATTAATAACGGGCGGTAGATTGAGCGTGGCGATACACGAGACCGGTACACGCATCGGTTAACGCAGAATATTTGGTCTCGCTCGCGTTCCATCTTCCATTTTCTTTCCGCGATTTTTCATTTCGCGATCTTACATGGCTTCTTCTATTTCCTCCTCTTCGAGAGTCGGAGACAGAGAAACTCGAATTACGCCCCGACTCTCGCGCACAGGCCGGTATTCTCACTTTTTCTCCGATCGAAAGTGGATCTAACGCGAGATACTTAATGGCAAAGAGATACCCGACCCTCTCCCCTTGTTTGCGTTTCTCCTGTTTCGTTTGCGCGGTTTTTATCGTTGCCAATATCTACCGCGTCGCCTCCTTCCTCTTTTTTCCCTCCTCTTCTTTCGTTATGAATTTCTATACGATCCCGAGAGTCTGAATTATAATTGGCCTCCCGGTTCATTCACGATACAGACGCGAGAATATCTCCGCGATGCGGAGGAACGGCAGCGACAGGCCAAAAAGTGGAATTTTATGGTCACCCTCGAGGGATTCGGTCGCAAATTACTTTTTCGCGTATCCACCGGTCGATCTTCCTCCGAAGGAAGAGCCCCGTCCCCGTTTCTGTGCCTTCCGACGCGTTATTTCAACGAGAGAACTTCGCCAATAACTCATGCTCCTTCTATACATACGTCGCGTCCACGCATTAGACCGCTATCTGACAACCAGCCAATCGTCCGTGAGAGGAAATGTCGTGTACGCGGTTTTGCGAGTGAAATAGGGTTCGTCATTTTTCAGCCTTCTTATATTCACGAACGTGGAAAACGAAGCTTGTCCCATCCATAGCTCTGTGCGACAAAAAAAAAAAAAAAATAAAAATCGACCGAGTGTAAATTGCATCGAACGATCCGCACGAACGATGGACCGTCGTTTGTTAGGAGATATCCATCGACGATATCACAGAGGAAAGCGTATCGTAAACGATCGTGGGGAATAATTGCGACGCGGTCAATAAAACGAGTTTTATCGTTAAAAAAAAAAAAGAAAAAAGAAAAAAGGAACGAATTAAATCGACGATTGCTAAGCGCGAAAAGCTGTCTCGAAAGTTTATGGAAAGCTTTATCTTGCGCGATAAGTCGGCACAATTGGATTGCTTGATTATGACCGGAAAGAAAATGTACGTTTCATTGTTCGTGGGCAGACCGGCGTCTCCGGGAAACACGATCCGATCGTTAGACCGTCGGTTTTATTATTGCATCGTTATAAGCTGACAATGGCTACAGTTTCGAGACGAGGGAGACTGTCGCCATACCGTCGAAAAACTTCTTTAACTAGCTGCCGCTGTGACAGCCGCGCAACAGAGCCGCCTGCTTGTCCATTCCTCCGTTCCTCCGAGTCTCGCGTTTTCAGCCTCCCTTCTTACCTTCTTGTTCAATTCTGACTTGTCTACTAACAATCCCCAATGCCACGAAAAGTTTTCACGGAAGAACGACGACGAAACTATTGTTTCTCTCTGTAGCTTATCGATCAATCGTTAACCTTTTGCCATACCTCGTAAGGGTCGATCTTTTCATCCAAACACAATCATGTATTTTGACCGTATTTTTAACGAACGTGTCTCTTTAGTCAAATCGATTATATCGACGTTTCGTTTCGTTCTAGCGTTCCGCGATACGGATTTTTCTCGTAATAACAACGCGATAAGCGGGCAATTGGATGATTCCGCGAGAGAAACGGCAAACGATATTCGTCGAACGATGCATCCGAAACGACGAAATAAATCGCGCGTCAAATTTTATGTCACTCGTCGATCGTTGTAAATCGTGTTCGATTCTTTGTCCTATCGAAATCAGGAACATAGCTAGCGATTTTTCGACGAGAGACTCTGGTATCTTGAAATTCTTAACAAAATCTTCAGACGAGCGACGAGAGGATTTGCCACCTCGTTCGCGAGCAGGGACGATTAAAGTCGACGCGGAAAACCCTTTTATACTCGTTCGTTTGTTCCGTTCCTCCATTCGAACGGATTAAAGACAAGACAAACAAGCGTTTCTTCGGTGTTTCTACGAATCAGCTTTCGTAGACGAGGAACCCCGGCAGGGGAAAGGTGATTTCAGCGTAGCGACGATCGAAACAGACAGCAGGAACGTTGAAAGACGAGAACGAAGACGACGACGACGACGACGACGACGACGACGACGAAGAACGAGAACCATCCGAGTTAACTCGTATATGTAGCGTATAAAATACGACAAACGTTTCCTTGCTTTCGCGTTTCTTCAAATTAGCGATGATTCGGTAAAACGAGTATAGAGGCGTAGATAAATTGGAAGTTTCACAGGGTAATTCAGTATCGTGACGCTGAAAAGCTCGCGTTCGGCGAAATGTTTATTTTTGGTGCATGAGCAACTTGCCACGATTAGATGCTTACCCAAGCGTCGGTAGTTTCACGATTGAAATACCGTTTTGCAAAATTTACCTGTCCTTTCAGTTAGTAGCCCGGACCTTATCGAGTTTCGTTCGTTACGTTTGATTCTTTCGGTCGTCCGAAGTAAAACGACGCAGAAAGAATTTGCAAGAATTGGAGAAGAAAGAGACCGATATCGAGTATGTAGAATCGATATTTCCGTCGAACAGACAAGAAAGTTGCACGTTCGTCTTTCGACCAGGATGATTGAAGTTGGGAATAAACGACGAAGGAGAAAGTTTCTCTTTACGACCCCTATTCCGCCTCTATCCCATATCTTTTTGTAGGCGCGATGGAACAAAGCTGGCGAGTCCCGAGCGTACTTTTGCACCGGAGAAAAATACCGTCCAGCAATTTTCATACTTTTCACCGACGTTTTAGAGATATTCGGCGGCTTTTTTCCTATGCGCGGAGAACATTCTGACTGCGACGCAATGGTTAACACATCACCGGGAGCTCCAATCTCGCGCATCTTTCCTACATCTCTCGCCTAATGTCGGTGAAAATCGCGGAGAAAAAATTTTTAATGGCGCGGAAGCGCGTCGCTGCGCAAACTATCGTTTCTCACTGTCCGGCGTTCTCGTTCTCTTCTCTCGTTTTCCCAGTCCTGTTGGGTGAAGAGACACACGTACGCCGTATACTGTATACAATAATACGCAAATCCATCGACAACGATGAAACTGACGGAAAATAAAATATCCGTTGGGTGTAGAATTTTGTGGCGCGAGATATACTTTTCGAAGGAGAGGGATGAAATGCACTTTTGCTCTTACGCTCGGAGTCCTCTTTTCTATCCTTTCTTTCCCCGATACACGTTCTCTGTGTCTCTCCGGTTGAAAAGTACATCGACGCGACGGAGACAGGGGAAGGTGAGCTTTGAGGAGCGGAACGGGCGAAATGATTTTCCCGAAAATAAACGGGAAAGAAGAGGATCGTGTATCTGAAAAATGTTACATATTACCGTGGAAACCTGTCGAAAGTTGAAATATTCAAAACGCACCGTGGCTCGTAAAGGATTCGGTTATCGATCTAGAAATTACAAGTAAAAACCGTCTTCTTTCCACTCGACTGTTTTCATTCCGATGAAAAATATGTACTGCGAGCGCGCGGCTGCGGCTGTCTATAAAATTAACGATCGACCCGATATCATCGAGACAGATCGTTTCGTAATAACCGCAAAAGAAGAAGCGCGAGACGCGGTCGAAGGGAAGTCGGTAGCCGCGTTACGATTGCCAACGATTTGCAGCCGGCTAACGGTTCAAGAGGATTCGCGTCGGCCGCGGCCGAAGAAATAAATACACCGACAGTTCACGAAACGCGCAGGTGAAACACGGCTCACGGGCTCTCGATTCTGCTTCGTTCTCTTTCTCTCGTGTGTATGCGTGCTGTTCGTGTCTGGCTCGGGCCAAGCTCTTCGGGGCGCAATATGAAAGCGGCCCGCGGAGCCAGACTACACCGTGAGAGAAGGATATATAAAGAGGGACGCGGTCGAAGAAAAGGAGAGCGAGAGAGATACAGAGCACGAGAGATATACGGCCTCATAATTCGCTTCTAAACATCGCTAATTGCAGCGCTGACCCTCTAAATCTTTCGGGATGCTATCTGCCCGCTTGAAAATACTCTCCACTCTCGGCTATCCTCGACTACCTTCTGCGTTACCTTCTAACCACCTTTGTTCCAGAGAGACGAGGTGGCGCGAGGTACCTCGCTTACACGCTCTCTATTAACCCCGCCACGACGTATGATCCGCATTTCCTTAGTTGCCAACCCAATAAAATTCGTATTTTCACGAACTATGCCAAATGGATGATAAATTGGTTCCTAAACAGATATTCATCTCGTCTAGCGAATACTCGACGAGTATACGCAACGTATTACGAATCTTTACGCATCTCCATCTACGTCTTTATGTATTTTATATACGTTTTATTCGTTTGGCAACTAAATAATGCGGGTTAGTCGGAAAATTCGCACTCACTTAGTTGCCAGCCTGAACGGCCGCACTCGCTTATTTGCCAGTCTGAGCAGCCGCACTGACTTAGTTGCCAGCGCATATGACCCGCACTTTCTTAGATGCCAGCTCATACGACCCGCATTTTGTTGCCGCTTTTCGACTTTTCGGGCACAACCTCGAACCGAGGAACGAGATGAGAAAATAAAGAAGGGATATAGAAGAGAACCACCATTGAGAAAAGCGGTTACACCTTAACCTGGTTGATCCGCGATGGACGCGACTGCATCACGTGCAATTCCTACCGACCGAATATAGCGCGCTCTCGCACGATAAACTTGCTCGCCGAACGGGGCAAATTGGACGAAGATTGAAAATTGAGTCAGGGAACAGTAGCTATAAAAAGGAAGAAGCGAGAGAGCCAGCGGAACCGGTGTAATTATTTTGAATCGTGCTATTAATCCTTGGCAGTACACGTGGAAAATGCGTATTTAAGGGGTGGGTAATTCGAGAAAAAGAACAAGCTTCCTTTCGTTAAAGGCCTCACTGGGCCCATTTAAGTAATGAAAAAACGCTTGAGCGCTACATGCAAGTTATCGAGATGCTATTGAAATTATCTCTGATCTTTGCCAAGGGAAACTAATTCCAATAACTATGTAAGAGTCGATTCGTTTTAAGAAAAGAATAAATGCATAAACTCGACGAAGCCGTCAGAGCCACGCGATGAAACTCGAAAGAAGAAAGCAAGTGATCTCCGTCACTCCGTCGATTCTAGTACACTTCCCTGAAACTTTTCTTGGGAATCAGGAAGGGGACAAGGTTGATTGAAACAGGGTAAGAGGCATCTCGTTTAGTAATCTTGTCTGTCTTTTGTCGCTGGTGGTCGGTGAACGGTCTTTCTTCTCTCGTTGCTCTCGGTAACTTAACCTCCAAAGGCAAACACGCGGTCGCGAGCCAAGCAGTTGCATCGTCAATGAATCTCCGCAGTTACTTTCCTGTCGGTTTCTCCGATTTCACGTCGAGAAAACTGTTCCTTTTTTTCTTTTTCTTTTTCTTTGGTGAGTTTAAGATCAAACGTTCAACGACATTTTTCTATTCTAATTATGAAACGTCGTAGAATGAAAATTGATCGTTTCCTTGGTTTTTAAATCAGTGTCTCGTGAATTTCTTTATCGCGCAGTTTCGTCAATCTGAATTAGACGGAATCGGTTTAATACCGACGGTTTATCAGCGGCTTCGATGAACGAAACGAAACGCTCAATGAAGAGAAACGATCGCGCAAATGTTACTTTGGCACGGTTCCGGCACGAATTTTTGACGGAGTTACGTGGCGAAACTGGGCTAGATTCGCTATACGTTGCCGCAACAAAATCCGGCCGGTTATAAATCTTTATTAATATCGCGGAGGCAACGGACGGCCTCTCCTCCGATTACACAACCTGCCTCTAAATTCCTCGCTTTCCCACCGCCCTGAAGAAGCCGCTGAAAAGCTCGTGGAAAGCCGAAGCGGGGCACAAGGCGGAGGGTTGCTACGTCAGGCTAGCGCTTTTCAATTTACTTTACGAGACGAAGGGTCCCTGTTTCGCGGAACGAAAGGGATTTCTTTGTTTTATCGAGTCGTAGTGAAATGCGAGCCGGCGAATTTCTCTAATACAATGCTTCCACGAGCCACCAGTTACTTGCTGCTCTATCTTTCTCACGGTTACGCTTGCTTCTTTTCCCGCCAAGGGGGAAAGTACTAAAAAGCATGCGTTCTCGGATCGACGTATCCTCTTCTCATCGTTCCACTTCACGTCGGTGTAAATAATCGTTTCCTGCTTCCAGACTCCTTTGCAAACAGAAGCTAAACACTCCTGGCTCTCCCCGTCAAATATTTTAATTAAGTCACGTCCCGCGAAACAAATGTTTTGCCATGCTCAGCTGTCTGGAGCTCTCGTTCCAAGTATCGACAAGGAGCTTCTACAGGAATTATGGTATTCCAAGATACAGTTTATTGCCAAATCAATATTATTTCTCTGATACGTTTTCACTTTCGACGCGCTATCTCCAAAATGTTTCGCATTGAAATTTTCTTCATCGACGAAGAACGCTGCACTTTTTCTTTTGTAAAATGACCAAATTTTGTCGGTTTTCGTGGCAAATCGACAAGTTTTAGCCGCTTACTGGGGAAAAAAGTAACCGAACGTTTGACGAAAGTTATTTCGGTTTCGATCCACTCGTAGTCAGAGCTCCGACTCCGAAAACGAACGTCTTTGTCCTATAAAAATACGTTCGCGAACACATCCAGCTCGTTGCTCGTTTGCATTCCATCCTCGTCGATTCGTCCGCACGTCGATCGGTTATTTTCTCATACGATCGATTCCCGTACGATAAACTGTAAACACTAGACCGTCGAACCTCTCGTTTATCTTGTTCCCAGTATTTACTCGCGGCTCATTTCTCGAAGGCTACCCATAAGGAGGCGAGCCTTTAAGATGAAAGAAGGAACGGGTCCTGCAGAAGCCGTGCCCGAGGACGAGCCGGAGGACGAGCCGGCCGGATCGTGTTTGCCCAACTTATTTTGGTTAAGTCACGTCTTCAAAACAAACTCTGTGACACAGTGTGTAGTGTATATAGGACTGAAGCGGACGATAAGTCCAGTTTCGTGACGAATACCATTCCCCTGGTGGAAAACCCGAAGCAAGAGAAAAAGCACCCACTTGTGCACTCTCGCTTTCGCCCCGTATGTTTCCTTTTACCGCTCTTCGTCAATGTTCTGGAATGCGAGCACAGACCTCCCGGAAGGCAGCCCACCGCGAACTGCGATCGTTTCCGTGGAAATACCGCGAGTTTAGTCCGACAACGGCAAAATCGGGACCGCGCAAAATCGTTCGTGGTCGGTTCAAGGCTTCCGCGATGCGTACGGATACGGACAAAAAGGTATTGTGAAATAAAGCTAGGATTTTCTACAATTACGATCAAAATGTGCTTCTTCAAGATTAATAAGACGTTTCTGTGTGTGACCTCTGTGTCCAATTAAAATGCAACTTATACATATCACGTATGTAACAGTCAACAACGTAACGGTCGAACAGGGATTTCAGGGGCTAAGAACGAAGAATTACAAAAACGATATCCGATGGTTGTGCGATTAACTAATCGCCGATAGCCGAAACGTTTAGCTACTCATAATCTTGGTTTATCCTTAAATTATTACGAAAGTTCGACTTTTCGCGCTACGATAACGATAAGGAATCGCGATAAAAATGGCGAACATCATCCTGTTTATCGTTGGTAGCGCTTAGAGTTCCATTAGAATGACAGCCAGTCTGTTGATTTGCATCTAACGAGGCTGCAAGTCGCGAAGTATAATCTCTTGCAAGTTAAACAATAGGTTCGAGCGATTTGCGTGGGGCAAAAGGCGGGAAAAATGATTCACACTCGGCGTTACTGGAAGCCGGAGGTTCAACATTTATCACTTGGTCGCACAGAGGAAGCAGGTTGCTCTTTTAAAAGAATCGCTGCGGGTCAACGAGCTGTCGCTAAGGAGACGCGCCACCTCGACTTAATTTAAATAACCTTCATTAATCAAATTATTCCACCGCCACGGAGTGGTATAATATTTTCCATGACAGGCTTCCCTTCCCACGCTGAACGACCATAGCTTCACCCTGTTCGCAGAACCATCCCCTTCGACGCGAACTTCCGGCGATTTCGAGTATCACGAGCTTCGCGGATTGGCCTCCGACTGAAATAACACTCGTTAACACGAGGGGAATGCGAACGCGCAATTACGATCGTCGCGTATAGCCTCTTTGAATCGGTTCCGCGAGGGAATAGCAAAGTAAACACGCTAATTGCTCGATGAATGAACGCCGGAAGAAGCGTGTAGGAATACGCGCGTATTACTCGAACGCTGCGGCTTCGATCGTGCCACGTTCTGCAACTAATCGGACAACGATGTTCTCGATGAAGTAAAATTCATTATCCTTAAGAACTCGATTCACTTTGAAAAGAGACGAGATCAACGAGATTTCCGCTTGACTGTGGGGGAAACTGTATACGGTCGAGGTTATCGCGAATCGTCGTAAATTAATCGCCAGACTGCAGATGCTTTCAAAAGTAATAGTCGGTGTGCCGCGACGAAACAAGATATCGCTGCGACAGTGTATAACGAATACGAGAGCTGCGGAGCCGAAGGCTTCTTAGGCGCGTGCACGCACGCTACATACGTGGAGCTGGTCGGTAAAGGGGGTGAGTCGCACAGCTTAGCCAGCTGGAAATATCACTGCACGATTAGGGGTGCGTCGCGTTCCATAGCGAGTTGGACGACGTCGCTTTTAACTCGTCGTCACGGCACGATATGGCAATGGGAAACGTTATTTCTCATGTTTTCGCGATACGTTAACAGAAAACACGAGAGTTTCTAGTATGTACATATTATCGCGGGGTGGTTTGCCCCGGCGGCCGCGCAGGGAATGGGGGTTGAGTCTGGAATCTAATTGTTCGGATACACGCATTTCACCGAGCGCCACCGACACACTCGCAACGCCGCCAACACCTCGCTGTTTCGCTTTTCACCTCGCGGCACACATGCACGGATCGCTTGTACGCGCCGAATTTTAAGCCCTCTACATACCGGAGCTTTCCGGCTCTAGTTTAATGAATTATTAATCGATCGTTAAGCGATTAAATTTCAGGTCGTGGCGTGGAAGTTGGAGCCGCTCGAAGGCACGCGATACGCAAACTTGAAAAAGGAAAGGAAAGAAACGCGAAGACGTAATCTCGCTTCCGCAAGCGTATCGGTATCGTTGTTTAATTGTTGAAAAATCCGTAGAGTAAAAGGAAAGACTAGCGCGGTAAGACGATTAGATCTACCGGAGCGATCGAACGATACGATACTCGTAAATGGAACGCGTGTACGAGATTCGTGTTTCGCATAATACTTTATTAATAAACCATTTCGTTGAGCGACGCCGCGACGATTACGTCACGAAAGCAGAACGATACCCTTCTGCGATTCAGCTAATTAGCTACTCATGCAAAACGGCGAATTACGATAACGGCCGGGGGTATAAAGTTTCGATTGTGTTCAAGGCGAAAGTTAATCCTCGGCTCGGCGTGTTCGGTGTGTAAGAACCTTTACAATACACGAGCTGGTGGGAGCGGCGCATAGGTAGCTGTACGTATGTAGGTGTACGGGCACATACACCGGGGACACACGCTCATTATTCTGTACACGGGGTTTCGATCAAGCGCCACGAGCCACCGGGATTGTTTTAATGAAACCATTTCCTCCTCCCTTGTTCCTGTTCCCTCGCTTCTAGCCGCCATCTTCCACGCTTTTCTACGTTGCACCCGTTTCTCTCCTTTTCCTTCCACTCTGTCCCGCTTTCTTCCGCCTGCCTCCGCGAGCTGGTACATCGATGACGCAAAGGGAAAAAGAACAGCCGATTGATGGAGCAGATAATGGAGCTGCCAAGACGCGGAGACCGTCACGTCCGCAGGAAACGGCGCTTGACGTCGATCCACGGCATCCTCGATTGAAACTCGCTCGATAAAAAGCACCAACACTTTATTACGCTTCTAACTAATTCCGGTACGGGGTTGAATATCGTGACGCGACGACGCCACCGTTCAACCGTATTCCTCGATTAATGGCCAGAAAATTGCTATCGTTGCCAAAGTCGAGCGCGCAATCTCGTCGAGAAAGGATTACACCGTATTTAATACGAAGCGTCATCGAGTCGCTGGACGATAAAATAACGCGAGTGTTACGTACGCAGACGCATACGCATACGTGTACGTCAATGCGCAGCAAACAGTCACAGAGAGATATAGAAAGCTGTAAAGCAAGCTTACGCGACATATAGACGTTCTCGTAAAGTTTTTGTTGTTTCCAGCTCGCGGCACTATTTCCCATAAATTAAGAAGCATCGTGCGCGTAGTTTGGTCGATTTCCGCGCGTTCGTCATCGCGATGTTGCCGCGAGTCAGCAGCGACGAAAAACCGCGCACATTTCCGCACGGTGCTTGTCGCGTTCGCCGAGCACAAGGGACGGCCGACACCGGTGAAGATTCTTTTTTGTTCGAAGCTGTCACTTAATTTCCTGAATAATAAAAGTAACGGACACTGGCGAGGTGGTACGCCCGCTTGAAAAACAACGCATATATTAAAAAGATATATCGCCGCAGTGTCATATGAAAAGAATCGTCGGTAATCTTGACCGTTTTATTCCGGCCGAAACTCGCGGGTGGCGAATACGCCGCGCGCGCACCGTTGTGCTGTTCAAGGTGATATTCCGTGAAAAATATTCCGTGGCTTCAAACGGTGGCAGGGAACGGCGTAAAAGCTGACAGAGTCCGCGGCTCGTCGCGGGAGATGCGTTCTTATTTCATAACGCCAGAGAACACATCGCCGGAGCGTAACCTGGGAAAAGGGAACGACACTTTCATATCTTTCTGCGCATTAATATCGCGTTACGACAAGGAGAACCGAAATCTAGGACACGACGTCGGCCAGCCACGAAGGGTAATGCGCTCGAACGCGAAATATTAATGGGAACTCGACTTTTTCACGTCGCGGTCTCGATTATCTTCTCGGGATTGTACCTTTTGTCGTGCCGATACGATTACGCGCTCGATTCTCCGAATCGACGATCGTATCTTATATCTTACAATATATCTTATAATAATTTAGCCACGATGCGATCAAAGAGCTAACGAGGACGTTATACGAGAGTCGAAGACTCTCGTGACAATCTCCATCGGATTCTGATTGTCTCGTTATAATTACAGGTCTGAAAGCGGAATATCGTCGCGATTATCCTCGAGACGGGCCGTGACCTCGTTCGTTTGTACTGTTCCGCAGACGTCGCGTTTCTGTCTACCGACTAAAATGACCGAGAATCGGAGAGACAGGCCTCCGCAGAGAAAGGGAGAGAGAGAGAGAGAGAGAGAGAGAAAGCAGAAAGAGAGACCAGCTAGTCGAGTCTTATTTGCACAGCATGTATATTTAATTTAGCTTGCATATACATGTCCCCGACTGGCGACGGTTTTTTCCTCGCTAGGTTGGAGCGCACAGCGACGTGCACCGCGCGGAGCACCAACCATCCACGACGCGCTAAACTTTTAGGGATTGCGCGGTCGCGCGTTCGTCGGAATATATTTGCATGCTCCAGTTTTTCCACGTTTTTATTTACCCTGCAGTCGGAAATTTGTGGTTTCCCGAGTGGCGCGACCCTCTTCTTCCGTCGTTTTCGTCGCGTAATTCGCAGGATATTCGCGAGCGCCTGTGCCTCTCTCCTTCTCTCTCTTTCTCTCTCTCTCAAAGACTCGCGGAACATGGTCGTGGTGGAGTTCTTTCGTTGCCAACAAAGGCGACCAAAAATTCTCGCGTCACGACCGGTATCGCGTTTATCTCCTAATTAATCGGTCGGAACAAGCGACGATCAAAGAAAACTCGTCTAGTAATGGAAGCTCGAACGTGTTACCCTCTCGTATAGCAACCGCTTGGACAAAAACGATGCCGACTGACGAACAAGGGTATGAAGTTGGGCCGATGTGCGCGCTCATAATCTCTGATAAAGTCGATAGAACGGCTGCATTTACATGGAGAAGCAAGAAAAGTGACGGAGGGTGGGGGCGCGACGTCGCGCGATATTTATGGTCAGCGAGAGCGGTGCTGCTGAATTAACGACCGGTCGATACTTCATCAACGTTAATGTATTAATTGCGCGTTTAATTGCCACACGCTTTGATCGAGCGCTCGTTTCTGTCCATACGAAGCAAATCGAGCAGAAATCGCTCGTTTACGGGTAGAAAGGAACAACGTGGAGGTATTTATGCCGGGACTTTTTTGGTCGTATCGTGTGGTGCAGCGTGATGCAACCGGCGCGTTCCGCGTTCGTTGCTGCTTTTGTCGAGCTCTCCGGTCGTGAGACTTGCCCTCGAGTGCCGCCACGTATTCAGCGATTTTAGGAATTGGAACGGACCGGGATGGAAGTTGGCGAGTGGAAACGTCCAACGACTACGGCAAACGATCTTTTTATCACAGTTTTTTCCTCGAACGCGCGATGCATGGCTCTGTTTCGTACATGGATATCTTATCTTTTCTATCGAATAACTACTTCGTTGGAAGGAATTCTAGGAAACGTCGAGTATCCCCGCGTCGCCTAACATTCTGCGTACACACCGTGTTAACCAATAGTGAAAATTCAACATCTGCGGTATAAAAGATATGCCGTCGCCTATGTTGCGTATATATCACTCTTCTAAATAGACAGATACGCGCTCGTACAGATCCATTTTATTAGTTAATCGCGCAACAAATTCCATGGTATTGGCAGCATTCCGTTTGTATCACCTTCGACTACGGATTTCGCAACTACTGGCGATTTCGCTTCCTGGAATTACCCCGTACACCGCGTTTATGTAAACGTATGCCACGAACTCCGCGGCAGTAAAGCGATAATCACCCAACAACAGTCTTAAACGCCGCGTATGCTTCGCCAAGGTGCCAGAGGTCTTCCATTCGCGCTACTACGTATTTCGATTGGACGAGCCGTTTACTCGATTCCCGGTGTTGATCACACGTCACGCTCTGCCGACACGAAAATTTTTCCCGCTGAAAATTTTCACCGCGGAAATTCCCGGCGAAAAAGCTTCCGCGTTCCTTGGATCGACTGGCGTGCACGATTCGATCGTGCTATAGTCGGCGTGTATTCGGTTAATGAAAACATTGTCCACGCCGGAATAAAGCTGGACGGTGGACGAGGATGAACGGCCAGCTTGTAACACACGATCTCGAGCGCGTGACACACGGACGCGCGTCCACTCCGCTCGAACACGCGGCCACTTGCTCCGCGACGACGCCTATTCTCCCTATCGTCGTCGATCGCGCTGCCAGTCTGCTGGACGCGCATGGTAACACGCCAGCCAAAATTCGAACACGGCCGGATGTGCGAGAGCTCGTCAAGCCCCGGTGCTCGAACGCGTTGTTCGCCGCGCGAAGCGTCGCGCTGCCGACCGTGTTAACGCGCCGGCTGATTTCCAGCGAAAATAGAGTGGCAGTATCGCGCGGAGTAACGCGACGGGCGCGGCCGCCACTAAATCATCAATACAATAGGGCGAAAAGATTAAAGCCGTAACGAGCAGGGTGAAATCAGGCATCGCGATAATCCGGACGAATTCGACGAGGCACGATCCGTTAATAAATAAATGGACGTTGACGGGACGCACAGACGGGGCGAGGGCGAGGGCGAGGGCGAGGGTGAGGGTCGCGTCGATTCGTTTTCGCGATCGTTTACACCTGTCCTTCGTAGCAACGCCTCTGACGTCTCGTGATGCTGTGTTCCCGATCGCTAGCTGCCGGCTAAATTTTCAATAGAGAGGGATCGCAGGGGAGAAACCAACGTGGAATTCGATCCACAACATTTGAGAGGAAAATCGAACGGATTCGTTGAAGCGGCGGACTGATTGCGAGTGGATGTTGGCGGTATCTCGCGTTTATTATATCCAGTCTGGGATCTGGGAAAATACAATGCACGGACTTCGAACTGATCTATAATTAGAAGATCAATGGATTTTCCATTTTTGCGGTTCACGTTCCGCGCAAATAATGCAGTTGGGATACGCGCAGAAACTGTTGATATTTTATACGCGTAGGGAAAGCGTAGAGCGAAGAGACTTGTTCGTAACATTTTTCTCGGCGAGAGCTACTTTTCGTATCCTTGTTAAATTAATAAAGTAAAAAACGGGACGGTTCTTTGAAACACGTATAATCAAGTAAGAGTGGAGAAAAAATATTCTCAACAAATCGCTTTTGTATTAAAATCGAAGAAGAAGCCAATTTGACTGATGTTGCAGAATTTACCTCGTGTTACCTTCTCCGTGAGTATCGATCGATAGTCCGCAAATCAGAGTTGTAAGAGTTGCACTGTGGTGACGTACGATAGCGATTTGTCACGAGGACAAATTACTTAATAAAAATACTGCAATTTAGAAATTACGCAAAGTCGCACAACAATTTCATTGGAAAGGCGTCTATTATACCTATGTACCAGCGACGTTCCGAAAGGTCGGCACGACTCGGCCTATACCACTCTCGCTTATACCACTAACTTTTCACATTGTGAAATATCCGTATTTATGGAATATGCATTTCATACGTGATTTCACTTCCGCGCCAACTTTTTCCTATTATAATTCGAACGAGAAAGGTTGGCTCTAACTAAAAGAGCATGTATAATACATCCGTAGAGTTATAGCGTCCTATACTCTTGTTACGCACCTGTTTTGGTAGGTTGAAGTTTGCAACGGCTGCGCCAGCCTTTTTCGAAGAAAAAGTATGGAATATTCCTTCCCGTACTGAATCAATAAACACCCATTTCCGTATTAGGAAGAATTTATTTTACTACGTGAAATCAGTCAACGGAAAAGGCCACAGATATCGCTAAGAATACAGCGCAACGTCATCGAGAAGATAGTCGGTTGTCAGAGAACGTGGATATCACCAACAATACACAGACTTATCGCTAAACAAACGATAAAAACATGTTAAAAATATTCTTTCTATTCGCATTTCCAGTATACAGTGACGCAACTTGGCAACGAGTCGTCGTTACGTATCGAACGTTATGACAGTGACTTTTACGGGACTAATTTATCCGAAGAACGTCCCGAGAGAGGATCGAACAATCGTGATTTCAAGTGCCGACAAATATTCCGTACTTACCGCAGGCTTCTATCGTCGATCAACTTGCACCGTGAACTTTGTTTCGCGTTATCTATCGTATCGATAATTCGAATCGAGTTATCGCACGTTATTAACCCTCGACCAGGTCAACCGTAGTTTCTCTGATTGTCGTCGTATGCGATGATACTAATTCCCGTTAATTACTCGAATGGAAGAGCGTAAAAAGTGAGAGAGAGAGAGAGAGAGAGAGAGAGAGAGAGAAGAGAAGAGAAGCGTATCGTGTGTTTGATGTGGCATGGCGTTTAGGTACACGAGATCGACAAGGCGGGATTAACGGCACGCTCGTTGACCAATCGGCCACGTCGCGATATATTCTCCAGTACGAATTATTGCCCGGGCCGAGTTAAAGCTGAAACCAGTCGTATCGTACCAGGTAACATCGTTGACCCGCGATTAGTAACGCCGGGCAAGAACGTACGGCCGATTCTAATCAGTCGTCACGCCTGTGCGTACGTAACGACGTCGTTATCGGCGTCTCCGTACGATTTCACGTCGTATCGCGTCTCTGTTGACCCTCTATCTCTTTGCGTTTCGCTCTCTATACCCTGCTTTCTCTGATCAACGAAACGATCTCTCGTAGCCTCTCTGTTATGCTTTTGACAATGATTACGGTCGTTTGTCGAGGCAAAGATCGCTTCGTCACGGTGGAGCTTCCCTCGCAAACGACCGTATGTACGACGATGCACACCTCGTGTTTCGCTTGGTCCACGCTCGATCAGGTCGTCGATGAAACGATGCTGGTTTTTTAACAAGTTCGCCAACGTCGTGAATAACGATCGAACCAAGGTTTTGTTCCAAGGTTCAACTAGGTTTTTGCCATTAGATCGTGGTGATAGCCGCTCGAATTGGAACTCTATATGTATTTAATTCCATCCCTACTCTCCTTCACGCGATTTCCGGATTACCAAAGTAGAACAAAATCTTCGTTCTCCACATGTAGATTTAAATTACCTCGTGCTACTTGGTTGCTACTTACGTAGCGTGACCGTTGAACATGCTCGGGACACGACCGACTAATTCCTTTCGACATTTGTTTCTCTTATCGATCGACCAGTCGCCCCGTGAGCGTGCACGGGCAGATTATTGCGCGAGGCTCGACCGCAGCTGTCGGCTTTTCGAAAATTTTCGAAAGATCACAGTCGACTGAATAGGGTGAAACCCCGGGTTCGTCCATCGAAAGTGCGCGCATGCTACGTAACCGCGACAGCGCGTGATCCGGCGACGTAAAATTTCTCCTAGGATTCGACGTAAATTTCCGGGGTGTTTCGCGTGTTTTCACGGGTATAGAGGCCGCAGGCAACACCTCGCCGATCGTCCTCGCCGGGACGCGTAGGTACGCGGGGAAAGCCCGGTGCAGCAGCGACGCGATGGAAAGAGCAAAGAGACATGAATATGTATGTCGCGCCCGCCAGGCTAGGCCGCTAAGATACGACCGCTATCGCGTTTATTCATGCGACTTTTAATATTTAACCCGTAAGGTTATCTATCCCCGACGACGCGCAACCACCTATTTTTTTTTCTGATACGCGCTCGGTATTGTCTCGATGGCGCTTCGGAAGTTGCAAGATGGTTGGACGTTGAAAACTAGGGGAGAAACTGTGCGAACCGGAAATCGGTGACTCGACGATAGCCACTGGGTCAACGATAATTTTACCATTATAAAAACGAGGTCGGCTATGATCTTCTCGTGCATGTGTGTGCGTTTATACAGTAGGGAAGAGAAACGGAAAATCGTTTGAAGTTGTCTCGACAACTTCTATCTCTCGAACCTCTAACAACCTCTATCAAGCGTGATATGTAGTTGCATCGGTGACGTAAGTGTAAAAGGAGGAGGAAGATTGGCGAGAGTCGAGGCGATCAGGAAATGCAGCCGGTTGTCTGTTTGCCGGTGTGGAAACTAGATGAGCACCGATAGGATCGAATGTATAGGCGAAGCTTTAATAACGGGTTCCCGCGAGGCGAACACCAAAAAGAATCGACCGGCGAACCGTCGAGAACCGGGGACACGTTCCGATTATACACGGAGATACCCTTTGTGCACGGCTTGCTAACTGTCGCATGCAGGATTAAATCGATAAGATCCCCGAGACGATTAGTTAATTAGACGTGCATCGAGAAAGATAGGTCCGGTCTAACTGTTCCTGATCCTGTTCCAAGCTTCTTCGTATTAATTACATCGAGTCCACCCTGTTTCTTTCGACCATTTTTCCAAGTTCTCGTGAACAGGTCGATTACGAGAAACAGGACGGTTCGTACGAGTTAGTTCGTCGTAGTCGTGTTTCCACGCGAAGTTACATGGTTCGATCCGGCCGCGGCCCATTGATCCGTACCGCGTACTACGCTTCGTCCAACTGCCAGCCCCGAATCCGATTCGAACCGGATCGCGGTTAACTGTTCACGGAGTCTCTCGATCGCCTACGTTCTCGCTATTCCATAATTTTAATCCTGGCTTTGTACCACCCTGGTTCGTCCTTTTTCCGGCCGCGTATTTTCCAACACACCGGTACCATTTAGCACGTATGTACACGTGCATTCATATGGACGGGTGTGGCACGCCTTCGTTCAAACAAGTCTACCGGATTTTTCATTCATCGAACGTCAAATAAACCCCGGTAATATAACCCGGAAGTGCGCACAGTTATTTGTGAACGTTTGTTATCTTTCGTCGAAATCGGATATTTTTCGCTCGTTCGCGAGGTTCCGTTGCCACTGTGCTCTCCCGTTCATTTTTACGCATAAATTCCGGTTCAGGTAAACACGCAACGAGCGATATATCGGTGAGCTGCCCTAAAATATAATAAAATTCTCCCGTTGCCGCGCTATTGAAACGCTAGTTTCGCGGAGAGGTAAGCTCAATCAATCGTATTAATTACTCGCCGCTCATATCCTCCCCTTTTTTTTCCGTCAATCTAGATCAGCGTAGCTCGCAAACACCGGGTTACGTAAACAAGCCTCGCCTGGTTACAGGAGAGAGACGGGAAAAGCGGAACGCGAGAGACAGGCTGAAAAGGGGGCGAGGAGGCGCGTTATCAGTTAACGAGCCGTTCCGGCGTTACGTTCGTGGATGCGCCGGTGCATTTTTAAAAGAGGGCGATATTTTATTTTTGTTGCGAACCCTGGGACTTTTCTAAAGGATCCTCGGGCAAAGTCCTCGTGCTGCACCCTCGTAATAACTTGCGTGGTCTCTACGGCGAGAAAAACACCGCTCTCGTACATGTTCTGTGTGTCCAACGTTATCGCCGGCCTCGATTCGAGCCGAGGACTCCGGAAAAAGCAGCAGGAATTCAACGATGTAAAACATCCACGCTACGTATCATTTCCCTTTCAAACTGTTAATGAGCACAGGATGCTTGCCATCGTTGGACGGCACCCGTGCTGTCAGGTATTTCTCAGTTTTACCGACCGAAAGAGTCTCCAATTAGAAAACGACGCGCACTCGTCGAATAAGTTGCGCCAGTCACTTTTAATTGAGTGTTGAATTCAACGGTGTATCGACGCGGTTCATTCGTGGCAGAGAGATTACACGCACTCGGTAAATACCTGCTTCTTTACCTTGGAACGTTTCGAGGCCTCATTATCTTCTCTTTCTTTTCTTTTTTTCTTTTTTTTTTTTTTCTTTTCCCAATCAAGAAACATTCGGGCAAATATTCGAGATAAACTCGCGAGTTTACAACGACAAGATCGAAAGGTCCGGCGGATTTTAACCCGGTTTTCACTCGTTTCCCGGCTGCAACCTGGCAAAGTGACAAGATAACGCGTTGTCAAGGCGAAACGAAATAATAACGCGTACCGAGCACGAAAAAGGGCTGCCGGTTGCTACCGCGTAATCTAAGGGAAAAAGGTTATGAGCGTTTCCCTGCATCGCAACCGTTATCGCTGGCAAGCTTTTCACCGAGCTTTACGCTCGTTCCGTGACACTTTCCAAGGAACACGAACCCGTGTCTCTGGCTGGTGTACACGGAACACGACCCGGCGTGTCCCGGTTCGCGTTTTAAACCCGTCACACCGATATTAATTACAGCATGTCGAAAAGCGTGTACCAGATAACCCGATTCGGAGGATCTTTCTTTTTTCTACGCTGTAACGCTGCCGGTTACATAATCGAATCGCGCGGTTAGGGGCGGTTTTCTTCGGCTCTTCGTTCCACCGACTTTTATAAATTTCATTCAACCGTCAACCTATCCGGCATCGTTGTTTCAAAATCTATTTTCCCGCTCGCACGTCGACGATTCTCGCCTTCGTGCAATATCGTTCCGCGGAAGAATCGTCTTTTCATCTTTCCAACGCCGCTGCGGCTGCTTTCTTTTCCGACAGGGCAATTGATACTTCCGGTAGCAAGAAGCTCGCCCCCTGAAAATACTTGCCGCGCGTGATTTTATCAACATAGAACGAAATTGACCGAATTTCGCGTGCGCCACGTCCATTCTTCCAAAGAACTGTTTTACGTTACAACGAACGTAAAATTTATAAATCGGCACAGCTTTCACTTAGACAAGCCTTTTACATTTACATATAATACCGTTTCATTTGTACACGTAAGAAATGATTAATAATTGCTGGAGGCAATAGCAGGTCGACGACGTGTAATTTATGATTGTAGCTGGAAAGCAAGAGGAAGGAATTCTTCGAAAAGTTCATTTTATAATTGAATCGAGATCGTTGCGTGAGCTAAGGTTATAAAGATACCGTCCACCGATTATTTGATCATTTGAACGGCAACGAGCGAAATATCGTCGTTCCTGACAAACCAACTCGTCGCTTTGCGTTCTCAAGATCGTCGATGGAACTTTATCCACGTTTGTCCGCTATCGTTTCTAAAAGTGCCTTTTCTTGTCCTGCGCTTCGAGATTTAACACCGTCGTTTAACGTTAGCCATTTCCTCCTATAATTGCGCACTTAAGTTAACTATCGTTTTTTAACACAGGCCAACAGGGTGCTCTTTTTCTTAAGCTATAAACGAGCGAATATACCTTTACAATTATCCATCGAAAGGACCAGAAATACTTGCAATCGAACTAAATTAAACGACATTAAAAATTCGTAAATTACAAGAGAGTGGGCAAATTACAAAAAACGTTGCCAAACCAACGGACGGAGAATCGATCGTGCGACAATTTTATTCAATTAGATTCTTCCGATTAATAGCAGGAACAAATTGGCAAACAGCATCTCCATGTATCAGCTCCTTTAGTTTTTCCTTTTGTCCTAAATCGTCGACGGGTCGTTCCAGCGTGGTAACCGCATCGTTTACCCCGGCCATTGGCTGCTGGTGCAGGCGTCGCGTCGCGTTCGTTGTCTCCTCTACCCCCGAAAGTTCAAAGAAAACGCCGTAAATAGTGGATTGCGGGAACCATAACAAACTCGAATGGTACATTTCGCATTTATCAAAGAGCCCTTGTTCCCCGCCTCGCATTACCGTGCTTAGAGGCACCCGAGACGCTTCTTGTAATCCGTCCTATCCACCCCCGATGCCGAGCTCCCGTTTCCCACCCCCTGTTCGTTCTCTTATCTATCTGTGCTACAGCCCCGCTAACCGCTCTTCGAGGATAATGCCAGGAGAGGACTTCAAACGGAATACCGTATCTTCTTGCTGGTATAAATAACAATCCGTGGGGCTATATTGATTTTGGAAAGACGACGTGGAATAGGAAGCACGGCGCGTGTATCGTTTCTCTAAAAAGAAAAAAAAAAAAAAAGAAAAAGGAAAAATCTTCCTTCGACGAGCCATCTATACAAACCGGAAAGGCACAGCTTCTTTTATACGTCGCGGATCGGCATCGCGCATTCGGCTATGATCGACGACAGAATTTCGTCGGTGGCGCGGAATTGTGATTGAAATCGTTGGACCGTTTCGACGGAGCGTTCGTGAATTACAAGTCCCGCTCTCTTTTCCTTGAGGTTTCTTGCCGAAGATGAAGAGGATGATATTGTACGTTGGGAAAATGAGAATATATAACGGCGTCGGTGAACTGGATTAATATTCCAATTAACTTTTCGATATTAGTTCTTCCCGAAGAAAATGATAATTCCGCGAGTAGTAATAATTTGATCACGTCTTACCTCTTGTCATAACTCGGACAAAATACTCGGCTGAATTTTCAAATATTTTCTATAATATATTTAGAAGAGGTTTGTGCGAGTGTTCGAATGTTTGCGTGAATTTGCTGTACGTATTTGTAGCCTAAATCTGTTCTCGTACAAACATTGACACCGTACACGATATTTGGGTTTGCCATCAATCTGAATCATCCCCTAAGAACGAAGAATCGACTAGATGAACGTTAGTTGGAGTCGTTCGTGGGAGGCAGTCCATAGAATCGAGCTCCTATTCGCAGCGGTAGATCGACGAAGAGAGGTCTCGGGAAGGTCGGGCAGGCGTCGCGCAAGGGGTCTCTTGTCGGAGGCCTGGATGTGAACTCCGCCACCTGTTTCGCTGAATATTTCCACCGAAGCGTGCGTCCGTCGACACGATATCGCCTAGTCCGCGCAAAACTCTGAATCATCGCGGGCCGGCCATTTTTCAAAGTTGCCCGAGCAGACCGAACGCGCTGCATTAATAACCAGCGGGTGAGACGGCCGCTGGCCGGCTTCGTGGCGTGCTACGAGCGACGATAACAATGAGAACAAAGAGGCCGAAGGGTGGATTTCAATCTGTAAGTTGCCGACCGGGCTACCGGGGCTCTCTTGTTCCTCCTTCGTAATATTTTCTGGTCATTAGGGATCACGATACGCTCGGAAACTTTGAAATCCGCGTGTCTGCCTCGATTTCGATTATCCCTTCAGACTCGTGTCTCGAGTCTTTGGTAACTGTCACGTGATAACGTCGCGTTGATAATCGCCGGATTTCGTGCCCGACGTAGTTTGCGTAATAAGCATATTTTTCAGTTTAGAATATTCAGTCTGACGATGATCTTTTTGTTTGCTGCTCGTTATTAAGAGTTCTCGAGAATCGCTCGACCTTATACACCATATATTTTAATAGATATTCTAATGTGAGCTGTGGGCAATAAAAACGAGTTTAGTATTCCAGTGTAACAGGAAAAAAATTAATTCTAAGATCAAAGATTAGCCGATGGTAATTCATAAAACCTGAAACACGCAAAACCGCTTATGCATTGCGAACGATTATTTCTTCGTCGTGTAATTAAAGGCGATGGACCTTCGATGGAACAAACAACAATTATGAAAAAAACGTCCGAGAAAAGAACGGCAGGCTTGTCCGCTACACGATTCTCAGTCTCCTTTCATCGGAAACTGGTCGAGCTAATCACAGACCTTTCCACCCGACCACGACAGGAGAGCGCAACATTCTGCATCGATACAACCGGGACAAGGACGATAAAAGGTTCGTCCTTCGACGTGTGTTTCGAACTTGCAGACACCTGTGAATCGTTGCTAAGCCGCGGTGTTTGAGGATCAAGTGCGCGCGACTCGCTCGTGACTCGCTCGTGAGAAGCGATTAGACCGTGGAGAAAAAGATGATCAGGTACGAGGATAATGAGTGGTCGGCGAGGAGAATAGCAAAGGCAGCGCGGCGTAGTGGAGCATATGACCGTGCCATAATTTTCGGGATGAATTAAAATTCTTCGGCGGCACCTGGTAATGGAAGCTCCTATACTATCGTTCCACGCCTCGAAAGGAGGGCAGAAACTTTAGATAAAAGATATTGCATCGAGAAACGCGATATATCTCGCTCGTACACCCGTCGATACACAGTCCGATATTTGCGTAATTTTCGCAAAAATTCCCTCTTCTATTTCCGTTTTTTCGCGAGCAAACGAACGAGTAAATTCTTAACTTAGAGCGGACAAAATGTTATTTATCGCGAAGACGAGAGAGTAACGAAATAGAGCACGACTAAAGAAAAGCGCGCTTCATTACGCTAAAGTATTTCCGGAACGTGTGTTTACCGGACTCGTTTTGTGCATTTCTTGTTTCGGGTTGCCGCCGCGATGCTCGCAAACCGACGAAAAGAGTCCCCGCGATACTCGCCGACGCTCGTTACGCTCAGAAGGAATTAAAATTTTAGCATTGGCGATGATGCGACCAACTCGTCCAGTCTGTTTCTAAACACGAGCCAAATAACGAGTACTGGGAAATAGTAGATACGAAAGAATATAGTATGTGCATTTTAATAACCATTCGTCTATTCTTTCTGCGAAGTCTTTTTGCGACTAAAGCTTTACGCTAAGTTGAGCGATGTTGAGTAAGTCGATGATTAATGAAATACCGTTGATGTTTATTCATGGCGTAAAAATTCTAAGGGCTCCGTAAAAACTGCAGAAGCGTACGATAACACGAGGACAATTTATTTTACTGTACACAAAGGGCGGTGTTCGCGAGACAACCGCTCGAAATCTCGAAATAAACGGAGAAACGTGCCACGGAATTCTATCGATGCACTCGACTGTCTCGATAATTTACATGCCGACGATGGCGTTCGATAATAAGCGTCGAGCATATTTATAGAAGGGACTCTCGAATCTAATTCCCACGATTTCCACCGGCACGTCCGTACCTTTTTCGTCGACGTTCCGTGTCGTTAAATGGTCAATAGTCTTGATTCGCGATCGATCAACCGAGCCAAAAAATAATCAAACTCGCGCAACTTTACAATCGAAAGAGCATTCGTCTGGTGGAGTTTCGCGTACCGTCTAATCGGTGGTTCGATTACGGGAAACATTAACCGAGACATGTAAACGTGAACGGGTTCCTGAAAAATGCCAACTCGACGACTTCACGTAAGTCGATCCGTGATTCACGTGGAAATACGACGAATCGGTAGTTAAAGCGAACCGGTGGCCTCTTATTATTCGTTACACGCTCCGTATGTGCTGTATGATTTAAACATATTCTCGGTTCTTGATTGCGATTCAGACACTTCTCGCGATTACAGCTCGCGTCTACGCACAGGGCGCCGCTCATTAATTTGAGAACGTTTCGGAAGAGAACGGCATAAACGCTAATTGAGAGTAATTTACGTTGTAAGTTTGTAAATTAGATTACCGGATAATTATGTTACGGATAATTCGGCTAATATCCACGCCTCGCGGTATCTCGTCGATAATACTGTCGGTTGATATATTAGCTCGTGCTCCTTTACGGATGGAAAGAAAAATTATACCTTTGCCTTCTTTGTAATACGTAAAACTGTTTAGTGGTGCTTCGAGCGATTCTCTTTCGTCAAGTTTTATTTCTTTCGTAAAAATGTTATTCGTAATCGTTGGTTAAATTACGAGCTTCATCGGTACCAAAAATACGTACAATATTGTATCAAGCTATACGCATAAATATTTCACGATTTTCTTCGATACCTCGATATTTTAAATTTACATTTCAAACTTTCTCTTCTTTTCGCGATGGATATTTCGCATCTATGTGTACCTCATCCATGATCTTTTACTAATCTTGTATCTGCTTCAGCAAGTATCCGTTGGTTTGACTTTGCGCATCCGCTTCCTTTTTCATCTTCCTTGGCTCATCGAGCGACCGTACGAGATCGTTCGAAGGGTGACGGAAAAGTAAAGGATCGCGAGCGTAAACAGCAGCCGTTTTGACGGATCGGCTTTATGAATATTAATAGCGGGTGCCTTGCATGCGCATATTGCGATAATTATGCATCCTGTAGGCAACACAGGGTAAACATGTTGTATAGAGTAGAAGGCTCCTTTCCGGCGGACGATAACGAAAGTATGTTGTAAGGAGATAAGGATGAAAGGAATCGATAATAAATCCAGCGGCACGACGCGTTTATGGCCGTTCGATAACTTCCTCCGCTTCCTTTTTACTAGGCAAAATTCTTTGTTCTCTCCCGCAGCCCCGTTTTGCTCGGTGAATCCGAGTGGAACGAAGAAAGGGAAGGGCATCCAAATCGACCGGGTGAGCGCTTTGAGAATTTCATAGCATTTTATCTCGATACCTGTTCCGTTTTCCGCGAGAGAGTGCCGACCTCGTTCCGATGAACTTCTGCTCGTCTTGCTCCGCTCGAGTTTTACCTTTGCAATAGAAGGCAGGGCTTTTGCGTAAACTCGATGAAAAGAAACGAGTAACGGAGTAGGGAGCTGGCATGTATCTAGAAATAGATAAAAATATATATAATAAAGATACAAGGAAGGTACGAGGAATTATTCATTTCCTTGAGAAGAATTTCTTCAAATTACCATAGTTGCGTTGCTTGAACTGGATGCAACGGACTGTTCGCAAATTTTATAATTTATACTCGGCTATATTCTCCTGAAATGGGAACGAATGCTTCGACCACGATTTCAACGCTCGTAATTGCAACAGCGAATTGCCATCTTTTTTTTCTTTTCTTTTTTCTTTTTTCAAATAGCTATATTTTCCACGGTGCTCCAGTGACAGCTCTTGCTCCACTTTCTACGTGCAGCGTCCCCGCATTCCTCGTTATTATCCAAGCATCGAACGACGTAATTACGGGCCAGATTGTATATCGTATTACGGGGTAAAATATTTGTTAACAAATGTGGCGGATGTACCCCCTGGCGGGAGCCGTGTACGCAGGGCCGGGCGTGTCGCGTAACCGGATAAAGGCGAACATTGTGTGGATTGTATAGATATAGATGGTCGCGCGTAGAAAATGTGTAACCGCACCGCGCGTACTCGGCAATGGAAAGACGCGGCGTACAGCCCTTTATGCTTACGGTCGCTGTGGATCGTTTCTTTCTCAGTTTTCTTGCTCTCCTTCCTTTTCTCCCCTTCGGCAGTCGTTCTAATAATTTCGCACTGGAATTATTATAATTTAATACGATACTACCCCTCCCGTTCTTCGATCGTCTCGCGCCCTATTGCAAAGCCACGGCCATTATTCGGCGTGTTTGTAGCCTCCGGCATCGCGTAATAAGCCGGCTTATATACCAACGTATCCTCTCTTTGTCGCGCGCACGCACAGTGTAACGCACCTCTAACGCCGCCACGACACGCCTACCTTATTCTTCCCTTGTGCCTCGGCTCGGTATGTCCAGCAGTACGTACGGCCAGCCGGTATCTGCATCTGCCGATGCAACGCGACGTGATCGCGAAAAGCGTGAAACTTGTCTTTGTCCGCCACCTCGGAGATGCCCCCGATTAGATTTTTATCCGAGAAACGTTCTCCAGCGAAATTCTGTCGCTTGCGGGCGTTTCCTACCGGCGACTGAATTAAAGAAGCAAGAGAAACCAATAATTTGTAGGATTCGTGGATCTCAGACAGAGTTTTGTTCGATACGTACGAAATGAAATAGTAAAATGACAACGATAACAACCGTTAAAACTCTCTTCCTCGATCGCGAGATTGGAATTTTACGGAACTTATATGTATATACGCAACACGCATCGTATCCACGTGATATCATATCTGAGCGAATACTGTGAATCACTCGTCGCTGACTAGCGATACTCTGGCAGCGACATTCGCCCGGTTCTCAATCATTTGTCATCCACGTGAAATCTCACTTTCACATACGAACGAGGAAGACGTAATTAATACGATTCTTGGAACGTGATATGAGCGAACATTGGCAAACGATAGTGATTCTAAATTTTAATTATTCGTCACGTTGAAACGATCTCGTATCGGTGAAGACACGTACGTTACACATGTGTGCCTGTACGATACTTTCAACCGAATCCACCGGCACGCCTACCTCGTTTTTCTCTCACGTCTTTCCAGTTGGTTTCGCGTGTGTCCAGATCGTGGAGACCGGAAACCTGTCGTTTACGCGTCCGTCATACCTGCGTTGAATGCCTGATCCCATAAAACCGGACACGCCGATATAACAGCAACCCTCTTCTGACTACTTCGGCGACGACTGTGACGTTCCGCTTGCGACAAAGAGGTTCTTCCTTCATCGTGAGTAATCCGAGCCCCCTCTTTTTCAACAATAACGCTGGAGTCGTAATTGGTTTCTCGGTATCGTACATAGGGTTGCTTTCGTAGTTACGAAACCGAATAGGAAAGAGTTGCACGTAGGTCACCAGCGCTAGGTATTCTTTTCGTAGCGTACAAAAGTTGATTATGTAGCTTGTTTTTTGAAAGGACACGAAGGTTTAGAATCAGCGAGTATTGTGAAACACGAGAAATAGCATGAGACGTGAATCGATGTTGATTTCGTGGAATTCATCTGTCGCGAATTAAATATAATAAAATGTTTCTGTATTCGTCCAGTGGCAAGACAGTTTACATAACTAAAATACGCCAAGTTTCCTCGTAGCTTGTTATTTTTCGTTCACACAATAACAGTTTAAAGAACAGGTGCGTTAAATTCTCGTCCCAATAAACGGACCTCCACCGTGGATAATTCCACCAACGCGCACTTTTTAAATAAAACCAGGTTACGAACGACGATAATTACAAGCGAACAGCTGACAGGATCAAAAAAACAGGGTAATATTACGTTTCCAAGATGAGGATTTCGGTCCACGTATTCCGTTTAATAATTCCTATGATATTTTGTTGCGGGCTCGCCTTCGTTTACCACGTGCGCATTGTTAATCGTAGAACAGTGCAGGACGGAAGGGAGGAGCCGCATATATATATTTACAGGCGGGTTGAATCAAATTAGAGCTCTCTCGTATATCATTCTGCTTGGGAATACGTCGACAACATTAGCAATTCAATTTTTTACGTTTCTGAACTTAATATTAATGCAAGCGACGAGCATCCCTTAAAATTTCAACTGTAAAATTCTCGTGAAATTAACGGTACTATGAAACGCCGGTCTATACACGTGTATTCACCTTTCTGCCGCGTCTACCCAGTGAACGTGCACAGTTTGGTTGCTTACGTGCCGATAGTCGAATATTGCTTTAATAAATAGAACGTGTAGCTTCTTATATACGAATGGCGAGTAGAAGCGTGGTCGCGTAATGTTTTCCCTTTGAAGGAAGAAAACGGAGGGAAAAGAAGAGGAGAAGCTAAACGAGCTACGTTCGTATAACGCTCGAAGAATGCATGGATGTAGAGTGTGAGAAGAAACGTCTAGACAGATAATGCAGCAAACCGACGACGCGTTAGTGGCAGACTTGCAGTCGCGCGAGTTTGTGTGCGAGCGCGAGGAATAGCAGCCTACATTTTGGAACTGACAACAAGACTGATAAAACTTTATCGTCCATTTGTGAGGGACAGCGCTGTCACGAGTGTGAGCCGATCGTGGAGCAGTGGGAACGTCGCGTCGCACCGGTCGAAGAAACGGATAAGAATACCTCCGAGAGATAGGAAAATATCTTTGTACTCTTAAAAGATATCGAAAACGAGCGTCACTTAGCCATCCACCAAACTTCCCCCCGCTAAATTTCATTTATTTCGTCCGACGCGAGGCCTACGTGCTTAAGTGACGTACGATCGTATCGCGCTCGATAATATTTTTCGTGTATTTGTGTGCCAGATGACATTGAAATTTCGTAAATTCCACGGTATATCTCTCCGTTTCTCGCGTTTCGATTTTTAATCCAGCGATTCTGAAATCGCGAATACCACGATCACCTTCCGTCCCTGTTTCGATAGATCACTCGTGCAAAAATAGGAAACACGCCTGAGAATTGTAGTGCGAGAATAATACTCGAATAATGCCGATAACGTCGTTTTACAGCTGTACCAGATTATCTGTCGTAATCTCGGTTCGTAACGGATCAGGTAATACCCTTGTTGTTTCCGAACGTTGGAAAAATCCCTCGGTTACGGAGACATCGGCGTTGGCCGGTTACAGCGGGAAAAGGGACGATAGGGTGCCGTCCCGTGGCCGTGGCGCATCACTATTTTCCCAAGTGTGTCGTCTCTATCGACAGCTGTCGTCGTGTAGCCGCGCAACCTCGTATCTGAACAAATATTACCAGTGAAGAGATAAGCGACGTTAAGGGGACGCGTAACCGAATTTGATGTAATAACCTAATCGTAGAATGTTTGACTTGCCTTAATCGTCCTTCGGAACGCTTTCTTCGAATTTAGGTTTGCTTCCTCGAAATTATCTTAAGCCTGCAACGTACGCGTCTACTATATCAACTAAACTTATACGAGAATTCTCCACTCATACATCGATTTCTATATACGTTTCCTTCTTCTAATTCTACAGAAGCCCACATCTGTCGAGTAGTCGTATATAGTTGCTTACAAAATATTTTTCGTGCTAAGTATGCGAATGCTGTCGTAAGCCGCTATATGTTTTAGAGATAAGCGTGTTAGCATATGACAAGAGAAAGAATATTCATATATTGATTCTCCGATTGAAAAGGGAAAAACAAATACGTATATCTATAGCCTTATTGACAAATTCATTAGCAAGCGCTAGACGAAACGTACTCCTTCCAACTTTGCGCGTGCTTTTCTTCCCCTCCCATCCTTTTTTTCTATTCCCTATGCGATCTTCCTCAAACTTTATGCGTCTATTAAAAATAACACGAGAAACTTGTTTCAGCAGCGAGCTCTTTTAACCGCGCGACTAAAAATTATTCCTCGGAGACCGATGAAAATCCTCGCGCGGAACACGATCGAATTATAATTCAGCATCAAGGGGGCGCGCCCTCTCACCCGGACCAACTTATTATTCCCGGCAAATGGGCGTTTTCGATAGAGCGAAACGATCTCGATTATCGGTGGATACGTGCGACGCACTGGCGTTAGGGTGTGTTTCGCTATGGAAAAAATTTTTAGCCGTGTAGGGTGGCCCAATATCAAATCAAGATAACGCCGGAAGCGATGCAGGCGGCAGTTCGCGATGAAAATAAATCAGTTCGGGTTTATCCGCCGGAGGTGTTTCCGTCCGAGAACCCGTCGCATTAATAAAACTCCGATCAACCCTTAGACGACTGTCTATCGTTCAGAACGTCTGACGTTAATTAGAAAGGCGTTAATTAATCGAACAATTTCTCGACTGTTTTTCTTCCGATACGTCGAGAGAGAGCTTCGTAATCTCCTTCTATAACAGTGTCGGTATTTCGTTAATCCTTCTTCGATGGTTGCGCGTGTACAAGATAATCCTGATAAAGCGTCTGGAGTAAGTATTCGTACGCGGTAGTTAGGCAAAGGAACGTTTAAAAAAATTGTCGTTGATTTATGAGACATCGGTAACCGCAGGTGAGAATCCCTCGTAATTGTCGCCGGCATTTAGCGTTAAATATTTCCTCTTTCTATCTCTCGTACACCTGCTTTTGCAATCTTGCTTAACCTTTGAACCAAATCGTTGCATTTGAATCGTCCGGTATAGGAGGAAATTACGGGCCAACGTCGAGGATCGCGCGATCATATCCTTTGGACCTTTGTCATTCTAACTAGGATTCGTCGGGAACACTTTGATCGGTTCTTGATGAAAGTGCGACGGACGTGGCTCGACGTTCGAGAGCTGGTCGATCGAAGATACGGGCGCGGCTACGCTGATCTAGCGCAGCTTTCGAAAGTTTGGCGGCGCGAGCGTTACCGCGTCGCGATCCGAAAAACGGCGTCGGGGCTTTCGAAAGTTTGGACGGCTCGCGGTCGATAACGGCGTCGGTTTCTCATGAATATATTCACAAGCGGCGGTTGCCGACAGTGCGAGTACGAGACAAAGATGTTAACTGGTGATTGGGGAAACGCTTTCCTCCTTTAAAGATCGTCTTGTTAGCGCAGGACCGCAGGACCCCACGGCATCCGCCCGTCCAAATCTCCTGTGCTCTCCCTCTCGTGGACTTTAATGTCTTCAGTAACTGGCTGTAAAAGAAATTCGTGTGCAACGCAGCGGATTCGTGTGCGTTTCGCGATGCGTACGTATACGTGTACGCAGGCGTGCGTGCAGGCCAAACCGGGAGCCGGGCCCGCGATGTCGCCTCGATTTTATGCAAAACGAGAATCAGCTGTACGTACTTACAATGTATACGCGATAAGGAGCGAACGCGCGGTTGTCGGGCTTTTAAACAGCCCCGTCCACCGGTTCGCCCGGTCCTCGTCGGTCTCTCGGCCGGCATTCTTTCTTCCCGTGGCCGACTTCGCGTTCCTACCGAGTTATAAATTCGCTGGGTAACCGGCGACGCGTTTCGACAGATGAATAGAACTAACGTTGCATCGAACCGATTAAGAGTGATTTACAAAAAAGGAGAGGAGAAATCTTTCGAGACTCGATAAAGGATTAATTATCGCCGGTATAATAGATTTCTTGGGATCGATCGCGAACCAACAGCGACAACGTGATCGAGTTTCGTAAATGACGACTAGGTAGTCGGCGTGGAACGTTGACACAGGGACGACTACGTAGCTTCGTGTCGACGGAACGACGACACTGGCTGCAACATCGGCGGGGAGGATTTTAATTATTATATACTTAATTAAGTTTCCGCGTCGGCGGCATTGTAGTTTGGCTACGGGGGGTCGTTATCTATGCCACACAGTACGCGGATGATTTACTAATAGAAACTACGCGGAATAGTTCGTCTGGTTAAGCCCTTTCGAATACACATTGGTTTATTGTGCGCTGTACCGATGCACTGTACGCCAGTCTAACGAAAGCATCGTACAGCGTACGCCTGTACGCTGGCTGGCTCTATTAAAGCCTCCCCCTTGTACTCGATGTGCACATCGCTGAGCATCTCGAAGCGTGTCTACGCGAACCACCCTGATTCCCCAGATGTATCGATATTATCGTACACATCCGACGGCTCCCGACGAGACCGATTCACCGCCGATTATTCTCTAAGAGCTCGCGGAACCAAGGAAAAGAGTGCACGTACTCGTCGCGCCACGAACGTTTTCGACGCGACTTCGTAACTGCTCGTGGCGCACGACGAGACTGATCACCGATGATTACTCTTCGAATATAATCCACCTCGATATTCGTTCTCTTTTCGTACGCTTCAGAGCCACGATATTGGACTAGAATATTCGATACGAACAAGTCGCGAATACTATCTCGGCGATACTCGAACAACGACGTTGCGTTGGTTTCGTATTAATAGGACGTTGCTTTTGAATTTATGATATTCATTTAATAATATAGATAATTATTTGCTCGCGAACTATAACAAGTATCGTCATATGGGGCTTGTTCGCTATCAATATCGCATCAAGCCGTACACTCGCCCCGTGGTAATTGTTTACTTGTAACAATAACATTGGTCAACATTGCCAGACGATACTAATTAGCGGACAAACTGAACGCTAATGCAATTTATCCCGCGAATAACGCGTTCACGTTCCGTCTATAGAAAAAGAGACTATCGTTGAACTATTTGTGACGGAACAGTCTTGTGGTAACAAAGCTGATTCGTTCGCGGCCGCTACCGAACCTTCGTTTAGAACGTACAGTTCTTCGACAAAGAGCGACGTCGAAGGGTGGAAAAGAGCAAAGAATTCGGACGAGGCTCGAATTAAAATTCGGTCGAGCGTTCGGCCTGTAGAGCGCCGATTCTTTTTAGACTAATTGAAAATTATTGAAACTCGGCATATGGCTTGGAACAGGTCACCGGATGTCAAAGGCCTGGCTTGGAAAGAGAGAAAGGAGGAGCGGGAGGGTGCGCGTGCGAGAATGAACGGACGACAGACGCGTGCACGACAGCAGCGACGAAATGCCTTTGGCGATCTCGAATTTCGCGTCGATTATTCCGGGGCCGAGGCTTAATAAAAATGCACGATACGCCGGCCGATACAAAGAGGGTTGATTCGAGTGGTGAACAAGCTCCAGCGTGAAACAGCGCTCTGCACACGTGGATTCTGACATCCTAGGAAACAGAAGCAACCCTCGTTAACATTTCCTTCGTCAAACCGCCTTTTGTCAACGTCACCCCTTTCCTATTCCCTCGATAATCAATGGCCGACCGACTAGTTACTATTCGCGATTCGTTCGTACGCGGAACGTGTTTTCCACGAGACGGTAAAGGTCGACTTCCCCGACTTTCGCTTCGTCCACGTCAACGAAGCTATCGAGCGCCTCGCTGATTTTCGGAATCGACAGCGTATAACGCGAATATTTTGGTTATTTATTTGGAATGGTTTGGTTGTAACAACCAACTGGTGTCCGGACTCCACCTTGGGACGCTGCAGGAATTGATCAGTCGACGAGAGAAGAGCCGCGAGGAGAGACAGGGGTAAGCCGAGAAAGGGGGCACTAGAGGCCAGGTACGGTGGCATGATGTTTCCAAGTAAGTGACATTTCGTGTTCCGTCTCGCGGAGGATTTCACCGATGCATAGAACACGGTAAATAAAAATATGTTCGTTTGAAGGAACGAGCTCGATAAGTTTCGGCGAGCAAAATGGCCAACGACGCGAGTCTTTCTTCCCAAGAAACGTATTGATCATGAGCGAGAGTGGGAGCCGAGGATCGATAAATCGAAGCAATCTCGCGGTGAAATACCGGGGTCAGTAATCGAGAGCTCGTTCCCGCGGAGAGTACCGTGCTGGCTAGATGCAATTACCACCTTTTATAGAGAAATTTTCCAGCGATTAATCGATCCGATCGATCAAGACGGCTGCGAGAGACTTTTCACGCTTCGTACACACGTACGACGATTATCTTTCATAGATTAAAGAAGATAAAATTTCTCGCTGACGATGAAAAAAATCCTACTAAAAATATACTGCCAACGATGCATCGGTACGTAGATAAATCCAAGAATTAGATGTATCTCAAAACCGGTAACTGAGATCCAGTGGAACGAACTTCTTCGAGATGCCTGTAATGGCGGCAGTAAAACAGTTTGTCATCTTCACCGAATTGTTTGCCTAGAGAGAACGGGTAGCTTTATGACGGAAGTGCGTGATTTGTCGTATAAAAACGTTATCAAGTTGACGAACGATAATTTTCTCAGCATCCTGGGATTAATACGAACTCGCGTATCGTCTCGTCCCGACGGAGTTTGTTTGCGCGGAGAAAATGATACGTCGACTCATTAGCAGGCGAGTTTATACAGCCGTGGCGATTAACACGAGCCCGCTAATAGGAACAAATCGTCCTTGGGCCGGCCGTTGGATGAAAGTGCCACGACCGGATCGACGTCTTCGCCTCTGACTCGCGTTTATTTCCCTCTACCACGTTTCTCCACGTTTCTTCGCCATCCGGCAGATCTCGCATCGATCTTTCGTAGATCTCTCGATGAAGAATCAAAGATTCGCGGAATCAAAAATATCGATTAATCAATTACCGTGATAGGTGTCGGAGGCAAACGCGTTCGAACGTCGACACGTTTCGCGCGGAAACATTTTTCACACGCGTGTCACGCGCAAAAATCCAGAATGATACTTGTGATCGTGTAGGATAGCCTACAGACACACGGTAACAGCGAGCAACATGACCGGCGGAGCTTCTGTCGAGCTTTCTCGCGGAACCTGTCAGTAGCAAATAAAATAAAATCGTGACCGGTGTATTTTTTCCCTGGATGACCGATATCGCGCTCGGCGATTCATTTTTCGCAAGTTTTTTTTTTTGTACTTCTTCTTAGTTTCACCAGTCTTTTTAAATAGGACATGGATACTCGCTTCTGTAAAGCTTCGATATTTTAAAATTAATTCAGCCTTGAACTTTTCACGGAATAATCAGATTTATATATAACGAGATCCTATTAGTCTTTAATACATGTAATGACGAAAGAAAGAAGATCTTTTTACCTTGTTCGAATCGTGTACTTTAAATTTCAATATTGTGTATAGAATTTCCGCCAATTGTGGAATAACGAAGCGAGATGCGATAAAGGGATTCCAACGTACAAATGTACAACTACGTGGGAGCAGTTTAGCAATACCGTGTCGCGCGTCGATCATGGAGAAGTACGAGCAACACACGCATCAACCACGTATGTGGAAGATATTTCGTTTCATCGTATGTTCCATCGTTTTTTAAAATGAAACGTAACGGTATAATCGATATACATATATGTATGTCGTATGGCGGAATGTATTAATGCGCGGTTCGCATGAATGCACTCCTGGAGGAAGCTACGCATACACTGCATAACCACTTACGCTAATAAATACCGTGCTCGGAAGACGTCGTGTAATAATTGCGCGTAATTGTACGTTATATCGAAATCTAAGTGGTTGGTTTTCAGGATTTGTTATCTTCGGTATGATTGCGCAGGACGCGAGCATCGTACGTATGCAGATTCGTAATTAACAGAGAGAGGGGGCAGAGGATAATGGAGAATGATGTAAAACACTTGGCTCGATAAATGTAACGCGGTTAGAGATAAAACACGATTGAATGTTAAAGCGCATAGGATTCTTTCTTAATCTGTCATTAACGCGTAAGTTTAAATCTCGCAGGAGTCTCTCTTAATCCGTTATCATAAGTCATTCGAATATAAAGATGAAGCGTACAAGAGAAGTGTACCGCAAATATGTAAAGCGTATACTTACAGTAAAATGGACTCTATATGTAAGTAGACTATCCAATAAAAGAGAAAGAAGTAGCGGCGCGAGATATCGATTAATAAACAGGATGGAAGAGGAGATTGCAAGGAAGGATAGATCCTATAAAAACGCGTGGTAAATTTGACGAAGCGCAAGGGATTCCTGCCTAATTTCCTCTCGGGATGGTCCGGATGAAAGAACGGTGGAAGCGAGGTCCCCGGGTGGTGCAGAAGCTTGTCTGAAAAAAACACGACATTAGGAGCTGGTAATTCCGTGGCTGCTCGTGTCCCGGGCTACCATCGAAGCCCGTTATAAATGCGTTACATCGCGTTAGCCGAGGATCCATTTATGAAAAAAGTCGGACGTCGCGCGACCCATGATAATTACAGCGTGTCTTCGGGATTAAATATCTTGGGCGCGCGTGTAATTTGCGCGTCGTTAATGCACGGCGAGGATTAATTTATAGCCGCGAATTACGGAAAATCGGAGAGATCCGTCGAATTAATACGTGTCTTTGTATCGTGCCTGGATACCATCGAGATCTTGTTGATCTTTCGAACGAAAATTTCATCTTTTCTTTCTACGCTGTCCTTAAATAACTCCGTAACAATGTTACCACGAATCGTCCAGAAACGATAACCTTTATGTCCATCCGGATTCATCTCGAGGAAGAAAAAAGGAGAAAAAATAAGGTAGAACTACGAGAATGAAAGGGGCGGATCTTTATCGAACTATCGGCGTTTCTCGCGCCGATTCCGCCGCGTGTAATTTCACGCCCAAATCGCGGAAGTTATGGGAATAGGGCTCGCGATACAAGGCCGTGAACGGGATCGGCAGTTCGGTGGATCGCGCCAGCGTATTTCCTTCGGGGCCCGATCTCGTCGAAAAACAAACAGTTAGAGCTAGGTGGTCCCTCATTAAGTTGGCACCACTCCCGACTCGCTTCGGGCTGGTTCCCTTTCGATTCGAGTCGATCTTGGTTACCCCGTAGGGAGGATCTCCAAAAGGGCCGTCGGTCCCTCGGCTCCAATATGCATCCGTGTGTATAGGTGTATACGAATCGAGCAGTACGTTGCTGTGTCTCCACACGTACAAAAGCGTGTATAAATGCGAGTATAAATAGCGAGTGTGAGTGAATAAAGCGTGAGTGTGGTAATAGCGAAGTGTGGCAACAGAGTCTCCCCTCCGGCGTTTGCGCTCGCAAACGTCGCGACGTCGAGTGAGACGTTACCTACGCGAAATGAATGCATTCGATACGTGTCACAATTATTATGCCGGCGAACGCCTGTTGGCCGAGAAAAGGAGAAAGATAAACAGGGAGTGATGGAGGAAGGAAAAGAGAGAGAGAGAGAGAGAGACGGTGAAAAAGAAAAAGAAAGCTAACTGTGTCGCCACGTGGACGATAGTCTCGTACGCACGTGTTCATAGCATATGTACTTGATCCCTGTACGTGTATTTGCACAGTCAATGGAGCGATTCGCAGTACCGATTCCACGGAATTAATCACTGATTTATGTAAAATGCTATTCCGCCAGACGAGACGGATAAATAAACGGGCGTCCTCGAAACGCGTAAATAGACGACGTAGCCGACCCGATTTATTACACGCGATCGTAGCCTGGAACTTCATTCAGCAATGGAACGATCCTATAAACTACGCTCGCTTTGTATAGTTTGGTCGCGTTACGATAGTTTTGGCGTAAACGAGAAGAAACATAACAGTCTCGGACGAGTGGTGGCGACTATATGTCAGTTGGATCGTCCCTATTTCCAACGAGGCCAATTCCGTGCGAGAGATCATCCCTCGAATCATAGTGACGCGAAAGCAGTCGCGTTATATGTGTGTGTAAGGAAAACGGCCGATAATGGGATTACAGAAAGAGAATGGATTACTGAAATCCCTCGAATGCAAAACCTTACGATAATCTAATACAATGTTCTTTTATCTTGGATACGCCAATGACCACGCTTATAGTCGCAAGGATATGTCTCGTTATCGGCCACCGGCGCCGTTTCCCTCATTTCGGTCGTTTTTAAAAGCCAAACTACACGACGGTTCCTTTACCTTCTTCCGTTTGTTGTACGACAGAGAAACGTACGCTTCGCGAGCTGCGTACAACTGATACACCTTCTATGCGAAGGAATAATTTTTGCACGATATACGCGGGTAATGCGAGCATTTAACGCAAATGGGATGGTTCAGCACGCTGTCTTGTCCATAGTGTGATTATAATGGAAGAAATAGTGGGATTAAGGGGGAACGCGTTTAAATGAACCATAGCCATTGGTCGCATAGCGAACGAGTTTCGAGATTCGATCTTGCACGGCCGCGGCCGTGTGTACACGCGGATACGCGAGCCGCGTAGTCGTATAAATAGCTGCTCGGTGAAGCCGATACAGCGTTAATGACCGGCTCGTTTTCTGTTGCAGACACCCGTCAACGACTCGGGACTAGCCGGACGCAGCAACGAAAAATTGCGTGAGTACACTGTACAGAGAACGGCCTGGTGCGGCCAGTCAATCGCTCGATATTTAATCGATATCACCGCCGTTAGATCGTATCGCCGGAACTCTTCCGTCGCTTTTCACTGTGTCACCGCGTAGCCCGGTTCTGCGTTAGGTCGTGGAAGCTCGTCCTGCCATTACAGAAACACGCGACCAACGCCGATTCGATCGTAGCCGGACAAAGAGAATTCTTTCCCACGAGCAGGTGCTGCTACTGTTGCACGGAGGTTGTTACGGAAACATGCCGTAAATGAAGTTATTACGCGTCGTGGCTCGGTAATGCTTACAACACTCGAAGCACGTATACATTTACGTGTGCGGAATTAAGGCGATTCTAGATTTCCGTGTAATCTGTTTACCGGCGAATCTACGAATGGCTGATTCGTGATAAGCTTCGACAGTTTCGTCGTACAGGAAAATGTATTTTCTCTTTTTCACGTTTACGCTTCTCTCGTTTTCGCGGAATAAGCGAATCGTTTAGGGTCAGAAGTGGCGATGTAAAAGGCGAACTCGACTTTGTATATTACGATTAGTTAAGTGACCGTAACACATAGAACGACTGTGCTCGTTAAAGTACATACATAGTATTTATCGGGCACAGGAAACAACTATAGGCGGCAAAGTATAGTCCGAGCTAGTAGAATCGGCCTTATGCGTGACGTTTAATTCCCCAGCCAGATGTTCCATTCTATCGGACAACGCTGACGCAACACGCGTAAAATACACCGGTCGGAAAAGTCGTTAAAGACCCTTCGTTCTCTGTTCCACGTGTCTCTGCGCGCTCGCTCGCGGAACGTGGAAACTTTGCGTTCTTACGTGTCGTTTCTTCTTCGCGTTTTAGATAGTCGCGCAACATCGTATCGAGCAGGGTAGATTTTAACCCGAGGCTCCCGGCTTATTCGCGCTCGTAACTCGCGAAATCGGTCACGTGTCGTGAAATTCTCGCATCTCGCTTGATACGAGTTTCCATAAAATCAACGAGACTGTAAAACGATGTCAGACACGCGGAACGAATTCGAATAATGTTCGCTCGTACGACACGGCCGTGTTGCTGTATCGTAAGCGAACTGGACTAATTACTCGAGCGAGAAATATCGATCCGACGTGAGAAGAAGAGGGCGAGACTCGCGAATCACCGTTTTATTGAAATTTAATTCGCATACTGATAGATTTCTTCATTCTGTTATTCGACAGGTGTCCGATATTTCTCGAAATATGTATGCATGATTAAAACGTCATCGCTACAATCGCGAGGTAATAAAGGATCGTTTTGCCGCTTCATTTTGGAAGGGACTGGTTCGAATTTTTCGCTTTTTACGCGCTGGGACGAACCGTGAAATAGTCAATACCCGATGATGGTACACGAAGGTTAACAGAGAGAACTCGCCCTGACAATGGGCCACCTACTCGCCCCCTCTCCGCCGAACATCCCCGAAATCTCGTTTCAGGCAGCTGCTCGAACGCCATGGAAGCTAGACAGTGACGATTGTCGTAGGTTCGTGAAGTGTGAAAGCGTGCTGCGTCGCTTGGAAACTCATCGTGAACCTTGAGTTTGCGTGAGACACGGCGACGCTTCTAGGGTAAGCAGCGGTATTCGAAACCGTTGAAACGAATCGCGTTTCACCTACGAACACGTGCAAGCTTTCGTCGCGCTGGAAGTTCTCGGCGAGTCGATGATATAGCGTTGATCAGCACTTTCAGCGGATAGAGCTCGTGTATGAAGGGAGCTGTTTCGATTTCGCAAACAGAGGAGAACGGAAAATTCTAATGCGTTGCGATTTTATAGTAACGAGCACCGATTTGTCCTTAGATCAAGCGTGAAACGTGCCAAGAAGTCATGCACTATTGGTATTCTTGGCGTTCTATTGAGTGACTCGTTGGTAATCGTTCGCGTGGATCGTTTACGTAAGCTGGAACATGACGGCATTTGCATTACACAATTGTCTGTACGGCATCTTGGAAAGAATTAGCTTTCTAACGCCCCTGCTCGATGCAAGGGATCGCTGCGTGTTTTAACATCCAATGACAAGTTCTGCGTGGATACGTTGGAAAACAATCGTCGGATTCCTAAGCTCGTACTATGATTATTATTATTTTCCTCGTCGAGTCTGTTCATATTATCCTACCCTCTTTCGATCATCGATACGATATGGATGCCTTCACAAAGGTGTAATCGTTGCCATCTAATCTTCCATTCCGGTAGTGTAATACCAGTGTCGACGATTTGAATCGGACAGTTGCATGCGAAAACAGCGGTCGCAAATTCTACGATACTCTGATTGGCGCGTAGCGTCGTCGGATTAAAGCGTCACCGGCCCGTGTCACGGTATCATCGTGATCCTGTAAACGACCCATCGGAGAATATACTCCCTTTTACTATTTATGGACTTTTGGGATTAACGGGAGAAAGCTCGAGAGGGAGCGTGTCTCTTTTGTGAATTCGCTCACACTCTCGAATAGCTGCAACCCACCGGTGACACGTAAAGGGATATAGGGAGAAAAGCTCGGAGTGGGAGAAGGGGATCGTACATTCTCAAGGAAGATCGCGATCTCGGTTGTTTATGCGATACCTCGGAGATAGGGTTGCTCTTTTGTCCAGGGGCGGTTTTCACCGTTCGCAAGAAATACGGATGAATAAATTTCGGGGACATGACGTATTTCACGGACCGGCCGTGTATACACGCTCGGTTACGTAGCCGAAGCGATTCCGCGAACGCTTTACAAGCGTCGCTTTCCTCCCGGACGCTTTAGGAGACTTAACCCGGATCAGCGGGCTGTGATAAGTGACGAAGAAAGCGGCGGAGGATTTGTGGTAATCGCGAGACGTTATTGTTTAGCGCGTCGTCGCGTCCTTCCACGTGAAAAAGTCGATGGCGTAAAATCGCGTCGCATCGTTAGAACGATGTAGCCGACTCCTTTAATCGTTCCCGTGCTTAAGCGTTTCGACTCTTGCTCGAGATGGAGCGGAAATATTATTTTTCGATTAGATTAAACGACTCGTAGCTTAACGCTACCTCGATATCGAGACGTTAAGAAGAACACGACAGCGGGGGTGGAGGAAATCCTTGAATTATTTTCTCGTTTCATCCGTCACTCGTATCGTATCGCGATAAACGATCTATTGTAAATTAAAATGGCAACTAAAACGGCGCAAGCTACGAAGCATCGACGAGCTAACAAACAGCGGACCGATCCTCAATGCCGTACTCCTCGATGATCCTCCATAACGAATTGTATTTATCTGCTTCCGATCATTTACAGAATGATCTGGATCAACGAACGAAACGGTTCAATTTGTCGCGTCTCTACGCAGGTCGATCACATCCTCTGTAACATCAAAATCTCAAAAATCCGACCACCCCTAACAACCGATCCCTCTCTCTCTCTCTCTCTCTCTCTCTCTCGGAGAATAGTTGTAAACAGGCGACACATCGAACGTCGGGTGTTCGTTTACGGAGCGATTAGAACACCCTTTGGATCTCACCACCTAACGGTTCACCTCTCTCGGCTACGCACACTACGCTAGGACCGGCCGCCACGCACGCACGGTCGTGCACACACGGGAAAGTAGCGGCGAGCGAGAGGCAGAACGAGAAGATACCAAGAGAGCGCATCTCCTTCGGTCGCCGAGTGCCTCCACCTTGAGAGTTCAGCGACGAGGGCAAGCGGAGAGAGCGCGAACGAGAGAAAGAGCGAGAGCTTCGGAAACCGACAGAGCATCGGTAAGGGAAAGCGGCTGAGAGGTAGGGAGGGAAGGATAGATGGGTGCGAGGAGGAGGTATGGAAAGAGAGTAAAAGAGAAAGAGCGAGAACGGGTGAACCTGGTGGTAAGGGAGGGAAATAGGTTGCCGTCGGGTTCGCGAGAGAGAAGGAAGGAAGGCTTACGGAGGGGCGAGCGGTGGCTAGAAGCGAGCTGGTTGCCGTGGATGGCGAACCGAGGCGATGGGGTGGGTGACTAGGCGCGAGAGGGGAATCACTCGGCTGTCGGAGCGGTGGGGATGCGCGGCGAGCGTCGGTGGTGGGGGCCGACGCTCTCTCGTACCCCGAGCTCGGTTAGTTTCTCCGTCGACGCCGCTGAAAGCGGATCGAGCGTGTCGTTGTTCTTCCTCGTGGATGATCACCTCGCGGCGAACCGTTCGGAGTCACTGCTGCTTCGTCCTGCCTTACGGGACCCGGTGACTGTTCCGTCGAGTACGATCGTGCGCGATTCGAACGCGTGTCGAACGATCATCGGAATCATGGAGACTCGTGGAAAGCGTGATACACGGTTTGGATAGTGCGCTACGATCGGGGCAGCAGCTGCAATCAACAACGGTGGTGGAGAGATTGAAATTTTTCATAGTGGACCGAACCGACCTACCCTTATGACCGGATGAAACGATTCGTCGAGTAGTGCGCGGAAAACATGGTTGTTTCGTGAGAAATTGTTGCGTTTGTTTTTCTTGTGTACTGGGTGGAAGAAAGTTGGCGAGCAGCCCTGTTGCTCGTTTCGTACGGTGCGTATCATCGTGAGTTGTTTATTCCTCGAGCGTTCTTGCGTTCGAGCGTAGTGAGAACTAGCAACCGGTTCACCACAGTGAGGAGTATAATTTATCAGGCCGTTTGAAGAGACGCGAGAGTTCTCGGTATTTAGCGGTGTGCGATCAACGAACAGAGGAAGGGAGGAAATTTCCAAGGACCGCTTCCTCGTGCCTCGAGGCTACCGAGAGAAGCGAACGCCGAGCCGTCGGACGCTTGGTCGTGCACCGATCGGTCCATCGATCTTGCGGAAGTACGGCTCGATTTGCCGCGACCAAGGATCCTTTCCTCGTGTCCCGTCGACGTTGATTTTTCTCGCTCTAGCTCGACTCCACTGGATAGCTACGGGACCGGAGTGCTTCTCATGTGTCAGTGACAGTTCTGTGCGTTCCGATTTAAATTCCTCGTGCGATGTACCCAGACCACGCCGTCTTCGTCTTCCATCTTGTAAGTACCCGAGTCGTATTCCATCGGCGTGATCTGTGCGCGCTCGAAATTCAATAAAAACTCGAGAGGTTCCCGCGCTTTTCCAACGCGTGAACGACGAATAAAACACACGACTCGATTCGCGCGGTGTTCGTTCTGGATAAAAGCGTTTGAAAATCAAGAGAAGCAGCTCGTGGCAGCGTGCACACGGTATCCTCTGTCGTGAAAGCAAAGGTCGCGAGAAGCGACGGCACCGGTGACTTTGACACGTCCCGCGGGAAGACCTCGCATTAGGTCTCGTTTTACGAGCCAATGCTCAAAGCTTTGCAACGGCTGTGCTTAGTCCGTGGTAACCACAAACGCGTTGTGTGTACACGTGATCCGAGAATTCTATGCGCGTATACATAGTTGACCCTCGTGCACGTATTTCGGAGTACGGTGAACGAGGCTTGACCTCGAAAAGAATACTCGTCGAGTATCCTTCAAAGATTCGGCGTTTCAAAGATACGCGCGTTGTTACCTCCTAGCGTTGTTACCTTCGTTTGTAATCGCGTTCGTAGCCAACCATCCGGATATGGGAATTAAAGCCCGTTCGTTAGATCGACGTGTTACCCGTTGAATCGAGCGTTCGTGATTAGTTGGCGAACAAACCATCCACTGCTGTTTCGTATTATACGTTCGTAGACCTTTGATTTTCGCGGCAGAAATTCGTGAAATTTCATGGCGTGTGTGCTGAAGGCTACGTGCCTCTGGCTGCTCCTCTGGGAGAATAAGTTACGACCGGCCGTAAGAAACTTCGGATAGAAGTTGCTGGAAATTTAGGTGACGCCGGTGATCGAAGGCCTCTGGAGAGGAGAGCCGCGTGTGATTCATTTATATCAATATTAGAGCACGTAGGGCGATTACGGCTAACATTCTCGCGATACTTTGTTTTGCTTTCTTGGTTTATCGTCTCGGAGCTTGATTACCGCGATCATCGATCGGATCGTTTAACGAAGAAAACGCTCGAAACAACGATTCGAAGTATCGATAGATAACGCGAGCTCACGGGTTCGCGATAACGGTTCGATTCGTGACATCTGCGGTGCATGCTCGGCCCCCGATGACATTTGCCGTCGGTATTCCACTGTTCTTGCGTTCTAGTCTGATCGCTTTCACAAATGGTGAATCGCCGGTCTTTCGTTCGTTCGCGGAAAAACCGTGCTCCGTTAATCCGTTCTCCCACGAGAGAACGAGTCGCGCGCACCACTCGTCGAGGCAGGCTTTTTTTCCTCTCGAAGGTCACGACACTCGTCGTTTTTTCGGCTGTCTGCCATCGAAGCCCCCTGTGCACAGGCCCGTGTATCGGAATATTGGAAAACCGTGTCGCCTCAAAACTCCGACAAATACATCAATAGAAGCGCATTCGTCGAACGAAACGCTCCGAGCGCACCGACGAGATACCAGTGTTTTCCCAAGATTTTTGTATTTGCCCGGTCAATTAAGTCCGACCGTGTTTGCGCTCGTTTACACGAACGCTCGTCGTCACGACGAGCTAATTAAGCTTACAAGCACTTGTTTTTGTCGAATGATTCACAACGTCTTGCACGCTGCATCGTTCTCCCCTGCGACCTTCCTTCTATCTATCTATCTTTCTTTCTTTCTTTCTTTCTTTCCTCGTTCGCTTTCATCTTTTACGATTCGCGGTGAGAATCGCGTTTTCACGCGTGTTTCGGTCACGAACGCGCAAACGTGATCGTGTATCTCGAACGACGACGTGTCCGACCGTGACCGGCCGTTTCTTCTCGAATTACTCGATGAAAAGCGAAAATTATTTGCCAAATCGTTTCTGTCGGTAACGACACAGTTGCCTTTGATTTTCCGCTCTCATCCGTGTTCTCGTGTCACGCTGTTTCGAAACGACAGTCACCGACAGTGGCTTACCGCTTAATTTATACTCCGATTCATTCTCGATTCCGCTTTTTACACCTCCGCGCAGAATCCTTATGAAACATGCAGAGGACATGCCGATGAAAAAGTTGAGAAACGGGTGCAGGTGGCGAAGATACACGAGGAAACAGGAAATACCTGAATCCATTTCGGACGATCGTATCTCTCGGGAAACGAGTGACCACCTTCGCTGCTGCCTCCATCGGTTACCTCGCCTCGCCGTATTTACTTTGCCGTGAGTGGAAACGGTGCTGGTTTTAATATCGTTCGTTCATTGACTCGTAGCGTTTCGCAATCCGCGAGTATCTCGCCTTACTTTCGTACTGGTTTCGAAAGGGGAAATTTCGTTTGTCCATAAACCATAAATCCACAGAACCGACTGATCGGGTAATTTTATGGGCTTATACTCGCAGTAATCGCGATAGGGAGGTACCGAAAAGTTTCTGTGCAGCGTAACTAAGAATTATGAGAATTTGTTACGCGCGTTTTCCATACCAGGAAAGACGTAAATTCAGGTATATAGGCAAAGTGTCTATCAAACACTCGTTTCTGCGAAGTTTTCGTCCCAAACGTGTATATTATATAATTTATCCTTGTTTCGGGTATTCCCTTCTCGAGAAGGATTTTCGGCTATTTATTTTTATATGTTTACGTAAGTAGCGACAGGTATGCGAATCTGTTGGCGTTACGATTGCGAGGTCGTTGCGACACCATTGCGAATAGAGGGCATAATTACGACCGAAACACCTCGTTACGAATAGTTTCGTCCTTGTGCCGTTAGAATCTCGCAAGCAAAACGATTTTCAAGCGGACACGAGCGCCGGTGGCATCGCTCGATTATCCCCGTTGCTCAATCCGAAACCGTAGATCAAGCCGGCCGTTACAATATTCACGGTGGGACTTTGGCGTCCGACGAAATAACACGTTTCGCGCGTTTCCTTCGAAACTCGCTGGAACGTAACGCGTCGACGAGCATTTTTCGCGCGTTCAACCGGCTCGCTCGCGAGTTTTCTCTCTCTGTCTTCCTCTTTCTCTGTTCAACGTATACGTGTGTGTACGGAGACGTGGCATCGACGTGGCGCGCGATCATAATGTTAAATCGCGGCCGTCCGGCTCGGTCCGGTGTGTGTATCGTGCCGAACGCGGCGCGTACGGTGCCGATAAACTTAGTAATGGCAGAAAAATTGCCGCGATTAAGGTTGAAAACACATCCAGCAACCGCCATTTTCTCACAACACCTGCGAATTACGCGTAATTGCCGTTCCTTCGTCCCGTTCCATCTCTACCGGCGATCCGTTCCTGGGAACCCGAGGGCAGTTCATTGTCTAACGCCGCGTACGCCGTGTCCGTGTCACGAAAGAGAGAGGAAGAAAGATAAAGATAGAGGAAGACGGTATAGGGATAATCGTCATGTCGAATCGAAAATTAACGTTAAATCGTGGCCCTACGGTTCGTTCATCCTTAGACGGAGTAGGATCGTGCGGAGCCGCGAAGAAAAACACGCTCGCTCCGGAACATCCGTTCATCTGACGTTCGGATCATCCGTGTCGAATCACGGAACTGTTAAATTTCCGCGGGATTATAGACGACCATTGTCGATGCTGGATCGAGGACCCGTTGGATATATCACGATTTTATTTCTCGCGATCCGACACGGAATATCGTCAAAGCGTCGCACTAGTATATACGTTGTATCGAAATTACAATCGAATTCGCTATCGAAACATCGAAGGCTGAGATATTCGAAATCGTTTGGAATAACGTCTCGAATAATTTCCAACGATTCTAGAAAAAAGGAATAGTTTCGATTTGTAACGCGAAGAACGCGGCGGTGAGGCGAGCGAGATCGATATTTGGTTTTTGAGCTTAAAGCAACGAGCGCATTTCGGCATTGTTTTCTCTCCGCTTTATAGAAATTTCCTTGGAACATGGTTCGAATACGGGGCGCCGAGGATTATTAACGACGCCGCGTTATCGGCGTTTCTGACGCGAGAACGCGCTGATACTCGCGGGCGGCGGCACGGTGTTTCGATAGGCGATGAGCGGGGTCCGGAATATACGTAACGGTGTTGGTGCCGTTGGCGGTTTCGCGATATCGATTGTTTTCACGGCCCCGTGCCGTGCTTCGGAATAGTTGGCGAGCACGAGTGCGGAAAATGCGTAACATTATCCTACTCGGGCATGCATGCTTCTAAGTGGTAGGTTCGAGTTGCAATTCTCTCCTCCTCCACCCTCTCTTTGTCTCTCTTTCACCCTATTGGAGATTCGGGGCGCATGTTCGAGTCGTGGACTGGCATTTCACGATCGAATCGCTCTCTTTCCCGGAAAATGTTATTCGATGATTAACTATTCATACGAAGTCGCGATAGACATTTATATCTGGATAATTGTAATCTATTTGGCATCAGACGTTCGACGATTTAACGTTTGGTTTGTTCTTAAAGATTTCCATTATCAGACAATTCTCGGTCTGGAGAAGTAAATTCTAGTACGAGGCATATGAGGTATGAGTTGTTGGTTTTGTAATCGAGTAAGAAACGAATACGATAGAACTGGGATACATTTATTTAAATTTATCGGAGGTCAAACAGTTCGTGCAAGTGGAGTTTATATAATGACAGCTCGTTCATTTTCGTGCTCCTAGTGATTTTTAAGTGACATCTAATGGATCCAACGAGCGGAAGATCGTTTAATCGAACTAACTAACTAAAATTTCATTCGTATAAACGAATATTAGATAAATGGATTTTCGTTGTATTGCGCAACAAGACAGGCAGTTTTGAAATACGAATTTTAGCTATCACTTATTGGAGACAGTTTTGCGAAAATATGACCCGCAATATGCAAATTTCTACGTTCCGAAAATACTTTCGTGTCAGATTTAATCAGACCGTTTAAAGAATCATCGATGCAATGATAGTGGCAAGAATACGAACGAGGGTGGAAGAAAGTGGTTTTACCGAGGCGAGTTCGATTCAACTGTTCGCGGCGATTTGAAACGTAGCTTGCACAATGGTTTTACGCACGTGCACGCACACGGTCAGGCGGACGCGTCACACGCAGCGCGTACACGAGTGGCCTCTTATCGGGTGGAAGAACGCGCGTAGCCGCGTATGTAGGAGGCGTGTTTGCGAAGTTATGGTGTCCACGAGCTTTTATGGGCTGGCCCTGCAAGTATACCTGTATGTTCACGTTTGCGAGTTTGTGGCGCGTGTAAACGCATACACGCGTACGCGTGCTACTTTGAGAGCGCGGAACAGGCTCGATCAGGACTTGGCCGTAGCAAATAACTACACGTGTCCAATTAGACACGCGAAACTGTTACTCGATAGTGGATACTCTGTAACCGCGGGAACGTCGGGACGACCTCGGGATTTCGTCCCGTAATTAGACGGCGCGAACCATCGACTGCGCAATTTTCTCATTTCGCAATCGCCGCATGAGAAACCCGTCTCCTTTTCTGGTGCGCGGGAATATCTGACGGCGTGCTCGAAAACGAATGATTCGTACGTTTTCGGTTTCTTCGAGACTTTTGCTTCTGTTGCGATGACAGACGTGGTTTCTATTGCCAGCTATCGACGCTCGATCTGAACGAGCGCGCTTGGATGCTTCTACCCTTGACTGGTAGGGTGTAATACTTGCTATGCGACTGGAAGGGTAAACCAGATCCGGTTATGACCAAAAAGACCAGTACGTTATAATAATAACTACAAGCTTCCATTGATCGAATATAAAATACGTTTATGAAATACACGTAATTATATACCCATTGAAAATCTGACGAAAAAGGAAGGTAAAGAATAGTACCACTTAAATTTAAGTATGTAGTTCGCTTACTTACTCGTCGCCAGATGTTCGCCATATCAGAGTCTATCTCTTCGTCCTATGTATTTCCGAGATTTCACTGCTACAAGCAGTCTGCTGTCCCGTGGTTGCGCGCCAGACTTCATTCTCTTAAAAGCATGTCCCTTCTGTTTGGCGGGGAGGACGGAGAGCAATGGGATCGCAGGGTCGGCTTTTCGTAAGCGTAATTTGCGCGTAATTATCGCGGATAGCGATACAGCTAGCTGCGATGAACCATTTATGTGATTAATAGAGGCCGGTAGTTCGCGAGCCTACGGCTCTGTTCTTCTCCTTCGGCCGACGCCGCATCGCCGCCGCCGGTCGGCGTGTCTACCTGCGCGCGTGCACGTACACGTACACCTACGTATGCATGTACGAGAGATTCTCGCTCGAGGTATGCTATTATCATAATTGCCGCCAATAACGGCCCGTGATTGGCGCACTTCACGCTTACCTAGTGCTCTTTTTCGGAAGTTTTGCATCCTTTGGCCGCGCTGCCCTTCTCTCTGGCCCCGTCTTCCTCGCTCCCACTTTCCCCCTTGCTGTTCACCCCTTTTTTTCTCGTCTACCTGTGCCAGCTCTCTCGCCGATCGTTTCCTCCCTCTTTGGCTCCACGTCTCGCTTCTCGCGCGAGGATCCAGAGTATCTCGAACGATGTTTGAATCGTTGTTCGCATCTGCACATGTTACAATCTGTGATTTGAAATTCCCGAGAGGTGAGAATCGCAGCCGGCAAACATACGATACACGGAGAAAATTAATCCAGAGGAATTCGACGCGATTCCAACTCCTTTTCGGCCTCTTCTAACAGTCGTACCTTCTTCGTCCCTTTCCGCCCTTACTTATGGCAGTCGCTTATTCTTCCGCAGTATACGTCTGTGTTACTTCTTTACCGTACTTTTCTTCTATCTCGCTCCTCTTTCTACTTGGAACAACTAGGCAGACCAGGTTACACGGCGAAAAATATTACTTTCGATGGAAGCACGTCTTGCAGCGTAAATCCCCTTTTCATCCGTTACTCGCTGCGAAACGACCCGTCGATTTGACTACCTCGTACTTCGCACGACTGTCGTCTCTTTCCTTGTAACCTGTCTACCGCTTCTTGCCTCTCGTTTCTTCGACTTCCCACGGGAGGAGCGGGATAAGGTGAAAGGACAGGCGAGACTCTGGTTGCAGCGAGAGATCTCGTTGTTGAAAATGGTACGCCGTTGTTGTAGAACGACGATGCCGACAACACGGGAGGGCCACGTCGAGTTCCGCGTTTTTCTCGCCGTACCGGCCGGTGTAGTTTATTTAAATTTCAACAGCGCGTCGCAAACGTAATCGCCGCGAATCTCGACCAGTTGCGACATTATTACCGCGTGACTCAAGAAACGGGTCAATTCCAAGTACGGAACAGTGGCAACCGTTCCTTATAAACTCGCTGTTCGTCATTTCCTTTTCGCGAAACGGACGCTTGTTACGTTTAGGTCGTTCTCCTTTAAATTGCATCGTGCAGCGATTGATGCGCCGCGTAAAAATGCAAATATCTAGCGATTCCAATGGATACGCAGATTATCGTACTCTTCAACGTGGCATATTTTAAGTGACACATTATCCTTGCAGATATGAGCATCGCAGAAGGTCAAATTAATTGCAGAATATGCAGAAAATATCAATTTTTTATTCATTTATTTACATAATACGTATATGCGTTATATTTTAATTACATTCTCGACATACTCCTTTGAATTTTTTCCTTCTCTATTCATATTCTGAATTTACATATATTTATTCTCTATTTGCATATGTATATCATTGTCATAGCAGGATCATAGTTCTTTCAGCGATCTAATATCTAAAAATAGATCTGATATATACTAGACTGTACAACTGTAGGAACAAGTTTAATGGTTAATGTCTCGTAAACCTTGGCTCTCCAATCCCCGATAACGATCTGTTGCGAGCTCTAAGGCCTAACAAATTAGTCTCATGTTCGCTAAAAGATACGGCCAACGCTAAAAATCGTCCACGTAAGCCGTTAAAATAGCCAAGGCCGTTTCGAGTCGCGTGCTTGACTGTCCAGCACATTTTCTCTGACCGCTATAATCGCGGGTGACGCACTACCGCAGAAAACACGACGGGAACGGTGGTGTCCGATGTGTCAGCGAGACGCGCGTCAAAGGTTTTAATCTGGTTGTATCAGATCGTTGGCTTTTTGCGCTCACGCGCCGCGACGCGTCAGGCCAGACCGGCTGGGCGCGTGCAACTGACATTTTGCAAAATCAACCTCTCTCGTTTACGAAATCGCGTCACCACGAGAAAGGGGGAGCAAAAAAATGAGATTCACGCGCGCTCTCTCCCTCTCTCTTCATGGAAATGCCGGCTCGTAGGCGCTGCATCTGCCGCGACGCGTTTCGTCGAACGTATCCACGTGCTCGTTTCGCTCGAGACATAATTTATCCGCGGTTACGATCTGAGCAAGGTGTTTCTCTTCTTTTTCCTTCGTTATTGAAAAGCATTACGAGTCGTCATTTATAAGCTGTTTATTGCCTACATTTACATATCATAGCATAGCGTAGAACTTTTCCGATCGTCGAATAGTCCCGTGATTGCATTTGGAAAAACGCTTCATAGCCTTGGGTGTACTTCTATCGTGGTAACAGTAAGCCTAGCTCGTGATTATTTCTTTGGATGGCGTATGACATAGAGCACAAGACAAAGGTAATAATTGAAGAATTCGCAACCGCGAGAAGGCTTCTCCAATATTTAACTCGCATTTATTGGAAGTGGAAATATAGGCGATCAATTTGGTTTCAGGTTGGTGAAAGTACTTTATTTTTAGGTGAACTTTGTTGGTTTACTGAAATTATTGCTGCGACTATTGCGAGCGTTTCTGCGATCGAAGGATTAGGATTTTACCAAAATCCCTTACCTTGTACGACTTTCTATTCGTCTTGGAACGTACGCAAAGTACTTCTTTCTCACAATACGCGCGTCCAACACGTACGAGTCACTCTCCGAAGCAATATTTTCTCGGAAGGTGAATTTAGACGGTCCCCGGGCTAGGGAAGAAATTCGCCCGAGTCTACGTGTCGACAGGCCCGTGGAACACCTTACAAGTGAGAGTCACGCATTGACAGTTTGGTAATGGAGCCCGGCTCGCTACCAGATTCAACGGAGACGCCTGGTATAGACGTATCTCGTTGGTCGATATTACCTTTTGGCGACCTGAAAACGTAGCGTTGGTGCTACGGTGCTCTTTCGTTGCGTCAAAAGAGCGTGCGAACACGTAGCCATCCTGCCACACGTGCACGCGTGCATCGTACGATCGTTTGTCTGTGTACATCAAGGGAGAGACTCTACTCGGGTGTACGCGTGAGCCTGGTGCACGCCATAGATGCGCTCGAAAACGCGGAGAGCCGGTGCAACCACCTACATTCACATCGAAACCCACTTTGCCACGCGGCGACAGACACACGATAAAGGGGAAACAGCTAAATGCCTTGTCAGCAGTGGTGTGTGGCCGCGCCAATGGCGTCCGACAGGGTCGCTACAATCAATATATGGTGTAACTATCGCGACCGTACCGACTTTTCGTTCCCATTTCCTCAGAATTTTCCACGATTCACAATTCAACGCTCTTGCTGAAAAATCACGTATACGTACGTACTGGTGCGAGCACAGATTGGCGAGACCGTGGACGCAGCAGTCAAGCATCCAATTTATATTCCAGCGAGTGTCAGGGAAGTTAGTTTAGCAGAGCGCGTTCTTTCTACCTTCGGTGATCGACGTGCGAGAGCGGAAATGGTATTCAAAACGGTCTCGTCTAATTTTTCGCTTAAACAAACACGTTCGGTTTTCATCTCGCTCTATCCTTTCGTGCCTCGTTCTCTTCGCTGGTCGATTAATTTATGCGATATTTCCGATATCAATGAAACGACGAACGGCTTCGATCGCTTCTCCTCGAGCCGCGTCCGTCACAACGAAGCTCCCTTCTTGTCTCTATCTTTCGGAATCTCGACGGATTGTGACACCATGTCGACTTATCTTCGCGCACAGCGAATGATAGAAGACTGTTTTTTCTTTCGAGCTTCCTTCTTGCTCGAGTCGAAGCGTTCTCGAGTGCCGGAAGAGCGATGAAAATAACCCTGAGAAAGGGGGTCTTCCTTGGTACGTTGGACGCAACAGAAAGTGTCCCTCCTCGTGGTAGCTTCGATGCAACGTGCTCGCTGAATGGCATTTAAATCAGCCAGCCCTAGCTACCGTTGATTTATCGCGTCGCTGTCCTCTTTTTTTCTCGTCGAATTTCTGGCGTATCGCGACTAGCTCTGGATTTACTACATTTGGAGCGACTGTGAACGGAACGTGGAAAAGCGGCGTGCACAACGGACGCTCGAGACGGGAAAGGAAATTGTTAGCATTATACGGGCTAGCAACGAACCGTGGCTGTGTTGCAAAATCGAATTCGCTCGTGTCCCATTGCGATGACCCAATTGCGGTGCACCCGCCGGCGAATTAATCGAACTGCATCTGCGTTACGTTTTTACCAGTCGTTGATCGCTGTTTCTATGGCCATCGATGTTTTTCCTCTGGATTGCAAACACGTATTTAAAAAAGAGGGTGTAAGAAAAAAGAAGGATAAAAAGTTGGCGTGTCATGGGGTGATAGGGTAGGCGTGGGAGACGTTGAATTCGCGCGTGGTTGAATGTATCGCGAGGGTGCTAAGAGGGATAATCGGCGGTCGTGTCATCGTGCTTTCCAATAACTCGCCTTTCGCACCCGTGAATTCATTGAAAAGAAACCGAGGAATCAATGAGCGAAAGGAGGAAGGGCAGAATGGACAGGGTTGAACGAGAGGTAGGCACCCCCGTGTTATTTATGGGGGTTGCGCGCGTTTAATGTAAAGCCGGTCTTATCTTTTACGCGATTTAAGGGGGTTGTAACTACACGTAATCACGCAGCACGCGTACCGCCTGAACCTGTCCCTTTCACTTTGGAATCCGTTGAAATGCCCACGTTTTTCTCCACTGGATTCAACTCTTTCTCGTCGCCGGCTGTACTCGTGCGCTCTTTCTCTTTACTGTTTTTTTCTCATACGCTTTTTACCATCGTATGAATTGTAGAGCGAAGTGGATCTTTCGCGTTCGCGTTACACTGCCTGGTAATTTACTCGATTGTGGGGAACCCGTCTAGTTACGAATACGTAGCAGTTTGTTCAGCTATCAGCAAGGCTATTCGTTGCTGTTCCGAGTCTCAGAATACTGAGAATACTATTACTGGATGTAATAGGTGGATAGGTATATATATATTCATTAATGTTCGAACTCGGAACGTTACAACGTTTTACGTAACTATTTAGAAACTATTTAAATATCGTAGATTCGTGCCGTTTTTCGCGTTGCGGAAAGTATTGTATTTCATTTAGAATGTATCACGTATAATTCGGAAAAATCGTCGGAAACGGTTAACTGATTTCGAACGGTCCATTGCAAAATTACACGCAAGTATATTGGAAGCGTATTACCTGGCATTTGCAGCGGTTGCAGCACATTTACGAACCACGAGGAGTTAAACTGGAAAATTACAAATATCGTCGAAGGATTTTCTTAACTGCGGCCGTAACGAGCAAGTGAAAACAATCGGATAAAGTAGGTAGGAGTTGGTACAATTGCCTGGCGTAGCAGCCTCGAAACACTGAAAATGGTCCCGAAGTCTGTTCACCACGTGCTGCTGGCCAGCAATAGCGCGCGCGGTAAAACGCGGTCGACGACACTCGGGGACCGATGTTGTCGTTGTCTTTCTCCGTTTCTTTGTCCTTGCTTTCGTGGTAGTTGCCGTGGATGGAAAAGGATGGCGACTGTTCCGAGGTAATTTTATTTAGAAACGCCGCGTGCGCGCCACTGTACTCGTTACAGAAGGTAATAAAACGGGTCGCCGGGAGCCCGTAGGCATACAGGCTGCGCTGTGTTTTCGACTAATTAACGTTGCCCGTCGCCACGACGCTTCGTGCCCGGTTTTAATATCGGCCTCGTACGCGACCGATTCGAATATTCCTCGGCTCTTTGGTATTCCGTGAACAACGTGACCCGCGTTACGCCACCAACGTTAACGGCGTTGTTACGTGGATAATTTCTTTTTCCACCGATAGTACTCCCTCCTTCCTGTGTTACAGTTCCTGTGTCAGAGCACGACACGCGCGGCAAGCGCAGTCAGGCACACCCTTTTTTCTTCGCGTTGAAATAATCGTCTACCCACTCGCGATCATCCGATCTTTAAACGCACTTTTTGTACGTTTACTAGCAATTTGTCGGCTATAGAATTCAAAGAGGCCGCGATTACATTCCTTACAATTACGATTAATTTATTTTCAACGCTCTTACGATGCTAGGCGTTCATTCGCGATTAGTGAATACCGATTGTCACCAGATTAGCTGGAACGTTTATTATTGTTAATCCCCCTGGCGATGGTACGCACGGTTCCAAGAATAGCAATTAACGATTATTTTTTTCGTCGCGTTTCCTTTAGCTCCCCTGCCATTCGTCTATCCTTTGGTCGCTGTTTTTCCATGGCGTTGACGGAGTTGACGGGACGAGTCCATTATACGGCTTGCCGCGACCGGCCGACAGTAAACCAGGATTTATCGCCATAAACAGATGCACTGGTACGTGCTGCTTCTTCTCTCATTAAGCATCTGCGCGCGAGGCAATTTCGAATTGGAATAAATCTTGTTTTATCGTCGGCCGCGGACACGATTATCTCGTCAGCGGTTGCGTAGCCGTGTTACGACGTTCAGGTGATTTCGAAACTCGAATATCAGAGATCAATCGCGTTCTTTTTTCACGATTCTCGATGTTCTCTCGTGCTATCGACCAAATGCTTGTTTTTCTCGCGAAAGCCCATGTCGCGAGTATCGCGTACGTCTTATCGCCGCTCGTTTTCATCGTCGCCCCTTGTCTGCGAAATGACAGTGTTCTCGCACGATGCGACAACAGAACATTTTATAGTAGAAACGATCAGGCGAGAGTATAATCGCTGGCACGAGTGATATTTTCCAACGATCGGTATTATTTCGATGTTGTGCACGTTACGCTTTTCCAAGCGATGTCACGCGAACCATTTCTAAGTGCTTTGTATTTTTTCCTCTTTCCTTTTTTACGGTTTGTTTTTTCTTTCCCATTCGATCGACAAGCTGCTCGGTAAATCCGAGTTACTCCAGTAGCGGAAAACACCGGGAATTTTGTTCGCTCCTCCTGAGAAATATCGCGGAAGGAACATCTGTGTACTCATTTCTCTGGCTCCCTAAGGATACTCTAGGAAGCTGCGTAGACAGGCAATAAACCATAAGTCGTTGACGGCTCGGAGGAGACTCGAAAGGTTCTTTCCTGCCGCTAAGGACTTCCTTCTTCACGAAACCTTTAGCATCTAAATTCTCCCTTACTTTTCTTCATTTTCCCTCTTCGCTTTCTCTCTCTCTCTCTCTCTCTCTCTCTCTCTCTCTTTCATTCTCTGTTTCATCTTTTCCTCTGATTTTTCTTTCTCCTTCTGTATCCTTTCGCAGCTTGAAAACTTGGTGGTAAAAACGTGGGCGAGTCGGACGGTGTATTCGCTCCCCTTGCGAACTCCAGCAACTCGCTTTTAATCGTTATTGTCCCGATGTAAGTGTTATAAGGCCACCCCCGTTGTTGCGCTCTGGAGAGCGTTGTTACGGTTCGTAGTACGCAACAGCGGCATCTTCGGGGTCGGCAGCCCTTCCCATCGGCCGTAGGATAAGCCCGAATTTCGCATTATACCCGTAATTCGCACGTTCCGCTTTCACGAACCCTCCTTTTATTCCTTTGTTCTCGTTTTCGTCTCTCTTTCTAGCTCGTTCGTTTAACCTTGTCGCTCGTCTCTCCGCGTCCCTTTAATACTTTTATAACGTCCTACATATAGACGACCTGTACAGAAAGCTCGGAACCCTCGGCTCGGTGATCCTCAGTGGCAGCTTCCGATTTCGTGAAAAGCCTTTGGTTCCCCGACGTTACATCCATACCGTTCATCTCTCCCTTGGTCTCGTGTGTAACGGAGGGTTAAAGGTTACAGGACAACGATCAGGGGCCACGGTTAATCGTTGTCCGCGGCTAATCGTCCCGGGTTAGTGTTTTACCACAGGGAGTAGCTTCATTCCCTCGGTGGATAGCAAGGCAGGAACAAGTCTCAGATTAGGAAACCCGTTCTCGCCGGTTTTTCTCCGGTATTTATGCAAATGAAGCACGCATTCTGAAAGCAATTCTGTGTTTAGCGTCCACCAAATGGATCCGGCGTCGAGAATGGTCGGAGCGTTTTTCAGACACGTCCCGGCGCGTCCAGCCGCGCGCACCGGATTAGATAAACCCGAGAACGGTCGATCATCGTTTCGCCGCACGAATTCAAATTCCTCTCTCGATCGACGAGAAAAGCAAACGCGAAAGAGAGATCCCGAAGGTCGAAGACACCCGCGACCGCGGCTTCCAATCGCACTCGCACCGTCGATCGATTTATAATTGGATTACCGTGGTCGTAATTCGCGGTGAATGCTAGTCACAGCTATTACCGAACCGCCATGAATAATGCATTAACGCTTATGGAATGCCCGTCCGAACAATGATTGTCATTGACTCGATGATGAACCGAAGTATCAGATTCGTATCGGTAATGAATGCCAGCGCGCGCGTTTGCCTCGTTCGCTCGCTTACTCGCACACACTCGCTCGATCGCCCGCCCGTCCACTCGACTCTCTCTTTCACTCTCTCTCTCTCTCTCTCTCTCTCTCTCTCTCCCTTCGTTGCAATTACAATCGAATCTCGTGACGTTCGTGCGGTTTGACGATTGTAATACGGTATTCTAACATTGTATGCGCCTCTCGGCAGATGTCACGTGGCCCTGAAAGAACCCTCGTCCAGCATCTCGGGATATAACCTTATCTTCGATCAGAGACGATCACACACGATACGAGATCTCGTACACAGAGGAAGAGAGAGAAAGAGAGAGAGAAACGGCGCGCGTTCTCCTTCGTGACGCCGACGACCAACCAGGTACACCTATACCAGACCGGTCAGAGTGGCAATGGTTGCGCGCGATTCACATCGACGCTTCATTTTTACGTTTTATAATTTACCGCGTGATATATAGTGCAGTAAAAGCTTGGCGGGGGGTACTGGCGTAACCGAGCCACGCTTGCTATGAATATGGAATCCGTGAATAGAGGAACGATTTTATGAATGCTCGAACGAATATGGTTAAGCGCGAGCCACGTCCTCGTGATACGGCCGCGATTTGCAATGCTAATAATTTCGCGTGATTTTATAATGCTCGTTTGACCGGAAAACATCGAGCCGCGCGACTCTTTGCCTGGTTGTATCATGCGTGTATCGAATACGTTACTCGTCGAGACAGTGGTACCTACATGTACGTTCTGATTATCGAGGAATCGGTGTATCTTCGTATTTTGACATCGAGTCGGACATCGATCGTCGAGAAGGATCACGATCGACTACCGATTCGCAATTTTCGCCCGCATCACGGTCGTTCTCCGTTGCAGTCGCGAGAATCCGCGAGAGACGTTTGATTAATGCGTCCATGGACCCGCGGACATCATTTTTCAATATCTCAGCGAGAGAATTTAAATGCACCACGAAGAGCAAATCGTGTCGGAGAAAAGGGAAGGTCGTGTGTATGGTCGTGCAATCTTCTATTTGTATCTGTCGTCATGATGAGATACAAAAAGACGCAGGGAAAGAGAGAGAAAAGGAGCACGCGTGCTCAAACGGGCTCCCGTTGTGTTGTGCCCTCGGTGTCTCCTCGATCGCTCCTCGGCCATCGAGAAAGAGAAAACGACCTCGCCGACTAGCAGATACTTATAATCCCGATTCGTTACAATAACTCTTGTTTCTTGTGCAACGCGCCTCTCTCGTATATGCTTCGCAAGCGTTCGAATTCGATCGACGGGAATCTAACCAGTCTGGTCTTATTAGGCACGCGTGCACACACTCGTGAACGCGAGTACACGTGCAGGAGATGGGTTCGTCGGTGATGGTAGCGAAACCAATAAAGCATGACTCGCCGTATCTTCTTTTTCGGTGATCGAAGTTTAATTGTGAGTTGAATTTGAATTCGATCGTCGACGTGCTCGCGATGTATCTCGTTGATCGTTCTCTACTTCTCGTCCGTGCTAGGAGTGTTTTCGATCTCTTTTTTATCCAGACCTCGACCGTTCGAACGAACCATGTACGGTTCATGATCGCATGCGTCTTCCTTTAGTTTTGATGTACGAACATCGTACCTTTTGTCTACGGATAACGAGACGCGGCTATTACAGACTCATTGTTGTAAATGTAATGAATTTCATGAGTGACGAATCGCATAAGAACGCCGTATCTTTTATTTGTATTCTTATTCTTTTCGGATCCGCTCCGACGATTCACTCGTATGTATTATACCTGTATACGTTATATACCTGTTCGTGAAAGTAACGCTTCGATTCGAAGTTTCTGGCGTCACGTATTAATCTTCGATGACGCGTCATAGAAAAGCGTGTCTCAATAGGAATATGTAATATCTCTGTTCGGTCGCGATTTGAGCTGTCTGCCCCAGCACAGCGATCGCGAACAATGTAATTTATAACGGCGTACCCATCAAACGCTTGGAGCGAGCGGAGGAAATCACGCGTCGGGCGAGACTAATTACGATAGGGGAACCGCAGGCAGATCTCTTTTATCCTCGTAGAGAGAATCGGAGTTGATAAGCCTCACCTCCGTTACGATATCATTACGACACTATCGTTAATTCTAACTGAAACGTAACGTCCAATTAACAGCGGCTAGTTCGGAACGTGTATAATCTGGCCGGCATCGAACTGCAAGGCCGCATCCCCGCCAGCCCCGAGCCAGTTATTACGAAAAATTTTTTAAGGCCGTCTAACCTACGCCGAGATATACGTTTGCTCGTATATACAATCCTGGAAGCTATACGGTAACCCTACGGGGGTGAACATAAAACCTGTTTCAAGTAGAAGGCCAAAATTACACGTCCCGTAGCTCGAGTTTAGTTCGTGATCGCGCAGCCTCTTGGGCATAAAACAGTATACTACCTACCGTCTTCCCTCCGAGGAGCTACTAAGATGAGTAGTAGCGAGCCGAGGATGGTGGAACCGTTCTCACCCAGCCGGCCTATTCAGACTGTTCGCCAAGGTGTTACGTGCTTTACGCGTTCGAATACGAACGAGCCAGGTACAAATTAGAACCATGAACAGCTCGTTTCTACGAGGAGCCTGGCGCCTGAGCTGCGAGCACGAGAATCCTTCGTTCGATCGGTTCGATAAGACGTGACACAAGGAGAAAGCGTGCGCGTGATTTTATCGAGGGAACAGGCAAAAGTAAGCAGATATAGAAACAAGATAGGGGAGTGAAAGAAAGGGCGACAGGCGCGATTAACAAGTCTGTGAAATTCCGAGTATCAGCTTACTAATAACGATGGTAATAACAACAACAGTAACAATAGTAATAGCCGGGCTTTTTATTACCCCGAGCGAACAAAGCAGGAGGTTTCAGGCCAAGCCTGGCCACTTTACAACCTAACCTAAAGAGGTACGAAGTTGGGAATGGAGGGATGAGGGTAACGCAGGAAAGGGAGGGAAACAGTTGCGCGGTGGGACGAGCATAATAATAACGGCTGCACAGATCCCAGAAGTGAGATACATGGGGCGCGTAATTCAAAAAATACGACACACCGCGGAACCAACCACGGACAATACCTGTGGCGATGCTAATAAAAATCGCGAGATCGCGTCATTCAAGAGCTTTTGCTTTTTCTTCTTCGACTCTGTCGCTCCCTTTTCGCTTCTGTAGCGAGATTATTTTCCTTGAGCAAAGGAACTCTACGAGCGGTGCCTCCATAAATTCTCCCCGAAGTCTCTAAGACGGCGATAAATTACTAATTTACCCGCCATCCTCTTAACGTCGATAAACTTCCAAACTATATTCGCGCTTCAAACGGTCATTAACGATTCCCAAGCAGCAGAATGCCTCGGTCGTAACAACGCAGACGTTTTTTTCGACGAATTTCCATTTCCCCGCGAGCACTGGACAACTCGGTTACGTTTTTCCTCCTGTTCGTAGGAAAACTGTATTTCTTCGATGAGAACAGTTACTCGGTCGTCTTCTTGCACGTGGAACGCCCTAAAAAAGGTAGTTATTGCCCTCTTAATTTCCAATCTCTCGAACAAACGACAGATATAGCGCGAGTTTCCATAAAGCTTTGTTACAAGCACAGGTAGCAGTTACAAACGTTCCGATCGTGCGAAGAAAAGCCACGTACAGTTTTCATCGGCTGAGAATATCGCTAATAAGGTAGATAACGTTCCATCCACGCGTGACGTACGATGAATTGAAAACACGTCGTGCACGTTGATCGAGAGCCCGTCTCGAAGGCCCCGAATTTGGTCCCCGAAGCGATGGATTTCTTTTTTCGACATCTCCCGCCGCCCCTTCGCCTGCTGGCCGTTCCTCTCGTTCAAACCCGTCTCTCTTTCTTTCCGCGCTATTATCTCGTTAGTACGGCGCTGTGTCACGGCTCAACAAAGTTTGAAGCTTTCATAGAGTGCCTCAGGACCGAAGATCGACCCCAACCCACGACGTTTATAAGCGTCCTTCTCTCTCTCTCTCTCTCTCTCTCTCTCTCTCTCGCTTGTTCCGTTCTGATTTTCTTTCAACTATCTCGTTCTCTCGATCGTTCATCGTCTCTCGCTTCTTTACTCGGTTTTCCTCGCCAGCTGTCCTCGTTCCGTGCAACGAGCCAACGAAAGCGTCGGGTGTGCATCGTGCAGCCACGAGGACGGAATTTTCAGCGTGTTTCCCTCGGTTATTCAGGTCCGCGCTCTCGCCCCAGATTTTCCCTGCAAAGGTACACAAGTGTGTACCGTTCGTCTATGCACGTGCTGTTCCAGATGCTTCGTCGTGATATACGGAGAAAGAGAGAAAGAGCGAGGCCGCGAAGCTGTGGTTCTAATTGCCAGCCCGGTTACGCCGGCTACGTATACTCGTCAAATTTTTTATTCGTCGCGTTTCGCGCGCGTACTTGTTAGCCCGCCGTCTAATAAGCGGGAGAGAGCGTTGAACGTGGGCCGTGAGCGTGCACGCGCGACAGAATAAAAATGTTATTCTTACACAGGCAGCCAAAGGCCCGTAATTATGTTGTAACGCGTTGCGCGAACGCTCGGATACCGGCTAACACCGCGAGCGCGCGCGAGCTTCAACGCGATCGTTCGCTCGTTTCTTTCATTCGGCATTGTTAATAAGGACGAACGCGCGCGTATTTGCATGTGTTCGTGTCCGTGGCGAACAAAGAATCGACGCCGCGCACGACCTACGAGCACCATCCATCGGTCGATCGAAGAAAAATCAAAGGAAAAATAGTAACAAAGCGCGCGTCATATATTGGAAATAGAAATTTCACGCTCGATCAAACGCACAATCGGCCCGAGCGAATGTGTACACGGGTTGTCGCGAGATATGAAAAATCCACGCCGGAATGTAACGTATTTCTCGATACGACGACGAGTCTTTCATTCGATAGCGGCGCGAAAGATCGTACGAATCGATAGGTATAACGGACAATTAGCCGTTTCTCGATATCGGGCGGGGGCGTAAGAGCAAATCTATGGAGCGTGGCCGATCGGTGCGTTCGATCTCTGGCGTGCGATCGTCGGCGCGAGAGGGGCGCGGGTGAAAGGCCGCGAGAGAGCCGCAGAGCCGCGAGAGCCAGAAAGAGACGGGGACCGGAGAGAAAGCGAAGAATGACGTGTTCGGTAATTAGCGTATTATGCATTCGGCCGCGTTTGATTTATCGGGAGCCTCGAAGGGGAACAGGATGTGCCCCCGGGGCGCACCCAGCTCCATCTCACGCAACTCTCTCTCCCTCTTTACTCTCCTCTTGAACTGTGGCCGCCGTTGCCGCCGCCGCCACCACCGCCGTGCGGCTCTCTTTTTCTTTCCACAGTTCCTCTGCTCTCGCTCTCTCGTTCTCTCTGTCTTGTCTCTCTCGTTTCCCTTGGACTCGACGGACTCTGACGCTGAATCTGGCCTCTCTTCTTCCGAACGGAGCAACATCGGCCCGGCTTGGTCGCTCTGTTCGACTCGCTCTCTTCTTCTTCTGCTTCGCCTCGTCTGCTCATCCTTCTCACCAACTCGCTCTCGGTATTCTTCCATCCCCTTCGCTCTGCTCGTCTCTTCTTTTCTCCATCGGCCCTCACGGCACTCCTCCAGACTTCTCCGTTCCTCCTCTATTCAGCCAGCCCTTCCACGACCAACTTGCCCCTCGTCCCTCCCAACTCCTTTTTTCTTTCTCTCGTTCTTACACGTACCTACTCGCCATTATCTCCTTTCATTGGCCTTCGTTGCCTCGCCGCGGCAATAGTCGTACCAAGTTAGAGGAACAGAGGTCGCGAAAGAAAGAACCTACTCCCTTTTCTCCACGATACTACGAGACAACTGCGGGATAACTATACGGAGCTCTCTCTATAGTTGAGAGATTTCCTCGGATATTCAGCGCGTGGAATTTCCAAAATCGATCAGGATCGCTTTTATTTCACAAGCCTTATCGATTCATCTTGCCAAGAAGAACGAGAAACTATCTGGCAACGACGACTGAGGTTGGCTCATAGCACCGCTAGGTTTTCTGCTGCCAGATAGTACAAAGATTTCAAACGACAAACTACGGTTTCACGGAGGTAACAGCTCGTGAATACGAGTCAATTTGACCCGGGTCGAGTCCTTTCACAGACAGGAGACAGGCGGCCGAGCCGTCTACCTGAAATCGAACCCCAAATCCCGTCACTTCGGTTCGATAACTGTTAACCATCGTCACCCTCGATTCTAAGAAGTGTACTTGACAGATGGGTCGAACTGTTTCGCTGATATTTTTCTTGGCAACAGCTTTCAAACAGCGAACAATATTTTGATCAGCAAAGCGCCAATGATTACGACGTTTCTTGCGTAAATTTAACAGCTGATCGCGTTATTTTATATACATGAAAATGAAACGTATCTCTGTTTGTTCGGGATAAGCGGATCGCAGATTTTTATGCGTTTACGAAACGCGTACAAAATTTTCGGAGCAAACTTTCTGTTATAATATTTAGACAGCGAAACAAATCTCTGCCCAGGATCCGTTGCTTTCGTTGCGTTCATAAAAATATAAAATCGCATAAAAATCCGCAGATTACCGATAAAGTATAAGCTAGAGAGATACGTGAAAAGCGTGGAATAGATAGGAAAGAAAAGAGTGGCAATGCAGATTGGTTTCTCTGGAATTGTTGCAGCGGTGCTTGTTTCTTTCGTTGTAACGCAACCCTTTCTCCTGCTTTCCTCCCTAGGCAAAGGAAATCGCGAAAAACGTAGCAGAGCGTTCTTGCGCGGAGAGGAAGTTGCCTTAACAATGGTTATCTCGTAAACAAAGTCTCAAGGGTCTCGTCTGGAGGCGAGAGGTGTCCGTTCCAAGCATCGAATTCGTAAATTCTATGAAACCGCAGCGATACTCTTTTCAAATATTCATGTCCTCCTCCGGAGTTGCTCCTCCACTCTCGAAATGGATTTATCCTTTCTTCCTGGAATTCCTTTATCGAATTCGATCGCAAACTTCCATCGAAGCCGGCGCAACTCGCTGGAACGAACTGCCGAGTCTGAGTTACCTCACCGCGAGTCATCCTGCATTCCTTTTGCTTGTACTAGAGAAGAATCTCCGTGTCGTTCGAGAAACAGTCCTCCCCTTCTTTTTCCGTTTCCTCCGCTTCGTTTACGGTAGGTTCATTCTTGAAAATTTCAAAGTCAGCCAGACTGGCCGACACGATCGACCAGCCTGGTAATCCCTCGTCCCTTTCACGTGCCACAAAGATCCGAAGCTCGACAACGACGAGATCCTCGTTGGACCAGGGTGTAGGTGTATCGCGATGAACAAAGCGATAAAAATAGCGTGCATAGAAATCACGGGGGATGCCACCCTTTGCGGGAGGCGGCCGTAGGGTTTGACTTTTATGTAAACGATCAACGGGGAACCGCGTCAGCGTTTCCGAGCGCTGCTATGTATACGCTTTGCACTTTTTCCTCGACAAGGTAGATCTCACGTGCACGAGAAACGCTGAAGGCGAAGGTGAAGGAGGTACGGAAGAGGCAGCGCGTGCCAACCTTCAAACCGTGACACGCTCCAAGAGAGAGAAAGAGAAAGAAAGCATAATGCTACGCGGTACTTGGCGAGAGGAGACCTTATCGATACGCGAACGAGACTACCGTGATAGCGAATATCGACACGCACGGCTCGAGAACGATCGCGTCGATAACGAAAACCGAGGAAATCGATTTTCCTTCGTCCTCTCTGTCCTTGTGGTCCCCGCCGTGCGATAAACGCGCTTTACGAGCCGATCATACGAATTCTCGAGATGAGATCCATAAAGTCTGCCTCGCCCCTGGCCCAGGAATGGAATCTTTTGTTTCAATTTTCCAAGGGGAACTGGAGTCGCGCGTGCGATAGCGTAACGACCGACGTATGACGAAAGAGCGGTTCCCTCGCTCCAGGGGCCACGCTCAGATGATTCCTGCACAGAGCGCTCGACGCAGGACGATAATAGGGGAGGACTAAGGTGGATGGCTGTCGCGGTAGCTAGGGTGACACGCACGGTCAGAGTGATTATATCGATAATAGCTCCCCAGAGGATCGATCTATACGACGTATGCAGCGACCGACGTGTTGCCCTTCTCTCTCCCTCGGTCGTTTGCGTTAAGATACCGTGGCCTGATTTCGTCAGTCCTATACGTAGTTTACACCCTTGTCTGTACCGTTTCCTGTATCTGATTGCCGGATGAGTTAATACCTTCCCTTTTTATCGGTCAGTATATCGGTCATACATTTATCGCTATCCATCCCTGCGATCTCTTTTTCATACATCTTTTTTCTTTCCTATTTAGATTAGCTGGTTTCTTTAGAATAATTAATCAGAAGAATCGCGCGAGTTTGTTCGACGCGCGATCGTCATTCGTCCCGTAACGTATCTTTCATTTCGCAGAGTACATTCCCTTGCCAGATGTGTCGTTATCGCGACCATCTTGCTTACTGGTCTAATGCCACCGTATCGGTATCGTAGAAGCGTTTACGACGTCTCGAGAACCAGACGAAACAGCGATGCACCCTAAATCAAACGACTGGTTAATAAAGCCTTCTCGCGAATCCAGCCGCGCCACGAATAGCATTCTTCCGCCCTGGCATTCACCGGCAATAAAACGCATTTACGACGACCTCCCGGCAGCTGCGGTCGCGCTTTCCTATTCTCGGCTCACGATTTTCCGCGACCTTTAACTTTCATCGTTTCTCGTGTCACTCGCTATTTCTAATCCGCCAGATACGAAGCATCTCGAAGAATATCGATAAGAACACCGATGAGTTATTTCCGAGAACAGGTCATCGAAAGGTCTTGCGTCCGTTTCACTTTACGCTCCGCTTGATTGCATTAATATTCGAGGATCTCACGTTGCGCGAGATTTACGAGTCGATCGATACCTTGCAGACGCACCGATGACGCTCGTTTCGAGCGAAACGTGTGCCAACGATTCCCCAAGGATAACGAGCAATACGTTTCAGAAAGAATTATAGCGTAGATTTAATCTGCTCGTTAGTGGATTAACCCTGACCAATGGAATCATCGAATGAGGGGATCGGTATTTATAGAGCAAGTCTAGAATTATGTCCGATTTGTTCGTGGATTACAAGGAGTTCAGGATTAGCAAGGATAACACGCGTCTTATAGAATGTTAGATGCAAGCGTTCGGTTTAATCATTTGCTCGCGCTGCAGCCCTCGTATTTCTTACTTTTTAATCTTGTTCCGCTGTTTCAACAGTTGTTTTCTATACCACGTCTGCTATATTCGGAATACGTGATCGAACAGTCTCGCGAGCTGTATAATTTAAACGGGAAATCACGCGTATCGCTAAGTTTTCTTTCATAGTCTCATCACGTTCGACAAATTTCTAATTCCATCGAAAATGATGCAAACCATATAGCAGAGTTAATATAATAGTACAAAAATAAATAGACAGACAGAGAGAGAGAGAGAAAAGTCACTTATTCTAAGTACGGTCTTAAATTTCCCAAGGTTTCTTCAAGGACCGTTCAAGTTCTCCTCGAACGTAGAATTCATCTCGACGAACGAGCAATTTATACCAACACGTTGCCACCTAACAAACACTTCCGACGGTTTTTTCGCCAAGTCGTAAACGAGAAGCCTATGTGTGTGGGTCCACGCCAGTTGGTTTCTTCGTCGGAGACCGAACGTGTTTCCCGCGCGGCAATTACACGCGAGTAACGAGCCGTGGTGCGGCGACGCGCGAGATTTAGAAGGCACTTCCGATACGACATTGACGAGCGTGGCGAGAGCGGTCAGCACGAGCTGTGCTCGAGCACGGATCGCGTAAAATAGTGGCGTTGTTAGTCGCGCGGGGCGACGAGGTTTCCAAGAACGAACGTTGTACAGTGTGCGTTCTCGAGTCGACGAGTTCGCTCTTTCGAAATCGAACGGTAAATATTTGCGTCTGCAGCGTGAAAGAATTTTCCTCGCGAGGCCAGACGAAGAAAAGCGCGCAACATCCTTGTGGACGAGGACGAAGTCGAGTTTACGTTTGCCCCGTCGTAAAGAGCGAACGCTGCTCCCCGTTAAAGGGGCGTTCGTCGTTTTGTCGAACTACGTTTTTACGCTAGACGTCGTTGAACCTGGAAACGGTTCCGTGACGCCTTGTAAACTTATTCAACCGGGATACTCATCGCGGATTTCGCGAGAACTCTCGTAAAAGGCACGTTGGGGTAAATGGTCGCTGCTCGGCCAGTACTGTTTCAGGTGTTCCGTGACGAATACATTGCTACATCCGTTACCATATACCGCTACATCGTTCGCGGTCATCGAGATCGTTGGTGATCGATCTCGATCGAACAGTGTCGTGCAAAAATTTGTACATACGGAGTCTTTCGAAAAGGATTCTAAAGTTTGTAGAATGAATAGATAGAGCACTTCGCGGAGATGGCAGAAGATCGGTAATTTGTGTTTGGAATAGTTTAAAAGGAGAGAAAAGTTTTTCGTACGTCGATAGCTCTTTAGAAGTTTAGGAGAATTTCGTTTGCAAAATTCTGTATCTCCGTTGTGCGAATACTCGAAAATCTTTCGGCCGTCGAAATAGACCGCTATCGATCCGGCTCGAACAATACAAATTATAAAACGATTTCGATGGAGTTCTCCAACAAACTCGATATTCGATCAGGAAAATCGTTCTCTTCGGTCTCCGTGGATTGCAGGGTAAACCAAACGAGCCAAACAACGCCGAGCTTTAACGGAAGCGTAAAACGCAGCGTACTCCCAGGGAGACGACGCAAACAACGCGCAACGAAAATTTCGAGCACCCTCTTTTAAGAGTGCTGCCATAAAAAAAAGAATTGCTTTGGGATTATCCACATCGTGCTGTTGGCAATCTTCTGTTCTATCGAATTCTTTTCTCGTCGCGTTTTTCGTATTATGGACGAAGCTTGTCGTACAGGTCGAAATAAACAAACGAACAAAAAATGATACTTCATCGAATCGTTGTTTCTCCTCTTCTCGGTATCATGTTAAATTAACGATGTTTAGTAATATACAACAAAAGTATGCAGAGTTCACGATTGGATCTTAAGTTGCTGAAGCTTAGGCGACGCGAGAAACTCTGTATCTTGCATTATAATGGATCATGCGTGTGTTCCTTGCCGTTTGCTAACGTCCACGGTCTTAACGTTAATTTATTCGGCCACCCTCGTCGTTTTACAGAAAGACACGGCATTCTCGCGTTGGCCGTCGTCCGCGAGAAAGGAAAGAATAGGAGGAAGATGGCAAAGAAAAGCAGCGAAGGAGGATAGAGATCGTAGGGTGGGGCCGCAGCGTGCGTCGTGTGTTCCGGTTAGTACCATCTTCTCTGCATCGCATGGTGGCCTCGGCGTGCCCCTTCGTAATTTATGTTTGCTTTATGGCCAGAAGAATAAGGAAGCGTCTTATTAAAGACAGCCGCGTTGTTGCTCACGAGGAGAAGAGACATCTTGCGAGCGAGCGGAATGAAGCAGCGGTCGGAGAAATAGGCACGCGTTCGCGTTACGTCCTCGCGAAATTCTGTCTTCTCGTGTTTCGCCTGTGTTCGTAACCGCGGTCACGGTTTTACGCGTACGATCAGCCTGGCGCTTTTTATTTGCGGCACGGTCGACGTCTTGTTAGCGGTACATTTACGTAAACGCGACGTTAAAGCGTCGTAAATCGCATTTCTTCGATTCGTTGCGCACCTTACAAACTTTTTCTCGAGTAACAATGGTTACGTACGGAGCGGCACGGAGAATCGATTTTCTGTCGTCGCTAGATGTCTTCTGGTTCGATCGAGCGAAATTAAACGTGTCAACATGGGCGCATCAAGTTTATTTTGTTAATTCGTCGAACGGTGAAAATGACAACGTAATCACGATGACGTTGGAACGAACGTCCGGTTTTCCAACTAGCATAGAATTTTCGATGGCAGAGGCAACAGGATAGAGAAGCGGTGCCAGGGATTGAGATAATAGGATCGAGCAGTATGCCGGTGGGTGTGTTTTATCTACGCAACAACGCATTAATAGAGGACAGGCGATGCGACACGACGATGTCCGTTTAATCGGCTATACGGACGATCCGCTTTTAAGAGAAACGAAAATATCGGACGGGCCACATCGTCGAATGACCGAGCCTCGTAAAATTGATGGCTGCTGGTGAAATCAGCGTGGACGCGAACGAAGACAACGTAAACGTCGTTATTGGCCGACGATTAACCCGGACGTGTACGCGAAGCTTTCTCCGTGTTGCATTTTAGGAAACGCGTCCGTGATCGCCGTGCATCAGCCAGAACCTCGACGTAATACGCCGGGAATATTTCATGAGCCCTGGAAATCCTGGAGAACGTACTCGCGAATTCCTATTTCACCCCGTCGAGATTGCTTTTCTTTCGTAGCTCTGACGTGTTTCGCGAGGAATAAAACCGCATCCGGCGAGAAATTTTGACGGTGGAAGCTTTTGGAAAGTTCCGTGATTCGAAATAGAGGGAAAGTTTCCACGAAATTAGATATCTTGCTCGCTAGAGTGAAATCAACGTCAGCGATGATATATTCGGCTCGTAAATCGGTGAATCATAACGTAATAAGTTTTTAAGGGATCGTAGGTGGTGAATCGTTCTCTGTGGCAAGAGTAACCATTAATTTCATGGAAATTGACGCGGTGGAGGGATTTAAAGGAAGGAAACGTTTGTTGTGGCGCAGTTTACGTCAGCCGGTTCCGGATTTTCGGCATACTTGAACGTTGTCCCGTTGTTCCCTCAGGGAAGGACGCGTTCTCTGTCTTGGAAAAAGGCTGGTAACGTTGCCTGCCGAGGAACCGGGATTACCTGAAAACTACCTGAGAATTCCCCCGTCGGCACGTCACTATGTAGAGTCCCATGGGAAATCCATAGTTTTGTTTGCCGGACGCCGGCGCGGCGCGGGGATAAGCGGATTTATGTTCGCTCGTCTCTGACCGTGCTACCTACTGCCTACTTCTGTGCCGAGCTATCATCTGCGCTTAATAAGCTGGAAACGCTTTCCATCGTAATCGGGTTGTAACCACGGTTTCCTTTTGCACCGTCAATTTCAAACATCGACGAAGAAACTTCGATAGAAACCTGATTTTTAATGAAACCAAACGGTACACGAGTTTATCCCTTTGTACGTTTCTCTATGAAAAATTGCGCTCTCGTCGATTATTGGCGCGAATCGTCGAGCGATATTTATACAGCGGAGAAAAAAAAATCGACGGCATAGCGAATAAAAAGCCAATAAAGCGACTGCCGATAGCTGTGCGAGAGATTGAAAAGTGGCGACGATCGAGGCACACGTCGAACCTATAAAACGCTTCAGCTTTTGCCCGTACCTGTTCGCCTAGCTTTATTGCCATCTTTCTCTGCCTCTGCCTCTGGCTACAAATTAGTTTTCTATAATAGATTCGAAATCGAACGGCGAATCATTTTTTCTATTAATCAGTTTCCGTGTGGTATCGGTGCGTGCTATAGGATCGGCCGTGTAATAGAGAATCAGGCGATTTAATTGCACGGGACATCGATTCTCTACGCAATATTATTTATCGTTAACCCGTAGAGTACAGCCGAGTATTCACTGTCGAAATACCTGTTTCATTTAGACGAACGTGTATTTAGTTTCCCCGTAGCTTGATCCAGTACCTGTTAGCTACCGTTCAATCGAGACCGAAATTCGTATACGCTAATAATGGATTCTGGCGATTTCCGCAACAAACGGACAGTCACGCGGCGATCAGAGAACACGGCATTCCTCGTGCCGCGGCGAATCGTATATTTCGCTAGTGTCTACATTTTCGAGGTTCGCTTATCCGCGCACCGGTAATGGAAAGCATTAAAAAAGTCGCTGAACGATCGAAAAGCAAGTATAAGGACGAGTGGTTCGATGAGAGCGGACCGCGTCCAAGCGGATTCTCCCGCATTCGAGGTGAGTGTTCGCGGTATATACGAGCCGTTTAGCCGAGAAATCGTCATTTAGATAGTTGCTAAAAGCGATTCGCCATAAAACTGAAACCACGCGGTCGAGAAGGGCCTCTCTCGGCCCGGCCGATAGGAAGTCTAATGGGATCCGTTACCACGCTGTTGCAGTCACAGCTCAGAAAATAACTTTCGCCGCGTTTCTGCAAAACGCTCGTATGCGTCGCTCATAATCCTCGGAACTTCGTTCAGGCTGCGTCGTGGTACGCGCTTAAATCAACGGCCTAGCGAGAAAACGACGAGACGGGAGAAGGATTTTCGATGTTCGAATGCCATCTCGTCGCATAGTTCAGACGCGCGATTCTCTAAATCCGGCCGATGACGATTCGCCTTGCAAATTCGTAGTCGATTCTTCGAATTGCCGTTGCGCGAATCCACCTCTCCCCCTAGATAATCCTGTCGTCACAGATAACCACGAGCGGAGGTCGTGTCATCGCGATGATTTTCGCAGAAAGAAAAGAAGAAAGAGATTTATCGTCTATCCCCTATTCGTGATCGTAATTATGATCTCACGAGTCTCGACGAGATAGAACATTCCACCTGAGCGAGGCCATTACGTACGCCGGTCCTCGAAATGCTTCTCGCGGCGCCCGCCACGAATTACAGTCGACTCTGCGAACAAGAGGGGAAGGGGAGAAATCGCGTTCCTGATCGGTCTCTCCGCCGGTCTATCGTCGGCGAAGCTATTAAAGGGACGTTAATCGTCGCATCCGACGAACAATGGCGACATCGAAATTACAGGTATACGCCCGTCGCGGGGTCCTCTCGATATTCTCCCTCTCTCTCTCCTTATCTTTCTCTCTTTCGCTCTCTTGGGTGTACGGGTACGCGCGTCGTATACGTTGTCCTCGTGTGTACACTCGTAAAGCACGATGGTACAGACCGACGAGAGGATTTTACGCGTTGCTACGGTAGTACGTGCGTGCACGCGGTCAACTCGCTCGATGCTTTCTAGCGCTCGCGCTCCCGGAATGTCGAAGCTTTTGGTCCCCCGATGCGATACGTGTTTCGCTCGCAACTATTCCCGTGCGAGAAGCACGAGCAGAACGCGCCCTCGTTACCGGCCATATTGGAATTTCGGGCTCGAGGCGTTCCAATGTTTCGGAATAGCGTGGAATTTTATGTATCGCGCGGTAATCGTCCGCGGTTTTATTAGGTCGGCGAGTCACGTCGTTCCTCTTTATTTGAGATTGGAACGATCGCGAGCCCTTTGGTACGGTTACCGCTAAATATTCTGGTTTGTGGGGAATCGAGTCCATCGGTTAATTAGCTTTCTTCGTGATATAAAGATAGTCATCTCTAATAGAAGTAAATAATATTAAAGCTGTAGCTATGAATTTCTCATCATCTTTAACTAAGATAGTTTGTTAGGAAAGGAGGCACGTGCTTATGAAAAGAACGATCGATGAAACGTTATAGAAAAAGATACATCGTTTAGCGTCGATACCAAGTTCGTACAATCAATCGACATCTCTCGATTCTTGATAGGTATATTAAGGACGAGTATAATAGGTTCCGAAATAAAATCGACAGGACGAATCCCGAGCCAAGCAACGTGTAAGAAATTGAATGAAACATATTGAAACGTAGAGCGGTCGTTTATTCTTTTCGCGTACGCCGTTCGGATTCGAGGCGAAACAAGATTAACATGTCCTCCAATTTGCCAATGATTTACGATCGTTCCGTTTGTTCGAAAGTCGGCGAGGGGTGCCCCCTGGTTATTACGCAGCTTTTAATAATAGAGACGCCGGTGTACGTACGCCTTCCGCGCATAAATCTTGGTCCGCGCGATTTTGCGCCAGCGATTAACGTCCAAGCGTACCTCTCGATGAAAATTACGTTTCCCTTTCTTTTTATTTCGCTCGCTCTCCTTCTTCGGGTCCGCATCTTTCTGCTTCCTTTTACCACCTTTCGATTTCTTTGCAACTCTGTATGGAAAACGATCGTGTGCGGATAAATTGAAAAAACAAAGCGATTCGACGTATGCCAGTTTCCTGGCAGTGTTTCGTCTATGAACACGACGTTGGCGTCGGTCGTATATTTACCGCGCTCCCGACGAGTAGCTGCTTGCACACGCGGATACACGCGAAGTCTCAAGTAGCGTGCATGTTTATACCGTCAACATTTGCTCTGACCCCCCGTTGTATTAATGACATTCGGATCGCTGCTCGAGTCGAGTCGAAACGATCGGCTCTCTCTCCCCGGCCTGTTTCTTCCTGGCACGACGCGCCTAACCCTTTCACGGTGACACACGGTCACCCTCGAGAGCCTGGCATCATAAAATTTCGAACGTTCCCCATGGCGCGGCTTGTTTACCGAAATGCTTCGATCCTCGGACTCTCCTCGTAATGAGTCGAATATGGAATCGCTCCGGCATTTCATCGTTTCGTAACTAGAGTAGAGAGAAGGGAGAAGCGCGCGTTTTGTCGGTAGCAGGAGGAATTAATTGAAGACTTCGTGGCGTACAAAGCGTTGGCGACCGCGGAAGGGCTTGACTCGACGACACAAAGGGAGGAAATTGAATCAAGAAATTAAAATTAAATTAGGATTAATTAAGCGCCGCGGCTAGCAGTGTGTCGTCGAACGCGGAATTAATTCGTCGGTTCGGCCACGTGAATCATCGGGGTTGGTGGAGAGTGGCGTGGTTGCTGGCTTCGTGCTTTCTGCTTGCTACCTCGAACCACATCGCCTCGAGAAAACAGAGAAACCGACGACCAGAGAGTTCACGGGTAACGCGAACGAAGGGAAAACAAAGAGAGAAGGAGGAGAAGCGAGAAGGGAGAACAACGATCCTCCCACCGGCGGGTGTAATTCGAATGGCCGGCCGCGCGCATACATATATATGTCCGATCTGATTGCATGCCGCAACGATATTAATCATAGTAGGCTGACGTACCCTCGCCCCTTCGCTTCGCGTTATTTACCTCCTTTCAGCCCCCTGCCAACCCCTCCGGGGCCGTCCAGGGAGACCGTACCTACCGAGCAGTCCCCGCAACCCCCACGTCGAAGGGTCCTTCCTTTGCACGGATACGCTCTAATACATCTATCAACAAGGTACGCGTGCGCGTGTATCCGTGTCTCTTCGTGTACACGTGACAGCATATTCCTATATATGAATTTTTCTACTTAACCCCTCTATGGGTAGACGTGTACGGGCGAGGCGCGCGCCGGAGCCCTCGCTATATGCTCCGGACGAGATCCCTGACACGATCGCGGCGCGGAATTCTCATAAAAAATACTTGGGGATTAATTAAAAAATGCCACGTCCCGGTAGCCCGGGTAAAAAGGACCTCGAGGACGAAAGGTGTCGAGGGTGGGTGCGTGCGTGGGTGAGCGACAAGGATCGTTCTCGTAGTCGATGAAAGAACGAAGAAACGGTGGAAGGAGTCGGATTACGTGGAGGTCGGAAGATTATATTTAAGTTCTCCCTTTCGCAGCCGCTAATCGAACCCCCTTTCCCTGTCTTTGTCTCCTTCGCTTGTCCGGCTGGAGCGCTCTTGCTCCTCGTCAATTTCCCCAGATCCAACTACTTACTACCTCTAGCTTCCCTTTCGTTTCGCCGTCATCACCCTGCAGCCCTCGTCTTCCACCACCCCTTCGCCCGACGATCGCTCGTGGTCGCCACGAGTTCTGCTCGGTTCATTTGCGGCTTAGACTCTCTCGATTAAATCGCCCTCTCTCTTTATCATCGCGGATTGGGATGCTCGGATCGAACACAGCTTCATTACGACTCGCTGTTTTCGAGCAGGAAGGTAGAGGATAGATCGTGGAAAGCTTCGTGACCGCGCCACGTCTCTCCGTAGACGAAGGGGAAAGGCGAAGGTGTTGGACAATAAGAGGAATTGATTCGTTACGGGCCTTTTCGAACCTGGCCGACAGTTCCTGGCACACGAACGACGAACACCACGAGAAGGTAATTCGTGCGGCCAGGAACGGTAAATCACGTATCGAGCTGCTTCACGGAGAATGGCCCTTAACAAAGTAGAAACGATATCTTGAATTAGTCTCGGTCCAGTAAGTTCTCCTGACAGAGGGAAATGTGTTCCGGACGGTGCAGGAAGATACCGGAATCGGGCGGCGCCGCTTGAGAAACGTTCCTTCAATGGCTGCATTCTACGCGTTTCAACGGATAAATAAAGAGAACGATCCTGGGACTGGGAATGTTGGATGCTCGTAGGCGAGTGGCTCGTGCCGTTGCTAAAACGCAATGGGAAACACGACTTTGTTCTCGACGCACTTGCGTATAAGTATCGTAATATTCCTTTTGACTCTTCGTCGAGTAGAAGAACATCTCGAACGTGAAATATTTTCTCTTCCTTCGAGACGAAACGAAACGTTCGTACGTACTTTCTTTTTACGATAAAAAGGCACGTAAGAAAAATTTGTTTCGTCTGAAAGCAACGAGCGCTCCTGGAGCACGTACAGATTGTCTTCCCTCCTCCTTCCTCTCCCTAATTAATGGCGGGATCGCGACATGGAATAAGCGATCCGCGCGAGCTGGTACGCGTACGTTATCGAGGTCGCTGTGCGTGCAATCGATTCGAATAAATAACTCGTAGAGAATCGGCCGGGAGAGAAACTGCGGGAGCGAATCGAATAAAGTGGATCGAGTCGATAAATCACGAATCGCTTCTCGGTCCGTTGGAAATGACCCTTAATGAAGTACGAACGATATCGTGGATTAGCCTCGGTTCGGTTGCCTTCGAACGGAGAGGAAATGTCTTTCGTCGGTTAGGAAGGGTCGGCGAGAGGCTCGTCGACGTCGCGTCGTTCCTTCAGAATCGTCCATTAAACATCGTGACTACGATCATCAGTGTGTACGTGGATGAACGACTTTTGGAATGAAGTTTTTACACGTCCGGTGAACCATTGATAGAGGATCGATGTAGAGATAAAAAGATACAGAGGGGGAAGGAAAAATTGGAAACAGTAGCTAAGGGAGGGTAAGAACAATGGGGCGACTGAGAATGAATAGAAACGTTTTCGAGGCTTTGAACGTACAAGCTCGTATATTAAAAACTTTATTCGAAAGCCCCCGGAGATCGCGCAGCCAGAATTATTTCGACGTTTATTTTTGTTCCTTTGAGCTTCACACGTTCGAAACTTCACCGCCCTCTGTTGACTTTCTCTCCTTCTCTATCTCTGCCTTTCTAGACACGCGAGAAAGAGAAAACAGGACACAGAGGGGGAGAGAGAGAGAGAGAGAGAGAGCGGTGCTTTCAAACAAGTTCGAAGATTTACGGACGAAAGCAGAATATGGAATGGAGCGAGCGCAGTCCCGGGGCTAAGTCGACCGTATCGAATCGAGTGATTACGATCAAATGGAGTAACGACAGCGCCGAAAAGGGGATCGAAACTTCGTTCCGATCGAAAGAAGTTAGCGAACTTGCCCGATGGGGGTGCAGAGTTTTACGGCAACGGATGGAAAAAATTGTTTCTCCCGTTCGTTCGCGATACGAGATCGATCACGATCGATCCGTACCACGCGAAGATCTGGAAAACCGACATAGGTCGAATGGGTCGAGGAGCGTCGCTCGACGAAGTACAAACCACTTTTCGCTTAGTATTCGGCGGAGACAATCTAAATTCGAATGTCACGAATTAACCTACAGGTGAACTCTCCGAAGTTTAATGACTTCGGGCAACCATCCGTTATCGAAATTCCTGCGGAACTTAATTACCCCTGACGTTGAAGAATTCTCGTTTCTAAGCGCGACGGTTTTTCGGCTCGTAAATCTTACCGGCTGAAAGAGAACGCTACGAAGCATCGAGAAACGGAGGACAGAGAGCAAACAAATTTTCGGTCAGTGGGGAGGAAAAAAACACGGTTCGCCACTCTTTTCGTTTCTATTCCGGCGTCGCTCGGTCTTCCAAGATTTCCTACGAATGCGTTTTTCGAGTCTAACAAGTCAAAGAGTCTTGTCGTCAATAGAGACGCCTTAATGGCCTTTAAATAACGGGACTTGTTTGCGCCAGAGACGACTGCCTTTCCCCTATTTCGACCACATTGGTTAGTTTATATTGGTTTAGTAAAAGTTTAGTTTTAATGGTCGCAAAATCGTCGCAAACATCTTACGACTTTTCTACGATTTTTTCCCGAACGCTTGTTTGTAACCACAAATAATTCTCGAAGCGTACAGAAATATTTTACGTATCTGTTACACCGTATTTGCGAGATTTTTTAATGTACGTATATGCTTCAGAGAATCATATTTCACGAACATGCACGCGAATAGTTTGTGAACACCAGTGAAAACGCACTTTAACGAACTACCACGGTTTTTTTCCTCCACGAACTGTCCATCGAGTGGATCCTGTGTTACTGAACGACGAAGAGGGGAGAAAACTAGTCGTTATTTACGCCACTTCGATGCTTAACGCACTATACGCGCAGGCTGCGCTCTTTTGCTATGAGGTGGGTGGCACTGACACACATTTGTAGATTCCTCCGTTCTTCTGTCGGTTTCATTTTCCGTGCAATTATTCGAAACCCGCAGCCTGCATCGACGCGAAACCATTGCCGGAGAAACAATAACGGACCGACTGTATCGTTGCGGTGCCAGGTGTAATTGATAAACACAATGCGTGGCTCGGCCCCGCTGGTGAACGACGAATATTATTTCTAGTCCAATTAGCGTTGTTCTGTCGTTGTAAAATTAATTGGAAATGGTATGGAGATAGGTACGAAACATCCCGTACAACTATAGCGCGGTCTTAGCCACCGGTTAACTATGCTCGCAAATTCGATGGGTGTTCCGAACACCAGGTAAATCGTACCTCTTCGTGCGCAACTTTTTATCTCTTTATCGGAATTGAAACGATCTACATGAGTGGGACAATTGCCGTATGGATTAGCGTTTAATTGTTCGTTCTTTAATGCATGGCGGAAAAAATATTTCGTCTGACACGATATACAGCGAGGAAATCTCAACGCGGACGATCCTCCGTGCGTATTCGATCGCGGGAAAGGTGTCGCACAACTGAACGATTGTCATGAAACATTGCCTCTGTATCTGTACGACGAGAAGAAAACGTTCGTGCTGACGGTTCTTTAAACGAGACCGAAACTAATTTGCGACAAAGGCTGTTCGACCCTGTTCTCGTGTCTCGATTGTTCGTCTGTTTCTTTTTGACTTCTGTCGGCAGTTATCGTCTACTAGCGATATCACACGATTTCACAGCATCATCCAAACAAACAAACACTCTCAGAGAGTTCTCCCTCGTTTTTCAACCGCCACTGTATTCGTATTCATCTCGCATGAAAAGTAACTAGTTCTTTTCTACGAACAATTCTTCGTACGTTCAATTTTCTATTCAATCGTGAGTTAAATCGTGAATTAGGTCCTGAATCAACAGCGAAACGGTAAACATACGTTTGAGGGCCGCTGCCGAGTTGCTGCCGCGATAACTTAATTATAAAGGACGGGATCGCCGATCAATTCGCGGCGACACGATACATTACCCGCGATCGGTTTCCCTAACGAAGCAATAAGCAGCAGAGCGGGCGTAACTCGAGGCGATTCGTCACATCGATTAGCGTTGCTCGCTTAAGTGGCAATAATCCGTGAACTCCCGGTTACCTCACTCCAATTTTTACTCCCCTCATACACTCGCTACTTCACAAAGAGGTTGCAACAAAATGAAACACAAAAGAACAAAGAGAAACACACATTACGTACATGGACACAATAAAAAGCGCAACTACCGCTTATGGTTATACCACGGAAAGAGGAGGAGGTACAGTGGCTCGCGAAAGTATTCGAACACTTGCACATATATTGTAAATATATATTTCTACTAAATATTTGACTTTTACGTAACAATGATAGTCGAATGCCATCGCAGTGGTAAAATTGAAAGTAACGAAATTTCAAAATGTTTTATACGATCTTCTCAAAAGCCAAATCGATCCATTCCGCTTCCGAAAAGATCGTCGGTTTCGCATTAAATAGCATAAATAATTTTAAATTAAAAAAAAAAATGTTTTTATGCAACTTATTTCGTGGAATTGACGAGCAACTTGTGAACGACTCGTGCAATACGCAATATACAGAAATTTTTCGACGCTAGATGTTGAAATACATTCGTGAGACGCTATAGCGATCACGAGTCGGGGTCGACAACAGTAGTCATCGTAGTTGAACTATAGATGAAACGATTAAGAGTGATTCACAGGCTGCTAGGGACGGATGGCAGTTGCTCTCCTAATGAGTTGTAATTAATGGTTCGGGTATACGTGTGTATATATAGGCGAGTTGCGTTCACTCGGAAGCATTACGAGGCACTGGAAATTTCGCACCACCGACCACGGTATAAGGCGAACGAGTACCGATATACGGCCAACTATTAATAATTGGTAGGATCGCACGTCTTGGACGTGCGCGTATCGCGACGCGCGCTAACTACCGTGAAACGGAGCTCGCTACCTTAGCGGATTAGTAGGCACGTGAGATGCTGGTGTTCGAGATCGCGGAAGTCGCAAAGTCCACTTTATATACGTACATGGTCTTTTTATGGCTGTTCGTCGGACGTCGTTAAGGACGCCCGCCTTTTTTTCCCCTGCCTATCTTTCCTTGCATGGACTGTAACATTTCTGCATGGCACGCCGTTGCTAACGCGTGGGAAGTGTTGCAAGGATATGAGGATCGATGCTTGGAACCGATAGGGAAGCCTTGTTTCCTCGTATAGGTTACTGCTTGGATTTATTGATAGATCTTATCGCGTTATCTAGCTTTATTCATGTACTTGCATCGGTGATTTAAGCAACGCGGAGAAAATAGTTATTATTCTATGATCATTTTTATTAAGGCTATATTTGTTATCGATAATAGAGACACATTGTCCGTTATCTGTTTGTAAGGAAGACAGAACGCGATAGGATTTGGAACAGCTTTATTTTATCGTTTAATTACTTAGTTCGATCTTAAACAACAGAGCGCTAAAGATAACTTGGGATTGTAAATAATTCCTGAATCGAAGTTTCATTATCTCTATTGAAGAAATGTATTGATCTCGTATAAATATATTACTTTTTATCTCTTTGCGGAAGATACGCGGCACTAAATTGCAGAATAAGTTGGTTCGTTTAATTAGTAACAATTCAAAGTACAGCGTTGCCGATCCGCAACAACGTGCATGAAAGGGTCAAAAATAACTCGAAATTGTAATTCGAATGCACGAAAATTTGATTTCTCTATTGAAATCATAGTACATATAGGCGAAACTGGTGTAACGCGGAGCAGCTAAATGGGTTGGCTGGTTTGGGAGGACTTAATGATTGCACGGTTGCTGGTTTCGCGAACAAGAGAACCAGGAAGCGAATCGATCTCGCCGATCTTGTCGATCGCTGCCATATAGAACGCGGCTGACCTCCGGTCAATTTCAGGAAAATACGCGCAAAAGCGCAGCGCCGAAGGTGTATTATCTCTCGCGATGCGGGGCCGCCGGGCGAAAACCGAATGTATAATTAATTCGAAACGCGAGGCGCGGCCGTGCTTAATGAAGTCAGAGGTCAATGCGGCGCAATCGGTCGAAAATCAATTTTGACGCGTCGTTGCTCGATTCGACGAGGCTGCCGTCTGTGTCGAAGGTTCGCGTGGTTTTACGTTTTTCGAAACGTTTTCGCTCCGTGCCACGAAAACACGATAGACTTTGACCTGTTCCATTGCAAATTACTCACCGAGATCTTGAGTGCCGGAAATTGTCACCCCTTCGAGTTAGAGGACCACCCCCTTTATTCGCAGCTACCGTGCGAAGGGTGTTATTAATCAACGCTGCCTTCAACGAAATTGATGGTTCAATTTCGCAAAAGTAGACAGGGTCGGAAAGTTGTAAAGGGTGTAATTAAATTCTAGATAATATTGTCTTTCCTTAAGTGTTATGTCGCCGATATACGCGTGAAAGATGACATTGTTACAACGATAAAGGAACTCTTGAAGCGTCTTAGGTAGTCTTGGATAAAATTTAGTATTGACGGAGCAAGCGAAATTAAGGTACGTGTATCCTTAGCCGCAGAAGCTGCTGTTTACTCATACTACACGTTCTGTTTCTCGAACGTTCATCGAGTTCGAAACAGGCTGTTCAAACAGCCATCCTCGCCGGAGCTGACGGAACCCAAGGCTGCCACGTTCCGCTCGTTCAACCTGCGATCTACAAACGCTTCACAGTGTCATCAATTTCGCCTCTCACATCGTTATTTCTCTCTGCGAATCATATAGTTGGCAAAATTCTCGATCCTCCTAAATTTGATACACGGTCGACGTCTAAAGGGTAGATCTTGGAATATTCGAAGATGGTCGAAAACGCGAGTCTGAGGTGCGATCGAAAGCGTAGAGAAGATGAACGAAGTGGAGCGGCAGCCTCGACGAAAGAACGAGAAGAGGAGGAGTAGCAGACCAACCTCTAACCATAATCTAGCATTATGTCGAGTGGTGTGTAGGGTCGGAAGAAGCGGTTGGAAACGAGTTTGTTCGTTTCGGCGGATTATCCTGCCTCCGCGTCTCGGCCTCTGTACTTACAAAGAGCGCGGGCATATTTTCACGGTTGAAATTCACGTTCGAATCCACGAACGACGCTACGCCGGCTTACCGACGTGTATTCGTTTAATCTATTCAACGAGCGAGACCGTGAACGTGCACGATGCAGAGCCAGTAGGGCAGGGAGAAAGCGTCGGTGAGAACGATATACATAAAGACACGGTGAACAAGAAGAACAGAAAAGGGAATGGAGGAAGCAGAAAATCGACGAGTCGGATACACCGATCAAAGACGGTTATCCTTCTATCTTCTTTTCGCTTCTTTTTCTTTTTCTTTTCCCCTTTGTCAAGCATTTTTCTATGTTGACGAATTTCCAAATAGATATCGGTTCGTAATGTTTGCTGCGGGAAAACGAGCGTATCGAAGATCATAGGACGTGAATAACTGCCGCTGCATTCGGTGCGGCTTCGACGAACACGCATACGGTTCGTCACAGTCGCCTAGGCGACATTTCACGAATATCGAATTCCTTCGGACAATTTTTGGACGATACTTGATAGCGGAGAATTCGTACTAGTGCACACAGGATAATACAGAGTGTACTCGTTCGGTCTTCCTGTTCTTCTCCATCTGCCTGTACACGTTGCCTTCTCGCGCCGGATAGTTGATCGTTTCCATGGAATATTACGCACCCGTGCGCGTAATAAACGATCAGACGAAGATGCTAAAAAATGTGATTGAGTTTCATGTATAGCTGACATCGGAGCTTGAGTTACGTGGAACGATCTCGTTCCTTCTGCAGCCTGCTATTGCTTAGTTTTGCCGATACGTTTGGAATATAGGCGAGCCACCGGGATACGATGTTCGTGTACGCGCGCGCTTTTATTCGTTCCACTCTCGGCGATCGATCGCAGCCCGCCCCGGTGAACCATGAAAAACGCGGCGCCGGCTGAACCAACGATTGTAAATGTGAATTGTTCGGAATACGTCGTTTTCTTCACTTCTATGTCTGAGAAATACGAGAAAAGCTGGACGACCGAAAGTATAAAAGTCGCATAAGTTTCGAAAACTCGCGGCGTTATCTTCGTTCGAGTTATTTTTGGTTTATCTCCGAGTTAACCAGTCCCAGATACCCGAACCATCGGTGGAGAAAAATTCCAGAAAACCGACCGTCTATTGTACCGAAATTCTCCGGACTGAATGGGTCACGTGTCCCTATTAGTCGGGGTAATGGAGAGTCTAACCGTACATTCATTTGGCTCGGACTCTTTTAACCGGACTGCTTAACGCACTCCTAAAAGCGCGCCCTAAAGAAAGAGAAGTGCCCTTAAGGATACGTGTCTCGCTCGAAAATAGCCGATTCGTCATGCCGTCTATCGTAAACATGTGCACCGGATAAAGCTGTCTTCGAAGATGCACTTCTGACGATTTTTACCACCCACGAGACCACTATTCGAGACCCCTTTCAAACTCTCTTAAACATCTCAAACATCGTGGATATTCGGCGTCGATTAAAAAAGGAGCGTCACGCTTCTCTATCGAAGTAATCCAATCCGTTTTTTCTCCCCTTTCCTTTCCCTTTTTTTTTTTAAACGAATTGATATATTACGCTACCATCGGTGGCGAAAAAAATGGCTAGCATCGCCCTCTCTGTTTGTCGCGATACGCGCACACGTACCATTCGTAACGCGTACGATCTATCTGGAAATCACAGCGAGAGAAAGGAAGACGCGACGATGAACGAGAATGAGAAAGAACGAGAGAGAAAGCGAAAGAGGAGCGGGACCGACCGAGTGGGTCCTCCACCTCTTTTTCTCGCACCTGAATTTTAAACTAAGGCCGAGCGCGTAAACGCGGAAGCCGCCTTTGAACGAGGATGGCGGCGAGCGTTTTTCGCCGAGAAAAACGAGCGCGGAAAACATTTCCCTGGCGAGATCCGTGTCCGGTCGTGCAACCGTTGCATAAATATGAGGGAACCGCGCGCAAGCAACGGTGCACGCGGCGACATGAAAATGCGATGAAGGCTTCGCCGATGACAGTGGAAGCGCCGCCAGGAGGTGGAGGAGGTTTCTCTGGTGAGAAAAAGAGAGCGCAGGAACGTGAGCTCGAATTTCTCATCCCTTTCGTGACGGGTTACGACTTCGCGAATTTTCAACGGTCCTGGAAATTTCGACCGCCTCTTGAAAAATTAAATACCATCCATCCATCCATCTTTCTTCCCTTTGGTCGCGACTTGCGACTTCTGGAAATTCCTCCCTTTAATAGCAAAAGCATCGTGGGCAAATTGAATCTTTGGAACGGTTCTTCCCTTGGAAAAATAGGAGGAGACGTTTGCTTGTTTTCTTTGGCTCGAGTCGAACGGTGAATCATCGACTCGTGGTTCCCGTGATCCCGAACAATTACGCTGTATAAAATCTAGGATTGTGGTTCAACAACGGGGTTCGTTGCATAAATATGAGGGTGACGCGCGAGAAATGGAACACCCGAAGACATGAAAATGCAATGAAGACTGTACGGAATCGGAGGAGAAACGAGTAAGGATGAACGGAGGAGAAAGAAAGGAGAAATCGAGCGAGCCGAGAGAACCTCGATCTCGAATTCGTTGTTCGTAGGCAGAGGAAAATATAGAGGACATTTTTACCGAGGTAAATCTTTAAGCGGCAGTTGGATTTGGACACGAGGACGAGGCGTGATTAACAAAGATAGAACGTAAAACCGAAAGAATACAAGGGAATGAAAAGAACGAACAAAGGTGGCGACTCTGAAGAACGTCTCCGCGGTGAAATAATTGTAATTTTCTTGGCTGACCGTTGGCTATGTTCAATGACTATTTCTTAGCGAGCCATTCTTCTCGTAATTACGGTTTTAATCTAGCCAGCAGAGCGGGAAACCCGGTTTCCCCCTATCACCATGCGAGACGCTCTTTCCATTCGTGGTGCCTTTCCTTTTTCCTAGAATTTTTCTTCGCGAAGGAACGTCACGAACTCTGGACGAACGTTTTTCGACCGTCCTTGTAATCGCCGATCATCCCCGGTCCAATAGGGAAATTGCTTCCGTCCCTGGAACCAATTACGAACGTTGTTACCAGCTCCTCGGTCTCGAAAGTGCTCCGAACCTCGAAATTTCTTTTCGTGTTCCCTTTCGACCGCCTCTCGCAAATTACCGAACCCATTCTCTCGGCGACTTTTACAGTGGCAGGAAGCGAGAAAAAGAATCGTAGGTGGATCGCGAGTCCCTTCGTTCGTATCTCTTTACACAACGAAGGGAACAAGCAGCGTGAAAGGGATCGTGAAAAGGGGAAGAGAATTTTTGATGGAGTCGAATCTCGAGTAAAGAAAAGAATGCTTCCGGTTCCGCCAAAATTCCTATGTTCCCATCCTCCGGAATCGTCGTCCCGGGCCACACGAATTGCCAAATGGGGAAATATCATTTTACCGCTCAAATATTTGGGCATCCCCGAACGAACGAGGATCCGTCCTTACGCTACACCGCGTTTCGACCTTCCCGCTTTTTTTCGGGGTGTGCGTACTACATCAACGAAAAGTCGCATGGGTGAGAGAGAAAAGGCAGAGATTCGCGATGGAAGATGGACGAGAAGAGACGTATCGCAAAGGCAGAAAGTGAAAAAGAGAAGTGGAAAGAGAGAGAAAGAGAGAGAGAGGAAAAGGGAGTGTGGGCCTGCACTTTAGCCCGATTAAATACTACGGTCCTGGTCGGGTAGCTGGTAATTACGCAAAGTGGTCGGTGGTCCCTGGTTACTTCGCGTTTACCGGCCTCTGCTTTCCCAGCCTCCACCCTGGCGTTCCAACTCTCTTCTGATACCCACTTTTGCTTCTTCACCCCCGTGATTTCTCCACGAGAGAAATTTTGAAAGATTTATCGTCTTCCGATAGTTAATCTTGTCCTCTATCGTTTTTGTATAACTGGCAGATACTAATGGAATTTTTAAACGAAAGTATTAAACAGGATTACCGTGTAATAAAAATCTAAACAACGCGCGTGTAATCGTAAGAGAATCTACTCTCGCCTACCTTTCCTTGCCGAGATGGGTTTATGTCTCTCTAGGTGGCATAAATTACCACATTTTACGATTTTCGAGTATATCACCGGTTTACTTAATTATGACTGGCCTATCGTCGTATCAATGATTATTTATACCGTGTACAAAGGACGTTTATTGGTCGGTCTGTAACTACGAAGCAACGTTGGTTGGTTGGCCGAAGGGCGAAGAGACTTAATGGTGTCCCATGGTGGGAAGTATAAAAAGATATTTTATGATTTACATGTCAATCACGACACCATTACCGAACAAGAAGCCGAAGAATAATCTAGCCGAGTCCACTGAATATTTATCACCTCACGAAACTTGTTCTCCTCGATAGCAGTTTATGAAAAATACCCTTCTCACGCTGTGATCGTTTCTCGTCTTTCTAGCATCACGAAGGACAAGGAAAGACGACGTCGAGCGACCATGTCGTAATAGACACTTTGGATCGTGTAACCAAATAACGCGTAATTGCAAGAAGCGAAAGCATATTTTTCTTTTGTACGTTCGGCCTCGATAGCAACCCCTGTCTTGTTACGGTGTTAATAAAATTTCGAAATGTCGTATATAACACATACGATATAGATAGGAAAGTTTTCCATAATGTCTAGATACATGTCTTCGTGAGTCAACGTATAAATTCGTTTTTTCCATTTCAACGTCTTATTTTTAGTCAAAGAGAAGCGGCAGTGTAAAAAATAAAACAGTAGAAGGGCATGGATCGATTCGAGGCTGCAAAAAGAGGCTGTGTAGCACACGGGGCGCGAAATTGATTTGATTACACGGCTTCCTGTTTCTTTTAGACGATTCGCGGGGACAGGATGCAACGCGAGTCGATTCTCGACGCCGTGGAACAGAAGGATCATCGCGTTTCCCCGATGCTCGCCTCGATTACGGGCTGAGACGCCATCGAAGATGCGTGATTCCATTTACCGGTTGCAAATCAAAACCGCAACCCGTCCGTGGACCGCAGAAATGGGCATGAATTACTATCGACGATCGAATCGCTGGAATACGAATCGCATCTGCCGTGCCGCCGCGTTATAATCGCCTCGATAGGTTCTCGATCGCCAACGTTGGATTTCTTTCAGCGATCTGGCTCCTAGCAGTCCGTGAAATCAGAACGCATAACGAGGCGCCCAGAGTACCTCGAAATAGAAACGAAATCGGAATCTCGCGCCTGATACACCGTAATCTCGCGAGATTACACGGATAAACGCATTTTTTCGATCGAATATTGATACCAATTTTCTTCTTCGACAATAACTGTTCGAGTTTGCTGCCATTGATCGTTCAGAGAGATATTAGATATCGGATTAGGTATATAATTGCGTTTATGAAATTTTGTCCACGTTCATGAGAGTTAATCTACGCGGTACTGGTGCGCTGTAGTTTCTTTCTTTTCCACTCACGAGCTTGTAATCGGCTCGAGCAGAAACCCATTACGCCAGATGGCTTTGTTACGCCACTGCCATCGTCCCAAAATTAATAACCCTACTACGTTCCCGACGTGTACCATACTCGCTCTACTCTTCCACGTCGTCTCTTCTCGTTTTCTCCCTTTGACCTTCGCTCGTTCACCCTCCTTCTTTCCGACTCGCGTTCTCTTTGTAGTTGACCGAAACAACTTTGCCGAATTATTTGTTCGACACGATTCGATACGCGCGTTTCTGTCGTATCTTATCTCCGATCTAACGTCGCTCCCTCCGACGGGGAACGAGGGTGTACGGAACCTCAGGGACGAATATATACAACGAGGGATAAGATCGTTTCATTAAAGGCACCCGAGATGCTGCACTTTGCGCGTCGCTGCATCTAGATGAAAATTCTTCTTTCTATATCTTCCTTCCCCTACGTTCTTCCGCGTCGTATACGAGTCTCTGATATTTTGGCTTTTAATTACGTGCCATGGTTAGGAGAATGGTACGATTTCATCTAATCTGCCCCTGTGGCCAAATACGAGCGTTGGAAGCGATTCGAGGAATCCCTTATACCATGGGGTTAATTGAAATTTGATACGATCTTGAAGAATCTTAAACAACCTCGGTGATCAAGCTCGACTGATCGAAACGAAGGAGGGAACAAGTAAAAGTACGAACTATCGGTCGCGACCAATAACAAATTCTCGCCGAGCAAGAGGATATCGAAAAGAAAAAAGACGCGAAGGAAGAGGCATCGGGGACGAGCGAGTCGGCGGAATGATTAGTCGATTTATCGACGCGAAACGAGACAGTCGAAACGGATTAGAGGATCGCGGTCGAAAGAAACGCTGTACAAGATCTGTCGGCGTGTGTTTGCGCTCGCGCTTGAACGTGTGAGCGGAGTTAATGCATCTGCGCTGACACCGCCGCCGTTGCAGACCCGTAATGCAGTTCTGCTTTTCGGAGCTTTCATACGCCCCCGCAACTCTGTGTGTTCACGGAACCGTGCCGTGTACACATTACTGGTTTTCCCCGGTTACCGTGTATCGAGTGTATCGCGCTCTCTTGCACGTAACCGCAATACTGCGGATCATTGTTTTCGGAAGTACGGGCCAGGTTAGGTTCTCCGTGCATCTGAGAGATCCGCCAGGAATTCGATCCGAGATATTCAGACATCGCGGTGTTGTCTGGTATTTACAAGATCTCTGAAGAACGTTCCAATTTCCTGTGTCGCAAAAATATCGTTACACCAGTCGTAGCGTGAAAAGCCGAGGAATGCGAAGCGCGGCAGAAAATTAAAAATAACGATTCGTCTTCACAGTGTCCGGAATATTCGCTAAAATTTAATTATTCCTTGACGGAAGAAACAAGAATACCTGTTTCGACCATTCGCGGAGAGACGCGATCGCGAGAAAGCGCGTCAACGGGAGTCGTAAATTCCCCTTACGATTAGATAATCGACGCCACGAAATGATCGATCCCCTGATTTCTGTTACGATAATAGGGGTGGTTCAATCGAGGTTACACTGAATTAACAGGTATAAATTAATGTTTACCCCAACAACTTTGTAAAGAAGATAATTACATCGATGCGTATGTACAAGTTAAGTAGGTGATTGATTTAAGGATAGAAGCCCGATAATGACGTGTTGACTGTTCTAACGATAAAGATAAAGTAACTTAAAGTGACGATGCTGTGTCGGAGGAAAACTAACGATAAGTGTGTCTAACGCAAGGGACCATCGAATTTGTTGATGACAATTTTGATTAGGAAAGTGAGGGCAGTAGACATTGCTTCTGATTGGATAAAAGAAGGTTGGTAGACTAGGTAGGGTCTTAGCCGCCCTCGATAGAAAGTTGCTAGTGGGAAGTGTCATACGTGAGAAAAACTAACTTTCCCGTGTCTTCCCGTAGTAAACAATAAGCTTTAAAAACGATTCAGTAAAGAGACGTTTGTTCGGTCTGAAGGACCTTAGCTAGCAAATTCCTGAGATTTATGACGGGTCCTTAAGACTATCGAGGGTACGCAGTAAGGATGAGCGGACATCTGGTGCCCATCTTGCCCGCGGTGTGTGGCCTGGTCTAGGTAGAGTGTCGCCCGACGTAACAATACCTTATATCGTACGGTGAACCAGTTCCATATCATAAGACTTTAGACGAAGGATTAGAAGTTGCTATTCACGTTGGATAATTTAATTTTAAAGACACTCGTTCGATGCTCGTTGAACACGAGCCGAGAGCGAAACCCTTTGCGACGTAATCCTCCGTTCTGAATCTTTCGCGCGCAAGGTAAGCGAATAGGAAATGTTCCGTGTCCCTCCAGTCGAAAATCCGTCCTTAATAAGGAGAAAAAGCGGGGGAAAAATATTTGAGAGCAGTTCGTTTTGCGAGCGGAGATACAGGGCCGCCTGCACGGTTTCGAGGAGGCGGAGCCTATAATAAATTCCCTGTTCTCCGTGCCTGGGATTAATCGTATCGAAGAGTCGGCAAGGTGGATTAAAAGCTCCTCGTATTCCCGGCAATACCTACCGGCCCTTTTCTTCCACTCCGCGAAGAACGGGAACCGTTTCGTTCTGCCGAATTTAAGCCTCTCGACGACCGATCCGGCGCCAATGCACATTTAAATTGATGGCTTCACGGTCCCTTGCATTTCGCGCTGCGTGTACTCGATATCTCGCCCTATCGTCTCCCCGTGGCTGCGAGACCTCCGACGTCCTCTTCCCCTCGGCTCGCTTCCTCGGCCAGGTTCCCTTCTCGGGCCCACGACTCTCGAGAGCTTTATCCTATTAATCAATGCGCATAAATTGTTTTAAGGGAATCGTTACTGCCATTCAGACACGCCATATAATGTCGACGGGGTTAATGTCGCGCGCGGAACAAGAGGGAGCCAGCGAACCGGAATCATTAGATGTAACGCGGAATAGACGTTACTCCGGAGGATTTATCGCGCGGAAGCCCGGAATTCGCAGAGGCCCGTTTCGACGTCGTTCCTATTCATACGGGCCAACCCACGAATAGCTTAGCGGCAGAACGCGATCGAGAATGCTGGCAATTGGAAATAGACCCCCTAAATAGGGTTCGCGTCACCCTCTTTCCATTTAGAAGAGATTTGTGGTAATCTATCGTGGATCTAATCGAGATTACCGTTCGGTATGTCATCGGTGTCTCTTAAGATCGAAGAGTTTGTTGTTACTTTGGAAATGGTAAAATCCAGCAAAGGGGATAAACAAGAGGAAAAGCGCATAAAGCGGAGTATAGAGCGTGGAACAGGCGGCTGAACGCGGTAGGTGGTGGAAGCGAGTACATTTTTCAAAGAGCCTGAGACGTGGCGGATCGACGAGAGTCGGGAGTTGGACGACGAGAAATAGGAGGTCGAAGGTGGCTTAACGCGCGTTATACTCGTCGCCGCCGGAGCAAACCCGCGGCAAAGTCACTGAAGTCGCTTCTTTTCTACCTCGGAAGTACTTCGAGCTTCTTCCTCCGCGTCTAACTCCGCGTAGGCCTCCGTGCTCTTCCGCTGGCTGCTGTCCCGACGGAAATCTTATAGCCGGGGGTGAACTGGACCAGAGAAACGGCAGAAGACGAAGAACCCTCCAGTCACGAGAACCACGAGAAAAGAGAGACGGAGTGAGATTGTTGCTCTCGTACGCTCGTATATCCAGCCAGACTTTATCTGGCTGGTCTCTCCGGTTTGTTCCCTGAGATTTATCGGCGATACCGTTTTGCCCTGCTTCGCATCACGCACGCGGTAATAACGAATAATGCCATGCAGTTAGAGAGAGAGAGAGAGAGAGAGAGAACGAGAGAGAGAAGGGAAGAAAGGGGAGGCCAACCCTTAGCGTTCTTAAGTGAAAAGTGAGCCCTCGTTCCATAAAGGTAGAGCCCAAAGCCGGGATCGCGTACTCGGAACACGAAGATCGGGCAGAATTTTCTAAAAGGGGCCGAATAATACAATCGTTACTCCCACCCTTTTTCGTCCCATTTCTCTGCCTCTCCGGTAATATTTTCCGTAATACCGAGGCTATATAGCGATTCATCCTCGTCGTTTGTGTCAATTCGAAAGCGTTTTCCCTCGGCGCTGAACATTCTCGAACGGTCCTTATACCGTGCAATTTTTATTAATAATTTTATCACTTTATTTCTTTCTCTTATCGGCCATACTTGTACAGCGGCACAGAGAGAAAAGACGTCGTGTTTAATGAGCCAAAAAAGAGTGTGCCGCGGGACGACAGACTCGTCAGCGGTGGCAGTGAATTTAATTATTTTGTCTCGCAAGTTAGAAACGCCCCCGTGTGTTCTTTTAATTGTTTCTTTGTTCCGTTCTCTTTCCGCGCGGACTACTCGATTCTATTTATTTTTCTCGACGATGCGCCACGCTCGACCACTCTGGAACTTCAGGCATTCCGCCATTGACAGTGAGAACGGTCTTTCGCTACGTTGCACGTCCTCCTCGTCTTTTCCCCTTTTCCGTCTTCCCCGTTCTTTTTACCCTTTTCACTCGTTCGTTTCTTCTGTGCCGTTGGTCCTCTTTGAAATTATCAGCGTTTCACGGTATTCGCTGGTAAGTATTTTACAGCCGTCCTCTCGCGACCCTCTCGGCCGCCTATTTGCGCCGCATGACGCGGATTGCGAAACAAATCGACGCTTTCTCTCGGTTTTTTAGCGAGCTTCCGCCTCGTCTGCTCGCATTTTCGGTACACCGTGTTGGAACGCTCGTCTCTCGAAACGTAGCCGCGAGCACCATGAAAAGGATATTCTCCTGAAGGTTCTCGTGGAAAAATTCCGCAAGATTTGCCGAAACTACCTCGACCCGTCGAGTCCATTCGTTTCGCGGGAAAAATGTCGCGCCGATTTGTGAAATCGAACAGTTCCATGTAATAACACGAGTTTGGGATTGTACAATGGTAGAAAAATAATAAAAAAAAAAGGTCACGTTCTGTCCAAGTCAGAAACACTCCGCTTCGATAATCGAGTGCAGCACTTCGCAGTTTTCATCTCTGCTACCTGCAGTAACATCCGATTTTTGATACGTACGAGTCGGAAGATGTTTGGAACGAGAACCGGTCGCTAGCTTGTCGACCACTAAATTTTTTCCTTTCTCTTGGATCCTAGCGATCGTATTTTCAGACTGTCGATTTCCTCCCCGAACTTCCCGATGAAAGGATCGCGCGCTCCAACGGAGCCAAGTAATCGGGTAAAAGGGAACAGAGCAGCATGGAAGGGTGGATCGACCCGCGTGCTCGAAAAGAATCGGCTCATATGAAAAATATTCGCCGATTCTACTATTCGCGTATTCTAAAATTTGTTACCTTGTTTGCTATCCTAATTCAGTACATTCCCATACACGATACACCATATCTATCGACGGCTAATTTTTCCAATATTCTCGGTATCTGTTAGTATCTGGGCCGATAAATTCCAGGGTGTTTCGATCGTTTCGCAAGGAACGATCGACTAGGAGGAAGGCAGGCATTGTCGACGCCTCCACGGGTGAAAATAGAAAGAACGAAGGTGCAGATACTGGGAGGGACAGCAAGGGGTTGGTGTGCCGCGGAGGAACGGGTATATAGCGATGCACGTGAAAATGTCAAGCGCAATTTCTGAAATTCCATCGTGTCGCTTCCCCGTGCCACTCAAATGCCGCGCTACGCCCTCTACCCTGCTCGTTTTCCGTCCCTTGTCCGCCAATCTGTAAGAGAATTTCTCTTTCCCTCTGCCTCTTCGTTCAACTCTCTTTCTCTCTCTCTCTCTCTCTCTTCGTCTCTGGCTGCTCTGATCTTCGTGACAGCACACTGGAAATAGACGTTGATCAAAATTTCACGAACTCAATCCAGAAACGCGTTATCCTCGCGAGGATCGGTGTACGAACGATTACCATGATTCTATCGAAAGAAATGGACAAGATCGATCGTACCGTCGTTGCCTGGAACGGTAAACGTTCGTTCTTCCCGCAGCCAGATACAGTAGCAGCGATCTCGGCAGGTTTTCTATGCGAAAATAAAATTTAACCGCAACACATCCCGTCGGGGAACTCCTTTTTATTCCGCTCCATCTTGTCCTCTGACGTGACCCCGTTTCCAATTGTCCTCTCGCGGCTTTCCGCCGCGGTGCACGTGCGCGGCTGGCAGCTCGCGTTCCGTGACGTGCATGCATGCCATGATGCAGCAAAAGGAAGACGTTACGCCGAGCACGGCAACGGGGAACGTCGGCGTCGTCGACGGAAAGACACGCGTTCCATTTACACGATAGAAAAGCCTTCTTCTGGTTGTACCGCGATTTACGCTGCCGCAAAGCTGACGATGTGTCGCGAATGTGGTGAAAGGCTGGTGTTTTGCCAGTTGATTCGGAATCAGATTCTTTTTGTAAGCGACGGTTAATACGATCCTCGCTTTTACTTCATGCAAATTATTTATGCAGCGCACCACCAGCCTCTGTAAGGCTGAACCACTGGTCGAATAAATGAATAGTCGGTTAATCCGAAAGTATAAATCAATTATCATTCGTTGCTTGTTATATCATACGAGCCGCTCAAAACCCATACTGATCAACTCGATAAATTACAAAGTACAAACACTGAAGACATTATGAACGTTATTTTTGAAATTTCGCATCGAAATTTATGATTATTTATACAACCGTCTTTCCATAAATAAATTAATGGGAGTGGGCCGTACATTCTTTTAGAAATCGAACAGTAATTGCATTTCTAGGCAGTGAACTCGAAGAATTCGCAAAAGTGGAGTTAATCGAGTTGGCCTTCGAACTTTCATGATCGGATAAAAGGGAACCGGTGGTCTACCGTAATTGATTTTTCGTAAATCACGATCTAGTATCGTTGGAGGTAAATTACGAATCGGAGAACTGCTTCACTCCGTTTTCATTAGTATAGTATAAACGCTGTAGCTGGTAGCGCATTGTATACGAAACACGTGTATTGGTTAATGAATATGATTGTTCGTCGCGAGCATATGTTGATTTTTCTGTATTCGGCTGTCGTCGTGTAAAAGGGGACAAAGTCGCGCAAAGGTCTCGACAGCGTCTGTTTCAAAGTGGCAGAGTGGAAAATCGGGACGGCGAACAATCGGGACCAGCCGGGGAGGCGACTGATTCAAAGGAGTAATTGTTGTAATACGCGGAGTTGCATGCGGCGAACAAAGCTGCGGAGCTTTTGTGTCGGTGCACGCACCACGCATGCACGCGTACTGGTTTCTTTGCGGCTGTACGCCGGGAAAAAGAAAAAGAGGGATGGCGAGAACGATTCGTTTGCAACCCCGAGTCGAAACAAAATCAAGCAACGCGAACCGCGCAATTTTTACGTCTGCGGCGCATGCCACGATCCGTAATTCTTACGTTTGCGGGGACATTATGGCTTCCATGACCGCATGACCGTTCCGTTCGACGCGAATGAATAAACAAAAAGATAGAGGGAAAAGAGAATTGAACGCTACGTTGACCACGGCGGCGATTCGTACGGTTTCTGCTTTTAAGCGACTGTCGTTAAACGCGGAACTGCCTGAAAATCCGTTTAATTGCCTCTATTGCGGCGCGGAAACACGAGGCGGTGTCCTTCGCTCGTTAGGCAAATATTTCGAACAACGTGGGTCGTTCGAACCAACAATGAACAGTATCCCGAAGTAACAAGCAATACAGATCTCGTCGATTTATTATACGGCTTCTATTTAACAATACACTCAAAATCCATCAAACAATTTCAAGAGCACGCGCAGCCTGCAACAAACCGTCGATTATTTCGATCCTTTCAAGCTACGCACGAATCCCATAGGCAGGAAATAACTGGCTAATCAAGCTCACAGCGCATCGTCCATCGACGAAACAAAACTCATCAGGCAAGCGCGAGCCGGTGCCACGCTAACGCCTAGCCTGGAAGCAGAGCTGTGGTTCCGCGAGCCAGCGGCAATTCGCGTAGCACGCGAATACGCAATTATTTTTAATTGCACCGGGGAATGGCGATTGCGTTCGGGGTTTCCGCGGCCGCATTAAAATGCGTCTGGGTGTAAAATTGAAACCTGCAAATCCGACGGGTACGCGGACGACCGGAGGCCCCACGTGTTCATTGGATAATGTGATTTTCAACAAATAATTTCGCGTCGATCGCGCCCCCCAGTTGCAGCGGCAGTTTCGCGTCTGGAACACGGAGCTTCCGTACGCCTGATTCGTCTCGCGGAGGGTCCGGCCGACGATTAACGCGTTTCGTGCTCGAAAACGTCGCGAAATCGCGCCGGAACGACCGACAGGGGACAAACCGGCCTAGTTATCGTGGTTCGTTCGCCATTCACCCCTTGGGGCAAACCGGCCTCGAAACGATTTTAAGTGGCCTCCCGAATTATCCCGAATCGCGCCCGATCAGCCGTGTTATCGCGATTGCCTCCCATCCTCCCGCGTTTTAGCGGTCCGCCGACGAACTCGTTCCGATTTTCTACCTTCCACGATCTCGCGAAATAATCGTCAGTTTTGTCGTAGACCAGTGGCTCGTTTTATTCGATGATCTGTTTATCGTTTTATATTTTTCCTTCGAATATTTTGTTCCTTTGGCCCGATAGTGTAATAACAATAATAATTATGCGACTCGCACAGTGATTAGGTTTGATTTATTCCTTAGGAAAGGGGATGGATGCCTGTCTAGTCATAGCAAAATTGCTAGTGGTTAATTAGCAGCGGATAACGAAGGGTTAGAAATATGTACATTGTATGTACGGTTTCACGGGTTAGGGTTGCACGGCCGACTGATAAATATTTTTACTCGTCTCTTCTACCTTCTTAAGTGGTCTTAAGTAATCTTAATTCGCTATTTCATTGCCGTTCTTGCATCATCGAGGAAACAGTTCTAAAAATGAGCTTCCTCTCTAGTTTCTTTCGCGGAGATCGAGCCGAGAATCGAAGCGGAGCGAACCGATTCGACGATCCGATAAGCGCCGGCGGATTCTTAGAATTTCTGCGCGCTGTAAGCCGCGGGAATGCGTTCCGCGAGCGAGGCCTGACTACGGAGGACTCGATTACCGATCTTCAAAAATACAGAGAGCCAGCGACTGGTTCCGGCGGTGGTTTCCAAGGAATCGTATTCAGTCGAGGGAAAAATCGGCCGCCCCAGAGATTACGCTGTGCGTCCAGCAGCGCGTAGCCAATTGTACATATATCGGATAGGCCGGAGTACGCGCGCGCGGCGAACTTTCGAGAGATGGAAATCACGTTGTCATCGAGTTTATCGCAATTATCGTTACGCTCGTACAAATACACGCGTCCGTGGGAATGTAATTAGCTTGGGACCGCCTGAGTAAACAATAACGTTTCGCGGAGTAAAGCGCGGATGCTCGCGAATTCGGAATTTTTCTGCTTCGAGTCAATAACCAGCCGCTCTAAACGCGCGTTCCCTACGTTTTACTACGCCAGCGTAAGGGTTTCACGGCAGCTCTCCTCTTGCGAATTATCGCCGGTGGATGTGGGAAACGTTTTATTGTATTTTGCGGCCTGCTTATTAAGAGCGGTCTTTAAAATTACAAACTATCTCGTTTAATCTTGCTGTACCTCTGATCTTTCAACGATACCGTTCATTAGCAAACAAAAAACCTAGGCAGAATTATTACCAACTACTTTATGAATAATCTATACCAGAGTTATTATTCCAAATTCTACATGCCATATTCATACGGGCTGAAACGACACGCTCTTGACACGACTAATCAACGCGAATCGAGGCTGGTTCGCGAACCAGCGAGAAAATCTGGATTCATCGGTGCATAAACAGACAGGCAACGAAGACGAGAAAGAATACGAGGATCGATGACGCGGCGTGGAGAGCGCGCGTGCGGCGGGGCAACCTCGTATACCGGCGATGAAAGGAGAATCGCGCGCGGTCGGTTCTATTCACGCGGCGAACGCGAACACACGCGGATACCCAGGTTAGAAGAGATAAGCATCGTTGGATTAATTATGCGTAATGCGTCGGACATGTGCATCGCGTGCGTGCGCACGCTTAGACGCGCAACCCGAAGACCGCCACTCTCTTCTACTTATCATTGTTACTCCGGCAGTTTACAGACGTTTCCGCGATAATTACGGTGCTCCGTGATTATACGTTTATCCTGCCAACTCGTATTAACCGCCATTGAACAGCAACGGTAACGGGAAAGAGACAGAGAGGAGGGAGACTGTGGTGCACGTTGTCCAGCGAGCCGGTGCGCAGACACGGCAAAGTTCGAAATGAAAACAAAAGGGTGGCGAGGGTACTGCGAGACTGCCACGCGACTTAATTAGGCTCGTTGGAAAAATTCACGCGGTCCTGGTTGCGCTCGTAGCTGCGGCGTGTTACTCGACTGCTGGCACTGCTCCAGGTATCCCGGTCGTTAGTACCTTTGAACACTTCCACGGGATCGTGCTCCGCTTGCGAACTGCATCGTAACGCGGTCTCATGTAAATCAAGGTAATACTGTACGGTGGGTGTCCAGTGACGGATGTGGGAACGATGATTGGCTCGAAGATCGAGTTAGAGGCGTTTGGGAATGTTGTTAGCTTAACAGTAGAGCCACCGGGCTTTGATTGTACCTAAATGTTTCGTACGTAGTTAACGAAAATTAGAGCGAGTGGGCATAGTAGAACTTCGTTTATTTGATTGAAATTTTAGTCGGTGATTAAATGAACTTTCGCTGATTGAATTCGCATAGCTGGAGATAGACTTCTATTATGTTGACGAAAAATCATGGGTAGTGGAGGAAATTCTATTATACAAACTATCTGTCCACGACATATTCGTACTATACCCACCACTGTTATACATGTAATTATGTTTCCGTTTCGATGAACGTAAACGTTAACGTTATCAAAAGTATTTGCATCGATATAACCGGTCACTTCAACCGATTCGACAGTTCGTTAAACGTAGGTAAAAAATTAATCGAACGAATAAATAATCCGTAGGATATATAAATTATCAACGATTGACAAAAGTACATGAAGAAGGTAATCGTCGCGTGGTCGGATTTCGCACGGTCAGAAAAAACGACAACGAAAACATAAGCGGCGCGACGTCGAACGGAAATAAATAGTTCGGGAGTTTCTGCTAGGATTCCGGTTGTGCAGTCTGTGAAAACGTGCGGGGAGGGAAACACGGTATTGGCGTTGCCGCGTTCTATTTCCGTCCCTCTGTTTTTCGGAGCCCTTTTTCTCTTTGACCGCTGCTCCGTTTCGTTTCGTTTTCTATATTCTTTCTCTTCGTTTCTCTCGCCGTTGGCCTCGAATGTTTTCATCCGCCGACGTCCCATTGTGTGGTGCCTGCTAAATGCCGAAACGCTGATGCGAAAATCGTTTTCCTTTTTTGCCTTCGTTAACCCATATTCACGGTGGCGCAGAGCAACGTTCGGCTCGAGGTTCACGCGCCTAACGCTCGAGAGTAGTTGGTCCCGTGAACAGGAGCAAGCACGCAACCCTTTCCTCTTCGACCGCATTTATTCCGTTCGTTTTCTCTGAATTAAGCTGATCTATACCGTTTCACGGACAACAGCGTTGCAACTTTCTTTCCATCGTATATAGGCTACGCTTCGCAGCGGTTGTTGTCGATTTTGGAAAATGGAGTCGATAATAGGAGAACGAGAGAGAACGCTGTACGTCCGTGAAATTTGTCGCTCGAACGCTTTAGCCAAAGTTTCGTGTAAGCGTAGTAGTGGGAAACCCATTTTCACGTAAAAAAAATCCACGCGACGAGACGCCGTCATCGTTACGAATTTCAGCGGCGATAGGAGAGCAGGTGCGTTAGCTGGATTAGGCGCGAAATCGCACGGATAACATGTTTTCCTTCGGTAATGCCGCGCGACAAAGGGATTTCGCGAGAATGCGACTGACATCGAGCTTAAAGCTCGGTGGAAAAAAAAGCGGGCGCGATGTGTGTGTGGGACGCGCGTAAACACGCAGCGCGTTATCCGAGCAGATGGGCGCGATCATCCTCGATGGATCGAGGGAATTTAGGGAAGCCTCCGCGCGTTTATCCAGCTTATCGATTCTGATCTCACGCATGAAATACTAAATGAATATTTCAGGAAATACGAAACATAAAATTAAGAAGATTATAATTTCCAACTAAACGATTCGAAGCTTAAAACTTGAAATTCTAAGAGCTAAAAGTTTGGAATTCGAACACGCCTTTGACACGCTCTTTATTCGTTAAACCTACGAGACACGAATTTGACCCCTGAATCGTACCACCGACCAGTCCAGATGTTTCTACGCGAAAAATGTTCGGGCGTAATGAAAAATCGCGTTGCCGTGCGGTCGGTGTAACGCTCGCGGTAGCAATTACTCTCACCCTCTAACGATGCCGGTTGTTTTGTTTGCAGGCGTAGTCGGAGCTCGGAACTTCACGATGGAGTGCCGCAAGGGTCGACGGAAAGGTCTACTCAGTGGCCTGGTGTTTGCGTGGCTCCTAACCAGCGGTTGTACCGTCGCGGCGCGAAATATAGGTGAGTGCCAAGGTATTTACGATTTCAGCGCGCGCCGATTCCAAACCGGCGACCTGTCCACAGGCTCTCGGTCTCTGTCCTTGTGCCAATTAAGGCTCCTCACGGAGGAACGCGCGCGAATATTTACGCGTTGCACGTGAGCGAGACCGTGTTCACCGAGTCCCTGAAAAATTACAGCTTTCGAGTCGAACGTGAGTTTCGACTGGCTAACGACGAAAAGCCTGTGGCCAGAGTCGAGGGAAAAGGCAATCGACGCTTTTGCTTTGTTGCGTACGGATAATTGGTGAGAAGAAAATACTTTCTGCTAGTCCAGATACCATATCGTATAGCTTTTTGATTCTTGTCAATGTTGAGTATTGGACGATTCGAACAATCGCCGTTGTTTTTGGTTTTTAAACGTATTTACAAAGTTCGCAACTATTCTCGGATTAACTTTGCGTTTTATTAGTGTATATAAAATATTTATTGTTTGCTAGAAACTATGTTTGAGTAACGAATTATCGTACTTTGGACATGCAGAAGAAAATTTCGTCTAAATTCAAAGTGGAAAGAACAGATATAAAATATCAAAGGAAATATAGCGTAATTTCGCTTCTCTTTGACTTGTCAAAAGATTAGCTTCTCCGATTCTCAGCAATTAGGTATCGTCACGTTTAAAAAATATTCCATCCGCAATCGCTTATTTAACTTTCAATAAAACGAGTTTCGGATCGTATCGAAATCAATCCGTCCGATTCTCGACGAGTGGATGCCACGCAAAAATAGTTATCGTCGAATGTGGATACACGAGTGGAAGGTCGCGCAACAACGCGGACGCGGGCGGGGGTGGGTTTTGAAGCGGTGGTTTTGCTGGTAGCAAAGGGGGGACGACGCAGATCGACGCACTGCATATCCGGTCGAGCGAAACCGCAGCACAGCGGCCGCGCTTACGGGTTGACCGTTGAAACATTTATCGGAAAGCAAACACGGTGTGTTTAATAACAAGGATGGAGGTAGTCGGTTGAGATGTGTACACTGGCCGGCCTGTTACATTTTACTATCGCCGGTGAGGATCGTCCCTTCAACCCCCTCGAAAGACCCTTAGGAAACGGACCAGCGGGTTGACATCGGTCGTAGCTACTTAGAAGACCAGTTCTGTGTACGAAACACGCCATGCCACATTGAGAATTAACTCGTCTGTTAATCGATTTAGGAGAAACCGCGTGTGAAGTGATATCGTTGCGGGAAGAATCGGCGAGGGTGTGTTTGTCGGAGCCGTGGTGCAATTAGAGAACAAACACGCGTTACGGGGTTAACTGTGGTTAAATATTTGGAAGAATATCGCGACAGACGATTGGCTGGATAGTAGAGACAAGCAGGAAGAATTGTAATTTCAATTGTAATTTGTGGGAAATATCGGGGCGCGTTTTATCGTTTTCTGGTTTATCCTAATATTGTTTTAATAGAGCAGATGTTTTCTGTTATCAAACCGATATAAAACGTTTCATATTCTTTCGTGAATTATTAGTTGCGACACGCAACGCACGCGGTTCGTATTCCATGCACGAGTCCACAGGTAAAAAGGGTGGAGATTTGGTTGGTTGCGCAACCAAGCCGAAGTTTCGGAACGCGTGCTGCACACACGTCGAAACCGAGCATTAACGAGCGGCAGTCTCGAGAGCGATTTCGAGTTGCGAGGGGTCGAATAAGGAGCAAACCAGGGTTAGGGACGAGAGAACAGTTTCTCTCTATTCCTTCGAGTTATCACACACTTCGGTGCACCTAATCCGCGCGTAACCATAGTCACTGTATTTCCACTGTTTTGCCCTTCGTTCTCCTTCGACGTCGTATCGCGGATCTCACCCTTCGAACGCTCGAACGAGAACTCGTTCTCGTCCATTCCGTTCGCTCACCGACGCACACGGAAACTCGCGCGATAGATAAATCAAAATCTGCGGCATTGTGCGGCGTGCGGTCGACGGCTCAGACGGCTTTGGCAACGTCTTTGATTTCGCCATGAAACGGAAATAACGCTCGGGGAAAAATGGCAAGGGGTAGATAAAGAGCTAAAAATGGGCATGACGTGATCGTTTCGAACAACGCACGTTTCTATCTTCCATTTATTCACGACACTACACGATTCAATTGGTTGTGCGATTCTGAAAACTGTTCACATATTATTTCAACGAGGATGCCTGAAATACCGATATTGCTTCATCGAAATATTATGTTTCGTCTCTATATTTTTTATACAATAAATCCATAAACATTCGTGATCAACATACCTATAATATGACGACGAAGAAACGTTGAAAGGAAATGTACGAATATAAAGGGCGAGTATAAAAATCATGATATACAAAAAGTATTCCTTTCGAGTAGACTATATATGTGCAGAAACTGAATCGATGTATTATTTACTCGTATTTAAACATTTCCGTAAAACGTAGAAGACGTTGAGGAAAGATGTTTCGGAGATCTACGAACTCGTACGACCGCCTTTACCGACCGAAACGGTACCTTCCAGTTGTTCCTCGATCAATATCGCAAAGTGTTCTTCGAAAGTTCCAGGGAAGCCAAACAACAAACACGCGGTCCAGATAAGCCACCTTTAAATTCGTGCCAAACTCCGCATCAACCCATCGTGTTCGATTCAAAGCGTCGCGGCGATAAGGAATACATACAACTGTGGCGTTCGTCGACGTCGTAGTTGAGAGATGTTCCGTGCAGCTGGTAGCGGAAGTGCGCCAGCTCAACGTCGCGTCGTTCACCAGCAACCGGCCAAACAACCTCGTTCCGTCTCAACCGACAACCACCCGCGCTTCTGTTTTCCCACCTCTTTCTCTCTGGCTTTTCCAGCTAACCCGGGAAACCGTAACTTGCCGCGAACCCTCGCGTCTAAGATTTGTGGTACATCGGCAACACACGGTGGCCCCAATTTACTGCGCATTACGCCGCTTTTCCAGGTTGTTTCTCCTCCACAAGAGTTTCCGTTCTTCCAGCTTTTCACCCTCTTCCCGTTCTCTCTGATCCGTTATCCTGCACTCGATCGGTTTTTCGCTATTGGTCCGCGAACGCTGTTTCTACGGCGAACCAAAGTTCCTTGTTAAACTTCTTCCACTTTCGAGTTTCTGCCGCGGAACATAGTTCCACGGTATTGGAAAATTGTATTAAAAAATTAGATGGCTTTTTCGTTTTCGAATCGATCACATTTCTAGATAATTATCGCGCGGTGTCCAAGTTAATTTCGAAGTCGTTTGGGAACGCGTTCGCAGTTTTATAAAAGAGCTCGTATAGCGATCAAACGGCTCATATTATGGGAATTCACCGATAATTTTAATTACCTACAATTTTCCATCGATGTAATAGTAGTTGAGATAATTTGATTCAATTGATAGGCATTCGTTTAATTGGACTCTAACTAAAATTTCATTCCAATAAATGGAATTTTACTGTATTGCGAATCGAAAAGTATAGTAGCGTTACGGTGATGGAACGTTTTTCGAATTCGTTAATCTACCTTGGTAATTTTTCTACTTTCACCGGAAGGCTGCAATATAGATAGCGTATTTCTTTTCCTGCTCACAGTGCGATGCATATGGTAGCTGGAAGTTCAACCACGTAACAATGGGCAGCCGACGACGAGGCTCGTTGAAAGCCGCTTCAACGTGACTAATCTAATTTCCAATCATGCGCGAGCTGTTGCTGCGAGCACAGTTCGCTAGCTGTCTCTTCTTTCTTCTTCTCTGTGTGCCCTTCGGCGTGTTTTCGTCGAGTTCATTGAGTTCTATGCGATTAGTCGTTCAGACGGTAACGACCTGTCTGAGGAGCAAATTTAACTGGTCACTGACATTCGCCTAGCGGTTTGACTTGTAATTATAAAAAGAAACTGCATTAATATCGCGCGGTATTGCAATTACACGATTTAATCCGTTTTTTGATTGTTTTATTTTCGAATTTAATCGAAATCTCTCTATTTCGTAACGACGCTTTTATAGTTTCGTAAACGATATATCACATTATTTGCACGTTGTTAATCTCTTTTTACGAGGACAAAGAAGGATAATTAAAGAGAACTGTCTCTTCCATGTTAGCAATTGGGACCGTAAATTCCTTCTGCGGTTGTATCTATAAAATCTTTATTACGGTATACATAATTACAAGGTATAAAGGAACGATAGTTTCCTATGAGTTTACTAGGATGAGCAGGTTTCGATGCCGCAAAAATCTCTTAGTCCGATAGAAAGCGACCGAATAAAAATTCCGTATACCAAACTACCCCTTTCTCACTTTAAACTTCTTTCTCACTACGGTGCTGTTCTCTCTATCGCTTCTTCCGGTTCCCACCGGCGTGCAACTTCGTTCTCTTGCTGCTCGCGTTTTCCAATTCGCGCCGAATGGATCGGTCGCGCGGAAAATAAGAGATTGCCGTGATCTTCGCGTCTCTCGTTGTCGTGCTACCTATGGTTGAAAGAAGCGAGCAAGAAGATCGGCCAGCAGGAAGGAGGAAACCGGAGGAGGGGTGAGAGAGGACCGGAGAGAAAAGTAGAAGCGAGTCTTTCAGCCGGAATTCCGGGACGTGGCGGTGGTTCCATGACGAGTAGAAGGAGGACTTTTAATTCCCGTGACGTTTACTTCCGGCGTACGTGACCCAGTTCGCTCGCTAGGCGCCTCAAAAATTGCATCCAACCTTGGCTCTATCTCTACGTCAACCTGTTCTCTATTCGCGCTGGATCACCTCCTCTCCGGCTGGTTTTTGACCGTAATTGAAAATCTTCGCCCTTCTTTGGTTGCCCATCGTCGCTCTTTCTTCTTTCAACCCGCGTTTTTTCAGCTCTGCCGTGGCCGCCCCCGGTGCCGACATTTGCATAGAGCAGTCGTTGAGCGGCGCGCTCAACGCTGGATTATCGTTTCCTTTTTATCGGGGTCGTGGCATAGTTCGCGCCACGTTAGCCTGCTCAGTTAGAGAAATTGTTTCCTCCCTGAAGGCTGAAGCGTCGACTCGACCCAGCCCGTTACGCGAAACCGAGGCTATCTCGTTCGCCAACGACTTATATTCTCGTTGAAACGGGAAGCGACTAAGTAATTAACGATATCGTGTTCGGTAATGTTACGTTTAAAACTTTTCTGTATTCTACACAAGTCGGTTCGTCCGTTTTTACGGATGGCGATAGATCGGTCGACGGAGGATTTTCGCTCAGTGATTTCGTTTTCATGGATGATTTGCAGAAGTACCACCTTTAATTTTATGGAATGTAAGGGAGCAACCTGTCGACGATCGTACGAATGCACGTGCGAGCGGAAGATGGATCTGGCGTTCCTCGAGAACGGAGCTACCAGTGTCTCTCGAACGGGGCACCCATCAGTTTCACTGCTTACGACGGCGTCGCGCCCCGTCCCGGATTCCGCGACGTAATCGATTTCCGATTTCTTAGTGGCAGCAATTTTTCAACGTTCCGTGAAAAATAACTCCGGAATAAGCCGTGCTTTCCAGCGTTGCGAGACAGAGGCCTTCTCTCGTCGTTCATTCCCATCGTCGTTGCTCTTACCCTCGTCGTTCTCTGACTTATGAGAAGTTAGCACGAGGCTAGACGCCAGTCCTTGATCCTCGTTCGATCCATAATTTTATCACCGATCGCGGTTCGCTCTATGTTGCAACGATTGATTGCGGTAAACAGACGAAGAGGAACGATCATACAGGGGTGAACTAAGGAGGGTTGGCGTTATCTACTTAATACATACATTACATTCGGCTTTACTTCTTGGCTCGTGTTAACCGCTTCCGAGTGCAAGTTGGCGAGCCCACGATAAAAAGAGGATAATAGGTGGCTTAGGGTGCAGGAGGGGCGACGCGAGAGAGGCACACTCGATGGGAGACAGCCAAGCTGCTTTTCGGCAAAAAGCCGCGGCTAAAGGGTACAGAGACAGAGAACGAACTGGGTGGATGAAGAAACGGTGCTTTATTAAGACGTACGAAATGCGGGGGTGGAACCGTCCACGATAATAAAACGATCTCTCTCTCCGGTGGAACTCGCGCGATCGCTCTATTGTTCCTCGCTAATGCACAGCCCCGTACTAATTCGCTTCGCTTTCTCCCTTTATCTTCTCCTTCTCCCCTCTTCTTCGTCGACGTTTCCCCTGTCACCGCTGCTCTGACTTCTCCGCTTGCACCCGCACTTGACCCGCTTCCGAGCTTCTCTCTGCAACCGATAGAAAACAGTCGACACACTCGAAATCGTTTCCTATTCCGTTCTCTGGCCGGAGGCAACGTAACTCACCCTCCTCGCTTCCACTCCTTATTCGATCTCTGTTCCGCGCTCTCCTCCGGCTTCTTCCGCTTTTTCTTCCTCCTCGTGCTCCTTTTTCCCGATCACGCTCTCGTTAACATTCATACGAACGAGACCTTTTCGCTAAGTCGACTCGCCCCCTCAAAGAGAGAAAAGAGCCTCTCACGGTCTCTGGGGTAACCACCACTCCCTCGGGCCTTTACCCTGCAGGGTTGGCCGACGTGTACAAGCACAATCGCGCCTTCGTGCACAGGCGGCGGATTTTTTCGGGGGTTAAAATCGCGTGAAAGCGGCTCCAGGGTCTCGAATCTGCTTTTAGCAGGCAGTTACTAATAAGCGTACCAATGAAATCGCCTTCGTATCCGAAAGGTATTCCCTCGTGTTACGACGATTCCTTTTATTCGAGTCTCTCGATAGTTGGATGTTTCGTTTTCAAAGAACGCGCTACGCGAAGAGAAAGGATTTTAAAGTGGAAGATTTCGCGGTTGTTTCGGTTGTTCGAAAGGAATAAATATCGGGGAGGTATAAAGTTGCTCCGATAAACCAGTTAAATAGTGCGAAACCTGTCCGCTTAATCGCGCCGTTCAAGTAAACTTCGTGCCTAAAAGGATGAAGCGTGTTGCGTTACAGAAGATTTTTACTATGGCGGAGGCGAGGTGCAGGCGAGAATACCGATATCGATTTTCGTGAAATTCGAGAGAATATCGCGGCGTTAAGGGAAGATTGCCGACGTGACCGACTCGTTTCTCGGCTCGAGTCTATTGATTTTTTAATAAGCGCGTCTTTTTCCCAACCGATCGACGAGATAAAAGAAAAAAATAAAAGAAGGGAAGGAAGAGAAGAAAGGAAAAAAAGAAGGGGGAAGGGGAGAAATAAGAAAGAAAAATGAAAGAAGGCAAGAGAGTGGCTCGGTAGCGGACTAAAACTTCCTGTCGAAGTTTCCCAGGCGCATTAATGCGCGCCAAATTAAACCGAAGTTTCTTCTTCGGCCGGCGAACTCTGTTAAACCGCTTTATAAATTCCTGTCTAGCCCGTAGCTCCTCGCCCTCGCGAACCGTGTAAAACGATCCGACGAAATATTGCGGCTCTGTATCGACGTATCGAGGTCAGACTGACCACCGACGCTGATATACCTTGATTCTTATTTTTTGGTCAACTCCGACCACTCTACTAAGAACGCGGTTTCAACGAGAACGAACATTTCAGAGTCTCTAAAAGGTCGAATTGCTTAAAAAAGACTTCGCTTCGTTAGACTCGATTAAGCGTAGCTTTTTATTTTTTCACGCAGAATTAACGTCAGTTTCGTGAAATCTTTATTTGAAGCTTCGTATGCGTTTTAAGAAGACTCTATTGTGTTTCTGTTTCTGTTGTTCGAGATGACTGCCATTTCAAGTAGAATAACGTCGTTCAAACTTACGATTCCATGTATCTCCTCGGTTCTTGTATTTAGAGAGGATTATCCTGTTTAAAAAGATACTCGATCAAGCCGAAGAAGTGTCTCGTACCTAAAACAGTAAACGCTAACGAACACGTTGTAGCCGCTTCTTCGATGGCTGTCACGGCTCGAGCTGCGGTAATTAAGCGAAATCGAGGCGCCTTCCGTGGAAAATACGAGGATCTTACGTGAGACGAAGGTTCGTGGTTGTACCGTGCGATTCAACAAATAATCCTTATCGGCCGAGTTCAGGGGTATGCGTAAAAAAGCGACACGGCTACCGGTACAGCGGGGGATCAGATTATAAGCCCGTCGCGGTCGCGCGTTACATTAATTTAGCGCGCAAGCTATGTCTCTCTCTCTCTCTCTTTTTCTGGCAGGTTGTTTCTACGTTCGTTCTCTCTCCGGTTCTGGTTGGTATGCGCGGATTACAAGAAGCTCGTGTACGCTTCCTGGCTGCACGCGCCTGCTTTTATAAGTGGACATCCATTCTTTCTTTTTTTTCTTTTTTTCCTTCACTCCCGGCGTCCGGAAATGTTTACAAAGACGAAACGAATGCAGTTACGTCTCTTCTTGAAACGGTAGCTCCGGTCCTCTGGTTATTTTGTTACGAACAGGGGAACGAGTGATATATTCTCTCCGAATGGCATGAAAAGAAAGAATTATGTTTATCGAATGTTTTAGGAATGTTTTACGCTCTGAGCAACCCGCGTAAGATGAGTCGATAAGCATTAGCATTTTAAGTAAGTTTTTATCGGTGTCCCTTATCGTACGAGCTTGGAACTAATGCGAAGGGAAATTTCATAACCCCATGGTATTTCGATGCTTTAACGAGTGTCCCATATAGAAGCAAGGTACGGGCTTGAATCGCGGAAACTGTAAATCACTGGTGCGCAGACTTTTAAAGAACCCTCCTGTGCTTCCGTAATCGACCAACGAATTCGGTATACGGTGGCAATAAAAGGCTACCGTTTCATATCGTGCGCACGCGATAAAGCGCACAAAAGGATCGTTCGAACGCTGTGCTCACCACCGATTTCATATTTCTCGCTGTAAATCCCCGGGCGGAATGCTTGATTCCCTCGTTTCGCGCGGTACCACGTCAAAGCAGAGCAAAGAGCGGAGCGGCAAAATGAAGGTTACGATACTATGGGCGATTCTAGTTTACGAGGGAATCGCTTCGCGTCTCATTTACACCGTACGTGGATCCGGTTAAATTTCGTTCGACGCACGATCGCAATTTTATCGTCTGTTCGCGTTGCAACTAGTCGCCGCCGCCGGCTTGTTTACACGCGCCAATTTCTCCGGCCGATATCTGCAGACGAGCTATTCCACTTCTCCCGCCTGAGAAATTGATTCGCGAACGAACGAGCGCCCACTCCATCAACAATAACAGAACGACGCGAGCACGCGTGCTGGCGACACGCATTTCCGCTAGTAAAGCATCTGGATACATGTTGGCACTCCGTTCGCGGAATTCTCTTAAAGGACGGGAAGGATCGTTATCGAGTGCGACAAATTGCTCTTCGCTTCTCCGCGAAACGAACTTCCAAATGGGTTGTAGCTTCTTGGTGAAACGACCATGGAAAAACGAATGCCTCTGGCTTGGTTTCTACGACCATTACTTCGATTAGAAAGAAAAGCCAACTTGGTTACTTAGGTTTCGTGAAGAGTTACGTTCCGCGTTCTTTCTCAAAATTCTTTACGCGTCTGGAGGTTGTAAGGAAAGAACGCGATAAGACATATTTTCTATTTTTTAGGGCAACAATTTTAAAGTTCACTACTACGATCAACCTCGTATTACGAAGACGACATTTTTGTCTTTATATTTAACTTCTAAGCTGAACGTATATTTTTTCATCACGTTGAAAATTTCGAAATCTCGATAATCGCATCTTTGGCTTTCATAAAACTTTGTCAACTTTCAACGATTATTTCTAAAAGACTCTCGTTTTTAGAGCTAACTCTATCTACTCATCGTGTTTTTCTTCTGCTATATTCGTCTTAAACTGGCGGTTCGCGTAAAAGTTTCCACCGTGTCTGTTTAAATTCATGCAAAGCCAGTCCCATGGTTTTTTACGCTGGTACTACCGCCGAACTCGAAAATACAACAGTTTCCTTTATCGCGCGAAAGTCACCCCCCTAAAAATGTAATGGCAGGCGGTCGCGCGGCTAACTGGCCGATAAAATCGAAATCGTAAAACTACGAAACTTCTTCCTCTCGTGAAATGAACGTTCGTAACGCGACAACGCGCCAGGGAAATTATCTTTTAAACTACCCTCCACGCGAAACTCCACTTTGACCGTGCGCTCGCGTACCACCCGTAACTCTTGCTTAAATTGCGCGTTCCGATTGCACTTTTGCCCTCGACTCGCCTTTTCTCACGCGGACGCGATCGCGACGTGTCGTTAAGCCAACCTCGGCGCGCCCCTGCTTCCGACGCCATCCTCCCTTTTTCGTCGAGGGTAATTTTTATTTGAGCCAGTCAGTTATCGGAATCGTTATCGGGATGCATTAAAAAGTTTGTTACCGCTGTGCCATTGTCGGGCTACGTGGCGCGCATTCCGCGAAAGTTACGTAGCCTTCGGCGCAACTTTAATTAATTTCGTCGCGACGATGGCCGATTGACGCCAGCGTTCCACCAGCTCTCGCCGAACACGGTTAGACTGGATTAAGATTCGATCGTTGCATTCGACGCGTGCCGCGTTTGCCAAGGAACAAGCGTCTCGTATGCGTGAAAATTGTCTTCGACGCTTGAATAAATTGCATTGGGTTCGTTTATGATTTTACGAGATATAAATCGAAGGATGGCGAAGCAGGCTGGTTATAGATTGCGTGCAGCGTTTTATTTGAAACCTATTACGGGCATTATTTTTCAAGCAAATAAAAGAGATTTTCGTTTCCGGAGCATCCATATGGCCATATATTAATTTTCTATCCTCTTCTAAAATACATATTACACGCGGTATAGAGAAGATAATTTTATTAAAATAAACATGCATTGACATTTGCGATTTTTATGAAACGATTCTAACATTGGATATTAGTTTGCTATTTGCTTGTAATCATCGTTGATGAGCGAATGGTGCTATTTCTGGTCAAGTGAGGATTAAAAAACGTTAGAGGCAGTTTTCCGTAATTTGCGTCCGGTTTCTCTAAATATTATCGAAACGATGTTATCGTTTATTTCCTGGGAAACTATCCTATAGAATGTTGTCGTGTATTACGGTTTACGAGCGAAAGCTAAAGAGAATTTATTCGCGCGAAATAACAGAGTTGAAAAATAATAATTGCAGTCGATCGAAACACTGATTTACAACGTAACATGTATCTCGATGAAAGCTTCGTTTCTGTAATAAGAAAAGGAGAGCAGAAAATTTATCATGGATTAACGTGTTAAAGTAAAAACTGCCTTTTTTTAACTTCTTACAGTAGTTAGACAGTAATTACATATCGCCAACTACCAATATACATGTAATTACACTCGTTAGTACCGTTGTTCTTATTTAGACCTTCTTCTTGACGAGATAATTACCAACATCCGATGCAACAAATTATAATCTTACGCGAAATTCATCTGCCGTTCCATAAATCAATACCCGGCACAAGAGGCATTAAAATCGAACTGGTGACTAACCTCTCGGAATACTTGCCACGTACAACACGTAAACCACTGCACATAACGATAGGAGTAGACTAAAAACAATGGAACATACGCGGATAAGGTCGATGGAATCGGGATCGATGGTCGGCTGCAATTAACGCGATAATTGAATTACAGTTAGCCGGTTATCGTTCCACGGTAATTCCACCGTGAGGCGGGGGCTTGGGATATCCGCGTCTCACGCAGCGAGTTCACGGATCGCCGTGATCGCCCAGGCGAATGAGAGAGGATCGCGCGGATTCCAGGCAGTCGGCAGCGAGCAAACGGCGGCCATAACTGACGCAATTAAAGCCGGTTACATTGTTCGAAGGGAGAGAAGAATAAGGGCCGCGTGGCGAACAGAGGCGCAGTGTACACGGTTCCTCTCTTTCGCGTTTCTTCGTACTCGGGTGGAAGGAACGCGCGACACCGAAGAACCGAGCGGAATTGTCGGCTCCTGTTTTCGATCGGCGAAATCGAGAGGGCTGTGCTCGTTCCGTTCCGTTCTCGTCCCACGGAGGCGCGTAATAAATTGCAATTAAACGGACCGGGATCGTTTAAGCGGCGCGACTTTGGAAGATTTCGCGAACACGCGTCTCGACCGCCCCCTTGCCACCACGAGGACCACACAGCGTGTCCGATTAAATTGCGCTGCTGGTCGCGCGTTCGATCGCGAAAGACCTCTTCATTAGAACGATTCAAATTAGCTGCGCGCGTCGACCGACGGTAGCAATAACGGCGCGCGCGACGGTTCGCGATTTTAATTGGCCGGCATTCTTTTTTCGTGCGAGCGCGAACCGCAAAGCTTCTCGCTCTCGACGCGGTTCCTCTTCATCGGCGTTGTTCCTTATCCACCACCGGTGTCTGTTATGTTAATTAAAACCGGTTACGAGCTCTTTCGAGCGGGCGACACGCAACAATGCTCGCTTAAAGCGAACAAATTTAATGCGCCGTGTACACCGTGCGTCGTTCGGCCCCTTCCGTTATTCCCAACTACCGGTAACTAACCGGTAGCCTTCTACGAGTATCCTCCGTATCTGGATTTTAAATATCTACGAGAATTATAAAACTGTCATAGATTATAGGTACCGTATAAACCATATAAACCTTCGAAATCTAAATACTAATTGTCCATATAAACGTAGGTTTCTTTCCGTGTCGTTAGAAACGGCAGCATCGCGAATGCATCGAATACCAGCGGCGAGTGTACGGAGCAGTACTTAAAGAACCATAAAAGTTGTAGTTTGAATTTATGACCGGTCCATCGATCAGCAACCGGTAGCCTCGGGCTTAAGACAATTTCCTGAGAACAGATGTCTCTGTTCCCCGCCCGGTTTCTCCGGCTCTCTTGAAAATCGAACAACGAGAGTACGTCGAACCGGCAAAGTCGAGAAGGCAGAATGTCGAACTGCAACGGGTACGGTACGCATAATTTGCGCGACGTCTCGACTTTCGACGCTTTTAATCCGCCTCGTGTACGGCCTCGCGACGCGTCCGAAAGAAGAAAGAAAGAGAAAGAAGGAGAGAGCGGACGAAATTCGCGCGCACCTTCTCGATACCTTTTCAGGAGACCTCTTCATTATGCGATCCCGATGTTTCCGTGCAATTAAGTCGGCTTGCAGGCAGGTAGGCCCGTTAGTCGGCGCATGTTACGACCGCGTAATAAACGTCCCGCGGAAAAGTTATCGCGTCGCTTCGTTTGAATTTGTGATCTTTTTCAGAATGAGTGCTCCGCCATCCCACCCTTTCTCGTCGCGTTTCTCTGTTAGTTCGACGTTCGCATCGAGGCTCGATCTCTCCTTCTCTCTCCTTTTATCCAGTCGTGATGTCCGATAATAAAAAGGGGGCCGAAATCACGCGCTGTTTAACGACTCGGACCCGCAAGAAGCTCTCGCCGTAAAAGCCTCTAAAATCTTGGCCCATTCCGCGTAAAGAATGTACAAGCGCGTTCTCAATGTAACGAAACCTGTGGCGGACGTTGTTCGCGGAATTTTACTGTACTCGCGTCGTGAGCCTCGATAACGTCGCCTGGATCGTAATTTCCTTGTAGCCGGGATCATTTCAAAGAAGACGAGATAGGGAACTCGAATGATTTTTCATGTTCTTCAACTACTTAAAAAGTAGTGGCCTCTTTCGGATGGAAATTAACCGGCACGAGATATCTAACGTGATTTGATCTTCGATAATTAACATGGAATAGCAAAAGGAAAGGAGATAAGAAGACTTTATTTGTAAAAATACCTAATCTCTTCATATCAAAACGTTGTCAAAACGTTCGACGATGTAATTTTCACGTGATAATCAATGAAAAATATTCTACGGCAAAATATTTCTTCGATAAATACAAAGGAATCTAATTCATTTCAATGAATGGCTCTTCCACGACAAAAACGATTTACCACGTTCAATGATGCAACTCGACGACGTCCTGCGGCTTGCGCGTATCTAAGTCCATTGGCTAGCAGCGAATAATACCATCATCGAGTGACTTCTGGTCGGACGTGCAAATATTTCTTCCCATCGGATCGTGGAGGACTAAAAGCGATGTGGTGGCGGCGGCGACGACGGCGACGACGTGCACGCGGTCGTTCGTTCGTGTGCGTGCGCACGGAACCGAGACAATCGCTGGAATGAGGGGAAGAGAAAAGACGAGCGACGAGTGCATTCCGAGACCCGCGAGAATGAGGCGCGAGCATCGAGCAGGTGGTAAAGGGGAGGTAAAGGACGAGCGTAAGACGGAGGACAGAAGCTGGACCGGGGAGGGAAGGTCGGCAACCCGGCGTTACCGCTTCACAAAGACAAGAGAGACGAGCGAAGACGGTGAAAAGAGGGAGCCAAGAGCGGTGGCAGGAATGCCGAGGGAGGCGCTGGGCCCTCCGTGTGTAGTGTTTTGCGCTTTTCAAGCCATCCTCGCGTCAACCTGTTTCTCGTCCGCTCTCTTCGTTCGTCGCCCTCTTTCCTCCATTCCGTCGAGTTTCTTTCGTCGCTTACCCCGGCCTCTTAGTCTCTAAAAAACTACCACTGCCGAAGAAAAACATTATTTTGACGGAGACAGCCGGCTTAGACGCGGAGATAGCGACGACGGCTCTGTATACGAAACGAATATTTTCCATCGTACAACGAGAAGAAGGAGGAGGAAGCGACGAAAGGTTTTAACGATTTTGCATGAAAGCCCTGCAGAAGCTTAAAAAATCGGACTCAAAAGTTGTATCGCCGTGTTCGCTGAATATCCGACGTTCGTTTAATAAAAGTCGGACTTTTGACGAATTTTTTAGGTCACCGATGATTTACGCGCGGTACACGGAACGAGTTGAAATCTCGGTCTTGGAGAGGCTTCTATTTTCCCTTCTATTTCACTGGGAAGAGAAACGAAGGCAATTCGTCGGTGTCGTGAAGTCGGGGTCTGGTAAAAGAAGGAGTGTTTGCTCTTCTTCGCGGTTAGCTTCTCCCCTCTTCGGCGGTGAGAATGGCGAGGAAGCTCGCGTTTTTCGTTTTATTTTTTCTCCCTCCTATTATTCGATCGTTCGTTGGCAACACGCGAAATCTCGTTTTAATCGAGTTCAAACAGGGCTGGGTTACCGCGGCTGCACACTCGGTACAACAGAATTTTAACGAGCGAATGCTTCCGATAGGCTCTCGCGGTAATTTGAAAGCGTCAGAAAAAGGCAGGGAGCCTCGATCGATTTTCGCGGAAGGGGTTGAGGAAACTGGGTCAGCCGGCGGACCGTACCGGCGCGTCTATGATCCAGTGGAATGGGAAAATCGTGTTCCGGCGACGAGACGGTTTCCCATATCGCGTGCTCCGTCGCTCATAAACGGCGAAGGCGGCAATTAATTATCACTTATTAATCTGCTTATTATACGAGCAAACGTTCGACCATTACGCTTCGAACCATCTGTATTATCAACGGTACGATATAATTCGGCTGAGACCTAAATATTCATCGTGCGATGAATTCGGACGCGTGTGTGATGTCGTTTCGTCGTTAAAGGGGAATCGTCGGATAGAACGGACCGTCTCTGTGAAGAATCGGTCTTGCAAACACCTCGGTGATTCAGCGTAATTGATGACGATTTTACCCGGCCTCGGGTCCGGTTACTTTGGTCCCGCGCGAAGTAGATCGAACCTGACTAGGTACGGACGCGTGCTAAAGTGATCGTTGCATGGGGCACGGGCCGCTAAATGACGAGTGACGGACTGATTGCGCCGTGAAAGGTGAGAGAGTAAATTGTCGGGGCTCGAGGTGAGAGCGAATGGCACGTAGGTGAATCGAGGATGAGAATCGAACCGGTCGAGAAAGTGAACCGAGAGCACGAAGCTGTAATAACAAAGACATCAAAACCCGCGGTGTAAAATACCGACACAATGTACACCGACGGATAATAATTCTTCGCGAGACAATGAGTTCGAATGTGAAATCGGATTTATTACGCGAGACGTTCTATGAGAACGTCGAGTCGGCAGATTACGGTCGTTTGATTTAGATCCTAACCGAGCGCATTTCCACTCCGGACTGTACTTGAATTTGTCATTATTTTATCTCGCCGAACGTGACAATGGTCGGTGGAAATCGCAATCCCCTGGTAAAATCAATGAAAATTGATGTTCTCCGGGTATCCATGCATCGCTGTCTCATTTTTCTCTCGTTTTGTCCGCATTACAACGGTAATAGTTCGGCTGCGAAAAGGTGTACGAAAACAGAGGGATGGAAAACAGCGGTGCGTGAAAATACAAAGTATTATACAATATTTTCAGCGCGGATGGCAAGCGACGAAAACCGGAAATCCGCAAAACCAACGGATCGACGGTTGGTACGATAACGCGCCGCGAATTCTCGCCAATCAGCTTTGTGCGCTTTCGCACGGCGAGCAGAGCACGGCAAACGAGGCGCGAACGGAACCCGAGCCGCCACCACCACCGGTACACCCCCTTCGTTTTTTTTTCTCCTCTTACTCTTGCTCCTCCTCACCACCCCCCTCCCACCCTTCTCCTCTGGCCGGGCTTTTATTTGTCCTCCTTCTTTTTGTACTTCAAACGCAATTAGTGCAGTCAACGCTGGTTGTGCGCGCCGACGGGGGATTATAATGGCAGCGCGTGCACTCGCGCGGCTAATGAGATCCGGAAAAATCAGGCCTTCGGTTTGCGCGCGCCCGAGCGACGCTTGTTAAATGACGCTCGTTTGAAGCAGGCTTCCGTGTTTTCGGCCGCGACCGCTTCCCTCTTTTCCGATTACAAGCGTACCGGCCAGCGTCAACCCTCTCTGTGTCTATCCATCCCTCGTTCGTTTCGATCTGCTTTCTTCCTCTGTTTCGCGTTCACGCTCTACAGCCTCTCGACACTCTTTCGTTCTCTTTCTCTCGCACCAAAAAGCTTCAGCTGTGATTTCTTGTCGCATATTTTTCGGTTCGCGCACGCGCCACTCCGCGTCCAAGGGGTTAGAGGTGCGCTCCATGAAGCGAGACGAACCACGATGATAATTCACTCGCTGACGAAGCAATTACGCGCGGTATTCGCGCCACTGACTGACGGTTTTTTTTCCCTGTTGCCTGTTTCAATCTCATTGAATCACAGGAGTGAAGAGGAGAGGGTGGTTTTATGATTTTTCGAAGAGGTAGATTGAAATTTGTCACCAGGGACGTGAAAGGCAGTTTTGATAGATTGCACCTGACGTCGGCTGCACGAACGTCGAATCGATGATTGTTCGATACAGTCGCGGATTTCACGCGCAAACGAGAATTTTTCTCGCGATAAATGGAATCGTTGCGGTTAGACGAGTGCCAATAGTTCAACTCTGCGAAGTTTATCGCGCTCGACTGCATAACTGTGTGTATGTTTATCGACGATCAAATTGAAGCATCCCCGAGGCATCGTAACTCACAATGTCTACGGTATCTAAAATAGCTAAAATAATAACAGCGGTCTGGTTATTTCAACGAAGAATTTGTCTCTAAATTCGATTAACAAACCTCTGCGAAAATGGATAGAAAAATATACGCTTCCCCAGAGCGTAGCAGATTATAATTATAAAATCATTCTTGAATCTTCTAGTCACCGTATAATTACATTTGTTCGGGAACACTCGCATAGCGTGCGTAATTAAATGGTGCGAACTTCGTATAATTAGAAACGTTCCTATTCAAACGTAACAAAATGACAAACCTGCAGTTGCAAATAATTTATTTTTTATATCCTTCTCAACGCTCTTAACGAACTGCAAATCAAATCTGGTACATCCCGCGTATTTACATAAACATACCGGTCCAAAATTCTAATATACGGAATTAATTATACGAAATACCCTCCGAAACACTTTGAAGAGTTTCATCTTCCTTTAGCACCTCCAACGAAATTTCTCAATATACAAAGTTCTTAAATTTAACCTTAACTCTGAAACCTTAATTTTCACATTTTAATCCCGCTACAGCCGCATATTTAGCGACGAAATTTCAACCAAGTACACAAACTATAAAGGTTGGCGCGTCGCCTGTTTTCTTCGACGACTCACACGTTTGCGCGCCCCTCCGGAACGCATCATTTACTCGCAGCGTGAGTTAGCATCTGCATGCGGCTCGGGGATGTTCGTGCAGGCAAATGAGCAGATCTCGCTGCAGGGTGCGGCCTTTGCGTCACGAGGGGGCAGCGTTTAGCGCGAACAGATCCGCAACTGCGAAAAGTAGCGGCGGAAAGTTTGTTTGCCATGGCCGAAACCTGCGCGTAACCCATTTTACGGGCCGGGATTAGAGCGACCCGGTCAAAGGACCCGCACACCTTTGTGTCGTCGCGCGTTTTCTTTCCTCTATGTCGCGCGTTCCACTGACTCGTGAATTTGTGAAACCAGCGCTCGGCTCGTCCTCACCGCGTATTAATTGCACTTTCCTGTTACGGGTTGCGCACGGAGCTAATTCGTTTAAAACTCCGCGCCGAGGTTCGTCGTGTAAGTCTTTTGTCGCCTGGAAAGCACCGAGCTTGTTGATATTCCTCTGCAATCGGAAGAATCGTTGGTTTTATCTTGTGGAAGTTTTCATTCGTGAGGGGATTTGAAAATCGAGAGGAGAGGTTTCCACTGAACTTTGTAAAGAGAATTACGTTGGTATTTTTTTTATGTCTGTCATGGATGGAATGGTTAGTGGGAGAGAGCAGCCTTCGTTTGGTGGAAATCAAATTTCAGGCAGAATCTCGAGAACATGAGTGAAAAGGGGAAAGGATATGCGGGGCCGAAGAGACTGAGCGGCGAACGTCCATAGATAATTGAACGAAGTGGGTACGACGAGAGGGCAAGAGAGAGAGAGAGAGAGAGAGAGAGAGAGAGAGAGAGAAGAGGAGGTTCAGGAACGAGGTGGCTTTTACTAACGAACGCCATTTGGTCCTCGGTGTGGCTCTCGAGTGTGCACTCGTCGCGCATTCGGTTATTTGTTCGGTCAGGTTCCGAGGGAGAGACGAAGCGAAAAACAATCGGCGCGGCTCGGCTGAATCGAACGGATCCGCGGAGGGAGATAAATAGTTCATTTGGTTGAACGGACAATGAAACATAAATTCGTAATGCCGATGGTAAGGTATAGGGGGATGGTCAGAGACTGGACGACGATTCATTATGGTTTATCATTTAAAAGAGATGAATGAAGATGTAACCGGAGAGACGGCGGGCCGGAATAGAGAGGAAGAGTGACGCAGGAAGAAATGAAGAGGAAGAAGAACGGAACGGAGGTATTTTAAGCAAGTAGAACACAAAGGTGTTTCGTGTTCGAGGGGGATAAATAAAAGGGAAGAAGAAGGCGCAGCTCTCTCTCTCTCTCTCTCTCTCTCTCCATTTTTCTCGCGCGCACAGTGTGGAGGACACGCGAGCCGCGACATCGCGACGGTCTGTGGTGTTAATGGAATAAAAAGGTAAACTGGCGAATAAAAATAAATTCGCGAATTCAGAGGTGGGACTGAAACGAGGGATAGCTTCGTTTGAATGGGGACGTGCGTATGAAAGGCTAAAGGAAGGAAAAAAGCGGCGGACCGTCTATTCACTTGGTTGCGCATAGGACGACAGGAAGATTCGTTGAGCAGAATCCTCTCTCTCTCTCTCTCTCTCCTGTTCCTCATTCCCTTTTCTATTTTTCTCACTCTCTTACAGTCTTGGCTTTCGTGCTTTTTAGCGCTGAAGAAAAGAAAAGAGAAGAAACGAAAAATAGGACAGCCCCTCGGTATGGTAACGGGACTAATAATAACGACGAATTCAATCTCTTTTAATTAGGACGCGCCAGTAGTGATTGCACTCATGGTCGCGCGACCGCTTGTTTGGTAGACATCTTCCGTTCTACGCCGCACGAGAGCTTTTTAATTAAAAGGCACTCCGCTACGGCAGCAAATTAATTGTGCGCGGGTATTGTTTACTATTTGTTCGTGTTCCAGGGGCAAAGGATTAATAATTTGCCATAGACTCGCTCGCGCGCGAGTGAAATCACTCGCGTACTCGCATATATGGATCGGCATATTACGCGGTCGTTTGCCGGGGTTACCGTGTCGCTGCAAAACGTAACGAGGAAAAAAGCAGAACGATGACCGGAACGGTTTAATTCGTGACGGTCGGATTGTTTCGAAACTCTGTTGATTCGACGTGCACGTACAGAGTTTCGAAAGCGGAAAATATTTATCCTGTTCTCTCGTCCACGAAGCGTCAATAATTCGTAATTAGAGAGGAGAGAACAGAGGCAACGCTCAAAGGTGATGCACGCGGATTAGAAAAAAAGAGAAAAAAAAGGAAAAGAGGGAAAAAAGAAAAGAAAGAATCCAGGTCCGAACTACTTTTCGAACAATTGACCTCGTTTAAGGGCGCTCGTCGCGCGACAAAGGGCGCTCGATGCTTAAGAAAGGGCGCGCAAAGATCTCGCGGAGAGCTGTACAGGTCAAATTGAAGTGGTGGCTGTACCGTCGCAAAAAAAGGCGTCGCATAGAGCGACGTTTTATTTTGCACCGTCGCGTCGTTTCTCACCGAATCTCCTCCATCTCCTCGACGAGACGAAAAGACGACGAGGACGAGGACGAGGACAACGACGATGGCGAATTCGCTTCTCTTCGCCTTCAACTTTACCAACGTTCTCGCGTCTCTCTTCGAGCACTTCGTATTCTCTCCTCTACCTCGGTTAAGGTCTCTCGACTACATAGGGTCGCTTTGTGTCTAAAAATGGCGGTTAACTGGACCCAGGGTATAAGCCTCTACCATCGAACGCTGCTTTTTTCGATGCAACGAAATCGAGGAAAAGAGCTTACAGAAGAGCTTGATTCAAGAAATTCCTCGGGGATCGCGTGTCGTCGATCGTTCGATGATAATCGTTCAATGCTTGAATAATACCTATGGTAGTACGAGCGAAAAAACGCTGGTTCTATGAAATTTTTTAAGGAGCAAGTTTCCGCCGAGAGACTCGAATTGGAGCACGACCCTTCCACTCGACGGGCAATGATTTATGAAAGATCCGGCTCGATTATCCCGTTGATTAATTTACCACCAGGGGCTGATCGATTTCCAATTCATCATAAATGTCCTCTCACGGTGGCAGAGCTCTTTCAGAGAAGATCCCCCGTGGGACGCCTGGAGAATGCTCCCGAAAGATGCCGCCAGTCAACCGCAAATTAACTTTAATGGTTAATCAGGCCGAGGTGTCAGCCTGGCAAATTTTTTGACGATAACGAAGAAGCAGGCAGTGGCTGGCAGCCGCTTCTGCCCGCACCGATACCTCCATCGACCTACGACCCGCGATGTATATATCAGCTGGTGGAGCATTCATCACTCTGAGACCGGGTGCACGGACCGGAGGGTTGAAATATAACCGGGCGACCGGGACGCGTATTTTTTATTCCTATCGACGTTTAATTAAAAGTTGGCCACAACGTGCGTGAGAGAGAAATCATGGAGCTGTGGCCGAGGGAAAAGGCTGCGTGGGAAGGGGAAAAGAGATTCGTGGGTGAGCAACGGTCGCACCTTGCTACGATTTGCATCTCCACTCTGCCGTTTTTCATGTTTTATTGCTTCGTTTTTGCCTTTTTGTTCCTTTTCTCTCTTTTTTCCTTTTTTTTTTCTATTTCCTTTCTTTCTTTGTTATCCAACGAAAGCAGGAAAGATCTTGAAGTATTTTTCTAACGGACAGTCAGCGATCTCGCTGGTGCGTGCGTCCGATAATGAGACAGACAGACCCTCCCTTATCGGTCCCTTCCGCCCAATTAAAAGCGAGTTCTTCCGGGAGCCGCGCAAACGACGGGGCAATGGGCCGGAAAGCGATTTCGAACGATCCTGACGAGGATGTTTCGAACGTCGTTTAATTCGAGAGTCTCGTCGTCGTCGTTGTCGTCTCTCCCTACCGTCCTTTCGTTCTCCACTCCGTGACACTCGACGGCTAGAGGAAATCGTTATCTGCAATCTTTTCAGAACGTGCAGCGAGAATAGAAACGTTGTACGTAGCCCGTACGAACTCGCCGGGGCCAGAAAGAAAATTTAGACACGAAGCAAAGAAAGTCTCGTGAACGGAACAGACGAGACGCGAGGAACGGTTGCACAGCCGACAGACTGTAACTTGTTCTTTCTCGCACACTTCGTGCTCACGTGAGCCGCAACCAGCGAGGTGTGTTATTTCATACCCCTGAAGCAGACCTTTAGGCAATTTTCGTTATAGCGTAGGTTTCGTCGACAATCTTCGACGGCTTCTCCCCGCGTTCTTTTACTTCGATTATATCCAGCAGGTAGGTAGAACGCACGATGAAACAGGCACCCTTCTAACCAAACAATGAAATATATTCGTTCTTTTCTTCGTTCTCCCTTCTCTTTGCTTTTACACGAACATCTCGGGTCGAATCAAAAATATCCCTCTACGTTTATCCATTGTTTCGTTCCACGGTGGGTGGAATCAGGGTAGCAAAACACGCACCCACGCCAACGAAGAAAGTTTAGCGAGAAAGAACAAAAAACCAGTAACTCGATCCTTCTGTCGATGGGATCGACGCAACATCGAGGGCAAGAAAATCTTCTGTGTCTCCCCTTGTCCGTAGCGAACCTATCTTGCCGGAGTTTCATCAGGCTCTGCCGATTCCGCTGTTCGGAATGATTAACTCCCGCCGCGGGTAAACTGTGATAAAGCGCCGCTACCGCTGATTATAATTCCGGGCAGACGTCAAGGAAATTCATGAAAACAGAGAGAAAGATCGGGGAGGTTCTGCGGCGGGACGAGCAATTTCGGCTCTCCAGGTTGAAAACGGTCTCGCGAGGCCTCTCCAACCTCCCTCCATCGCGCTCTCCTTCTCTTATTTGTCTCCTCTCTTATTCTCCCCGCGTTTGACAGAGGGTGACAAAGGAATCGGCCTCCTCCGACAGCCTTTTATGGCGCCGGTGTCATCGTCGTCGGCCCACGGAACGAGGAAGCAAAGCACCGATGGGGACGTTGGTCCCAAGCCCCTAGCCGATGGCAGTTTATTGCGAAGATACAAGGGGGTTGCGTCGGATCTGCTGACTCGTGGCTGGAAGAAGATGAATAAGGGAACGAACGGGAACGGGGGGAGGATGGGCTGACGTTGAATTCGAGGCGGGTGCCTCGAACAGAAGAGAAAAGGGTGGCACGAAACGTCCGGTGTTTTCGATAGACTTTGAACACGAGGCCATTTAACAGGCGAGCTTCGTACCACGACATCGAATCTTCTTCTTTTTCTGCTCAGTCTTCCGCCTACCGAAAGTTGTCTCTGGTCTTATCTCTTCCTTCTTCTCTTATTCTTACTTCGCTGTATTATTTTTCTTCGTCTTTTCTCACCCCTTCCTCCTTTTGGTTATGCCTTACCTGTACTCTCGAGTAAAGCCACCCTTTATCTGTCCCTATATATATGTATAGAGGAACATACATATACATACGCATCAGCTCTCACTGGCTGTGCCTTATAGAAAAGGGTAATCCTGCCATCCACTTTTCGTCCCTCCGGGGATTTTGAGAACGCTTTTCCGCCCGGTCGGCCAGCATCGCCGATGCCACCAGCGCCCCGCATCACCGCGGATATGAATAAATATTAGAATTTTGCGGATAAGCTCCGTTTTACGAGGCGATACTTGTTTCCTCAGCGACGACGTCGGTGGATCGATCGAACGATCGCTCGCACTCCACCTCCTATCGAGAGCCACTCGTATTCCGACACTCGTATACCACGTTCTCCCTATCCACGCGTTATTATATTTCACTTCACTGACTGGTCGATGGTTTTTCAAATCTTATCTCCTCCTTAAACGAATGGAAAAGAATCAGTCATACGACGTTCTCTTTCGTTCGACGACCACGTGCTTCTTTCTCATCTTGGAAAGCAAGATTCTCGTGTTTTATTGATACGGAAGATTTCGTACCGCGTTATTAAGTAACTCTAGAAAATTTTATTTATTCGTCCATTTTTTAATATTTTCCCATGAACGACGATTTAATAAAAAATGGGCAACTGTGGACAAATGTTTCATGTTCCAATGAAGACATCACGAGGATATTTGGATATTTCTCTGACGAAGTTTATGCAGAAGTTTTAAACATCGAAGCTTCGAATTTACACGCTCGTTGGATAAAAGTTTGGTTCGTTCGTAAGAGTTAAATGGTTCTGCCGTTAACCGAATGCGACGTACGGAAGAACCGCGTTAAAGAGGACCGAATTCCAAACGCGGATGGAAAAGAAATAAAGAAAATAGAGGAGGGGGAGGAGTAGGAGAAAAGTCGGTGGATAACCAACGGTTGGACAGGTACACGAGGTCAGCGGGCAAAAAGCGGATAGGAAAAATGGAGAAAAAGCCGGCACCGACAGTACTGCACTTGACGTATGGTGCACGAGATAAGCGTGCAGATTGCGCAAGACTGGGTTCCAGTTATAACCGCGGATCGAAAACGGAATGAGAAAGACCGAGCGGGGAGGTGGGTCAAGACACCCCTTGTTCCATGCCGCTTTCAGACGTGCTCAGTAATAATATTACTCGTACATACGTGTGTACCGGTCCACTACCGTAACCTGTATCTGCGACCGGTGAACCGTGGATAATCGATTCTTCGTAGCAAGAATTAAATCGCTGCCGGTATCGCGTGAACTTTAAATAGTCGACGTCCAGACACGTGGGCAAACGAGAGAGATTATTTAAATACTCGAGCGTGACGGCATGACGGCCAGTTGTGATTTACAGGAAGGACACGAGGAACCGGATTAAATTATACGAGGTAGAAAAACAGGGGAGTCCGTGTCACTTAATCAGCCGAATCTTCTAGTCATCGGGGGTTCCGTACGGGGGTGAGTTCTGAAGGATGAGATCGGAGAGAGAGAGGTCCTCGGAGACACGAAGAAGGGAGGGAACGAGAAGCGTATAAACTGAAAAGAGACGAGGTTAACGGCGAGAGAGGTGTTACAGAGGGCGAGAAAAAGGATCGAGGGGCGGAGAGCCTGGCCGGGGATGGTGGTGCTTGGCATCGTAGAAGGGAATGTCGGAAAGACTAACAGGCGGCTTTGCACACATAACCGACGCAGAAGTAGCCTCGTGTACACGGGACCAGGCACGTAACTTGCCAGCCAAGGGTCCCAGATGCGAGCAACGAGAATACATAATTACAATGTCCTCGCGCCTGCTTGGGGAGCCTCTCTCGGAGGTTAGCTAACTCCACTCGGTAATCTAGACAATGTTACCCTTGGGAACGGTACCGCGAGCAAACGTATCCGTGGAAAAGCTGAAACGAGATTGCGAGGTGTAATAGGGGAGAACCGACGATGGTTGGCTGTTGGCGTTTCCAGCAGAGTGGCTGGGCTGAATTTTACGCGAGTAACTTCAATTAAGGCGTATACCGCGATCGAACAGTTCGGTCTGTCGGCTCGTAAAATTTATACGCACCGTTAAAAACTCGAACGGGTCGGATAATCGTTCCAAGAGTTCATTTTTCCACGATTTACGCGTACGCGGCTCGTTTCGAAGGAGACAGATGAGATCCAGCTATCGAACCTATTCGAACTGACCGGCTGAAGAAAGAAGCGCTTATAACACGGAACTATGACACTCTCGCGATGAAAGTTACGAGAACTATTCATGCGATTGGCTGCGATACGTAGCTGTCCTCGTCCAAAAACGAGGATCTGAATGTCGAATCGATCGCATTGATCTTCGTCGAAGTGCATGGAGCGCGATAAAATATGGGTAGGAACGATGGTCGAAGCTGAATCGGGCAAAGCTGCGTGGTTTCGATATCCGAGATATCTGTTATCGCCGACCTTTTGTCGTCAAGCTGTCACTCGTCAAGCTTATCGTATCCTAGCTAATTTACTTTAAATTCTTTCAATGGAACTAGAATTAGAAAACTATCGAAGCTAACACATAATTATTCTAACTTGTTATATTACCGCAATCCTTTTAAAAATTTTTGCCATATATATTGAATCACAAACATATAATATAAAATTGTAGTCGATCAGTCGTTTGCTCGATGTCTTAAATTAACTGTCACATTTCGTATGAAACCAGTGGAAGTCCATTCTTCTTCCGTTCCTCGGGAAGACATTGTTCGAACCCAAGAGACACAGAATTCGCTATACGACTATTAACTTCAAATTGCGCGGCTGAACGGCGAGGGAGAACCAGTCTGGCCACAAATGCTCCGCAGAAAGCTAAAAAGTCAGGACGAAAGGGTGTGGTTTTACCCGGCGAGAACGCTCGCTCGCTTCTTTCTTTCCTTTGTACACGTGCAGTGACGAAATCGTTCCTATTCTTCGCGAGGACGCCAATGGCCATCGTAACATCGAAAAGAGAGCACAGGGTGGTTTCTCCCCCTCTGGTCGAGTATAAACGACTTAGCGAACTCTAACGTACGACTCGTGGCCGCCCTTGTGAATAGGGTGCCCCCCGCGGATCGAACCATCGAAAGCACCCCCTTACCCCTGAAAAATTGCCAGTTCCTGCGATCTCACTAGACTTGCAGTAGTCCTACAACTTGGCATCAACAACCCTCGCGATTTATTTTATCAGCCGAGTTGCAGTGTATCGTTTCCTGGTAACGACTTGGAAGCTCATCGTTCTAGAGTCAAGAATTTCTTTGCAACGAGTGCAAAAGAGATTTTCAACTCCCGTGTTGAAGGTTAATATAAGGGTAGATTTCTAAAAACAGGTAGAGTTCTTGGATTCATAATTTCATAATGTTAGGATCTTTCTTGGCAATCTTCGATATACCAAACATTGCTCGAACACGCAAACGCATAAGTAAGAAGCAAGTTTCCGCGGCGGTAACCGCTCAAGTACTCTGACCGAGGAAATTCGAATTCCCACCGGGACAATTAACAAGCTCAGCAGTGGTGGCGGTAACCGTATATTTGCCGTAAGCCTCTGCGTAACTGTGTTAACGTCGCTATCCGTTGCAATTGCGTTACCTATTTGCACCAAGATTTCAAGTAGTCACCTTCCTCTCTCTCCCTCGTTCCCTCTCTATTTATCTATCTATTTATCTATCTATCGCTTCGCAAACATCTCTCTTTCTCTTGCTCCTTCTAGCAGATGTTCCTACGGTCGTCTCTAAGTATACACGTGCATTTGTTTTCATTGATTCTTCCGAGCTCACGCGCGTCTTTTCCTTCATGAGCAACACGCGTTACTTGGTCAGAGAACTGACGCCGCAACCAGGTGACACGACTCTCTTTTACGTGCACGTTCTCGTTCCCTCGCAAAGCTACCCTCTAAGCTAGTGCACCGCACGCGCGTGTGTCCTTGTGTCTACATCCTTAAGTCGTGTATCGCGTCACTCAAGACCACGCTCCACCCTCCTACTGACCACCGACCCTCTTACACTTCCTGTTCTCGCGCACACGCGGTTCCTCGTGTAGACATTCGTACATGTCTATGTGTTCGTACGTGAACACAACAGAAAAGAAAAAGTAAAGCAAACGGAGAGAAGGAGACACAGAAACGGGACGTGCGGGCACTAAAGCTCACCATCTGGCTTTCCCATGACCTGGTTCTCGACTTACCGAGTTTTCGTTGTTAAGCCCGGACTAAGCACGCGACAATCGATACCGCAACTGTAGAGTTTAGACGAAAAAATGAAACTTCGCGTGGACGGAGCGTACGACGAGATGTTTCGTGAAACAAGCCTTTTACTCGCCGATGAACTAAATTCCTCGGATCAACTGCTAATTAACTTTCCGACTCATACGAGAAGCTTGTTGGCGAATAAATTAGTTTCACTAGGCATCGTGTGCTCGTAAAGCTTGCGGAAGTTTGTTTACCTATCGATATAAGCAAACGCGAGTTTTACGTTCATTCATTTTAATATTGCATCCTTTGAGTCATTTTCAACCAAAACGTACCTCCCTAAATTTGAGGAAATTATGATTATTATTTTTCATTTCGATCGTGCTCCAATAATTTCCTTAAAACGTTAGAAGTTCTCCGGGTTGAAATTAAAACGAGATTGGGACGTACACAATTCGAGAGTTAATCTCCCCTAACGTTTCATACCTTCCACTTTATTTTATTCTTCGTTCGACTGATCTATATAGAACGTGTACTTCTGAAAAGATCCCAGTCGACTGTTGTATCTCACGCGAAACACCACCTTTCACGGTGATGACGCTAGCTTGCTTTTCGTAGGAGAAACACAATCACCGAGTGCTCTATCCGTGATTCGTATACACGAGGGAAACCGTTTCGTCCACTTATCGCGGCCACCAATGAAAGTCTTTTCGGTAAAATATTCATGCGACCTTGCAAGGGGAAAAATTACGCGATCCTATCGCGGCCACAGCGTGACATGTAAAAAAGATGAAGTCGGACGTGTCGCATTTGGAGTTGTAAAAGGCACACGTATATCAAAGACGATGTCGGTTGATACGCTAGCCACACTATGTACACGCTTTACCCAAATGAATTACACAGTCGTCTCCTTGTGGAAGGGATGATATGCGGTTTTCTCTAGCGTTTATCAAGAGACTCGCAAAGATTGCGACAGGAAAACGATCGATTGAATTACGTGACTGTGTGAAGCGGTGACTGTGTGAATTCCTCATGATCGCGATGCATTGAACGGCGAATGCATTCGTCGGAAGGAACCTGGCTGCAGAACGATAACTCTTCACGCGATAACCTCTCCGAGATTATATTGTGTCTGGTGGTTAATTGCAACACACGTTGCATTGTAATGGATACGTTACTCTCTGTAATAGAGGGTTGAAGTTTACTAATTTCTCAGGGGTATCTCGACGTTTCTCGTAGCAGCAATAAGTCACGATTGTAAACCAATTGCGCGTTACATCGTTAAAAGATCGCGAAGCAGCAAAGTTGGACGGTACGAGTTCTTCAAAGCCGAAGGATCCGTAAAAGGAACGTCAATCGGGCGCGCAAAAGACACCATGAGAATCGCGGTCGCGCGTGCTCGGTCTGCAGGTACAGTCGACGCTGGTTCGCCACGGCGTGTATGCAAGCAAAGTGAGTTATGGAGTAACGAGCGAGGCTGACGAGCCGGCAATGGGCTCGTACACTCGCGCGGCACATGCACACGCGCGCCAGCGAGGAATCGTGCTTTCTCCGCTCGCACACGCTTCACGGTTTCACCTATTTGCACACACGTAGACGCGAGATTCGCTTGGAGAGTATGCTCCCTCTCTGTCGTCCAGCGGTGCGCAAGAACTTATCTGTGGAAGCGGGAAACGCAATAGAAGTAATAACATCCCTTATTACGACGTTACACGCGATACGGGATCGCGAGTTCGTGTTTCACGAGCGTACCGCGTCGACCATGCACCCGTTCTCTGTACTTAGCTCGCCTACCTTAGCTTTCCCTTAGCGCGTACCGTGATACAGACCAGCGCTAACATTTACATGTCCGAATAACGTACGCAGCCAAGCCGGCTGACTATCTATCCATAAATAAGCACGTGTGACAACGGCGAGGCGGTCGTGTGCGTTACGTATTTAATTTGCGTTGCCTCCTTGGAGACTAGGATATCTTCCTAATGTGCTTTCATACGCGAAACCAGCGCCGGCGCGGGTACGTACCACCAGGTAATTTGACCTACGAGTGTGTGAGCGCGCGTGATATCGCCCCGGGATGCGGTTAATGCCTCACTCGTCGCGTACCATTTACGTCGGCGATGTGTGCGTGACTTTTGTATGTGAAACGACGCGTTCCGTCTTTAGCGCGCACTATCGGTCGCGTAACGCGGCGTCTCCTAGCGTTTTCGCTTAGCTCGTTCGCCTGTGACAGGTAAAGACGGGGTCGCAACGCGCAGGTTCAGTTGTAACTACCGGGAAGAAGTTGCCTCTTATCCACAGAAGAATAGATGGAATTAATTGGCACTTTGCTCGAAAGTCACTTGGTCATTCTTCCCTGTAATTAGGCGCGCGCGAGGAACGTTCCTCGCGGGGCAATGACTGATAGGAAATGCGAAAACCGCGCGCGTTGTTTCGTTGTAATTTGCGCGAGAATAACTGTTGCGCAAGGCCGTTTAACGGAAAATACACGCGTGTCCCGTAGCTATCTTGCTGTCATTTGAAAATAAACACGGGCACGCGTGATCAGGTGCCTTTGGAGTCACGCTGATGAACCGTGGTATTGTTCCAGTACATTTTCATCGCACTCGTAAATACCAAAATCACAGAGGGTTGCGTTTGACGCGAAGTGAAACATTCGGGGGTGTACGCTCCCTGCACAGAGAGTTACGGTTCTACGGAACTACTGTCCCGCGGCTGCGAATATTTCTACGCGATTTATACGCGTATGCGTCACGCATCTTTCCCCCGCGTATATCTAGAACGGATGGAACAAATAGATAAATTTGGAACGCATAGCAGGACGATACACACGGTCAGGGAAATAATACGCTATAAAGCAAGCCGCAAATATGTATAAGTACACAAGAGAAACGGGTTTACGTGAAATATTTGCTTGGCGCCGGTGCGCACATACCGACCGCGACGTTGGCAATCGCCGCTGAAGAGGGTTGATGGATTTGTCGGGAATGGAGGAACAAAGAGCGATAGAGCTAGCGATAGAGAAAGAGAGAGAAAGAGAGAGAGAGAAAGGTCGTTCGATGGTGCGTTCTTCCACACCGGGAAGCCGAGATTTCGCTAACGGGAACACGAAGGACCCGCTGGCGTGTATATACACGGGCGTGCAGCGCGAGGAAAGGGTGGCTTCGGACCCCTTCAAAAGGCTCTCCGACGTTTCTGATAAAATCCACCCCAGTCGACCCGAGAGGGTGGCTGCTACCGTGGCTTACGCCGTGGAAAATTCTTGCTTGCGCGGCGCTGAACAACTGTATCGACGCGTGTAATATCACCGGAGGGTACTAATTAGTTGTACAGGCGCCCCTGTGCCCGCTACCGGTACGCCAGCAACAAGAACACACCGCGTCAGCGTTCGGGAGATGATTTTTTCGCTTGTTTCTCCTACCACACGATGTGTAATGGTCTCTTTCTTTTTTTTTTTTATCGCTTCGTTGAGTGGTCTAGACATCTCGTTACTTCTTGTCGAACTCGTGATAATTTGCATCCTGCTTCGCTTTTGATAAATCGATCGAAAGTACGCTTTTACTTTGTTGTATATCTGTATATAGAATATAATATTTGAGGAAATTTTATACCGAGTTTGAGTAATATAGAGAGATTTCCCAATCGGTTTGATCGCACACAGACACGCAGAAATTCGTCGAAACGACTCCTTTTATTCCAGTCTCGTAAAAACACTATTTTCCTTTATATATCGTACCCGTGCGTTTCACGATTGTTACAAGAATTGCAGTCGTTCAGACTGGCTTGCGGCTTGCTTGGCCTTCGAACCACGACAATTACATAAAGGCCTAGCCGGCGCTAGATAATAAATCAGTCGCCGGACGGTTATCCCCTTGGCCGTAATATCGCGATATTTAGGAAGGTCTGAGCGTGACAGTTTTATCGTTCGACGCGAAAGATCGTGGAAGAATATTCATTTAGCTCGTAAATCACCGGATAAACCGTTCCCCTTAACCAACTGCGACGGATATCATTCCTTTAACGTCTTCGCGACACGTGAAATCGGCCAGAACTGTACGTCGGAAACGTACGAGAAATAGGAGAAACAATCTTCCGCTCTTCTATCGTGACGAGCTTCGATTCTTCTTGCTGGGCTTAAGAGAAAAGAATACGCCATCGAACGACGCAACCCTCGAAATAAGAGGAGAATAAGCAGCAATCGAACGGGGAGGGGCGGGAAGAGAGTGAACGGGAGCCAGTGGATAAATCAGTCGGAAAGCGCTTCGTTTAGCCGTGATATCGTGGTATCCTCGAGGATCCTGTTGGCGGAAGGGATTCTATTGCGCTCGAACGGCATCGAGCCGAGTAGCGTCAGCAAAGGCGCGCCTCGAATCTCGATCTACTTATTCCTCCGAGGGGTGGAGGACACCCCCATCCCCGTTTTTCTTCGACGTACTTCCCCGCGTCGCGCTGGAATTTAAAGGTAAATTTCTTTTTCGTTCTCCTACTCTCTTCTCCTCCTATATTCAGTTCTCGTCCTTCCTGTTCGAACGTTTGCACCGATCCCGTTCTATCTCAGCCGCGTTCCCCGTCCCTTTTTATTGCATCACCGCCTCCCTCGCGATCATCGATATCCGAGGCAAACAGCTGTAAACCTCCATCAAGCTCGCTCGTCCCATCGATGCATCCCCGGTCGTGTGCGCGCCCTCTCTTTTCAACCCTTGAATCCGCGTCGCGTTTCCTCTTCCTCTTCTTGCGCACGAGACTGATCCTTCTTCGATCGCGACAGCATTACACGGAATTATTTTGAGTACGCCTAGATTAGAAATTTATTCGTCGAACAGGAAGCAGCGAATTGGGTGTCGATCCGTGGAAATGGAATGCCTGGTCGCTTCCCAATATTCTCCGTCGTGACTTCCCAATGGTGGATAGGAAATTAGAATATATAATTACATTTGGTTCTGTAATTTGGTACGAAAATGTAGAACAACCTTCTTCGATTTTATATATATAATCTATAAATTGCTTCGTTGGATTCGAGATATTGGAAAATAATCTTTTTATTTCTAATTTTCTGTCGGTGCAAGCTGAAAGTAATATCGCTTAAAAGTGATTGTAAATATATCAACGGTCTCTTCTGTATAGAATTCCAACGCTCGCCGTTCACAGTAAGAAACGACGATGATCGTTAAACGCAGCAGGCAATCTCGGTAATGAAAGAACGGCGCGAAACGTGTCTACCAGCTGGCCGCGGAAAAGTATCAATTATGTTAAACATCGATGGGAAAGGAGCTCCGATATCTCGGTAGATTAGAACCAAAGCGTGTTATTATTTGAATAATTTAAAGCTATCACGACGGTGTTTCTCAGCTGTACTTCGATTTCCCGGAAAGGAGATGGAAGAGACGAGTTATTTACCCGGGGCAACGGCAACTTCTTCTCTGTGAATTCAGACGAATGCTGGAAGAATAACCGCGCTGTGCTTAAAAACGTTCGCGTTTTTAGTCCGATCACAATACGCCAGACGCAATTGTCGTTTTCTCAGAGTCCTTCCCGACTCATCTGAACCAACGACGATGTATATTAATAAGGTCGGTACCTCGATTCGTCAGCGCGTCAGCCTCGGCTAAGGCTTGTTCCATGGATTGTTTCATACCAAACAACGGCTAAGAAACATTCGTCTAATTAATTGGACCAGTCTCGAGAAGGAGCAAAGGGAGATAGGCGTCATCGCGGTCGACGACACCCGCGTTCCACTATTGATGTCGATGAACTTTCCAGACGCGTAACTCTTGGACTGTGACCGCTGAAGTGAAAGGTAGAAGGAGACCATAGTCAACGCTTTTTCAAACAGCTGTTTTGGATCTTCGCTTCGATGCAAGCGTCTCTTAACACTTTGCCACTCATTGCTATCACGAGTCACGAAGACCGTGACGAAGAAGCGAGGTATATTTTTAACGAGGTATATAGTCGCGTGTACCAGATGCTGCTACGCAATATTCCTTTTCTTCAACGCCACTTTTCTGCTCCTTAAAGCAAAAAAAAACTATTTGCAGACATTTTTCTTTCGTAGTTTTACTTAGCGAGCTTTTAAACGTCAGGTTATAAGTATTCCCTTTTGGGTATTTTTAACGTGTCTCGATAGATTATTCGGAGGTCATTGAGTTTAAACCTTTGTGTTACGATATAATAGCACGTCGAAAAGAGCTGCTATTCAGGGAATATTTATATCGAGACCCTTCGGTATAATTGCCACTCGTAGACTTCTAGCTCGTTACCTCGTGACACTGTGATCGTAATAAGAAAAAGTTATATAAAGAAAGCCGTAATGGAGGTTGCCGATGTTCGGTGAGGGATGATGGTTAGTTGTGGGTAGCTGGAACGAAAGCAATAAAGATGGAGGGTGCATAAATTGTAAATTCTTTTACCGGATTGGTAGAATTAAACTCGCGATGCTTTAATTTGCTAGTTATGCACTATGATCTTCGCGTGGATTCAAAGGAAGCGATAGTTAAGAGGCAACGGAAGCTGAACGGGAGTATAAAAGGAATGGTTAACCACGACGGATAACCGACCAGTTTCCAAGCTGGAAATTCACAATGCTTCGTTCGAGGTCGTATAAGCCGGGGCTATATATTAGAATTTCCCGTCGATAGAACAGTCCGCAAGCTGGCAGACCCTCAGGAGAACGTGGCCGCGGGAACGAAAAGTGAGAGATCCCTTAACGACCTTTCTGCGGCCGAAAGGCGATCGTTCGCTGGATCGAGAAATCTTTAAATAAAACACTTTTAGCGGACCGCGGGGTTTGGCATCGATGGCCCTTCGGTGTACTTTAAGGACTGTTTCACGGCCTTCGAGAGAAATGAGGTCCATAAAGAAGCCGCTCGCCTACTTTCACCGAGAGGATCGTTTCTCTCTTCTCGCTCGCTCCTCTCCATCGTACAGGAATCTTAAATCCTCGCTTTCGAAACAGCTTTCGTCCAAGAAATTCGATTCGAATCCTCTTCAACTCGGTTTCGGGGTTGTTTCTTCTTAATTAATTCGGGCCCGGGCGAATTAGTCGTGCCTTGCAGCGTTTTGCACCCTCTTCTAGAACTTTTCCACCCCCGACTTCGAGATTTACGCTGGGATTAATGGAAAAGTATTCCGTGGAGGTCAGAGCGCTTGACGAGAAATTGAATGTTAATTCGCGAGTTCCAGTCGCACCTTTAAAGTACGCTTATCGATGCTTCTGGTTCTACGATCTACGATCCTCGTCCCTATATAAGAAGAAATTATCAATAAGACAACGAAAATACGTTAGAAATAGGTTAGCGTTTAATATTTAATAATATTCAAGTATATTAATCGTCGTATCATCGTTGGTATCGTTTGGTAATATACTATGGTATGACTGCAAAAAAACTTGCGTACTATGGAACGTAGAGCCTGATAACAAAAAATTAATTAGAAAATGTCTGGAGATACTCTTTGTAACCGCTATAGTTAAAAATATAATTCTAGCTTAATATTTAATTAGCGCGCCAGAAGTCTTCAATTAAAAGTAACTATAGCGACGTCTGAGAAAATACCTCGTGGCTTCTTTGAAACATTGGAGATCTAGAAATTAAACGATAAATCTCTCTCCTAATTGCTAAAAACCAAAGTGAAATAAAACTATCGGTATCTCTTATCCTTAATCTTTCATATCGTAATTTGCGAATCAATCTCGTCGAGACGATCCCAGGCATTCCGATGTTCGCAATCTCCTCGAAGTAGCAATTCCGCTCGAGGGAGAGAGGTTATCTTTCGCTCTCTGCGATTCGACGTTCATCGAGCCGACATCTAATCCATAAGCAGCGATGCGTAACGAAGTTGGGGCGCGATAATAACCGGCGACGTGGCAATTAAATTCCGTGGAATCGTTTAGTGGCCCATAAATCTTCCTTCCGGGATAAAGGCGAAAGAAGCGGCTTGAGGTAGAGAAGGGTTGAGACGAGCCTGGTCTCTGAGGCACCGCCTTAAATCCGTTAATGGGTTTACAAACGTGTGAAGTCCGCGTAACGCCACCAGAACGACCACCAGAACGTCGAAACATATTTTCTTGGGCGCCGAATGATTTGTGGCGGCGAAAATAGGCGGGCATGGAAAAGCTGCGACCCGGCTGATTCAGCTCGACACGCTGCTTCTTCTTCTACTTCTTTCCCTTCTTCCTTCCCTTTCGTTTCATCTCGGTGATTTGTCAAACGAACAAATCCCCAGGGATTTACGGACGATTCGGAGGAACCAGTGGTATTTGAAATTAATAATTTAAGTGTTTTCGAAAGATACGACTGTTTTTCGATTCTACCTTGGGATCTTTACCTTTTCGATAGAAAATACGGTTCTCGGGCGTTGAATAACAACGACACAACTCACGTCTCTTTCGAAAATGTAAGTCTTGAATTATACGCGGCAACCAATTACCAACGAGGTATCGATCGACCGGAGAAAGGAGGAGCTCGTTCCTCCGACTGTCTCAAAATACAGGAGAATTACAGTCATCGCGTTGAACGAGACTTTATCCGTGTTTCGTGAACCCTATAAGTCTATAGTACTGCACGCCGCTAGACAATCGACCATAGGTTTGTAAATTGCAAATAAAAGGGAGAGAAAGGGAGAACCGGCAATTTCGTGCATCCCTTTCCAGTCGGTTCGCGGAAAACCCATTATCTGCGGCGACGTACGACAGTTTTACCCTGACGACTATATTTTTCCGCACTTCGTTTCGTCACGTTTGTGACGTTCATACATCATTGCTAATAACACTGAGAACGCTCGATTTTTCCATTCACCCTGACCCCACCCATCGCGTGGCTGGTGTCGCGTGTCGATGATCTCTCTCCCCCTCCTGCGAGAACGACCTAAACGAAATCGCTCGTTCGCGATACCGATGCAAAAAGCAGTGCAAGGAGAAAAGTGCTGACTAAACGGCGTGTGTACGCGACACGGGGAATGCAAAACGCGGGCCGTGGGTGCGGCGAAAATAGTAAGCGAACTCGCTTATCGGGCGTACGGCGACAAAACGAGCGAAAAATAAAAAAAGAGTCGTATGAACGAAAATAGAAGAAAAAGAAGATAGGTGGTGAAAAAGAAGGGAAAAAAATGGTTAGAAGAAAAGGAGGGGACATGACATCGTGATTTCTTGCGAAGACTGCCAACCATTGCATTGGTGGACGGTGCATCTCTCGGTTTCACGCGACACTCTCTTTCTCTCGTTCTCAGTTGCCCAGCGCACCACTGTTCCGCGCATTGTTGATGTTTCAAGATAAATACCAGATACAGACTACAATGCGACCCCCTCTGTACTTTGTAGGTAATTAATTACCAGCCATTGTCCGTCACCGGCAGTAACGTATACGTTATATCAGCGAGCCGTCAACGGTCGTCGCTGGCGCTATCGCGCTACGAGATTCCATTGTCCTTAACTATTATTCCCGCCGGTGGCAATACCGTACATGGACCCGATGATAATGCGCGGCCGGATCGAAATCACCAGGAGCAACATTCCTGGCTACGTTCTCTCCTCTACTTTCGTCCCGTTAGATCGGCCAAGCCGCGAAACCACCGCACCCTCCCTCACACGCACACGCACGCACACACACACACACACACACATACACACACACATTCTCTCTCTTTCTCTCTCTCTCTCTCTCTCTCTCTCCCTGTTTAGGTTTCGATAAAATAACTAGCGCGATTCGCGATTCGCCAGGAACGCCGATGGATTTCCCATTGTTTCCACAATGGGGAAAAGAATGGGGTACCGTTGGCGTTCCAGTCAAGGAGCGAATTCTTCGGAAAATTTACTACGACTCCGACGAGCAGTCGCGAAAGGCCTTGCGAAACGTACTCGGTTCTATGCTTATCTGTAATTGTACATACACGTCGCGTTCGGTTTCGACCGATTGTTTCTTCACGGGTTTAGTGGTTGCTGAAGAAAATCGTAGGGTGTGGAGAAAATACCGTTCGATCCTTTTCTCTACGAGTCTTCTGTGAAAAACGTACGACACGCGATATTTCGCGTTTCCTATTTTTTAGTTAGATAGTTGTCGTTCCCTGCAAAATTTTGGAAAATGGTACTTTTCTTAATAAGCGTGCTATAACCGTTCGGAGAACCTGGCCAATTTATCGACTGTTTTTAAAAGATTTATATCTCTGTACCAAATAAATTATCTTCGTTTTCAACTAGAATCATAAACTGGCACTAGAATGAAAAAATCAACAAAAACGAACTCGTCAAATTTTTCGCCTGTCGAATCGAGAGAAAATGTTAGGTCCGTTCAAAATTAGGCTAGAAAATTCTAATTTCTAAAATGTCCTCTATTCGACGCGACACTTTGCTTCCCATAATCTCGTCCTCATTTTTCCTGACGTCAGGCCGATTTTGAATAGTTCACGTTCCTTTGGTCCGTTGCTCCAATCTGTTCAACGTAAATCGCAAGGGTGCAATTGTCGGGAACGCGCGACAGGCAATCGTCGATAAGAAAAGGCCGGAAGCATTAGAGGGAACGTGTTCTGGCGCAGGCTGGAGTGTCCCGGAAGTGTACGGCAAGAGGAACATCTGTAACCGTGGCTGAAGGTCGGAAATTCCTGGCGCATTACCGGCCAATCGTGTGTGCTACGTGGAAACTCGTCGCCTGCTCGCCTAATGTACGCCAGCCAGCGGCGTAATGCAGTCGTGTTTCGTGCGAGGCGAGTGCACCGCCTTTTCCGCCTCCTTCGTTCTCCTGCTGCCACTAACACCCCCTTGGTTCACGGGTCGTTTCGGTGCCGTGTTACCGCAACCTCGAAACACGAATGGTCAGATTGAAATCAGAGTGTGTAGAGGCGATGGGGAAGGTGGATGTCGAGAACGCGCAGTTTCCCTGGGTGCACGACGTTCTCGGCGACATATTTATTCACCCCGTTTGGTGGAGGCGTTAAGGGTGAGCAATGCGGACATTCGGAGCCATGTTTGGAATAGTCGAGTGGAATTAACGTGATATAGTATTTCTTGAAATCGTTTTTATTTTCTCCACGTGTATATCGTTAATTTGGCGAAAGTATTCTCTGCGAAGATTTGTTCTTCTCGGATCTATGTATATGACTCGAAACGGACAGACAATTTTGGCAACACAGGGTTAATTAACAATGTGTCTGTCTTCTATATAATATATACCTATTATTAATTCAATGAATGAAATCTTAAAAGTGGTTAATTAACGGTGTTCACCGAAGGAAAAGAAAATGGAAGAAATCGAGTCGAACAGGAAGGCGAAAGGTGAACGGGTTGCTTATCGCGAATTCTTAATACTAACTCCAGGAATTAACACGCGGCAGTTGTAAAATTAATTCCGAAAGAAGCGCGAAAGCGCGAGACCAAGTTAAACTCTTTCTCTCTCCGATTTTCCCCGTCCCTTTCACGCGTTCGTGACCGCGCGAGCTGACTCGGGAACGCCACGAACGCCAGCAAAGGAGAGGAGAGACGTACGTTACCGGCAGGCCTGTTTTACATGGCCGATTGCATCTCCTTTCCATGCGGCACGGCGACACGCGTTCCCTTCTTCTCTTTCTTTCTTCCTTCGTGTCTATCTCCTCTTTCTCTCTCTTTCAACGCCAAGCTTCTACCGTGCACGCTCGCCAACACGAGGATTTTCTAGCGGCCTCGCTAGCGGTCTTGAAGGGTCGCCGATCGCAGCCCCGATCTCACGCGGCACAATTAGGATGCCCTTAAACGGCGATCCGCGGAAGAGCTGCGCGGCGTTATACCGGTTTCCGGCAGCGTACACGGATTACGAGCGGAATGCGCAACGGACGCGATTTCGCCACTCGACCGACCATTCCGCAAGCATTCCGGTATCGATTTTCCGTGTATAATTGGGTCTTTGACGACCAATTTCTGAATAGTTGTAACGGTCATGCGAAAGTACCGTGCAAACCTGCCAGCAAATATTCTGAGATAGCGCGAATGTTTAGTGGCTATAAAAAGTACCGTTGTATTTATCATAGCGTTTGCCGCAATTAATTAGGACCAAGTACACTGGTTCACGAAATTTATCTACGAATACTTTTCGTAGCCAGTTAGCATGTTATACGATTTATTCGTAAACGTGAAACTTTCGAACCGTAAGAGTGTCCAATTTTATGATCGCGTGGAATCTATCGAAAATAACCGACCAATTTTAGCATCTCGCAAGAAGCAGACATAGAATCGCGAGTGAGGGATATTAATTACAAAACGGCAGAGATAGACAGGAAATTTTGATTAGACGAAGAAGCCAGGTATAACGAGCGAACCTAACGCATAGGGTTGCTTTTAACGAGTTTAATCGAGTGTCGAAAGTTCGCTGCAGTATAATTGAATCCATAGAAGGCCACCGGTTTAATTACACCGAGATTTATTAATAAATCACCAACTCTTTCCGGAAGATACGAAACTTTTACATTTTAACCGGCACTTCGTCGCTGCCTCTCGAAACTTTCCGCATCGTGTTCTTCGCGACGAATCCCCTCGTGAGACTCGTCCGTCAAGGTTCGCCATAAACCGAATACAATTCCGTCACCGTGTACGCGACCGGTTTCCAGGCAAACGAGACGAGACGCGCGACAATTTCCAAATTGATTCGTCCCTTTCGAGTAGTTGGACCATCGTTCCACGTCGAAGCGCGTTAAAGGGTATCGACCTTGTGGCGCGAACGAGTCCCGACGGAGATTCATTAACGCTTCGTCCGTGTCCCGTTTAAGTACTCCAATCGCGAAGCCACTCAGGAACGATTCCACGTACGGCACGGGACAAGCTATGGGGAGACAGCAGAGAGGAAGGAGCGGTATGGGACGAACTACTTGGAGGACGGGAACGGATCGAGTAGTCGAAGTCTGGCTGGAAACTCTACCTCTTGGGACGACGCTATCCCAAACTCCTACCACCATCTCGACGAAGGACGAGAGCGGACAAACTGCCGGAGAGTCGAAGAAGCAGCGAGTAGACGACGGTCGAGAGGCCCGGTAATTGTGACACTTGCGTCTCGTTGCGTCTGCGTCTTATTAAGTAATCCAAGCAGTGTCGGTTGGTCGTGCATCGATTTTCAGGCACGAGCTTTGGATATAGACTCCTCCCTCGCGAGAACGAAGATCCTCTGGGAATGGAAACGAGCTGCCTGTTACCTCTAACCACAAATCATTTTCTCGCGACGCTTCCTTCTTACCCCAACCTCTGCCGTTCGACGTCGACATCGACGAGGATTGTGTACAAAGGAGCCCGTGCCTTATTCCACATTCTTCTCCGGTACGCCTATAGCGCGCGCCGCGACACCATCAACCACGGGAAGCGTTGACAGGACTAAAGAAAAAGTAGCTTTCAGTGGAATGTTTTGCTCGTGAATCATAATTCCGCGGCACGTCGGGGTGGCCCCGTCGCATCCCCCGGGGGACGACACGGTTATACAGGGGTGGCGAGTTTCTGTGTGACAGCTGGGACGGTGGGATCGGTTCCCGAGCTGCTCGCGCGGAAGCTTCGGAGTGCCACGTTCCCAGCGACTGTCACTCCGTTGAATAACGTTTAACTCGGTTAAAGAGAGTTGGCTCGACGTGACGGGCAGAAGATGGGAAAGGTACAGAAATACGGAGGTGGTTTCCGTCGATTCGTCGACTGTCGAAGAAGTTTTCCTGAGATCGTCGAGCAAATCGGACGGTAACGTTCGAACGTTTAAATCGTCCCGTTTCTTTTGTGAATTAAAGGACGCTTCGTTCTTCGAAATCAACCGTCGAATGCTGGTCCCATTCTTCGCGTTATTTCGAAGAATTTTCGAGAATTCTCGCGAGTATCGAGATTTCTGTATACCATGTGCGATGTATCCACCATGCATACGCGTCGTACCACGTTCGTCCGAAAGCATCGTCGTTCCTCACCTCCTTTCGAGGTAATACGCGTCCCAAGGAAGATCACCTTGTTCTGAAAATAAGGCAGCGAATCCCTCGTCCTCCCAGCCGCCCCCATCAGCCCGTTCTCTCGATCTATTCGCGGAAAAGGGACCCGTTGACGTGCACGAACAACTTTCATCCCTCGCCACGAGCCATAAATATATATGTATATGTACGTGTGTTGCCGGTGTCATGAGAACGACGTAGTATCTCGTAAATTGACCGTGCGCTGTAGAGAGGTGCAGGAACTATTATAGATCACGGACAGCGAAGGACAAAGAGAAGTAGAACGAGAAAGAGAAAGGCAAAAGGTAGAACAGAGCCATGTTACGTTTCTATATTACATTTGCTTGGTTCCTCACCCTTTCCTGGATCCTCGAACCGCCGCTCCGCTTCTCTTCGTTCCTTCCTACTTTCGGTTCAGCCGGTTCTCCGACTCTCATTTTACAATCGGTACCCGCTGCAGACCGATACTGCATTTTATTCCACGAGGGTGGGTCAGGGCTTGGGGAGTGAGCAGGCAATTTTATTGGATGTGACACTAACGCTCTTTCCCTCCTGTGCAAGCCCTCGATCCTTCGTTTGGTCACCTCCCCTTCTACCAACCTTTTCTCTCGTTCGTTCTTTCCCTTGATTCTCGCTCGATGCCTCTCCCTCGTTTGCTCTCATTCGGACAGAAAGGGGCTTCAAATGGCTGCAATATCCGCGTGTATTGACTCCTGGAATTGGGAAGACCTTCTCGTGTCCGGACCTGTCCCGTTCTCGTCTCCTGTCCCGTCTATCGGTAACCAAACGCTACCCTCTTTATTTCGCAGCACCTCACGACCTCGCCTGCCTTTTTCCCTTTCTTCCTCGCCCCGTTTTCACCCCCTCGTGTCACAAACGGCTTCTCGCCGCTCTTCCCGGGCCTCTTTCGCTCCACTGCTCGCAGATAGCTCGCGCGTCATTAGGCCCGCGTTTCCACAGGGGAGGATTACACTTGCGCTCGTGCCGGTTTCGCGTTGAAGATTTCGAGCGGGCCGCTTGTCAAGACATCGACGAGAAAAACGATATTCCCGCTCGTTCCCGGGAATGGATTCTCCAGAGGACGGCGCTGGAACGCGAAAAGAAATTACGAATCTCCCCCTTGTTTGCCTTCCTCGTAGTGCTTCTTCGTCGAAATAACGTCGCCGTTTCCTTCGTCGATAGCGAACACCGTCGATGCTTGTCGAAATCGTTTCCAGTGTTGCGAAACGATCGTTGTATTTGAGCGAGAATTACACGAGTTTAGTGGAAGATTGAGGAAGACTGTGAAATTTCACGATTGGAGCAGGCTTCTTTATTAGGATCGAGTTTTGATTGTTCGACTTTCTCGGCAAGTTTAAACGGCAGACGCTAGTTAACGGATTTAAGTAGATCGATTTGGTAATTTACGAGACGTAGCTTTATTCTTGGAGAGAACGATAGAACAGATTTACGATGAACGAAACACGTGCAAGCTTATGATGTAACTATGGCTGTTAACGATGATGTGTTAATGGTCTAAAAGTGGTTCCATTCTCATGAATACCCTTCTATTCTGTTCCCGCGTGTTTTATGACACTCCGACCGACGAGTTTACGATCAACATCTTAGAAAAAACGATATCCGCGAGAATCCGTCGTATTTGGGTGGTTGCCAGGCATCTAGTATCGCGACGTCGACGTACCGCGATAAATCAAATTGAAAATGCGTCGACGTCGGTACAGAAATAATTGAATGGATCTTCGCTCGACACGTTTACCGTCATAAATCACGAATTTTTGGCCCGTTCGACGATTTCAGCGCCGGTTAAAAAAATTGTCGGACAAGAGAACGCTCTGGTGTCGTGGGCCATGACGTGTAAAGCTACTATGTTACATCGTTCATCGCCGTTTTTTCGCGTTTAACGTTAGCACGCACTCAAGCGCTACCTACTCTAATCTTATATTCAGCCGCACTGAAGAACATAAAACTAATAACAAGCCCCTGAAACTTCTTACTTGACGTTCTTCGATAATTTGACCGTGCACGATTTGATAGAGCGGATCGCGAAAAGGAACTCTATTGCCCGGTCTGCTGGGATCAATAACAGACACCAGCCAATTGGAACCTCAAGCTTAACAACAGTTCAATCGGCTAGCAGTGATCCAATAAACGAGAGACCCGGCTTCGCAAACTCCTCGCCTAAAGCCGCCCTCTCTCCAAATAAAAGCAGAGAAAAAAAGAAACGATAACCCCGTTCTTCCCACGAATTCGTCCAGTTAGTTTCGCGACGAGAGATCGGATCGCAATCGCGGTCTTCTCGTCATGGCGTGTTTCAAAACGGGTCTCAGAAAAACGTCTGACAAAACGGAGTTCGTCCCCGTTGAACGCATAATGCGTGGCCGGATTGTATCGATACGACGTGCCGGGCGACATTAAGCCGAAGAGGATTGTAGAAGGCAAGCGCGGCTGTCACGCAGCGTACGGAAGCGTAGGTTCGTGTCTCTTCGATCGGTTATCTGCGTGGCGTGATTTACAGGCTCCCTTTGCGCGGTCTGGTCTCGAGGAGGGCGCGAGACCAACGAAAGTCAAGAAAGTCAAAGGAGCACTTAGCCGTCATTGCCGTACGATAAATCAAAGAAGAGCGACGTTCGTTGCCTCCGACGAAGGCACACGCGTGGTCCTGCTCGCGAGACGGAATGGAATTACCGTTCCCGTGTTGCTGAGCTCAGGACACACACCGGGTGGAGCGCACACGAGGACACGAGGTGGGATGGGGACAGCCAGAGGGAATGTCTTCTTGACTGACTGCGCGGTGCTGTTGGCAAAAATACGAACAAGAACGAGGCCTCGGCAGTCATCGTTTAAAGTATTGCCAGCGATTTATCATTGACCGCATTAATGGCCCCGGAATTCCGTGTATTCCATTTGTATCTGTCCTTCCCCAACCAATCCACCCCTCTTTTCCGTTGGTGCGGGGAGGTGGAACATTCTCTAACCTCGTGCCAAAAGAAACGGACCTCTTCGATCACCGTGCTCGTAGTAAAAGCTCGACAAAAGTCGCGCGAGAGCAGAAGAGAGATCCACTCGGGCCACACCGAGGGGGGTAGTTATTAATTCGAGGAAGCGGCGAGGGCGCTCGACGTCGCGTCGCCTTTCGTGTCTTCCCTTATTCCTTGCGCTTCGCGAGATAAAGGGAGAAAGAGAAAGAGCGAAAGACCTCCTCCGCGTCGAAATTTGATTTATATTCATTGCTCCGCTCGAGGAGAAGAATCGCGTCGACGATGAAGCGCCGTTACATCGATTTGGTTTTTAAAACGATAACGAATGGAGCGAGAAATTGGGAGAACTTTAAATTCGTTGACCCGAACACGAAGAGGGATGACGCAAAAGACACGACGCTGTTCAATGGTAACAAATGAAAGCGTGAAATTTCACACGAACAACAACGCGATTAATCCTGTAGTCGGTGATCGAGTGAAATTTATCGATATGGACCGCGGCGATGCAACTTTTCTCTGTCTAAATTGCATTTGTCAGACGGGAGGGAACCAACGTCGGATCGAAGCTACCGTAAACCAGCCTCTCGGCTGGATTTTCCATCCGCCGATTCGTGGCGAACTCGGACACGACTGGAAAACGAACGTGCGGGAATATACACAACGGGATTCCGATTCTGCTCGAGGTGGAATCGAGCAGCTTCCAGACCATCTGTCCATTTCCTCGGAGAGTGCTCCCGTTCGCCTCGGGGAGCCGGTCCAGCGTACGCTGGCTGCCGCACCAAATCGAAGCCAGGTCAAAGCCTGGCTTTTCTCTCTCTCTCTCTCTCTCTCTCTCTCTTTGTCTGTCTGTCTGTCTGTCTGTCTTCGTTCTTCTCTTTTTTCTCTTTTCTCCTCCCTCTCTTTTTTTCCAGCTCTACCCATTGTATCACGGGAAAGAAACATACAGCTAACAGCGAGAAAGATCGAGAGAAAAATTTGCCGATCATTTCGCTACTGTCCACTTTTCTATCCTCGTTCTGCTCTACTTTTCCCCCTATCGCACTATCTTTACTCTGGCCTCGCGTCTTCTTTCTTTCTTTCGCCGTTGCATCGTTGAAAACGTTCGCTCGAAACGGTGACTTTGTCGAAGAGAATTCCAGGCTATACGGTTAGCAATCTTATTAAACGCGCGTTGTTTCATATCGTCCCGATAGAAAGACTTGTTTCCACGGTCGGAAACACAATGGAACGGTGGAAAACGATCAGGCGTAGCGTCGTAGAGCGGCAACATAGCGTTGTAATCGGCGTGTGCGAGGCGAGATTATCGTAAGCTTTCACCCGATTTCGATCGTCCTGCCTCTCGTCTACGCTGGTCTGCTCATTTCACGCGATGAAAGCGCCATTCACCTGAAGGGAATCCGGGCTTGATCGGGCTTCAAAGAGAGAGTCCGGCTACTGCTCGGAATCGAACGAATTTAAGCGGCGGTCAACCCGGTGATTCGGATGGGAATCGAAATTGAGTCCTTCAAAAGAAAATTAACGATTCAGAGTTTCGTCCGTTAAACGCGGTCTCGTCTCTGTGTGTCTGTTTAAAAGTCCTTGCTTGGACACGTGGCCGATCGTTAAGTAATTAATCGTAGTTAACAGAAAGAAACCGGCGAGTGAAGCGCTCTTGGTTAAATCACAAACATTTTCAACGAATGCATTCGTTTCATTTATCGGAACGATCGATAGAATCGTTGCGTTTACTTTTCACGTTTTACCCTTTCGGTTTCAAAGAGCCATCTGTCAATTAGAAATCTGCTATTCGGAATCATTCTGGAATATTTCGAAGCAAAAAACGATCAGAGTGATCCTTTGTGAACGATAAATTCCCGAATAACGTCAAAGGCTCCAGAGTTAGGGAAACGAGATGGAACGAGGAAGTTGTAAACGAATGACATTGCGATGGTGGACGAATAATAGGAAAATGCCGTGGCAAATTTACGCAACGACTCGTTTCGATCTTTTAGCAGTTAATTCGAATAGCGAAAGCGTTAAACGACCTCTCCACCAATCGCGCGTAGACTTCGCCTCGGTCATCCTCGTTTCTGACCATTCCTTGCCCCCTTCTAGCGTGCGCTTAATCCCACAACGTACCAGCCGCTGCTGCTTTACGGCCAAATAAAGTAGAAAGCCGCAAAAGAATGGCGTTGGTCGGCTCTTTTACGGTATACGCGCGTTCCTGGTTCAATCCTCAAAGCCGATGCCTCGCGTTTCGTGGCCCTCTTCTCCCTTTCTCTCTTTCGCCTGTTCCCGGTGACATCTCATCTACGTCCAAAGACATCAGGTGGCTGACGAGTACACGAGAGCGCGCACACAGTGTATAAACTTGGATCTGTGTATAGGATGTTCCAAAAGTAACAGGTAGAATGTGAAAGAACGCAGAAATTTATAACCAATCTTATGGAAAATGATTTATTAAAAAATGTTTGAAGGATACAGTTTGTCTTTACAAGCAGCAACAGCGATTCGATTATTGAATTATTTTTTCTTCTTTTTTTATATATAATCATCGCGAAATGTACATACGAAGTATGTGTAAATAGTTGATCATGCTTGTGTCTATGTATTCTTTTAATAATTGCCTTAAAATTAATTTTTATTCTTTTTTACTCGTCGTTATCTTATTCATATATCACTCGTGCGAATAAAATATCGCTCTATCAAGATTGTTTTTTTGTTAGATTTACTCAATTTCTTGTCAACCTTTATATCGAAAATAAAACATATTTTACTTTCGGTAACCAACTTCTGAAACACCCTATGGAAACGGACGGAGAAACGTGAACGACAATCGGCTTTAGCCTGCGGTTTTTCGAGGCAGGCGCGAGACCAGATCGGAGCACCGACGTGGCAAGCTTAATTTATGTCGCTTAAAAATGCAAATACCATCGATTTGTCTTCGAAAGTCGCAGCGAGCACGACGTTGCCTGCCGATCATCGTCAGGTCGAAGAAGATCGACCGGGAAAAGAGGTCGACGCGGGGAAAGCACGCGCGTCGACAAACCGAGGGAATTTCTTTAATTAATCCCAGCCGCCTGTCAACTTCTTGCAGGCGAACAGGTCGGGATCCCTTGGTGCGGGCCACGGTTACACAGCTTCCCAATCGAACCTTTCGTCCTTGTGCGTTCCTCGTGCCACTTAGGTGGTCCACGGCTGGAGGATTATTTTTTAAAAGACTTTTCAGTTCGCCCTTTTCTTTCGTCCTTACGTCCTCCTCTTCTCCGCTCTTCTTCCTCTCCTTTCGGTACAGCGCTTATTTTTGCTTCCTGAAATTTCGTTACGTCGTGAGGACGTGCATTTATATATCTGACATCTTTTTCTTCGTACTTCCAAGGAATTCCATATTATGTCGCGAATACGAATAATAAAACATCGCTACGTTCGAGGGAAATGAATGGATCGTGATAAGAGAAAACGTGTTTCAATTTGCCGACAGAGATGGAAAGTGATCACGACCGACTGGCTACTTCTTAATCTGTGTCCCCGCGGTAAGAACGTGTGTTCGATAATTAATAGCGTATCGTGCGCTGCTCTCGAGTCGCCAGTTGCTTTCAGCAATTTCAGCGGATAAAGTCGGATTTGAAGAGGAAAGACGTTCAAGGAACGTAAAATTCAATGACGTTTGCCATTTGCCAACGCATACAGAAGAAACTAACGTGCAGATTTTTCCTTATTATATCTTTCCTTTCCTTCGTTACCGTTTTCCTCTTTAGCACATTAAAAGCAGTAATTATAAAAATCAGTTATAGCAGATTACAATATTTGTTTAGCGAGAGATATAGTGGACGCGAACCGTTGGCGGAAATTGTACCAAAATATCGAAGTCTGACGCGTAGTTGGATGAAAATTTCGTGTTGGTATTTGTTCGACGCGCGGTTAGTTGCTGGAAAGCGAACGGGGAAGAAGCGCGCGACGCGGCCAATTATGTAAATTCGCGATTACATAATTAAACAGTTACCGTCGCGACGGAGGGCTCAGAATTCTGTTTCTACCAATATCTTCCCTCGAACCGGTCCCTCTCCCTTGTTCTTCCGCGGCCGATGTTCCTTCCCGATGTGCTCATCCCGACTCTCTTCCGGCACGTTACATAAATTTTCTGAATAAAAAATAACGGGAGCTCGCAGACGCGTCGAATCCACCAATTACTAAAGCACCGAGCCCTAGACTTTAAGATAGTTTTCGATTATTTTCATTTTTTTTAGTTCTATACCGTTCTTGATGAATTTTGAAATGCGTCTAATCTGTAGGTAATCTACTTAATTGTGAAAGGGAAATTATAAACATAGAAAAGAAATTTTGTTGAATTGTTTGAGGGAGGTTAATTTATTTTTTCTTGTAAACGAAACACCCAAAAATTGGAAGCAATCGTGTTTCCTATATATCAAAATTCGTCGAATATATTCGTCACTCGTCGGAGTAAATTAGCGCAGGCGAGACAATCCGCGCGTCATTCGCCATTTATCCCTCGTCAGGACAAAGATGCCGCAAAGTAAACGAAATTACGGACAATTTGTAATTGCCGTTGCAGGTGGAACAGAGGAAAGCGTGCAGAGAAAGCATAGTTGAGGGAGAAAAAAGGAAAACGAATCCCGGCCGCCAGTTGTTTCCCAACGAGAACGAAATTACAAGTGTTACACCCTCCTCGCGGTGTGAACTCAACGGCCATCGAAATTATTCCTCGCTCGCGTCCCTCGTCTTGCCCTTTTCATTAATTCACATTGTTCTCTAATCCCCTCTATTTCCGCGTGCGCCATCCCTACGCGATGCCATTAATTATTAAAAAAGCAGAGGAAATAAAAAAGGGGAGTTGTTCGACGCGAAGTTTGTTGCAACTGTTGCAAATTTAGGACACCTATTAAGCTTTGAATAACTCGGACTTTTGTTAATTCCTACGCGGTCCCGATGTTCTTTTTGAATAAACAGAGAGTTTTACGGTACGCGGTACGGTACGGAATATTCATTTCCTCGAAAGTGTTTAAAGAAGTCTTAAAAATGTTTGATCTGTGTTGTTGGAACGAACGAAAGAGTTGCCCACTAGCGATGTCAGCGAATTTCTCGTTCCAAGAATTCTATCCTCGTGGAAGTAACTTTGTTTTCTCGTATAGTCGATTGCCGCTCTAGAATTAAAGATTAGAACTCGGAACAAAGCTCTGCGAAGCCTTGTTTCCTCGCATCAACAACCTACTAGCCCTCCGGTCACTTACGCTGTGACCCAACTTAAAAGTGTCACGCCAGACTCTTCGCTATTCTACGTAAACTTTCATCATCGCGAAATCGTTACTTTATAAATCGTACGTTCGCCAATCTTTTGACACGATATCCTCGAGCGATATTCAGGATTCGGCGATCGCGGGGAAGATCTCCAAAATTGCCCTCGTATTGGCTCGACACGGAGAATGTTTAAAGAAAGTTCCGATCCCTTCAGATATTCGACCAATAACGGCTACCGTATTCCAGGGAGCAAAGAAATCAGGCTGGAATCTTTATCGATAGCCGAGAGTTGTGGTGTTCGGCTCGTGTGTACCTCGAGTCCGGTCCTCTCTCGTCCGTTTGAAAAGCAATACAAACGCCTCGGGCTCAGCCACGTTGCTCCTTCTTGGCTCGGTTCGAGCGGGCAAGCACGCGAAAAGGGAAATCGAAGGAAACAGATAGAAGACGGGCAGAAGTGAATCGTGCAGCGACTACCTCATAAAGTGCCGCAATTTCCAGCGGCTATTGCCATCGAGGGGGACAGGGACAAGCTTTTCGAGTCAACTTAATCGGCACGTACTTTAAAATGGCGCCATCGCGTTGCTCGACGCTTCTCAAGCTTCCAGTTCTTTCTCGGCTACTGTTCCGAATCGTCGAGTCGTCCGTTGTTCCTTGCGATACAACAGACGCTTCCATTGTACTCGTTGACGGGCGACGAGCTGTTTCTTCCTGTAACACGAACTTCGTCGGAACTTGGCCGTCCAGAAGATGGACTGGAAACATTCGGAGTCTGAAGCGACGACGGTGAGAAGCGGCGTGATGAATGAACAGGCCTCCCTTTGGTCACGTACCTTCGAGAGGCTACTCATCTTTGGCAGGAGGTTTTCTCGCTTCGCGGAATACAAAGCGAAGCTTTCAAACAGTTGCTCGTTATTGGAAGTAGTTGTCTCGAATTTCGATACTGGCGAGTCAGCGTGTTCTCCGCGGGAGGACGCCTGCTTCTGCTACCATTAACCTGATTACATTTACATTTTTCGACGGCGCACCAAGCCAGTGTAATTGAAACTTGCATCGAGCAAGACGACGACAGTTTCTTCCTTCTTCTACCTCCTTATGGACCGTTCCTCGGGTCAGAAACCTGGAGTAGCATAATTTCGTGCGTTCGTGCATCGACCAAGTCAGCAGTTTTCAGGGGTTCGAATTAATCGACGCGCCAGCGGACCAGTTTCGATATCTCTCATCAAATCTTGGCCCCCGCCGATTCATCGAGCAGCCAGCGGCACCTCCAGCGACAGCAGCAGCGGTTACCCATCCGTTTCGCCATTTTCCTGCCGCCAATATTCCGACGAGACTCGGCCTCCCTTTCGCGGCGCGACGCTGCCGTTCTCGGACTCTCGAAACGAGCCCGGGACTTAATGTCGTAATTAAAATGCACATGGTAAGCTGCCGCCATGCCGTTGTCCCGCGGCAACGACTAAACGAGACGAGTGCTTCGCAGCGAGCGAAGAGAGAGAACGTGCGAGAAAGTGAGAAAGAGAGGAAGAGTTGGAACATTGTGGATTCGACAGAGACCCGGAGGCGGCCACCAGACCTTCCGCGTCCATCTAATGCTCCCTACGTTCTGGCCACCCCTCGAGAAATGTTATAATGCTGGAGATATTTGTCGTCCCCGTGAACGTAGAATGAAGAAGGGGATCAAACGTTTGCACGACGCGCTGTATTCCTGTCGCGCGTCAATGAGAGCTTTGAAAGGTGGCGCGGTCGATGTCGCGGATAGAAAACGCACCAGGGGAACTTTCTTTTTAAATACGAAATTGTACTCGTTACATACGGCCGAATGGCCTCTGTAACGATTAAAGTAAAACATTTGCCGGTCAATGAGTGGAAAGAAAAAAAGGTGTAGAAATAATTTTTGCGCGAATAAATGGAAATACTTTCGCGTGGCCCATCCTGTAAGCGAATATTTCTCGAGAAGAATAAACCGAAAGAATAACAGCGAGTTCCGTTCGACCGTATCGTCGTTGAAAATTGTTCGTTCGTGCACCGGGAAGGTTAAGAGACCGTACTCGAGGCGACGCTCGCGAGAAACTATTAGCGTCGCGAGACGAGTGCATTTTTAATTTCGCGAAAAGTCGTTGGTCGGCCGGCCCCGATTCCTCGAAGTGCTTCCGCCCTTAGCACGGGGCAAACTTCTTGAAAAGGTGCCGCCGACGGTGTTGTGCTCGGCCGAAAGTAAAACAGCCGCTGAATTTCCGTGATGCGGGCAACTTCTCGCCCGGGGTTCGCTCGCGTGACACACTTTTCCACGCTTCTTTGACACGGCCTGCGCTTCTGTAGATCGCCACGCAGATACCGACACTCTCTCCTCTAAAGTTTCCTCTCTCTCTCTCTCTCTCTTTCTCTCTTTCTCTCTCCTACCTTCTTCCTTCTTTCGTACCGTCTGCGTTGCGCCCCCGCGGAACTCATTACGCGCACGTAACGCTCGTTCCGTTGCGGGAAAACTCGCGAAGCCAAGCAGAGAACGGCTACAAAGAGCGAACAAAAGGCAATTGCGTTTCGATCGCAACTCTTGTTCTTGCTCAACAATCTGAACATTGTCGTAATAAACGCGTTTTATTTTGCGCTTCGCTCGCCAGTTCGACGGTCAAATTTTTGTACGAATGAAGAGAAATCGAATCTTCACTGGGCCTTTGACTTTTTTCGCCTCGTCGAAGGGAATTCCATTTGTTACGCGTATTCACGTCGGCTCTTTGTATTCCTTTTTTTCTTTTCTATAGTTAATATAAGTAAAGTCTCTGTGACGATTTGGGCTATGATTACACTTATTCGACGATTCAAGTACGAACATTATTCGTTTCACTCGGATTTAGTAGACTACTCGATAACTAGAGAAGCGCGCTAGAAAACAAATATTCCGCGATAATTCAAATGAAACGGTGAAGTAAAACAGAGATGTTTCTAGGTCTATTTAATTATCATCGCGATATCTGGGACGAAAGAAGGCTGGTTAAAACGGTCCAACTCCATCTTTTCTCGCTCATATTTCCCGTGCGTTGGAACGGGCACGCGGACGCGCTCCCACCGGCTGGCTAGCTGGTGAAAATTGATACTCAATTTAAACTCCTTATATAACAGGATGCACGTACTCGTAGCCCGACTACCCGGTAGGTAGGAGTCACGTACGAATATGAAGGTGAAAGGAGACCATGATAGACGAACAGGAAGAGACGAGCAAAGACTAGAAAGAAAGAAAAAGAGAACGAGAGAGATCGAACTCTGTGTGTGGATGTTGACTCGGGCAGAGGATGAAAACGCAATCGATCTCTCATCTATTGTATTACCCGATCACGTTTTACGCGCGCTCATCTCCATCGATCTTCTATCTCTTTTCCCCGTCCTGTATTTTCCATTCTATTTCTCCTCGTTGCGCGACTACTACTACGTGCATAACCATAAGAGGAAACGACTAAAGAGAAACAGAGATGTATGGTAAAGGTGGTAGGGAGGGTTCGAGGGGTGATAAGAGGGGCCGCGGTTCGTGAGACAGCGTGGCGGTTCGAATGGTCTTTCGCTACGTGACTGGAAATCTTGTCCAATTTACGATTACATATTACGTGACAACAACGGCTACAAATCCAACCAGCCTGTTCTAGCGATGGAGAATGCATGGATGATTATAACATCGTCGTTCATGAACGCTGCACGTTCGTCTATGCGGTGGAATTACGAACGACAAAGAATCCCGACGATCAAAACCACCTTCTTCCTCTGTTCTTCCTCTTCCTCTTCCTCTTCCGCTTTCAAACTATGCCGCGAGCGATTCCTCCGAAGCCAAGAATTCTTGCTCCATCCTTTTACTCTCGTTGGTCTCCGTGAAAGCGACGAGTAAGCGTGTTTTCCTGTGATCCTCGAGTAACCACCTTCCAGCGTTCGTCGCTCCTTCCAAGCTTCCGATGGCCCTCGTTGAAAATTGTACACGCCAGCCAAACCGAGCATAGATTCTCGACGAAGCAGCTCCGCTGCTTAGAACGGACTTCCCGTACGTGACTGGAAACCTTGGCCAGTTTACGATTACCTATTACCAGGGACCAGAAGCACGACGTACGAGCGCCAAATGCACGTCCGCGGCTGCTAGATTTCTGACCAATGAAGACGATCGAGGGAACGGGGACAACGACGACGACGACAGGAAGCCTCTTGTGTCGCGAGACGAGGAAACCCTGCACTTCTGGACGAAGACGAAGACTCCGCTAGAAACTCTGGACGACGATTTCGATGCCGGAAGTTCCTTCGTAGCCTTCCGGCTGTGCACCAGCGCCATTCTCCGCGCTCACTTTGAATACCTGAATTTCGACTGAATTGTGGGAGAGCCGTGAGGCGCATTAAGCGACGACCAGCGTATTTATCGTACCCACGACGACAGTTCCACGGAATTTGATAGTTGGACGGTTTTTACTTGGTTCCACCAGGAATTCGCTTTCTGTTTGGGCACCCGCCACCCTTTAGTCCTTCTAGCGTGCTGTTCCGCGCTTCTATCTTCCGCGTAGTCGTCTCACAGTGCACGAGAATCGCCGTAGAAAACTACTTGGAAGCGATGCTTTCCCGGATTCGGTTGTTCCGTTTTTTACTTTCAGACCTGGCTGCTTTTTTCGGAGCCTGATTTCTTGCACGGTCGTCGAACGCGGATATCTGTGGTCGTTCCAGTAATTGGAAATAGATTGGCTAATAACGAATGATATATTTCTTCTGTTTCTTGCTGTAACGATCGCAATTCGTTTTATAGGTTTCTGCACGAAGAAACAAGGCTCTGTAACGTTTCACGATATATCTATTACATTTTTTCGAGAGAGTCGATCTTGGTATTTAGGGCGCTTGATTAGATTCATCGCATTCACGTATGATAGAATTCCTGTACTTCGCCGTAAAGTAATTTATATTTTTTAATTTAATCTACGTTTTTATTCTGTCCGGAAACATCCTCGCTATTGCTTATCTTTCACCAGTCGTAAGCAACTTTCTCTCCAAGCTGTTCTATTATTCTCTCTGCTTTTTAAGTTTCGTCGTTCGCTGCCACGCCGGTTGATCGATGGCGTTGGTACGTGAATTTTTTTTCCAAATTCAAGGCAATGCGCCATTACATCGTCGATACAATGTAGGAACACGATACACCATTTGAGAAAGGAATTACGCAGAAGAAAAAGAAAATTATATGGAGAAAGAAGGGCAGACGCAAGCTTTAAGGATGACGTCGAACGGGAATAAACTTTCGGATATTTCACAATTCCACGCTCGGTTTCTGTATCCTGGCCTATGAATTCCCCGTTGCTACCCAATTTTTCCCTTCTCCGTTTCTCTTCTCACTTTCTCTTTTCGTCCACCTCGTTTTACGAAATTTTACAATCCGCCGGCCATTGATACCGTCCGAGTAATAACTTTTGAGCGAATAAGTCGAAAGGATGGACACACGCGAAACGCGTCTTCCGCAACGTGCAAACCGAAGGTCGATTTCTCCGCAGCGTTCCTCTTTCACCTTCGCGTCCTAATTTTCTATTTCTTTTTTGATATAACCAAAAATAAAATATCGAAAGAAATGTGTGTAATTAAGCGAACATTCTTCGCGTGTCGACATAATGCAGCAGCACTTATTAAATTTACCCCCACGTGCGATCCAATCTCTCTCCTCCGCTTTTTTCTCCTTGGCGTTTTTAGATCGTTCGCTTCTAGATAAATCAAATTTAATTTAAACTGTGCCGTGAAAGCGAGTTTTCCCTTATAGAAAAATATACCAAGGTCCAAGTCTACAAGGTTAGGTTAGAAGTTAGAAAAGCATTATTTTTGCTCACATTCGAGTATCCATATCGACTTATTTACGGTGGAGAGGGAGAGTCCCAAGAGAGTATACCTCATTCGTCAATATCAACATCGCTCTTTTGCCACCAATCGGTCATCCCATTTGTTCTTTTTTCCCTGGTGTTCCTCGCCACATTCGTTACACCCATAATTAACGGAACCTCGGTTCTCCATTCATCATCTGGATATCTTCATCGGACCAATCCGCCCCTCGAAAGTCTATTCCGAACCGAAACGTGTCACGTCGAGCCTCGCCTATACAACGTAACCGTTCACAAAGGGAGGAAAAATATTTAGCCGCTCGATCGAACGACTCGTGCCTTTCATAGGGGTTGGTGCGAATTACCCCAGGTGTCTCATCTTCGACCCGTATCCCGTTGTAATCGCGCGTTCCTATTAGAATCGTACCAGTTTGTCGTCACGAGAAAACAGCGCCGGAAGGGGCTGACGCCTGGAAACGCTTCTACGAATCGCGCAGCGGGGTGTTAATCTTCTAAGAAGCGCGCAGCTCGCGCAAGCCTACTCGAGAAAGGTTAGAGGCTCAACAGTGCTCTGTAAAGACTCGTAATGCCCAGGTTAAAATAGGATCAAAGGGAGGTTTCGGATCGGCGAAGAAATCTATCTGTGCATAGTCGGCCCGGTGCACGCTTGGAAAAATGCATTTTCCAATGGTTAGGAAATTTATGGGTGTCGCGTCGGACAATGCGACGACCGATCCACTCGTTCCACGACAAAGCTGCGCGTCGTTCCGTTCTTTTACGCTTTCAATCCGCTCCCCTTCTCGCCCCTCCAGGTTTCTTTCATCTGGCTACCCCGTCGTTTCAATAATTGTTGACTCTGTGTCGGCGTAAGCGTATCGTGCGTGCAATCATCGTACGTCTCAATGTTCGATCGTCTGTTTCCAACGGATCAACGGGACGGTCTCGATCCACTGGTACGCTGTCGTGGAAATTTTCATACAATCACTGCTACCAATCTCAACTCATCTTTATGAGTTGCATATTCTATTCATTAGAAATGAATTGGAAAGTGATAACGTTTATTTGAACACGTTGCTTACTAAGTTTCTGGTTTATATAACGTAAAGAAATATCAGCGCGTATCCTTATTTTCCAATGAAGCGTTTTTTTATCAGATTCTACATTTTATTTTCATAGTAACAAATTATTGCAGCCATATGAAAATAAATTTTGAATAATACGAGATGTAATACATTTGAACTTAGTTTTAAATTAGCATTTAAATTCTGTAATAAATACAATGTCGCGGAAATACTTTTTACAGCCAGATATGTAAATACACAGTATTTATGAAATAATTGTTTGTCAAAAAAATCACACGATTATAGTAGGTATTATAGGATCTGTCGTTTGATTTTTGTCATTTTTCTTTTTGCAATTCATTTCTGAACAAACTTCGAGTTAGAACGCGATGGCTGTGGAGTCGTAAAGGATCATCAACGACGGATTAAGCGGCTTGTAATCGCGATACCATTGCCATTATCGACTGAGAATTCGAAATTGGCCGAACGATTTTTAAGGATTCTGTCGAATCGAACGTTAGCGAGAGAGTCGAACGCGTACGCTACATCGAAACCAGTTCGATTTGGTAGCAGCGAACGAGCGGATTACCGATGTCCGGTTTCTTAAGGCTACGCTGCGATTTAAAAGCCTCGCCGATACGCGTTCTTCCCCGAAAATAAAACCGAGCTTCTCGGCTCTCTTTTCTCTTTGAATCGATGCAGAATTGTCCGACCGCACGTTCGACTGGGTTTTATTCCGGATCTCGAACGATCGTAAAACCGACCGGTGTAATAGCAAACTAAATTTTACTGCAGTTTAAAGGATCGGGTCCCATCGAACGATGCGCTCAAATCGCGCATTTCTCCATCTTTCTTTTTATCCACTGTTTCGTCTTCTCTTGGGTCTCGAATGTACCGACAAAAATGAACACATTGTGCACGACCTTCTATTATTTAATTCCCAGCCTACTCTCCGAATACAATACCGTTTAATTGAATGTCATTAAAAGACTAGATTACATTGAAATAAACCGAAAAATCTGTAGTCGTGTAATCTTAACAATCCGCTGAACACAAAGTATCTCCTACTGGATTAACAACTGGAAATCAGATTCTGCTAACCAGGTTTACCATTTCAATTAGCATTTGCGCGTCGAAATTATTCGTGATCTGGCAGTATTCTCCGTCGAATAGGTTCTTGTCGAGAAAACTAATCGCCGGGCTGAGCGGAGCGCGATTTTAATTACACGGAACCACGTGGGAGCGTAATTAGAAAGCCACGCGGATCGCTAATTGAGATTTCGCGCTGGCTGCTGTTTGTAGTTGGTCTATCGGCTACCAATCAGCCGTTGTTCTCCATGAGCCGTTAATTCTCTTTTTTCTTTATTTTTTTTTTTTTTTTTGTTTGCCTCATCCAACGAATCGCTGCCCTTACCGGCGCACTTCCTCTTGCGCATTTTTGCCGGTTAATCGTCGATCGTCGGTCGAGTCTAATCTCTTTTTAATTGCACCGCGCACGGCCTACGCGTTCCTGTTGCTGATAAGCGGTGCTCGACTTCTCCTCGAATATCGCCGCGACTTTGTGCACCGCTCTAATTTATTCCCGACGATTACTGTCACCGGGATTACTGGAATTTCTTGCGATAAACTACCGCCCCCCGAGCCCAGTTCCTTCCCCTTTCTCGTGCCTTTTTCGCATACGAACCGTGCGAATGTCGGTCAACGTTTAATCCAGCCACGGGATCGAAAATAGCCGGCAGTATACGTATTACGAAGCTTTGCAGGAGCTTTTCCAGAAGAGGATTTTAAAAGGCGAAACATGAAACGATTATAAGGCAAATGGTAAACGCTTGGTTCAATTGTTTGTTTGTTTTACTGCTGATTTTAAAAACGATTCGTGTTTTCTTATTCTACCGAATATTTTCGCTAGTTAATACTCGTTTTCATTTTACATTTATATACCCGTTTCTAATATTTGCAATAATATTAGCCGCCTCTGAAGTCGATCTTGGTACATAATCGACATCTGTTTTTGCCCAATAATCACTATTTATGCATTTACGAGAAGTCTATACGTAAATGAAAAGCTGGCTTACGCCGATTGACTTCTGAGTCTTCCATTTGAAAATTACATTCGGAGCTACTTAATGTCGAAGAGAAGAAAGGACCAGGCAACGGAACAGCAAGCAAAAATTAGAAGAAATTTAGTTCGGTTCTCGACTTACTCTGACGAATCCTTCGCGTCTTGCCAACTAACGTCCCTGCAGACTTTACCCCATCAGTATTCGCCCCTTTTCTCTCGAGTGTCCACGTCTACGAATGGCCGCCGCGGTCCATCCGATTTGGTTGCCAAGTAACAATTAGAGTTCCGCAGTCGGCGGGCATAGTTATTGCACTTAACGAGGCGGCGGGACAACGAGGGCCATGGAGCGATATCCTCTGACCCTTTCCTCGCGGAAACACACGGAACGCTGAGAACGAAAGCTGAAACAGAGGATGAGTAAATGAGAGAAAGAGAGATAGGAGAGGGGCGGTCGTAAAGTTCCTTGTCGAAGAGGGCACCCTCCAGTAAATGGAACAAACACACCGCGTACTCGTTCGCGGTTGGTTTGGGATTATGATTCGGATCCAGCTGAGTAAATAGCGGTCATTATATTATCCAAGAGCAAGCTTGTGCGCGATGTTCGCGCGTATGTACGCGTTGCATAGGCATCACGGAAGTATGATCCAAAAAAGACACTTAAGTTACAGCAATGCGCATACCAAGGACACGCGGTATTTTTGCATCGATACGTATCGTTGATTTGGTGGTGGTTGGTCAAAGACGAACACGTATTTTAGGAAATCAGTTTAAGGTAGAAAATTCGAAGTTCGAAATTATTAATTAGTTAGGACACGTGATGTTCGAATTTTGAATTACTTAAAGTATCGAAGAAATTACGACAGTGATTTGCATTCTACAACATATGAATTTTTTCTTTTTCATTTATGGGAGGATATGAAATAATAATCTCTCATTTGTCAAATAGTTCACGTAGTTGATTGCAATCGTGTTCATCAACTTTTGGAATTATGATAAATCACAATATTCTACGGAAAATGATCACGTACCGTGGAACCGCAATACCAAATAACCACGTTAAACCGACTGATAAGATACCGCGGGCAAAACACGTGTCTCGAATGAATATGCCTAAAGAAAAATCAGAGTTGATAAGCTCGACGACACGAATTCCAGACATTGACGATGTTTCTTCGTTGCTTACGCATCGTTCTTGTATTTTTCCCGCGGCGTTTCGCTTTCCTATCCGTTCTTCGCCGTCGCTAAGCCAGTGGTAGTTCTGGATTATTGTAGACCCGATCTCGGAAGTAGTTAAAACTTGGATCTCGATGCCGTCACCGTTGTAACGTCTGCCAACGGCGCTACCTTAATATTCTATATCCGACGGTATCCGTGAGGTAATTGACTTATGAGAGAGAGAGAGAGAGAGAGAGAGAGAGAGAGAGAGAGAGAGAGAAGAGAAGAGAGGAAATGAAACGAGCAACGAAAGGGAATTCATCGAAAGGTACTCGTACAAATGAACCACACGAGTTGGCTGAATTTTATTAATTTTAATAATTAACAAGGAACAAAGGGTTCGGCCGGATAGAATCAAAAAGTGTCATGGGGAAAAACCGATATATATTCGTGGATAACAAATTCACGAGGATCGTAACAGGATTAAAAAGCAGAGCGGCTCGAAAGAACTGATTGAATTGCAGCCAACAGAGAAAGGCCTTGATAACGCTTAATGAATAAGTTATTCATATCCCTGGCGCGCTTAGGAGTGTAGGGGGAAGGGAGGGATGGAGGTTGCATAAAATTATAATAAATTTTCCACTTTATGTAAAATTTAATCTGGTCTGATCACTGGTTGTATTATCGTTTTATGAATAGAGGCCGGCTTGTTGTATTTAGAAGGGCGCGGCGAATAACGTTCGCGAATAACGCGCGCGCAGGGTGCACGCGTAACTATGAATAATCAGCGGTTTTAATCAACAGGATTACCGGCTATATTTTTGCCAGTGTAATAAAAAAAACTCTCAATTTTACGTTATTACAGGATTTCTAATGAAACGACAAGTCAGGCATTAAATACGAATGAGAGAAAGAGCAGCAACTCGGATATTTTTCTCCGCTGTTCGAAATTCCCCTATAAATTCGATAACGTCGCGATCGTAAAACGACCGTAAACGAAGGACCACGAGATTCGAAAGTTTCGTCGGTCGTGAAAGTCGTTAATCCTAGAGACAAACAAACTAAAATCAAGCGAACGAACAGCTGGAATAAATCGATAAATTTGTCGCAACAATTAACCGGGGCAGGGGGAGGGTGGGACGTTAACGACGATCGTTTCGTCGCTAACGTCGTTAGGCGTTCTGGTCCACGTAAAACGCGGTTAGAACTGGACGCAGCTATTAATTCTGACGAGTTCTCGCAATCAGTAACGCGTTTTCGTCAACGTCACTTCTGTCGTTTCTTGCGGCGGCGATTGGACGACGAACAAATTATCGTCCTCGACGTCTAGGACAGGTCGTAATGGGTTACAACGGCTGGCCGAACCCTTGAAATCGCGTTCGCTCATCGACAAGTCGATGACAAATGAAATTAATCAGCGACCAACGCGGTTATTGCGGCTCGCTCTACTCCTGGCCCGATAAGAGCGCTTTTTGTTCCCCGACGCGAAGGACTCATTTTCGTCGATTATTTCTGACTTGAAATCTCTTCGATTTTTCGTATCTACCGGCGATGCAATTAGCGATTGCTATATCATTATGATTCTCCAAGTTTTAACAGTAAAAGAAGCGACAGATGTGTTAATTACTAAGATTGTTAACTGGCAGCTCCACTTTTTGTAAATTAAAAAATGTTTAGAAATTATACCATTAAAGGCGTTTTTTTTTTTTTTTTTTTTGCCTTTCAATTTATCCAGCTAATCAATATTCCGAATACCTCGTATTTGCCTGTTGTATTTAGATTGACTTTCAAAAATTATAATTTAGATACATAAATATTTAGTACATGGAATAATAACGCAGTCGAGCAACAAATTTCAAAGGAATTCCATAATGCATCGGAGGAACGCAGCGTTGAGGCACGTCGAGCCGTTTCTTGACCTTCCTCACGGGTCGTTGCAACGGCGCGACAGCCGGCCTCGGCTGCGGAAATGAACTTTTTATCGTGGCGCATCTTCACGGATGCAGCGTGTATTGCGTGTACTGTCCCAAGGCGGCAGGAGATCTCGTCACCTTCCGCGTCGCGATCGTTCCGCCCTTGTCCACGCGGCTAACAAAGCGAACACGCGTATCCATATGCAACGACGTGCAACAGCGGTACCCGTTGCACGGCCGCGAGACGAAAGGGATTAAAGGACACCGATGAATGTTGCATTTATAGCAGGAGGTGGAATATACCTCGGAGTCGTTTGACAGCAGGCCGGTCAGAGGATAATATAGCATGAAAACTCGAACCGAGACTGTACCGAGCGAAGAATACGCGTTTCGAAAGAATCGAGGAACTCGCGAGAGAGGCGTGATCGTTCACGATCTGTTGCGAATCGTGCGTGTCTTTTGGCGTCTGGCGAAACAAAAAATGAATTATATAGAATAAATACGCAGATTGGTGGGAGGCGGAAATACGAGAGACGAACGCGATAAACTTTGTTGCATCGATACATCGTGAAGAAAGAACTTATTCCGCTGTTCAAAAGTTTTGCGATAGGTGTTATACCTGCACCAACGTTGGATTTAAAGAAGTTTAGATAGCTGTAACAAGACGTAATAAGTACAGACTATTATTTAACTTGATATTTTATACGACAAAGAAAATAATTAATCTGTCCTTTGCTGTTGAATTAAAAGTTTTATCAAAAAATGCATATAATGTAGAGTTCGTAGTTCGCATGAAAATCGAGCTCCTAAGACTTTTGAGCGTGAGTGTGGAGTAAAATCGTGCCGACTGTTTCATACCACGACTCTGCCAACTCTCGGCAGTTTATAGAACGATCCATATCACGACCAACAATAAGAAACCCACGAAATCACTCGTGTATATGATCCGTTCATGGATCCGTGGAATGTTCCATGTGGTCAGGGTAATAAAAGGACAGAAATTAATACGAAAAGCACACCACGATAGGAAGGTTGATTCGGCAAGAGAACGTCGACGAGATTAGGGGTAAACACGAGGCATATAGCAGCCGCAGGGTGCGCAAGACATATTAGCAGATTCTCCGTGGGCTGGCGGATCTTTGTGTACAATGGTCCGTGACCGCGTGGTCGTCGGTTCGTGGCTGAGAACACTGAACCCTCCATCCTCGTCCATCCCCCTCGTCCCTTTGCCCCTTTCTTCGAGCAGCGGCCCTTTACCTTCGTCGTCGTGAAACAAGAGCAAGCCAGTCCCCCTGTCTTCCTCTTTCGAGTGGCATCGAGAGAAGAAAAGGGGTGAAAGATAAAAGAGAGGAGGATCCTTTCGTAGAGACGCGCGCGTTCCACAAAACGCGCCAACGCGAACTAACCCTTTCCTCTTCTTCCCTCTTGCTACCGCGTTGTGTGTGTCTCGGGCTCTCTTTCTTCTTTTCCGAAGGGGTTGACGAGGCTTTGACGATCGGCCAGCGACGCTAGCCCCCTTTGACAATGCAGACCGGCCCCGATCGTGTTGCGTTTAGCTGGCACCGCCGCCTTTTGTCGGTTTTTAGACGCGATGTTTACATAATTTTCTGCCACACGGCGCGGCCAGAAGAGGGATCGGAGCTCCGTGTGTGCGCCGCCGCTGATCAGGGGATAAATGAAGCGTCACGGCCGCGACACACACCAGAGAGGGTTATAAAAGAGTTATAAATGGATAGGGCAGGTCGACGAACCTCCCGCGTCGCGTATATTTATATTTTCTATCGCACTTCGGGAATCGCGTTTTGCTGTCCCGTCCGAAGCCTGCTGAATTAACCATTGTACCATAGGCAGTGCGCGAGAACTGAAGAATCGAGATCGTATATCCTGATTTTAGTATGGAACATTTTTCGCGAGCAGTTTTGACACTATCTAATACCAAGGTACGAGGAAATGTACAGGGTATACGTAGGCGGTATCGATACAACGTTAAACTTAAGAGTGGACCGAGGTAGAGTACGAGTTGCTTAAAGAAGAGTTCTCCGTCGATGAGGACGCAAACATTGTAAATGACAGAGAGGAGATCGTGAAAGGTTCCAGGACGGAAGATAGGTCGACGAACCTTGTGGATTCCTGGCACTTTGCACGGGCTCCGTTAATCTCAACGAAGCAAATTCACCGTGCGTGATGGAATTACAGGCTTGACTGACACTTCGTACCACCGAGATCGCTCGTCACTCACCGTACACATTGAAATCGTTCTGTTCTTCCGTCATTCTGAAAAACCATGTATACCAATTTTCGTATTCCAACCCACCACGTCATGCGGACGAATCATCCTGCATGCATCCTCGCGTCTGAAACATCGTTTAATTAGGGACACCGGCGATCATCTTGCCGCAACAGCTTTAGGTTTCGCGGAAAAGGATACACACAGAGAAGTAGAGAGAATTTCCACGGAAAACGGAAGGAAATCCAATGGTCGACGTTGGCAGCGGTAGCGGCGCGAAATGTATGGGCGTATCCCTTCGTAATATCGTGCGCGAACCGCACCGAGCGGACTCTCTCTCCCTGGCTATTTGTCATCGGCGTGTATATCATGGACGGCCCTTTCTATCTGCGCCAGCTAACTCCCTCAAACCCCCCATCTCCACCCCCGTTCGACCTCCGCGAAGATTTGCATTACAAATATGCGCCGACCGGAATGCATGTACGTCAATATGACGGCTCTCTCTCTTTCTCTCTCCCGCCCTTCCTCGTCGGTCCCTCCTATTCTCCTGTTGTCTCTTCGTCTCTCGATCGCGTCCTTCGTTACCACGAACGATACCGATATACCGGAAATCCTGCAGACAATCGTCTGTGCGCGCAACCACGGACGCTGGCTCGGTGGCTTAGCAAATGATTACGAGGGTGGTTAATAATTACTTCGTTTCGCGTTTCTTTTCTTCCTTTGTCTCGTTTCTCTCTCCCTCTCTCCGCATTTGTCTGTTTGCCCCCTCTTTTTTTTTGGGAAGGGGCACGCAGTGGTTCGTTGTTTTCCCGTTGAGGAGCTCACTCTTTTGTTCGCTGTATATGGGACTCACGAAACTCGATGTAACTGGGTCGAGCGATACAAAGCTTTGCGTGGTCTTCCGCGAGACTTCGCTGTGTGTTATTTACTCGTTTATAGGCGAACAACAGGAGGTTTTGTACGCGCGGTAATTGTAACATGTTTAATTCATAGGAAGATTCGTCGAGTATTCGTTTGGGGGGCTGCGTCGATGCCTCGCTGCTTTGTATTCGTGCTTGAAATCCGGTGGAAACAATAAATACGGAAATTGAATTTGTCGATATAATTAGCTATATAGTTGAAAGATTCAACGAGAGGTTAATCTTTTAGAATCTTCCAGAACGATAATTACATCATCGTTTCAATTCTTCCGTATACGTATGTAACGAAACACATTTTCCTTTATCGCGTTTTTAAGCGAATTTTAAAGCAAATCATGCACGATTCCAATTACAGAATCAATTCCCGATATCGCTTAAATAATTGAATTATTTGCGACATTTATTACCATGTTCGTCAAAGGGACACTCCTATCTACGGATAACTAAATTTTACGGACAGATAATTCATTGGAATAGCTCGTTTGTGAAAATATCGTTTCCAGTCCCCTCCTCATCCGAATCCTGTCACAATTCTAACGATCGCTCGTTTCTCATCGCAAGGTACTTGTGTTCGTTTCAACGTTATCGATGCAGGACCATTTCGCGCCAACACTTTTAATCTCTAACATATTCTCCGTCTTCCCGTGGCCGTTTTTACTTGTTAATCGCACCGAATCCGTTATCGGTTACGGGGTAAGGGGTACTCGAGAATCTAGGAGGGCAATAAATCCCTCTATCTGGCCGTTCATCTTGCTTTTCTTTTCGTCGTGCCAGATCTCGAGTGTCGAGCGGTAGCGTTCTTTCTCCTACGTCCGCTGGATCCTTATCGAATTTGGAAGCGTGCCACACAATCGCTACACAGCCGCATCGTGAGCCGCGAGAAGAGTACACACCTTTGCAAATCGAACCGGCGAAAAGTTCGTCGACGTCTAAATATCTGCACCGGTGAAATACGCTGACTGCGTCCTACATCGCCGATCCTTCGGGATTCCACGCGAGACGTTTCCAAGATTTCTGCTCGATTCGTACGCGGGGGCGTACGCTTCTCGAGGGTTTGCCTCGTTCGAACTCGTTTCGTCGCACGTGGAAAGACAAAATCAGTGGAACGTGGAATTGTAACGTTCGGTCTTGGAGTTAAATTTCTCTATTGCGAATAACGTTGCGCTACGTACGATATCGAAACTCTATGAGATTGTATTCGAAAACAAAGAGGAGTAAAAAATATCGAATCGATATAGATACTTTTCATCCTATGAGAAACATAGAAATTTCTGTTCACAATTTTAGATGCACGATGTTTAGAAGAAAAAACTTCAGCATATTAAAACTAAGCGATTAAGAATGGAAAATTTTTAATCTCAACATTGTTTAATGCTATAGCAAAATAAGATTTAACGTAACATAGTAAAGATCGATTTTAGCATCTATGTTTACTAGAAATTTTTACTCTTCTCGACGAATACTAAAACCACTCAAAGTCTACCATACTTTTATAACGCTTTGTACAGTATACAAAAAGTTTCTTTGAATCTGCATATGGCGAGGTATTCGTCGATAACCCGAGTACTGAACGATACCACGCCTTTCACGAGCATCCTTCCAGGTGGCGAACGTAACGTAGTAAACGCCCACGCTATTTTTCCAGTCCGTAAATCAAACGGATTCCCGAGGAAGCGCGTCGATCGGTGTAATTAAAAATCAATTAACCGTTAAACGTCGAATCGATTATGAGAGTACCGCGCAACATTTCCCTCGAATAAAATGATCGCTTATTTATTTGGTCCATCGTGATGCGGATTTTATCGATCGAACAGAAACACGTCGTAGTTCTCTAACGGATTTACTGGAGCTTGGGACGCGATCGCGAAAGGCCAGGAAAATATGGAGGAAGCCGATGCTACACGATCTCTTCGGTCTTTAGATCGGTATCCGCAAGGGACGTACAAACGTTACCGGTAACTTGCAGCTAGCTTGCTCTCGGTTAACCAACGACAAAGTCCGTTCGACGGTGGCGGTAGTCGTGGAAAGAACACAGAAAACGTATTCCATTACCGTTATCGAAGGAGACTGGGTTCGTGGCGACGTCGTGAACCGCGATCTTTCGAGCTCTCGGCGCATCCTAGCCGTACGAAAATATATTGCCCGGCTTGTACGACATACAACGCGATAAGTTACTTTATTCGTGACTCCGCGAATGAGTCGTACAAACTGGTTTCTATTGGCAGCGCCGGCGACGGCGGATCAAAACGGTCGCTCGCGATCCCAGTGTCGCGATACGGCCGGCTGGGCTTAAAAGGTAGCGCACAGCTAGACTGTCCGATTGTAATTGTAATTCTTTCACGAGCTTTCCGCGCTGTGGTACGAGGAAGCTGAAACGTCGAGATCGATGTGGGTGGAATGGCTATTTCTATGGCTGTGTGTGCGCTGATCAATGGGCGCAACGAATGGGAAGATATATAGCAAGGAGAAGGGACGGAGGGTGAAGATGGTAGTTCATTTTTCATATTCCATTTTCCCATTCAACTTCGTTCGACTGGCTACCGGCGGAATTTGCAGCGAAAACGGCTAACGAAAACATACATCGAATCGCGATAGGATGCATAGAAATCGCAAAGGGGCGCCAACGAGTCTACCAAGCCGCGTATCTAGGACTCGTAACCGGCCTAGATAACTATCTGAATGACAATTGCCGGCGGCGCGGCATTAATTGCCGTCCACGTAACAAGCTCGCGTACCTGTGGCCGCATCAATTCTTGTCACGCGACCGCCGATCACCGTTCCGCGAGTCACTCTCGCGGCTATACGCCGGTCGCAGCTTTGCTTTCGCTCGATACGGAACGCATCAGCTCGTGAAACAGTTGCCTCGGCCACCAAAGTATCCCTTGGCAAGCTTAAGTCAACGATTACGAACGATTTTCTCCGGCTGCCTCTTAGCCTATCGATCCGGTCTGGCGCGGCGCTAGCAAGGAAATTAGCGAGCAACGTTAATACCGAATCGAAACGAAAGCATCGTCGGTTCTCTCCCCTTTGATCAGAGACGCGCGGCAGTAGGAAGTGGCTGCAGAGCGGTGTTTCCTTTATCAGACCGTAGCCAGACGTCGATCAAAGACAGAAACGGAACGTTTCAGCGAACAGATTCGTACGTATACGGTGGTATACAGATAGAGGGACAGGGAGAGAAGGAGAGACAACGAGGAGACGTTCCGCGTCGCCAATGCATACCGTGTCGGTCTCGCAACAACAAGGCGGAGTCGCAATATCCGGGGAACGTAGCAAGGATCCCGCGCTTTCTCTTACCACTGGGGGTTATTATCGTGCACGCCGTGGATACGTGCCAGCAACAACGCTATCCATGACAAGCCCCGAGACAAAAGGAACCTTTCATCGTCGAAAGAGAGGAGCTTATATCTTCCTGGACCTACCCGCTTCACGGTCCCCGCTTCCTGTGTAATCTGCCAGCAAGGATGATCTCGCGACGTCCCAACCCTCCTCCGTTCTCGAGCCTGCAACGATCAAACGATTAACGTGTCTCGTCTTATCGGTCTGCGTCTTTCTTATTCGAAACTTCCATTTTCGTACGTCTGCAACTCGAACAAGCAGTAACGAAACGTTGAAACGTCGAAAGAAGATACATACATACATATACATAAACGTGAGTTGTTCTAGCTTGCACCTGAGAATTCATATTCTCCGTACGGTCAATTAGAACGCTCGAAACGCGTTCCGCTCTTTACGTTTTCGCCCAACTTGCGTTAAAGCGTTAATGGGGATTTAGACGCGTAGAAAGAGAGAGAAACGGTGGCTCGTAACTCATCGAGACCCGAGCAACACGAGATCCGCCACAATAGCGCGTCGACGTTGAAGAACGATTTCTCTTGGGCACCACAGCGAAGCGACTGACGCAAATTCGAGAAAAGAGGCTGATGGCGATGCCTGGAATTCCTCGGTTCCATGCGCAAGCCATTGCACTCGGTGGCTATGGCGTGTCCTTTAAATAGCGTCTATTCATAGGTGGGTCCGACTGGCGGAATGAATGAACGCGCCTAGATGCCAGAAACACGCTGTTTGGCACTCGCCGCGAATTCCCTAGACGCTCGACGATGGAACACGCGAACGCAGAAACACGCGGCGCACGTTCACACCACCGTGTATAAATACACGCAGTCTGGCCACCTGTCTCTTTGCTCTCGTCCGCCCGACTCTCTCTTCCTCAATCGAGCGTTTTCGAGAGATCGAGAGTGCACAGGCCGCGCCGGAACGCGCGTCCAGACGGGCCGAGACTAATGGCTGAAAAGTCCAACGGGACCACGATGAGTTTCGTCGTGGAATAAGAAGATGCGGAAGGCTCTGGAGCGGGACGCTTCGTAATTACCGTGTGTGCCGCGCGATTCGAGACGGTCCCTGAGATAATTTTGTCCCGGCTGCAGCGTTCAATGAAGCTGCCTGAAGATTCTTCGGATACAATATTGCGGAAGGTATTCGCGTCAGACTGGTTTAACTTTTTGTTCAATGAAATAAGAGATCGTTGTGTATAAATGGATCTGAATGGATGATACATACAGACGATGATATTACAGCGTTAGCAAAAAATAAAATTTACATAAGGAAGCTTGAATCTGTGACATGGAAGGTCATTAATAAGCAATCAAGATGATAAAGAAGTAATTAAGAAGTGTTCGACTCGATATATTCGCGGGCAAGCATTTTAAATATCTCAGTACACGGAGACAAACTTTGGAAAACGGAAACGTCTACGCCACGCAAATTGCTAATATAAACCGTTCCGAGCTACTTTATGATGCCGGCTGTCACGAGTAATGGCTTTCGTCCTTAGAGCATGAGTTACATCGTACAACGTCTTGCTCATAGTAACAAGACAAGGAGTAGCTTGTGTCGCTAGTGACATCTCTTTGAGCGGCCATTCTGGACTAGTACATCAATCGCTACCCAAAATATCTTTTTATCTCGACCGGTCTGCTTCCCATCTCTTTGCTTTCCTCTCTTCCTTTGCCATTCTATTCTCGAATTGCCGCGTGTTTGCACGAGTTTCGGTCGTATTTCGCGAATATTGGAACGTGTCGCGATGGAACGTCTAGCTATCAAGCCGAGAAGTAAACTAACTGATTTATATCTTACACAAATATATATATTTTATATAAATATATATTTACTTACTTACTATATATATGTACTTTTACACAATACCTTGGCAAATCACTATGGACCAAGGTGAGATAATAAGTCACGCCACCAAAAGTTTTTTCGTTTCTCTTAAGGAAGTTCTTGTCCCTTTCAGGGATTATAGCTTTCGCACGACATGACTACGCCCCCGAGGATGTTACGAGAGTCTCGGATCGATTCTTGGACTCGCGTCTGTAAAAATTAGGGGACGCCCTTTGATGACGACAGGCCACGGGTACGAAAGAATGTTTAGCGCCGTCACTGGACGCTATCCGTTCTATTCGCTCATGAAGGCGAAGTTAATTAAAGCGCGGCCACGTTGGCTATTATCGGCAACGTGCAATTACTCTGATCACTTCTCGAACATCCTCGACAGAAACCGAACGTACGAATAGACTTCGGAATCAACTTAATTATGGTACTCCCATGATCACGAAATCGCGAGGATGAGGAACACAGCAAACCGAACTAATGTTGCTCGATAGAAAAAGACACCGGATGCAAGTATATCGTTAACAGTACATCTTGAATCGAGTAGAAACCATAGAGACACGAAATTCGCGTAGGAATGAAGTGCAGGTAAGAGAACATTCGATGAAGATCTCAAACCATGCAGTTCTGTGTACATACATACTCAGAAAGAAGTCCTCTTGATTGGCTATTCCTAATAGATTCAACACGATCATAAAATTACGCATCCTTATTAGTTGACAGTCACATCCACCAGTAAAGTTAAATACACTGACTCGCAAAGATATTTGAGCATTCACTATAGAAAATTTTTATGAATGTTACCTGCTTTATACGAATTTCTCCGAAGGACTTTCAGTAGCATTCTAATGACGCATAGTTATCACGATTATATTCCATTCGTAATTATTTAATGTACTTAATGGCAAACCATATAATAGCGATGTATACTCTTCTTATTCCTGTATCGACTCAAATACTCTCGAACATTCTCAGAGGCAAACAGTACTCCTCTTACGCTGTCCCGAACTTCTTTCTAGCTGTGCATAGTCTCCGAGCGGGTCATCGGTGGTCCAAACCTTTGAGTCGCGAAGGTCGATCAAAGGTAGCGGTTATCCGAAAGGGTCATTGGGTGGCCGTAGGGTGTGTAGTCGCGTCGAGAGTGGCGCGGAACGTCACGCCGCACTCCGGTGCCACATCATCGTGCGCTGTACACGGCGTATAAAATATGGCGGCAGCCTGACCACGTTTCATTGAGCGGCACGAGAAACGGTTCCGTTTCTGTGCGACCGTTTGTACGAGCGCACGCGCGCGCACGCTTGCGATGACTTTTCGTACTACGATTCTGTACACGCCGGCTGGATCCTCGTCTCGCTACATTAACTCTCGTTATCAATGCGTTACGTGTGACCGGGCCGAATCTGCGCGCTGGTGATCCCTTCCTGTTTGCGTCTATGTAAGTGTATCTGTGTGCGTGTGTGTATATTTGTGGATGCGACGTAGTCAACCGCCGTGGGATCGTCGTCGTCGTCGTCCTCGTCCTCCTCCTCGTCCTCCCCCTCCTCCTCCTTCTCTTCCCCCTCATTCTCGTCAGCGTGCATCGATAAATCGAACGCCCGTAAATCTTTCGGTTTCCGTCGTCGTGGTCCCGGCTACGTACAATCGATCGCGACGAGTCACTCGGCTGTACTCTCTATCGACAGACCTATCGAGGATTAAAGGCTTGACGACAGCTACAACCGACGCTAGTTACCTTCTATTTAACGTGATTTAAGGCGCTTCCAGTCTACGTGTCTCGTAGATGCACGCCGTGCACGTGGAAACCGGTAACGCAAATGTTTGCTCCCGGACATCGCGCACCCTTGGACCAACATGAAATTGTATCGTTTTTCCGAAGACGAGAGGGACTATCTGGATCTTGTATCGACGTTTCTATATTGCTAACCCAGTTGTCGATCTGCTTGATTTCCGTCTCTGATTTTCGTCACGTTTCACGAAGACTAGATAGCATACTTGCTTGATTTATACGATAATTGGCTCTGGGAGTAGAATATAAACGTTAGATCAGATGGCAGTCCTCTATGTTTCCCTTCGCTAGCAGCAATAATCTCTCTGAGAATCGTTTACGTCGTACATCTGAAATTCCAAACGATGAAGACTTAATCGTACGATCGAAGGAATTACACCGCGTTTACAGCGAAACGTCCCTGGGCGTACCGTTAAGCATCAGACTTAACGCAGCTTCCCTTTCCTCTTTAATTACGCGTTAATTAACGACTGACCATTTACGGGCGGTTTCTACATGCGGGAAAGAAAATCGGAAATGCCGCAGCAAAAAGGAAGAGACACGCGGGAGAAGAAGGCAAAACGAGAAGACGGTTGATAAACACGCAGTGTGGCTGCGAATGCATATACGCGTAGAAAAGGAAAGAGGGCGTGGGGCAGAGAGTGGAGGTCCGCAATCATCGTTTTAAAAGACAAGCCATTGACTCGAACCGGCATTGTTCGCCGAATGCGTACAACACGCTTACGCAGTCGCGTATCATCCGAATGACGCATGCACGCGGTTACCTATGCACGCACACGCATCCACGCGTCACCCACACGTCTTACCGACACGTCGAAGATTGCTAATTAACGATGACTCTACCCTGTTGCAAGCATTGTCTTGCTACGACCCACCTGCCTGCGTCTGCACAGTGCACACGCACACTGCAGCTGCGTGCCACAGCCCCTCCGATCCTCGTGCACACAGTCTGTTTGCAAATTTTGTACGCGAATTTTTGTAAATCTGTGTTTAAAATAAGTTGAATAGTTTGGTTATTTTCGTTAGCTAATTTAATTGTTGATCCTTTCGCAGATTCGAGTATAACGCTATAAGCTTCCTGTCTTACATGTTGCAAGATAAATACGTCGTTTCATTGTCATCATACGTATGAGAATACGTATGCTTATTGCGTGAAATATTAAACAAAGCAAAATATGTTAAAGCTTCTCCAATAAATCTCAGGAATACATGTTCCAATGGCTGATAACGTGCGTAATACAATTACTAAAATTACAATTACTTTACTTTCAAAAGCTAATAGTATTATATGTATTTCTTGTATCTGATAACGAAAATCGTGAAACTTTTGAGCACAAAGATATAATTAATTTTTAGACCATCTATTCTAAATTCTTTGCCATTTTATTGTATTGTCAAAGGATTAAGCTATGTAAACATTCATTGAATTATTTAAATTTTACGTTCTAAAATATTTACAATAAGGATAAAATAGGATAACGATATAAACTAAGTAGATTCAATTAAACGGTGATATTTTGGTAAAACTATTTGCCTATTCTCACCATTGAAATAATCATTTTTTCTTAATTATTGTCTTGTACTTAATTGATGTACTAAATCTTCCTTCATTCGTGACTTCTACGTTAGATGGATTAAACATTCATGTTCGCCATACTAAATACGTATTCTCTTTTTCTGTTTCAGGTACGTAATTCGATCGATGTCTATTAAGATTAGAAACCAGAAACTTGGGAATGTACAGAATTCGGTAGGTCGATCTTAATTTAAGCAATCCGATTCGATTGCAGTTTGCATCGAAAATGGAATTCATTTGTAACTCTGTGAATTTTGCGATTCTTGACAAATGCGCTTTCCATTCGAGAGTGGATTGATTTTATGCTTGACATATCAATCGAACTAAACGACGATAAACTGTGTGATATTAACTTAACGCGAAATTATAGAATTTTTATCTTTATATCTTCATTTCGCGTAATCTCACGATTCGTCGGTCGTAAATCGTTTTAGTTTTCGTGACAACAGCAAATCTAGACGTTGCCGGGGCACATAATCGCGAAACGCAGGCAAATGTTCCTTTCGATCGTTTCACGAAAAGGAAATTCGTTGGTCATTGGATGCGCAGTTTCATTGCGGTTCGTGAAACGAATTGGCTCGATTTTAATGAGCCAGAGGAAGGGAGCGGAGATCGGAAATAACAGTGGAATGCCACACGTACGCTCGTTCGAGCGCCGCGATTCCCAGAATAATAAAGCATCTATCCAGCACGAAGGATCTTCCGCCATTCTCACTGTGAGTCAGAGAGAAAGAGCACGGTGCAGGTCTCATCTGCAGATTCAGGTACGCTCGTCGGACGAACCTTTCACCTGGCCCGAGAGATAGAGACGTGTCGGCGTGATCTTCGGAATTAAAGGTCTCCGCACCGCCGAGCATCGTTAAATCCTAGCGCGATTAAGCTCTAGACTACGCGGTTCTCGTGATAGTAAACTCTGCTCGTATACGCACAGGATGGCTGTGTGATTTGAAATCTTCGCGAGACTGGTACTTCTCGTTCTTCCGTTGTATCGCTCACAGAAACATAGCGCGAGTCTTTCAGCAGCCAAACCGATCGACTCCTGTTTCTATAATATTCTCGATTTTATTATTCAACTACACAATCATTACTCGATATTTAAAGAAACAAAAGATTTATCACAAATTTCGAGGTAAGTTTGAATGAATAGTATTCGGAACCATCATTTTCTTGTACGCTTCAATTTATGCAGTTGATCAGTTTGGTTTCCGGGAGACTCCTCGTACGTAGAAAGGAGCGACTGTCACAAGTCCAGGGATAAGGAGGGATAGAATCGCGTTGGAAACGTTTCACGGTTGGCGTGGAGCGCAGGTGTCAACTGAAATTGGAGCGTCTTGTACGTGTCTTATTTGGAAGGTATACCGGGGTACACAGCGACGACGTTAAGGTTTGCGCCGGTATACAAACGGTACGTAGTACATCGCTGTCGAGAGAAGAGGCAGCCTGGCGTGGGAGGGCCAAGGGAGAAAGCGAGGATAGGTAAGAAGCGGTTGCAGCAACAACGATGGACGTGGTTGAGCCGTGCTGCTTCATCCTTCCGCAGTGTAGCCAATCAACGAATCCGCCGGTGCTCGCCTCTCGATGGCTGTCCGCTTGTCCACCTGAAACGGAAGCCATCCGTTTCTAGGCGCTTCATTCTGTGCGCCCGTGTGTTCCTCCTTATCCGAGCCACGGATGGTTAATGCCGTGATTTTGTCTTCGTAGCGGACGTTCAGTCTAAAGATTCATGGTTATTCCAGCCCGTGTTTGCCGGACGTACAGCTGTGCTTTGGTCCGCGAACACTTTCTCGTCTCCTAGGGGAAAATAGAAGGATCACCGTGTACTCGGTGGTTTGGTTTGTTTCTTTTCGCGTTAATATACGCGCGGTATACACATTGCAATCCCGTAAAATGAATATTCGATGCGCGAACACCGTTACGTTGGATACAATACGTGGACGATGATTCCAATGGTCGGCTAAGGTGTATGAGCGTTTATATATTTAAGATATCTAGATTCATTAATTCGAAATAGCTACGTTTACTAGTAATGATTAGTGACGGAAGTGTTTTAAACAGAATTTATTTTGTGCACGCCTGACGTGGAGTGTTACCACGGATGGCTTGACCAGCGACAGCTGAATCTACTGCAATCTACCGCGCTTCCACTGGTGGCTGTCGCATCGATTTTCGAAGCGAGCGAACGAAACACACGCCCGTGCATGCTCTTCCCGCGTTCCGAGCATCGCTAATTATACTCCTGCACGGATACAGGGAATGTAGCTGCTCGTGGAACGAACCGTGGTCCGAGAGGCATTCGATCCTGGAAAAATCGTGATTCATTCGTTCGAAAACGCAGTCCCCGTTAGATAGGCAAGCGTTAAGCCATTCGTTTTCACGCTGCCCTCTCTCTTTCTTTCTCTTTCTCTTTCTCTTTCCTGAACGAAGCAAACTCGAATTCTTCGAGGGAGCTACAGCGAGTTCACCAGAAGGAAAGACCCTTGCCACGACAGCAGAAATGCCAAGAAGAAGGCGGCAAAAAGACGGGCTGGAATGCTTCCGCGTTCGAGCGATCCCGGTCGGAATATAACCTGGTAAGGTCTTGCCGATAGCATGGAAACGGCCGATTACACCTGCTAGTTCTCGACTTAATCCCGAAGGATCGCGGTTCGTATTCGAGGAAATTGTCGAAGCGCCTTTCTGGAAAATGTACGGGAACTGGTGACACCGTGGCGATGCCGGATGCAGGTCACGCGCGACGCGCTCGAATTAGCACGCTCCGAATCGTACGACGCCTCCGTACGAGTTTTGCTGAATCCGCATCTTTGCCACATCGGTTTCTGATTTTTGACGTGTTCTGTTTTGAAGTTCTTTGGTTGCTTTCGTCGCGCGTCTCGATGCTGCTGATCAGGCATTTGGCGATACTTTCATTCCACGCTATAAGGAAGGAAAATACGTTTTCCTGTCCGTACATCGTGTTACGTTTTAAATATGGCCGCGTTTAGTTCAATTTTACATCGCTTAAATCTGCTTAGGATTTTTCGAAACTTTCATCTCGAGCTGTAGAATAACCGTAACATTCGTATCCTGATCGGCAGGACCAATATTGAGAATAGACGTGTAGATCGTAACCGAGTAAAAACGAGGTTTCGCCAGCCTGTGGCGAAACGGAATTCAAGCCGGCTCGTGGAAACGATCTCGTGCGGCTGCCAGCGGAAAAACGATGGACGAAAAAGCCAGGCTCTTAACGGAATTCCCAGCGCTGTAGGACGAGGGAATCGCGTTAGGTGGAAATACGATCGTGAATCGAGCGGTACGCTGGCGGAAGCCGGTAGGGTACGAGAGTGCGGAGGTCGCAGACGTTGCAGGGGTTTCTCCTGGTGTCGCCGGGAAATGTCGTCTTTAATCGAATCCCATTAAGATTTAAGGGCAAGCCGTGCAATAAATTACGTTACCTCCCGGCGTGGAAGGCTATCGCCTCGATAGGCAAAGGACCATTCGAATGGCTTACGAGTCGTACAGGGAGGCCAGAATTATTCGACCAGCTCGCTCGATTACGTAGGATTGTCGTAGGTCGTTGTTACATCTCGCACGAGACCGCCACCGGAAAATGGAAATGCCCGGTAATCCTGAGGAAAATCGACGAGCGTGCGAATCGGCCACCGGAATCGCCATACTTTCGACGTCGGATTTGCGCGACGATATTCGATGGCTTCCACGGACCTCGGGGATTCCGTCGGTAATAATTTCGATTTAACGCCCGACATCGAAACAACGATTTACTTTAGTAACGCGATCGAGTTACACAGCAATATGCTCGATTCTCTTATTCGAAAAAATAACGAAGCCGCAGGCGCGTGTTGCTTCCTACGTAATCTTACGCGATCAATTCGAATGTTCTTTTCTCATCTTCCTTCTGCGATCCTGTAGAAATATATCACGGTCGGTTTAAGAAACTGCAGATCATGGTAAATGGTACCGAATGCTAAGAGGCACGAAAATTTTTCGCGAGAATCTTGTCACGATAAATCGTCGAATGCCTTATCCATCGCGAACGCTTCGAGTAAGAGCAGTCAAGGTCTGTGGAATTATCGATGCAAGACGCGCAGTCCTCAGCGCCAAAGCGAAAAACCCGATTGATCGTGGCCGACGATGTGTCGCGCGTGCACCGGAAATCCCGCACGATCCAGGTGACACGTTGTGCCGTCATTCGCCAGACGATCAGCCTGCATATAAAAGACTTCGACTGAGATTGGGACACGCGTTGCATTATGACTTTCCATGTGTTCTTTTACATATATGTAACGTTTAAAAGATCCAATTACATCGCCGCTTAAAAATTTTTTCCCTAAATTGACTCGGCGATTCTTATTTGCTCTTCACGGCAACTCGAGGCAAATTCGACAATTAAATTCAGTACGCGTATTTTCTTGAAGGTGCCGTTAAACTTCGAGGTTTTGCGAATCGCCGAGTATCTTGGCACGATGCTCACATTCCTGGCGCGACACAGGTTGGTAGCACGATGTTGCCACGGACGAAGGAAATAGGCCGCAGGAAAAGAAGAACGGCAAATCGAATTACGATCGCCATTATCGCGAGGCGCGCGCGGCGTCCAACTATCGGAAACTGAAATTTCGCAGTCGCCTCGCACCTGCCGTGTGCCCGCCGCGCGAAATTATGCGCGTTGCAAATCGCAGCCTCGCGTGTGCAGAGAGCCAAGCCACCGCCTGGCCTCGTCACTCTCTTGTTCTCTCTCTCGTTCTCTCTCTCCTACTCCTTGCTTTGCCTCGATCGATAGTCGATCTCTCGCGGTGTCCCGCGTTGCATACCAACGAGCCAGAAGAAAATGAGCTCCCTTCGGCCCTCTTCACCTCCACGCTCTTTCTCTCTCTCTCTTCACCTTCCTTTCCCTCTCTCTCTCTCTTTGTCGACCTCGTGTTCGTTGATCGTTCGCCACACGGAGACAAAGTTCTAACGACGCGCCGTTACACAGGCCGGAAATCACCTTCCACTTAAACTCGCGTTCCCGGTTGACCGGCTAGCGCGGATCCAAGTAATTGATAGTTGATCGCCCGGACGCATCGGTGAACACGGGAAATGGAAGGGAACGAAGAGGCAGACAAGACAGGGTTATTGGAAAAACTCGCGCTCGTAAAGCTGAATGGCCGAGGTGGGTCTACGCGAGACCAAAACGGTCTCGAGGAAATTTGCATGGAAAAGTTTAACGCCCCTCTATGTCACCTTCGTTCCACGAGAAAACAAGAGATGCTTAGTACGAAAGAGATTGTAGCTGTGTATAGCTTTGGTCGCTACGAAACCGAGATTGCAGAGATGCAACGTTTCACGAGAGAAATATCTTCGTACATTTTAAGATCGTCTTTTGATTCTTTTTTTCTTCATCCAGGAAATTTTAAAGTATATGGGAATGGAAGGAATCGTTAACGACTATTAAAAATCCTTGAACGGCACACTTTTCGTGCGGACAACGATATCGTTTTATGTACTAGCGATATTGAAAAGAAAGTACCGCGATAACATCGATTAGAGACGCTCCTTCGTCCATCGCATCGATCAAACGACGTTATGGAAGGAACGCTAAGGGGAGGACGATCGACCATAACTTTTAACAAATTCAATAATGTCCCCGTGGAAACTTCGGCGTCGATAAAATAACGTACCAGGTATCGTCGTAAAATACTCATCGAGGCACAAATCCTCGCCGTTCTCTTTATCACCGAACCCCTTTCGATGATGTTGAAAATTAAAATTCGGACATCGACTAGCCAACTTTCGCCAAAATGAAATTTCTTCGCGAACAGAGAGAAGCAGTCTGTAAAACCGCATCGTAAAGGCATCAACCGAATAGTTTTCTTCTTCCTGAACGAAACTTCTACATAGACACACCGAGCATCGGTGTTCGATCAGCAACGAGCCCCTCGTGGTTCCGGAACCCTCTCGGTATCGTGTACGAGGCTACTCGAACTCGAGCTTGATAAGCCGGGACAAATGTCGAGCGGTCGGAAGACGAGATTCCTCGGGCTCGATTTGCGGTCGACAGGAATCGTCCCGGCGCTGGTTGAAGGTGCATTCCGAGCAGGTCGTGCTTGCAGCAGGCTGCCGGTGCACCGACCCAGGTAATTGATAGTTGATCGGTGCAACGTGTCGGCGAACGGTGGAAAAGAGTAAACCGTAAGAACAACCACAAAAAAGGAGCAACCGTGGAGTGAACGTAGAATAAAAGAACGGAGGGAAGTTAGAGAGGAAAGCAATGGAAAAAAAGTGAAAGGATAGAAAAAAGGGAGAAGAAGAGAGAGGCAATTGCATGATCGTAGTTAGCAATAAGGCAGATCGTGGTAGCGATATAAGCTTACGTGTTATCCTGGCATGCTTGTATATATCCGACCAAAGTGTACGTGTTTTTCTTTTCGTCTCGTATTCGAGCTTCTATCGTCCTTTCTCTCTCGTTTTCTCCCTCGTTTCCTCTACGCTGCCCCCGATGGTGGTGATGACGGTGGTGGCGGACGAAGCACGGGAACGCGAGATTGCCGCACGTGAATGATAGCGAACGAAGAGTGGCGCTTCGCGTTAAATATGCATCGTTCGGGAGATAAATTGCGCCTTAACCAAGAGCCAGTCGGCCGGGTATTATAATAACCTAATAAAAGTGATTAATACCGGACTGCCGCGATATATTACCCTGCGGCTATGGGGTGAGCAGGGGAAACGAAGGGATTGGCGAGAGGGGAGGAAGAAAGGGAACGAGGAAAGCTCAGACGGTGGCGTCTTTGCGAGTCAGGTTCGCCAGGACGACGCTCTTACGCCGTAGACTAGGGGAGAGAGAACGAACCGGCCTCCAGTGTCGGTGAAATTTAGTAGACCGACTTTGAATGGGTCCTTTTGCGACCCCTTGCATCTCGATTCTCCGGTTCGTCTGCCGGAGATTCGCTCGTTTATCGCTGCTGTTTCCACAGCGACGCTGCTGTCTTTTAAGCGGTCTTAAATGGTACTCGGCGTTCATTCAAGTCCTCGGTTTTTTTTTCCCATCTTCGAACAAGAGGTTCGATTTGCTCCAGCAAAAGAATTTCAGTCGAGTCTACGTTCTCCGATGGTAATATTCTTCGATGTCTACTGTGTACAGACGCACACTTTTTCGTATACTCGTTTCATTTCGATCTTTTTAACGTCCGATCTTATAAGACCCAACTAAGTTGTACGGTAATGCAGAGTATCGTTTAGAGTTTAAAGTTGGCCAAAATGAAACGGCGTGGCCATCGCGTCCAAATGGAATGAAGAAACAACTCGAATAGGAGTTTAAATATTCAACGATAGATTCGCGGCGTTCGCTGCAGGGCTGCGCAATAATCTCCCGCGCGATTCCTCTCGCTGAAATATGTATGCCTTCCGGCGGCCGCATTAAAATTCCCTTTAAACTTTGACATTGTTCCGCGACGCTCCCTCGCGGCCGAGCTCGTTCACGACTTAATGTTATTCATAGCCCTTCGAAGCGTCCGGCAAACGCGTGTGAGCGTTTGCACGCTCGCGCGCGTCTGCCTCGTTCCCGGAAGATGATGCAGGCCGCGCGACCGGCCAGACCGGTGACCCTGTTTCCGGATTGCAACGGGCCACGCGGATCGACCCACGGCTCAAACGTTCGCCAGTGGACGAGCGTAATTGAGCCGTTGATTGCAAAAGTGGCTTAGAGTGCAAGGGGGCGCCATTTTACGAGCGCCGTTTCGGCGCCTTTCGCGACCGAGTAAACGCCCCGGTCGCGTTCCCCTCATCTTCTCTTTACTCTTTCCTTTTTTCTCGCTGGTTCCTCGTATTTTCTTCTCTTCTGCCATCCGTAGGATTTCTTCTCTCGCACCGTACCCTTTGTTCGCCTCTGCTCTACTCTCTCTCTCTCTCTCTCTCTCTGTCTCCCTCCGTTGCAATCTTTATTCTTCGACGAGAGGTGCACGACCGTTCGCGAAACGAACGATCCACGGGGAAAAGTAATTCGCTGAAAAGACGGATTCTTATTGCGGCGAGGCGGCGGATCGCTGTAATTTCGGTTAAACGGCCGACTTTATGACCTCTCCTTCCTTCCCGCTGTAAATCCGGTAATTCTTATAGTCGCGTGTTGGGAAAGCAATGCAAACCGAAGTATCGAACGAAACGAATCGGCGGAGGTTGTTCCACGAAGAGAGTCGTGGGTGCAGACACCGTGGTAGATACACGCGCATCAATTTCTCTCGTTATTTCTGTTTATTGCAAATATCTCGAGAGGAACGCGAGCGTGGAAAGCGTGCACGGAAGAAGAGTGTGCTCACAGGGTTACAGAGGGAACGTGGCGGCGGGTTAAAGGAGGAGGCGAACAGAGAGCAATATCGTCTGGTGCAGCCCTTCTGGTTCTTCGAGAAAAGTTTGGCGGAACACTTGTACACGTTGTAACGAAGCGGACCGCCTCGTCTGCGAAAGCAATAACAATACCAGCTACTTGGCCCGTACGATGTGCTCTGGCGGCTGCGTATGTAAACTACGGCGGAACGTGAAGCAAAAGAACGATAAGAGAGAAACTCGTGCAGCCCTCCCCTTTGGCTTGCGCATACAGAGAAAGAGAAGGAAAGAGGACAACGACGCGACGCGGAGAAAAAAAGAGAGCGAAGGGAAAAAGACAGAGAGGGGTGAAAGTTTCAGAGGCAGCACTCGAGAATATTTCTAGGTCGACGTCGTCTACCTATGCAGATATTCGTATTCCACTTGTCTCCTACCCTCGTTCTCTCCTCTTTTTATTCGCGCCGCACTCTTGCCGACGCTTTTTTTTACTCTCTCCAGCCTCCATCCTCGTTTATCCATCTCTGCTCTCTACCTTCGACCTTTCTCCATCCCCGTGGTCGCGTTCAACGTCGCGTAACCTCCGTGCCTGATTTATAGTTTTTAATTTGAGTCTCATTTCGCCACTGCCCACCCACCCTGCGAAGCGACTATGTACGGAGGTCCGCGAAAAAATTCTGGCCAATCTTTTCGACCTTAAGTGACGTCGCGTTTCTCCGTCTCTCGTCCTCCTAGTCGAGAGAGACACGAGGGGAGAAGTGATCGTGGAAATTCACTTTGGAAAGATCGAGCCATTTCCACGGTCGATTAAGCGCCCACCCCCTTAGGCCACCCTTCGCCTGCGTTTTAATTCCTTCCGCCTGCGGATGGACCTTCTTAAGAACAAACTGTCTCCCCGAGGGGACTGGATGTAGACAGATCCGGTGAATGGAGCGCAGCCTGTTCGGGGAATTGATGAGAGTGGCGACACTGGTGATTGATAACGAAGATCGTAGCTTTTGATATGGGCTACATAACGTATCGTATACGAAGTTGAAGACATTAAGAATATTCACTTAGAATCGAAATAATAATTTTCAACAGGATACAGAATTATTTCATTAATTATTCATTAATTATATTCGTTTATTTTATTCAATTAAACTCCAACTTTACCATGTTACACTACCAACACGTTCGGTTAAACCGGATGTTGTTCCTCGCCATTGCCACCCGTCGATAAAAAAAGGACGACTCAGGAGAAAAATGAGAAGAACGATCAGGGTGGTAATCCTCGAACGGACAGATTCAGACGGATTTCCACATTTCCGGCGGGACTTTCGCGAGTCGTGACTCGAGCATATACTAGACGTTAAGTTTACGTGACGTCGATTTCCGAGAAAACCGGGCGAGAGGGATCGAGCTTGTCCGCAATCGTCGTTCCTCGATGATTGCCGCGATCATCCGCTCGAGGTTGGCGCAGGTGTCGCGGGATTCGCACGTTCCAACCGGATATGGGTTGGCATTATCCCCGTAGGAAAGGGACGGCCCCTGGCAGCGGTCTATCGCTCGTTTTTCCAGCCATTCCAGGCAACGGTGACCGCGCGAACGCTAGCGCGCCAAGACGCTGGAAAATGGCCGCGATAACTCGCACCCCGTTCTTCGCTGAATCGTTGCAAAAACGCTTTATTAGCGTCAGTACCGTTTCGCGGAACGACCGCACCTTTCTCCCGTTCTGTGAGATTTTCAGTCGAACAACGGAAAAACCTTTTAATTAACCCAGCAGAGGTGTGACTTACGCGGAGGCAACCGCATTTTTGCGTTCGTTAGAGAGTTTCATTGGCATTCTTGAGAAGAGAATAAAAGGGAATTGTTATTCGGAAAGCGTTAATGATATCCTTCGTTCCCTTTTAAGGTAGCTCTGCAGTGTCTGAAAGTGTAAAGGCGATTCTTTAACAACTCTCTATAACCTCGTGTAACACGGAAATTCTCTACACATTACAATACTAAGAAAGTTTGAAAATGTTTCGCATAACACGTATAATAATATATTGATGAAAATGTTCAAATACTTTCGTGAACAATGGTACGTATTCACCTTTTATAAATCCTATTTTGCCCGCACTTTAGTTTTGCTACAGCATTTTAACGGTATAACATGATGCCGGTACGAAATAACCTATACATATCCAGATTGCGAGTTTATATGTATCTATGAGAAATTTAAAAGAACTGGGAAGAAACCACGCGTAATATGCAAAATATAGGAATCGTTTAATGTACCGTTACAATGAAATATTCAGTAGGTGAAATAAATCTTTCCATAGATTAAACGCTTTTCCTTGTGCTAGTGAAAATATGAACACAAGTATCCAGATTATTCGTGACAAGTATAGGAGAAATGTAAAAACCTGTCACGAATATAATCTTTCCTTCTCGTAGGCAACCGTTCTAGTTACAAAGAGCGAACTTCGTTTTCGACGACGCAAACAAATTTTCAATAATATAAAAATCGACGGTCGTTTCCAAGACCGCTCTCATTCATCGAAACCATAATAATCCTCCCCGATAAAACTCAGGATGGCGACAACATTTCAACGTCGCCGAATCTATCGAGCAAAACGAATTCCATCCGCGAGAGAACGAACGTTCGTTCTTTCCCTCCGCCTCCTGGACACGACGCCGGAGAACGCTTTAAAGCGTTATTCTCGGATAAATTGGCCGATATCAGGGGGCGCGGTCGCCTCCTCGATATTCCCGCTGTTCCCGCACAACGTCGTCGAGCCCGGGCATCGGGAAACCGTCTCGGGGATAATACTTTAAACGCTTCTCCCCGACCCCGAACGTTCGAGACGTCAGAAACTTCCGACAGAGAATTAATCCTCCGTTTCCGCGGGATATTCCGGGAATGAAGCCGGTCAAAGTTTCTGCAGACTGACGCTCTCGCCATACATATCTCTCTTGCCATCTTCACCTCCACGACCAAAGGTACGCTATTCTCCCTCCATACTTTCCGTTTCTCTAGTCTATCATTTTTGTCGATGAAAAATTCCACGATCTCTTCTTTTCTCTTTCGGGCTCGAATTTGAATTCTGGCGCTCTCAAATCGATCCGGTAACGTTACTCGCTCGAGAACGAAGAAGATTGACGAGGAAAACGTTGCCACTTAAGTGGAAAAAATATCGTTTCCTCCCTGGTTGCGCGATTTTCCGTGTTTACACTGCTCGAGCTTTTTCTTCGACTCGTTCAAATGGAGTTTCGTTCTTCGAGACGCCGGGCTAATTTCGTATACCATCCCTCGGAGAAAGCGGCACTGAAATTGCTTTGTCGATGAAAAGTTTCTTTCGCCGGTGTTTCGCGTCGAAGAAGTTCGAGTTGAACGACTGGCGTACAGTTTGTTACTTCTTTGGATTACCGCCTGACAGTTGCACCGACGTGTGAGCGAGAGTTCAGGTATTTTCAGTCGCATCAAAATTTCACCGTAGTTCGCACTTTTCTACGTTTAAAGCTCAAGTGACTCGCGAGGTGAGCAGCTGTTTGGTTGAAAGCGTCGAAAGAACGCCATGCATTCCACCTTTCGAACACTGCTGCATGTGGAACTCCTTAGCGAATCACCGTTCCGCTTAATCGAACCCGAAATCGTTGGAGCCTCGCGTTGAATAAAGCAAACCTGCTTTCTCCCCGTTAGAATGCACAGCTCGCGTGACGCCGGTTCCTTCAACGAGTCGTAGCGAATCTCGGAAATTTCCTATTTGCGATTCTATTCTCGCGCCCTTGCGGAAAAAACGAACAGCCGAAGACAGCCTCTATGAAGACGGAAAGAAAGGAAGAGGAAGGATAGGAGAAGGACGAGTAATCGACGAAGAAAGTGGAAGAAAACGAAGGAGGCAGCTCTTACAGATTCCATCGGCGAGTGTCTCTTTCATGGCTACTTAAGACGCCGGAAGGATGCCGCTGGTCCGATCGAAAAGGAAGAACCATCGAAGGGGAGGCGACGGCACAGGCCATCGGGGAAAAGAGGAGAAAAAAGACAAGATCGAGACGAGGATCGAGGCAATCATGGGTCAAGGCACGCGCGTAAAATATCGGCGTACGGGGAAATTACTCCCTGACGTGAGATTTCACCCTCTATCTCAGCCCGTGAAAATACGTTGCCACGTGATTAGTATATTAAGCACAGCGGCTGCGCGTTCGAGCGTAAAGATTCATCGCTTTGACCGTTATATTTCGTGATGCTTACATGAGCAATTAGACATTAATTAGCCGATCGATTAGAGAGATGCGCTAGCCATAGATTCGACAAGTTCACCATAACGAGATCGAAACGACGATCGTAGTGGTTGGAGCAAAGTTTCTGCTCGTCCGACCGAGTAAATATCGCAAACATATTTTTCCTGACGTGTGGTGGAGCGTGTACCGACTCGCATACTCGAAACTGCTTCGAAGCACGAAGACAATTTCACGAGATATCACGAGGCTTCGAGCGAGGCCGCACGCCGAGACTGTTCATCATCTCGAAACCATCCCCGGCGCACGGGAAACCGTCTTTTTCTCGGTGAAACACGTGCGCGAGAGAGCAGGCTGGTTGCGGGCGTGTGCGCCACGAGATAGCCGAGGGAAAGGAAGCCGGCTCCAACCGACGCACGTCCCACGCGATAATACCGAGAAAAATTTCGTCCGCGGATCGCAAGCACCGGGAAAAAATGAATACAAGAACGGGCAATTTGTCGCGGGGCACGATCGCAATCGCGAACCCGTCTCGTGGCCGCGTTTCGTGAAACCATCCCCCGACTTTCCTTCGACGAACTCGATTTTCGGAGGTTTATCTTTGCATTTTCTTCGCGTGATCTCGAGTTTCGTGAAGATACTATGGAGTATATAAAAAATCTAGTTACAGATTCTAACCTATTTAACTAAGAAAATACATATATATATGTTTGTTAAAGGGTTAAATTTCTCTCGATATCAGCATCATTTTTGTAACTTCTTACAATTTTTGAGAACACGCGGTTGCTGTGTAATAATTAGACTCACCGCCACATCGTCAAACACAAGTTTCATTGGCGAACTTGCCATTAAACTAGCCTTAAAATCAACCTCGTACACATATTTTATCGAAATCCCTCTCCTGAATCGTAAAGTTTGGCCGTTTCACAAAGTCGATCGCTGACGGGGCAGCTACAAAGTATCATTACGTTACTAAGTAGAGGGATTTTAATTATTGCCGTGGGGGAAAGGTGGACGAGTTTTTACCGGACCTTTTCGTCGTGAGATCGTCGGTCCCGAAATCGTGGACGAGAGCGAATCCAGGTCCCGCGGTCTGTGAGCAGGTTGGACACACGAGTATAAAGGCATAGAACGTAAATATCAGCTCGTTTGATCTTGGGGGCCCCATGAAAATGACTTGTAATGGCGGGGTCCCGCGTACTTTACAAGCCGCATTCGAAATAAATATTTCGACTTTACGGTCCCGCGAGTGGACGCCGCGCGTTGCCGGTGTTTCACGAGCGGACCACTCGCCGAGGAAGGGGAAGAGATCGACGTTGGACATTAAAACAGAGAAGAACGTGAATGCCGGCGGCGTAACAAACGTCCACCGCGTACTACAGTTCCGTGGCTATGACCATGTGACATTAGACTAATTTTTTTACCGCGACGTTTATTCCCGCAAGCTTCTTTTCATATTCGCGTGGCTTATGATCCTTAAAATCGCTCCCCTGCGAACGTGTGGGCAAAACTTAGACATCGTCGATGGCTCGTGACCATGTTGTTTTTATTGTAACGATGCACAGCTTGTCACGAGAATGAATTCGCTTTATCGGTTTGCTGCTACTTGCCCAAAATTCTCCGACACCCATACTCCTTTACTCCTTGTTGAATCTTCTTACTCGAATATTCAGCCGTGACGTAAACGTCGATCTTTTATACGCTAACTACGCCGATTCTGTACGATATACAAAAAATATTCGCACACGGCGCATTTTTTTTCAGACCACCCCACTAATTCATTCACCCTCAATGCGGGAACCCAAGTACATCAAGCAAACCTCGTCCCTTCTATTTACACTTCTTCCTGCTTTACGGTGGCCACATGACTCCTTGGCGCCATCGTAAGTATCTCCGTTTCCCAATTTCACGGCATCCCTCCCTCTATCATCTGCGATACGCCGAAAAATCGCGACCGGGTATAGTTCTGGAAGCCAGTTTATACTCCCTGCTTGATCCCCGTGGACGGTCATCATAGCTGTCAGCGACATGGCGCGAGGCTTATCGAGAAGTCGATTATATACGCGCCTCTCTGTCTCCTGTCGCCCTTTTCACGGGGTCCCAACCCCTGTATCGTGGAAGAGAAGGGTAGCTTCTCGTAAGACCCTTATCGGCTCGGTCCATGCCGTCGACTGCCGAGCGTTAATAATAATCTTTTTCGACAGTCGCGTATCCCCGCGCGTGCCGCGTGGCTTAAGATGCATATAAATATTTCTGAGAGCGGGCAGCTAGCGTGAAACGCCTGGGGTTTAGCAGCAGCGACGCGAAAGGGAATAAAAGAGTGCGCGCATCGGTCTTACCCGCTTATAAGGCGTTTTTGTCGCGTCGCTTATTCTGCAACTCGGGTCGTGGCAAATAGGTACCGTACTGTGGCTTACAATGTATAAGTAATAAGGTGAGAACGGTTTGCCCGTGGCTCGCGAGATTTTATCTCTTCGATGCTTCTTTTGCAGCGATTCTTGTAATTTCCACGCGATATGGTAATTACTTCCTTCAAATTGTATATTATCCTTGATTTGTTTGATTCATTATTCTACGTGTTCGGTATTTCAATTTGATTCGAAATTCCATCGATAATAATACGATGACTGGCACTATCGGCACGTGGGTGGTGACCACTGGTTCACAATATACACACCTATTTACCTATTTATACGATTCTCTAATTAGATGTTACTTCTATCCTCATTTTCAAGCAGTCGAAGTTATTGAATTTTCCTACAGATATAACAGAAAGCATATTTTTGTTAATTCTCGACGCGAGACTTCGTTAAAAGATGCAATGACTTACAAGCCCTAGATTTTGTATTTTTTATTAGAAACGAATGGGAAAGCAAGAGCTGAAAATTTCTCGAGTTAAAAACTACCTGCCTAACTATTGAGCAACGTCATGATTAACATTGTACTTTCGGTGTACAAAGTGCGAAAATCCAAAAGCTAAATATCTCCAAAGTGGCAACCTGGCTCGCAGCCACGTTCCTTAGCCGCGTATTAGTAATAGGTAATTGGATTCTGGCGGGACCATGTAGCAATTAGCATTGAAAGGTGCTACCTTCCGAGAGAAACGGAAAGTGGCACGTAGAAAAAGCACGAATAACGATGTCGACGATTCGACCGGGAACGGTAGGACGCTGAAGATAGAAAACGCCGCCGTGTCCCGAACGATACTGCTGTTGCACGGTTGTTGGCCCTTTGTCAACTCGTTTATTCCGCGACGCGCCGTTGCATCGAGTTGCTTATGCGCATGCACCTTATTGTGTGTAAGTAACAAGGTGAGAACGAGCATAGCGGAGGCTGTTGGTGTCGCTAGAGAAGCATCGCGCGAACATTTATTATAGACTAAGTATCGTAATCGCGTGGATGCGCGTGTTGGATAAATCTGAACTTTATTCCATTTGTAGAGAACTTGCGTTTGCAAATCCTCCGCTTCGTTCTTGCGATATCGTGCAGTTCGTTTTTTATATTTACAACGTGCATTTGATCGAATGGAAGAGACTGAAGCAACGTGGTGTAATTGGAAGTTTCCCTCTCGTATTTTTACGGATTTTATAATATTCATGCGAAATAATATATCAATCGCGCATTTTTCTCCTCGGTTATTTCTATTTTCGTCTCTTTCGTTTTACGCTGCCCGCGTCCCGCATTAATTATCCTCTACCATAAGTCCCGAGACTCGCCTCGCCAGTTGCGTTGTTTTCGGTACATATAAATGTACATTTTTACGAGCACATTAAATATGATTATGTCGGTTTTTCTTCATGCTTGCAAACGCGTCCTCCGTGGTACCGCTTGTCTTTTTCTTTTTTCGTTATACACTGTCTACCTTTCTTTCAGTTGTTTCTGTTGCAAGGTATTTTCGCCTCTTCCTTCAGACCACCTGAGGGCGAGTTACAAAAGTGAAAGCGAGAATTAAATTAAGCCATTCAACGTCATTTCACTGTAATAAATGTTAAACTCTCAAATCTTCGAGATTAAATAACAAATTCCAGACTTTGAATTCCAAGCTTCAATTTTATCTTTAAAATCGTTAACTGTTACGAGTTGGCTCTAACCAGCTGCCCATAAATTAATATAATCCCTGGTTTTACAAACCGAATCGCCACATTTTCGTGCAACGATCCAGCATTCCGTTTGTCTCTGTTACCCTCCGGTTCGTCCGGATTCCACCGGATGTTCAACTGGTAGAAGGCTTCGACCAGGCGAAGATGCACGGTTTACTTAAGGTCCTCCCTATCGAGACGAGTGTTTCTCGGATTAACGTGGACTTTTGTCGTCTTAATTAGCTTACGGGACACGCGGTGGATACTGGTGGCGCTCATACTGTGGCCGCTAGTCTAAAAGAGCACCACGACTCCGCCGTCTCGAGGTCATCTTCTCGGTAATCTGCGTGCACTCCTAATGAGCCCGGCTATAGGAAAACAGCGCTTATGTTAAACTCGGCTCTGGAACGCCGCATACTCTCCCTTTTCTTCTTGTTGTTGTTCTTCTTCTTCTTCGTTCCTCGTTCTTCTTTTTCTGCTGGACCTGCTGCTGTTGCTGTTGCTACTTCTGCTGCTTCTCTTATTCTTCGACTCCGGGTCCCCCTTTTCATCCTTTCGTTCTCTCTACCCTTTCTCTATCTTTTTCCTGGTTGTTGGTGCTCCGATCTCCCGGAGCTCGTTTCTTTTCCTACGTCGCCGTATCCGCGCGGCTCGGGTAATCGATTTAAATCGAAGAAACGCGGTTATATATAAAGATCGGCGCCGTTAATTCATGCCGTGGCGTTTTACGGTACACGATAAATCGGGCTGGACGCGCACACCGCACCGTGGGACATTCGGATAACCTTGGATCCATCCGGAGGCAACCGGAGAAAGCATTACCCATCGACGCCGAAGCTAAATGGAAAGATAATCGTCGCTCGTTTAATTAATATAGGCGAGTTCTGGAATCCGACCTGGCTGGAAAACGTGGCGTCCCTTTGATGTCATGCCATATCGGTCGCAAGTTTCGCGAGCTGAGTTCCCCGCGAGATAACGCTTTAATCACCCGCCACGCTCTGTTACGCTTTTTATCTATGCAGCCCTTTTAATACGTAAGCCGATTACTCGCACGTAACCGTACGACGTATTTATAAGGTTATCAGACAGGACGGTGAAAATGATTTACTTGTATTTCGAGAATAGCTGCTCTATAGAAGTTCCATGTACTTACATAACTGGAGATAGAGGAAAATCTTTGGAGAACGAGCAAAGTTTGATAAACTTTTAAAAATATATTTTTTCCTCCTTTGGTCCGCCGCGTTTCATAAACAAGATCATTCGAAGGAAAAGATAATTGAGAAAGAAACTCTGCTCGCTGGTGGAAACGAGTATCCAACGACCGTAACCGATTCCGTGATTTATCGGCCGCAATACTGAGAGGAACGGCACCGCTGAATGTATATCCTTCGGTAAAGCGTCGGCAACCTTTCATTCCGAGTTGTCGTCGCAAGCAATAGTAGTATAACATCGGCGCGACCGGATCTCATTTCGCGCGTTGCCTTTGCAACCCTTGTTCCGGGGAAACCGAAGTTAGACCTCGAAGAGGCGAAAGTATTAAGAGGGTTGAAGGAAACCAGAGGAGGCCGGCTGGTGGGGAAAACGCGCCTTTAGGGTCGGCGTGTGCAACCGACAGAGGCGACGAGAAGAAAGGCTATATCGTCGACCATAAATAACGAAAGTAGCAACGGCAGCCCTCTCCCTCTGTTCGTTGCTCTCCACACCAACTGCTTTCAACCCCACGAGTCCACTGGCAGAGCACCACCATCTTCACCAACGGTGGCACCGTGGAAATGGGTGAAAAACGGCCGGTGGTCCGCGAGGGTGGACGCCGTTTGCCGGAAATACCAGTGGCCGAAACATCGTAAGCGCGCCAAGGACCTGTACTAGTGCCACCAGCGGCGTTACTTCCGGTAGCGGTGGCTCGCGTGAGACCGATTTCCTACGTTTTACTTTCGTAACCCCTGTCGCGAATGAAATCACCGTGACCCGGAAAGTTTAGGACTCTATACGGTATAGAGTTGAAGGGCTGATTACGCGATACGCGAAAGAACCTGGTTGAAATAATTGATCGCCTGGCTCGGCCCTCGAATCGGACGCTATTCGATGGTATCACGTACCAGCTACAAGAATGTTCGCGTTGAGCGAACACAGTCGGGTGTCTCGGGTTCTCTTGAATATCCTTTTCCCGCCTCAACCCCTAGGTACTACTCGAAACGGTCGTTTTGGCCTTCTTTCCACCGGGGCTTCTCGGCGAACTTGAGCGTAATTAATTATAAGCACCCGAACCAGGGGCTGGAAATATAAATTACGCAATTTAAAGCAGCAGAGCCAGTAGATTTACCGAGCTCTGGCTCCTTCCGCCCTCGCTCTGCTGGATCCTTTGGAATTTTAGGCAAAGATCTACAACCCCTTGTCTGCGCGTTCTCGCTCTCAGACCACCCCGATCTTCGAGCGAAGACCAGTTTCTTCAGATAAAATCCTACGTTTAAAGCGAGGGGAGGTTCGTATGAAATGACACGGTACGGTTTTTGCACCGTCACGGAACACTGGAACACCGTGGACCCTCGTTTTCATTGGGAATATTTCTTCGATCCGCTAAATTGCGGCATTAATTTCCTCGTTACGGACAATCGAACGAAATCGAATTTCACAATTAGCCCCGGCTTTGCGAATCGAACTGTCCAATCTGGCCGTGAACGAGAAATCGTGCCGGATATTCTGGAGCGCGACTAACGCCTGGATGAAAGTTAATTATCCGCGAATGGAGGGACAGCTATCGTTGAACTGCAAGGGACGCATACCGATCGCGCCTTCTTACCGGCGAATGTATCCACCGGTTTGTTTCCGCATCCAATCGACCGTCCTTTCTTTCTTTCATATCTTTTTGCTTCCTCCCTCTCTTCTTCCCCCCTCTTCTTCATTGCCTTCTACTTCGGCGAAGGTTCTATGGTAAAAAGCCTCGGCCGATCGTATAGCAGGTTAATTTCACGTGGACCCTTCCCGCATGACGTTTCGCGCTAATGGATTTTCACCTCTTCACCCCTGGCACTCGCGCGGACCGACTCATCCGGTGTTAATTACACGGAGAATGGCTACGAAACGCTCGGAATGCCCGGATACGCGATAGAATTTATGATACCCATAGTGTCCCGATACAGCTCGAGGTCTTCCAGTCTATATACACACCTGAGCTTTCCTGCCATACGGTTGACATCGCGGTGATACTTGAAAAGTCGTCGCAATTAAACGCCAGCCGCTCTGGCAACTGTTTCTTCGACGATTGCCAGCCGAGAATACATTTGCTCGTTCGCGCTTGTCACGACATCAACCTGATCAGTCATTTTCCTTCTTTAGTAACGTTGTTGCTCGCGCTTAACGCGACCGGAACGCGGGCAATCTCTCAGAACGAGATGATCGCTCGTTTCTCAGCTTTTTTCCTTGCTCACACGTAAGAAACTTGAGACGAGGAGACACGGTATCCCGAGCGGCGTATTCCGATTATACGTACGACAATTAGCGAGGATAATTAAATTCAAGCGGCGCTACATAAACGCCAGGAACTTCACAGAGATTCTGGACGCTTTGCTAGAGAGAGAGAGAGAGAGAAGCACCCTACGAAATTTAGGATTCGCTTTGAGATTCTTCGGTTTCACGGAGTTTGGGATCCGAGTTCTGTATGTACTTTCGATAGTCTGCCACGAAGAAAGTACCGTGGCATAGCCTTGATAGCATCAAAAGCCATTAATCAAACTGTCCAATAATCAGTAGAGCAACAATACGTAGGAGAGCTATAAATTCTTCGCGCAATCCATTGGCAAGAAGAAAGAAGGAAGAGACCATTATCACGCATTCTTCCAGTTCGTTCAACTCTCCAAATTTTATTTCCATCGTTATCGTTAGTCCGAGAAAGATAAAAGTCGCCCACAAAGTTAATCATACTGCTATTCTATGTATCCAATTTGATTACAAGATAAAAGGTAGGATCATCTGGATCAAAAGGACACTTGAGTCAAGCTAAGTATGTAATTTACCTTGTAATTCTTTGTTCAATTAATGTTAATATTCCCCTTGGCAAATTATGTTAATTCAGCGGCGTATTCTGACTCAAATAAATATCTTCACCATAGTGATATTTGAACTATTTCATCGTTCTCCATCTTCTTTCTCGCTAAACCTAAATCACACGATATTTTCTCATTCTTTCGTTACTATATGAAAGAATAATAACGAATTTTAAATTCTCGAAGCTTAAACATCTCAAATAACCCTCCCTTAGTATACTACCGCCATTATGAAAATGGTGAAACGGCGATGGGAAGTGGGCGCGTTAGAGGCGATCAAGATGCCAGTCCATTTTAGCCTAGACATAGGACGACTGCATACGTAGTATCGTCGCATCGTCGACGGGATCGCGGGTCCCCGTACCGCAGAAAGCACACGATGTCGGTTATATTACATGTCGGTATAACGTGCGCGTGATTTATGCCGCATGGCGGCGCGCGGCATTAAATGGATCATCCGACGTCCGACTACGGTATACGTGCGGCCAGCAGTCACCTACGTAGAAATCCGCGATTTATAACGCAACGGAGCGAAGGGCAACTCGTATATTCGCGTCTGACCGTTTCTATCCCACTTTCCCTTTCCCTTTCGCTTTCTCACTCGCTGTGGTTCCGCGCGTCTGCACACGGCGGTACGCGTTTCACCTCCCTATTTCTTCCTTCAACCTAACGCTAGCTATTCTACCCCTAGTAAAATTTAGTTGGAGAACGATAGTATCGGAGTTGGTTGAAAGTTACCTAGAGAATATTTTATTGAAACCGATTGTTTTCATATAGAAATTAAATAATGTAATACAACCCTAAACGTAATATTACGGAATTGGAATATTACATAAACTTTGTATTATTTACAACGATTTAACACCGTGAAAATGATATGTGAGACCTAATCAAAATACGCCTCGTTGGAAAACAGAAGACAGCGCAAAGAAACGATAGATTTAACCGTTCATAGTCGGACTATACTTTTTGCACTTCTTATGAAAACGTGATAGTTTATATTCAAGTCTAATTTTCTCCTTTCCTGATTTTCAAAATATCGAAGCCTCTTTCTATGAAATAAAGATTCAGAAGGAAGAAATACAAAGATGAAGTTTCTCGTGGATTGTCATTGACCCAGATCGCCTACGGCTAAAACTCGTAAAACTGACTACACTATAGAAGCAACGATTATCTAGTTCAACACTGAAACGAAAGCTATCTCCAGTGTCACGAAACCAGTGTACCGATTAGATCGACAGTCGAACTGGAACAACGTGCCCGTTGCAAGCCACTGATCCACCGCGGGCACGGTTTAACACCATCGATAGTAAACACGATCGACCGTGATTTAACGACAGGAAGAGATCGTAGGTTCGCGTTAAAGCTACCAACGTGTCGCGAATAGCGGACCGGTTGCACGGGGACGACCTTAACCCTCAAACGGGCGTACTGTTACCGCTTGGGGAAAACTTGAAACGCACGAAACAGGTTTCCTGTAACAGAGTGAGAAAGTGGAGGAGAGCGAGGGAGAAAGGGTTGACCGGTGCCAGTGTCATGGTATCGAGCAAAGGCGCGGCTAGAAGTTTCATAGACGATTATATTTAGTCGCTAGAGCGGGAGATAGGATTTCACGTTGCGACCAACCTAACGGCTTGTCGATATTAGGTTTCTGGAAAACGCCCCTGGTGAATCCTGTGAAATCGAGCCGATACACTGGTTCCATGGTACTAGTTATTACATAGAAACTTATTTTATTATTCTCCTCCTGCGCTTGAATAATCAACGATACTTATACGATACTTACGATACGATCGAACGAAGATATCACTAGAAACACGGGAAACACGGAATTGTGGAAAGTCGTATATACGAACGTAATGAAAATTTACCATATAGTGGTCGATAAATTATACGGCTAATTTCTAAAAAAAAAAAGAAGATCTACAGCTAATTATGCGGACGCGAAGAATCTCTCTCGAACGTTCGTTTCAATTAAACTGCGGTCAATCCGAGGCGTACACATTCCTAGGATGCGCGACCGGGTCTCTTTCTCTCGTACTATGCACAGACACACGGCGAAGGTTTCCTGAGCAGGAAAGGCAACCAGTTCGCCGGAGCAATGAGGGACGCGTGCACGCCGGAGAGCACGAGCGGGTATCACAGAGAGCCAGTTGACGCGGAGCGATTTAAAGGCAAGTGCAAGGTCCGATCGCTAAAAGTCCCGCGGATCTCGGGGAGCAGAGTCCCCGGATGACTCTAAGTGCCATGTCTCGGAGGTAGAGCAGGAGAAGAAGAGGGATCCTGGCCGGCACGGCAGTCGTACCAGGCTACAGAGAGAGGAGAGAACCGGTTCCTTGGGTAAGAAGGCTCAGTTTCTCTCCCTACTGCTCTCTCCTTCTGTTTATCCCTTTTTCTCCGCCTGTTTCCTCGCTGCTCCGTCCTTCCAGCATCTTCTTTTCTCCTGTCTCGAACCGCAGTCGATCCGACTCCGCTCGACCGGTGAGGTTACTACAGGCCATCGCCTAAACCAAAGCGTACGCCTCTCTGTCGCACATTCGATCGCTCGTTTCGTCCTCGTCCTTCCTTGGTCGCGATTTCTTCCCACTTTCGAACGCACACTGTGCTACGTAGCTGCTGTTGCTGTGTCTTCCTCGCTTCTGTATATCGTACGTATGCGTGCACCACGTTTCTCGATTACGCGAAGTCGTTATTAATCTCACGCGAGTTTCCCATCCTTTGTATATCACTATGTGCCAATTGAGAATTATACGTTCTTCTTTCGGTCTTCTTTTTCTCGTGCACGCGAGAGATACGTAGATCGATGGACCGATCGAACGCACGCCAAGCTTAAACTTATCTCGCATCGACTGGCCGAAGAATCAGTACCAGCGATGCGGACATCAGATAGATGGTTGGATACGTTTCATCGTCGACACCGAGAATTTTGATCGCTCGACCAGCTACCGAATTCGCATACGTATTCTTCATCCCTTTACGGCGATGAAAATGCGAACGATAAAAGACCCAGATTCTTTTAACTATTTAATAGCGTATCGAGATAAACAGCAGCGAAACGAAAGGAACAAGCAACAAGACGATCGTACTAGAGAAGTGGCGGAAAATTTCTCTTCGGCCCCTCTGTCGTTGGTCATTTTGCCGACCACAAATTTCCACCGAAATTCGACGAGAACGTCATACTTCTCTCCGAAGTAGCCTCCTATCCGCTCGTTGTCGAGGGTACTATAGCGAACGAGGCTGCGTTCCAATACGTCTAAGGAAGCGGTAAATCGTCGTCGGCGGTCCTTGTTCAGGTCGTCGTCGACCCTTTACTCCGTCACCCTTCTCCTCCAGTTTTTCTTCTTCGCCGCTCACGGCCTTTCTTCTCCTCCTAAAAAGGCCGAAGCTACGAAACGAGCCAGCCTTTTCCCTCTCCCGTTGTCCCTCCTTTCGTCCCATCTCTTTCCTCGTCTTTCTCTGTGTGGTACCTCATCGCATCGTTTCCTCCCTCTGTGTTTCTCACCCCCATAGCCCGGCGGAACAAGCCAGCCAGCCAGCCAGCCCGGGGAAAGCCCGAAGAAAAACGGATCGGGGCGAAAGTACTCGAGAATCTCGGCGGAATCTTAAGCGGCCCGTAAAATTCATCTCGAATCGCTTAATTCTCTTTCGACGGTCTCGCCGTCGAACTTTTCTCTCGAACCTCCCACGCGGTCTTTCGCCGGGTCACAATTAACGCCGTAGCGTACCGTTCTCAGGCTCCGTCCCAGAGGCCACCACCGTCCTTCCAATTTTTCATCCCCTTTTTTCACTCTCCACGAAATCGCCGGAACCTCTGTTAAAAGGTGGCGCGTTACAAAGGCTCTCGACCGATAGTCGTATTGTCTCGGTACGTCGCGCGAGCTTCTCTCTCTCTCTCTCTCTCTCTCTGCCGTTGTTTCGGTCTCGTTCACCGTGCTCGCTGTTTCACGTGGCCATCCAGTGAGACGCCAAGAGCACACAGCGAACACTCTCCTAAGCGCCCCTTTACGCGAGGATATAAATCGTCGAATCCTTAACCGGTTCGAGAGAAGGGATCCGGTCGTAAGAAACGTCGAAATCCTTCGCCTTCTTCTAGTCGTTCTTTCGCCCTGAGGGATACGCGGCGGTGTCTATAGGGGCACCGGAAGAAGGACGGCCGTTCGGCCAGCGGTGATTCGACGTGTCGCGTGACTTTGCCACGGCCGGCCTCTGTAAATCGTTCGAACGTGTTCTCTACATTGAAAGCACCGAGCGCTTCAATTATGAGCTACTGCTTCTGTCAGTTCCATTCGTGTGTATGATTGTTACACCACCTCAGGCTCCTTCCGTCCTTGTACACGACGTCGAATAAGTACGTTCCGTTCGAGAAAAATCTGTGTTTCTTTCTAGCTAAAAACGCTCATTAACAACGGCCATCAGCGCGTAGACAAGATCGCTACCAGAATATAGGTGATTTAGGGATCGGAGCACGAAACACTTAGAACGATTTATCCCACGTTTACACAGCCGACCGTGCACACACGTACTTCGCCCCTAACGATTCCGGTCTGAAAAATAATTAACAGGATCATTCGGTGCTTCAGAAAGTAATTAATTACCGAACGGAGGGTGGGGCGAGTGGTAGCCGCGTCACGTCACGTCAAGCCTGTAGTCCACTAACAGCGTGTTCCCCGGAACGAACGATAAATCACCGAAGATTCAGCTACTTCGACGCAACCTGGGTGTCGCTAAACCGCACATTTACCCACACCTAACGGTCCCGGTTGCCTTCCATGCGTCGAAAATTTCCATGCTAGGATACACGGCGCGGCCATAAATCTATCAAAGATAGCGTCACCTCGAATTTCGTCGCGATCGATTTTTCGAAAGAATTTCAAGGAGAGAGCAGGCGTCGGGCGAGCAAATTACCAGGCGAATTTCTTTACGGGGACACGAAGCGATAGAGCACACCACGAGACGGTTGTGCAGCTATGCGTCGCGATGTAATATCGATCATCGACGATAATTCTCCACTTCCCTTATAGTCGACTATCTTCAACATCCACGAGGCGCACGTGCGCCTGCAACATCGACCCTTGCCTCATCCTCAGTCTTGCCTCATTTCTTCTTTCCTTTTCGAAATCTCGAGCTGTGGTATCCCTAAACAGCTTTCTCAGCTTCTCTGTCTGTCGTACTTCGTGTGACGAAAACGCGAAGGAGGGCGATGACACCGTCAACCACAAGAATACTCTGGCAACACATCCACCGAATGGAACGGTCGACCATTCAATATTTTCAAAAACCAATTTCGCGTTAGGCTGTTTGCCCTGGCGTGCCGTTGGTGGAATGAGCCGAGGGTCGCTCGGAATATCGCGAGCACGTGTGCTTAACCACGTAGAACATATATGAGCGTGTAAGGGGCGAGTCTGAGTAAACGCAACGACGCGACATCGATGTCAGACGCGATGATTTTTAAATATATTGGTAACGTGTTGCCTCTTGCGAGAGAACGGTTACGCATCTTGCAAAATCTATTTATTTATTATCGTTTCGTTTTTAACGATAGTACGAACCTCTCGAAACCCCAACCGATCAATTCTTTTTTCCACTTTTCATTAATTTTTCCATTTCGTTACACAAGTGCATAATTAACGTTCGATCCACGTTGATTAACGGGTAAGAAGTTACAATATTTTAAAGATACTAATCAACCAGAATACTTGATCGTACAGAAGAATTCATTATCCAGTGTTTCACACTTAGTTTTCACAAACCATTGGCGAATCTGTGCTTTCTCACGAGCCAATCCCAGAACGTTAAAACGAAAACCATCGGGTAACAGGCGTAAAGCACGATCTCAAACAGAGGGAAAACAGATATGTATCGGCGCGGGTTGAGGCCGGCAATAAAAGATAATCCGTGATGGCTCGTTATTTTTCCCTGGTCCTGGATCGCTTTGCAGCAGCAGCAGCAGCAATAGCATCCATCCCTGGTCATTTAATGCGGAGGAGCCGGTGCAAATACGCGCGCGTACACGGGCTGGTCGCTCGTCGTAAGGGCCGTCGTTGGCATTGGCGTGCCTGGGGACCGTTGCGGGTGCCCCGCTTCCCTGCTCCACCCCCGTCGAATATTCAATCGGATGCATTACCGAGGCCACGGGGGTGGGTCTCGATGTAATCCTCCGGCGCCAGCGGGTTTCGCCTCTGTGCGTGCCGGAGATGCGGCACCGGCAGCATCGTGGGTGAGCCCCGGCTTCGCGTGTGTGTATGCGTGCTTGTGAACGCGCGACCGCGTCCCTGTGCTCTGCCATGCAAGCTGAATAGACAGCGGTGTCGGTGCATTCATCGAACGGCTGCTTTTAGCGCGACACCGACCTGTATCGCGAACCCACCACCGCTTACGTAATTGTCGTCGACGGTTATATTGCGCAAAGGAGCTCGCGAAGACGCCGGCGGATGTAATTTACTGGAAGCTGGCCGATCGTGGGATCGATCCCAATGCCACGCGTGATTTTAATGGTCTATCGGTAAGCGAAAAAGGATATATTCTTCAAGACTTCGACGATAGCGGTAGGTTGTCCTGACATTTTGATTGGTAGATGCTTGGGCTAATTTAATCCTTCGTTGCAATGACAATTGGAATAATAATATAATAATTTGCTAATGTTCTCAGATGAGTAAATGAATGGAAAAATTTAAATATCTTATCGAAGATAAATGAGACTTCGTATTAGAAGTCAAGCCGTCATCATACAATGCTAAATTATCAACATTTGTTTCCTGTAAGATATCGAAGATATATATTCTGGTATCCAATATCCGAAATATAGAAATTTCAAGGACGAAGAAATATTATTACACTGTCAAGGGTTTAATATTTTGACATCTTTTACTATAAGTTTCCTAGGAATCGTTTTAGGAATTTATTTAAAAATTTTAGAACGAAGGAAATGTCGAGAATGGTTAGCAAACACTGATAGCATTTAAAGGAGCATTAATTTGTTTCCGGATCATTCAACAGCGGTGCTTGATAGAAACATGGTACGCATTCGTGTTTTGTTACTTCCGTTATGTCCCTCGTGTTTAATTAACGGTAATTATCGTACAATCGGACAAATCTGTACGGTAACGAGTTTTACAGTTCGGACACTCTTTTCGCCGTAATAGATATGTATCGCTTTATAACTTCGGAACGTGCACTAAGCAGTTGCTCAGCCACTTTATCGAACAATTAGAATAGCTATAATATAGCGTCGCTGACATAATTCCGCGCTGCAGGTTTCTCCATGGTACTTAGAGGTGCTTCCGAGGTGCATTTTGTAGACTATATACGAGAACGAGAGTGCATCCTGCATCCATCGAACGGCTGCTTTTAGCATGGCGTACAACTAAACCACCCGTCCATGAGTAGTTACGAAATTATTGTTGGTAATTGCGATAAGAAGCGCGTCCGTCTTTCCATGGTAATTTTCGAAACATTGACAAGGATACGACTAAACATCACGCGTTGCCGTACGTCTGTTCTTTTAATTAACGAAAACTTGCCGAGAACCGATGCCTCCGTTAACGTATCTGACATGTACGAGTATTTCTACCTCTATGCCTTCGTACAACAATGATAACAGTTAGGATAACAATTAGTAAAATACAAGACACGAGTACGTACGCAGCTAGGCATTCTCGAACGTCTGTTAGTAATAACGTTAAAAAATGAAACGGTCGTTTCGTTACAACTTAATTCTGTATTGTAACAGTCACTTTGTGTTTGACGAGTATACTCGTCGTTTCAAACAGGTCGCAACAGCCTACTGGTTAAGAATAAAATCAGAAAAACCTCTGTACCCATTGAAATAACATCGCTGTAAGGGGAAATCTATAAAATTGTTATTATTGTTAGTATTGTTGTTGTTGTTGTTGTTGTTGTTGTTGTTGTTGTTGTTATTGTTGTTGTTGTTATTGTTGTTGTTGTTATTGTTGTTGTTGTTATTGTTGTTGTTGTTGCTATTAGTATTATTATTATTAATTTCCTCGAACTTCCTCCCCTCCCTGGAGGATACGAGAATTTAAGGATGTCAGGCCGTTCCGCCAGTAAACTCGGTTGAAATAAGTATAACCAACGTGCTCGCGGTACGCTGCTCGAACCGAGAGGAAAAGGAAGAGAGATCTCACAGCCGTCATAATTCTCGCGAGTCGAGGGAGAAACTCAGCCACCAGGGGTAAAACGTGGAAGGAGAAAAAATCCTAAACCGTATCACTTACTGCCTCGACGAAGGACGCAGTTGCGGGGATTAGGAAACGTTTTTCTTTCGACGGCCGGCAAGCACTCACAGAGCTTTCGGTCCGTTTTCCACGCCAGTGTTTTACGGCTGGAGAGCACTAGTGTGTGGCCAAGTAACGGGCGTGGAGAGTAAAACATCCTGCGCTTCCTCGTACATGTATCTTAGCGCGAAACACGCTGGCCAGATGGAAGAAAAGAAGGAAGAAAAGATCCAACAGAGAGGATGGGTGAACGGAGCTAAGCCGTCGAGATACATGTACTCCGGCTACCCCCGCTTCCGAACGGGAATCCGAAAGCATTAGCCGGTTCGTAAGTAGCTGTTCGCACACGCGGCTACTGTGTGCTCGCTTAGAAATTCTTGCAGATATATACCACCAGCCACCAGGATACACCTTCAAAGGTACTTCCACTTATTTATTTTCCAATATCGACCAATGGTTCTATTAGTCACGATATATCGCGTTCGAAGCGAATAAAATTTAATACCAATATCAACAACCTATCGATTCGAATTTCGCTCGGAAACACCATGATGTACGTTCTCACGCGTTTACGGATTCCTATAAAATTAGAATTTCAAACGACGACCTGGAAACACACTCGACCACGGCAATTCCCTTTCGTCTTTCGCGTGCCAGCGTCAACTCGATAAACTCTGTATGTACTTTCCTGTATTCCCTGCTTTCCATCGAGCTCGCTACTTTCCGATGCTCGCGTATACAGAATCAACGGAAGATTCGATATGCATTTTGCTAAAGAAGCCACCCGATATAAATCTGCTAATATCCTCTCTATTCTTCGGTGTAAACTGATGAACTACGTAGGAAAGAAAGGGAGGACTGGTAGCTCTATATTGCTCCGTGGCTGTCGAAGATTTATGTTTTAATAATTATTGTGACATTGGCGCTCGCGTGCGTAAAGCCAATCAACGCAGGTGTGTGTACGGGTTCTGCAGGCGGGCGGATGAGCGGTCGAGGCCGACAGATCGACAGACAGGGAGCTACAGAGTGCGAGCGAGAGATCGGGCCCCGACCATGGTGCAACAAGGAGATCCCATGGATGTGAGAAGCCTCCGAGGGAGATGCCCCCTTCACCAAGATGGCCTCCTCGCATTCCTCCACCACCGAGCCGCGACTGCCCCCGCCTCTTTGCCTCCTCGTCGTTCTCCAGTTCATGCTGCTTCGAGTAGGCGAGCAATTCACTAATACCGATCGACCGTTCTTACTCGCCACGTAGCGCTCTTCGAATAAAAGTTCCCCACTAGATCGTACGTTTTGAGCTTTTTTTACGAATTCTTGAAAATCTTCAAATACGATACGTGTTTGGATATAACGTGTGCAATGGAATTTCAACGAGTATCCATCGATGTGAAACGTACTTTTCTCAACGTGGACAGTTGTCGAAATATTTGCAAAAGATAACAAATTTCTTCGTATCGACATCGTTTAATAACGATTGATAAACTGCGAATGCTCACGCGAATTTACATTTGTACGATTACCATGTTAGGCAGATTTGTTTCATCTATCGAGTGACGTAACAATTAGGTACTCTACTTTGGATGCAATAGAATTCTATCTATATACATTTTCAAACATTCCACAACTGGACGAAAATCTGCAGTCTAGCGATTAAATAATGTACCGATTCTATTAAGTCACGATTCTCAACGGTTCGGCCTAATGGAAGGCGAAATTCGACGTAACTCCAAACGAACGCGAAATCTCCCTTGTAACCTTTCACGCGGCGCCCATCCGATAACGACGGGTGCAATAATTGAATCTGGCTAGAGCGTGGCGCGCGAGGATCCAGTTTCAAAAAATTCCATCGCTTGTATCTACGCGGGACGCGCGCGAACCCGGTGCTCGCCTCGCCACGGACGGCTTCCAGCAGACCTGAAATTATCGGTTATCCGTGCACAGCATCGCCGATTACATCTCGTGTCGATCATCGAACTTTCCACGCGGAAGTGAAACAGACACCGGCGTACAGCGCGGCATCTTGGCGAAGCTAGGCGGCCTCTGATAAAAATTCGCATTAGCGTCGAGACGCGGTACTCTTTGGTTACATGCGGCTAGCCGCAGGCGACCTAACGTAGGAGACTCGAGCGCAAGAACAACGACTGTGAAACGATCTCTGTTTCTATTGTAGCTCACGGTACACGGGAGAAACGCGGCGCGGGCACGCCTCTTAATTAGCGAGCAACGCTCGCGCCAGGGGGCGATTCTCTCCCTCTTTCTCGATGACTTATGGTGAAACGTTGGAAAAACACTAACCGGCGTGAGAAGAAGGTTTATCGTTCGGTCAGAAGTCGCTACGGTGCCTGGTGGCATCATCGTCGCTCTCTCAGCGTGTAACTCGTCCATTATCTGACGTTACATCGCAGATGTCCAGGGAAATTGAGACGCCTGCCGCGACCAACGATTCGTCCGTGAGCCACGCGCTTTTGTGCTGCTCAGTCGTAACGATTTCATTCGTTCTCGCCTAGATCTCCTACAGTAACTTGAAAGACGATGGTGTATAGTTCCTCATGAATTTTCGAGAAACAATCGCAGCTAGATCGTCCCTCCGATGAATTTATTAACGACAGCGCTCCGGAATGCCGTCACGTGGCTTCTGTAAACATCGCCTACAAACTGATCGCTCGGAGCAACGTCAGCTTTTGAATCTATTTAACAGATAGCGTGGCTATTCGGATGAATCCGAACGATAAGATCAGAGAACCTGGAAGAGATGAAGAAGTTGCTGGTTCAACCGAAGGCGATGGTTGGTGGGGGCATTTGTTTGAGAAACATGGAATTCGGGTGTAGGAATGCTTGTCTGTATGCCTATCTGTTAATTGAAATATAGGTACGACGAAACAGCTTCATTTAAAGCCATATTGGGCTCGAAGGTAAACGCAATTAACGTAGCTACCTTCTTCACGCTGTTACACGCGAGATCGGGGATACAACACAAAATTAAAGACACGAAACTTATCTTTTCCCCTGTTTCGCTGCTACAATGCTCTGTTACAATGGTCAGGCCTGTGGAATTTGGGTCACCGTTAGATTTTTCCAGAAGATGAGAAAGAACACATCGCGGAGAAACTTTTATCCCTTGTGATTGGGCTTAACCGATAGGCGACTAGCATCCAGGCTTTCGTGTCAGCTGCATCGAATCCGTGGCTTCTGAAAACTTCACCGCTTCCACTCCTCTGGCTCCTGTTTCCCGATAAAAAGTTCGCCCCATAAAGTGGCGTCGATGGAACGCAGTAAAATTTTCTATAAAATTTGATTCCTCCGGTCTGCCTCGGCTATTACCGCAAATTTCGCCGAACGAAAGGTGCGCAAGGCTATCTCTCTCCCGTGTACCCATTACCTTTAACGACTCCTTTGCCTCCTCGCAACACCGTCTCGTGCGCCGTACACATTCACGGTCATAAATGGCTAATATTACAGCCTTTATTACTGTCAAAGTAAAAAAAAAATCAGTCCGCGATCGCTGAGAATTCCTCTGCTTCGTTGCGCCAACTTTTTCAACCGACCCATTGTTTTATGTATCTCCTTTAATTTTTTCTTTGTATTATAACTCATGGTAATTGGTCGTTATAGAGCAATGTGGCTACTGTTTAATTATATTTAGAATCCTTCTCGGTTAACCGATCCAATTTTATCATTTTATCGTACACACGCTACTGAATTCGCCGCGTATACGCCTCGTATTCAATAAAGAAAAAGGAAAATTACATCAGTAATATTACTGGTCAGACAGCCACTTCCAGGTGCTGTCTAGAATCTAGATAAATGACACTCACCGCGGTCTCTCTTACTCTCTTTCTCCCTTAGGTCATTTAGGGACGTCAAGTCGCGCAAAAGCATCTGCCAGGGTTCATCGCGACGCGATCCAGTGCGTTTCACGCATTCTCGCGTGCGGCCTTCCTCGTGATGGCTGCCGTTTCACGTTCGCGCGTTTCTCCTCCTTTGTACACCGTGGACGGAGGCGCTAATGGCGATCGTCTCGCGTTCTTGCCGGTTGGCCGGTTTCTACCGACCGAATCTCGTTCTCTTTCTCTTGTTGCCCCTGCGTACCTCTCCCTTTCTCATTTTCGCACGTACGTCCTCGTCCTTTCCCTCTTTCCCTTTTCCACCAAGAGAGTATTCTTTCTCGGCGGCATGCTCCCCTCTCGCCGGCAGACCGAAAGCAAGAAGGGTGTTCCTCCCGAAGTACTCTCCGGTCGTTATCTCGAGGAAAACTCCCTTTTTCTCGCCCAAGACCAGAGAAATTCTAGCGTATACCTCGATTGCCGGTGCAAGAGGAAGCCGAGAGCGGTTCGAGGATAAGAGGGAACGAGCGTCGACGAGCGGCAACGGGGCGAAAGGAAGCGGAAGAGGGCAGAAACGCAGGCAAGAGAGTTCCAGCAACGTGGCTCGAAGAGAAATTGCTTCGTTTCCGAATCCGCTGTGTGTGTTCTGGCTTGATTGGCCTCCGTCGCTACCCGTTCCTTTAGCTACATCAGCCACCCCTCTGTGGAACGCCATCCAGCTTTGGCGCCAGCACCCTCTGCTCACCGACCGTGCGCTCACCTCTTGCCACTTAGATCCAATCGTTTTTCGGAAAGGACTGGACAAAAAGTAATACGAGCCCATTTTCAGGATCGCGTCGCCGTCTCCTTTCCGATTAGTCGTGCGTGGGTCTCTGGGTTAACGCCGGAAAACTGTGATCGAGGGGAGAGAAAAACCGGGAGGGTAAGAAAGAAGGCAACGATAGTTCCGGGTAATTTCGACGAGCTTCGTGAGTGTTCCTCTATTCTCGTAGTTAGTAGTTTCTTGTCGGTGAATCTGCTAAGAAGAAATCTCCGAAATGATAATTTCGCAATGCGTTAATGGAGAGCTGTTAGTATCGAGCACGATTATGGTATCTGGTCTGTGGCTTTCTTTCTCGTTTCTTCCACTTATGGTTTACGAGGCCGTAAATTTTTATCCCCTAAAATTCAAAGAGTTTCGAAGGCTTCCGGCTGGCAAGCAATCGTTCCAGCTCGCTGTTCGTAGAAATCGTACGCGCGCTTTCCTTCGGCTTATGAATTCGCGGTTTTTTCCTTTCTCCCTTCCTTCCTCTCATTGTTATCACAGCCAAGTGTAATTACACGAGCAATCTCGGACGACGATAAACGTTGCAACATCAATTACGACACTTTATCTACGCAATTACCAGCCGGACGATGAAACGTTTCGCGTACGCTAGGCGGCCCGCTCTTTCGCGTTAATTGCATCGGTTAAACACGCACCAGGACGATTCTTCGGGGTTTGCGCGCTGTTTCGTCCCGCGGAAGAATTCTTTTCATCGAGCCAGACAAACGAACCGACACTAGTTCCCAGTTATTTCGATCTAGACAAGGCTAATTAAATCGATCGGTCGATATTTCGCGCTGACTCTAGAAACGTTCAGATACGCTATCTAGTAATGCTCCGACGAGTGCTTTCCGCCAGTCACGCTTCATCCCTAATGCAGACGAATCCTTTGACCGCCGATACACTCGCGGAATAATTAGAGATAAACCGAATTTATTCCCCGCGACCTAATTACCCGCGGCTTGTTTAATTAATGGCCGACCACGAGTCATGACCGCCATTGTTACGCGCCACCTAACAAACTGCGCCAGTAAATGTCCGTTACGCTGTTATTGATACGCGTCTGAATCGCTCAACTGGACTCTTAACCGTGACGGGGGTGATGCCTGTTGTTCCCTATGAAATCTCGTTTGCCAATCGTGATTATCTCCGCTGTATAATTCCACGCATTCGTGTGGTTAAAAAATGTAACAATGAGGGCTGGATGCGTAAATTTTAATCGGCTTTTAAACAACGCGGGTTTATAAATATTGTAATATCGAGCTAAAAAAGTGTACAAATTTTAATGAATAAGAAACAGTGATTAACGCGAATGATTAATCCCCAAACCCTGTTTTACACACTTTTTTTATCGAATAATTAAAATTATTTTTCGCTCGAGTTGCTTCGAATATTGGGGATTTATCAGAATACATGGAAAGCACCACAACGTGCCTTTACTGGTCGGATGAAAATAATGCATGCACATATATAGTTTCCTTTCAGCTGTCCATCTCTTGACGTAACAATAATTTTTCTCATCGAACATTTCCGCGCTTGATTTATACAGACTATAACGCTAGATATTAGAAATCGTCGGATTTGCGAGCGAACGGAGAAACAGCGTATTCTTCGCCGGTATCATTATCGTGCGAGCAAAGCAAATAAATCAGACGGGGTAATTCCACGAATTGCAACCGCATTGTTACGTGCCATCTAACAAATCATATCTGTGTGCGACTGACACTAGCCGCTGCAATTACTGATATCGCGTCACGACTAGATGGAGCCGCTTTGAACTGTCACGCCGCTCGTTCCGGAAGCAATCAATTTGTCACTATGAGCCTCGATCGTTGATCCGCCATCGACGAATGAATAATGCATGATCCCGCTGAAAAACGTCCCGTCGTATTTTCATAAGGTACACCCGAGTTTACACGCGTCCGCCGTTGTTCGACCACTTTGTTTCTTGTTGCAGGATGAGAACAAAAAAGAAAAAAAGATAAAAACGCCACTCTGTTTTAAACGATTTTTATACGATGCTATTTAAACCGATGAAATCACGGTTGCCTCGAACGAATTAATTACTTCCTTCTATTACGATACGTTTTGACTCGGACCCGCACTCGATCGCCAGGATATTGTACTCTTGACAGAGACACCGAAATTCATCGTGACTATTTGCACCGTCTTCAGCCCTCGATATTAAATTCTCCAGTTTTCATAAAACCACGTTCAAAATCGCTGTCTCGCTACGGGTCTCATCGGAACGGACCAGAGTGGACGATAAGATCCTCCGGTTTGATTAACTCGTCGCAAAGGAAATGGTAAAGGCGGACACGAAACCGTAAAGCAAACAGAAGAGAAGCCCAGCCAGACGCGAAAAGCGTCGATGGTGATAAAAGACAGCAGACAGGGCGAACCTACCGGAGGAAACAGAAGCACGATAGCGTGAAAAAAGTGGCGTGATAAAAGGAGCCGTGGTAACGACGAAGAAGTGACGGCGAGCAGAAGGGAAAAGACCATCGGATGAACGCGAGAGGGTCTCGTGCCGTCGTTGGAGAAACCTCGAGAACCCCAGCAGACGGTCGGTATCTCGTGAATGTTTTAGTCGGTGGAAAAAACAAATTCTCTTTGCACCTTGTCCTTCTTCTTTATTCCCCTATCTTTGGTTTGCTTCGCCTCTGACACCGCGGGGACCATTATGGTTCGCGCGAGAGTCGAACCTTTTCTTCGTTTCGATGATTAGTCCGACCGCGTGCCAGTTTTCTGGCTACTCAAGGGCGGAAGGGAGACCTTTGATCGGCTAAAGCTTCTGAGGGACATCGAAGGGAGCTGTTAATAGCGGCGCTTTTCATCTAACCCTCGATATCATCCGGATTCCGTGATTTGCCGGGACATACGCGCTTCCGGGCACGAATTATGGACCTCGGAGAATCGTGCTTTATGGACAGAGTGTTTGATGTGAGATGATATCGATTCGAATCGTTGAGATATGAACAACAGATACATAAGGAGGGAAATCTATATCATCGATAATAATGAAATTCGTTTTGAAATGTAAAATTTATATGTATACTTCTTTTAGAATTGTTTTCTGAAATTCTTCGATATATATACTAAGAGACGAAAGTGTGGCCATAGAATTAGATTATTGTAGAAAGTATATTACGCGGTAGTAACACGAGCGATATAAGGGATAGAGGATGGAGAATGAATGTACAGCAGGAAACAGAGAGAAGACAGACACTCGATGCTCTTCGACTACACACGAACCCCTGGTCCAACAACCGGGGGCCTGTTGTAATGCTTCATGGGGGCGAGGCCCCATGTCCGTGCGGGAACATCGATATATCAATCCGATGGTTCGTGGATTGTGAATCTCCGGTCTCTCGCCGCTCCTCCCTTTCGTTTGGGAAATCAAGCACCGTCATAAACTACCTTCGGACCGGTTCGAGGTCAACGCAGTCTCTGTTTCGTACGAGAATCGCCACCCTGGCAAGAAAAATATCTCCTCTTAACTTTTCGCACAAACTATGTACGTTAACTGTATCTTCGACGTAGTGTATCACTTATCTATTATCCATTACCTATTATATTATCTATTATTATTTTCTTCGAATTAAATCATTTTCTAGAACGATCGAACTCTTGAGGCCGCAAAAGTTTGATTTCAATTTTTTTTCTATATCGAACAATTGCAACGTGAGTAGCAATTTTTCTCAAAATGCTTCAAATTGAAGAATTTTATAGACCTATCGAGCTTCCAAGGAATCTTTAAAAATTCAATTTTCCATCTCTCTTATATTCAGAAATTAATATTGAAAAATGTCCATAGGAATACTTTTTAAACGAAACGCGACAGATTCGTTCGAACCACTTATCGCCTGATATTTTACGCTTTTTCGCATGTGTTCAACTTATCTTTACCCAGGCTGTGACCCCGGTTGATCGCCATCGTGTTTCATCCACGGTCTCGCGCGCTAAAGCCCTGTTTCCGTTTTATTATGCGACGCCGCGACGCTCACGTAATTTATCGCGACGCGGCCCAATGTATTTTAGGCGTTTTACATGAGAGCTTTCGGCCGACGCCGACTCTTCACGTTGGTCGATCGCTCGATCAGGCCTCCGTTGTTTATTTACCGTCGACACCGACCAGCGAGAGGTTATTAATTATCGTTTGACACGCGTCAGCGGGAGGGAAGAGACTGCTCGCGCGCTCGCAATTAGTTCGTCCTGCGATGCGTGTTCGCAAAAGAATCGGCGGAAGGCATCTTACAGTGCACGCAGTTTCTGTCCATCGACAATTCTTTGTCAAATTACTTCGTGACACGCATAATACGTTTATTCGATTCGATACTATTTTCTATAGGAATTACGTACTAAATTTTGTAATTTTAATCTTAGAAGACAAGACGACAATTTGGTGATAAAATTGATGAGGGGTATAAATTATATTTATAGTTTATAGTGCATTATTCGAGAGTTAAATTGATGAATTCCGAGGTCTTATAAATCTTATAATATCTAATCATGCTCGTAACAAGTGTTATAGTTCCTATTTAATGAAAGATTATATCTATAACAAAATTTAATTTGAAGTCTAAGCTTAGCTGGAATTCAGAGCGAGAATTATTCAATTCAATAATTAAATATTTGATATATCATTTCGATATTTTATCCGATATGGTGTTGAAATAGTAGATGACTCGTATATTAAAACATTTATATAGATACTAAATATATCATAAGAGTTTGATTGCTGGTGCATATTTCTATCGAAAATCTTCCAACGTAGAATGCGCTATATTCGTTCGTACGATGAAATACATTATATTACATCGAGTGCAAAAATACAGGATCCTAATATCAATAAAATCAAAAGATTATTCTTCCAATCAGTCATAATGAATCGAGCATTACACCAAAATTTGTTCAAAAATGAATTCACGAGTGGCACTTTTCTGTTTTATCGGAGACCCACGTTTCTGTCTCCATTTTTTTAATTAGCTATCGACACTTTAACGACTCGTTCGTTACGAACTTTGTACAAAATAGTCGTCGTTTCACGTTGGAGCCTGGCGCCCGATTACATTCGATTCGTTAACATCCGATACGAATCTGCTCTTTGCCACGATTTCGTCCATGTACTTTGATTTGGAATTAGCGAACGGTCCAGTCTCGTAATTCCGTGTTAAACCAGAGAACACCGCCATCCTCTTCTCCTGGTGATCGCTCAGCTGAACAAAAACTCTGCCAATCGAATTGAATCGGTCTGGCCGAACAAAAGAGGCTACTTGGTGCAGCACCAGCTAATCATTCAAACGAAAGTACGTGATCAATCGATCTATAATACGTATATTCATAACGAAATATTTAATTCTCGTAGATTAACTTTTTTATTACATCTCACATCGTTTGCAATCAATATACAAGAGAGCGTGTAAAAATTTTCATTTAAATAAATGTTTCGTGTTATACTCCCAAAGCGATATGTAAAAGAATTGTAATTTACATTGGATATTAGGACATGGCAAATGGAAGAAAAAAACATGTAAACACCGCTATACAATTATATAATAATAATTACTAGTTTACCGTACTAAATATGCTAGTGTACTGAAGATACTCGACTATACAAAAAATCATTAAAAGTTCAGCAAAGTAAGGCTGCTTTTCGTCAACGTTCGGCCAGCCCTCCAAGTGTTCCCTTCGCTCAAGTACCGAAGTCCTTCTACTCGAGAAGAGCCCTTCGTGTAGTCCTTCGTTCGAGAAGGACGGATCGCGTCCAGAAGACCAGGCGTGATTTTAACCAGAGATTCCGCGATGCAATTCACTCGATCGTGTTACGCTCGACGGACACAAAAGCGCACAAAAGGGAGCTCTATTTTCCAGCGAGTGTCGTGGCGGGCTGTACATCGATTCCGCGAACGGGTCGTACATCACGGGAGGAGGAATAAGGCGGGAAAAGAAACGGGGCTCGAGGAGAGCAAGAAAAAAGGTGAAAGGGAATGGCAAACGAGAAACGCGGAGAAGGGGGAGAAAGGCGGAAGGGCTTAAATCAATAAATTTCAAAAGCCAAAGCCGCCGCCTTACCGTTATAACTCTCGTAGCGGGTACCTTTGCCTCGCGTATATGCCATCAGAGGAGACAAAGAGACTTGCACTCGAGCAGTCAATGCTGCTGGGTCCACGGCGAGCGCAAAAGCCAAGGGAGAACCCAGTAGAAAACGAAAGGGTCCCAAGGTGCGAGGGACGCCGCAAAAGAGATTGATGTTATTCGATTTTCGAATTCGAGATAAGTTAAGGAACAGCCGAGGTGCGCGCCGGTATCGCGCGGATCGTGAAATTGTTTCGCCTTTCCGTGCTTCCTTTCGTATCGCGGAACGCGCGACTTTCGACCTCTCGATGGCCAGAGTCTCGCGATCTATGACACACGAAACTTTATCGTAACCTCACGTTTAGTCAACGGGGGGAATTGTTCGGCGGAGAAAAGCAGTTACGTAAAAAAAGCATTCTTTCGGAATGCTTCACCTCCGGTTGAAAATGTCACGAGATTCCAGCGACCCGTTTTTTTTTTTTTTTTTTTTATTGTACCGGGTATTTTGCGGTTTTAGATCCGGATACTTCTCGTAGCGGTTTATAACGATGCATTTAATACGACCTCGATGTTGTACATTAAGATCTTTTTTTTATGGAAAAAAAAAAGGAACAAAGCGACCGTACTTCTTACGACACGAACTTATTGATTCGCGTGTTCCATCAGGTGCGATATTTAACGAAAGATCATTGTGAATCACTTTGGCAATATGAATCATATGTAAAGAAATTGCGAGTCATTAAACAGTCTACTAAAACGCTTTTCAAGCATCGGGTAAAAAATGCAACGTAATTTCTGTTTCTTTGAGGACAACGATCGATATAATCGTTCTTCTTTGAAACGTCCTGTTCCGTGCACGGTTAACGCACGCATCATGCGAACTACAGTGATTCAGGCTACAACATCGTGGGCTCGCGATATAAATCCTAAATTTTTTTTATTAGTTTGCCGCTAAGGGAAGGCGGTCGAATCTCCGTGTTCCTCTTTTTTCGTCTTGTCGTCCCGCTAGAGCAGAGAGAAACGCGGGTATACGATGCGCGTATTTCACTCGTACCGAGCTATTCGTAATTAGAAAGCCATTCAAAAGTACGCCTCTCTCACCCACTCTACGCTGATGGATACCGACCATATCTCACGCGGCTCGGATGCTGCTGCTGGTGTTGGTGCTGCCTTTCATCTCGGCAAGTACGTTCGGAGAGCGTTAAAAGTAAAGCCACCAATCTCGTTGATTTTTCATTGTAACCACGAAGCCTAGCAGAACGTCCGGTTTTTTTTATTAACCTCTATCCGACGATAGAACTAGCTAGCTGTGGTTACAGAGAACAATTTTCATTGCCAGGTAGTAAAAGAATTCGTGAATCGAATTTCGACGAGAACAGCACTCGATTGTTTCGCTGATTGGCGGAAAATTTTTCTCGCACAAGGGACAAAAGAAGCGGATGGTGTGGCGATGGAGTAAGAAAGAGGAGTAGGAGAGGAAATAGGGAGAGAGCCGATCGGATCGATCGGATGGCGTAACAACGGGAACGGATTCGATCGTGTACGCCGCTCACGGAAATTCATAATTACGGTTAGACAATAAAAGAAAGTAGAGGAGGGACGGTGGAACGAGTGAGAGAAAGAGAGAGAGAGAGAGAGAGAGGGAGGGAGGGAGGGAGGGAAGGAGGGAGGGAATCGTGGAATGCGTTTAATAAACGTTGATCGCAGAAAATTGGCGAGGGGCCCAAAGTCGAAACAGCTCACGAGCCGCACTCAGCACGTTACGTGAGTCACTTTCACGCCTCGGGGAATTGCCGCTCCCAATTAATTCGCTATTCGAAGGAATGTTTCATTAAAGCGTTTATTAATGCCGTCTTATTTCTATTAACACCGTTGACCTTCGCCACCGAGAACTGTCTTGATCCCCCTGAGAAAGCGGCGCGAACCGACGCGAACGCACGAACGCGCACTGCCGCTGAAAAATTACGAAACTCGACGGGGCCGGTTTAATCGTCGTAAATTACTATAATACCGTACCAGCGAAATTACAGGCCTATTGCTACGAATAATCGAGTATATTGAAAACGCGTTTTCTTCCGTTGTCGTTCGAATATTTTATCTTTCTTTTTTCGTTCATCTCTTTATTTCTTTTTTCTTTTTTGTCTCCTATTTCTTTTTTCCTTCCCTTCGTAAATTTCCCGTTCATTCGGCTGTTTTTTACGTTTTAAACCCTGTTCCCTGTTCGTTTCGTCGACATTTTTGAGATAATGTCACTAGAATGCCATTAATTCTAGACGGTTCCCTTTTAAAGTTTCAAAGTTCGAACGACGAAGAAAAATCGTGGCATATTTCACGTGGCTTTTTTTTCCATTGCCAAACGAAAGACGTCCTTTCCCACTCTCTACCCTATACCTTGGAAGAGGCGTGAAAGAAATAGAAATGCGAAAGCAAGAAACTCTGAACGGTGACGTCGTGACTTTCTCGCGTACACCCCAACTTCGTTATTCATGCCCGTACCCACCCCCCATTCTTGCATTCGCGGATCATATATTTTTCATTCGGCGTTTCCTTCGCTTTCGCAACGCCTTCAGATATCGTTGTTAAATAATCAAGCGAACGATCTACGCGTTCTTTTCGTTTGCCTTCGTCTTCATACCTTTTCCTTTATATTTCTTTCCCCCTTTTTTTTATCTTCGCCAACCTGCCTTCTTCTTTCTCTTCTTCACCTCCCATTCGCTGCTTTATTGCATCTGCATTACGATTCCTATCGCCTTCTTCTTCTTTCCAGGTTATTTGTCTACTTTAATCCACGCGTTTGTCCACTGTATCATCCAACTTCTTTTTCTTCGCAAAGTTCTCACTTCACCCAACCAACGATCTTCCTCTTTCTATTCGTCACGGCTCCTCTTCAATTCGCACGACTTCTCTTCCTTTCTTCACCTCCGTCTTCTTTTTATTATTTACACGTTGATCGTCTTGGTTCTTCTTCTTCTTACTCCTTTTGTTATCCTTTCACAGCTCGAATCGAACACGATGTCCGCGAAGTTTAACGACCAGACTAAACTGTCCACATGATAATTCTTGTCGTACAGCGGGTACTGCACCGACCGCGACGCGCGTACAGTGTACATGCTTGTCAACATGCCGCGCTCGTCGCGCATATCGGCAGGTGAGTGGATAAGTAGGTGCGTTACGCGGCTCACGAAGTAACGCGTCTCCCACGAGCCTACACGTCTACGAGGTGGTCCATGTAGAATTTCGATCGATTCAACCAGATGTGCTTTCTCTTGGATTTGTTTATTTGTTGGACCACAGATTCTAATATATTCACAGGAAATTTAAAAATATGAAAATGTACAGAGTATATGTGAGATAAAAATGCAGAAAATATGTAAAGCAGAGTACACGTCGTAATTTTTAATAGATAAACTGAACGTCTATTTAAGTTTTCTCTCTTTAGTTACTTGCACCTATGAAACCATAAATTTGCATAAAAATGCGCAGTCTGTTTATTACAATTCTGTCTAACAGCTGTAAACGTGAGTTGGCAGACACAGGATCGAGAATGTCTTCTTCCACGACAATGTATCGACGTATCCGAACGCTATCGAATCAATGAAAATACCGCTACGACTGAAACGCAAAAGTTGAACTCTCGACGAGATCATTCGTTCGATAGAATATTTGCCACAAAAACCTCGCTGCGAAATTCAGCCCTTTAATCTTCGCCGGTGCTGGAATGTCGATTTCCATCGAATTTGGTTATTCGTGCTCGCCGCCGGTGCTCGATACGCTCCCGAGGTATGTAACGCAGCGTTGATCGACAACGTATAACAGAGCAGCTAAATTTCGTTAATGATGAACGGCTCTTCACGCGATGGTTCATGGAAAATTTTGGCCAGCGTTTGAACGTGGCAAATATCGAGGAATGCCGCGAACGGCCAAAAGGCAACGCGTCTTGTGTAATTAATATCGGCACAAATGAATACCGTTCTTCGTTAATTGATTTCGTTGTACACTTTAAATAAAAGTGAATAATATTTATCGTGTCATTGATTAACCTGGTATTTACGAGGGCTCGTATCACGAACGAAAGTTATGTGCCAGTTTTCGCTTGTATATCCACGAAGGTCTCCAAATTCAACCCTTGATATTTTTTAACAGTATCGTGGTGGGATATACGTGATCCACGACTACCTTCACTTTCGTTCCACGTTATTGTCATTATCAATGTATTTCTATCAGATGCATTATCGTCATCGAAGCAATAAACAGAAATGAGCGTATCAAAGAAACGAGCAAAGAGATAGATAGATAGATAAATAGATAGATAGATAGATAGGTAGATAGAGATAGAGAGAGAGAGAGAGAGAGAGAGAGAGAGAGAGAGAAGGAATAGCTATCAACTGCGTTTCTCTTCGATAGCGCGAGGAATATTTGGAGCGTGCAAATGTTAGTTATGCACGCAACATTGCTCACAATTTGATCGTGCCGTTCGATCAACCGACACGACATCTTCCATCCAACCTGCGCGTATATGTGTTTGTGATGTAGGAGATTAAGATTGCGAATCGATCAAGACGTTTCCTAGACAGGGTTGATTCCTCGAAATGGAAAGATCGCGATACACGCGAATGAAGAAGTTCCTGGCAACAGCTTGAAGAAATACACGTTAAGTAGAAATACCGCTGGATGGAAAGTAGAAACGGTTGCAAGCGTCAGTAAATTGACATTCGCCATCCCGTTAGAGAAAATCAATAGCGCCGAGACACTCCCCTATGAATACCACGCTTTCGATTCCTAGACATTTCCAATTTTCCCTTTCGTTTTCTCTTTAAGCTATTTACAACCCCAAAGAGTTATTCGATCGCACGACGCGAGAGAGATTCTCAGCTTTGGAATTCTCGCTTTTATCCATCGAAAACATACAAAGGAAACGCACATTCATCTCCACTATGACAATTCCACCGTTGTTTGCCAGCGATCTATCGTTCTAAGCGTAATACCGCGATCGCATTAGTACGCGTGCGTCGCGATAATCTCGCGGTCGATCGGTTTCGCTATTTCGCGAGTTTCACGCGTATCGAACCCCTCCTCCTCTCTCACGCTCTCTCGTCCCCCGAATGGAAATGCTTATCTCCATCGAAAGCATATCGCAGCGAAAGCAATCGAGATTACGTTCAAAGCGCAAGCGTATTATCCGCTAAGCGATTCTCCGATTCCGTCGATTCCATGGTCGGAGAAGTTCGACCGGTGTTTACCGGTCACCCTGTATACAAACCGGGCGGCCGATAGTTGCACTGGTATGCACTTAGGCTACAATGCGCCTGGGTACATTGTGTCTCTCACGTAAGCGTTAATACCGGCACAAGAGCGGCGGAGGCGGTGACTGGGGGGGCAGGGTACGTTGAACAGCGCTACAAAGAGGAAGATCTGTAGAGGGACGGGGACGAATAGAGAAGGAGAGAGAAGGACAGCAGAGACAGAAGGACCAAGGAGCATGTCAGAACCAAAGAGAAGGCAATAGGGAGACGAGGAGAGGCGTAAGCCGAGCTCGATGCATCTCCGTTTTGCTTGCAGAGGATCGCAATGCCGCGACATTGATCCCATTTGGTGGTCTCCGTCGAACGTGTCGCGAGTACCACGATACACTCGCGTTACCTTTCTCGTGTATCTGTGAACTAACATCGTAAGTAGCGATTACTCGTAAAGTCTAAACAAGAAAGAAATTCGCCTGCATGACGAGAAAGGTTTGCGAAGGTAAAGGAGGGAAAGAACAACAGATAGAGGACTGTCTGTGTAAGGGTAGCCGCCCTTGAAACACCGGTACGATCAAGATAATATCGGAGATCGGCAATCTCGGCGAAGTTCGTCTGAGTTTTCGTCGAGCAAGTAACAAGATGGGCGTAACAAGTATACGCGGTCGTGTTCGCGCTCGACGAGGGGTGGATCCGTTTGATTTCGAACTGCTCGCCAGTCGGCCCAGCTTACAAGTTTCATGGTTGTTTCCACCATCGCTCCGCCACCGCTATACTGTCTCGAGTATCGTGCGAGCTTGCCTCTGCACGTAGCAATAAGCAAGCGAGCAGAGGCAGCATTAGCCACGGCGCGGCGTTTTCGAAGCGGCGGCGGCGGCGGTTAACGGGCCGACGCTTTTGCGTCAGCTTTCGTCAGCTCCTCTTCTGAAGTATCCGAAGCTTGGCACGAGATACAGAAAGTCGAGAATAAAAATCGGCGTGTGTGCACGCGAACGCGGGGACGCCGCTCCGGTGTGGATACACGGTGAAGAGGGTTGAAGGGGCCGCCGGGGAAACGGGTGGAGCTCCGGGTGCTTCGGATTTGCGGCAGAGAGCTTCGACGAGGCTCTTTCTATCCATTACGATCAGGCGAGGGGAAAGGCCGCCGCGCCGGTGAAAAGTGTTTTAAAGGGAAACGTCGAAGCGCGGCACGGATCGCACGACCGCGCGCTTCACGTATGCATTTATATCCATGAGATTTTTATGATTTTAATGACGCTCTCTCGCGCTCGGCAGGATTTAAACTGCTTTTAAATTCCGTGCGCCCCGGCTTAAGCGGGAAATCTTTTCCCTTCTTCTTCCTTTTTTTCAACACTTTTTTATCCTGTCACATGCTTCTTTCTCTTCTCTTTTCTTTTGGTTTTATTCGTCGTTGGCGAAGGTAATGTAACCGCTCGACCACCAAAAAACAGATGGAATTGTTTATGGCTTTTAACGAAAATACAGAGGACGGTAGAAAGCGAAGGAGCGCGGAAGAGGTAAAAAGGTTCCCCTGTTTACGGTATGGCGTTCTTTATAAACCAATCGGAGGAATTAACGCGCGGCACCGCGGATTTAAGTTTCATGCTGCTCGTCGAGATTACTCGTTTCCCTGTATTAATTCGCCGAAAAAGGATTCCCCGTGGAGTCTACTCTCTTCGTGCAAGCCGCCACGATCGCCAACGGTGGATCCAATTTTAAATGAACACTCAAACGAACATGCTCGTCTTTTTCTTCTCTTCCTGCTTTCGAGCGTCAAACAATTTCGTTCGCGTGATTCAAAAATTACTTACTATAGATATACTCCATAGAACATTTTGATTTTGATGGATGATCTCGTACAAGGGATCTCCTGACAAGGATGTTCGTCGTTAAGAAAACGACGCACGATTAAGGAGAAGGATCGATCGACTACAATGTACTCGCTATCAGCTCGAAGGATGTGGCATTCAATTATGCAACGATCATCATCCTCATTCTGTGGTTCGCCGCGCTCCATTTCACTTTCGAGGGGCTGAGACAACCCTAAACACAGGGGTGGAATCACGCACGGATGCCGTGCGTTTCTCTTGTCGTGGATACGTTTGATCAAGTTACGCACAGACGTGTACCTCGTCTCGTAATATTATAGTTACCATTCTACGTATCTTAATGTTAAACGACGAAGAAAGAAAAGGAATCGTATCACGAATGAACGATAAATTGAAAAAACAAAGCTTCCTCTTGAAAATAAATATCAAAGTTTAACTAGAATTAGCACGACTGAAAGCACCTTTTTGACAGCATAAAAGTAAACATACACATCGCTTTCTTCCATTACACTTTCAGAATTCCTTTTTTCTTCTCGATACCTTTCCCTTAAAACGCTGGAAACGACGCGTTACGGGCCTATTTCCTTTAAATGTTTACAGACGCGCCTCTGTCCCTATACATAATACATTCGGCATATAAGAACGTTTCACGTGTTCCTCGCGACTAACAGGATCTAGAGCGGTAAAGAGATCAGGACACGAGAACAGCGGAAAAGAGGACGAGAACCATCCGATATCGGTCCGGCAAATTATTCATGCCGGTACACGAATTACCGTGGGCCTATTTCTTTCGGGGCAAAAACGGGATCAAAGATACCCCGGCGCTGCACGCGAATTCGATTAACCCTATTTCGCTAGGCGACTCGTCGAAACCATCGCACAGCACCCTGATGCTATCTGTCCAACTCTGTCTGTCTAGCGTATCCATCGATGTCCCCGTGGTTTTCCTACTCGTTTGTTTGCGCTTTGAAGCAGTTCGACATTTGCGATCGAAGTCATCGTCCAACCTGAATACTTCCCAGCCTTGAGTCTGCTGCTCCTGCTGCTATTGAAAAATGTCGCGTTTCTCTGAAGAATTTACAATGCGCTTGACGTCACATCGATATCACAGAGGACGAACACTTATTGATATACCTTGTCGAACTTATTTCGTTTCACTTTACTCTTTATCTCGCGTATCCACGTTGAATGGTTAGTTTCAGTCGGTTTTTGACTTATTCGATCAATAACTGAAGGTCATACTTGCCTCGCCGGATGTCTCGCTATAAATACATCCACGGAAACTGCATCTCTCGGTACGCGTTAGAAACTCCAGTCAATTCCGCTCGAAACTTTGTCACGCTCCCATACTGCTCCAAGAAATCTCGTTGCCTGAATACGCTTATTGTTACAACAAAACTTTCCTCGCGCTCCTGTATTCTGACGCTATCCTTGCCTATTTATCATCGATATAGTAGTCACCCGTCTCGATTCTCCAACCGACTAAATTCACTATTCCAAAAGTCTCCTAGTTAATTGCAGAAATCGGCTTGAAACGAGATCGATATTTTTGATGCCGGCAGCGTCGTCGACTCTTTTGAGGAGGATCGGCTTTCAAGCTTGATTAAACTGCCCTATAGAAATTCGAAATTCCTCTCGAAGGGATCGTGTCAGGATTTAAGGGTTTCGGCGACGAGAAGCATTGGAGAGAAGACGCTCCGTTGCCACTGGTCTTTAACCCAAAAACGTCCAACGCATTAGAGGGCGATAATCGAAAATCAATAAGGACGATAAAAAATGTAAGGAAACCGGTGCCTCTGCGCCAGACTTCTTGCATAATAAATCTCTCTCTCTCTCTCTCTCTTTCTCTGCCATATCTTTCGACCTCTTGCAGGATCGCGTAAGTAGACATCGTCGTCGATACTTAAAGGAAGTCTGGCGCGAAACAAATTCGTTCGATCGCAGAGTTATCGGTAGTAGATCTAATGCATGGACGAAGCTTGGCCGCTATAAGGAGACAAATAAAAGTTTACAAAGCCTGTGAATTATTAAGTCAAATTAATGGTAAAAATAAATAACATTGTTATTCATAATGGACGGCTGCTACCTTGAAATCGACATTCAATTTATTAATACAACATATATTATAAATAAGTCGTGTGACATTGACTTCTCGAACGAATCGATAATCTGTAATCGATACTTTACGGAAATCGAGTTAGAACGATCGTTATTTAGAATTATTAGAATAATTCTTAGAATACCGATCAAAAGGAAAACGTGGAGTAGCAGGCTTGCAACGTAAACGAGACGACCTAAGTATATCTGTAGGATCAACAAACAGCGAAATCCCAACATCTGGCAATCTGTTTGTCCTGGTGGTGGTACGCGAGTAGAAGATAGAATTGTCGTATCCTAGCCGGCTGCCCGAGGCATCCTCAGACCTCGGTTATTCCGCGCGAAATGTAGCGTAATAATCTTGGTCGAAACGAGAGACGTCATAATACTTTACCGTATCGCAAAACGTGCCTTAATAGCAAACGAAATCGAATCAAACCGCCGAACGTGCAACAACGATACGTATCTCGTTCGAACGGAGCCAAAGTTAATTAACGCCCAACCAGGAATAGACAAGATCCGACGTGGAGCCAACTAATTGTTAATCCTCTGCTCGATACTCTGCCAGTTAATCGAACGTCTTACGGTCGATCGAGGATTATCCAAATCGATTCGACAACAACGGGTCTGCCAGTGCTCACGGATCACGGCGTTATGCCTTTGAGGATCAGACGAGGGCCAAGTCCCCTCGAGGCGACCATCGAAACGCACGTGCGCTAAATATACGTATATATATACAGACGCGTCGTCAGATACATATGCATATATCGCGACGTGTCGGAGCCCTTTGGCATGAATATGTCGCTATCTCGGCGCCGGTGGACAGGTATACCTAGCTACGGTACACAAACGTGGCCGAGCAATAATCCGTTTCATCTTGCGGTCAAACGTTCGACCGTCGCGATGGTATAATACGAAAGCTGCACGATCTTCCTGCCGGTGTCCGCGTATACACAATATACAGCCATATGATCCTTCTTCCTCTCTTCCTTTCTCACTATATGCACGTAGATTTTGCTCGCATACCAGCCGTGCGAACACGCTGCTCCATCGATATATGTGCAGCAGTCGGATCGATCTTACCTCGGTTTTTCCATCTGGCACGAACGTAGAGCGCCACGGAACAGGTAATCGTAATTCGATGGATTTCACGTTTTGTACTCACCGCGGAACGTCTACCTTTCTTTCTCTATGGTTCCCGATCTCGAACGGAGAAGAGAAACGCGATAATTTCGAGAAATCGATTGAAGAAAGTATCGATGGGGAAGTAGAGAAACTGGTGCCGTTCTCACGTTCAAGGTAAGATTATTATCGTCTATTGAAAACGATCGTACGAGATCAATTACTAGAAGATACTACATTATCGATAATAAAGTTTAAGTCGGATCCATTCATTTGCGCTTTTCTATTCGTTAAATCGTAGTGATTACTCGCAAATGCCTATTCATTTGTTCGATGAATGCAGGTATTGATTCGAGATTGGTTACTGGTTACAACCGACTCGTTAGATATTTTTTCGTTATCTCAAGTCGCCGTGCTATTTATAACGAACTATAAAGACCACGTCCTTACCAGGGACAGCTCTCGCGCGCTATTTATAATACGCAATACTCGAAGCCAGTGTTCCACGATATATTCTGAAGTAATCAATTTTTCTCCTCCCGGCATCGATACGCGAAAGGGGAACGCTCGAGATGGTGGAAACTCCAGAGCGAGGGGAGAGAAAGGAGAGTCACGTAGTCGTCGTTGTTGGTATCTGGCCGCGAGATAATGAAAAGAATACAGAGTTCGGCGTCCGTGACTTAATGTACCCGAAGAAATAAACGGGACGATGGTATATATCAAAGCGTAGACAGCCAGGACGGCTGTAAATGATATAAATAAAATCAACTTAGGAATACCGTGGTTATTTATCATCCAACTAAAATGCCTTAACCTCCTTGCCCCTACTTGGCCCCATTAATAACGCGAGGAAAACTCATTTTCGTTCGGTTGAACGCTGCGTGCTCGGCTTACACCTTCTATCCGATGAACGACGCGCTCCTATCGTTTCGTGGGAACAGCCGGTTAGAACGGAATCTTAAGATTTCGAATGATTTCGCGCCGACTGCCTCGATATTGATTTATAGCGGATAGTATAAGCGAACCGTAATAATCCCGTCTCGATCGAGTGGAAAGCAGGTAATTGATGAGATTGATCAAATGATAAGACACAGGCTCTGGAGAGAATCGAAGTTGTTTCTCGCGGTACCGTTTCCTAGTTTTATTATTCGATAACCGCGCTCGTCTCGTTCGTTACTCGACTCCGACAGTTACTGACGTATCACGAAAATTGACTTTCACGTGTCAACGATATTCTGATCTAGTTACAACGTCGTTGATACTTCCATTATATTACGCGCTCATTGATAGTTTAATAATACATAGTAGGATATATGGTTGACGCCACTCATCTTGGTTGGGTGTCGAAGGGATACGCGTTCGACTTCTCGCATGGTGCTTAATATTCCAGTTAAGGGGCACAAATCTAGTTTTGAAGCGTCTGCTGAATAAACCATGGCCCGATCAATCCCTTCTTCTGCTTGCGGGGTGCACCACAAACCGCATCAATAATGGACAATGTATAAACAGACGCACAGCGGGTGGATAAAGCGAGGAAAAAAGATGGAAGCCCATCCTTTTGCGCGGTGCGTAAACATACACACGGTGAACAAAAATTTAGAACACCGTCACGACCGCCTCTGCAAGCCCGGGGGACGCAAGCGTTTAAACAAATATTTTCCCTGGGAAACGTTTCTGTCTGCTCTCGAACCGGCCGACCTGGCGATCTTCTTTAAATATTTCTACCGGATAAATATATCCGTCCGTGGAACACGCAGACGACTGTAAATCAGCCGTTCGCCTATCGATCTTCGTCGATCTCCGTCAATCTCGGCGATCGCGGCTGAGAACCGCTGCCGTATCGTCGTACGCCTCGCGCTTACGAGATAAGAGATCCGAACGTGATTGAAGACCGATGGCCCGGTCATAGGTGCTGCTTCCAACGGAAAAAAGATGCAGCCGAGGAGAATGCATAGTTGTTCGAGCATTTGACCGGCTTCGTTGCTTCTCTGGGAATCCATTCGTTGCTGGTTTAACATATTTGAATATTGTATCAGGCATCTGGTGGTTCACTACCAACTTGGAGAATTCGAAGACACGGTTAATAGTAACCTGAATATAAATGAAGCAAACCTGTGCGATCTCCCGAGAAATGTAGGTTAAGCACCCACTTCTAAAGATGTGTCGTTAGAGCACGTTCGAAACGCGATAATTTACAATAGCAGTGATATGTTGATCTCGATAGCTTATCGATTTTCAATTACTCGCGCAAACGATCTTGATGTATCGAAGAAATCTTAACTGGAACGAAGAAAAGCACACGCTGCAAAAATACTTCTACGAGAAACTATCTTGTTAATCATAATTTACCGTTGCAGCTACCATTATAACCGAACAATAGTTCGATCGAATTTTTGTCTTACAAAATTCGATTCGGTTGGCTCGTCGGTTCGATGTGTTCCCATGGAATTTGCAGAGTCGCGCGATCTTTATTAAAATTCATAGCAGTTGCGCTGGCGCGCATCATTAATTACTTGGCCGTGTTAAATTAGACTCTCCATTGCCCCCGTTAATAAATAACCAGGCAACACAACGGGCAACACCGAGCCGCAAGAAATAGTTCTCGCGTCTCTATTTATCACGACGCAATGTATCCAAAATGGCGGAAAGCGGGTCAGTGCTGCGGCCAGTTTTACCATGTTTCTCCACCTATCGTCCGTACAATTATTCAGATAACGGCGCACACTGTATTCCTCGTGGATTCCTAGATAACGTTCTCCGCGGTGATTGACCGCTTGGATCGCGTTGGTTGCGCGAAAAAACACAGGGTTTATTATTAACCGACTGGTCAGCATCGTGATTGCACGATGTTCGCGCGCGGGAAAGACGAAGAAAAAGGTAAGGAGTTACATGTGGGTCTCGCGTACGTTTATGCTCACGCTATCGAGACGAAAGATCCGAGCGTGATTGAAGACCGATGGCCCGGCCATAGGTACGTTGCGTTGTTCAAGAGGGGAAAGTGGATGCGAGAAGAAGAAAAAGAAAAAAACGAACGGAAGGGTAGAACGGACGAGAATGCGACCGGTAAATCGTATCGTGATACAGCGAATCCACGCCACGGAACGTGGGCGACCGTGCTTCATTTGCGTGCACGCGTGTGCGTGTATCCTTAGGGACGCGCGTGACACCGTGCCACCTTCGAATCGCGTGAAAGAAAATCTCGTGTTTCTTTCGTTTTCGTTTCGAGGTGGCACAGTATGTGCGTTTCGAAGGACTACCAAGGTCTGATTTGAACGAATGCACGAGTATTATATAGTATGAATATGTATAACGTAGAAAATGAAAGGTTTCGTATTTGAAAAGGTGGCAGGAGTATCTGGATAATGATAAAGAGCATGCACTGAATACGAGGATTAGAGAGAGAGTCGCGCGGAGTCCCTGGAAGGCCTAAGACCTCTTATTACTCTTATCGCGAACGATGATAATGCGGACGACGAGAGGACTTACGCCACTTGCTACGAGTAATACTACCTCCTCAATTATTGATAGTTTCGGCAAGCTAATTTCTGCGAAGTTTCAGCTGCCTACCTCTAAAGACCATTTAAGATATTACTTGAGTATAGTTATCGAGACGAGCATACTCAAACCAGAACCAACGACTATTGTTCTAGATCGTAGACTATTTCATAAGATAATAGACAAATAGAAAGAAGAAGGTAAAGAAAAGGATAACAAATAAGCTGTGTCGGTTTATTGTCACTAGAGCTCGATCGTATTTCTTCGTGAACTGTAGTGTAAAATAATAAAAGATAACGAAGACAGGCAAGCAAATCTCATAAGCTTATTCTCTTTTCGTTTGTGATTTTTATTCTTTGTCTATCGGATTCGTTAGCCAGAGTAGACGCGATACGACCTGGAACGCGACACGACATGTGCGTGCTGCGGGTGAAATTTGTTTTCTTCGATATGGACATTCGATACCGACGGATTGTTTATTTGAACGTCGTGCACGGGTTGTCAGCTCGGTTGTATGTTTGAAGAGGACTCGGAATTCGAGAGTGATGAAAAGTGGTGCTAGTTTTCCCCGCTATTTATATTCCCTCGCTTTTGTAGTTTATTTCTGGCTGACGGTTGGCTACCAAGTGTACCTTCAGTTATTTAACTTCTCGCTGGTTTCGTAATGTAATCAACGGAGTTACGCCGCCGGAATTTGTTACCACTTTCACCCTTATTCGGAAAATTTTCAAACACTGTTATTATTCCGTATTTTTCTTTTTTAGTTAAATAAATCTACTCGGCAATAAGTTTTTTAATATCATACATTCATTTATAAATTCCAATATTTAATAATGGACGTAATTCTCTTTTTCTTTCCAGGTAAATCCCTTAAGGTTTTCTACGTTAGTTAGCAAGAGACACGCAGATTACAACACACATGGCATGGTAATGTAAGCATTGTAGCACGAACACCGGAAACAATGTAGATACGTATCGTCAAATCACGTATATGCACTACTATTATAACCCCGTATAGTTCGCATAGGCACATATATCGTGTCTCGGTTGACATCAGCAACTATGTAGTTCAACCCTATGCCGTCTAAATTTGCTATCGTGGAATTTTTTCTAATTTTGTAAATGGGAATATGATTCTCGTCAATTCTAGATTTTTTTTTTTTTTAAATAAATACTGGTTGCAGAAACTAAATCGCATGATCTGCGTTATATTAACAAGCGAATATCTATAAACATAGAGGAAAATAAAATGCAACCCTGCATCACCATATCGATCACTGTCACTACTAATGGCAGAATAACTATTCGCGTAAAGGAACAATTAAATTGTAGACGATCAAGATAGAACGGAGGCATGCTTAATGTAATTTTCATTTAACAAAATTTGCCTCTGTGTCGACAGTCTCGCAACATCAAAGAACGTGTTTGAAATTGAATTTTTACGGACGGCGTCGCGCAGATTTTTAACCACAAAGTTTGTCAATCGTACGTTTCAGAAGCAACGTAAAGGTTATAGTTGTGCGGACGGTGATTACGCAACTCGATTTTTATCAGTAACGGAGGGAAAAGGAAGAGAAAAAGAGAGAAACCAAAGTCTAGTCTTACTTTTTGTCGCGCGACGTAAAACACGGAACTACGGTGACCGCAGCGCGCCGTAGAAATTTCGTTCGTTCGTTGTTTCATATCGGCCAGTTCGCGTGATTTATACTTTTAGTTTCTGTTTTACGGTCGTCCAAGTTTGTTGCTCGTGAAAAATAAAATCTGTGATATATTGCTTAATATGGCCGCCTGGAGTTGAAGCATCGCCATTCGCCACCGGCGCCCGACTTCCGGAGTGTAATCCGTTTCACGTTTTCTTGTAAATGATTCGAAAGTATCCCAAGAATCGATCCGATCCGTGCGATATTTGCTCCCGATTATTCCTTCCAACTTTAATTCATAACGTGAATAATTTCTTCGTAAGATCTATCGGAAATAATTGCATGATCATAGTAATTTCGTACGATTCTTGCAAACCGAAATAGACGTCGTTGATAGAAAATTACAAGTGTAATTTTGAAAAATGATTGATTAAACTTATTATCGTTTCGTCGAAGTAATTCGAGTATATGACTTTGCGTCGTAAAAAAAAAGAAATCTCCTCATCTGGATTCGTAAGCTTCTTTTCTCGTAGTTTCGCACGTACGCGAGAAGTACGAAACTACGTGTTATCGAGCAGCTATAACGTCTAATGCACGTATCAAGTTCTTCATTCGCCGTGCATCAACCTCGAAGAGAACGGAACGGTCACGTAGATCGTTTCGCGTTTCTCGTCGCGGTTTACCTTGTTATACCTGGTACCGGCTGCGTTCCCGGAGAGCTTATCATCGTCGCGAAATTGTTGCCCGAGATGACAAACATTAATACACCGCGTTGATAAGCCGTACAAACGACACCATTAATCAGAAGTTTTTCCCGCCCGATTCATGGATCATTCATCGCGATACGTTTGTTTTTGCGGCAATGCTATAAATCAGATCCACTGTAAGCGATGTGGTAGAACCGACCACGCTTTCTAAACCGTCCGATTCGATTTTACTGTAGAATCTTCTCTGGTACAACTTTTTGCTCTTTGCTATAACTTTACACTGCATCGATTAATTTTAGTAAAATCATCGGTAGCAAACTTATCGATCTTTCGATATTCTTACGTAGGTGCTGAATCAAATTTCAATTCTCAAAAAAAAAAAAAAAAAAAAAAAAATAAAAGAAAATAGAAATGACATACAGAATAGTAAGATAAATTAAAAAAAAATAGTGTTTGTAACGTTACCTTTCTTTTCTTTTCGATTAACAGAGTTGATTAACGCAGTGTCTGTACGATTCAAATGTTAATTCATAAACTTAAGATGTTCTATCAGCAACAACGTTATAACCCATTGAAGAAGCATACGTTTCAACGATTTTCAACGACCACATCGATATCAAACGTACGCGTCTGACGCTTGAAAGAAATTTTACCTATGCAGACATCGTAGACGAAATTTCTGCGATCTGCTTTCAAACTTTGCAACCAAGGGGAACGATCTTAATCATGACTGTCCCCGAGGATGCTACTACAGGAATGGTAGACCGGATTAACGAGAAGAAATTGAAAATTAGCCGCAAACGGGCTCATTAGCCTGGCAGCGAAATAAATCGTACTGTCGCTTTGATCGAGCACGATTAGCTCGTAACATCGGCAATTACGGATCGACCGTGAACCGTACCCCCGCTTATTGTTCGGCATTATCGCACGTTACGGTTTATTACAGCTACGTTTCTCCGTGTTACAGTCTCGACAAATTTGACCTGGGCGTTGCGTTTTGTATAAACGCGCGTTGCGGTCGCCGCCTGGAGGTGGGAGCATAGTTGCCACTATAATGCTCGACGATAGCCCGGGAAATAGTAGCGGCATAATAGTGGACGCGGTGCCAGATTGCCGGGAAAATTAATTACGTAGCGCGCGTTTAGCCCGCGCAATGAGAGCAGCATCGCAGCCGTAATTGCATATTGCAGTGGGGTGTATACGTGCCTAAGGAGTTATTTAATTCATTAGTTCGATGAAATACAGACCGGCGTATTAGAACATCGCGGATTCCTTGTGTCAAACGACTTTAGCGCCTGTTTCATGTCAACCTATAGAGTTTCTTTGACAGTGTCTGACATTTCGAATAATATGCTTCGATCGCGGTTTGGATGAATTAGCTAAGTAGTTGATAGTATTCTACTGGTAATTGTTTAACGGAAAATGAAAAATCTTATTAACGAAGCGTTTCTTGTCACCTTGTATCGTAATATTGAGTCGCTGACAGCTTCTGACAACGATTATGATTTTCATGTGATACTATTTAGTTCATCGAAGGTTACGACGTTATTAAGGGTTGAAGACTCTCTATGGCGAGATATAGAAATTTTATATCTTATCTTTCACAGCTACAGACACGAAAATTATTTTCTATGTATTTACACGTTTCAATAATCTTTATCGAAAAATTGCTACTCGTTTAAAACAGCTGATGAGAATAATACAGAAGTATACGTTACAACTAATCCCACGGCAAACATAATTAATAACCAGACGAAGTAAAATCGAAGCAGCTCGATTAATGCAGGGCTAAATCAACAATGCGGCGCGTGCATCCAAACGATCCGATTGAATATTTCCTGGCTGATTTATCCGCTTGCAATTATTTCGTAGCACGTACGGGTTAATTCCTTTGGCGTCGTGACGGCCGAGGCAATATCCTTCGTGCTTTTTCCCTCGCTAAGAACTAATATCCTCCTCGCGATGTCGCGACAATCGTAGCTCTTTCCGGCGCGTTCCTCGCGCTCGGCACAATGTTAGCCGCGCACGTTAAGTGGCCGATAAAGCACGAAACCCGACAGCCTCGAGTGGCCTCAGTATGTACACAGCCCCGGAACAAACATAGCCTCGCGTGAGAGAAGCCGCGTACTCTCCTCTCTCTGCTTGAAAACCCGCCCTTTCTCAAGGGATTTCCAGCAGCCGGTAGCTTCTTCTGCGTTAACGCGATTCCCGAGCCCCTTTTTATTTCGTCTTGAATCGCCGCTCGTACGCTATATCGTCCGACAATTTTCGAACAAATAACAGAGAGTCACGTAAATAAGAGAAAACGGGCCAAGGGAACGGTAATAAAAAAAATCCTTGGTGGGAAGATGCGAGAATGAATGGACAGCTTCTAGAGGGAAAACGTAATTATTCGCAAACTCGATGGAAAGGGATGGAAGAAAGGGGAGAAAAGAAAGAACGTAGAGAAAACGGAGGTAACGTTAGGGAATACAGCGGAATGGCGTTACTTGCGGGTTTTGCGGAATAAACGTATGAAGCCGATGCGAGCAGTTAGCGAACGCGTGAGGATAAAGCGAGAGACGAACATTGGACTGGAAAAGATCAGTAAAAGAGAAAATGATGGTCGAAAAGGTAAAATAACTCTCTCCTCGCGGGAACCGTATCCGCGGAGAATGTACAGCTACTTGGAGAGCAGTGTTTCGGTATTTTCTTGAAAAATTTACTACCTTAAACAGCCGTCCAAGCGCCGTGGTAACGGAAACGTCGCGACGCTCGGTATTTTGGTCCATAATTTTTGAACAGTTTCTCTTGTTTTCGAGAGCTTAAAAGATCATGACGGTTTTTTCGAATAACACCGATGACGCCTTGTATCACGATCGTTCGACGTTATACAAAAGCAGTTTTATAAAATGGCTATGGACAAACTGATAATACTCTGGTCGTTGTTAATGACTTTATTAAATGCACACTGACATTATGTCGTTAACGGTGTACACTGGGCTCCGTTTATTCGACGTTAATTAGCGACGTCATTATCCTTCGGGCTACATATTCGTCTGACATGCGGCTGGATTTTTATTGGCGCGTTTCTCACATACATAGGGTGTAAACTGCGAAGAACGAAGCTGATTGCGCCAAGTTGCGCGCGCGATTCGTCGAGCGAGAGAACTTAACGGCCGAGCTCTTAAACTTCCCCATTTACGGTGACGCCAGCACTGTAAATTGCCGATCGATAGGATTATACGAACGTGTAATTAAGGCTGCCGCTTACGGGCGTGCGTGCGGAGATTTTGCGGCGCGAATTAGTTTGGCAAGTACAAAAGTGAAACGCATCAAGACCTCGGCTACGCTCTAGGCTCCGAAAAGCAAATAGAATCGCGATTAAGTGGACGAGATATGAAACTAGTTTTTCAAAGGTGCGCGAACGATTTGCCGCGCGTTCCCCTTTCCTTTTCATCGCGTTTTAACAGCTGCGTAATTTGTTCGCGCCAAGGTGTTACCAAAAAGAAGTTAAACTCGTTAACCGGTCGAAGCATGCAGCCACGGTAATAAAAGAACGCGTCGCAGCTTTGTTAATCCGCGTATGTGCTTGCAATAAAGTCGCCCTATTATCCTTCTGTCGCTTGAAATTAAGGCGCATCGAAAACGAAGGTTTCAAGCGTCTATAGCGTTTGGATTTTTACGTAGAATATTACAGAAATATTACGCTGCTCGTTAAAGTTTGCACGTTTTATTAGTAATTCGCTACTCTCGCGCTTAAATACGATATTTTCTACCGCAACTTTTCAACCTTTATATCGGAGTCGACGCAACGTTCTACGTATATAGAAACTTCTCGTCCTGTAATTCTACCAATTTTACGTCGTCCACCGAAATAAAGAGAAAAGGAGCATTAAAATAACTGGCGCTGACCACAGGAGGAAACAAACAATGCGAACAATCCCACGAGAACAACGGAGGCTAAGATCAAATCCAGCGGGGGGTGGCGTAACGCGTGCAACCCGTAAATTAGCGGCGAACACGAAAATTGCATTATTTCTGCAAACTGCGCAACGTGAAAAGATCGTGACGTTGGTTGGCGGTTAGCGAGTCTCGTAGGGACGGAAAACGGTCGAGGGCTCGATCGAGGGCGATAGGAAATAAATCGCGCGGTATTTCGACGCGTGGCGTGTCGTTTAGCGCGCGTGCGAGCAAATATTTGAAATTCGTCGTGCGTAGAGACGCGTGCTTCGCTCGTCGTCCGGTTCCCCGTTGCGTACTGTATTTATATCTTCAATTTCGTCGTTCGGCAATTTCTAATGACTCAAAATCGTCACCGAATCTCTCGTCAGTCGATGAAGCTACGAAAATTTTCAGTAGCTTGAAGACGATTACGATGTACAGAACGTTATATACGACGTGCATGTAAATTTTGATGTAGCATTTTTCGGCACTTATCTGGTTTAATCAGACAGCATGATTCACTGATTATTTAAGACACTTAGTGTCTTGAACAGGCATAAAGTACCATCACACGTAAAAACGACGAATTATTTAAGCAACGGCAGAGGCTATGAAATATTCGCCACGTAAATGTAATGTGCAGCCATGCTAGGAAATAAATAAAAACTCTGAAACATTAACGTCTGTTGAATTTGTAAACTCGCAGACCAACCACGGCGGATATTAATCGAATCGATAGGTATCGAAACCTTTCCAACTAGTAGCACGTCACTGTGTTAACAAACCAAAGAAATCAGGAGTGGTCTCGTAGAAGCGTAGAATGAAGAAAAATTATGGCGGAACGAAGACGAGGAAGGCTACAATTTGCACGCATAGCGACGTTTCGACCGAAAGTCCGCCACAGAGGCGCTTCTCGTTCCATGTTTCTCGCTCCGCTTTCCTTCTTTTGCGTCGCAACGAACCCGGATGCAGCTTCTATGTCTGACCGCTGGAACGCGCCGGAATTCCGCGAAGGCTGCGTCCGACGAGATAAATTTTATTTAACTCTGCTGCTTGATGAGCGCACCGCTAAAAGAGAACGAACCGAATGGCGAGAAAACCGGCGGAAAATGAAACGGGATAGAAAGAAGTAGGAGAAAAATTGCAGCGAAAAGAAGAAAGCGTAAGACGAGGCAGAGAAAGAGGAAATCGTCGCGTTTTCTACTTACCTCCGCTCTCGTCACTAGAGCTGTCGATACACTATTGAACGAGAGAGAAATAAAGAAAACAGACACGAAGCACGACTCGAAGTTCAAAAATCGTGGAACCAATCTCTTTCTCGCTTCGTTTTCTGCTATTTACGAATTAAAGTGGCGTCATGCCACCTCGAGGCTCGTTCAGAGAAATTCCTATATCGAGTGGCGAACGTCGAATGGAGGTGTTCGAATTGCTTTCGGTTCGATTGGCCAAGCGTCGTGAGTCAATAGCAATTCGCAACGATTTCTTCATACACCTCGGAAAGAACTCGGAAATCGTGACGATACTTCCAGTTTCTTTCTCCATAGGGCACACGTACGATTTAAAAGGTACTTCGCTGGAATATCTTAAAGATTGGACTACGTGGAAATAGTTGGTTCGCTCCGACCCTTTGGTAATTTTCCGACGACACCGAACAGCGTCTTCGTTCCCGGTCATAAGCGGCAGATGTTATTAACGAAGCCTAGCCGATCTCATTGTACCTCCGGAGACCGCCGAGAATTTATGATTTTCATATCACACCTGCGGCAACCGGAGCTTTCTCGTTCGCAAACTCTATTGGAATATTAATTGGTCGAAAGGGAACGAGAATGAGTTTCTTCGAGGAGATGCCGATCGTTCTGATCCTCTCCGATTTATACGATTATTAGATTATTTAATAGGTATTAAAATAGCGCATAAAACCTTCAAGAAATTAATATATATGATAAATTTGTCAAACATGTAACAGACGTCCTTAGATGTAATATATTCTGCACTTCGTATACTTAGAAACGCGTTGCAAAAGGCAAACAGAGGTGAGGTGACATTTGTAATCGGTCGCCAAGCGGTGACCAAGCTGCGATTCGGAATATAATTCGTCCGTAAATAGTCGCAGTTGCAACTCTCCGCCATTCCTTGGTAGTCGACTCCATAAACAAAGCGTTGTTTCGTTTCTTTTCTTTGGAAGTCGCGCGTGCACCAAGAGCTGATACTCGCGAGTGCAACCAAAAGCAAAATGCTTACACCAAAACGGGCTTGGAAAGACCGAATAATGGTCCGATGTCTAGTAATATCTACGAGCTCCTCTATCTCTTGGTGTACGCCTGGTCGACTGAGCGGAAGGTGCAACGATGCCTCTAAAGCGCGATCCCAACGACGATAATCGACTCTGCAGACTGCAGATATGCATAAACGTTTTCCGCTCCGTTTCTCTCACGCTTCTTTGGCCATCTTCTGTTCCTCTTGCTCTCGCGTTTGTTCTCAGCTCGAACAGAATCGTATTCGTCTTCGCCTATCTCTTAATAATCTTTCTGTCGAATCGGTGGCGGAAGAGGGGGACCTTATTTGCCTGGATGTCATGTATGATTTCGTTCTTCGGTTTTAAAGTGGTAGGTGGGATGTTACGCGATGTATAAGTACTTTATACGCAAGACTATAACATATCGGATTAACTTTATTCTTCGTAGATTCGTCCTATTTTCAGAGCGATCAAGTCAATCACGTTTTTTTTTTTTTTTTATTTCACCCGACAGTTCAAGTTAAAAATAGCAAAGCTGAAAGCGGGAATATTAAATATTATGGAGAATATCAATCGTCGAGAGAAATTTCATCGCATGAATCCACAGCGTGGATGGCCTTTTCCGTGTCGTATCTATTTTTTTTCTTTTTTTTTATTTTAATTTCTTCCACTCCTGGCATCAATTGATTCTCGATCAGGTTTTTATTTGTCCAACTCCAAACTTATTCCTGAAATAATTCCATATATCACAATCAAGTCGACGACGCCGGGACCACCGGTGACGCGAGTTCCCTTTACCGTCCGCCCACGTTCCCTGTCGAATGTTTGGAAATTAAATTAATCGTGGTTATTAAATTATTAGAGACATATCGATCCGGGCCGGCGCTGCTCGTTAATCATCCATCCGTCCAATTAGCAGCGCCGTTCGTCATGCAATCTTCGCCGAAGAGATTAGAGAAAATGTCGATTCACCAACGACGAAATAAAGTGATCTCTCTCCGTCGTAGGTATACGAGGAGGCTGGTTTATAGCTAGCAAGAACGGTACACGATCGAAACAACAAAACTCTTCGTAGCCCTTTGGCTTCGTGTATACAAACTGTTGCCAACAAACTGTACCAAAATTTAATCCTTCCTCGCGTCGATGCTCCCACGAAAACACGGGGATTCGCCGGGGCGAGTCTGTCGACCGCGAAAATAGATAGCAGAAATTGAGGCTCGTGAGTTAAGTCGAGGTAAGCGCGAGGCGACTAAGGAAAGCTCGGTTCGTGTAATACTCGAAGGAACAAGCTTGAAGTCCGGGAGGACTTACAGGGTCGAAAGGAGAGCGAAGAGAGGGGAAAGGATGGGACCGTGTTTCCTCTCGAGGATGAGATTATTCGCTGTGTTAAATGCTCGGCTAAAATTGAGTGGCTCTTCCACGTGTACCAACGAAGAAAGAGAAGCACAAGGAAGGACGTAACCCGAATAAAAGTGGCACGAGAGGCTAAGGAGAGAGACGAAGTTTCATCTTTGTTAGAGACTCGAGGAAAACCGTGGTGAATCATAAGGGCGAGCTTCAAAGAGTGGTCATTTCTTGAACTGTGTTTATAGCCGAGGAAACTTTCGCGAGGGCCATTCTCTTCCGTTCTCCAGTTTTCTCTCGTCTTACGTTCCGTCTCCCTTCTTCTTTGCGCCTCTTTGGCGTCTTGCGTCTGATTATAGATAGACGAGATAGAGAAGAAGAACGGAACGAGAACACGGTGTGTACCTGGGAGGCGAAGAGTTAACTCGGGACCATAAAACTTGGTAGACGTTGTTAATGTTTCATTTACATAAATGACAGCCCTGAATCGCGACTTAACGTGATTTTCGCGCGTTCGCGCAAACACATCGCTCGGGGAAAGAAAGTTGCGCCGAGAGTTCTCCGCAACAGAGGCAGAGGCGAGGGTGAAGAAGAGGAAAAGAGCGTCCTCGTTTCATCTCGTTCTAATCGCGTCTTCGTTCTAATCTCGTCTGCATCGATTCAATGAGCCCCGCGAATGTCCCGCGTGCGGTTCGTACGATTAATTATCATGACTCGTAGCCTCGAATACCGCCTAACGATTGCGATCGCGCGTAAATTATAATCGAATTCCGCGCAGATCTGGCTGGCTGGCTCTCTCTCTCTCTCTCCTCCTTGAAATCGAGCGAAAGAAAAGAAGAAGAAAGTAGACGATTGGAGAAAGGCCGAGGCCTAACGTTTTCGTTCGTTTTTGCGTGCTTCTTCGAATCGTCCGATTTAAATTTAATCCGCCAGGCTTAATCGTTCGATCTTAATTTATGAATATCCCCGATAAGAACTGGCGGACGAAAGAGGGATTCGCGCGTGATTTACGATCGAATTCGTACCATGATTTGCAAGAAATCGATAATATATGGAAGACACAGAAGGAGAAGTTGTCGATTCTTTTCGATGGGAGCGAAGAAGCGGCGAGGGCCGGGGCACACACTCCGCCCGATTCGCCATGCCGCGCCGCGCCACGCCGCGACTGTGCGCGCGCGTCCTTATACCAGAAGGATCAGAGACCCGAACCTGTCTGGAACACCGGCGGCCACCTGCCACCTGCACGTCCTTGCCTGGCCGGGCCCTCGCCGCTTGGGAAAATACTTCAAAACTTCCAGGGACACGGTCCTCTCCCTCTCTCTCTCTCTCTCTCTCTCTCTCTCTCTCTCTCTCTCCGGATAATTCCAGCCGGTGTGCCCCGGCTTTCTCGACTTCGTTAATTCGTCTTCGTATTTTGCGTGTTGCTACCATTTTCTCCCGGACGTGTTTCGACCTCGTCGTGGTTTATGGAAATAAAATTTCATTCCGGAGAGTTACAGTCGTAAACTTTGTTCTTTGAACGTTTCTACGCGAATATGACATTCATTATACTGAATTCAAACTCCTAGGATTATTCGAAATCCTAAATAATCGTCCGCTACTTTATATTATTTCTTGAATCATTTCCTCATATTCGGCACGTGGTATCGTTGAAATTCAACGTATCCTTTTATCTGTGGTCCAAACATTTCACGAATAGGGGATATTCCATCGGAATAATTATTCATCGTCAACGCGACTTCCTGTTGACGGGCGACCGTGTGCAGGTATTACGCGTTAGCTCGTGGAGACCGCGACGAGACGCAAGTTGAGCGTCGTCAAAGGTCCGGAAAGGCTGACTCGCTGGCGTTTCGGCTCGAGATAATAACTCGTCCGGCGGGATGACTAGGCGCCACCCGGTATCCAAGAATGTCGCTACTCGTCTGGTCAGGTTGGTCCTTCCCTTTAATGCGGGTAAACGAGAGATAAGCGTGATTATTGCCACGAAAAAGAGGTAGGCGATGCCGAATCAGATGGTCGGCGACCCGTTACGATAACGCCATGGACGATTGCCAGGGACATCGAAATAATCGTGCGATAGCATTCTCGAAGAAGTGCTCCAGACGATGATGAGATTTGTTGGGAAATTTGGTCGAGACAGTTGAATGAATCATCGGTTGAATTAGAAATCTCGAAAGATTTTGTTTAACGAGAGATATAAAAAAAGAAAAAGATATTTTAAACTAATATTCGACAGATACGACGTCCATCTAAAGTTAAATTTCAGGAAGATCCGTTAGAATTTAGGATCGTCGACAATTAAAATTTTCATCAACTTCGTATAGTTCTATCGCACGAAAGGTTGTTAAGCAACTTCTCGACACTCTGTAAAAGGCAATGAAAATAAAACAATCAAGAGCTCACGAAACGATCGCAGTTTGCCCGACAATTATAAGACGATCGTCCTCAGCTACGACTCTGGAGCTATTGGGAATCCTTCTCTCTCTCTCTCTCTCTCTCTCTCTCTCTCTCCCTCCCTCTTCGATTCCCTCTCTCTTTGTCCTCTCGAGGCCATGGAGGCAGAGCCGCGAGGTCTATATTGCAGTTAATCTATGTTCCGATTGTATCTGTTCATTGGGTTACGAAGTACCCAGGCACGGGCCCTCGGACATTAACTGCCGTTGTTACTGCCTGCAACGATCGCAGATACCAGCAGTTTCACCGCATTCGCCCCCGTGTCGTGTGTGTTTGCATGGGAGCAGGCTGCAGAGTAGCCTGATCGATAGAATGGAATAGAATACCAGGGAAGATCACGACGCCAGTGTAAGAAAACGAAAGAATAAGGGTTGCTTCGATAACGATGAATTTAACGCGACGCGCTCATGCGCGCTCTTTTAGCAGCCAACTTGTACGGCTAACGTTTGCTTTTTTCTCCCTTTCCTTCTTCTTCATTTTTCCTCTAATCCCGCTAGCGTTGATTAGTGGTATTCCCTCGTTAACGTCGATATGTAAACCGGCAATCGGTATACCATTCGCTGTCTTTCTAGAAAAAACTCCGGAAATTATTCCCCTTTCTGCATTTTTAATAAAAAATAATTGCAACGTGCAAATGAGAAATTCTGATAGAACCTCTTCTCATATTTACGACAAATCTCTGCCTCATATACGCAAGGTTTTATAAAAGCGCAATCAGCATAATGAAACCGATGTTCTGTTTCATCTTCATTCTTTAAACAGAGTTCCAAATAGGTCCATTCAGTTCAAACAGTTTTACGCTAATTTATAATTAACCATGCTGTTCTCCTCAGCTATGTACGAATCGTAATGGATGTTATATTTCAATGCATATCATTGAAATATCGATTAACTTTAGCTATTTGGTAGTAGCCTTTTCGCGTATTCCACGCTCTTTATAAATAAATTATTCCAAAAAGAAGATACTCGAAGAGATACAAAGATAAAGCAAAAGCAGAGGAAAATGGCAGATAATTCTTCAGATTTTCACGAATATTAGTACGGTCTATGACGAACGCAGCTATTATGTAACCGAGTTGGAATCGAAGTTACAGATGCCGTGGGATGAGCGCGATTTTCGAAATCCGTGGTCATTTGCCGAGTCGTAATTCCTCGGACGTCTGGGATTTCCCTTGAACTCGAGAGTACGTCAGCTCGTTGCAAGACGTACGATTAATTACTGCGCGACCCGTCCGAGTGCGGTGGCGGTAATAGAGGCGTGCCAGCGACGGGGATCGGGTCACAGGTACGACTTGTACACTAGTTTCCCAACTTCCAGTTACCATCTCTCCCGCGAAACGTTGTTCCACGTAGCCCGGGCACAAACTATCAGCATCATAGAACGTACGTGCACCAACTCCTGGGATCAGATACGCGTTATCAGTTTTACGGAATTAAGCATTCCCAACCGGTCGAAAACGTACTCACAGGCAATGCTGCTTCTGCGAAATTTCTTCGATATTTCACAGTCGTGGCCAAGTTGTTGAAGCGCTCGAGTATCGGGCTGGAAATGAAAGTTCTCCTTGTTCCTGCCTTCTGATGATAATTCACCACGCTCGTGAACGGAATATGGAAAATCCGCTGCAGTGAGTGTTCGGAATCATTAGGTTGGAAATTTTAAGGAGCTCGTCAGAACCAAGCGATCTTATCACGTCTCTGACTCGTTCCAAACTTGTAATTTTCTAAGTAGATACACTCGGACATTGCGCACTCTTTGTATCTCGTCAAAATCCGTGATAAATCCGAGTAATCTCGTGTAATAATACACTATTACCGTGCAACCTCGGGATCGTCCACTCGGACGAGTGACTCCTAGAGAATTCTCGAACTCAAACGATCCCACTGAAACTTCGACGATACAACTCCAGAGAGTGGAGAATGAGACGGAAACAGGCAGAAGGACGGGAAAAAGGGATGGTGGCTGGAGAATAGTTGAAAATTAGCGGTGAACGCGAAGTGGTGCTTTCCGAGCATCTCGTATGGGAAGCCTCGTACGGCCATGGTAAGGAGCCCAACGGTTAATTAGAAATTCTCGGTGGTAATCGGTGGCTCTCGGGGTGGACCACCGATCGATGGTGGTCAACTGGCTTTATTGTAGAACCTACCAGACGTTCCCCTATTCTCCATGCCATTGCACCGGGGTGAGTTTGGCGCGCACACAATCGCGTTCTCCTTGTGACTTTATCGAAGAGAGTCACCGTGTGTCCGCTTTATCGAAAAACGAGCCGATACCTGGCCTCTATTATTCCACCATTCCTACTACCTTTTCGCTGCTGGGTTTCTTCGTCTGTCCGATTAATGAGAACGCCCGATAAAGCGATAGACAGGCCAGCTATTACGGTCGTTTCCGGCGAGATTAGAGAACACGCGAGAGGCTCGCGAGACGAACGGGTAAGCGTGGAAACGGTGTCAGCGAAGCCAAGCGGGTAAAAGACGGAGCAAAGGGAAGGGGAAAAAGGAACAACCGAGGTCCTTTTGTGTCCAGAGAACGATATCGAGTATCAGAGAATGGCTGCCTCTGAATCGTGGCGCTCCCTCTTACCGCCACTGCTGACACATTTTTCCCTGAATAAAGGGAAATAGGGATAATAATTCTGTAGATCTCGTGCAACACTGCTCTTTGAAATCGCAGCAGATCAGGTATATTTTATTAAAAAGAAAAAAAAAGAAACCACGTGTAATGGGATAGAACGGAAGGAAGAAGATAGAACGATTGAACAGAAAAGAGACACACGAATTTACAAAAATGATAGGTGTTTCCTTTTGTCCGAGGAAGAATGTACGATGACCATCGAAACATGGGACAAAGGGACAATGCGTTTAATTGCGATATCATTAATTAAGCATAGAGAGGCGAGTTTTTATCAGTTTCTCTTACGGATGACCATTCCGGGACGAGCCCTCTACTCGGAGGACCCTTTCCTTCGGTTTCCTTTATCCTCTTCTCTTTTTCTACTCCTCTTTTCCCTCTCTGCAGGAACGGCCGACTGTGCACCTTATCTCTCCCAAAGATTTCTCGACTTTAATTGCGCTAGTCAGAGAGTCCCTTTAGTTGCATCGACGGTGGCGGTGGAGAAGTCCGCCGGCGTCGTTGCTGGCCTTTCACCTATCTCCTATCGTCCTGCTTGTCTCCTTTTTCATCCAACCAGACTCCCGGGCTTCGTTTTAATGGTGTATTTAGATGTTTCGTGGACCGAATCCACGTTGTCGTCGGTGTGCCTTAAAAGAGAATTTCTGGAATCGGTCGAGGTAACGAAAAAAGGTTGGATACTACGAAGATCCGTTCTATCCAACCGATCCAACGAATGCTCTTTATTGAGAAATTAAAAGCGAATGGCCGCGATAGGCGGAAGATAAACGAAGCTTTTACCGTGACTCGATCAATTACCAGGAAGGGTACTCGAACGTGGAAAAACTCGGTAATCCCAAGTGATTTCAGGTGGCCAAACGCGATCGTAACAACGACGCGTCGAACGCTCGCTGAGAGTCGAGTCTCGTGTTTATGTTAATTGGGGAACAAAAGGGACGTGTATTTTATGCCGGTCGCGTGTTATGACTCGCGCGGCCAGCTTTCCCTTGATATCCTTCTTTTTTCCTCTCACTCTGCACCTAGTTCTCCTTTTCATTTTTGTTTTTCATAGCCGCGCTTTTGTGTTAGCCTGTTTATACACCGGACACGCTTTTCCACGAAATGGAAGTGCTTATGAATTACGCGCACGCTGGGAATACGGATGGAACGAAATTTCTGATGGAAGTTGGAAAACAGAAGAGCCAGCGCGTACCGGGAATCGCGCGTATATTCTGAATTTATATGAATTTTATAAAACTTGCCTGCCACCCGTCAGTCGATATAGACAGGGTGTAACGATGCTCTTTTTTTCTTCTTTCAGTCAATAAATAATCCGTGTCCCATGGAAAGCATCGTGAGAAACGCGATACCCTTTCTATAAGTTTCAGGATCACAGCGTTTACACTAGAAGTTTTCTATTAGCGTGAAATGCTTGTTATCACAGTACAGTGTTCGCTTTTGTTAAAGCGTCTTGACCACAATTTCGATATTGAAGGAAACAGAATGATAATACAACCCGGCACAAATATTTAGTCATTATTTTATATAAAAGCCATTACCTATGATATAACTTCCCTTAAAATTTATGGGAAATCTTTAATGCTAGATTAATTATATCTTAATCAACGAGGGCAGCATATATCGATAAAAAGCGCCTCTAAATAGCTTCAACCGACGCGTTTGCATCAGACGTTTACGTCTGACTCTTACGGGATATTCTACTTTTAGAAATCACGATGCTGGTCCCAATTGCGGTCGCTGGTCTTTCTCGCGGACACGGAAAACGTTGCAGAGCGACGATGTAAAATGAAAAGGGATCCTGGCGAATTCGTATTCTCCATAATTCATAGTCGGTCCGCGGGTAAATTGACTGTGTTCCGGGGGCGAGCAACGAAACCAACGAACGCGAATTTATCGACGTGCAGTTCATTAGGTTCTGAATCATTGAATTTCAGAACGGCCGTAATAGATATTGTCCACACGAGAGAGGGCCCGCGACAAATGAACGAAAAAGTATCGCGCATAATTCAGCGAGTTCTCGTCCTTCTTCGTAGCGCGCTCTGCCTGAATCGTCCCTCTCTCCAATGGATCCACAGACACACTGTGCTTTTTCTCCTTCCTCTTCCCTGTAGCTCCGTGCGCGCGCTTCGGACCAAGATGGGAAGAGAGAAAGAACAGGGAACGAGGCGGTACAAGGGTGTAAAGAGGAGGAAAGGGGGGAAGAAGACGAAACGTAGATCGAGGACGTCCGAGCTTAATCCACGCTAATTAAATCGCGGACGTAAAAGAGAGGCGCTTTGCCTTGGCGCGTTCGTGACTCGCGAAAATAAAAACAGCAATGTCGAGAGAGGCAGAAAAGGGAGAGTCAAACGCGCAGCGAGGCCGTTCGAAAGAGAACGGTGCGCATGCATAAATTATTCCCGAAACTGCACGACGATCGAGCGAGAACGAGCTTCGATATGAATCGCGTTAATCGTGCTAATGGAAATTGATTTGTCGTCCAGGATGCACGAAAGTTCCGAGTAGGTGGCTCACTCGCTTCTTGCGTTCGACATCCGTTCGCATCCAGTTTATACTCGCGACATTTTGATGAAACGAACGATTATTTTCTATATGAAGAACTAAACGAATGAAAAGAACGACGTTAAAATGGCAAACACAGACAGACGGGTAAAATTATCGATGATGAAACGATCTGGGTTTGAAGTGTCCTCGCGTACCCGTTTCGGATGGGAGACGTTTCTATACGTTGCGCACTCGAATTTCTGATTCGCGTGTCGGTGTTTTCGTAGCCCCGATTACCGATTACACGGAATTGTCGTTGCTCCATCGACCGTAATTGGCCGACTTTGTTTCCATATGACGTTACGATAATTAATCGCGGTCCTATGCACATCGTTCGTGTTCCCGTTTCAAAGTTGTTCCGTTCCGAACGCGTTAATCAGTCTGTGGAATAAGTCCGTTCGCGAACAGAGTCGGAAGATTAACCGCGCGTTTAACCGGCTGCGCTGGAAATTTCATGTTTAATCTCGTTCTCCGCGGGCGGACGAATGTTTTCAAACCACCCCGGTCCGTGAAACGGGATTAAAACGGCTGTTGATGAAAAATTCCATTTGAAAAACGCGATTCAATTGCCAACCGCGGTAATTGTTTCTGTATACGTGTGTTTATTCGTAACAAGAAAACACCGAGAAAGACGAGACGCGAATTCCTTGAATTTTTCGTGGCTTTAAAAGCGCAGCAACGATCCTCGTACACCGTCGAGCAAATCTAATCGATCGACAGGTTGGTTGCAGGCCGCTTTTTCGCTAGAATCGATTTGCAGTGCCGGCACGACACGCAGCGTCGTAGACGCGTCACGATCGTTCGTGCACGAAGACAGACGGTCCACGTCGACCCTCCCGTGATTTTCCGAATCATCAGAAGGGTGTGAAGCATACATAATGCATCAGAGGCATTATGCGAAGGCGTGTACGACTCTCGCAGGCGGGTCTGCCATTACAGATGTACCTACGTATGCAAATGAAAAGGACCGTCCCCCTCGTGCCTCACTCGGCTGACCCAAATATGGAATTTTAGTCACCTCGACCGGTAACGAGGCGCACCAGTCCCCTGATTTTATGCCGTTTCCTTATCGATCTTAATACGGGATCGCTTTCACCTACCTTCCTGTGGCGTGTCTGGCTTGTAAACGCGACAGATTTCGCTTGTTCATCGGTCGAACAAGCTGACGTCAAAAGTCAAGTAGCTTTCGGTATTAATGAACAGCTGCTGCGAAAACAGCTTGCTGCGCGCACTCATATACATACGAGCTCTGTATTTATTTCCTCTTTTCTTACGATCGTTTTAAGCGTATTACCATTCGTTATTGTGAATATAACGATACGAATATTTGTAACAAGTTCAAGGTTCTCCGCTTATTAGTCTCGTGTTACGTTCCTCGTATCCACATTACTAATTAACTCGAGCAAAAATTATACTGTAACGAACAAATTTCCTGTGCGAGTCATTCGCGATTAACGACAGAAAAAGAAACAGTTGCAGAAAAGAGAGGTTTCTGGTTTCGTCCATCTTTTGGCGGTGCTTCTAGTTCAGCGTTACCAGCCGACGACTAGTCCCGAGAATATTTATTTTCATTATTTAGCCATCTTGTCGGCAAATAACTAGCCAGGGATTCCCGCAATATTGGCGATAACTGCTCTTACCGGCTCCAAATACCCAAATAACTGTCGAATACATTGCCATGCGCCGCGTCTGGCGCGGGTTATCGTTGAATTTTTAACGGGACAACAGTCATTTCCATCGATCCGTTCTCTCTTTCGTCGGTTGCACGGCAGCCGGGCGTTTTCGAGGGTGTCGAACGCGTTCGATTCGATCGGTCGATCAGCGAACGGAAATGCGATTGCCCCCGAATTCCGAAATAATCTATGACGATGATGGAATTGCAGCCGTCTCGGGGTCGTATGGAAAATCGGCCCTGCCAGAAATTCTGCCGCAAACACGAAAAACTGACCGCTTTTCCGCTGCAGTGATCGCCATTGGCGCGGCTCGATACCATATAAAATGAATTGCGCGTATTATTTCGTGACGAGGCCGCCAGTATGACGTTCCGCGATCAAATTTCACGTCGATTGCGGAAAGCTAACAAAAATTGTTCTCGATTAAGAGCGATAGATGAAAATCTGCCAAGTGATATAATATATTTCGTTTGATAAGTTTCGATGATGTTAATTAAAACGTGGAAAAAAGTTCTACTTAAATATATTATGCAGCAAGACTGTTATTATACTTTATATAGAAAGCTATTTCATTGTTACGCCAGTTTTAACATTCTTCCGTTCGTCTCTAACGAAAACTTTGAATAAATTCAATTCCCGACCTCGATTTCTTTACATAAAGTCAATTAAACAACCCTTCGAAACTATGACTCAACTTGTTGCTTCTTTTCTGTCGTCAATGGGCCACTACCTCGGAAATCTACCCAACTTTTCTTCGCTGAAAACAACGGTTTCTCCTACGCAACGACGTTCTCTCTCTCACTTCAAGATCAAAATGATTCCGCTATGATTCGGGAGGAAATCGCGGAGGTGTTTCGATTTCGCAAGGATAATGTCACCTTACGTAAATCACAGACGGAATGCGCGTGTAGATGTCTCACGCGCGATACACACACGCTGGAAGAAAGGCAAAGGAATCGTGCATACAGCGAACGAAGAGACGATCCGATTCGGAAGGCGCTGCATTCGTTGCAACACACGGTCGCGCGATCGGCAGATGACGACGACGAAATGCAACGAAGGCGGGGCCGGCTGTGCTTGCGGTTTATATACGCGGAATACAAGCGACGAGGCAACCGACACGGAAGGCCTTGTCCGTCGGGACTACCTAACTGCGTCGTGCCCACGCGTTCGCCACAACCGAGAAAAAACGACCAAGGAAAAAGTCGTGCCAAGATTCCCGCTGCACGGGGACACGGCCAAGTGAATTTCACATTGTCCAATCAAGTCGTCCCTCTTGTTTTGCGATACGATTGAAAATGTTTCAGGTGAGATTGCGGAATATTATTTAGAGCCGTGCTGTTAAAATCTCGTCCGATAGAAACGGAGATTTTGAGAGAAATAAATTATTTTAAAAGACATTGTACTCGTCCCTTGTTAGACAAAACGTACGTAAGTATTTCATCTCTCTAGAAACGTCGCTTCAATCCGCTATTTAATTAAATTGAGTGTCGGCAAGTCTGAAACAAGTGAATTAAACGTTGCGTTCGTTACAACGTGAAATTCTTACAAATCGATAGAACGAACTATCGATAAAAGACGTTAATATCGTTATCAGATAAGAAAAAGCTTTTCTTCGAATAACTCGAAATCTGTGTACGGTCTATCGAGATGCACACGGCGCGCGCGGCTCTGCTAAGCGTATCCTGTCAACGCAACCTGAAAACGAAGTAGTCGTGTCGAGAACTTGGCGACGAGAGTCGCAAAGTGCATGGCAAACAAACAGCCCGCGTCCTCCTTTTCTATTCTATCGGCCTTCTTTCCGCGGGGCGAAGAATTTTTCTCAGAACGACGATCTCGACTGTCTCCGGTTGCCTTGGTGAACGTTTGTTTGGAAGAGAAACGAACAGCGAACGAATTAAATCGTCACTGCGAGACGGTAGCTATCTTTTCAGATCTCTGGCGTAGATTTCTTTTTCCATTTCCTATCTCTTCTCGGCCGACGACTTACTTAGACGTTATTGCGTTCGGTTCCAATATATTTCCGCTTGTTCGTGTTAAAACGGAAACTGAAAGTAACCACTGACGAAGTTAAGCGCTTTTCATAAGGATGACTTTGCAGCCAATGCTTTTTGATTTATGTCGTGTAAAAGTGGTGTTTCGTAGTGTGCATGCGCAATTTGCACACGCGTCCTCCGAATGCATCATCGCGAAACAAAGCCACGCATATCTCTGTCGACGCTTTAAATACAAACCCCGGAAGTCGCATTTATTCATCGTGGGCCAAGTTTCTAAGACAAGCGTGATTTCTTTGCTATTGTATACATGTACGTGTATTGTAATAAATTATAAGTTTAGTTGAATACCGTGTCGCATCCTCGTGTATCTCACCTAGCAAAGTTGCATTGCACAAAAAGAGAATTCAGGTGAAAACGACGATAAGTGGAGCAGAAACGGCGAGCCCAACGCCTATCCTTGTTGCAATTATCCGACGCCTTTCCTTCTCGTCCGACTTCAATTCTCTTCTCGGCATAAATACTCGGATTTTTTCAATAGATTCGTTACCCATCCGACAATCAGCATCCGAACGAAATTACAGCTCGTCCCGGTATCAACCCCTCTGCTGTTCCGATCTTGCGCCGCCACGCAATTATATTAAACTACCATGACAGCTTTTTGTAGCGTGTAAGACACGTACGTGTGTTGTACACGTAAGGATACGCGTTTAAACGTCGTGCGAGGGAGCAAGAGAGGAGAAGATAGGGCAGACAGGGAGAAGTAAACGCACGCACACCGTTGAAAGGAGAGAAGCGGAGTAAAGGTCGTAAAAGAGGCCCGCTATAGAATGGCATAATTGCGGCTTTAGCGTGCCTTAAAGCGCACGCTCACGGGCGTTTCGAAGGCTAGACTAAGTTCTTTCAACCTGCGCCTTCTTCCCGCCTTTATTTCCTTCCTTTTTTCCTCCCCCTCTCCGATCCGAATATTTGCACGCCTTTGGAAAACCCATGCGTTCTTCAGACGATATACAAGCGTACCCCAACGGCATACGCAATGTGAAGAATAGTGGTCACCGACGTCTTCGCGCATATTTAAGTGATTAATCGCAACCTCTGTGAGGTTAATTAATGTTTACAGCAGTCGTTCTCGTAGTCGTTATTACAATAATTGGTCTAATTAGTTGACGTTTTATACAAGGTGTTTTGCTGATAGAAATCTTGATTGAGTTGTGGCGAAACAAATTTAGAATTGAATAATGGGGTGGTAGGGTATAAAATATCTTTATCAGGCAAGAGAAGGAACAGGAATAAAAGTGTACTACTCTTAATGGTTTCCTTTCCCTATCTTCCTTTTTTTCCTTTTCTCGCTTCTTTCCCCTTTCTCCTTCCTTCATCCACTCTGTCCTCATTTCCTTACTAATACGGTTAAATTCATCAAACTTTGTCTCCAGAGTATTAAAACTTGATTTTTTTCAAGCTGTTCCGTGGCATCCTTTGTTTTCCCCCTTATTCCTCATACCACGTGGACGTAATAATAAATCGCAATGGCGGCGAGCTACGCGCGATCGTCGATAAGTTACCGCGTCAATGCCTATCAGACCTATCGTTCATGCATGCTTCTTGGCGATTTACTTTCAACGCTGCGCGTCTTCTATTGCGACTGCTCGTACGATATTCATCGTGGCAACGCCGGTAAAACTATTCGTCGTCTTCGATGATGCACGTTTACGATAATGTTACAACGCTTACCATCAAGCGTAATTAACCTTTTCGACTGGCGAAGATCAGGCTGTGACCCGGCTCGTGTTTGAAGATCGATAAACTCGGCGAATATCTATAGTCGCGTCACTCGCGATTATCCTCAGATGCGAATTTAATGGAGGGATACGAATACCTCGTTGGACAAGGAAGCATTGGGAGACCTGGCGGTCGAGACGCGATTCAGTTCTTGATCGGATGAGAAAAGAGCCATTCAGGGACCCAGCAGTAATGGGCTTTTCCAGAGGTTCACGGTGTTTGCGAATGGTAAATACAATTTAAGAAAGGTTATTCTTGGACCGCGATTCACCAACCCCTCTGGTTATTTTAATATGTATATACAGATGGTATATTAGTGATCTTTCTGAAAGGAGATGATTTCGGAAAGCTTCGAAACGAAACTTCGGAGTAAATCCTCCGAGAGAGAAGTTTTTAAATAATAGCGGTGTACGTTCGAGGGTATGATCAGTTTTAAAATTGGAAAAAAAAAGAAGAAACGTGCTTGAAAAGTATGAAGCGACTTAAAGATTGCGTGTAGCCTTGAAAAGAATCGTAAAACTTCCAGACGGAAACTATCAAATGCCCTCAACGTGTTTGACGACAATCTCGAATTTCCGATAGAGACCGACGTACACGGCTACGGCTTCGTCAGATACTTCTCAAGTAAACGACACGCGAGAAACGCTCGTAAAAATCTAGCCATTAAAACGTTTACCTTTCGAGGGACATAGAAGAAAAAAGAGCAGTAAAAACGAAATTAAATATTTTTTACCTGTGACACGGGCGTAACAGAAGAGCGGGGGAGGAGAAATCCTCCTAGCATTATTTTTTTTCAGGGCTTGTTCGTTGCAGCGGGAGAAATTTAGAGGACGGCTCACTATGATTAAAGTAGAAAAATGGAAATTCACGGTGTGTATATGAGGTGTGTGTGTATAGGGTATGTGTTGGTGATAGTAGAGAAAGCACATCGAAAATATTATGGCTGTTGTACATGCACGCTGATTCGATCTGGCGCCGCGCCCTCGCACGAACTAATAATTAGACACCTTTATGCAATTCCACCCTCAGCGCTAATCGCGCGACAACTCCCTGCCGCACTTGCCTTCTTCAATAACAGAAAGAATTTAATTCTAAGAATAGCTTCCTCGTTCTTTTCGACTTAAAGTACCGAACTAAAAATATAGTCTAAACATAGAATATAGATATTTATAGAAAAATATATATGCCAACTACGTGTCTCTCTATCCGTACATTAATTATATTTTAGTATAAACAAATATCGAGTGATCTCTATTACGTAATACCGAACCAGCAACTCTGATGTTGATTTTCCATTACATTATACATACTTAAATGTATTCCTCGATGTGTAGCACTAATATGTCAAAGAACATCCCCCTGCCTTGTTTCAGCCCTCCCACGTCGACAACCAATAAACCACTCAACGAGCGCGATCCGCAAAAGTGTTCCATTAACCGATGCGATACACGGAGTTGATTTATCGTAGGGCCACGCAATTTTATTGCAACCATGCAACGATTAGACACCTTTATGCACTTTCGCCCTTTTTTCTCGTGTAAATCAAGCACGGATTCGGAGCAAAGATTAATGTCGATCCAGAGTTCTTTTTTAACCAGGCTCGTTCCATTATCTAACAGCTGCCACAAAGTCGAAGCCTCGCAATTTTGTATCAGCAGCTCAACGCTTTTTTACGTAACCAACAAACCTGTCCTTAGCTCGTATCTCTTCTCGGTTGCGTCGACACTCCCCTCTATGTTCTATGACCGATTAAGCGGTCCCATGTATCGAGCTGATGAAATTATACAGGCATAACGTACGCCCTAATGGTGTTTCATCACTTATTACAAGTACTAATTTGACTTGGGCCGTACAATTTTGTTGAACGAACTCGCTTCACTTAAGACACATTGCTGCACGGATACGTAATGCTTTCAACCTGCTGCCTGAGCCGGCTGCAACATCCAATCTTATATATGGCCTGCCGATTTGCTTTTATTTGTTGTTGTAGAGGAAGGCTATATATTAATGCCAGAGCGTTAAAAAAGGAAAGCAAATGGATTGCACTGTAAATTTATCAAAGGTAATCTAAATAGAGAATGATCGTCTAACTAGCGTATAAGAGGGATGTTATTCGAATCTATGCAAACCTAACTGATTCTATAATAGTGTCGATCTTTGTTCGATCATTTCTATTCACCACCACGACCTTCTCACGACTATCTTGCTAATTTGAAATCAATATCGAACAACACCTACTTTATATACGTATTTACAATCGTTCCACTAATAAAAGCCTCGTTGATAGAATTCGCCAGGTGAATTGCTTGAACTATCGAATGCTCGAATGGAGAATGTGAGATTATCGAAGCATAAGAAAAATGTCAAAAATAGAAATAATTTTTATCTGTGATTACTTCTGCCAATCCGTGCATATAATTTTTGCTTTAATCTTTTCGTCGCCATTTCGCTAGAAATGCCTTCGTACATTGATGTATTGCCTCTTCCTACATATCACATCGATATTTGAATTTTTCATCTTACGAACCATCCAAAACCATTTCAAAACCATCGTGTTAATTTCTATATACAACTCCTCTGCGGAAAATCATTACCTCGTGGAGGACGTGTACAAACGTCGTACAAGAGACTCGATCCTCGATCCTCATCTATATGCAGTTCTCATTGAAGCCACGTTTGCAGGATGAAACGACATTAAACGATCCATCGCCGGGCAATGGACGGATATCTGATGGCAGTGACGGTTAATAAGTTGCTTGATTATCGTGACCCGTTCGTTAATCAGCAGACGCAGTTGTTTAAACTCGACCGCAAAGCTTCCTCCGTACAAGCGAGGAACTGCATCGTCAGTGCAACGTTCGAACCCGCGTTACAAGTTCGCACGTGAACGAAAAACACGTTACATAGGCTATACGCGTTATTTGTTTCTTTGATTACTTATTACCATCCATTTTTGAAATATTCAAAGTTATTAAATAACAGAATTCATATTTTGTTAATTCTTAACGCGAAAGGTATCTCCGAAAATGGCCGGTCATCGTAATGTCAAGTCTCGCCAATTAAACGATTTCGTGGCATTAAATAACGCCACAGCATTCCAGTACTAGGAATGTTTTTCACGATGCAGTCTCATAACGACGATCCTCTAAGTTTCGTTAAAACGTAAACCTTTGTATACATATCCCGGCGGACTAGCGGATTCGATTAACGTGCGTGAAATACAGGCAGGCTCTCACAGATATTAGAAGAGGTTCTCGCGATTCGCAAAGTTTCGAGCGCGTGTTCGTGTGCGACACGGGAAACGAGCGGCCATGCTTCACGGCGCATTGTTCCAAGCGGTGAAGGATCACGCAGGGGCCCCCTTTGTATTCCGACGAGGCACCCCGAGCATAACTTTTCTCGGGAAGACTTCGCGCTTGTAATGTCGGCTTCGCGACGAAACACCGTGTCCCGAGGAACTTTCCGCCGGTTGCAAGTCTCCCAAAGCGGTACGCGACCGAAACAATGGCACTCGAAAGGGTTTGTGTCCCAGACGTAACATCTGTTAGACGGGATTCCGGGCCGCGGACACACTTCCGTGATTAATCGGCGTAGGAAGGATCGATTCGGTGTAACAGATCGACCACGAATGCCGCGGCTGATACCGGGCGGAACATCCACACCGACGGTGTTACGCTAATTAGGATGCATTTATTAAATCAATCGGATGCTCGTTATTTACTGACGATACTCTCGCGGAACGGAATTTCTCGCGAAGGATTTATCGATAAGCCGTAACGAGGACGTGGCCAGGAAGCGTGTCGGTTTCTGGGAACGGTGAGAGAAAAAGAAAAAAGAAGCAGCAACCATTTCGGTATACAAATTACGGGAATATCGATAGCATCGTTAGTAGAGGCCAATTGCAGTGTTAACTAACTGCTCGTGCGAGATTCCTTATGCGTTTATCAAATTACTCGATGTACAACAGTCTTGTAACGGTGCTTTCACATTTGGAATAGTTACGAAGATTCTTGGAAGATTTTTACTTCGAGTAGTAACTTCGAACGATTAATCAGCCAAAGTGACCCACCGTTTCCTTCGAAAGCAATTTCGAATTACGTACACATAATGGAGTTACGACAGAGTGTAAGAAATATTTACTCGAGGAGGTGCTTTCAGAGATCTTTCAATGACGTTCTAGCCAATGAATGGTTCCTAAAAGTCGCGCGACGGAAAACACGCGTCGTCAAAGAGTTAAGGACATAGCAAGGTATACAGAGGGATGAGGAGGACAACGAGAAAGGAGACGGAGAAAGCTGTGGAGGCGTGTCCGTGTGTAAAGTCCACCGGGAGAAGACTTCTGGCGTGGGCTAGGCGAACGAGCAGCCTTTGCCGCATAATGGATGACTTCCTAACGACACTTTAAGATAGTTCTCTCTCCTCGTCGGTTGGTGTTTTTCTACCATAGTGAAATACTCAACTCCTCGGTATGTTGCTCGTTGGAGATTTATCCAGAGACGAAGACGAAGAAAGCAAGGAATAATAGATTTTTTGCTGATTCCACCGTCTGTTTCATCAACTACAATAACGATTTAAACGAGAGACGACGTTAAAGACTCTGACTCTGCGCGACGATCGCCGATTTCCTATTTTCTGATATTCTCTTCCAGCACTCGTCGCGATATAATTGTGACGAATTAAATTGAATTCGTAATTCTCTTAGAAATTTTGCAAGTACCAGAGCGAAAGTTTCGCCCGTTTGCCACGCACGAAGAACCCAACGAGTAATGATTTATCGTTTCGCTGCTCGCGGATTAACGAGAACGAAGAGCACACCGGAGAATAGGAAAATTTATGGAAGCGATCGTACTAGAACGCAAAAGACAACGATTTTCTTCGAACTTTCTCACGCAGGTATTTCCTACTTGTGTTCCCTCATGGCAGAATAATGGGTACAGCAAAGTGAAAGAATTGCGCAAAAGGCCAACAAGCTCACTTAATACGAGCACGGAACTCCTCCGGGACATTAAGAACTTTCTTTCCAATTTCACGATTCCTTTTTTATAACCAACGGGGACAAACAACGTTGTTCGTTAAAACACCGTACGAGGAGGTTCACCTTGTCGTTGACACGGAATTTGCACCTTCATTTGCAAATTTCGATATATTTCGTTTATATTTCCCGATGCCATCAAAGGACAAAAACATTTATCTTTCAATTAGTCGACAAATTAGTCGCAAAATGGTACGTAAAGTTCGACCTTAAGCTTTCGAGATTAAATATTTCTTTCGACTCTGAAGATAAAACATTTGGTCGTTTGGTAACCTTGAGCTTTCAAGCTCAAACGTTTGTTCGACTTTCTTTGAAACCTGAGCCTTATAGGAGTTTTCAAAATTATCTGTTTCATCGTGTTTGTTTCAACGTCTGACAAAACAGTTTTAGCCAAACTCTTGTTTCGCGGTTTAACTTTAACGCAGATTTTATAATGTTCAAACGCGATTCAAAGTTCAAAAAATATTTTCATTCGTTTGTAAAATACGCAGTCAGGACATTGACGCTCTTTTGCATGTTTTTAAGCAGTCTGACACATTATCACCGTGAGGGATGCTCAAACAGAATTTTAGGAATCCTGCCTACCCTTTTCTCGTATTTTCGCGACCCCCATGGATTTGCAATTTTGCATTCATTTGCTTGGATTTTCCTCAGAGTTCCCGAGGTATTTAGTTCCCTTCATTAGTCTGCGAAATATTTGATGCATCTTGATGAGACCTAGAGATTAATTTGAATCACAGTAAGAGTATTATGGTAATAATGTTTTCTTTCTTACTGTTACAAAATCTCTGTTACAAACTATGAAACGTTCAACGAAGTTTATAGTTTACTAAATATTTAAATAACTTTCTCATCGAGTGTTCAATCTGAAACTGTTAAAAAAAGCTTACGACATTGAAAACAGCAGTAGAGAAGCTTTCTAAAGAGAGATGTTGCTTGAGGCTTATTTTTCAACTTACAAACATTTTCGTTTTACGATAATTTAAATATGTTGGCATGAATGAACGAATCTTTCTCTCTAACAACTCACTTACACTTTATATTTCCGATATTTACTATTATATTTACTATAACTCATAGCTCCTTTTTCCACAAAACATCACAATTATACGCCCGTAATATCGCGTAATCAGGAGACTTCACAATACAGTACAATTCATAATCTACAGGTACATACGATCAATCTACGATTCAAAATCTCAATCCGGTCTTCGTTCGATCTGAAAACGTTCCATTGCTTTTTACCAAGTGCGCAAAAAATCACCGCAGCGCATATTCCGCGAAGGTACGCACCGTCGAAGTTTTAAATTCTCGTAATCCATCCAGGACACGAGACGCCAGGACATTGATACCGATAGCGCAAGCGCGGCGCACTACGTCAACGAGATACGCCCTGCGCGACGACACACGTACACGCGTGCACGTTTTCTCTGCACGTACGTGCAGAAAGTGGCTTTGGTCGCGCGTGCACGTTCGCGATTCGTGAATTCTCCGGTGCGAACGTCCTGCGAGAGGCATTGTCCTGCGACAGAAATAACGTGCGCGCGGCTATCGCGATTTGATTCCGATTCAGGGGAACATGGCCGGTGATATCGGGGATATCGATGAAAAATAATCGCGGTGATTTGTGACGCGGCGTAGGAAGCGCGCGATAAAGATACGCGCGACGATGAGGACGCGATAAAAAAAAAAGGAGGGGGGAAATTTATCACGTTCTCGTCGAGTAGGTACGTTCGGGCCGTTCGTTTTTCTTCGAGATCGTTTGAAAACGAACTAACGTCCATTGATCGCTCGTTTTTCGTAATTCTTGGCACGGCTCGCCAACCGAGAGCTAAAGGAGAAAATATTTCTCTTGGCGAATAAATTTCAAAGAAACGACGCGTTGCATAACTCGGTATATATAGCCTTGAAAAGTTTCAGCGGTATCGTCCTCCTCTTTTCTAGCTTCCACCACGCGCATTCCTTCGCCACGGTAGCAATACTTTCACGTGTTTTCCAAGGACCGAAACTCACGTTTGAATCATTCGATAAACGATTACGCGAGACACGTTCCTGTCAAAGGTTCTCGCGCAGGATTCTCACGGCAACCGCATCGCGGAGATTCCCTGCGGACGTAGTCATGAGAGAAAATAGACGGCCGATCGACCGATGATGATTCAGATTTAATACGCGACACGGAGTCGAATGAACAGGAACTTCGTGATCCTTCGTGCCACTTCCTAGCGTTAATCGTTGAACAGAAAGCGCGTCTCTGGTAAATGAACGTACGCGACAGTTCTGAGGTGAACTAACGGAATCTGGAGATTTTTAAGTATACAATACGTATCGAGTTGGGAACTTTATTTCAAACGTTACTAACATATCATTTCCTTATTTCCATTACTATTTAATACTCAGCCTTCGAGAAATGTAAAAAGAAGAACCTACAATTAGGAAGATATCTTGGAAAGTCAATTGATCGTGGTTCGTCGGGCAGTGAAACTCCAACTGTTGGTATTCGGCCGATCGATAGCGGCACGTCCGAGTATTACTTTTATCTCGTTGCGTTCGAAGCCTCGATGATTATTACGCAGCACATGGTATTCACGTTTATACGAAATTCTAGGTCCCTTTGAGATCGTGGGTAACGGGTTCCACTCTCACGAAGTTCGATTCAGCCGAACGAAATGATTAGGAAGCAATCTAGAAAATTACTACGTAATTTTCCGCAGAATCCATTTCATCGCTAGCATCCTTTAATTAATTAAAATTATCGGCAACTAAATGGGCACCACCGTATCGATGAACAACGAACGAAGAGGAATAGAAGGAGGAGAAGGAAGATAAGAACAACGATGGAACGTCGATTATACGAGGGTTCAAGGTGCTTTCCACCTATTTCTGCTTATCCACCATCGTCCCTCTTCCCCCTTTTGTTCGTCCTCTCCTTCTCCGTCCTGCTGCATGCTCGTGGATTATGGTCGGGACTATTGGCAAGCTTAGCTTGTGGTCGATTGCTTTTACGAGTTACCGAGCATTTGCGTATTTCACGGCGAACCGTTATGACTGCGACCACAGGAAGAGTATAGACGCTTATCCGGCAAAGGATCGGCCGATTCGGGATTCGCGACTTCTCTTTATCCAACCTGACAGGATTAACACGATACGCGTATTTCCGCGCGGATACCTACACCTACCCGTTATGAATTCTACGCTGATAACAATAATCCAGAGGATCTCAACAGACAATAGAATCAACTTCGAAGATTTTCTTCGCAAAAGTAACAAATTCTGCTAATTTATTATTAATATCCAGTGCTCACGAAAATATTAGAACACTTACAGAAAATTCCTATGTAACCACGGTGCTAATGAAATTTTAAACTTTTTCATAACATACGTAGTACAATAGTTTGCTAAGGCGAGTGCTGCAAGAGCAGCGCGTACTGAGAATAAAATGATATTGGATACTAATAGCGAATTAAATTTTTCTGTTTCAGGTATGTACTCAAATACTCCTACGACAAAACAGTTCCAAAGACGTAAAGAGAATTCAAGAAATCCAGGTACACGTAAGTCGTCTCGATCAATACATTCGCGTTCCCGGGGGCCTTCGCAAAAATACACCTTTTCTGACGTTATCGCTGACAACTATATCCACGGAAACACCCGTAGCCGAACGATTCGAGAAAACACGAGGACCGAGGAATCCCGGGTTTTTTCGAATACCTCGCGCAGTTTCGTCCGGCCTGCGTCGTCCCTTTTCCCTTCGGGACAACGACCGGCTCCAGAAGGACGAGTGGCACCCGGTGCATGACCAGAATCGATTATGTTTTTCACAGTGGTCCCGAATTAATGAGAGGCAATGGCTCACGTGAATTCCGACAGCGATGTCTGCGTGGCCGGTGAACGATCGAACGGTAAAGAGACGTAGACGAACATCGAATCGCGTTTTATCAGAGCGACGCGTCTAAAATGCTTCAAGTATACGCCTAATGCCAAGCCACGGGGCCTAATCGTCGTATGCAAATCACAGGGCGGCTCCGACCACATTCGTATAATCAATGGTCTAACAGCCGATCGATGCCGATACAGCCGCCACTCACGTATTTTCCAAACGTACTCTAATTCGGCGTTCCCTAATTTCCTCGGCAATTTCCGTACGTGCTTTTTCGTACCAGACGACGCCGGTACGAAGGGAGAGGGTGCCATCGGGATTCGACGTTCAGACCTCTTTTTCGAGGGTGGCTGCTCCAAACCGTCACGAATATTCCACCTCCTCGGTTCTTTCTTCTTATTACATGGACAAATTTTCATCGAATTTTCATGGATGTTTGACGAGGGAAAAAGTTAGAAATCGATTAAATTATTCATCCACCGTCGAAGTTTGCTTTTTTAAGGTTTCAGATTCGTTAATTTTGAAATATGTGTAGATTTAAAAAATCGAACTGCCGTGAAATCACGCTGCCGTGACATTGTTCGTGGTTGTTAAACTGGCATTTGTATTTTGATTTCCTGAGAGAGGAATCATTAATTTACATACATCCGTTTCGGTCGACCGATTCACAGCTTCTTGATATTCACGTCATTTTTCGTTTCAAGGCCTCGTTTATAGCCGGATCGCGATCTAAACACCTCCACAGATGTCCGGACGATATTCGTTTTGCGTTTACACAATGAAAAAGTGACAAAATGACTGGTAGAACAGAACGAGATACCATCGACGAACAAGAATTTCTACGTCGTCAACACGCCGCTCGACAACTTTTTAACTATGCCACTTCGCATTTCGCAGACGTCGCATCGATCTTCTGTTTTTTCTTTCCCTCTAGCCCCGGTTTTCGTATCTGCCGGCCGGACAGTACAGCTGTCTGTTATTTCACCCAACGACCGATTAGCATAATCACACGGTTCTCTTTTGCGAAACTTTTCTTCGTCATAATCTAGCACTATAAACCTTTGCAACGATGCAAACGCGAGACGCGTGTTATTTATATCTCGAGTCTTGTGTCAGTCAAGCGAAAATTTAAATTACGATCAATAACGATCATCGGATGTTGCGTCTCCGTTTGTAGAATCATACAACTGTGCAAAAAATTCTTTCAATCGGAATAAGTTAATCGAGATCGTTCTTGCAGATATTACACTAAATTGGATATTACACGAGCGCAAAATTTATCACCGGTTAAGCGAAAGTTATCGAAGAAACTAGAAACCAACTTAAATCGACCAAACGTAATATCAGATTGGTACATACTCTAAATTTAGCGCGTCAATGCTATCTATCACATTTTACTCTATCTTCGATTATCAATTACGTTAAATTGTATTTGAGAAAAAGACATTTCGTGAGTAATGACTTCACAGGGGTGATTTGTCAAAAAAGAACATTCGTAGTTAGATGGAAAGAATTTAAGGGCGGCGTGTGTCAAAAAACAGAGCCAAGACGACGAAGAAATTTCCAAGAGAATTTCTGACGAAGCCGAAGGACCCAGATAAATCGGCGAACATATCGATCAGCCGAAGAAAACGAAGGGCCAACGAGCACTCGGGCTACGAGAGGCATCCAGATTCGGGAGACTTTACGGTCCATCGCTCGTCTTACAAAGCGTAGATTCCAGCTTCTTTCAGCGAGCTAACGAGCCGAAAGTCGGAGAGGGGAAAAAAGGAGCAATTACGGTCGCGCCTCGCAGGGAAATGGCACGCTTAAGCGCCGCGGGACAATGGCACCGTAGCGCGAAGATTTTATTTTCGCGTATAAGATAATTGCACCACCGGCGGTCGACCGGCTTCGGTAATTTTGCATTTTCCGCTACGTTTGTTTACTTTTTTTCTTTTTTGACATTTTTTGCAGTGGCAAAAATATTCTGCTACGAGACGTATCGTCCAACAGACTTAAATTTCTTTTAGGAAACTTTATAAGCACAATTTAATTTGTAAATAATTTAAAAAAGATTCAGAGAGACGAGAATGATTTATTAATACGAATATACATAATATTTATGAGATTTCGGGTACAATAGTATGTAGGCGCAATTTATACAGAGATAAGAGGTTCCTTAATTATTACGTTTCGATTAGGCGTGGAATCTTCGAGCTTCGTGACGCGTGTGCGTGAACGCGCGGAGAACTCGGTGAGAACAAAGGACAAAAGAAATATCGTGGAGTCGAAAGGCCGAGGGCAGCCCAGCTCGCCGCCTTGGAATTTCGACTTCGCGATTGCATTGCGCGCGTAGATCGTTCGATTCGATTAACGCGGGGATCGTGCGTGAGTAACACGCGGAAGACATTTCTACAAATTTTTTCAGCAGCTCGTAATTCTTGCTCCGTTAGGAGTAAAGATAAATCGATGATCGTAAAAGAATCGTTCTTCTATCTCTTGATTGAACGTTCCGAGACATGGCGATGTAAAATTTTATAAAACCTTAATACCAAATATTAAAAAAGAACGAAGAAAAGCGTTAAGTCAAATAATTAAAGAGAGAATACATTTCAAAAGAATGATTAACAATCCGTCGGAATAGAAGCCATTTTCCAGGAAAAGAAAAAAGAGTGAGAGCGGGGGGATAATCTTGAACGAGGAATTTTAATTAAAATCCATGGCTATCAGGCTCGCGTTGCCGCACAGACCGAGGAACCCCGAAAGAACATCGAAAAATACCACGAATGACGAACGAACGAACTAACCCTACCTTTCCACCCCACCCCCTTTTTGTAGATCGTCACGCGTATTATTTATTCACGTCACGGTTCACGAAGATCGAAGAATACCCGAAACGGTTCTCGCTTAGGTTGGTAGCTGAAAGGTGTACGAAAGGGAGCGGCAGTTCTCGATGGGGTGGCACACGGGGAGAGGACAACGAGAATGCGAGGAGTAATAAGTCGAGATAACGAGCTTTTCGATGCCCTTCCCTTCCCCTTCGGCATCGAAACGGAAAATTAATTAAGTGACTCCCAAGATTCGCCGGGTATTCTTAACCTTCGAAGACACAATGAACGAGAAATTATGCGAGGGAGAGGCCGAGAGACGAAAGCAGCCCGATTCGAAGGGGGTAAGAGCGAGACGGACAGCGGAGGAAGATAGCCGGCTATCAGGGTCATTAGTTACGGATGTCCCGTCCGAACCGGGACCACTCTCGTCTCGATAAACAGGAGGCCCTACGGTCTCGAGACAGTCAGAGAGAAAAGAAGGCGGCCCAGCAGGGGGAAGTTTCGAAGATAGGGGGGAAAAAGGGAAGGAAGAAGGCACAGCGAGGAGAGAAGGAAAGAGTAGAAAAGAGGGCTGGAATAATAATTATAGGGTCGGTAATATAACGGTCAGCATGCCCGTTATCTGGCACTCTTAAAGTGCACTACGTTGTTTGGAAGATAGGAACGGGGTCTCGCGTTCTTTTCCATTTCTCGTCACCGTCGCTCATCTTCTCGCCTTTATCTGCCACGTCTTCTCCGTAGCTCGTCCCCTTCGAACGCATCGTCGAAATTCTTCGGACAGGATCGCGTCGAGGAATTACGCGCGGCAAGATCGACGGTGTATCAACGGATCCATCGTGGACGAGAAATCTCGTTTCCGAAAATTGCTACGTCGTACAACGGCAGACCACGTCCCTGAGACGATACGCGCCTTCCCTCGTATTATTCTACGTTCGTGTGTACTTATCAATTAGCGACTGTTAACAATCGGTTCGGACGAGATAGTCGAGCGCATAGAAACGCAACGCAGGAATTTTGAACAACGTCGCGATTTTTCGTGACTGACTTGGCAACGACGCTTCAAAACGGGCTAGAGAGACGTTGAAATTTCCACGTCACGTAACTCTTGGTACGCGCGCGCACACACAGGTACGTAGCTACATGTAGGTGAGGCATTCAGCGTGACGAATCACGACCGGTGGACACGGTCACGCGGGACACGCGTGAAAAGATCCGCGACTCAGTGTGTCCGACCGCCTTTCAGAAAAGATACGAAGAGATTTTCAACGACTTATGGGAGTTGACCGTGAAGGCGGGGGGGAGGGGGGCAGTGGCAAGGGAAAAAGTAAGACGGTCTGGATGGACCTTCCAGAGGTCGGTAAGACCCGCTGAAGTAGATTGCACGGGTGTCACGGTTAATCGGATAACTTAGAATCGAAAGCCGGACTTTGACTCTTTCGTGCGCCGGATCGCAGTGCTTCTCAGCCTTTCTCTATCTCTTCCTCTTTCAACGGGTATATTATACATCGGGCGGATTTTAAGAAATATCGGTACGCCCCGGTGGAAATTAATTGCGGCGATAATCTGAAGAGCGATCGTTCGAAGGAATCTTTTCCTTCTTACACTGATAAATGGCTATCCGATAAAACCCTGACGTCGATAGATCGTTGTACGAGGACGAACTTGTAACTGTACTTTGACAACGCGTGTAAACGTAATCGAAATAACGGTACCAAATGGTAAAACTAGTTTAAAAAACCAGCGGTCCCGGGCGATTGGAAATTACGATTGCCCTATCGCTTTTTACCCCTTTTAACAACGCTCTCCAGACAGAAAAAAGCCACCTGCAATCTTACGTTCGGAACTTTTTCTTCGCCTTTGCTTGTCAGCATTCTCTGTTGTAGAGCTGTTCGTATACGTGCTGGTAAACGAGTGTATGTGCAAGCACGCACGATCCACTCGAACGGATGGCCACTTTGTGCGTGCGAGAGCGTGAAAATCGCTGCGGCGAGAAAGGGTCAGCCTGTAATCCGACGCAATGACGGACTTCATAGTCGAGTATCCGCGATGAAAATGATCGAGATCAGACCGAAAATGTGGTTAACAAAATGCCCGGTCCGGACCGCTTATTTCCACGCGAACGTGTTTCCTGCCAGATCGAATCTAGGGCGTATGAATAAAATTATGTCCTCTCTACCGATGTTTTTACGTGCCTGTAAATATTTTCGTCATTTTGTTTTCATTTATATTACAGTTATTCGTAAAACAAAGAAAAATCGTACGTGTTAATTAGGAAATTTTTGTTAACCAAAGAGATTTTCTTTGATTCAATGTTCGAATAAAAATAGACAAAATTCTTTCAGCATCTTGAACCGCAGACTACTCAAGCAATTCCGTCCTGATATCGTTAACGAACCCTCAGAAGGAGGAAAAAAGGGGGAATTTGCGTCGTTTCCTCTCTCGATGAGCCCTACAGGAAAAACCTCAGCTTATTTTCTCTTAAGTACGTTTCCACAAGCTCACCCTAGGCTCTCGTGCTGGCTCGCGACTCGCTCGAATCTCGCCCTCGTTTACTCTTGCGGCAGCATGGAAGAAGAACTTCCGTGTCGCGACCATTCACAAGATCGCCACGATTCCACTCTTTTTCCAAGATCGAATGGACATGCAAGCGAGCAGAATAAAAGCCCGGTGGCCAGTGGCTCAGCAACAAGTGCGCAACTTTCTCGAACGTAGCCACGTCGAAGGGTGGAATGGCCCTCGATCGCGCAGAAGGCAATCGCGACAGCTTTCCTCTCCATCTTCCCTGCCGTTTCTGTTTCTTAATCGAACGAAGAAAACGGCATTGTACGTTCGGCATTGTTACTCGATAAAAAACCGCGACACAAATTGCATTCGCTGGAAGTCGAAGCAGAAGAGAAGAATCCTGCCAAAATGGGATCAGGAAACTGCCAGTCAGCTCGTTTCGGCGAGTCATCCGAGAGAGGTATCCTCTGGCCAAGGCGATCGTTCGTTGCCACTTTCTGCGAATTGGCGTTTCCATCACCACTCACACCGAAAGGAAAACGAGGAACGTAAAGAGATAACGAATTTGATTCGCATTTCCTTGCGGATCGTATTCCATTGTTCGACGAAAGTTTGGTCGGTGAAGGTCGATTTTCAACGCCGCTGCGTTAGAAACAATTAACCGCCCGCTCCGCTACAGCTGGATGGAAATATCGAGTTTTACGCCAACTTATTTGACACGTCACGTCCACCAAACAATATTCTGTGTGGATAATATCGGTTTCTATAACGTTTTAGCGGACGAAACAGTTTCCATGTTTGCTTTCACGATAGATATCATTGGATCCTTTTTATAGCCGATCAACGAACCGTCGAACTTTCAGAAAATCTTCCGAAATAAATAGTTTCTATCAATTGATACGGCGTTAACAATAGAAGTATACAAAAATAGCTTAAAGCTGTATTTCCCTTTTGTCTGTGTTCAAAGTTTTCCATGGTCTTTATTCGTGAAACTTCTGTAAACACGTCGTCGTATTTGTACGTTCGAATGGAAAGTGGCCACCAGCGATTTGCACGAGGTAGAGACTAGTTGGACGAGGCAGATCGACCACTCGAGACATCGTGAAAATATCGGGATCGCGTGGATGTCGGGACTCGACTCGGGAGAAAATCCGTGGGCCAGACAAGAAAAGTGGCGCGATACTAGAAACACCGGTCAGAATTAATCCGGCGCAGGGTCTCGCCAGTGGATTTTCAAGGGTCGTACACGGCTTGTATCGGTACACTTCTCTTCGTCTTTGTCGTTTGTCGTCTCCACCCTTGGCCACTTCTCCGCAGAGCGTTCGGTATGGGTGTAACACAGGCTGCCACGATGCTGGCTGAGGGGTGGCGAGCAATATTTTAAAACGGTCGCGAGTCTGTTACGAGCAGAGGATATCGGCGAGTGCGCACGATGCTGAAGGGCTAGCTGACTCGTAGAAAGAGGTGGAACGCGCGAACAGAGAAATGGAGAAACGAGGAGAGAAAAGGGAGGGCGTGCCTGCTGTTATCTTGCTTGTTCTCTGGATGAAATATCGACTAGCAGTTTCAGGCCTTCTTCCACGACTCTTACTCTCCGCGTTCTTCTTCTTCTGCTTCTTCATTCTCTTCCTCGTGCGCTTTAACTACAGTCCCTCGTGTTCGTTCTTCTCGAACGCTCTCTGGACTTCTCTGAAAACCGAAACGTTCCACGATGTCCATTCGCGTATCGGCTTCGTCCGAATCCAATATTTTTCCTATTTTTCGGGACAGGTAATGGTACATCTCGTCGCGGAGACGTATCATTACCATACATTGCTGACGGGCCCATCGATCACCTTCAACCGTCGTAGATGCAGCGGCTCCTCGAAGTGATCGACTCGGCGTAGAAAAAAAAACGGCCACCAGCAGGGAACAGTGGAGAGATGCATAGGAAGAAAGAAGAATAAAAAGGGGATCGAATCGAAAGACGTGAAAGAGGTGGAGAAGATAACGCGCGCAATCTCCTTCCGCCGCTGCTTTTCGCTCCTGTTCGATCGGATGAATGGATATTAGCCGGAGCCAAAGGTAGCTACTTTTTTGCGCTTCCGAGCCAAGCTTCTCTATAACAACGGATCGATTTTCTACGATGAAGAGCATCCTCTTTTCTCGTCACGAGACGACTAGGAAAAAAATTCATTCATCCGTCGTATAAAAAGGACGAAACAATCGCTAATACAATATCGAATTAATTCAGCCTATGGGCTGCTCGGTTCCTATGCCGACAGTTAATAGCTTCGGCTATTTTTGCAAGAGGGATTCGTTATTATGCATACACGGTTCTACACGGTGATTCTATTTCCACGGCGCGTTTCACGCAAACATGAAAACGAGGCTGTCCAAAAAGAGATTCGAAAAAGCGTATTATCTGGCGACGGCGCGGAATTAAAACGGGGGCGGGATTAGCGCGGCGTGGTAATTTTTAATTAGAAAGACCGGGCTTTTCTTCAGCCAGCGTTTACGTGCAATGAATTAATCGCCGCCGCAATTTTAATTAGGCCACGTAGCCGGCCGCGCGCGAGCGAGAACGCGAGAAACTCATTCGCGATGAACCGAGCCGCGAAACTCGCGCGCTATTTATTTTATAGACTGACAACGATTAATCAGCTCGATGTCGCCGCGTGTGATCTCGCGCGTACGCTATTTATTTACATGTCGCACAATATTGGTCCGCGATAACATAAATGTTACAATGAGATCGGCGATAACGATGCATCGGCGATAATAACCCTGCCGAGCGATGTAAATTTAAGCGATCGCGTTAAATTCCGATTCAGCCGGAAACCGCGGATTTGTCGGACAAATTGAAATGTACAGGCGTGACACGAAATATCAGCATCGCGCAGACGGAAGCTCTAACCGGGGTATAATACGACAAGTCGAAACGTCTGCCGGATTAAATCGTAATCGCCGGCTGAACTGTCTCGCGAGAATACAATCTCTCAGCGCGATCGATCAGATCCGACCTTGCTGGGATGCAGCGCGGTAATTACGAAGATCATACGCGGAAACGTAATTTCGCCAAACCTTCCAATTCAATGGTAATAGACTAACATTATAAATGTACATTACTAAGACAAGAACACGATATATCACATTTCGTAGCTTTTACAGGGAAGCAGTTCGGTACGATGTAAATCAATCCTATATCGTTAAGATTGCCCGTGTATGTGGTTTTGGAGATAAATGTGTGTCTTTTCATCGTCCTTTTAGAATATCACTCATCCCAATCACTATATCTTTGAGATGAGTTAGCTTTCGCGAAGCTTCGTCAAATCGTCGAATATTTTTAGTAAAAACATAGAACCTGACAGATTTTCACTTTCAATCGTGTGATATTACAGTTGTTCTGTTCACACTAGCAGATCTTGGACGAAACACTCACTCTTTCTGTCTTCTCTCGTTGTGTCTAAGGTATAGGTCTGTTAGGTGAGAGCCTTACTGAAGAGTCCACACAATTGTTCTGTTCAGCCACAAAGTGACATTAAAATAAAGAAATCAAGAAATACGTATTTATCGCGTTCATCTTCTGTGATCTTCGAATTTCAATTGGAATAATATTACGCTGAAACCGAATTCCTATATCGAAAAATGAATAGGTCACTGAATTTTTCCCTATACGTGTTATTACAATACGTAGAAGCTCGAAGTGCGAAAATTCGAAAAAATATATCAGGTAGATTCGAACAACCGAATGGATTACAATAGTTATTCACGGAACAACAGATCCTCGTCTATACTACTTGCCGGTAGATTCAATTGCCAGCCGCGTTTCATTCATCGCCGACTCTTTTCTTTTCCTGCGAAAAACCAACATCAACAACAGGATGCTCGTTCCTAATAAAACAAATCCGCTTGCCTCGTCAACTGTACGATAGAATGCTGAACTCGTCGGTGAGAGATTTCGAGCGTACAGAAGCGCGGTGCCGTTTATCCGCGCCAGGAGACCACGCAGAAATAAAAGGCATCGATCCGCGAAATATCCTATATACCGTAACGCGTACCATTGTGCTAGGTTAGATTTAATGTCGGCGCCGTGCGCGAGTGTCACAGAGGTTCGAGGAAATACGAGGGTTGCAACGAACAGGCGGAAACAGAAGAAAGGTAAGAGGGGAAGGGTGAGAGGCGGGCAGAACGGACGAGAAGCTGGCAAAGGAAGAGGAGGTAAAGAAAGGAAGGTGGTGACAATGCGATCTCGAGTCCGATACGGAATTGTCGGCGACTCCGGGTACCGGGTTCCCTTTCTCTCTGACTCGTGAAATGAGCATAAGATTCTTCGGTTATTTCGCCAGCAAGCAAGCTGCGAACGAACGGGCACAGTTCTCCAACGCGTGATATCTCTTCGGGCTTCCTATCCCTCGAATTGTGCACCAACAACGTTCCAAATATCTCTGTCGGTCCTCTTTTCCCCTTTAGCCTCTCCGCGCCCTGCTTCTCGCACCCTTGATCGTCTTCACCGGCACGGTCAGCGATGCACCTTTTGACCCTCGAACCTCTCCTCGTATTTCTCACATTACTTTTCGGATCCTGTCTTCCTTTACCGCCTCCCTTTTTCCTCGTGCCTGTCCCGCGCGCTCTCCGCCACCTCGCTGTCGCGTAAGTTATTCGACTTTCCGTTGTGTTCCGCGCGAGATCGCGCGTGCACGCGAGCTCGGCCGAGAATTTATCGAACGAAACGTTGGCCGGAACGAGCCCGAACACCGTCCCCCGTGCCGGGGATGTTTCTTCATTTGGGAATGAACCGACCGATCCAGGCTGCGTTCTCCACCACTCCTTCCCCTCCTCATTCAATCGGTAAAGGGATATTACGGAAATCGCGCGGTAGAATTGTATAATTGTTTCGGTTTGCTGATCGACTAGAGAATCGAGCTATGGTGCATTCGCGGGAACAGCATCGATCTCGCGTTTGAAAGAGCTATGATTGATCGGACCCATCCATCGTCAAGCATGGAGGCTGAATTGCTTCTCCCCCTCCCGCTCCAATTGCCACCGCGCGGAAACGTAGACTAATGCCGGCTATATACATAAATCAGCCAATGCTTAACCGATACCATCCCTTGGGTCTTCTTTTATCATCGTATATAATTTCGAAGAAATTCAGGTTCATAGCGTAGTGGTAAAAGAGGCGAATAAAAATAGCATGAAATTAGCTGCCAGCTAATTCGATTGGAAACTAGCGTGCATACTCTAATCAAAGATTAAATTATTTCCCACGTTGTGCACGAGCGCGATTGAAAATTCCGTCGATTAAAATATCGTTTATTAACGGGGAATCGGGCAGCGCGATAACGCGAAAGCTTCACGTCGCACGACGCAGCGGGAGAATAACTTCAGCGTGCGGGTGGCGAACGAAAATGTGCGAATCAAAATCAATAGCAATTACGTGGAACAGTAACGACAAGGGGAGGGACGGGCTACAGCACGGGAAACTATGGTAGTGGGAGTATCAAGTTCGCGCGGTATTAACGGAAATACGAGATGTTTTCTGGAGCGGAAATAAAAAATACCGGGCTACTCTGGTAGGCTTACGCGCAGTTCATCTCGGTTGGATTTTTTTATTTTCGTCGTGGCCAACGAGGACCGCTTTATCCGCTTGAAAACAGTCGCGCTGCATTGTTGTCGGGGTATCAGCCGAGAGAACGCGATAATCGAACCGAGAATGGCAATCGGGCTGCGTGTAAAGCGAACGAAATTAAACGATAATGCAACTCGGTTTGGCCGAGGCCGAGGCCGAGGCCAAAGAGAACTTTTCGAGAACGTGGGAAATGCAACCCCAATCCCGCGTCGCCATTGTTTCAAACTTCGTGGCGTTGTAAGCCACGCTGTTTCTCTCCTCGGCTGCATACTATTTGTCTCGCCAACTATCGGAAAATTTATATTTACTTGGGGGTTGATGTTGATGACGATGTGGTGACAATTGATGGCGAAAGGTACGAAAGATTTTTTCTTAGTTGGAATTCCCTTGTGTACGCGATATCGATAATTAATTTAAACATTAGTTGGCCTGAATGGTTTAAGATTTCACTCAGAATACGTACTACATTAATGTACCAACATAATATCTCTTTTTTTTTTGGTGCTCTCCGCCATTCACATTATATTCGTTCAATGTAAACGCTTGCAACTTAAACTTGCAGATCGACTTTCGAAACCATAACTGAAATCGCCCAATAACGGAAACCCTTCTGCAGACCGTTCTTATTCGAGTGCGCCAAATGAAAATGTACTTCTAAATGGCTCCATTCGATAATTACCAATACCCTCGTACCATCGTTTATTCATTCTCCGCTGCTTCTTCGTTAATCTTCCCTTTAACCCCATTATACAGGTCGCTCCATTTATCTCGAATCGTCTTCGAAAGCGTATCCCGAATCCCGAGATCGTTAAATTACGAAAGGTGAGCCGATTCACGGAAACACTCGTAAAAAGTTCGCTGGATGATCAATCCTCGCGTATCGTAGTAGCGTATACCGTAGCGAAAGTCCCTTTGGGGGTTATATCGAGCTCGACTAACCATTCCGAAACTATTTTCAACGGTAGGCGCATAGAAACGGTCGAATCGGCAAGCAGGGAAATTCCTAATTCAAGTGGAACGCTCGATTCCGGTGAATACAACCGCGTACCCTAATTCCTGTCTGTGAAGGACTGTTCTTGTTGCGTTGCCGAGCTGGCAAGCCACCGACTAGCTATAGGTAATTCCAATTCTATCGGTTAGCGCCTTCCATGGTCTGGTCGGATGGTTGTTGCACGCCTTGGCGAGGGTGGAGCATTGAATGTTTAAGGAAGCTCGTCCCGGTGTATCTCGTTGCCTTGTTCGCAACGTTCTCCCTAGGCGGCTCTAACTGACCTCGACGAAAAGAACTTGATCTTATATACCGCGCACTAAGTGCAACACTCTTTCCTCTTTGCACCGAACTACCACCGTGAAATTTACTTTCCGCTCTTTTCTTTCTCTCGCGAGATACCTGTGGGAAGGATATCGTAGAAATCGCACGATGTATTCGTGCATCGAAAGGGTGGCTGTTTTGTTTTTCATGAAAGCATCGAGAATAATTTCGAATACGCTGCACATGAATTCATATACATAGATAACGTTGATTTCGACGAGAGGAGTTCGTTACAAAATACGTTAGTCGATATGTTAAAAAATTTTGAAACGGGTGTATGCGCGTATTGTGTATTAAACAATTTTACACGAGAGCGAGAGTGTTGTTCGTGCAGAGAATGCTGATAGATACGATGTGGAGTTTCGATGAACATAGCGTTATCGCGTTGTATTTCTATCGTTTCCTCGGCATCAAAATGTTTAAACGCGTACCTTTTAACTGAAAACAACGTAACTCGAATAAAAAGTTGAAACTAAAGTGGAAAAGGACGCGGAGGCGTGCAGCCTGCGCAACGTTGACAGTGAAAAACGTCGACGGGCTAATCCGATTATAAATAAAATTGAATTTTTAATCGCGTCGTCGTCGCGTCGGCTCCTCGACCGGGGAAAGAGCAAGCGGAGGAATCACCACGGGCCGAGAATTAAAGTCGAGCGAACACACTGACTAGAAAAGAAGAAGCAGAACTGTTCGCCTTATTAAATTAGCCAGTGCCAACAAGAAAAACATTGACGGTAATCCTGTTAGTAGGAATCGTTCGATAATGAATCAAAGAAGTCGAGTCGGCGGGGTTTGGTATCCGTGGAAAACGGGTTTCCACGGTTCTCGGTCATTTACAATGTCGCGATCAGCTAAGAAGAAAAACCTTTAAACCGATCGTGTAATTAAATCTCGTGCGACTCCCTCTAAACCCCCCTGGTCGACATTAACGTTGTCGTCGTCGACATCCCCTTTCTTTTCTTTCTTGCGTTTCTCCCAGCTGGCTCTCGTTTTATTTCATGGCCGCTCGCCATTCATTCGCCGCCTTCGCACTTCGCCCTCCACAACGTGGAACCGGCTTCTTGAAATAATGTAAAGCACCTCTTTCAAGCCAGCCACTCTCGTCTATACCGCCCGGCCCTTGTCCCTTTTCTCCAGCTTCCCCCTCGGCCGCGTTCGCGCACCTCTGAAGATCTGAATCTCTTTCCCTTGCTGTCCCCTTACGCGATGGTTGCGGCTACTGGTGCGAGCAGCAAATTTCTTCCGGCCTGTATGTTGCCCCCTTTAACGATTACAAGACAGACACTTTGGTGGTCGCTAGAACGATATCTCTCGCGAGATTAGGCCGATGTTTTTCGAGGGTCGCACGAGACTCGGCTTACACAATCTTTTTCTCTCTGTAGATAAGACTACGTGGAAATTAAATTGTAAGGTCTGCGATAAAACATGGGCTACGCGGTGAAAAATTTCCAAATATCGAATATATTGATTCGAATTAGTTAACTACCTAGAAAGTATAATATATCGACAATTTGAATACGAATAGAAAATATCTTTTTGAACAATTTTGAACAAAATACAAATAGGATAGATATGTGAGACTCAAGTTTCCTGAGCGTGAATCCTTAAGCGGCAAGAGCATATTTGACACGTTTCCCTTAAGGTGAATAGCTACCGTCCCGCTGGCTGTGCAGACGGATTCGGCGTTCCTAGCCTAATTACAGGGCCGAGTAGCCGTGAGCACCTGCGTCTTCTCCCGTTTCGTTTTCGTGCCTGTACAGCCCACACCCGTGAACCTCCGGCGCGAGAAACGAAACCACGTAACGCGATCTTACCACTTTCACGTCGCACGAACGAGTCGAATTTCTTTCGACCATGCATTCTGAATCGGTTCGAATCCTTCGCCTAGAAGCTTTCGATCGAACAAATGCTCGAACGAACAGATGATTTACTTTCGATTGAAACTTATCATTTCTGAACGTGTAGATTGAGAAATAAAACGAATCAGAAGAGAAATCAGATAAAAGTGGGAATTTAGTTGAAGTTCCATAACGGATTTGCGTCGAAGAACCGTAACTTAATTCGATACAGCCATTAGAGAAATGCATCGTCTAAATCGTTTCGAAAGAGGCGTCGAGATATCCATCCACGTTCCATCCTGTCCGAAATACCACAGGAATGCAGCCGTGCCGTGACTGCAGCCTCCATTTCTGCGTTGCGTGCCGCATCGAACGTTTCTATCCCGATAACGCCCGTTTCTTCCGTGGAATCCTCAAGAAAGAACAAGAGAAACTCTCGATCCACCAGACTCTAACACGATCTTCTCTCCCCCCCCCCACCTATTTCACCGATTCCACCACAATTTCGATATCGAATTTAACCTGGCTTTCTCGTGGAGAATTCGAGATCGATATTTCTGCTTGATATAGTTAAAATTAAATGCGATGCATGAGATGGTAACGGTGTCACAGTAGAGAGATATGTGACAGAAATTTAAAGGATTAAATTACACGGATCAACGATCTCGAACGACTACGTCGGATTCGCGTGATCGATGGATCAATCAGCGTCGAACGAACTGGTCAGAGAAAGCTAGAACGAAGACGCGGATTCCCAGCGCGGATAAAATTTTATCATGGATTCGTAATCGAACCAGTTACGAGAAGTTTGTGCACGTGCATTCGCTCTCAGGAAAATGCAGACGAATTATCTGTCGCCATCATTATATTGATTTTCTTTCTCCTGAATACGTTTCAAAATCTTCCTCCCTGTCATTCCTCGCTATACATATATAGATTAGAATAGCTCTTTCGAAAATAGGAAATATTTTCTCGCTACAGTTGGTAATTATAGATGACAGGTGCAGTCAAAAGTGGCTGTATTCGACTCTTGAAAGTTTCAGGAACGCGCGTCCGAACTGGATTCACCGTCTAGACGCGAGTTCTTATTTTATTTCCACTTCCCTCGACGTTATCGCAGCGACAGCAAAGGCTGTTAAGATTCCCGCACCAAAAGATATTACGATGGACGTCGGTAATGGAATTATAGGAAAGGCGAAGATACTCATCGAACCATTAGGTTGGTTATCGCCAGGTGTACGCTCGCTTTATTGTAAGAGTTATTAAATATACAGAATATTATGCGCCATTATGGATTGAAATTTGCTGAGTAGATAAAGTATTCGCTATTTGTTTATACGTATTTTGATATATTGACTAATAAAGTATTCGCTACTTATTTATATTTTAATATGAACGTCCTCGCAAAGTATAAATAATTGATCTGTATATTGTGTACCCTTTGGATTGATACTATAACTTTACGCAATTTCTGTGTCTGTCAAAAAGACACCTTTTGGTGCAAGATCAGAATTTAATGAATTCTCCTCCTAGTCAATAGTATGATCTTCGTTTCCATTAAACGTAAATCGATGTGAAATATTCAATAGTAATGGTAATCAACAAGAAATATTTTTCAATCGCATTTTGGAGCAATTAAAAGGAGATATGTTTCACCGTTTAAAAGTGGATGATTACTGCAACGAACACTTGTCTCGAGTAGACTGTTATGCGAAACTTTGTACATATACTCTAGAAACTTCACTAACGCGGGAATTTCTGTGTTCCCATGGAGACGAAACTGCACACGACGGTGTAGTTTGCAAATCATCGAGAGTTTCAACCACACAAATGTCAATCGCATTTAAATTCGTAAATATAGTATTATGAAGTTCGTGTAAAACGAGAAACTTGGCGAAATGTATTATCTGGTCAAATGGAATACCGTTGTAAGTCGAATGTATTTTTGTTAGATTATAATTGCAAATTTTAACCGACTAGGTTAATTATATCTAATAGTTACGATATGTCTGTTTAAAAATATTTTCGAAAGACAGTTCACGCGTCTGATAAATTCATAGATTCGAAAACTCTGTTTGTAAATGTGTAAACGAGTGTACAGAACATTATACTTAAAGTTACTTAGATACTTTACATCATTAAATCATCTTTGTTTACAAAGTTACGCAAATCCTTATTATTCTAACAAAATGAGAAAAGAAGCAATAACATGGTATGTACATACGTACGATACAATTTCAAAAACGATGAACTTTCATTAGTCTGGTTCCCGCGTGCAAGCAACAACACTGTTCGCGCTGTTGTGATCTATACGTAGCATATCCGCATTCTTCAGTGGTGTCGCAACATTGTTGAAACGCGTTCTCCATTCATTGTTATCGTTTGTTAAATGTTGCAAATAACCTCACAGCGTTCTGTCCTCGCTTTCGTTACAGCTTAGAGATTTATATCGATATTACTAATGTTTATAGCAAACGTAACTAACGCTGCATTGCTGTTCAATTTTCACCGATACTTATTTCCTCGTCTTCGATAACGTTTTCGTCCGTGGTAGAGAGTCAATATTCCTGGCGGCAGTTTAATATTCTACTCCAATCAGCTTGACGTCGCCTCTGGTTAATAAAACCAAACAACTTGCTCCTCCTTCTTTTTCTCTAGGTTAAACTTTCAACCACTTTCTGAAATTCTCACTGGAAGGGTACTAGTTAAAAATCATTGCACTCGTCGCCCTCGAACTATACTCTAATTTAGAAAGTTTTTGGACTCAACCGAAACGCCTTCGCTTCCGTCCAAACTTTTCACTCCACCTCGACGGTTCGACGCGTTGTTGATCTTCCTCAAGCATTTCGCTGCCCGCTTTCCTCGCCCTGTGTACCTCGCTAACCGGAACACACGCTCCCGTTTACATTACACCCCCGAGAACCGTTTATTATTTATGCCGGTATATTAAACGCGGTCACTGGTTGTAATCGATCGCACTGGTTAACCCGTTTTCGGTCAACGCGCCGCAACTGACTGTGCAGTTTCGCTAGATGCAGATCTACGATAATAGTTCGCTAATAAGGATTATCGATGAACGAAGTCGGAAATCGAAATTAGTTTTCCGAGATTGTTGTGGAAAATTAAAAGTTGATAATTTTTCAGCCGGATTTTATCAGCGATTTAACTTCGCGGAGATTCAACGCGTTTCACCAAGCCTCTCATCAACAGCCACGATGGACGCATTTTTTGGAAATTTCAGGCAGTTGCTCGTTTCCGAGAACCAAATGACCGTTTTATTCAAGCCGCGGTTAAGAATCACGAAATGACCCCCTTTTCGGCCATGAGCCAACAAGTTCATTAGTCTTCTTTCAGCGATTCCCGACGTTGCCTTCTCGCTCGATGAGCAAGAGTCGTACGACTTATTAAGTCACTCTTGAAATCTTATAAAACGCGGCTGTGGTTTCTTTATTCTAACCCTGCTTTCTTCTGCTTCGTTCTACCATGTCGGATTAAAGAGAAGCTCGCCTTAAAATTCGAGCGAGGATCCGTGCAATTTTAAGCGAGCGCGCTAGGAAAATTTCCAGAATACGATATCACGCGACTGAATTTTTTATATTAATCTTGAGTTAATACCGCGTTTAATCCACATCACGAATTCATCAATTCCATTTAACATTTCAACTTCGTTATACTCTGTACTGTAACAGAAAGCCATTACTGAAATATCGGATCCGCTATTCTTTCGATTCTTTTGCGTTTTCTTTTTTTCCGCTGATGATGTAGAGGAAGAATTGCTAGAGTAAAAAAGTTATGGAATATTACATTACACAAGAGCAATGGCGGCGAACAATCTTCCATCGAGAGGACGGGTTCGTTATAAAATCCTATCGTTCGATCCATTGAGAGCGGTGGTGGTAGAAAAGTAGAGAAGCGGATACATTGTTTCTTTCATTAACTCGCGTCGCGGGTATCGTAGCCGGGCTGCATTTACGAGCTCCCTCGATGAGGACACGTGCTACGTTTATTAGCCCCCGTCAATGGTCTTTGACCCGTGGAGGCGGTGTCGTGGTGCAGCATACCGCACACGAGACGCCGCATCCACGCTAAGAACGCCGTTCTATCGTCGTTTCTTGTCGTACGCCGACGTAGAGAACGATATACGTCGATCCTCCAGGAAACTCGATACGAGTAGTATCTCAGGAAGACGTACGACCGATCGGAACTGGCCTCGGAGACCGGTCCCTCGAGGTTTGCATCTTGCGCAGTCTTCTGCGTACAATTATCCGCCTTGTCTTCATCTCGCCCTTCATCCAGATTTCGTTTGCCTAAGCTCTTTCAACGTAAAGATAGTCGAATCAATCGATTACATATAGAGAGATAGACAGGAGATTGTAAGAGATCATTTTTCACGATACTAGTTGAAATAATAAACATAATTTGCAGACGAAACGTCACCTACCTCGTCGTAAATTCGCAACGCCGAATACCGATACAATTTTCTCGGTGTAGTATCCGAAAAGGAAAGAAAGAAATATCGATATCAAGAGACTGTGGTAGCAGACATCGAGAAAGCAACGAGCCGAAAGACTACAGACTAATTAAACAAAATTCTTTCTCCACGGCGTGGAAAAGAATAATTCGTCGCTAATGAAAGCAACGAAGAATTTTATAATTAACAACTAAACGGGAGTAACCCTTGAACAAAGGGCTCCACCATTCAGCGATGGTCCCTGTTATAATGAAAATTAAAAGTCTTAATACTGACGGGAATACCGCGCGTTAATACGCCTTTTCCTTTCTTCGTCTCGAGTCACCCGAACCCCCGACCACGTCGAAACTCGCGTGTCTCATCCACGGGACAAATTTTCATAACGCGCCGATGCTTAGATCCGGGCAAGTTCTCTTCAACCCGGTAATAATTCCGACTTACACCTCTCTCATATCGCGGTAGATATTCTCCGTCTGGCTCGCTGCATCGCGCGCTCTGGGTGGAAAAGAATATCCGATAAATCCGTCCTTCGATGTACTTGCCGACGTCTCCGATGTCAAAGCTTTCGAGTGGAGTACGCTCGTCGTCGCAGAGAGGGTTAAGCTCGGCGTGTGTGCACGCGCGTGTACGTGTACCGGCGGTGCGCGAATAAAAAGAGGATGGGTAGATAAAGCGGGTAGAAAAAGGTAGAAAGAAACAGGTACAAGGGGGGTGACGTCAAGCGTGGGAGAAACGACAGAGACAGAGAGAAACGGCGGGGGTTGAAAATGGTTGAGAGCCGCTCTTTCCAGGTGTGCACGAGTGTGCATGTACCAACACGGTGGCACCGCGAGACGAGAATCAACGTAACGAGACGCGCCACATACGCCTACCGACTCAGGCGATCTCATTTAATGAAGTATACCTCGCAATTATGTCGTTCATGATAGCCGTAGATGTGCATTAGACGTCTCTTTCTTCCTATCTCCGCGTCGTTCGTTGTCGGACCACTGGTAGGAGCCTCATTTTCGCCTCCCTCTTCGACTGTCTGCTACGCAACTTCCTACGATCCTCTCACGAGAGCAACCAGCACCAACGTATAGTATCTGAATTAATCAAGATATAGGTATATACGTACGTTGGGACGATTTTTTCCTGGCGTGTTCGGCGTACAATCGTTCTTTTGTTCCAACCCGGTCTGGGAAATTTATGAGAGCCGTTCGCCTTTCCCACCCATCCCCTTGCCTGCCTTCCTTCCGTTCTCTGACGCACCCTTTTTGTCCCTGGAAATTAATCCGTAATGCCGTTAGCCAACGCGAAAACGCTCTGCCTCCTCTGATACACGCCTTCGAAGAATTTTAATAACCTTTAACTGGATGGATGCTGCTTCAATTACTGCTTTAGAGAGGCCTTGAACGAGGATCTCGTGAAACGCGGCAATTGTTTGCATTCAGATTTTTCTACGTAAATTAAAATTTTATTATTTTGTTAGCTTTATTTGAAAACAAGAAAGATCGTGTCGTGATTGAAAAACGTCGAGATTGGACAACGAATAAAATATCGGAGAAGGCGAATGATATCTTGCCCGTCTCTTTTTAATTCTGTATATTTCTGATATCGTGTTTTTTCGTCGTTGCGATTAAAAAATGTCAAAGCTGGAAAACATATCGTTTTCCAGGCGACACGATCCCCGATTTTCGGTGAAAATGGGATCACAAATCGGAGAAACGTGGGCTCGTAGGCTGAGGATCGACGGTTTGCATGCAAAGCATATTTCGCTTTAAACCGCGTCGATTGCCGTCCGTTGCATGATTCCTGTCAAAGGCGGCCAATTACAGCGTTGAAACAATGGCGGGAGGTGTCAGCGTTTCACGATTTCTGAAAATTACCTGCCGCTCGTTTCGATGAAAATAAAAATCTAGCCATTAAACGGCGATGCATTTAGTTTCAGCGATTGTTGGTCAGCCCCAGGCACAGTTCTCATTTAACAACTATTTTCCAGCTGTATCGTATAATATTTTCTACAAATTACGTATTACCTTACCCTCGATTTGTATCTACGTTTCGCAAATCCCACGTATTTCCACGATGCGTCCATTCCTTTTTTCAATATATTTTTATGATAAACCCAATGTTCGCGTGAAAACAAGTCGAGCCGCGTCAAAAACGAATTGTGTTAATTTCCAACAAAAGGGTAGGAACAATATGAGAAAAAAAGAGGAGAGAAGCGGACAAAGGAGAGCGGCACGAGGAAAGGGTAGAAAAAAATCAGAGATACAAAGAGAGAAAGGGGTAAACGAACGAAAGGATGGCAGAGAGGGAGACGGAAGAGGTGAGTGTGGGAGAAAAAAAAGTGGTCAGCGACGACAACGGCATTCCACGAAATGTCATTTCCATCGCGTCGGTCATCGATCAAGCGACGCGCAGCGAGTACGGTAACTGATATCGACAGGGTTGGACGACGGTGCCGACGTCCGCGATGAGTGACGTCTCGCGACCGGTGTCCATCCTCTATCCAAAAATTTTTTCTCTCCCTCCCTCCTCGGGAACGCGACAGTAACGATTTTTCGTTTCTCTCCGTCATGCCACCTCGTTCCTCGTCCACGTTCCTCCCCGTCCCTGTCATCGCACACCTCTTACTCCCATCACCGCTCCGTTGGGGCCATTTACACGCGACCGCTCGTGTTACCTGTCATGTAACGCGAATCGAATTCGATGTCGTGAAATGTGGGCCACGCTGATTATTAGCGAAGTGGGAGCCGTGTAAAGGATGTATCCTCCGCCGCATCGTTGCCTCTTTTCCCTTTGAGCCGCGGCGATGATGTACGTTTACGTTCAATTCGCGTTTAATCTTCGAGATTCGAGGGTATCGCCGGAGAATAAACGCGTGCGGAAATTACTCGGGAACACGTATTTGTATAGGTGGAACAACGGAATATGTAAGAAACAAATGGTAGGGGGGCAGTTCATCTTTATAATAAAGGTACTTGAGGAAAAGGAAGTTCTTTGAGTGGCCGACAGAGCATCGATAAAGCCTTTGAGCATCCAACTGTCTGCGTAAATTATGATCTCGACCCACGAGCGAACGAGAATGTTAGAAAAGCCTGTGCAATGAGATTCGTAGGTTCATCGTTCATAATTTGTCGCTGCGGCGCGGCGGATCGTTCGCTGGTATCGATCGACGATACCAGACCGGTGTAATTGGATCGGCGATTCATATAAGGCCTGCACAATGAAAATATTATGAATGGGAGATGTATGAAACGTGATCGCTAAATAAGCCAGATAAGAGGTGTCTCGTGTTACCCCACCCGCTATCTTAGATGACGTCATCGTAAAACGTGGAAACTACGCGATAGGATGCATAATACGGTTTCTTATTTCCGACCGCTGCATCTGCCTTAGCCCCGTTAAACGATCCGATCGACGTGCCAGGAACAATACCAGCCAGAAGACGCGAACGATACGTTCGAACGATCATCTCGCACTTATTCCTCCCATCGAACTGATCCAAGCGATTCTTCTCGTTTAGCCAGCTGTCTCGCCAGTTGTAAATTATGCCCACGTGCTTTCCTAAGCGCGAAATTATGTCCGGATTGCGTTATCCATTACGGTCGAAAGGGAAGGCCTGTGTGCAGGATTCACCAAGACTTCATAAATACCGTTCCATTACTCACGGAATGTAATTACGAATCTTGTTTAATCGTGCATCTTCGCTATATCCGGCACACGCACAAGCACGTGGCCGATCAACCGTTTTTAAATATTTCCGCATGCGAGAACTAATTAAGGCTGACAAGCGATATATCTATACTACTGGCAAAGTAGATTCCATCCGACGATGACATTCCGATCGAATTTTAAATGATAATTAAATCAAGATGTATCATCGTAGCAGCCACGTAAAAGACACGGGTTCTCTTTAATTCTTACAAGAATCCTATCTCACGATTCAAGAGAATTATGGCTGGAATATTCGACATCGCTGAAATATATACTCGCATACATGTATGTATTTAAATATACATAAGCCTCGGAATTTTGCATTCGTCCTTTGATATATCAATTCAAGAATTCCACCATTAAAAATGTAATTTTTATTGAAGTGGATCAAATGCGAAGAAAATGAAAATAATGCCGTATGATTAGCGTAAACTGCACGTATCGCCAAAAAGCGTAATCCTCTCTCATAAACTGCATGCTTTAATTGCATTACCCCACTCAATAATTTCGGGGACAGCCGACAAAAAGGAGCAAGCGATTCCATTTCCAGGTATCGGAGGAACAACTGCGCCATAATCGATCGCATGGGGCACGAAGGGATCAAGGGAGGCAGATAATTGCTGACACTGTCCTCCGAAGCCGGTTGACGCTGTTTTCTATCTGCTCCTTATAATTTATTCGGCCGCCATAAATCAGTCGAGCGCGACGAGACCGCGACGTGCAACAGGCCGACCATGTAAATGCCGATGCACAGAGCGTATCCGCGCGGCGGCGCGTATATGCACGCGCGCTCACGCTGGTTCTTGCCTGGCCAGCAGGTCCCATCTACCGTGAATTGATAATGTAATTAGAGCGTCGAAAAAGGATTAGCTCGAATTAGAAATTCCGCCAACACGGCTCGGCTCCGGTTCGAAGGAGGGACGAGAACGGACCCGGCAACGAAGGCGGACCACGCTCCGGTTCGTAGGAGAAGCACGGATGAGACGAGCAAAGGGACACGGAAGAGCAAGCGAGAGGAAGCGAACGAAGAACGTAACCAAGGCAAGTCTCTACGGAGGACTTTGATTTATGCGTCCCGGGAGCGCTTCACGGAGAGTGCAGCAACCGTGTGCAGCTCGCCGAGTCCAAAGATGCATGGCCAACCGGACGAGGAGTGCACCGACGCCAAACTCGCGTCTCTATAATGTTGCCCTCGATCGATAGTCGCGAAAACGAAACGCGCGCTCTTTTTCTTCTTCTCTTGCACGCCTCACGGCATTCTATGGCCGGTGATACGCGGAAGAGTAATAGTTTTCTCTCCTCTGTGTTCTATGGTTTTAATCCCCGGGGAAATAATTAGCAGCGTGTCACGGTGTACCTGTGCCACGGATACGTAAGCTTCTTCGCACCAGAGGTGTACGATGGATTTCAATTTGTCATGGTGTAATGAGTAGATTTCTTTTATTGGAGGATCGGAAGCGACCGCAGGAAGATAAGTAGATTTTGAATCGCACGGCGAGCAGCACATTTTTCGTTGCTTACGTTGTCCTAGTTTCTTCCATCTTTGAATATTTCAAGTAAGAAATAGGAAATACTCGACGCTTGATAGATACAGTAACGTTTAGGATCGTACACGACATTTTTACGATAGGAATTCAAGCCGAAGCTAAAATACGAGATCCTTAGTATCTTTTGAGATTCTTATGCTCTTAGATCGCTCTTTGACAATTCGTTTGTCAAGATTAGAAGAACTGTACACCAGAAATCCAAGAACAGCAGCTTCAGATCCAGAGTAGAGCTACATAATTTCAGGTGAGAAAATACAACGTTATGCGAGCTATACCAACGCGCGAAGAATCAGTACAGGATTATATTCCTCTTCTACGGAAAACAGTCTCTTGCCGTTCCGTATACTACTCGAAAATCTACCAAGTCGCAAACAAGGGCACCTCGTCTTCCATCCGTCGACTGTCCGTAATGAAACTCTTCAAATCCTCCACCCGTTTCTTCTTCTGTTGTGTCATCAAAATTCCTCGCGACACCCGACTCTCAGCGATACTGGACACAGCTCCAAAAACGATGCTCACTTCATTCGTCTCTCGGATTCGCTAAAATCGTTGTTGGAGAGCGAGTGTTTCTGGGGTCAAAAGGATGGCGCGACGAGCGTTTGCCGACTGGGGAATTGTGTCCGTGGGTAACAATGGCCGCACAGTGTTTCAACAAGGCATCACCCACGGCGAGTGTATATACCATAGTAAAGGTTTCGAGGCCTAAGACCGCATCGAGCTGACGACATCCCGCTGTTAGGTCGGCCCTTTCAAGTTGGCCGCCGCGGCAGCGGGAGGCACGGCTTGCCGGACCTCCGATATATTATTACCCGAAGTCATTAATGGTAAACTGCAATTCTCCTCTTTTCCCTCCACGTGCCGTCCACGGAATGCCCGGCGAGGCAGAAGGTACGGTTCCCTCTCTTGGCCATGGCGCGGCGTCTCCTGCCTCCCAGCCGGTCCAACGGATCTGGAATTAATCGAGAAATATCGAATGTTTTATTGACGATACGTTCAGCCTACTCGTGTGATGGAATACTGTGGATAATTAATTATCTCTTCCCTCGCCACCCCTAGGAAACGCTAATACCCGGCCACTTGGAATTTCTTGTTCCTCCTCCCTGTCTTGCTTCCTGCCATTCTTTCCTCCTTGAATTTTTTACTCGTCCATCCGAGTTCAAGAGTTCATTTTACCTCGGAAGAACGATGATATCTTCAATCGTCCATTGTTTATATTCATCAATTATCATTAACGTTTATTTTAACCGACTAGATTAATCACTTTTGACTTGAAACTAATGGACTTCGAACGTGCAGATCGAACCAAGAACCGCAGAGGTTCGTTTCGCCTGACGGAACTCGAAATTCAAGCGTGATTTCTACTCAAAGATCAATGCACGGACATCGATATATGTTTCTGCTCTTTGGCCAATCGGAATTGAGGACTTTCATCTTGGACGTCGACGGTCACGATCGCTTCCGACTCGCGTAGATTTGCGCGAACACCGCTGCGGATAGTTACGCAGCTCCTCGCCGTTCGAAGTCGCCGCAGCGCGTAAATCCCGAGGACGATCGAACTCGAAACACGGATACTCGAACCCGGCTCCCTTGAAACTTTGTCCCGGGGGAAAGGTCCTGTCGGTATTCAAGCGCTTCCACCCCTTCGTTCACGGGTACACGCGCACTTATGCGCGGTCAAACCGATACACGCAGCCGCGACTTACAGGCATGTGCACATAGACGAGAGACAGAGAAAGAAAGAGAGAGAGAGAGAGAGAGAGAGAGAGGGAAAGAGAGAGAGCTTTCTAGAGAGCCACGGCAAGTTTGAAGCCCGTTGTGCCTCAGAATCCGTACTTAGAATCCCTGGGCAGAGTTCAGGCTGCGCATTGACCGCACGAAATCCTGCGGCGTTCTCACCTTCCCTGGCGACCGGTGCGGCGTCTGTCGCGAGACAGCGAGCTACGCGACTTCAAAGAGCTTCAATGGGACCGCGATGGAAATCCGCGTCTCCGCCGCAATGTCGGGAAACTTGCCTGATTAGATCCTCCTCTTGAATGTTATGCAATTGAGACCCGATTAATTGGCATCAGAAGCGATAATGCCGACATTTCCTTCGATTGTCGCGAATTACGGATTTTGGTTGCTCCTGCTTTACGTTCGTTTCATTTAATCTTCCATCGGTCGATGTTGCGTGTACAACAAGGATCGAAGAGATCGCAGCGAAACGAAGACAGCAACAACGTTTAAATTGTATCTGTCATCAATTATCCGTACGAACAAGTTTTTCTCAAAGTCTGAAACATTTTAGGTCCTAGGAAAAATTGTATTTGAAACGAGATGAAGCTTGCAACGAGATGGAAAGAAATCAGAAGAAACGGGAGATAGGTCGTTCTTTTTGTTTTCTGTTTTAACAGAAAGAACGATGTTCCAGTGTTCAAGGAAATGTATTCTTGTAATTGCTCGACCTAGTCTTATAATTTAAACAGATCAACAAGAACATTAGCGAGTCCTTGTAAAAAGAAGTTTACTCGATGGATCTTCACGTCGTCCCTTCTTGACGATTATCGCGTCTCGAGTGGAATCGGAAGTAAAGCGATAACAGCATTCGGCAATTTCTCCGGGATATTATCCTCGGAACCATAGTATGTATCGTTATACCATCTCGGATCCCGACAGCGTCGTCGTCATTTCCACTAGACACGACAGGGCGTTACAGCGTCGGCAAGAGAGTGCACTCGTTAAAAACTTTTCACGGCATTCATTCGAATGCACTCCGTCAAAGTGCTATGCAAGGGTCAGACGCGAGAACTCCGGCAAAAAGATGGTAGATTTTCCTGTCGTTCGGTGAAACGACGAGTCAGGTTATCATGCGCGCACCCCCTACGTATCGTCATTATGATCCTTGGTGTTCGCGTGGTGCGCGTTTCCGCGAGAAAACCTTTTTTCAAAACAGCCAGCGTAACGAAATCGCAAAACGGGAAGTAACGCTTCCCGACACAGGATGCTCGGGCGACACTTCAATCTCGCTTTTCGCGCGAATCGTAATAGTCCTCTACTGTTTGCTTGTCTCGCTGTATAGTTAGAGATGGCGAGACAGAGACAGAGAAAGAGGGAGAAAGAGAAAGAGAGACAGAGAAGCGAAACGCGACGAGTAAACGACTCAAAGTCGCGGTTACAATGGCCATACAACTGGTGTTTGACTCGTGAAACGAAACGAAGAGTCATCGTTTTCTCTTGATGTCGAGAGATTGCAATTAATTACCGCGATACCTTAATGCGAGTAACAAAAGGACAAGTATTATTATACCTCTTACACATATCTCGATTATATTCAAAAAGGTAACGACACCTAAATGCCTCTAACTACCGTTAAAAGACGGCAAACATTTCTCACTTGCATTAATTTCGCAAGCCAAAAACTCGAGCCCTCTCGTGCGCAACGCAAACAAAGTAAAAAAGGTAAACGCGTACAAACAGGAGAAAAAGGTCGAGAGTGTTCGGTCTGCCGTGATAAAAGGGGGAGGAATGCCAGAGGGCCGACGTTCGAACGAGAGAAGGAAGCCGATGCGAAGCGTGTTCCTTTACGTCAGCTTGAACGCGGCCTTTTTTTCATCGCGTTCACGTTAGAGGTGCACCGAGAGAATGCACCGGTTACAGGGCGCAGCTGCGAGTGACGCGCGAGCGAGTGAACGGGCGACATGCGGCCGCGGTTATGGCACGCTCGTTTCACGAAAGGTAGGTAAGCTTATTCGAGAGTCGCTCCGTTTCTACGTAATAGCAACGCTCGGCAACAGCAGCAAAGTTTTTATCGTGGGATTGTTTCGTAGTACGACGCGTACCGCGCCATTCCTGTTTCTGTTTCAGTCGTGTGGATGTTGTTCGAACTACGATGACGCCATATATCGATTACCTTCCGCTTACGGTGTTATCGAGACACGGTTAATTAACGACGAACAAACCACAGCGAAGAATAAACGTGGCCCGTGTCTTGGTGCCGCTTAATCGCGACGCGAACACCTAGGAAGGGAAGCGGTGAGAAATTACCTGGATCCTATAAAATCTTCTATTTCCTCGCTCCCTTCCGAAGCTCCAGGAATCCATCCTAGCGTGACCGGCGATTTTGTTCTCGTTTAAATCGAATACCTTGAGATCTTTTACGGTAATGGAAAGCCTTCGAGATACCGTAAAATCGGCATTTCTTCGTGCCGGTCGGATCGCCCTGCCGTTTTTACGGCGAACATTCTTTTAATGTGTATACACTCCGGCCGAATCGGTGGCGATAGGCTGGAAGTTTACCTTATTATGGCGATCTCTCGTTTGTCCTTTGTTCGTCGATTTAACCGTGACTAGGGAAAATTGTCTTCGCGTCTTTGTAAAAACATTATTAAATGTAACGAGCCGATATCGATCGTGTAGTTATGCTGCCTTTTCTTGTAAAAGTATACGCCCTCTGCAGGCTATTTGTTTAGAAATCTTGGACGTGTTCGTTGTATTTTGAGGAAGCAAGAAACGTGGTACCAACTGCATCGTTTGCGGAAAGTCCTAACAGCGGTCTAAAATGGCATTGTGGCGCGTCAGTATGGAACTAATGAACTCACGACGGGGCTTTCACGGACAGAGTTATTACAGCCCTTCTCCCCGACTATAGTACTCCTCTCGTCCTTGCCCCCGTGCTAGTTCTCTTGGTCCGTTCCCCGGGGTACTACTCGCCGCCTTCTTCCTTCTTCAGGACACACCGCTTGCGCCCTCCGTCACGAACTGAACACTATGGCACACCAATATTATGGCAGATCTATCATTCCTCCGTCTAAATAAGCCTGGACCTAGTTTTACGACCCTTTCTTCTAGCTGTTAGTCTTCTTAGCAACTCCTTTTATCTCGTTCAAACGTCTGCTTCTCCATGTGTACGTGTATAACAATCGCAATTGTCGATACTAGGTGCTGAAATGGAAAGAATGAAATATCGATGTACACGAACAAACTATCGTTTATGCGTATTATTCACGACAGACTTACTTCGTTAGTCGATTCTTTTTTAAACCGAGGTAATCATCGTACTAACGTCCCCTGTTTTCAACCTTTATTTCACACTTTTTAAACCGTGTAAACGAGACAGACAGAATATACACTTCAGCCATTTTCGCGGCCATTAAACCGAGCCACGGTCTGCATTCGCGGGAAGAAAAGCAACCGTGGCCCCGGAAGAACGCTGCCAGACGCGTATCACGAGACGACGAGAAGTAACAAGCAGCAAAAGCGAGAGGACTTTTCTTCGAAGAAAGTCGCGCCTGTAAATTCGCTAATTTTCTTTCAAAGGAAACCTTCCGGTAAATTTTCCGCGGAATAAATCCCCGTGGCAGCGAATAAATGGGGTAGGATCGACAAAGAGTCGAGGTCTGAGCTCGAGCCGGCTATCTCGACCTCCTGTCAGTCGATCCCACGAACCGTACCGTAACAGCCATGATCTCTGCCTCCCTCTCTCTCTCTCTCTCTTTCTCACACTCTCTCTCTGTCTCTCTCTCAACGACGTCGCATTGTTTGTGTTTCCTGTATACGCGCGTCTATACACCGGTGTCCTTTATCTTAATTCCATTACACTTCGCAACGCGACACGACCCAGCCAACTGCGTGCCGGTAATGCACCCTCTGACTCAGCCTGCCCGGTAACAACCACCGAGCCACCCTTCTACAACCGACTCGTCACTGTAATTTCGTGCAAGCTACTTTGACGTATCCTTGACTCTCGCCGCTTGGAAATCTCGACCCTCATCCTCTTACTCTGGACTCCTTATTCATTCGCGGTAATTCAACCCCCTCTCTACAGTCTATCGCTAAAGGGGAGGTGCAGGGGGTTAGTTGGGGTTGTTGGTGTTATTTCTTTAGAACCAAGTCGTGACTTTGGTATTTTATTCGTTTTCTCATTGTTGGGCGATCGCGCTGACTAATTAGACCCTCGTTGCGTACGACTTTCGAGGGCGAAACGAAGCATGGCTATAGTGTGAAGGGTGGTTTTCGCTTGTCTTGACCAGCTGGAATATTTCTGTCGGTTTTTGTCGACAGGGAAACTGGTTCTATACGAGAAAATAAATGGTTGTTATATTTGGAAGAGACAGGCATTGCTATTAACGACGTTTTCTTACCCAGAATCGTCTATAGAAGAATTAAGATTGGTAAAATTATTTTGATAGAAGAGATAACGATATTTCATTTAGATTTTACGTTAGATTTTATGTTAAAGAAGAATCACGAATGAATTTAATATTTGATCCAGCTGACGGACTCGTTTCATTTCTATTACAGATAGGTACGACACCGCGTACGCCTGCGAGGGCAAGACCCTGTGGATTGAGTGCGGCGAGGGAAAGCTGATCCACCTCATACGCGCCAACTATGGAAGGTTCTCGATAACGATATGCAACGAGCACGGAAACACCGATTGGAGCGTGAACTGCATGTCACCGAAATCCTTTCGGGTGCTGAACAGCGAGTAAGTATTCCGATGATCGACTTACTTGCATCCTACATACGCAACTGGTTCTGATCAATCAGCCTCTTCCCCCCATCCTTTATCCCTATTTTACGAATCGCGTCAAGGAATCACGATGGCGACGTCAAATCGAATCCGTTCTAGAACTCTGCCGATATTATCGAAAGCGAAAAAGAGGAGAAATAAGGGAAGAAAAAATAGACGAAAAAAAAAGAGAGAAAAGTGGGAACGGTCAGGCTGACAAGCATTTTCTATCCTTAATGAGTCGAGTAGCACCAATTAAAGGAGACGTCCGATCCGATCGAGCATAGATCGCGCTTGTCACCTGGTCCCCGGGTTATCGAACGATCCGACTTTCCACATGGATCGGTATCTACACGGCGAAGCTTTTACGACCGTTCCATTCGAGAGATATCCAGCATGACACCTGAGAGTCTAGCTCGTTCCCTTCGCGGTAACGAGAAACGCTTCCTGAACGGTGCCGTGCGCGCGTGTCCGTGTATATATCGATCATAGTCTTTCGATGACCTTGGACGAGAGGCCGATCTATACGATCTATCCGAGCGAATCTCGATCCGATCGCGCGGATCTATCCCTTGGCAGCCAGAGTTACGCGCGCGCTATTGGACGGTTCGGTCAGTACCCGGGAGTGAAAAATTATTAACCGTCGAGTATGCGGAAATTCGACTCGTCGATTTCGCACGAAGGGAAGATGCTGTCCGGAGATGTGTGGCCGTTCTTCGAACCGCGAAAGCGTCTCTCTCGGATCAATCGTTCGAAATATCGATCTACTCAGCTTCGAATATTTTTCCATGCTTTTGAAACTGTTCTTAACGCATCTTCATTTATGTGGTAATAAAATATGTTAGTAACAGCGTGAAGAGAAAGCTTGCAAGTTGGATAAAGGTTTAACGAGATAGAACGTGTACTCTCGCATCCATAAGTCACCGGATACTTGCCTACTATGGGCAAAATGTTTTTTAGAATGTACAATGTTTTCCACATTACGTGCATTATTTTCGACATTTGACGCAAATACTAACTTCGTTTCATAGTGCAAATTAGTTCGTAGTATAAAATCGCACATGTTTGAATTCGATCGAGTGTCTTACGGATAAATGATAAAATAAATTCAAGAAATCGTACGCCTACATTCTAACAATCGTTTCACCTAAGATAAACAAGTGTTTGGTGGCTTATGGACGGCAGTATATCTGACTGTAGAAAATATTAAACGTAGTTCGAGATTACAGTCACATTATTAAATCAAGGCAGCTTTCACGCGACTGCAATTATTCTACTAAAGTTATCGGATTTCTTAAAATCAGAGTAATAATTTTGAACGGATACGAAAGGACACGAGCCATCAGCTTCCTCGACGTTGTTCCATCTCTATCCCTGTCCGCCCACGGAAATGGAGCAAAGAGCATGGAGTCGAAATCGCGAGGAAATAAACGAAGGGGTAAAGGATGGGGGAAAAGAGGATATATCCAGAGAAGAAGGAAAACGAGGAAGGAGTGGACGGCTTCATATGGTCCAGCGAACTGGCCAATTGCTTGACCATTGAAGAGCGTATTTCGCGGCGGATCAGAGCGGTAGGAAGAATCGCAAACTCAGCGGTCGCTTCTCTATCTCGGTCCTCGTGAACATCCCCTCTATTTCCTTCGGTCTTCGTGTCTTTGCGTCCTCCTAAGTTTCAAACACATGCACACTCGCATAAACGTATACATGTGAAATATATACACTCATGGACACACGCGTTTCACGCGCATTTCCACGTGTCACAAGATCCACGTTCCACCGATCCGTATTCTAGGATACCCAACCTGATGAAATATCCTGCGGATTCCTTTTTCTATATTCTGGTTTTTTATTTCTTTTTTTTTTTTTCTCTTTCTTTTCGTTTGAACGGCACACGGCGAAATCGGGAATCTGTCGCAGCCGTTGGTCTAGATGTTCGATTCGAAAGAGCAGAAGGTAAAGGGAAACGATGAGAGAGAAAGACATAGAGAGAAGAGAGACAAAGGGAAAACGGTGACGTAGAATTTCGTTGATCTGACGCGAAGCGCGTTTCGTCGTTGTGATTAATAGCTCGCTAGCGGAAATTAGTTTCGCGGGAAACTAAAAAAGGGAAAACGTGACTTTTGCTACGTCTCACGACGATAAGACCGTCGACGTGCCGGTAGTGTGAATAATTGGGAAAGATAATCGCGATGACGAATCAAAATCGTATCCATTAACGTTATCGTCGCGTAGCTCTGAAAGCGGTAGCTGCGAGCAAACTCGATCCCCGTTGTCGATTACGTTGGTGAAACCAAGGAAGAAGAAAACGAAACGACGATGAGGAATAAGAAGAGGAAGAGAAAGAAGAGGAAGAAGAAGAAGAGAAGGAAAAGAGACATAAGAAGACTGCGAGAATACAAAAGCGCCACGTAATCGCGTAAGAACCGCTAGAAGCACGCGTTAATATCGAAATGTGCCACCGTCTAGGGCTTGAAGTAGATTTTCAGAAAAATGCATTTAAAGTTCGTGGCGCCGCGCCGTCTCTCGCCGGCTTCGAGTCGGTCTAAGGACCTCCTTTGGCTGACGAGTAATAACTTCCGGATTAACTTTAAGTGGAGAAGTTCCACGGTGTTGCTTCTACCGTGGAGTCATACACGTATACGTCGTCGCGGTTCTACACGCGTGCATACGGCGACTCTCTATCTATGCGTTTCGCAAGACGAGGCAAGAGAGTTTGACGTCAATTTAACTCGTTTCGCGGAATCGATCGAGAAGATCACCAGTTTGCCTGATCGTAATCACCGTTCCTTCCCTTGGTATACGTTCGCCTTTCTCTCTTTTCTCTCGTTCTCTCTCATTCTCTCTCGTTCTCTCTTGACAATCATCTGTAACCTTTTTGCTTCTTTCCTCTTCGTGGATCCATCTAGACTTCGTGGCGACTTTTTCTCCTTTTCTTCTTGCCGTGTCTCAAAAGTATATTCCGCGAAACTGGAAAAACGTTGTGCGATAGTACATATATTAGTACATATATTAGCCGCTGAATATCGAACGAATATCGCGAGCAGTGTACCAGCGAAGACGGTTTCTCTCGTAGAAAAATATCTGTACCTCGGATACGTATTAGTAGATCGTTTAATTTCCAGATCGGATTGCATATTTGCTCTTGATCATCCGCATCCCATTTTTCCAAATCAGAACGAGAACTGGACTGCTTTAACGTGATACGCGGATCGTCCCTTATCGGCACCGTTATCGTCGACGTCGTCTATGAGAAGCGTCGGATCTCTGGTACATTTCTCGCGAGGACATCTCATTTAGCCAAAAATCGAGAATCAACGGCGCGAATTTTTATCAACTCGCTCGATTCGAGAATCTCGTTCACGAGTAGTCGTAACTTTCGCATAATTGAAACCGCTTTTATTTTCGTTCGTTTGATCTTTGTTACATCCTTTGCAATAACCGATCCCGTTTGTTACGTTTAACCTCCTCTTTCTTTTAACACCAGGGTGTAGTTGGGGCAAGGTGCATCGACTTTCATAAAAATTCACACGCATGTATATACTCTCGCTTGAAACATTTACCGCTAGGTGTTCTGGGTCTACCTTCCACAGTGTTTCGCTCCGAAAGATCCTTTGTTAATGCGATCCCTGTGAATAATGAGACTTTGTTTCACTCATTAACGCGTTACCTGGCATTGTGAATAGCAGCTATGCAATCTTTGGTGTACGTTTCAGAAATCTCGTACATCTAGTCGATCGCCAACGATTTCGATTCTAATTTAAATTCTAGCTGAAAGATCGTAGATTTCTCGAACATATCCATTCACAAACTCTTATATGCCAGTTAATGCGTTTTTTTTAACATCCTCTCTTAACATTATTCCTTAGGAAGGCTTTTTTTCTAGAGGTAAGCAAAATGGAGCAAGCGTATCCTAAATCAAGGGACAAGTAGTTCACGGTAATTCTGAGGATGATACATGTCATCCTTCTCTCTGTTCTCTCGCAAGCTACACTCGCCACTTCCTCCTAATGCATCTCTATAGTTATACCGGTGTGGAATTATGAGTGTGTTCTCTCTTTCTCTTTATCTATGCTCGTTAGCTTCTTCCCTATATCAAATTTACCTTCAACGATTATACGATTTAGTTTACCTTCACGATTTATTAGTATCTATCGTTTCAACGCTATGATCCATCGCTGTTCGCGATAGACATTGTTAGCCACAAGTATTAGGACACTCACTCGAACAAATCGTAACTATTTATGTAATTATTTGGTATTTTAAACGAAGTAACAGATCTATAATAAAATATCTAAAAAGTAAAAGCAGCGGGACATCGCGGGTATATATCGCGCATGTGTTTCAAGCGTCAGAAATCAAAATAATTCAGTTCTGTGATCGAAAACTATCATTAGATATTACAATATGATATAGTTAAATAATATTCGATCATCCTAGTTTCCTTGAGACTGTTCTTTTTGTCAATATTAAAGTAATACTTTCTTACTTTTCCTGAAAAACTTTTTCTAGTTTTGAAATACGTGTGAGGTAATCCCCCGCAAAAATCGACCAATCGAAGTCTCACGCGTCGGCCAAAGAAACTTTTCGCAATCTTGCTTCAGCAAAATATCCAAGTTGAAAAACTCTTCTCATCGAGAAATCGTCTAATTCACGCGCCATGTTGAGGAACATCGATCGCGGATTAACAGCGATGGGCTACGGACAAAGCCGGAAATCAGCGTCGAAACGACGGATTGACGGTTGTACAGGCCGGTTAGAGACAGATTTATCAAGGGTGCGCTGGGCACGTACGAGATTACGATTTAAGTGAAACTGGGCAGGGGGCGGCTTTGCCGGAACGATTAATGAAATTGAACGGCCGGGTTTCGCTGCGAAACTCAGTCTACGGAATTAATGACGCGCGCCGCGCGTAACCGTGGAAATGTTCATTACACCAGTTGAGAAATGACGCGGCTGGTTTGCTGGATTTTCCACTCTTAATCTGCCACGCTAGAAGCCGGTGAGCAATTAGATCGGAAAAGAATGACCAATTTACTGGTCGCGGGCTCCAGCGTGAAAATTAGTTCCGTTTTATGTGTCGTATTAACAGCTCGCCACCAAGAGGCACAGTTTAAAATCAGTGTAATCACCTCTTTCGAAGCATCACGATCGATCGATCATTACGATCTTTCTTTTACGTTTTGCATTTTATACTATTACTGGCTTGGTTTTTGTTGCGGTGATTTGTAGAGTAGACTTTCGTAACCGATTTGCTAATTGTCTTAGCGCTTCGTCTAATTGGATACTTTGAAGCATTGGTACGTGGTAATGCTTGATGATTAAGACACGATAAATTTATCGCAGATAGTATACATAATAAAAGCGCATTAAAATTGGAAACGTTTAAGTGACAAAAACATCTTCATTATTCAAAGTTTTCGTTGATCAGATTTTAATCAATTATATATTTCTTTTTATAACTATCTATACTTGAATCTAGGATTAACTTTTGATAAATATGTCCAATATTTTCGAGATACATAACTTGGTAACGTTGTCATTCTAATTCTGGCTTTATTCATCAAATACTTATAATTGTATTACAATATTTATAAAATATCGAGAATAAGAATTTTCGAAATTTTCTCCATCAATAACGTACTGTAATCGAAAGTAAAAGTTCCAAAGTTTTTCGTGCGAACCAGCCATACGTTCGAGACAGCTTGACGAGCAGGTATACACGCTATAATACAAAGTGATCATCGAGAAAAGTAGCTGAAAGAACTCGTAGCGAGGCTGTTGCCATCCCAAACCTTCTGGGAACGAATTCTTTCCACCAGGTTGCGCAATCGCGGCGTAATTACATTGCGCTAATAGCCACTCGATGATTCGATTCTCGTCGTTAACTCGGACCGGCCAGGGAACCAGTTCGAAAACTTCAAGATCCTCGAACCTTCTTTTCTATCAACTTGTTTTTTCTTTCTTCTCGTTCATCACGGTATCTCCACAAACGAAAACCAGTCACCGTTACGATTCACAATGTTCCCAACGTTTGATCATTCAACGCAATACAATTCATTGAAAAATAAAAAATACAAGAGAAACTCGACTCGATAGTTGTTTAAAATATTTTTAACGTAAATAGTTACGATCACCGCGGAATTACAGGCGTTAATATTTAACTAATAAACACGACACGGTGGTCCAGGTCTGACTGAGTAATAAAAGGAATAAAAAAAATAAAAAAATATTTTATATGAAGCGATACTCGGTGTTTGTGTTCTTAATATTTATATTTTCGCGATATTCTGTATCCAGTCGCGGCTATACACCGACGATAATCGATGACACAACGCGATACGTGTGGAGCGCGTGTCGATTCTCGTTACGTTCGGAAATTAAATTCAACGTTTCCTGATTCCCGGGTGCTTGTTAGTTTACCAGTTAATAACGAGCGATCAACGAGAAGGGAGAAAAAAAAATAGACAGAAAAGAAGGGACATACATAAATGAGCATAACGAGAAAGAGAAAAATAGTACAAAGGCGAGGGTAGGTGGAGAAAGGATATTGTTTCACGCTACACGGGGATATGTTACGGCGTAATCGATCCGACGTAGATACATTAAACAATTTCACGATTCGTCATCGTCCTGGAAGAGGATAATTAACCATGACAGAAAACGTGAGAAGAACGTAATTTCGTACCGCAATCAGCCGAACATAATCTTGACCGGGATAACAAACAATTATGAGAACGTCTACCACGAAATTCTATCTTGTCCTGTCGGATATTTGTCAAAATACACCCATTTCACGATCAAAGAAAGACACGGGAAAATAAATAGAAAGGAAAGCTTGGTTTCTCTGGTTCCCGGTGCCTCGTTGATAAACAAGTTTCTCTGTTATGGGAGAATAGCCGCTAATGAAATGATCACGATACACGTCGTTTTCGCGATGTGAAAAAAGCTGTTCGTGTTTATCCTTCATTCCTCTGCGGGAATTTTTCTTCGTGACAGGTCCCTTGCGTGTTTTGCTCCTGGCTAATACAACGATCGTACGGAAATCGTAAACATATCCGTAATTTTTCGACGAAACACTTTGAACAAAGTCTATTCGCGAACGCGTTTTCTGATACTATTTCTGTACTTTATCGCGTTGTTACAGATCTCGATAAAATGTTTAGTACTCTTAGTCAAAATTTTATGAAACATTCACTTGGATATTTTCTTAAAATATCTAAGATATCAGGGATGAAATAAATGAAAATAAAGTGAAGCAATCAACGTAAGCACTTACATACGTGCATCGTTCAACAAAAGACAACAGTCAAAGAGTAAAATGACGTTTGGTCTAAACTGAGCATCGTTCGATCGATACGTACTCGAAAAGCCAGCCATTTCTCGAGGTGATTTTTCGCGAACGGTGCTCTCTCCGATAATTGCATTTGCATAAAATAAGCCGTGTCAATCTCCATCGACCGATCGAAAATTAGAACTTTTCTGATTTTCTTTAATTCGATAAACTTGTATTATTTTGCAAGCCCTTTCCAATCTCGATTCGTTCCGGCTTGGCATTTAACCTAAACTAATTGCAGTCTCGAGAATTTCGTCGATAATCGTATTATACGAAATTAGTTCTTTCATTCAATCAAAAGACATTAACGCGATCGTAGCCGTTGTCGCGGTTACTCTTCGCCTCTCGATTGTAGCCTCGATCGTTCTTCCTGTTCTTTTGCCTTTTCTTTCTCCTCCCTCTCTCTCTCTCTCTCTCTCTCTCTGTTTTTTTGATTCTTTTCTTTTTAATTCCTCTCTTCGCCTGGTTCCAATCTCACCGGCTGTTCGTTAAAAGGCAGCAGCACAATTCTCCGCTCGTCCTACCTTTTCGTCGGATTTTTCAATCGACCGTTCGTCCTTTTTCATTCAAAAAATACACTCGAACATGTTTGTCTGGTCGCCTCTCGAATTTTTTCTCGAGGACGATCGAGAGGCTTACTCTGGTCGGGATTTTCATTAGTCCCTTAAATGGTCGGTCGAAACGTTAATAGACGTTGACTGTAATTGGCGAGCAAAGCGTTCGACCGTCGATAAACTATTAACGCAATGCGGTTCCCAACCATGGCACCGTCGTGAGAACGCTTTTACGACACTGTCGTTGATCCCAGTTAATAGAATGTGATTTTCTACGCTGCTCGATATAATCGCAGGATTATCCACTTAAATCATTGTGTAAAAGATTGCTTCATTGATGTTTCTTTTCATCCCTGATAATTAATCGATGCTTCGGAACTACATTTAAAAAAGGAGGTTTAGCTCGCCAGGCACTTTATCTACGGCATATAGCTTTATAACCGACTTTATTAAAGAACCAACCGAATCTCTATAACCGTATTCGTTTAATACGAGATCCTCGACAACCATATTGCGTTTATACCAGTTTCGAATGTAACTCGTTCTAAGAATAAGACACCACCGTATCCGCACACGTTCTACGTATCTTCAAGTTCTCTCGACAAAACTCGTTTAATCCTCTGGCAGATTAAGAGGAGGAGACTTGAACAGGGAGGAGGAGAGAAGAGAGAGAAAGAGCAAGAGAGTTAGAGAGCTCCCAGTTAGGTACTTAAAAGTATTCCAATCACGAGAACGCGGCGAAAGTCCGACGAATATTTCTCGTTACCCTCGTGGAACAGGGTTGTAGGGTGGTGCACAGGCGGATACAGGGTGGAAGCGCGGAACGAATAAAGGTAGAACCAAAAGGAGGGTGAAAACGAACGGGAAAGCTACGAGGGTAATATTTAAAACATTATACTACGGAAAAAGGAAATGAATTTTTGTAGATACGCAATGTATATATTGCACTTTCCGTGATATCCTTGCTCCATCTTGATACACAAGCGACCAATTGCATGCCACAAAGTTTACTATATAATGTACTCTTACAGACGTAGAGAGTTGCTGGATGTTTGTACAGCTCGTTACAGCCACGATCGTGCGCACGTTCTGTTCGATCATTGTAACGCTTTGCGCTGGCCAGTTAGCGGATTCGTTGCAATGATCCATTACGAGTTTCCCTTTCGATCAACGATTTCTTAATTGCGAGTTAAATAATCTATTTACGTGAATTTTTATTTGGAGAGAACTGTTATTGAAATCAACGATCGTGGCGGTAACTAGAGGATTCGCAGAAGGAGATCTTAAATCGTGATATTTTTATCGATAGATCGATACCGACAGTAAGATAGAGCAGTCATTAAGAAAAAAATTGATGTAAAAATTTGTTTATTGGCCTTTTTGGGAAGAATAATTTGTTCTGTAATATCGCGTAATCTTATGAATCATGTTACACGTTAAGAACTCTTTTTGCGACGCTACTATTCCAGGTTTAATTCGTAATGGAAAGGAAAAATGAACATATACATACTTATACATAAAAGAACGCCACGTGTGCTACCATGGATCTTTTTCCCTTTACTCTTGTCACCGTCCGGAATGCTACGAAGAGATGCTCCTGTGTTGTGTTCTCTTGTTTCTCCACTCTGACACGATCGCCGCACACACGTCCTTGTGGTGTCTGCGAGGGAAATTATCCTGGGGAAAAATTCTTTCTGGATCAGAGGCTTTTTCGTCGACATTCGTCACATCCTTTCGTCTCACGGCAATCACAGTCTGAATCAATTTCCTCTAGAGAATCTGCACCAAATCTTTTCGCTGTCCATTCATTATACCGTTCCGTGCAAATTGTTCGCGAACTACGCGCAATATATTTCCAAAAGATCGATGAAAAAGTGAAGTCAGAAAAATTTGATAAAAAATTCGGTTTTGAAATGTGTCATTTGTTTAAGAGCACGGGATATCGTTTAGCACGGTGAACGTACAGAATGCACGTGGGTGAACGTATCCGTGGCATCCTGCTCGCAAAACGAGCGGATCGAAACAGCTTCGTGACGAAGTGCAATATTCCGTAGACAACGTAAGATCGATTAATTACTTGTTCTGACTAAAACAAATTGCAGATCGTTTTTTTTCTTTTTCCAATCTTCGTGCATCTAGTAGTATACGGTATTTTAATTACATTCCGATACTCGCTTACTTGTTATCCTATCAAAAAACAAACATAGCATAACCAATTACTACGCCAATCGAAACAATATCTGGCATTAATCAATGCATAATTAACAATATTGCAATTACATCGAATTAAAAAAAAACGTTTAACATCACTCCCTCCGCTGAAAAAGTAATTCATACGAGATGAATCGTCTGATCCTACTAATATCATCGATGGGTAATCAATAAAAATTTTTCAAGACGCTACATCAATTACCATTTAAAAGCGTTTTATTAACCTCCCAAGAGGATCTCTCTTTCGCTCGTCATCGCGCGTGACGCGGTAATGATCGTTTACAAACGGATGATCGAGTTTCTCAAAGCGACCAATTTTCGACGTGCTCTCCCTCGTTCCTCGGTCCGGTTCTTTTTTGCCACGATTGTTCCTTTTGCTCGCGTCCAGCATCGCGCAGACCATGCGCGCAACGACCGTATCTCTGTGTCTCTCGCAAAACGTCAAAGGAAAACGATCTCGTTTCTCGACGCGTGATTTTCGGTAGCTCGTGCGTCTCCACCCCCTTCGAAGATTCGCGAACAATCGACGGTACTCGGCTTCTCTTGCACAAAGAAATTCCTTCGTCGATTAAAAAGTCACACGAGCTTCGGATACGAGTCGAAACGGGAACCGCCTCGTGTTCTCTCGTCTCTGTTCCACGAACATTCGCTGCCGCCGCCGCCGCCGCATGTGTATACTGTTCGTTCGATTTGTGTGTTGTTCGCGCATTTCTCTCCCCTGCCGGTACGTTTCCGAACGACGAAACCGTAGGCGTGACTCGACTCGCGTTACGACCTCGCGATTCCACGCAGATACGGCCACACGAATCAGCCCCGAAACGATTTTTCATAATCTTCGTCGGGGTTTGGTTAATTGATTTTTCGTCGATACACGCCACACTCGAAGCAACGGGATGAGAGAAGGCCAATCGTTCTTCGACGTTCGATTAATTTCGCGCGGGAGCGCCATCACCGTCATTCGATCAATCGCGTAGCACGTTTCTGCTTCCCTCGTACCGATCCGCCGACGTTTCCGCCCATTTCGACCGCGTTTCCGGTTAAAACAGAATCTGTGTAGCCACGCCATCGTCACGAATCTCATTTCGCCTGGTCATTTTCCACGCGAATGGCACTTTCGTGTCATCTAATCGACCAAAAAACTTGACCATCGATCGTTTATGTAGATCGTTTAGATATTTTCGGTAAATGCATTGCATTTTTCACGCGTGTCGGTTGTAATTATTCATTTTCCTCTTCAACTTTAATTACTCGAAACGTTTTAGAAACTTCGTTTCATGATCGATACAATTCGATTACCGCTTGAAAGATCGCATGAAAATATAACAAGATTTTAATTCGAGTAAAAGTACAAAGGATAGAAAATAAGAAAACAGGAATTACAGACGTCCTGTAAAATTAATTGAATAATCGATAAATAGTTAGTTTTTTTAATAAAAAATCGGGTTTGTACAAAAGTTCCGCTCGCGAAACGTAGGTTAAAGCGACGAGGTGTCGCGTGACAATCGAGCGTCGTGGCCGTTCCCTTTGGCGTTATTAAACGCCAGGTGCATAAATAAGGATATCGTAAATCATCGGGCAGAATTTTAGATAGGAGAAAAACGCCGGGTTCGAGCTATCATTTGAATAAACTTTTGCGGAAGACTTTAGGTCCGAGTTTTATTTAGCAGTTAGATCGAATCGGCGTTTTTTAATGGCCGCCTCTCCCAGCAGGAGGGAAAGGCAATTTTTTAATCGTTTCCTTTCTTTAATATATTAAAACAAGAATTTTACTGGAATCGGATTTTCCTTTGTTTTTGACATCTGTTGTATAATTCACGCGTTGTTACATTTACAGGCGACGTTTCGGTAGTCGTTTGAAATAGCCGTAAATTATTCGAGCTAACCTGAGGCACGCGGATATGTATAACGATAACGATAAATTTTGCATATCGCGGAATGTAAATACGTCTGTGTTTGAAGGTGTTAAATCGCGAAGATGAACGACGGAGCTATATGATTCGTGTCTAAGCATGCACGGTAAAACCACTCGACGTAACGATAGACAAGTTTCATTAAGGATTCCTAGCGTTTTTCCCGTTGGCTAAATTACACATTTCAAAATGTCTGACGCTCGATCGTACTAAATTACTTTAAGTGGATCGTTCAATCCACTTTCAGAATCGTTTCATTTTCTTCTACTCTGTTGTAAAATACCATTCGAATACTATTTACCACAATCCAATAAGCGCACATAGATTACTTTTTTGGGTCATACTTTCCTGTAAATACCTATGGGCAACTATCTATTATACTTCTCTTCGCTGATCTATCGGAATATCATTTATAATATCGACATGCAAACGCGTTGTGAAACCGGAGAAAAAAAAGTGTTCATCGAAATTGAAATTTTAATGCAGTACCAGAAACGAGGTGAGAGCTCTCTTTGTAACGCGTAAAACGGTCATTAAACCGATGCGGAGTCGATCAAAAGTTCCATGCATAGATTATACGCGTATCTTCGTAATATGGGGAGGGGGAAGCAATTGGACAGGAAGCGGTCGCAAAATAAAAGAGGTTGGGCGGCGGGCTTTTCGCGGTTGAAACTCCTTTTTCGTGCGCCGAAACGTCGCGTCGGCTCGGTGAAAAAATAACAGTGGTTGGCCCAGATAAATAACGGGGCGAACCGTGAACGGGTCGAAACGTATCAAATCCGGGGTCAGCCCAGGCGTGTCGGAAGGCTCGTCTGAATCGTCGTGAAATCGATGATTAAAGCACGACCACCAGGCAGAAAGGAGTCGCGCGATACGACGGGCAAACGCGACCGGCATGTCGACTCAGATGGAAACGAACGATGAAAGGGAGAAGGGGCTGTAAGAGGGGTCGAAGGAAACCGAAGGCCTTAATAACGAGCGGCGCAACATCCGCGAAATGGCGATTTTTCGTGTTCACTCGTAGTTTATCCGTCTGAAATTACGTTTACCCTCGCCAGTGGTTCTATTTGGCGGCGCGCGTGCAAGGAGGACGATCCCTGACGAAAAGGGGAGCGACGTCATCGCGACACGAACCAACATTGTCGAGAAAAAACACGCGTTTATTTACTGCGTTTAAAGTATAATTTTAGATCTTCGTATAATTTTTTTTTCTTCGCTCTTGCTTTCCATCAGCTACGTTTAATGAATTCAAAGAAGCGTGAACTTTTACGGAGCATAAGTTAAATGGAAGAGGCACGTGCGAGAAGCGAGAATCAAGAATCGAACCGGATTTGTCGATAACAGGAACGTTTCGGTCCCGTTTTCTTCTCCCATAACATAGTAATCTACTAGCGGGGCCAATTACACGAAGTAACCAGAAGTTCCCGGTAGCCTGTCGATACACGCCACTCGAATCACGACAAATTGACGTGGCCGGAACCCGTAGCAAAGTCAACAGGAATCCCGCCCTTTCGGTTGGCGATCGATTGTCGTCGTGTCAGCGGCGCGAATTAATCCTTCCCGCCCGAAGGAACGTTTCTCTTTTACCTTCCTTCCTTCCTGTTGTTCGTTCGTCGTGTTCACGCCCCCGGAAAATCCGTGTTTCAACCTCGATGAAGGGAGAGAAAAAATTGTTTCGAGACGATGGAGAACAGGGGTTTTCGGATGAAATTTCGGGTGAAAAGCAGAGGCCGGTTAATCCTCTGAAATAGTAGCTGCCACGAGGACCGATAACAGGTCGTGTGTGGGCTTTTCACCTGCACACCGCTCCGCCTGGCCAACAATGGGCCGTGCACTCGCTTTAATGGCTCGACCCCGATCGAGATTAAACCGTGCACACTTTACCGATTCTAAGGCGGGAGCCCCGCGTGCGTGTATTATGCAGAAAGTAAACGGCGTGGCTGGATCGAAGCGACGAGTTCGCCGGGATCGACGAAGCAACGCGAGGTGTTTTGTTTGATCGTGGTGAATGTGGGAAATTGGCTACGTTCGCGTTCATTGTAAAATATAGTATATCGTGGAATCTCGCTAGGAAGATGGGAAAGAGTTATTTATATAGCGTACAGTGGTACCTAATATCCAGTGCTCCAGATGGAGTAGATACGTTATAAAAATGGCATATTTATCTTTCAAAAGAATTAAAAAATTACCTCGGAATAAATATTCTATCGACGCAGCGATCGAGGAATTCGAGGATATCTTTGAACAACTTTGTCACGAATATTTAACATAATATACTGTAAAAGAAGGAACAAGACGAACGTGTAAAACTGTATGAAACGTTAATTAATAGGCGCATCGATGCTGATCGTTAAGTCGGGCGCACTTCCACGTCATCGATCGGGTTCGTTACGGGCGTTTTCTCTCTTTCCGTTCCTTCGCGTCAACGGGATTTTTCTAATAACATCAGAAAGCGACACCGGGTACTTTTTTACTTCGTCCGAAGTGGCGAAAGGTATAAGAAAGAAGAAAGGTCGCGTTTAATTCATCGATTTATTTTTAATGGAACGATTTTGTTTTAAGAGGCGAAAGCTGCTTTCGTTGGTAAGACGATTATAGTTCGCTTTAAATCAAACGACCAGCGATCCGTGCGAACAATGACGAAACGTCGCGTCGTCGGGATTAGAATCGGGCGAAAACATCTTTGAAGTGACTGAAGATTTGGAAATAAGTAGAAAACTCCGATGTCGTCGGAGACACGCGGCTTCCCACGCGTCATCGTCGAACACGATTTTTCCTTCCATTGTGCTTTGTAAGAGGGCAAAGCTTTAAAAGTTCCTCGCGAATACGGCAATAAGGTACTCTTTAACGAAGGAGGCTCTTGCAAAGTATTGCTCGGAAGAAGGGGCAATTGTAATGTAGGATTCCTCTCGAAAGTTTACTATTTCGTAGCACCGATACTTTCGCGTTCGTTCGACGAGTGTACTCAAGAATGAAGTGCAACGTTTAAAAGAAGAACCAAATTTTTCGTTTGGTGTTTTCGGTTTAATCGGTGATCGTATACGATTTTAAGTAAAAATATGGAAATCGCGAACGAAAACTATGGATCAAAAGAGAGAAGAATATTTTATTTAGGGAGATCTTTAAACGCGCTTGAGTTTAGAATTCAAGTTTTCTGCATGATACTCGTATCACTGTACATACACACCGTTGTACTATTAACACGAAACGATCGGCGCACGATGTTGCGAATACGAGTTCATCTGTCCTACCACGAACGTATACTGCGCTTTTACAACTACTGCAAATCTCTATTTCTACTAACTCATTGTTCTGTTGTTATTTGCTAACACGTGTACCTCGTGAATATCGAACATCTGTTCTTACTAACATTCCTCCCGGAACGCTGTCGCGACCCGTTTGAAAATAACATATTACAAAATCTAATATCACGTTCGAATGGAACATCGAAACGCTTAAAAATGTTCTCTATTTTCGATTGTAAATACCTTGCAAAGTTTCATAGTTGGGGCTGCGAGTCAAAGAATCGTTGAAACTCCAAGTTAGAGGATACTTCCAAGATCGCCACGGTTCACATTTCATCGACGCCATTGATTCTCGTTAATCAAATCCATTTCATCGAATCTTCGTGACTTATCATTGTCCCCTGGGGTGACTTTTCTGCTCACGTGACGATTACAGGTGCAATTATCGTAATTCCTGTTCGGTGGACGTACGCAGCGAGATTTTCGAGGAGGACCCGTGTCCCGGAACCGGGAAGTACATCGAGGCGCAGTACTATTGCCTAGGTTGGTGCACACTTTTCTTTTCGACCGACGAATCTTCCTTCGTCGAGTTACACACAAGCTGCTCAGGATCACGATTTTTCCAAGATAAACGCGATTAAATGGACAAATATGATTAAAAAATTTGAAAACTCGTGCGAAATACCTTGGAGAAAAGCGTGAATCTTCGAGATGCGAAAAATCAACGAAAGACACAAACTTTGTCGAAAAAGTCTCTCCATTCGTGAATATCCCTCTTCGAGCATCCATAACGGTAAGAGAGAAGGGACAGGATCCATGGTTCAGTACACTTTGGTAAGGGTGTACGTTTGTCATGTTAACCGACCAATCGCAACCCAGGTGCAACGACCAGCAGAACTGCAGCATTGTTGCATCGACGCTGCAATTCGGCGATCCCTGTCCCAACACGCACAAGTACCTCGAGGCGCATTATCGTTGCCTGTCCGGTAAGTAAGACTCCACCATTTTTGTACGCGCCCTTCCCTTCGTAATATCTCTGTACCCTGTATCGTTTATTCTACGAACGGTCTTCCGTAGATACCGGCAAACGATCGCATAGGCGCCGACTTTGCGATCATTTTCAGTATATTCCTTTCCAAGATCATATAGAAGAAACCTTTGCGATTATTAGAATATTACTTAAATTACATCAATCGAATTGTACTCTTCTTGTACTCGGTCGTTAAAGAGATCCTATTTAAATTTTTACTTAAGGATTAATATGATACGTTATCGATAAAAATTCATAGTGTTTTTTTTTTTTTTTAATTATAATCAACCAATTACACGTTCAACATGTATTACAAAATAATTTAGAAAACTATTTATAACTGAAGGAGTTTCTGATTTTTAAATTCGTTTTCTGAAACCAGCTGATCTTTCGATAACAAGTATAATCGTTAAGTTTTTTTCCCGACGTCGATATCGATGATTATCAGGCAAAAAATTCAGGAGCCGATTTTTTATCTATGCGATTCTCGAGAACGATGGTACGCATCTCGAGATTCTCATGTTCTAGAGCTCGATATTCGCTTTTTTTATCAGGCCGTTTATATACATAGCGTACGGGTAAAAAGCTGTTCAACTGACCGCGAGAATCGATTAGAATTTCCCGAAGCCGGCGCTTATGATTCACGTTGCCCACGTAACTGCGAGCCCGTGTCCCGATAAAGATCTTCCAGCGGCTTGCATCGGCTATGCACTCTCCAGACAGACGAAGTATAAAGTGAAGAAAAGAAAAGATCGCATGGAGAGGAAAGAGAGAGAAGAAGAGAGGTGGAAGGGTTGGCGAAGACGTGATCTTTGCGATCGAGAAATCGATCGTAGGGATCGGTAACGCAGAGGAACACACGGCTGCACGTCCAACTTTTCTGACGTGTTTCGTATCGTAATGAAACTCTTCTACGACCCAATAAGAGCAAACAGCAGAGAGATCAAGAGAAGCAGGGAAGATTACTGCAAGCGTCGATCGTTACGCTCGATGATACTGCGATTCGACTGTGACGAAACGACGTTGAAACGTGTTACAGTAAATCCGCATCAGTACTTTCTATTAATTTGCCTCTGATCAATTATTAATACTCGTATCAATTTTACTGCTAGCTATTTACATATTATATCATATAGACATTGACATAAGCAGCGTACGTTATTGTAATCATAACCATAGGAGTAGCTTAACATTTTCGATTCATAAACGCGTGAAAATACATATAGAGAACCAGACATCGAGATTTTTTAAAATGTTCAAAAGGAAATCACCTTTATTGTTATCATCTATATATAGAATGATAACCTGAGTGTATCGTTGCTAGTATTTGAAGACTTTACGACGTTCAAACAGACTCTAACTAGCAGCGAACGAATGAAGCTGACTTTCCTGACCTTTCAGCGTTAACACCCACCGGTTACGACCTACCAAAACCACCAAGCAACGCAATCACTTATTGGACCATAAAGTGTCAACCCTCTGCTCTCTCTATGGCTCTCTCTGTTCGCCTTTTACAGCTTCCAAACGCATCCTCTTCGTCTGATCGATATCCAGGAGGCTCGATAGATCGGTCCAACCGACGTGTATATTCAAGAGGGAGTAAGGGATCTGTTGGTAGCCCCGATACCACGAGAAAGCCTCTCTATTTCTCTCTCGTCCGTCCCTCTGTATGCATACGGGTGTCCTTCTCTTGCATAGCCGACTATCGTAACGGACATCGGCGACGTCCGGTATTTTACCTTATCGCCAACCCCTTCGGCCAATAAAGATGACCCCTATAGAGATAGTACCGCGAAATACGCGGACCATCCCGTTCAGGGATTAACTGCCGTCGCCATCTTGGGTTAAAGATCGTTTTCTCCTCTTAGGCCAGATATAGTCGCGATATCGGCCTCGAAGGTAGGCTAATCCTGCCGCTCGCTTCGACTCGCTTCACCGAATGGCCAAGACCTTTCGTTTTCGGGAATATTTCTGTCGCGATCGATACAACATCACGATTGTTCGACCGATGCATTGAACCATCCAGACCAAAGGATGTCTCTTTGTAATGGAACGCGTACGTATATATATTCGAGATACGGGAATCCTGGAATGAGCTTGAACGGTCATAGAGGATACTATTGTCGGTTTCTGAGAGCATCGATCGTTTGTCCTTTCTAAGCGTCGTTATCGAATCAATGTTTTGCCATATCGATTACGAATTACAGTAACACGGTGAGTTACTTTCCATCGAAAGTCGTTTGTTCCGAATAGCTTCGGTAATAAGTTTCAAGAAAATGTTAAAACTTCATTGTAATCATCCATCGCGATAGCTATCGCGACGATTAATTTCTCGTCGGACCCCGAACACTCGAAAATAAAAAGGCGAGCTTGAATCGAAGAGATTAAAGAGGTTTTCACCGTGACGTGGCAATTCCACGAGAAACAAAGTGCGATCGTTAGTTTCTGGCCGTAAGAGAGAGGAAACGTTCCGATGAGAATCGGCCAGAGATTGATCCCTACCCCCTAGCCTACAACGAGGTTTAAAATATCCCCGTCGTTTGAGCTCAGTCGAAAAGCTCGTTTACCCGGCTCTGCCTTCGAGCTCCTCGAATCACTTTCCTTCTTAATTATACTCGGCGTTCGAATCCGATAAGCTCGTAGACGAGCTCTTAGCATCCTCGAGAGTAACCCTCCCTGAAAGTTGGCGTCTCTTCTTCCCGCGTGTTCGTCATCAGCCCGTGTTTCGTTTTGCCACCCGTGTGCTTCTCCCGTTTTCGACGAATTAAAACGAGACCGACGAAACACTTGCAGCGGCAACAACCACCACAACGTCCCGTCCGAGTCCTCCGTGGATCATGGCTTCTCAGCCAAGCGTTTGGAGCACGGCTAAGCCGACTGTCAGGCCTCCCTCGAGGATTACGACACCCCAGGCTCAACAACCGCCGCAGCCGCCAGCACCGTCCACCCCGACGCTCCCAATAACCACCACGCCAAGGTCAGTATATTTTTGTTTAGTTTAAAATTCGTTTAGTTTGAATTATCGAGCTTTGATTCAACGACTCGTTATCGAACCATAATTTGTCGTTATAGATTTTGTTTAATAGTAATTTTTAATAGCAGAGATAACGATATATTTCGAAATGGATCGTGAAATAATAAAGATTTTCTTTAACGTTCAATGGTCACGTAACTTTGTTACGATTCGAAGGATATTCTTTCGGTGTCAGCTAGAAAAATAAAGTTATCGAAACGTTCCATTAAAAGCAGAATTTTATTACGTTTTCTCGACGGGGAAATATTTTCGTTACGTCGTTAGTTGGACGAGAGCCGATAAGTTGGACTGCACGAGCGTCGTTGAAAGTGACAAACCCTTTTCATTTTGTAGTCCCACGTCGACGAGGTCACCGGTCGATACGGAGGTCCTCGAAGTGGACCAAGACTTAATATCTCCTGCAAACGTTCCGTCTGCGAATGTACCAGCGGTGCCTCCGATTGTTCCTGAAACCACTCAGGCCACAACCACGTCGACCTTTGCTCCTTGGAGAACGAGTCGAAGGACCACTGGTAAGTTCTCGAGTGTTTAAGCGGTCTTCATAAACGAGAGGAGAGCGTTGATGGCGTTTTGATAAAGAGAGCACGGAATGTATCGTTTATTTTATCATCGAGATCGAGAGACGGTACTTGAGAACATCAGCTTCGAGCAGAAAGCCACTTAAAGAGCTTTCTCGTTCGATCGTTCGATCACTACGCGCTGAAACCTAGAAAGGGTGAAATCGATGAATTATTAATGTAATTAAATATCGCACTCTAATTACACTCTAAAACAAGACTTATCGAGTGGATGATTTGAAGCATCATCGGCCGATTATAGTCGACACGTTGGCTCGAGGGCTTGTCAGCTGTCAATTACAGCCAACGATCGTGCCGAAAGGGTTAACGCACAAAAGGCAGCTGTCAGAAACTTGGGAGTTCCAAGAATGGATAGACCGTCGAAGTAACTTTATAAAGATATCCGAAACTAAAGCGATCTCTAATTACCAAAATTCTATCGCCTGTTTTGTTTTCTTCTTTTCTTTTGCGGCAAATGTACAACTGTGTATTAAAATAGCAGGGAAATACGACTGTCAGTGTATAAATCGTATCAGCTAACCAACGTTCGATTTCGATGTAACTCGGCAACTCGTAACAATCACTGCAAAAGATTAAGGCACCCTTGGGTATCCAAAATTCCATTTCACAAACCCGATACGATGTTGCGCGCGAGCTAAGCTCCGGTCCGCCGGGGACCTGACACTAGAATCACATTAAAGCCACGCCATTAACTAAAGCCAAGTAACAGGCCAACTAACGCTCGTAACTAACTCAAATATTCCAGTGCCGAGCACGCTGTACCCAGAGTCCAGCTCGAATGGCCAATGGTACGACTACGGTAGACAAGTGTGTCCCCCGGTGATAGCCAGGAACCTGTCGTGGAACACGACCAGAGCTGGCGACGTAGCTGTTCAGAGTTGTCCAGGCGGTGCTAACGGTTTGGCGCGTTGGAGATGCCTGGCCAGAGCAGACACGGCCTTCTGGCATCGAGACAGTCCGGATCTGAGCGAGTGTCGCTCCGTTTGGCTCACCACGCTAGAGAACAGGGTAACAGAAGGCGACGTGATCCTCGGAATCAGTCGAGAGTTATCGCAAGTGACGAACAACAGCAGAGGTCTCTATGGTGGTGACATGATGATCACGACTAAGATCATCAAGAATATGGCGGAGAAGATGGCACAAGATATAAGGACGTACCAAGACGCGAATCAGAGGGAGGTCAGCGTGACCGAGCTGCTGCAAGGTGTCGTGAGGACGGGCAGCAATCTGCTTGACAAGGCGCAAATGGCGTCTTGGAAGGATCTCAGCCATCAGGAGCAGATGAGAGTCGCGACCTCTTTATTGATCGGACTCGAGGAGAACGCGTTTTTGTTGGCCGACACGCTGATGCACGAGAAAACGATCACTCATGAGGGGAGGAACATACGTGAGTATTGTTACATATATCTTTACTTGTTGAATTAGAGCGGCACATTGAACTTTCCGTAATTCGTTTGAAAGCAGTGTAATTGGAAATTTAAATTAGCGACGCGTAATCTCGAATTAGTTGGAGTTACATCATAGACAAGGGTACGTCTATAGGAAAAATTAGCCACGAACTAATTTAGATGGTGTGATAAGACCTGAGAGAAAGGACGACGGGCCGTGATGAGTAAAAAGGAGTGGCAGACGGTATAACGAATTAACGTTGAGTCGTCTAGCACAATGGACATGCAAGTATCGTAGGTCCGACTTTAGCATCGGGTCGCATAAATCTAGATCCCTTATCTGTGGAATGCGACGGTGGTAATATCCGGCGTAGATAAAACAAAGATTCAAACCCATCGTAATTCTCTGGTACCTAGCTGGATAATGTTGTAACCCGAGCTTTACCTCTCTTCCTACCCGGCATTAACACAACAAAACTACCGAGAAAATTACGAGCAATTTGATTTACTTCCTGAAAGTAACGTAGCACGCGGTCGTGATTGAGGCTGCTGGAAGCAACTTTCTGCGTCGCGGTCGAACGAAGTAGCACCAACATTAGATCCGCACGTGATAAATAGCATAACAGTAAAGAGTAAAAAGAAGACAAGTTTGATGAGCGACAGCCGGCCGGATGCCATGTAACATAATATTCGCCCGTCTGACCGTGTTCTTTCTTTCGTGCTAACGGAAAACTAGCTACCACCATCGCCGGGCTTAGTCCTCTCGAATTTTTCTTGTCAGCCGAAGACGTCACTTTTACGACTGATCGAATGGAATATACGATGAGCGAAACACCGCGACAACAAGGAAAAAATGTTGGACAGAAAGATATGCGCGCTTAGTTTTATTGTTCGTTCGAGAAGATGAATCGAGTAGCGGAACTTTATGGTCGCGAGATTGGCGAACGTTGCGGAGTTCGGTTAACGCCGCGCCGTCCTGTTCAGGACGAAATACCTTCCCGAGGATATAAATTTTATTTCGATGCGCCACGTGGGCATGTTTTTACGGAATATGTATTGCGTTCGAAAGTTCGAGAGTAAAGGCCAAGGTTATAACAAAATGATTGGTACCGAGAATAACCCGAGTTCCCGGTTATAAAACGCCAATTGAAATAAAAGAATTCAACACATTGTGTATTGGATTTCAAATATATCTTCGATTCTTTCCAATTGCATAAAACATCTTATCCAACCCAAACTAGTTTACACCATATAAAAGTATCATGATATCCTTCGATGTTTACGATTCATATATCTCTTTAAATAGTAATGGAAGTTCGCGTTCTGGATGCCCGAAATATCGGCGATGATCTAGAAGTGTTCCCGACGGAGGCAGCTCAACAGAGATGGGCAGCTTCGAACGATCGTGTCGAGTTAACCAGAGGAGCTTTGCTGGAGAACAGCGAGGGTGGCATTGTCCGTTTGGTCTTCATGGCCTTTGACAGGCTCGAGGAGATCTTACAGCCGCAAGCTGAGGTATCATCGTTAGTCATGAACGACGACCCTCAGCCATTGCCGAAAAGGAACACGACCAGGCTTCTAAATAGTAAAGTGATCTCCGCGTCTTTGGGCAAAGGAAGGCACATACAGCTCAGCGAGCCTGTCAGAGTCTATTTCAAGCATCTGTCCATTGAGAACGTCACCAATCCGACTTGTGTGTTCTGGGATTACATCTTAAGGTGAGTTCCTCTCCTAATTACATCTGTCTCGCTAGTTCGTAGTGTCGTTTATTTGGAAAATATTTAGATACGTAATAAAATTTTGTTCTTTGAAGTTGACACAGGGATAATTGTTATTCTTATATACTTTTAATTCCCATTTCAGTGCTTGGTCAGAGGAGGGTTGTGAAATACGAAAAACCAACGAAACTCACACAGTATGCGAGTGCAACCATCTTACAAATTTCGCCGTTCTAATGGACGTGCACGCCGTCAGATTGGATATTGCTCATCAAGTCGCGTTGCAGATCATCACCTATATCGGCTGTATCATTTCCGTGGTTTGCCTGGTTCTGGCAATTTTGACCTTCCAATTATTTCGCGGACTAAAGGTAATTATTCCGTGTCGAATCTTACATTGATCGCAAAGCACGAAAGCTTCGACTGCATCGATCGAACATCTACCAAACGTGTCTTGCCATTCTGTTACAGTCGGATAGAACAACCATCCACAAGAATCTGTGTGTGTGCTTGCTGATCGCGGAAATTTTATTCGTTTGCGGAATCGGACAAACGAATCAGAGAATTATCTGCGGTATCGTCGCTGGATTGTTGCACTTCTTTTTTCTTTGTGCATTCGCCTGGATGTTCCTCGAAGGTATCTCTCGAATAGAATATCCGCAACACTACCGTTCGTCGAATCATGCATTAACTAACAACAAACAACGGTTCAGCGAAACGGGAGTACCAGTTTGATTTCCTTTCGATTTTCTTTTGCAGGGTTTCAATTATACGTCATGCTGATCGAGGTGTTCGAAGCAGAAAAATCAAGGCTACGCTGGTATTATCTAGTCGCCTACGGTGCTCCGTTGCTGGTCGTAGCCATTTCTTGTATAATCGATCCTCTGAGTTACGGTACCGATCGATATTGCTGGCTACGAGCGGACAACTACTTCATATTCAGCTTCGTTGGACCAGTGATACTCGTTATACTGGTAAGATGACTGTTGCCAAGAAAAATACAAAATAAATCGTAATCGATCCACGTTATATTAATATATAATAATGTTTTTAAAGCATCGAGTGTTTCGATGAAACGTAAAGCCGTATGAATATTTGATATACCTATCTATGTATTCTATTCTTAGAATAAGTTTAATACAGAAGCTGTTATCCGGTTTTCTTGTTAGGCAAACTTGGTATTCCTATCGATGGCGATTTATATGATGTGCCGACACGCAAACACGACCGTAGCGATGAAGAGTAAGGAGCACTCTCGATTGGCCAGCGCAAGGTAAGCCTAGAAATTCCAGGGTTTGTTCGTAAATACGAGAAACGTAACAAATAAATTTGTACATATATATTATGTATCTCTATATTAAAGTAATCGATCGAGTCCGTCCGTTAACACATTCGAGATATATCAATCCTATCGTCGAGTAGAATCCAAATGTTTGTTTGGTGCTTTCGGTTCACGTTCGCAAGCTTTACTTGCTTAAAGATATCTCCCGAAAGAGAATCTTTTATTGTCACGCATCTTTTTGGCGGCCATGCTGAGTTCTTTTCGTTTCTATATATTTCCGTTTTATTAATTTACTGTGTTGGAATGATCGCAAAATTTCCGTTCGTTCGACACACCACTTGTATTGCTATAAATCTTAGGTACTATATGGGTATCGTTCTATATATATATATATAATATACATGTATATCTATTACATACATGTATTGCTAACGTTCGTTAATAAGTATGTATTACATGTGATTAAAAATGCCGTCACAGTCGAGTCATGCTTCAACGAGAAATTAGACACACGAACAATCGAACGAGTACGATGATAATTAGCCTGCGTTCTGTGTTTTCTGTGATTTCAATGAAACGGGCAAAACTATGTCGAATGAAGAGAGAGATAGTAATAAGTAATTAACTTGATAAATTTCTGTACGAAAATGTTGGTGACGGTAGTTAAATTCTCGTGCAAACTCGACTCGTTTTATTATCGAAATTGCTTTATCGTAAAAAATCGTTCTCTCTCTTTATGTTTCGTTTTACTCTCCGTTTTTAATCATTCAACGTCCTTTTTGTACTTCATTTTCATTATTTTCCTTTCGAATAATTCGAACGTATTTAAATGTTCTATTGTACTAACGCAGGTATATAACGTATAGTAATACGAATCGAGTACTGCACTAGCGAAACAATAAGTTGTTTTTTTTTTTCTTAATAATCAATTAATTAAAATGGTGCCGGAACAATCACCTAACTTTGCTGTCTTGTTTCATTTTTGTATTAAATCTTCTACCCACTTCTGTCTACACTGTTCTACATTCTTCTGCATGGCGTGGTTGGTTGGTAGTGGAAAGGAAGAGAATGCTCTTCCCAACAAATTGCAAGCGCACTTGTAAGATATTTACCAATTTTTATTATTACCCACATCTCGTTCATTCACCGTTACATCATTCTATTACTAATCGTCGTTTCACATGCCTTTAATTTCACCATTCTTTAATTTAACAAGTTCACTGTTTTCTCTTGTTTCTTTTTCGTTATAATTCAAAGCTACTGATACGATAATTGTTTCATTTTATCATTTTTTCTTTTTTTTTTTTTTTTTGCGACTGTAGAACGTAGAACGTAGTACATAGTCTGTTCACGGGAAAAACAAAGTCACGCTGATCGTTTAATCGAACGATCATTGATCGTGTGACTCACTGGAATCGCAAATGTTATTATCCTCATTGTTATATTATTTCGTATCGGTTTAGAAAAGCCTGGGCAATTTGCAATTATCAACGGCTTAAGTAGCGTGGTATCCTCGTGATAATGCTTGACAGAGAACACACGTGGCGACGATCGATATTCTCCGAATTTCTTAGTTACTTCACGCTGTTTGCCTTTCCTCTGAGTACATATACGACGACTTAAACCGCATGCCGTATTTATCCTTTAGTTTCGGGTAAAAGGCCTGATTTGAGAGTAGCTTAGTGTATACGCGCGAGATTAGAAGTAATAAACACCTGCCTACCTGTGTAGTTCGTGTACCCGATCCTCCCGTAGATCCGCAGTCTTGATCGTTTCTAGTAGATCAGGAACTAGGAAAGAAAAGAAAAGAAAAGAAAAGAAAAAGCAAAAAAATAGTAAGAACGTCGATACGGAGAAGGAGGGAAGAAGTAAGAAATAGTAACACTGTGTGCGATGCTTATAGGACGCCAGCCGCTTTCGAGACTCGCGAGAACATTAACGATGCTAATGCTTTTGTTGAAGAGTGTGTACACGACACGCGCACGCGTGTAGAAACGAGCAACATTAGTAGTACACGTTAGCATCGCGCAGCTCGAAATGTTGCGTGCACTTCGGTGCATAACGCCGTCTCCTGATAATCTTCCGTGTTCTCGCCGCTCCATTTTGATAAGAACGTGACAAATGTAGCATTGGAATTATTAGAATTAAAGTCACACCATCATCGATCATTTAGCACGTTACTCTTAATTCTTTCAATGGCACGAGACTAAAGAGATTGTTTCCTTTCACCCCCCCCCCACTCTCTTCGTTACCTTTTTTTTTCTTGTATTTTTTTCTCTAAATCCCTCATACCGATAACTTCACATAGCTCTCGTTCACGTTCCTTTAAGCATCGCTCGCGATTATCTTGTTCCTGAGATTTTTAGCTTCAATGTGACTCATCGATCGATATTTTCTGACTAGGGCATGGCTGAGAGGAGCGATCGTCTTAGTATTTCTACTGGGACTCACCTGGACCTTCGGGCTTCTCTACTTGAACCAAGAATCCGTCGTGATGGCGTACATCTTCACCATATTGAATAGTCTGCAGGGGCTGTTTATCTTTGTGTTCCATTGCGTTCAGAACGAGAAGGTAAGGGAATACGTCGGGGTCCAAACGTCCACCTTACTTTAAACTCTCTGGTGTTGTTAACGCGCGTTCCAACGTTTAGAACGCCTCGTTGAATCATCCTTCATTCTTTCATCTTTCGTCGTGCATTCTTATCGTTAATGAAACCAACGAAATTCGAGTGGCATCTTAAACAGCGGGAAAAATTATTGCGAGAGAATGTTACAAATTATTTACGATAATTATTATTATTAAAAACAAAACAGGATGTTAATTTATTCGGTTGATTATATTGCGTATATTTTTCAATTTTGTATCGAGCAATCGCGAAACGTTTCGAGAGCAAGAAGCAATGTCAACGCGAAATTTAAAGGAAAGTAAGAAAGCAATTGTCGAATCGGAACTTTATATAATGAGAATTGTAAAACTGTTTCTATCGTAAGGTTTATAGTTAACACAATTATTCACGAGTCAAGGATCTTGTAACATAAGAATTCGATGCACTATGTACGAAAGCGGATTCTTCGTATTATATAAGTAGCAAGTAACTCCATAAGCAAGAGGATCATTTGACAGGAATCATGTTAAACGCAGTCTAAACATCGTAATGGTATCTCGCAAAACAGAACACGATGACAACAAATGATGTCTCAAATAAAGTGCTGTGGCAATCGAAAATCACCCACGTTTATTTGTCGAATTAACCGGGATCCTGTAGCCTGATTTGCAGCTCGTTATATTCAGTTATCTTCTTCCTTTTCATTTGAACAACGTTTATATTTTGGTTGCCACTGCAGGATGCACCGCTCTTTTCCTAATTTATCTGTAAATTCAGCACCAATGCTTCATAAACTCGATCACATATTCATGTTTCTCAATATATCAAAGTATATGTTCATCGTTAAAGTATATCATCATCGTCATCCTGGAAGATTATATCATATATACTTTTCAATTCGTTTTCCCTTTTTTTTTTCTTTTAATTGTTATTATTATTCATACGTGAACGAACGAGAAACGAACGCGCGCTCGCACTTGCCTTGGTTCTTTGTGCACCGTTAAAAAAAAACCTTTCGTTCGGGGGGTGGGTTTGCTTCGCCATTGCAGGTGAGGAAGGAATACAGGAAGTTCGTGCGCCGCCACTCCTGGCTGCCCAAGTGCCTCAGGTGCTCGAAGACGGTGGCCGGAAGCTCCGGCGGCTCTTCCGGTACCAGCGGCGGCGCCGGTGGTGCTAATGGAGGCAAGGACTTCGCCTCTCACAACACCTCGTCGAATCCGTCGGCGCCGACGACCGATAGCTCCGGATTGTCGCCGCACGCCGCCTCCAATGTGGGTACAACAACGACCACGTCACCGCCGAACAATCACAACAACCTGACCGCCGCCTGTAACAATACGAATCTTTCGATAAACGTGAACCTGAACAATTTGTCGCTGAGGTCGCCGGTCGGGGCACACCAGATGCACATGATGGCACCTAGCAACCACAATAGGCATCCCGCTCAGCAAGGTATCCGATAGCCGCTTCTACACCAAACCGAGAAAAAAAAAACCAATTTCTTTCTTCGTAACGGTTGTTCGAACAGTTTTTGACAACTGTATGTCTGTCGCGCGGGAGAAAATGTGAAAACATACGATCAAAAGAGGGAATATTTTTTGAAGGAGGAGAACGAACGAAAATAGGTCACTCTCTCTCTCTCTTTCTCTTTTTCTTTCTAACTAGCTCTATTTGTCTTTGACTCGATAACTGATTCTCATCTGTTCTTCTTTATTCACCATCTATTACTCCGTCATTATTTTTTTCTTCTTGTTATTCTTTACTTTCGACTATCGCTTTCTGCCAGTAACGCAAGTATAATTAATAGTACTGGAATTAATAACACACTCCCTCTACGCCATTCTGTCGCTCGTTACATGAACGCCAGCCAGCTTTTCGAGTTGATAACTACACGAAGGTTCTTGCACCTTTATCGGGCGAATTCTTTCGTCCGTCGTCGACGACCGACCGCGACATCAACCAAGCACTCGTGTTTTCTTGTTCGTTGCACGATCATCCACGCGATTAAGAAGAATGGTTTCCGTTGCGGTTCTAACGACCGCTACTACGTGACCCTTTGAAGGCCGGACCTTCCTCTTCAATTTAACGATGCACCCACTGTCACCGTTCCACCAAACGATCACGAGACTTTCGCAATCGTTGGCTGTGTGCCGTACACCCTCTTCTTCTCTCGATATAAATCTCTTATTCATCCAAAACGGTAGTCTCTTTTTTAACAATTATCACTTCCTAATGACTTCGTAAATATTTACGAAGGTACGCTTTACAAAGGCAACAGATTTTCTCTGTGATTAGTATTTAAAGACAGTATCATAGGAAATGGAGGGCTTTCGAAACTAGTGAAACGTTTAACCAGCAACATGTCTACCACCCTCGACTCTGTTCGCTCGTGTATGCTAACGCAACCGCGTCGTCGTATCATCTTCGAAATAGCGCCCTCCAGCTACCTTCCTTTTGCCGTCTCTCTTCTTCTCCTTCTTCGTGTTCTTTTTTTTTTTTTTTTTAATGTGTTACCCCAAGTCTGTTGCAGGATAAATTGTGAAGTGGGTGTCCTCGACCCTCCTAGTCGAGGGAGATTCGTTTCGAATGGCCGCGCGTTCCGCTCAAAAGCGACGCGTGCCAGAAACACTTTTTTAACGTCACCGAGAGTCTCTTCGTCCGCCTCGAAAAGCTGGTTCTGGAACGGGATGAGCTAAAACGGCATTTAACCGTGAACCGTTCGACTCTTTCGGCTCTATCGCGCTTGCTGTGAAGAAAATTTAGAGAGAAAAAAGAGAATGAGAGAGACAGGCAGATGTATATATTCAGGGAGTCAGAGTAGGGAATAGGGAGAGAAGAGGGCATGCGAAGAATGATATTCAGGGGTTGGTTTGGAGGAACAGTAAAAGAGGAAAAGAGAGAGAGAGAGAGAGAGAGAGAGAGAGATAGGTGACATGATTGAACGTGGTCATGCCGTAGATTTGTATGATAAAACAACGATACTCGGTTGTAGATGAAACGATAACCACACAGCGAGCTATAATATGCGCGATCGCACCGTTGTTATGTTCTCCGTAAAAATTTATTGCCAATCGTCGGCTGAATTTATCGGATTTAGTAGACATTACTAGACACAAATCGACTAAAAATGATAAACGACATTTGCTATGACGATTATATAATTGCATACCGTTGTCACATCTCTCTTCTTTTTTTTTTTTTTTTTGCCTTTTCACGTTGCTTGTTTCTTTTTTTATCCGCTGCGTTTGTTCATGAATTTGTCATTGACGCGCCGGTGTAAATTCACCGAATTTTAGAACGGCTCGTAACGCACGTGCCTCGTGGTTTTCGCAAAAACAAACGATACTCGTACGGTTGCACGATGTGCCTTTTTTTGGAGTTGTATAATTGTCAACGTTGAGCTCGAACGCGCGTGGGAGATATTAAAAAATTCGTGCTTTCGATTCAAACGTACTGCGAAACCCGGGAAACCAAAGAAATAAAAACCGTGTTTCGTAATATCACGATTCTCGATAAATTTGTATTCGTATTGTCCCCCCCCCTCTCTCTCTATCTCTCTCTCTCTCTCTCTCTCTCTCTCTCTCTCTCTCTGTATCGATATTCACGATATCGGTTCTTGTTTCAACCCTGAGTGGAAAGGGAAAAAAAGGAAAGAAAACGGTGTCGATTCCGACAAGCGACAAAAACGAGAAAGAACGAAACGAGAGAAAATTCTCGTCGCGGTAAGCATAGCTGTGGTGGTCTTCGAGCACCAGGCGAAAAGTACATGGCACGCTCTCTCGCTCGACTTTTGCACACCTGTAAACACGCGAACGTACTATTTGCAAGACCTCCTACTAACAATGGTGATTTTCGTGCTTCTTATCTGGCTCTGGGTTTGGTGTAACGCGGTTGCTGGCTACTTTGTACCCTATTCCCTTCCTTTTGTTCCCACGTCTCGCCAGATCGAGACCTACTTTTATTGCAACGCACGTGGAAACAAGCCGACGTTGCACGGCTCGCCATTTATTTCAGATGATGTTTCCGGAACGTTAATGAAACTCTTCGCTACGGACCGGTACACGCACGAGAAACATAACGAATCTGTAACATCGATGATTTATACAATCGGTTTCGCAGCTGCGCCTTTGACGACTGACTGCTATTTGCAACACTTTCAGCCTGAGTCCATTCTCTGTCTGCTCAATGTTTTATCACCCTAAAACGAGGCGCGTCGGTATCCATGCTGAATTAACGCCAACAATGTGCATGGTTGTAGATAGAGACTTTAATATTGCTGTGTTAGCTAAAACGTTCGATATTATTTATATTATCAAAGATTTAATCATTTGCCTTGTATGTATACATATAGAGTTAACAAAATTTTCATTTTTTATATGCAGTTGAAATTTTAACAAGATACCGTTGGACACGCTTCTATATTTCCCATATGTAAAACGTAAAGTATAAGGAAAATGTTGGCAGTTTCCATTGCAAGGTTAAAAAGACAGGTCCCACATTCCATTGAATAGCATCTGCTCTAGCAAATCAGCCATGGCTTCCTCGCAAACCTGTTTGTCGCTTATCGACTCCTTTTTACTCTGGAGGCACTGATGCGTGAGCCCACCGGTAATACTATCATTAAAGAAGTTTAAACGAATTTCCGTAGAACATGAAGGAAGTATACGTTTAGAAAGATTCGTAATGTACGAGCGAATATTGTTTTTAGCCGCCCGCGTGGACAGAATACGATTAATATACGTACTTATTGAAATACGCATAAAAAACACTTTTGCAATCTATGCCATAGCTATAGATTTTATCTTATCCTATATATCCAACTCGTTCGTCGAATTCTGTCCACGCAGTCCAAAAATATCTTTAAGCCGCTTGCTGTCAAGCGATCGTTCGATCGAAAAGCGCTCAAATTGACTCTTCTCTTCGTTCCCTTTCGAAAATACATATTTCTGCGCCTTTCGATCAACGGCCTCGGTTCGGTTCACAGTCGGACAAACGTACATGTTCACACGCGTCGAGACGCTCTTTAGACTACTCACCTATCACACGATCGGTTACATGACCGCGAAGACTGAAGAAAACCGTAAAGGCGAGAAATGACCTCGTCGAACCGATCCGATTCACATCTCTCTCACACCTCCTTCGCAACGTACACACATACACACTCGTACACTATTCTCGACTACTTTTGCTCTCTGCATACACGCAGACACACTCACACACATACGCAGACATACACACATGGATAAACAGACACATCGTCTTTTTTTTCCTATTTTTTTTCTCTCCCCTTGCTCTGTGCGTTTTCGCTAATTAACACCAGGTGCACATTCGCGCGACGAGAGGCAAGGATAGGGTAATACGGATCATCGAAGCCTCTAACGATCCAGCTCGCGCTCCAACAACTCGGAGACGCTTCACGTTCTTTAACTGCAAAGCACGAGAACGCGAAAATCCATAATTAGCCGAGCGAACGTGGAAAAGTGGTGCGTTCCCATTAGAACGAGAACGGTTTGATCAAAGCCGGTTTTACAAGTTGCACGATGGTAATTTTATTCGATGGGTCGGTGAAACGCCATCACGATGATCGGTATTACGCTATTTCCTCTCTGATACAGACGGCCCAGTCTCGGCACGGTTGCACGTCAGCCGCGCAAACGAGGAGCCGGTTCCCGACGTTACCTCATTACAGACAGTAAGAAAACAAAGAAGACTCGTTCTCCCCGCGCCACGATCTCTGTCGCATCTCACCTTGCTCCATCGTGTTGCCTTCTCGCTTCAAGGGAATACCAACGAATCGATAATCTAGAACCTTTCCAACGTAAAAACGCTTAAAGATCAAATGATTTTTCGACAATTGTTCGTGCATTTACTAATCTCAATTATTATCGTAACTCGATATTGCCTAAAAATGGAAAAGTGTCTTGACGGATTCAAAAATCATCTGGAGCTATCCGAAACTATTCGTAAAACGTTATAAAAGCTAAAAATCTGTTGGGTAAGCTCAGACGACGATTACCTTAACTTGGTAAAAGAACAGACAATTCATTGCAAGCTCTTCAGGATATTCGAGAAACGCAATAAAAACAAAATTCTTCTCGGTTAAACATAAAGGACGAGAAAAGTGATAAATTTCCAAAATCCGTCACTCGTCCTTGTTTCGACGTTTCATCGAAGGAGGAAAAAATCTTGATCGAAAGTCGGTAGTTCATCGTCGTTCACGCACGGCCGGAAAACAGGTGTGGTCGCGTATCGTCCCAAGCTAAACACGCACGAGGTCGGGGTGTGCGTGCTGACGTCGCGTATCTCAGTCCGTTACGCCGTAGATTTGCCGGTGTACGAGTTAAATCCGCCACACTTACGACGAGTATCGCAGCTCCGTCAGATATCGTCGGATTTACCTCGTCCGTATCTTCCGTGTGCGCGTCGCTTCCGATGGGTCGGAGGCTCTTTTTAAACCGTGTCACACGAAATCCGACTAATCCGTCCGCCTGGCGACGAGAACGATCGCACCGGCCCGTATTTGTCACGAACAACCTCGCGTTGCTGGGTTAATTAGTTTCGAAGGGAACTCTTGAGAAAGAAGAAAGTTCCCGGTGACGGAGAACGTGTGGAATTTTGTCTAGATTATACGTAGAAGGATGCGAGGAATTACGGAGCAGGGTGTTTTGTCTAAGGTTTCGTGACATTCGAGCAACCCTTTGTTTACTGGTAAATTGCGATACTTTTATAATCGAATATTTAAAGTTAATTACGATCTTTTATTCGACGCTTTAATATTCTCTTAATATCGTATTTCACTGTTATTCACCGTGTCAGATATGTCCTCGATATTAATCACTTGATCTTTCCAGTATCGTGGACCGAGAGTACTATACCCTCGTGCATTGTACTACATGGACATAACAACCTCGACCCGACGTAATTTCCAATTACAATATGACTCCCGAATTGCGTAATTGACGATGGATAACAATCGTCCAAATACTACATCAAATCATCGTAAACACACGGCCCCATAAGAATATTTCAAATGACATCCCCTAAACGATTCACACATATACGCTGATTCATGAAAAAGGACACAACACTCGATCATCCCCTTGCGTATCAGTAAACGAAGGGTTAAGAGGGAACGGCGAATGGTTCGATTTTTCCAGTACTTGGCGTCCGGTCGAAGCTGGGCGATTGTCGATAGGCAGCCGGCAGTTACAGTGCCACGTGAATCCTCTCCAACAGAGGCTCACATCGTGGCCACCCTGCCATACGCCCGTCACGCCTTCTTACCCTCAGCTCCCAATATCCCCAAATCTGCCACCGCCACTTGGGGCCACCTTAACAAAAACCTCATGTGGAAGGTAACTAATTCACCGCAGCTAAGAAAAAGGCTCGCTCACTCGCTCGCTCGCTCGCTCGCTCGTGTCGTGTATTGTTTCCATCGAACTTTTTCCTTTCTCTCACTATGTTCTTCTGCCATTGTTTCTCTAATTGACTGCATGGTGTGCCGTGGTTTTTATTTTTCTTTTTACGTTCATTCTCTTTTTATGTTTTTAGTTTTTCAACACGTCTCTTCCATTCTTTTTCGTTACGTTTCTTCGATCCTTACTTGACAAGCACCTAGAAACACATTTTGCACACTTAGAGGACACCTCGTGGTTCGACCAGACCCGACGCTTCGAAATCGCATGGAGGTGTGGGGAAACCCGTTTCCGGTGGAACATATTCGTCGGACGAGAGCTTGCGTTCCCCCCTTTTTCCTCCCTTTTCGTTCTCTGTGTCATCGCGATCATTTCGTTTTCGAAACCTCCAAGTTGATCAACGAAAGAAAATTCGAGAAAAATACAAGAAAATCGAGAGACGATGGCGTCTTTCGTCGTTTAAAGTATATGATCCTGGAAAGAAAATATTTTCGTGGTTTCGAATTCGACGATGATCCTGGAGAATGTATATAGGTACACTGAAAGACACAAGACCATATTCAGTTTTGTCAAAGATGAACGTGTTTATTTTCGTACGGGGCGCGTAGCTCGTTGTGTGTGTTTTACGTTTTCGTTCAGTAGTGACAGAATGATACTATGAACGTGCCCTTATGATCATAGCCTTTGTACATATCATCATACAGCACGTAACGGATCTTCTCGCTCGTTCCTTCGACCATGCATGCGAGCTCGTGAATTTTGTAAAACGTTCCCGAGGTCATCGAGGTGGATCTTCGATGAGACTCATTGACCCTCCCCTATTTATAATTCGTAGGTGTCGTGCGAACGAGATCCTTGCATTTCTGCGAGTTAAATTAATAATTGAAGAGCTTTCTAAAAAGGGAACCTATAGGTTTACGATGAATATCAAATTATAATCAAGTAGTCGCAGATATGGAAAGAAGAAAAAGAAAAGAAATTTATAATTAATCTAATTACCAATTCAAACGTAGGTAATATTACAAAATTAAAATCGCTTCGATTCGATTTACTTGATTCGTCATTTTCTCTTGCGAGCTCTTTCTCTAAAGAATTCCTCGCTTGTCTAATTCTAAATTCAACTTAAAAAGCCACTCCAGAAATACCGAAGATCATCGTTCACGCACTCACAAACCCCTTCCTCGTACATACCAAGTTACACGCCAAGTCACTTTATGTTATTTATCAGACCATCAAATTTCATCAAATCCCTCGAACCATCATCAACCTGCGGTTACTTAAACGTATCTGTCTCTCCCGCAGAACATTTCTTTTAAATCGTATTCCCGTGACTCCGGCCATGGTGGCTCCGAGCAAGAAGACTCGCCTAGGACACACAATACCCTGACCCTGGGACACTCCGGACGAAACCGCGGAGCGAGAGGAATGAACGAGAACAACGAGATGAGCGGCAATAGGACTACCGGAGGCGGCGGTGGTGGCCGAAGGACTGCGATACCGTACAAACATAAATACACGGAGATCATGGACGGTCGTAGTAACGGGCCAGCTCATCATCAGCTGCACGCCCATCACGGTCAACACGTACATCTTCCGCGGGATTTGACGAACGAGGACGAACCAGTTTACGAAGAGATCGAGCGCGGCGGTGGCGGCGGGGGCGGTGAGATTCAAGTGTCGGACATGTCCGACGAGGACGGCAGAAGGCAAAGCGACATGAGCAGACAATCGTCGAGAAGTTACGGTGATCACAGACCGCTGATCCCATACTCGCCGGCCACCGATAGGAATCTGATGCATTACGGGCAAACGTTGACGGACCGTGGCGGCGGAGGAAATATCCATTGCGACGCGTCAGAGTACAGTCCTGCGTTCGAGAGGACCCTGAACACTTGCTGGGAGAAGCTACGAAAGCAGCAAGCATGGTACGAACGTGGCGAGCTGCCTCGACTTCCGGCCAGTTACGGTATACCGCCTCAGCCAGATCACACGAGAACAGTCGCGGTTCTAGATGGACACACGGTCGTCTGTCATCTGCAGCCGCAAACGGACATGTATACCGGGCGCGGAATGCCACCGCCTTCCTACAGCGAGTGTTAGAACGCTCTCCACTGGCAGGATCCTGTCGTCCTCTTCGTCTTCCTGCACGAGGACGATGGATGCGCTCCTTGCTGTCGAGACGCCGCGTCTCGTGGCCATCGACGAAGGAACGATCGAAGCAACGCGTAGTTCGTGAATGTTATAGGGTCGCGTCTTCAACACACGAAGTTAGAGATATCGTCGATGGCGATCTTCTGTTTAACGCGACGTGTATGGCGGTTCCTCACTGAAGAAAACCATCACTCCGGAACAACCGACGCGTCTCGAGCTACGTTCGACCGGATGAACGAGTTGCGAACGATAACAACGCGTCACTAGCTCAAACATGAACGCGACTGATCGACCTGGAGCCCGATGATTGCCGCGTTCTATAGCCATAAGCGGGCCGATCTACGAAGACGGCCCCGAACCTCCTTTGTTGTGTTTCCATATCCGTTTACTCGGGAATTGCGTGCAACCAATGGCGGAAGTCCACGCGAAACGGACGTGTCTGTCGTCTCCAGAACTAGAACCGTGCGAATGTGTGACGAAACGTCGAAGATCTGTGTACGATAGCGTGAATTATTCGATATGGACCTCTTGTTGAAGTTAATCGATCGTCGTTGTACCGTCGAAGCTGTGCTCGGCTTTTTGGGATTGGCTCACTGACAGAGTGGAAAATACGATGTCGTACGGAAAACGATAAAACGTGACGAGTCCTCTTAGATTGCTAAGATTTTGCTAGGAGAACGCTTACAGAGCTCGAGGTTTCGAGGTACACGTGCGGATTGTAAACGACCCGAACGAGAAGTTATCGTATATACGCTCGTAAGTAAGTGTAACGATATCAGAGCGAATTAATTTCCTTGCGTTCTTCAGCACGATGTTCTCGTTCGTTGTCGATTGTATCCTCGAAGCCTGTTCTCGTACGCGTTGACAAATCGAGAGAAGATATTCTCCTCGATCGTTTCGTCGATGCTGGCTTTGCTCGTTAACGAAAGTGATTCGTGGATAATATGAAAAATAACAGACATATCGAGATCAAATGGGGAAAGGTTTGGCCACGGGGGCGTGAAAATCGTTCGTTAACGAGTGTCGAACCGACGAGAATTCGATTTGAATCCCCGAAGGAAATCGGCGACGACTCGATAAAGGAATCTGAAGCCCGTGTTTCCTTGCAAACGTCTCCGCTTTCATCGAACCGGAGAGCAGCGACATATCGCAGGTGCGCTGATCGATAACCGACCTCGCCACGGAACGTAGAAGAAAACTAAAGTTACTTAATAATCGATCAACGCTTACTTCGATTAATCATTATCGCGTTACATTAGTCGCACCGTAGAGTTACTTCTAAAGTCTTAAGACTGCTTTTGTGAAAAATTCCGTGCGACACGATCTGTCAAAAGATGCGGACAGTATCTTCGCGAGATAGAAGGAAAAAGAATCTTCGAGTTCCGGAGAAGAAAGGGGCGCGCGTGTTCGTTTCGAGCGAGTTTCGATGATTGAAAACTTGAAATTTCCTCCCGGGAAAAGGTAAAGTCAGCGGTTAAAAGTACCTTTATCGGTCGTCCCAGCCAGCTCCTCAATGTATATTGCTTTGGAACGTTACGTTTTAGTCCCAGAATGTTATTTTTATAAATAAAAAAAAATTATATATATATATATAAATGTATATGTATGTATACAGTAACGATATTATATTTATATATATACATATATATAGAAAATACGAGGAGAGAGAGAGAGAGAGAAGGTGGGTGAGAGTTGTATGAAACAAGTATATATATATATATATATAAATATAAATATATATATATAGTGATACAAAGCGATTTTCCGAGCGACGTGGAAAAAGCGAAAAAAACTTAGTCACTGTTTTTTACTATTTTTTAAAGAACAAAAAGGTATATGTCGTAACCGCGTAATCTAATATGTAACTAAGGGAACCCGCGCGCTATTTATTTTTTATCATCCGTGAGTGTTATCTAATGTGTAATTAGCGGTCGTGTCGAGATCGACGATCGGTGACGCGCGATCGTTCGGACGTAATTACGGATCGAAGATGATCGTATCAAAACGAGATAGATCGAACGAATCGCCGTCGTTCGGTGGTCGAATCGATCAACGACATTTTCTGCTTGCAAAGAAGATCCATCGTCGACGAGCGTAAGCGTATATATTAGACGAACGAACGTCGAGCTCTGAAACACGTCACCAATGGCTCGATGTTCGTTTCCCGGAACATCCGACTTCCTCATCTAACTTCTCCATTTCTGACTGGAGAAAGATATGTTGGATTGACTAATTGACGAGACAAGGTTCTTCTTTTACCAAGCTTTTGTTCTTTAATTGTGTTATTACGGTTGTACGCGAACGAAAACCTGTTAAATTATGTTTAAATCGATGGAAGTTTAAATTTGCCTAAACGAGAAAGGGCGCACGCGAACACAGTGAATTCAATATAGTCTTTCTCTCGGTTGAACAGCGTTTCGTCGTTTCCTTTTTCTTTAATTTATTTCTCTGCTCAGCCGGGCCGGCCGTGATCCTTCTCTCCGGCAAATCGTACGTTAAGACGAATAAATCTATAGGCGAATTATTAAAATAGCGATAAACAGCGTTTTAAGGGTACCAGCGTAGCTATATTAAGCGTTACGAACGTTTCCTCCGATTTCTATGAAACGTAATTGCTCACTCTGGCATCGCGTGAAAACCCGTTCGCGGTTATCTTGGTTTTTCCTGTTTAGAAGACCCTTCGCACAAGCGTAGCTTGAGATGACAGTCAAGCATCTGAAAACCGTTTTTGTCCACGATGTTAAAGGTAGAACGAAAATGTGTAACCCTATCGAATATGTGTATATAATTTCCAATGCCATGAAAATTCTGCCGTCTCGTTTCTTGCCCGTAGCGAATAAATACGTGAACTCTATACGCGCGTTTCTCGGTCGTCGCGTATCGAATCGTTGCCGTTCAACAGCAGCCATCGGAACCGTGTATTCCAGCGTCGATAACTTCGCACGCTTTCTTCGACATCTTTTCGTTCCACTTTTACATTCCTTCGTCGTCACGATAAGCAACAATCAACCGCGAGATATCATTTTCCGTCAATTACAGAGCAACGCACCGAGTGTTGCAAAAATCAAACTGTATCGAATCGGAATCGAGATACGCGGACAAGCTTGAACGATATCAGAAACGAAGATTGGACTCGCGTTGTTTCACATCTAAAACTCTGGTGCGGTTGCTCTTAAACTTTAACAAATTTTACGGTACGTTACGGTGCGCGACGACCGCGTTGTACGTTTTGACTCGTTAAGATTTTATTTCTCGACGCGCGCTCCGGTGAACGCGAATCACGGAAGCGCATGTTACATTTTTCGAAACACGATTGTTAAATCCCGTGATTCCAAAGCGAATTAAAGGGACGAAAGGTTTTTGTATCCCTGGACGATTGTGTCGTCGCGTCTCGCGAACGTCCTCCAACGCTCTGTCCACGACGCGGCGGGGCTTAGTTCTATGAATTTTTGTACAAGCGAAAGGTCTTGCCCACGGAACGACTATTATCGGATATAATCGTAAACGCAGCTACATTCCATCCGTTCGACTTATCGTAATTGAAAGAGATAAGGGGATAAAAGGTGTACGAGCCAAGTAGACGGGAACAACTTCGAGCGCAAACGTGCCTGGTGAATAGGCAATCGATTTACGAATTTACGTAATTTTCCGTCTGTCTTCTTTTTCCTTCTTTTTTATTTGTCTTTCCTTTATTCCTTTTCTCTTTTTTTTCTTCTTTATTTTCTAAGCATCGACAACGGCGTAACCGGCGGCCACAGAAAGGAAAGAAGACGCACTGGTTTAAGAGATTGTTGCGTGCGAAAGAGGAGAGTGAGAGAGATAGAAGCATTATCATTGGGAAATTCTCGAAATGAGGTGTACATAATGTAAATAGGGCTTTGTACATGTTGAACACGTTGTAATGTAAATGGAAAAGAGAGAGAGCGAGAGAGAGAATTATGTGTGCATGAGGAAATGAGAGAAAGAGTTAAAGAACGAAAGGGGGAGAGAGAGAGAGAGAGAGAACAAGAAGGAGGCGACCGAGACGATCGATGTGAAAACAGAAAAGAATACATTTAGATAAGACAAGTTATTAGTAAGTAGTGGATATTACAGTGACTATTATCGTGATGGCGGACGCGTGACGCGATTTAACTTAAGTCCCAAGCGTAATTAGTTAATGTGTAAATAAATTAAGCGAGGAAGTAAAACAAACAAAAAAAACCAATATTAAATGAGAGCCCAAGTAATCTTTGGATATTTATAAACGAACTCCACTAAAGAGAAGTAAACGACAAATGAATAAAAGAACAAACAAAAAAAAAAAGAGAGAGAAGAAAGGACGATAAATATGTAGGTTCGATGAGAGAAGGAGGGAATGTAAAAAGAAAAAATAATATGAATTCAAGCACTCGTCCCGTGCGTTAGGTTACTGTTACTTGAACGAATAGAAAGTCAGGAGAAAGGAACAAACCAAGAACACGAACGTTAGACAAAAGCGGAAGAGAGGGGAAAAAAGATTGGAGAAAAGAAGGGGAATGATTAAGAATGAAAATGTGCAAGCAGTTAATCAGATGGACAGATATACAGTGCATGTTTTATCCTTAGCCGTTTTATAAATATAAATATCCTCTTCCCTCCCCCTCCTTTCTCAAACCCCTCGCCCTTGATCTCCATCCTTCTCCTCTTTTCACGCGACAAAATAGGCGCGAAGCTGATCTTTTCTCTGATCGAGTACACCTGTCCGTACTGTCCAATCTCGAGATGTTCCTTTCAAATCGTGTGTGCTGTCTCTCTTTACTTTTCGTCCTTGTTCTCTTGTATGCAACAGCATCGCGTAAACGAGTTTCCAAACGAACCACGATCGAGTCGTCCCTCGAGATATTTAGCGGCTAAGCTTTCGTTTTGCGTGCAAAGAAAAAAGAAAGAAAGGAAAGAGAAAATGAAAAAAATTGTATCGGGGCGGCCAGAGAAAGAAAATTTGAAGCAATCGCAGAAAGTCAATCCGCGGAGATAGAAACGCACTACGCCCACATATACATGCATCCACGTGTGCACACTCCACCGATCATCTCAAAAATATCCCTTGCCCACCCGCAGCCATCCTCTCAAAGCGTCGGAATATTTTTCGAATCGGCTTTTTTCTGAACCGTTTTACCCAAAGGCACGAAGCAGTATCGGTCGTATTACAGAATTTTTGGACAAACCGACGCACGATTCATGTTCACATAGGATTCGTGAAAATTCTGTGATCTTTACCATTTATGTTCTCTCTTTGTAAGTGATATTTAACGAACGTAATTAAAGAAAGAGAAAGAAGTATGCGGACACGGTTTTAGCACGTAATTAAGCGCGTAGATTTCCTGTGAATCATCGCCTGCCTGCGCACGCTGACAAATGAAAAGGAAGAGGAACACCGAACAACAAGCAGAAGAAGAGGAAGAAGAAGAAAAAGAAGAACACAAACGAACAAGAAGAATGTAAAATCTAGGTATCTCCGATCTACTAAGAGCCTCCGTTTCTTCATTTTTGTATGCTTCTTTAAGACTGTCTGATACAGGAAAAAAGGATAAATAAATGTGTACCAATCTCTGAATAAAATATGTCTTGTTTTTGTCTATTTTAAAAAATCTACTGAAATTAGTTTTTCAAAATGGCTTTAATAGCTTCTGTATTTCCAATTACAGCTGCTATATGTAAAATAGTCTGACTAGCGTTGTCTTTAGCTTCGACATCAGCTCCCAAATCAATTAATCGTTTTGCAACGGATAGGTGACCTCCTTTAACTGCTTCGTGAAGAGGAGTAGATCCCGAGGAATCACGCGCGTTCAAAAGTTTCGTATTAAGAGCCATAAGACGATTGACTAAACCCTCGTGACCGTGAAATGCTGTACATTTAACAGGTTCATATTCCATAGTTATAAATATTTATACTAATTATGCATTACGCCATTTGTATATCATTGATAATATAAAAATATTTTATAGAGGAATTCTTACCAGCAATGTGCATAACACTACGACCATTATTGCTTCGATCATCGATGCGTTCAACAAATTTATTTACTAACAAATCAAAAGCATTTTCATCGCCAGATCGACAAACTAGATGCAACGACGTCCATCCATCTTTATTTCGCAAAAGCGGATTTGCTTTTGCCTCTAAAAGCGCTACGATGCATTTATAGGCATCACTTCCGGTTTTTGTACACGCCAGCATGAGCGGTGTCCAATCAGCGCGTTTTAAGGCATCCACATCTGCACCTTCAAACGAGAATAACGTTACGAATGATATATTTATAATTATAAAATAAAATTAGCGCCACAAATGAAAGATAAATACCTTTTCCAATTAAATATTTGAGTATATCGCTACGAGCAAACTGCGCCGCTTCATGCAGCGGTCTTTTCATATCTCTACTTGCGACGTTCACTCTAAAATCTGGTTTCTTGAAATTCTCGCATAGGTATCGAACGATATTCAAATGACCCTCGCGGGTGGCAAGATGTAACGCGGTGTCACCGGAAGTCGTGTGTCTGAAGTGTGTCCAATCCTGAATGTCGTGCTTCGATGCGAGAGTTTCCACTCTTGATAAGTCTCCATTCTGACATGCGTGCAGGAAGTTTCGTGATAGGTTAGGATCCTTCATATATAAACTTTTATTGCCAAACAAACGGAGTGTACATCGAATAGAAATGGTAAAATGTACTTGTTCACAAAGATGAGAGTGTTTGATGAAAAATATTTAAGAAACTGAACGTTTGAACACGCGTTATAGAAATGTTTGAAATGTTTGAGACGATTGAGGTTAACAAATTAACAAAGAACCACAAAAATATATAAACCTTGACAAAATATAGAATAGATATGAAGCCAGCACAAACTCATAATAACGTCCGCCACCTTGTGGTCATATTCAGTATTAAACTAATGTATTCGCTCATTCGAAGATCAAGTTAAAAATTTCTCTTCTTGCGAAGATCTTATGAACTGAGAGAATAGAAGAGAATCTATAAAACTATAAACAAAGAAAAGAAATAAGAAAAATGTAAAAACAAGTGATTTCCTATCTTACTTCCTATAATCGCGAATTGTAGAAGTTTATTTGTACCGAAGTTTCAAACTTTTAATAAGAAGCGATTAAGACAATAAAAGTTAAAAATAAATGTCGTCAAAAAATATCGACAGTTAACAAAATGGCGAACGTAAAATCGCAGTCTTGCCAATGAAACAAGTCACCTTACCGATTCTACCTTACCCATAGAACGTGGAGTTATAGTCGGAAATCGCTTCGGTGATATCGACCGATATCTATAAAAAAAAATATATAAAAAGGTACCGTATACAAAAATATATAAACATTGACAAAATATAGAATAGATATATCAACTAATATATCTTTTTATCTTAAGCCTCGATGAAGTTCTCTGGATTTTTTTAACATTTTAATGTCATTTACAATATTACCTATTGCGTATAGATTACCAAACGAGGAAGTTAGAAATAGCGCTACCTATAATCGGTACAAATAAATTCAATGGCGCGAAAAGGTTTTACGTATTTGCAAATACTTTTAACTTCAAACAACCGTACCCATACCTGAAATTTCAGCTATTAAAAGCATATATTATATCTGCGTTACTTATATAGTAATTAAAAATGTATGTTTTTACTTTATACTTGCATATTTTTCTTTTCCCCTTTTTATAGATATTTTTAAGGAAAATCAAACTGACAGATAAAGCTGTTTGTTCCGATGCACTTACGTAACACGAAAATAGAAATTGTAAACACTGTAGCAATGCTAAACCAACCGAGTGTAGTGCCGCTTTGAAAGTAAAATTAATCGTGCGAAACCTATCATCGCCGTGAATCATAAGAATCTCGCAATTATAATGTCATAATGAAATTGGATGCGTAAGAGATGCTCGCTTCGATAAAAGATTAAATCTTTTTTACTTCATAAGGAAGTGAATAGAAAAATAAATACAAGCTTCAAATATATATATCTGTAGTCCATAGATTAACGAACAGTTAACTACTTAGTCAGCCACGCATTTCATTCGTTTTATTTTTTATAAAAATTTGATATTGGGAGGACGATTTGATTCCTAACAGGGAATTTTTTAAAATTTGAATACCTTTCCATAGAAGATATGGATGAATCTTTATCTTTCTCCTTGCCTTATATATTTTTTCATACGCCCTTCGCTTCGATTTCTTTCCTACGAATTTTATATTTAATTTTATATTCAAGTGTATATTTCATTATTATATCTCGTTAGCGTTAGAAACAGGATGAAACATAGTTTAAATCAAGAGGTCGTGATTTACTTAGAAAGGCAATTTCGTTTTTTTCCGCGGAATTTCCATAACCGTTATGTCGACGCCAGATAACAATGCAAACAATTAACCACCAATAAAGCGTTTCCGGGCTGGTTGTGCAACCGAGTATGTGGCTACACGATGAGCATCGCGCATCGCGAGAAAATCTCTTCGCACGAACGTTCAAGGTTTGATCAAAACCATCCACCTTTCGCTTCGATATAATTGCCAGACTGAAGACGCCTTCGTCGTCTTTTGTTATTTATCTTGCTGGTCGCATTGCCATTCGCGCGACGCGGCTATCCATGGCCTTGCTGCGACATGTATTACGAATTACGTTCATTGATCAGAATTTGTCATATGTCGTAATAACGCTACCGTCGATATAAACCTGAAAGGAATTTCCGTTTTCCAAACAAAATCGATTAGATGCATTTTGTACCGCGATCTAAAATTCTAATACGTAAATTGCCACGACGTGCATCAACGTAAGTTCTCGTGATTAGAATCAATCTTAGAACAATATAACGATAGAACGTCGTATACTCGCATACGAGCTGAATAGAAGAAAACCGATTCAATACTTTCGAACGTAGGCAGAGATGAATACTCACGAGCTGCAACTTTCTGGATCGTTTGATTATTACGTTGGCTCGTAAAGCATTCGGATGATGGCGGTGCCAGCCCTGCCTTTGTTAGCCATAATGTCGGCCAACATGGGTATAATTCACCCCACGGTCCCGACAATCGATCGTCAATTTGCATACGGTGAATCTCCTTTCAACCTGCATCGCATTCAATCCCCGTGCAAAGTTAATTTATGCACGTAAAGATTGATGTGGTTACTGTTGTTGCGCTCCATCGAAGCTCTGCCTTTCTAACAAAGTCATTCGAACTCGTTAATCTATCGTTAATCTATGTGGCGCCGATTCGTATCAATACGTTGTGACCGAAATCAATTGCTAATTGAACGTAAATTTGCATTTGAGCAAAAAAGCTTTATATGTATCGCCCTAACGAATCAAAAAATTCCTTATTACCTGTGCTTGTTAAAGATATCTCCAGAAATACTTCTCGTAGACGTGGTACGCGTTACGCATTACGGTTTCAATTGCGTTTCACTGAGACTTTGTTTTACAAAGACTTTTTGCCCGTGACAAATGTTCGCGGATCGAAAGAAGTCATCAGCGAACGAAGAACGGAACAGACCGAGCAGGCCTGTAATAACACATCATTTTCCCCAGACTGGATAACTATAATTTCATGCGAAATTGAATCTTTAATTGCGCGGATCCCATATGACGACGATCAGCTGGCGCCAGCCAGAAAACAAGAATAAAATAAATAACGCTCGCGCTTTTATAGCGACGCGCAAATTTTTTCTCTGTTCGTACGCAGACCCGTTCGGTTTTCTTGCGTCTCCTTTCTCGCGTGTACTCGCCATGCACACGGAAACGCTCGCTTCCTATACGAAAATAACAACTCGCGTTCGAGGTTGCCGCTTGATTATCGGTTCGCGCGGATATACGCGACGAGAAGAAACCCTGCGTGTTTTCGCACAGAAATGCCCGCGCCAACAATAAAACTAGATCCTTGAACACCGTCCGTTTGTGCGTAAGAATCTTTCACATTGCCTTACATACCTTTGATGTTCCATCATCGTGAAAATTGATCCGAACAGACGTCCAAGTGGAACCAATCGTTGTGATTTAAGGATTACGTGTTAGAATAAAAAAAAAAAGACCTAACATAAGTGGAACGAACAGAAAATATATCTGGAACCTGTCACACGCTCGAACTAATATTTTAGCGAAATTTCATAAATCACGAGTGAAACATTATGTATTAATAAATTCGTAACAAATTTGCTAACGAAACGAAGACTTACGAGTGAATTTTACAAATTACGCAGGTTTGAAGATTCCAAAGCTACAACGTTTATGTAACATTATGTTTGTGTAACAGAAATCTACAACCTACATTTCTCAATTCCTACAATTCTTAATTCATTAGTACTCTTAGCAAATAAATTATCGTGTAGCAATGAGGATTGATAGCGAAACGAAGATTTATAAATGAATTGTACAAAGCATTGTCGAATTACGTACAACGATCTGTTTGTGTAGTAGAAATCTACAACCTAAACTTATTCTTCATCGACTAACATTATTGCTTAATAACGTCGTTAACATTGTACGAGCACCCTAACGTTCATTACCACGCGATATCGAATATATCTACCATTTGTTGGGTTTATTTTATCCCATACCATATACACGTGGAAACGAAGATTCCGATCAGGATGTTGCACGAGCACATCGACTAGATTGCGGTGCGTGCGTAATAAGATGAGCTCGCAGCGATGGTAGTTTCCTCGTTACCGGGTTTCCTGTTTCTCGTAAATATCACTGCATGTTAATGCGAATCGGTGTTCGATCGATCAAATCAGCCAGGCCGAATATCGGATGTTGGATATGTTGGATCGATCCACCTCGACATTGACCTTAAACAGCTCGTCTCGGTCAAGCGCGTCCACGCGCAAGAAAAAAATTCCTCGGTCGACGAGAAGGCGGCACTAGGTTGCATAACGCGCGAGATTTCATAGGAATTAAGGAACGATAAGCGTGATCAGCGTGCTTGTCTTGGCAATTGTTGCCTTCGCTGAAACGCCATTACGGATAATCGCCTTCGAGCAGCAGCGATGCAACCGCCGGACAAGTAGAAGAATCCCGCCGCCCGTCAGACGATTTTGCGCTTAACCTTGCGAGAAGGTTGAACTCGCAGTGTAATTTCACGTTCGAGAGCCATGTTAATGGTTATCGGTAAAAAGAGCGTGATGTCGGTCGATTTTAAGACACGCGAGGGGGTTGTGCATCCGAAGGTTTCTTCTTTCTGCTATTTTCTCCACGAGCGAATAATTAACAATAATGTTAGAATTTTCTCCAGTCGATCACTTTTCCGTTCCAGTAAGATAAATTCAATGGATCATCCGTAGCAACATATATAAATCGTTCTTTTTATCGTCGATTAATGTCATTGCCTGCAGGAAAAAATTACGTAAGAAAGAAATACGAAAGAACGATACGTGTCACTCGGAAGACACGTTGATCGACTCGAAAATCGAATAACAGGGAGAAGTTATTTTTTTTTTAAATTTGTCTTGCAATTCTGTAAATAAATAAATTTATGAAAGCAAGTCAGTTATTTTTTCACAGTTATCCTATGTCTAGTGTCGTTTTAGCTCCTGAGAAACTCATACGATACTTTGATAGAATTACGTAATCTATAAAAGGATGATCGTTAAACATCGAAAATCTACTAACTAACCGCGTTTCGTTGAAAACGAAGACACGAGAAGCAAGTGGATCGACTCGATCTTCTTCCATGTTCGTACCAGATTCTTTAGCGTGCAAGTTCAAGGCTCCCTAGAGCGATACGGATACCTACAAGGTCACCGAGTGTGCAAATACCATGATTATAGCTGCGTACAGGTGCAGCTGCATTCTCATTGTCGAAGATGAGACAGGACTGACGTAAACCGCAAGTATCAAAACTCACTCATGACGAAGATACGTCGCCTGCCATAATCTTTCAAATAACATGTAGTTCTGTTTAAAGCGACAAGCGCCACTGGTCGTGTTTTCCTTGAGCGAAGAAACCACTGCCAGGTAATCTCTCTGGCTCGCGATCGATGTTGCTCAATGGGAATGACAAAATTAATCATCGGCTTATTACTCACTCGACCCCGAAATATCCTGCGCTGCAGAGAAAGAGGAAAACAGGCGGAACCTATAAGGTTCTTTCATTCATAAGCGGCGAATCTAGCAAGCTAGATCGAGAAACACGTCATACCGGTTTCCGATTGATCAGCTTCTCAATTTTATTCTACTTTTTTTCTCTTCCTGCTTCAAGTTTTACGCGAGTACCAATGATGTGGTCGAATTAGCAAGAATATTAGCAACTGATCGATCATTACGGATAAAATCTACCGCTATGTAATATAGGATAATTCCAACGAAATTAATTAATAATAAACTATATACCTATGTTTATCGATCTTCCATTAAAAATAAATCGAAAAATAATTGTATTATATCTGACGATTTCTTCAACGCTACTCGATGTTCTCCGGACTGCGTGGGCATTTTTGGAAAACTAGCTAATAGCGCAAAAATTGAATCCACGTACTCGATCGAAAGCAAATGGAAAGTGACGCTACAGTAAAACTCCATTGCTTGAACGAAATTTTAGTCACTGTCCAATCAAACGAAATTCTGCCGATTGAATCCACTCATCTAAAAGCGAAATTCTATTACATAAACTTTGTCTTGAATTCTATCGGAGCAACCTGAAACATATTACGGAAGATTTCAAACATACACGCGGTTAACTTAATTATAGTAGATAAGTAAGTAAAGTAGTCCGATTATGATTTATCCATTGGATTTATACTACTATAGTTCGACGACTAGGTCAATGTTAGGATCTCGGCTGGTCACCTTCTTTTCCATGTTTTGAAACGACACCAAATAACGACGCGACGCAACGATGGCGGTAGATCGTATCGAAAGAATGGAACAATTGTTTCGAGGTCATGGTCGAATTGCACACCGAGGTAAAATGTATGTCGTATCGATTGTCATCGACGCGTTACGACGTTACGCGTACACGTTCGCGAATCGCCGCGATAAATGCCTGTGTCCGACGACACCGATAACTTGGATGGAAATATCGACCTGGAGCAGAGGTAACCGCGTGTAATTATGCGGACTATTCATTTCGCGGGTTCCGGTACCAGCGCGTATCACTTTGCAACCATCCGAGCCTGTCGTTGCTGCGCTATCGTAGCCATTTACAAGTGTCATTCGTTGGTACCTGAACTCCTTACCGATTCGCCGATGTATTTAGGAAATACGACTGTTAATTGCCGTACGACCCACTGAAACAGTCCACGAACATAGTTTCGCCGACAGAAAATCGAACTTTTGGCCAACGATCGGTCACGATAGCGTGATTCAACCTCGCAGAAGCCAAACTGACGCAGCTGCAGTTTTTATTAATTTCTTTAATTCTTCGCATAAGTAGGCACATGGTGGATATTCGATTCTCTGGAAATAAATGACTTGCTTCCATAAGTTCAGTCATCCCAAGAAAATGATGTAAATAATGGTAAATCCTAAATGTTTATTTATAGAGTTGATCAATATGGCTTCCGAACAGCACAATCATCGTTCTTCGAACGCAAGGAAGAGCGCCGATCACTGTTCGCCTTACAAGCTACTAATATAATTACGTAGGTATACCGAGCTACGTTGGTATTACTTGGTTACAAAGGTTCTATACATAGATATCCGAAATTAATTGCCTATTCAAAGCCGCTTCCGTGACTCTAATTGACGTCAGACGTAACCCTTTGCTCTTCAACGTCCCTGGACAACCGATTGATTTTAAACAGACCTATACAGTTCGTCGCGAAGAATACTTCGAATCTTCGAACCAGATCAACGACGATCGACGAATACCTAAATGCATCTAAATTCCCTTTCTCGCAGACGCTTCTACCACGTACGAGTCTACCAGATCAACTGCACTTTCAACAAATTCATACGAACGGAGTTCCACCTCTTTCATTGAAAGTAGCTCTTTCATCAACGAAAGCGATATCGTAGAATTCCATTTATTGGGACGAAATTTGCCTGCCTAATTAACTGAAGCCGAGCTCCTACCTAATGAACGAAAACTAACAGGTAGCTAGCGAAGGAAATGGGTGAACTGCTATTATACGAACTCCAGTTGTATAAACCGTCTGCCGACAAGTTCAGATAAATGGAGTTCCATGGTACCGGAGTACGGCAGAGACGCAAAACCCTGCTCCACGACGGATGCTGCAACATTCCAATCCCCGACGACGCGACGGTCCCTTGGCGAGAACAGCGTCGCCGGCGAAAGGGTGCGTCGAAACAATTCCCCGGATACACCTGATCACGGCAGGGAGCCCTGAACGTTTCCCCGTGAGCGGCTGAGTCAGGTGGGAGGTGGAAGGTGGAGTTACGGGTGACGAGTCTCGGCGGCGGCCTCTGGTAGGGGCCCCTGGCGTCGTTGCGTACCCTGGTAACATTGGACCCCCACTTGCGCGTTTCGAAGTCGGAGGCGCATATACGACGAGCTCGACACCGATATACCCGACAACGACAACGACAACGACGCCGACCGGCGACCATCATCCGTCCTAGCGTCTGCAGTTGTTGCAGTCGGCTCACGGCGCTCACCGTTGAGCACGCGACCGTATACAGTCGCAGGGGATTCCCGGCGTTTCCCTCTGTACATATTCTCTTTGGTTGTTCGATACACTCGGTGATACCGACGATCGGCCGTTTTCCACATCGCGACTCGCGCCAAGGATAATACGTACGAGCGTTTCGCGGGATAGTGAGTCACACAGGTGCCACGAAGCAGACTGGACGAGAACGATCGGAATTCTATTTCTCTTTCTCCTTCTTTCTCTTATCCGCACGCACACAAACGCACGCGACTATATAGACTGTCTGTGGCGCGATCGGAATTGGGAAGGTCTGGAGCGAACCGATCGACCGGTCCCCACACGCGTTTCACCCGTGCGTCCACGTCGAGGACTCTTGAACGAGTGATTCGGGCACAGTGAGGGTACTCTCTCGGAAGAAGGGGTATCCATCGAGTGACAGTGAGTAGATCCCGTGTGAATTTGGTGTACGAGAAGGATTGGTGGCGCGCTACTGGTGAACCTCGAACGAGAGCAAGGGAGAAACGAAGTGACAAAACGGAAGATCTCGATCGAAATCGATCAGAGAGTGCGTGTATCTCGTGTGATTCTTTCGTGTGAAATCCGAACAATTCGGAGGGAAAGCGATATATTCGCGACACGAACACGCTCTTTCGTCTGACTTTCGAAATATTCGCCGACTTTTTGCCTTTCTATTTGCGTAGGATGCTCCTGAACACGATGCGTGATCAGGAGCGCGCCAACAAGCGGCCCGCGGGAAATCGCGACGAATTCGTTCCGCCGTCTCGTAATTTTCGTTGTTTCGCTCCGGGCGAAGTTTCGATATTTTCGTAGGCTCGGTGAATCACCCGACCGATTCCGTTACTCGCGTTCGCGGAAAGTTCAAGGAAATACGGGTGCGCTCGCTCGTTCGCTCGCTCGATCGCTAGGCTGGCCTGGCCGCTTTCTTAAATCCTTATTTTCAGCGGGGGCCGATTATTTCGCGATTCCCTGCGCCCCATTATATGGTAATTGCCGCGACACATGCTCGACGACGCGGCGTTACTTCATGCTCGAGTAACTTTGACATATTGGAAGCGTAATCGGTCGAGGCACTAAGCCGCGTGCAATTCTCCATCTCTTTTCAACTACTACGATTTTTCTTTCTAGTGACGTGCGTATGATTAATTTATAAATTTCAACATCGTTTACAATGATCGTGAATCATCGCCGTTCGATTTTCCAAGGAAAAGTAACGCTCTTTTTCGACGAACCCATTTTTCTCGGTTTCGCGACACGATTATGATATAAATAGTTTGAAACGCTCTGTTCGTTCACCTCGTTCTCGACCTGGCATAGATCGTCGATCGTAGACGTTCATTGATCGACGCTCAGACGTTGTTTTTTATTCCTGCCTCGTCTAAGACATGAGTCAACGTTGCTGGATATCTAAAACGATCGCCGCGAGCAGCGTTCCAGTCGTTCTAGTTTTTTGAACGCACTCGGTTTTTCTACGATATATCGTACATTGCAACGCAATGTTTCGATGCTTCTGAAACCATTCTGCCTTCATAAATCATACACGTGATAGAGTTCAACCGATCGACGCCAATTATCTCGTGTGTTATTATTTTCACTAATAATAATCGATATTGCACGAACGTTATTTATAGAAACGCACTTCCAACTGTAACCACAAGATAATTCCTCGAAAGAGAAAACTCTAAAAACGTATCCAACCAATAACGACACGATTTTAAATTATTGCTGCGACATTTAATTTCCTATTATTTTACTGATACCTTTCGAAAGGAAAAAAAAGAAAAAGAGACTCGTTAAAGAGCCACAGCGAGCCTCGGAAAACGCGTCGCACGGTCGACAGTTCGACTGGACGATTTACGATCCGCGTAAAAGATGGTCGTATCGACGTCACGTTCGTTTCCATTCACGAATCGGTAGGAACAATAAATCACGGTTATCTCGGGGTCAGCTGGAGGTTTCTGCGTACGAATCAACGTCACGTTGCAATAACGGAACTACGTCATAAATTAGCGAGCCAACCTCAGCAGCCAGTTAGCCCGACAAAAATTTCCTAGCTACCTCGAGTTACACCGGTTTCTCCAGTGCTCTCGGCACCGTTTCCTTCCATGCGATCCACGAAGGTCAAGTACTTTTCACGAGTACAAACGGCCATCCTTCCGGTTATCGACGCGATCTCTATCGATTCTTCCTGGACCGCGTTCCTACCAGGAATCCCCTTCTCCAACGTCGATGGAATCCTTTGATCTTGAATCTTCGCCAGTATCGATGGAATCCTTCGTTCTTCCATCTTTTCCAATGTTAAAGTCCTTCCTCCTTCGAACTTCCGTCCTTTCCTACGTCGATCCTTAGTTCTTTGATCTTCGATTTTTCCAACGTTAATAGAATCCTTCGTTCTTCGATCTAGAGAAGGACAACAGGATTAAGAAGAGAACGAAAGCAAGACTTCTAGTGGCAGATCGCTGAATCGTGAAAATCTAGGCGGTCAGTGTCGAAGAGCGGCAAGAAATCAAATTACGAGAACTCGAGATCTCGTTCGATTGGAAGGAAGGTGGAGGAACAATTTATCGAGCAGAAGATAGAAGCGTAGGGTAGAAGTCGAAGACGTTGTTACGTCGGAAGAGTGGTTTACACGATCGTAAAACGGTGACACGGAGGGGGTTTTACATGCGTCATCGTCGTGCGGGTACAAATCGCACGCGACCATACTCTTCGACGACAGTACACGTGTATAACGACGCGCTCGATCGCTCCTGCGAAACACGGGGCTTCGATCCTCCTTCAAGGACGCACGGTGATAAATGCGGTGCCGGAGATGACGTCCTTCGTGTTCTCCAAAATGAGAATCTGGCTGGTCCTGCTGTGCTTGATCATTACGTGCAATGGTGAGTACTGATCAGGATTCCGTTTCTATTTATGTTCCTATTGTCATGGTGAATCGTTGTTAACAAATTCTTGACGAGAGACGTGGTTCGACGTTTCTACTTTCGTAAACGTTGAGAATGGGAGACGTGAGTCAACGTCTTCCATTTTATTCGACGTGATTTGTGTTGCAAAAAAATGCGGAAATTTGGATAAAATTTATTTTACAGGATATCGTCGACAATGCGTTAACGTTGAAGTTATCGTAATCGGGATATAACATAAATCGTTCGTTTCTGAGAGAAGAGAGGAATAAATTTATTTGTTGAAATTTAAATTCAAGAAATTGGATTTTAGAGAAATTTCAATAAATTATACGCGTAATTATTTATTCTATCAAGATAAATCGAATAAATACTGTCGTCTGAAAGATTAATTTTCTATGAATCTAAACTTTGTCACTGAAACTTCGTTGAGTCTTATTAACGATCATTTTGTCTATATATAAATAATACGCGTTTTACTTCGGCGTAATGATAGTTTTAAAAACAGATCGCGTGACGCAAATGTTTGTATAAGATTAAATAGTTTCGTGCGTATTCATCGTTGGCTGGCTTACCGGTGAATAAAAATTTGCACGTCAATTTTCTACCGAGAAAGTCTGTAAATTATCGATGTCTGTCTAGTTACAATGAATTACGATCTGTCATGTGACAATAAGAATTTATCGTGAATCGATATTACGGATAGCGTAATAATATCGATTGGCCGACATGAACGGATTAATATGCTAGGAGCCATTATTTTTTACGACTTCAAAGGCCTCAACCTTGACAAGGGCCTCGTAACCTTTAAGTGCCATCACAGAGGTTGCATTCGAAATGATCAACGCGAGGGCATAAATGACACGTGACACGTAATATTTTATTATCGATCCAACTGTCGAATTTCATTCGATTCACATATATTTTTATTCCAACTTGTCTCTCCATTTTTCATTGGAATCGTATAGCTAGCACGTTTGAATCATTAAGAATCTTCTGGCAGCATCGTAACGTTTACATGCGATCCACTTTCACGGTATTTGAAAGCTCGCGTAAAGTAGTCATATTACTTGAATTCAAGTGACTTAGAGTCAAATGACTGTACTAACTAGAGTAGAAACTCGAATGGATATATTTCAAGTCGCAGAAACAATAAGTTCGCGCTAACGCCTCGTCCTCATCCTCGAATTCATTGATTCTCTCCACTATCTGAGATTTCTCGTTCAAACAATCCTATACTATAGTTAATTATACGAAGTTCGAGTAAATTCATATAACAGAGGTCAGGTTTTGGCAAGTGGATTCAATTGGCAGCAGTTCATTTACTCAAGAAACAAATTTTATTCCAACGAACGAAGCTCGAACAAACCAGAGTCCTATTTTATACCGAACAATGACTAACAATAAGATCTGAAAGAAAATATTTTCTACGCCACAGACCATCTCGCTTGCAAATGCATTCATTCTGACACACAGCCTAAATTACCCGAAATCCCTCGACCGAACAAAACGTCGACCACAATTCTCGCGTTCGATATCCCAGAAAGAAAGAACTGACCAAAACTGCGTGGAAACCGTTTCTTGAGCACTGCCACCTTGGCAGTGAAACCAGCTCTCAAGGTGATTCTCCGTTGCCGCGTTTCGGGATGCCCGTTTCTCTTTCCACATTCGTGGCTCTCGCGACGATTCCGTTTCATTAAAAACGAGGCACGTGCGCCACGCAGCTGTCCGAGCCACGCGAAAATCTGTGTTAACAGGCTCGATTCACTTTCGTAGAGCGCGTCGCGTGTCCCATTGGAATAACAAGCGTCGAAAGATTTTCGCCTGTCGCGAAACCCAGGCGAAATCATCGCGATCTCAAACGAGCGCGCTCACTTACCCGCGTAATCAGAGCGAGACGCTGATCATCGCATCGCGCACCGCTGGAAATCGTCCGCTCTTGCAGCTGTTGCGAGCTGCATCGGATGATTTCAGCGGGATTAGGAAAGTAATTGTAATCGACTATGTCCACACGAGACGATTTTCCATTTTTGAAAGGATTCCAGGATTGAATCCTTAAAGTCAGGACCACGCTATTGAATTCTGCAAAATGTCCCAATCAAATTGTACCTTTAGATTATACGGTGAACTATAAGAACGCAAAATACACATACGTTCGTTTTGCTTATTTTTCATAAATTCAATGCGATACAATTGAAGCTAATGCATCTTTTAAAGCAAATATTCTCAACTATAAGCACCTTAGTATTTTCGTATAGAGAATAAAGAAAACACTAGTAATATCGATGTATAAAAATATATATAGTCGACTTTTAAAGAGTAGAAATAACTTCGAAATTATTAAACGATCATACACCAGCCACGAGCGTTTAAGTTTTTTCTAACTTTTGTTACTTTGAAATTACGACTCCATTTATCTACGTGGGATATCTTGCGTATTATAGTGAACGCTAATATCGGAAAGAGATTGCAAATGGTATTGCAAAAGTGAATGAAATATCTGAATGAAGTATATACGCTCTGCGAAGCTTTTTATTTGGTTATCAGTGTAGTATGAGGTGGTTTTTAAACGTTGGTTACTTAATTTGGATAGAGGATCTTCTAATTATTCCGGGCAGTATAATGTACGTCATAGTTGACCCTGTTCCCTGACTTATGGAAGTTGCTCTAGTATGTGAACTTGAATCAATTTGTAGAACAATTGTTGCGCGAGTTATTCATTCATGTCGATCGTACATGTTTATTATGAGAGAGATTAGTATACAAATGTATGCAACCAGTTTATTTTTGTACAAACGCGTGAATTCTTTTCACTGTGTATTGTTTTATAAGAGATTGTTGGTTAGAACGTTACGACAGAACGATGACAGAATTACAGGGAAACGTTACATATGAGGTAAGAAGGAATCGAAGTGAGTGGGATTGAAATTTCCAATAACACAGTTACCAAGTTGCCGTGAAGACGTTTACATCTCGACTACGGTTCGTTGCTGGTAGCGATACGAATCGAAGCGATCGAGCGTGAAGAATTCGAGACGATCTTGGACCATGCACCGTGAATCATCCGAAGAAAAAGGAATTCGTTAGCTTGCTCGTCGGAAATATGTACTCTTCGTATAATTATCGAGTCACGTAAAAACACTTAACAATTAATGATAATGTATTCGATGCAACGATGAAATCGACTGCGTATCAAACTTTTAAAAAGAAAATAAATATGATCGAGAATGTAAATAACGAAAGCGGAAAATACCAAAAATATCAAAGATATTCAAAATATGGAAAATATAAAATGAAAACGTATAACGCGTAACAGTACGATAAGGTGAAACATTTTTGCGAGTACAAATGATCGTCAATTATTGCGCCCGTAATATTGATCGTGAGACATTAATAAAATTTGATATCCCGGAATTTCAGTGGTGATTTTTTTACCGATCGTTTTTCTCTGCACACGCGTTCTCGTAAAGCATTCGTGGCATGGCCAGGGAGCGGCGTGCTCACGAGCCGAAAGAACTGGTTCTTCTGCGGAGGGTGGTTAAACTCGATGCAATGCGTGCATTTAGTGAAACATCGCTCTGGAATGCAAACACGTGGGGAAGGGTAGGAACCTGCATGGGAACTATCGTACGATCCTGCGTTACGATCCACACCACTGAATTTTATGCGTTCCATGGACACGTTCGTTTCGCTCCCGTCTAACTATCTTCTTTCCTCCGATTTTACGTAACGCTCGTCTATTTCCATCTATTCGACGATCTTCGTTTTCTCTCATCTCATAATACGATTTACGTATTGGTTTCTTAAACGTCGAACAATGTGATTAATGTTAATCCAGTTGTATCATGAATTCTTCTTATTTTTTTTTTTCGATTTTTCAATTGCTGTAACATTGCCTCAACGAATATCGTTTTTATATTTTTTTATATTTTCCTGAAGACTACAATTTGCGATAATTCTTAGCAGCTGCGGCTCGCAGCAATATCCAGCTACTCGTTGTTTCGCGACTTATAACCTTCCGAAGGTGTCAAAAGAACAACGATTGAACCTTCCCAATCTCTAATTTTTGTAGCGTGCAAGATGCTCCTTGGGCTCTTTAAAGAATTTTATATACTTTTCCTTCTTCCTTTCCTTCCTTACCGTGAGACGTAGCTTCATCGAAGATGTAGAAATCTCGAGCGCCACGAAAACAGCGTTACCAATTGGTAACGAAATTTTTATCGACTCGTACTTTCACGTTTCGTTTGCGCAGCTTCTTAAAACAGCAGAACCAATGGAGTTCATTACGGGACCAACATTTTTCTTTTGGTACCACCGTGACCAACTACTGCGTCGTATGAAGAAACGGAAACGAGGTTCGATGAATTCCGGGGTTAATCCTGGCCAAGGACAACGCTCCGATCGCAATGAAATAAACGATCGTCGATCGTTCTCATATCTCGAGTTACATACCTCGATAGATCGATCGAACACATGCACTGCTTGTGCTGATTTTGTAATATTTCTCAAGAGACATCATCCCGAGATCCGAACAATAGATAGAATCGATTAAAAGAAACGATTTACAGAAAACATGAGTTTACTTCTATGAGAAGTAACTTCAGTCAACGAAGATTTATCGTATTTTCTTGACCCACTTCGATTAATTTCTTGTTCGCTTAGAAATCATCCATCTTCGTTTGCGAATCGTCTCATTTGGACAAGGAAATAACGAAGATTTAATATAAGCAGCAACAGAGCTTTGAACTTTTCAGAAAAACTTCACGTATAATCTCTGTACAATGCATAAACGATACGTGAAAAGAGGCATACATAAAATAGATTAAAGTAACTCGATAGCCGCGAGTCTCGATTTAACCGGTCTGCCTCGGCGTCGATTAAGCCGCGGTTAATCGAGATCCCATCGCATTAACGTGCAGCTCTACAACACGAGGAAACTCGGGAAGATTCATCGAACGAACAGAAGCATCCCCGTTTATCTTTAAAATCATCCTTTTTTGAAACAAACTTTCGTGCAATCTTTATCTCGACAACTATCGAGAAGCTTTCTCCGTCGATCCTGTCGTCATCGATTTGGGAACGCGGTCGAAACCTTTCTGGGAAACCCGACTATGGCGATCGTTTCCTCGAACAGTATTTCTTCCTCGTCATCCCGGTTCAAAGCCATCGGGAATGGAAAAGGTTTCTTGAAAATGAAACTGACGTCACTGTTGCTCGTTAGCCGGCTAAAAGAAGGAACGTGAAAGGAATACAGGAATAGTTTAGAGCCGTTCTTTTTCCACTCTTTACGACCGTGATAGCGTATAACTACGTCGTTTCATCTTGTGCGTTGAATTACGCGTGCTGATAAGACACGTTGCGAGCTTTCTGAAAGAGCAAAATCACTCGGTTCCGCTGACAACTAGCCAGTTTTGCGTCAATTACGCTTCTGTAATCGCAAACACGTATTTTTCGATTTTGATAATTTATAAAAAGAAGATTCTTCGGGGAAAAAATAGAACCACGAGTGGTTTCGGTTACTAACGAGAAAAACTCGACAGAGATCGATAGAATTTCGATTATAATAATACCGATTAACGCAGTAATTGGAACTTCGATTAACGAAAGATTCAATGGTGATTCCTTGTAAGAAAAATCGGTGAACAACGGTAGAAACTGAAAAAGATTTCTCGTTTTTGTTTAAAAGCTATTAATCTTTAAAATATTAATCTTAGAATATTTTGAAATAGTTGATATCCACTCGTTGTGCATCGTGATTGCAATAGCGATAATCAAAGTTCTACCGTATAATATTTGCATGCCCTAGATATGACAGAAATCGGTATACGAGCAGAAAGCATGAGATATAGGTTAATAATGTTAAAGAAATTGATCGTGAATACATATGTTCATTTTCGCAGAGGGTAATTACAGGGCAATTTCACAGTTAAGAAACAAGTAGTTCGTTTGAAAAGTATGCGCGTCAAAAGTTGATAATCGTTTGGAAGTTTGAATGCGCCGGGACTATTTTAGATTACACTGAACGATTATCTACACGCGTTCCTCGAAGAATAGTTTCTTGAAATCCCGGCGCAAATATACATTTTTCTCGTTCGTAAGTAGGTACATATTGACGAAAAATACTAACCAAACATTCCAGCAAGTCAAACTTTTGCATTCTCTTAAAATATACGTTCTCCAAGAACGTTGCTGGCATACCAGTCTACCATAAATATAACTAGTATTTTCTAAAATACTTTCCAAAATTCAATCTTCCTGACTCATCGTCCAATCGCCAGCCCTTCCACACCATCTTCGTTCTCTCATTTATATTTTCATTACTCTTAGTATCTTAGTCGACGAACGAAATTTCTATGGTTATGGCGATGTAGATCTTGCAAAAAGGCAACGCCCAGCGGACGTATTTTGAGTTTCACAACGTCGTCTACGTGGGAAAAGAAATCGACCGGTGTCTCTAATTGTCCTCCCGGAGACATCGATGTAAGGTTGACGACCGTGGTTGCGCGTCCATCGGCTCGTTCTTAATTACGGAACGATATCCTCTTCGACTTGGTCGAATCCTCGTTTTTCTCCGTTCTTCGCTTCTCTCGCGGCCACTCCTCGCCACAAGAAACGGCTGGCCTTGTCTTACGGTCGATAATCTTGGGATGGGATTCCATTGTTGTGGAATTAGTCACGGCGAGACCTGCGAAGATACATCCGGGACGCGTAGCTGGGCCAGCACGAAATCTCGAAATGCCGATGTTTTAATCGGCAAGGTTATCAGCCGCGGCTAATCGGCCGTTAAATCATTAATCGATCTACAAAACAGTCATATCGTATGGTAAAACTGGCGAATGATATTAATCGAAGGAACGTTACGTTCACTGCTGGCCATAAATATCAGGATACCCATTTATATTTAATGTATCTCAACGCGTAATTTTCTGCTTATTTTATTACAAGTCTGTTATTTCATTAGCATCGTTTAATTGGCTAAGAATCATGGCGATGTAAGTTACAGAACGGTATTTTGCGTTCATTATTACGAGAAATTCATTATATATTCTTTCGACGCACGAAAACTTATCGTCGTAAAGTACAAAGCTATAACTTGATTAAATATGAAACTAACCAGGTGATATTCGTAAGACGTGACTGAAATGCTCGATTAAATTAAGATTCTTAAAACCTTCCGTATGTTCCTTACGACATAAAATACCAAATGCGAGTGAAAATTGTTGGAGTTTTCCAATAAATTTAACCAGATGCGTTGATATTTGACAGCGTAGGTGATATGGAGAATATTTCGGTTGTTAATGTATTTAAACTTAAAGGGACCTCGATGATTCGCGGCGGGCAACGATCGAAAATTACGTGGCGGAATATCAAGGACGCGATGAAGAAAGTAAGAAAGTACGAAGAAAGTAAACGGTGGCCTTGGACTGGCTGAATGAATACGGCGTGACTTAGATGCTGCACGATCGTGTCCGTTTTTTCTTTTCTTCTTCGTTCTTTCCTTTCAAAGTTCATCCAGTTTTATCATATCCTTGACGAATGTGTCTACTAAAGCAATTCACGATAATCAAATTTCTCTGTTCTGTCCAACGACAGACTTACAAAGTCGTTCAACGAATTAAATAAGTAATTGACGAAGTTGTTCGAAACGAACTATGTTGGATTTAACTATGTTGGAGTATCATCGTTGATTTTTATATATGATTATATCAGATGGTAACACCTACACACGCTATACCACCTTATGTAACAATTCCCACAGTCCACTGCAGCAAAGTCAAATGACGAAGGATGCGGATTAGCCACGTCACAGTTTCGAATAATAATTTAAAACGCATAAAATAGTGCTAAATTGTTGAAAGAAACGAGGAAGCGATGGCTTAATAAACATATTGTATGAAAATCACTGTTATTTCGAGAGAAAGTTCTTCAACGAAAACCTCAGATATTCCGTTTATTACCTTCTAACATTCCGCGTATATCTCTAATTACAAATTACAGCTCTAATGTTCCTGCAATAGATATTACTATTAACATTAAGCAATATCTATACGTAGAATATTTTCTACATTTCTGAAGCAATCTGATTCTGTTGAGTTTTCGTTAATTATTTATAAACTCTTTGTAAATACGCTGCACGACACCGTCTTCTTTTCGTTCAAGATATTACGTTAAAATATTCGAAGGTCTTCATATCTTTTTGCCTCCTGTGTAAAATTATATCGCGCAGGCTGTTACAGAATAATGGCTAAATATTTTAAATCGAATGAAGAGAAACAATGAGAAAATGATAAATATTCTCCAATTTTGTACTGGTAAATAGAAACTTTTGGATTAAAGAGTGCGGAATAATAGCTATTAAAATGTGTACACTGTGTATGTATGTAAACCATTGGAACCATCGTCGTCATCAACGATATAATCAACACGACTACTCTACGTGTCTACTATAAATTCCAAAGTTTATACACCTTGAATGCAGTGAAATTATATTACCAGTTACCAGCCATGAGTATGTCAATGTAAAGTGGGAAACGACCTTCCAGTGTCAGCGACCAGCTTTGCTCGTCTTGAGGACGAGCTTCGCCACATGGCGAACGTAACGAGACAATACCAAGGACCAAGTTCGGCACGGACGCGTATTACATACCGTGGCCACGTAGAAAGTGTGGAACGGTGCACACGGTGGCTCTTTCATTCAGAGAAATTTGACCGTGATCGTTCGCCGAACAAAAACGGCCGACTTTCGATACAATTAACGATACGGGCTATTTCGAGATGGTTCTATCAAGTTTTTTACGTGTGCAATTCTGCTGTCGAGGCAACTTTTTAATGAGAGTTCGCTCGTTAATTAGAAGATCCTAACGATACTGTGATAACTAGGAAGATAAGATTGATGCGTGGAAGTGAAACTTCCAGTGAAAATCGAAAAGAAAGTGGTAGAAATGGGAAAGAAGGAATTATCGAAATTCGATTTGATTGCCAATGAGATTGTAGGACTTGTGTTACAGAACGCTTGATTTCGTATTCTGGACACAGTGTATCGAGCCGAGTTTTACGACGCTAATTCTTCGTGGTTCCCCCTTTTAACAAATATTTTATTATCGATCCGTCCCTGGTTCTATTTGCACATGGCGACAGACGCGCGACGCAAGGCGATTGTCTACGTGACTGTCGTAGCTTCCTGCCCGATGTGTCCTACATATATATATATATATATGTTCAACCGAGTTCCTTTGGATCACGATGTGACTCTTCATTGGAACACGGAGCCTGTTCGATTTTTCTGGTTTCTCAAAACTGGCAAAAATTTAACCACCAAGTATCAAACAACAAGTTCATCGACTTTAAACGATAAAAAACTCTAGGCTCGGTTTCTATAAATAATACAAAGAATACAACAGACATTATTGAGACCTTGAAGATAACACTACCTAAAATGATTAATTGAACCGTAATAATATTATTCTATCAATTCTTCCACCGGATGATATCTTGAGAAATTTTCGAATGCGAGACCAGTTGGTAATTTAAAGGAACGTGATCGCATTATCGATACATGTCGCGGTATTTAAAATATTTCTGGAATTCTCGAACACGCAACCTATGAGGCAATGTTCAAACGAGCCATTTTAATATATGACTTTCCTTTTTCCACGATCTTACCGAACGAACTTTAAACATCTCCAAGTTACTGTACAAGTCTAGTGAAATTCGAAATTTCATTTTTCATCTCGAATTCCATCGTGACGATCTGTTGATAGGAGTACCTGTGCCAGAAGAGTCTAACGACGCTACAACGATCAATGCTACCACGATCGGCCCGATTTCTATGGATCCCGAAATTCAGGGTCACTCGATGGACGATATCTTGCCAGGAACGAAGGCGCCACCGAGCCCCGTGCTATTCGTGAACGTTCCGGAGCACACGGAAACGGAACTCGGTTCGTCCGTTCTTCTAGCATGCAGAACCGCTAATCCTGTGGCCGAGTGCCAGTGGTCCTGGCAACCTTTACCACCGGTTCACCTGCCACTTCCGGATATCAGCGAAACACCAGCGACCAGTTAGTTACCAATACATTTTCATATTAAAAGACAAATCCATTAAATCCATGAAATTTTCTTATTCATTTGCGAATTTTTATGCAATTTCATACTTTCATGAAGGAAACCAGAGAAATGGAATCTATACAATAATTTGTTTCGTCTACTACAAATTACGACGAGTACTCCACTTCCGATATTTTATATATTTTTATATATTATACGGATTCTGTGGATTTTTACAAGCTTTAAATTTAGCATAAATGCATAAGAATCCGCACTCTAATTACAATCAAGTTTAGCGTTGAAGCTTCTTAAGTATCATAAAATAAATTTATGCTCGATCGATTCCAAGTATATTTCGTCTTTACGAATAAAACAATCGATAATACAATTTTTTATTTGTTTCGATTATGACGAACGCCAGTGAGTCAAACTTTCGATAAAGCTCTGTTATTTTCCACGGCACTCGTGTACGGTGTATTTATCGAAATTCTCTTATAATTTATAGCCACCACGGTCTCGGTGATTCAGACGACAACCACGCCGACTACCAATCCGCTGCCGGTACGACAATTTCCTGCCTTCGGGAACAATAGCAACGACTGTTCCGTAAGATTCTCAAGTACGAAGCACGAGCAGACCGGATACTGGAGCTGCGCCGCGAGAACTTCCACGAATGATCCTTTCACCAGCACGGAACCTGCTAAGCTGAGCATCGTTAATGAGCACCAGAGTATGGAATGTTGATTGTCTCTTCTTATCCTTCTAATTCGACGTCCAATTACGTTATATTTCCTGAATCTGAAAATTTATTCGTTAGAAAATAATTAAAGAAGAAGAAAGTAAGAAACAGCAAGATGAATGTTGATATTTATAAATGTCCAGATCCTCTGATCGTATTTGCGAAGCTTGATAACGTCGTGGAAGTACCAGCAGGATCCTCGGCGCAAATAATGTGCCAGATGAAAGCATCTGTCCGTGAATGTCAATGGTCCTGGAGGCAGTTAAACCAATCGCAGCCGTGGAACCTCGAGGTGAAGCGATTTCCAGCTTTCGGCAACGACAGCACCGATTGTAGTATTAAATTCAAGAACGTGCTGCCTGAGCAAGAAGGATACTGGACGTGTGGCGGCAGAATCGATCCGAATTCTTCGTTCACGCAGTCGAATCCCATTCGATTTCTCATTTCGGAAGGTAAGAGATCCGAATTCTTTTTATCATCTTGTAACGATATCTTTAAAAGATTCCTTTCAATGTCATAACGATAAATTTTTGTTTTTTGATTTTCTTTCGCAGTTGAATTCGTACAGTTATCCAGAGGAATCCAAGTAGCGCCTGGTGAATCGGTGCTTCTCAGATGTCTGGTGAACAAGCCAGTGGTACAATGTGAATGGTCCTGGAGGGCATCCAACTCGAGTCAGGCACCTTTGTTAGTTAAGAAATTCAATCCCAACAAAGACGCGGATCATGATTGTTCGGTGAGATTCAAGAACGTCCTGTACGAGGAGGAAGGATTGTGGACGTGTGGCGTTCGACTGTCACCGCATGGAATTCTTCACGAAGCGCCACCTGCGACTGTTAGCCTCCTACCTACAGGTACGAATACCACCTGGTCCTCTGTAAAATATAAAAAATCAAGTCCTAGAAATATATATTTTTTCACAGACCAATATTGTTAGAAAATTAACGAACGCGAAAATTAACTAGCAATGCACGATTTCTTCGCACGTTTATCTACCAAAACGTGGATTTAATCGATCAATTTATCTCGATCGATGTTCCAGCCAAAGTCAACTTCGTTGAAATGCCGTCGGACACTTCCGTGCCGATTGGTACGGAGGCCACGTTGAAATGCGTAACGAGCAGCCGCGTGGAAAAGTGTACGTGGACCTGGAAATCACTTCACGGAAACGAGCCAGAAATCGTCGCTCAGGAATACCCAAGCAATGGCGACCTTGGTAGAGACTGTTCGCTCACGTTGCCACGAGTATACGCCGAAAAACAGGGTCAGTGGGCTTGTCAGGTGTCGATCAGTTCCCTCAACACGATGCTGACCTCGCCATTCGTCAAGCTCACCGTATACGAGCAAGGTATTTTTATTTTCGTCAACGTCCTTCTTGCTTCCACCTTCTATCATTTCCATAACTTCTTCCACCTTCTATCGTTTTAACCTTCTTGCTACTAAACAGCAGATGTTAACGTAAATTTATACTTTAGATAAGGAGTACTGTACTTTGCATATTATATGCAAATTCCCCATAAATACACAGAGATCTATCAGCAATCTAATTATTACCTGACATTTCATTTCCATCGTTCGCTCGTTTTTCATTTTTATTACGTTATATTTTGCATCGTATTACCATATTCTCGATATTTATATTACGTAGCTCGATACTAATTCCGTGCCTAATGCATCTCTATGGATTTGTATTCAATTTTACCAAAGGTTATGGGGTCCGTACAATAAAATATCATTATTATATTTAATTTTCAGACGAAGTGAAGTTCTCGGAGCTGTCTCAAGACATCCAAATATCAGCTGGAGGGAGCGTCTTCCTGCATTGTGTGACTTCGTCGGCCGTGGAACAGTGTCGATGGTCCCTGACCCCGGTAAACTCGAATACCACGGTAGTGGTAAAGCAATTTCCGGCGGCCGGAAGCGAGGCCAGGGACTGCAGCGTCAGGCTGACGCACGCACTCGCGGAACAGGAAGGATTGTGGACCTGTGGCGCCAGGGTACGTGGCAAACAGAACTACACGGATGCACCTCCGGCCAAGTTGAGTCTTCTGGAACCAGGTATCATAGAATCTTGAGACGGATTCGCGACATTCCTTTCCTTTCACGGGTGAGGGTGTACAAAGAGCAATCGATCATAGATCCATGGATCTCTGGTCGCCTCGCGATATTCGCAACAACTTCAAGGCGTGGTCGTGGATCGGCCATAGATCCTGAGGAGTGTACAGCATCAACGTATATTGTGTATATATTAGCAAATTACGGATGAGTCGATCAACTTGAACTTGAAATACGAAGAAGTTGTAGAAAAATAATCGAGTTTCCGGATAATGGCGTCGAGTGAAACTTTTCACCTCGGCAATCGTGTAATTTGCTTTTCGAGGCTGTAAACGAGTGGACGTAAAGGTCGCATATATTGCCAAGAAAGGTCGGTTCTTTGTTGTTTATACAAAGAATGATGAGATTCTTTCTCGGGAGAAAATCAATGACGATCATCGCCGAGATTCATCTCTTATGAAACCACGATATTAACGATCGTTGTGACCGTATACTGATGATCATCTTTGCATATTATTCATCTCATTTTGCTTCGTTGCGTTAGACAAAGGTTGCACAAAACTAAACTTGATATTCCTCTTACAGTCAGTCTTTTTTTAAACATGTAGATATATGAAAATAATGAATATGGATAAGGAAGGGGACTTTGACGTTATTTTTCCGGCATTCGGGAGTCGTTTTTCCGGATATTCTAATTAAGTGACTCATCCTCTGCAATGTATACACGATGTATCGTGTAACGGACATTAGTATTTTTGATCGATATCGTTTGGAAGATCGTCACTGGGAAAACACGTAGAAAAAAAGGACAGTGACTAGCTTTCAAAGCATTGAGAAAAATCGATCGCGCTATTGTACTATGTATCGCAAAGTCTTAGAATATACAATTGAAAGCCGCGCGGGCACGATTAAAGGAATTCGTAGAAAGAACGAAAATAATGATCGATCATCAATCTTAGTACCGTAGACGAGGAATTGATCGCGTCTAAGTTCTCCGAAGACTGTTGTGGGTGAAGGCATCGCGGTGGTGATGGAATCTGTACGATGTTTCGAGTCTCATAGATGATGTCTACTTCTCTTGATGACTTATGATTTAGTCATCAATCACGTATATATTGTAAAAGAGGTAGACATACAAAAAAGAAAAAAGTATATCCGTTTCTTCGGTCTGCAATTTTTATTTAAATGAGATTATCATATTCGATTTAGCATTTTCTTTTCTCGATTCTTGTAAGGAATCCACTGTTACGTTTGCAACAAACAATAAGATTCCTTGCTCGTTACCTAGCGTACCGTTACCGCACATATCGCATTTGCATCGATTAGCATTAGATCGTCCTAATTTATCGTTGTTTTGGTCGCATCCATTATTGTTTCCCTCGCAATTCCTTGATAAATCTTCACGAGGATTTATTAGATCGTTATGCCTCGGGGCTAATCAAAGCCTGGCAATTAATGAGCGATTAATAATGCTGTCCGGTTTTCTTATAGGACACATGTATCGTTAAAAGGAACGCTAAATAATATATCCAGCAAGATCGTTCCATTAATAACAATTATTTCATCCGCGCCATTAAATTCTCTATCTTATTTGTCAAGCATACCATGCAATATGTCTCTGTGCTCACTAAACTGTATTTCAAGCGTAATGTTTCTTTTTATCCCCATCGATGGCACGCTTAAGAAGCGCACCTTACTCGTTAAATAACATCTATCACTCAATGTCATTCACCCTTTCTTATTTATATGCTCAACGGCAGGTCTACGCTCAAATGATTTCGCATTTAGCATAGTTAGTAGCCGCGTTAGTAAGTACGCGAAACCGTATTGTGTGTGTAAGCCTTTTCGCGAGCATTCTGGCTACGTTTATTGTCATTTCTCGTATTATTTATTGTCGAAAGTCAGGGAAAGTGCTTTGAACAAACGCTCGCCAATGAAGTTTGCCGACTTACGATCCATCGATTCGAGATTGTTTCTCCTGTTCTGTTCTCTTTTCATTTTTATTTTCTTCTTTTTGTTTTCTTTTTTTTTTTTTCTTCTTCTTCTTACTTCTTTGATAAGACGATGGATTCGGAAGTTTTTTCAAAGCGTTGCTAATTAATTCGAGACGTTTTGACGAACAGCAGAACAATTCCACAAATTGCCCTGCTGTAAGAGAGTAACCAGGGAAAAAGCGTTCGTGCTCTTCGTTCGTTCTCACGCGTAACGTTAGATCTGAGACGCATTAGCTAGTAACTATTTAAAAAGACTACGCGTAGAAATTTTAATGTTTAAGGCTACGAATATTTATTTGTTAAGCGAAGTAGGTCGTTTAAGAGACTCCAGTGTGCTAATAACGATTAGACTCGTCACGGGGCCGTTAACGAATCAAGTTAGCTGAACCGTGGCCAACGTGTTGCTAAACGAGAAGTCAACGTACCGATGACATTACGAAAACTCCACGATCAAACAGGTTTTTTTTTTTATTAGAAATACTACGATACGCACTTTCTACATACTCATTATATTCAATTACATGCTAAAATTAACTCTAAGTAGACAATTCTTACTGTTAAGCGTCCCGTTTGAGATGTTCACCTTCGTTTCGAATAATGTAGCGTTGTCGTTGCCGTCGGTCGGCCGGCCGTCACTACGAAAGGATAATAATTACGTTTGAATCACTGTAATTACTAAAGGCACAAAAATAATATCAGCAAATGATATCAATATTAAAGAAGGAATTCTAATTGCGACGTTGTCGTTCGAAGAGTCCCGGATATTCATAGGGAACACGATACACATCGCGTGCAATAATCAAACGTAGAACGCTTTCGTTCGAAGCTAATTAATACCTTCGTGTGCCATTGAGTTACTGTTAAGTTCCCAACGTGAACAATACAGAAATCTACACCGGGATGTGATCGGTGGATCGTCGTACGTTTCCATGCGCGCTTGAGTATCAGTCTCTCCGGCATTGTAAACCATTTCTTTAAATAAATGATAATACGAAAACGTCATTGCGGTCTTTCTCATTCCCATCGCCTTTGATACTAACATATGTACGCTATACATATACCATCGAAATAAACTTAAAACGTCCTATCCAAATGAATGATATTTTTGAAAACATATGTATACATGTATAATAAATTGTGTACCATTAATGAATCATTTTAAGTATCATACTCTTTGCCATATGTGAACACATGTTACACAACGAACATCTTCGACACATCGACACATTTTTCACATATTGTACCCTAACAAAAAATATGTCACGTGAAATTTGCTTGTGCACGGTGTGAACACTTAATGCACACGCGTTTATATATGTTCGATCCTGGAAGAATCTGCACTACCGAAGGAGAGACATCAACGCTTTCGGTGATTGGGCTAGAAACGAATCGATGAAACAAAGTACTGATTACAGAAAAGATTGATGATTTTTAGAACCAGTGACTGTGGCATTGTGGGCTGTGCCCCATCAAATGACCACTCTCTCGTGCAAAGTAGAAACTGTGCTATCGAAAGTCCAATGCCACTGGATCCACGCGCCGAAAACTCATATTTTTCAGAATATCAGTGAAACGAAAAGGTAACTTTTCTTCTTAATTCAACATTGTCCAAGCTGTGAACTTTCTAAATTTTATCTCTCTTTTTTTCTTTGATTTTTAGACATAACGTACAGATGGATTATCATACAGGCGTATGTACCTTGGAATTCAAACCCGATCATTCAGATTTAGGGAATTGGATGTGCAAATTTACTGTTCCAGACACTGACGAAGAGATAGGAAGCGCAACAGTTGTTCTATTAAATAGTCTTGGCGGTAAGTATTATTAGATTTCGTTATGCTATCAAACTTTGAAAAAAAAATAGATATAATTTTGTTTTCAATTCAATGTTGTAGATGAAAAGCTGGGATGGATCGTAGGTGCTCTGACGACCCTGATTTTATTCCTAATGATTATTATAGTTGTTTTAGTAGTTTGTAAAACACGTTTATTTATAAGGAACTCATCAAAAGTTTTAGAAACCGTTGCTGTGTCGGGGAAGAAACGGGTTTCGCAGGTTAACAACGAACGGTATATCGAAAATCCATCAAAATTAGATATACAAATTTCTGAGCCAAATCAAAATGTAACAAATATCGATAGCGTTCTTCCAAATAGAAGCCCTCATTTATACGAGCATGTTGGAAAATATAGGAAGTAATCGAAAGAGTACGAAAATCTCCGAAAATGAGTTACATTTGTTCTTTTCAAATCTAAGTATATCCTAAAATCAAAATTAGCTTGTAAAACAAATGTATTAATAAATAAAGATATAATAATAAACGTAAAAAGTTAGAAAATATATTTTATATAATATAAACCTTTTTTACAATAACTATATATGTATATGTATATAATGTGTGTGTGAGTGTAGTAGTAGTAGTAGTAACTAAATACTATTTAAAAGCATCCAATTGTGACTGTATTTTCTCTAAATTATGATACAGATCTATGAGTTCTTTCTTATCGAATTCCACTGTTAATTTTGATTCCTCTTCTCCTGTCAAATTCAACTGCAATAATGACATTGGCCGTGCGTCTTTTTTAATAGAGGAAGATGCAGCTTGAATATTTAAACACCAATCGATATCTTTAACCTAAAACAGAATTAATTAGTATAAAATGCATGTTCTTATTTCCTACATCCATCCATGTAGATACTACTGATGGTCGTTATCATCGTGAACATCATACCTGAACAGGAAATATAGACATCTGTCTAAAATGATCGATTATTCCTTTACTATATGTAATCCATGCATTTAAAAATATTTGAGTTTTCTCATCATCCGTTTTAAAAGTGTCCTTCAAAGTGTTTTCCATCAATTGTGGTTTTACAATATTGCAAGTAGCTTGCTTGTAAATTAATATTATCGCATCTAAAAGGCAAGTCAGATCATCCTTATTCAAATCCAAGGAAACCAATAGTTTTTCCTCTTCTTCTTCACTGAATATTTTTGTATCAATAGCAGACTGAAGCGTCTGACAAATACGATTAATTAGTAAGCGGAATTTACTGTTGTCTACCTGATTTGCTATTTTTAAACCTCGTTCGAGCCTAAAATAAATAATGCCGATTTAGATGAAACAACTGAAATGTGAGATTACTATACTACGAATCTAAAATTTGCTGTGAGTGTCGTTTATCAAACATTTTTCTTTTTTTTATTCGATAAACGACAGCAAATTTTAGATTTTTCTTTTTTTTTAAGATAATGCATTAGTTACAATGAAACAATTTAATAAGAAATAAAGATTTAAATACTACCGCGGTGTCACTGTGATCCATGAAGCCATGATACTTAACACATTTATAGGTTATGCGACTAACTCCAGAATAAAAAATTGAAGGAATCAGTGAACATGATTTGACATTACATCTTTAGTATTAATTTAGTTAATCAGCGCTGAAATTTTCAAAAATAGCAGTTAGTTGTGTGCTGTATTCTTATATCACCAATTATGCATGTATTTAGGTGGGTGTATCAGTACTGAAACTGTGCACTTGATAATTTTAACATTAATTAAGATTTGCACTATATCGTATTTGTACTATGAATATGATTTACACAGATATATACTGCGGTCAGGAAAACTAGGTCTTACGCGGATCTGTTTTCATTAAAAAAAAATAATTTAAGGCCTATCAAAAGTTTATTACCCACACATGAATGCACGTGCGCATACCGTAATCACTGGATCAAAGTACATAGATAAGATTATGAGTGTGTAGAAAACAACACAGTAGTTCGAAACTTTTCAGAATAATTAAAGATGTCCTCAGATTATACCGAATACGACAAGGTACTACTTAAAATAATTACTTCTTAAAAATAATTATTCAGATAGATATTATAACTTCAATATGTATAAGTTTAATACTTTTATTATTTTACAGGAACATCCACGAATTTTAATTCCTGAACTATGTAAACAATTTTATGATCTAGGATGGGTAACTGGTACTGGTGGAGGAATATCTATTAAACACAAGTAAATAATATTGTCTTCTTATATTATATATTAAAGTTAATATGTTAATATAAAATAATAATTATATTTATAGAGACAAAATTTATATTGCCCCATCCGGTGTTCAGAAAGAACGCATTTGTCCGGATGAAATGTTTGTACAAGATATTAGTGGAAATGATTTAGAACTGCCACCAGTAGAGAAAAAGTTGAAGAAATCTCAATGCACTCCATTATTTATGTGTGCATATATAAGGAGAAATGCTGGAGCTGTAATTCATACTCATTCAAAATTTGCTGTAATGGTGACATTGCATTGGCCTGGGAAAGAATTTCGCGTTACCCATCTTGAGATGATAAAAGGTATAAAATGATAATTATTTTATTATATGTAGTTGTAATTATGATATATATGTATATACTCTTTCATTTATTTATGAAAATATATCAATATTATATAATGTAGGCATAAGGAATCAAAAATTGGGAAAAGCATATCGTTACGACGAAGAATTAGTGGTACCCATAATAGAAAATACTCCGTTTGAAGAGGACTTAAAAGATGAATTGGAAAAAGCTATCATTGCCTATCCAGAAACTTGTGCTGTATTAGTAAGAAGACATGGTGTTTATGTTTGGGGAGATACATGGCAACAAGCAAAAACTATGTGTGTATTAATTTAATCTAATATTATTAATGTATTGAATATATTATATCATCTATTATATGTCTTTCTGTATTTAGGACGGAATGTTATGATTACCTATTCGACATAGCTCTACAAATGAAACTAAGTGGATTAGATCCAGCTGCAGTTCCAAAAGATTATGTACATAATAATAAGGAATAAAATTGTAAATTAATAACAATATTTTTATTCATTACTTTTACATGATAATAAATTAATATCTTTATATATTTTTCAGAAACCATGATATACAGATATATATATATATGTACCTATTATAGTATTAATATCTTAAACTTTTGTACATCTTTAAGTATCCAAATCAAATGGTTGAAAATCTCTTCTAATTCGTTTTGCTAACTCAATTTCTTCCTCTTGACCCAATTGACAATCTTTCCAATCAACTCGATCATCAAGATCTAATATTCTGTCTGAAGCTAATACCTCCCTACCAAACTGAAGTGGAAAGTCTTTCTTTATCCTATAATATAACTTTTGTCTATTTGGCAACTCTGCATAAAAATATAGAACACCTGGTTGTGCAATTTGCTGTAAATCGGTGTGTGGAGGTAATTCTGATATTTTAAAATTATTACATTGCGCCATCTCCTAAAACAAAAGTATTATTAATATCTACTAATCATAACATATATTTACATTTTTGCAACATCTAAGCAATCATAATAAAAGTGCTTACCTCAAATGTTTCTTTCAGAGCTGCTGCTTGATTTTTATGAATAGGTACAGCTTGTAATTGGCAATGAGATGTTTTAAAGTTACGTTCAAAGAATACAGGTACTTTGTCCAAAGTAGCATAATAATTGGTTATAGCGTCTTTATATTGTTCAATTTCATCTTTTACTTCTTTTGGTAGAATAGAAAGACTTTGATGATGTGTTATTGGTAGGATTAAGAAATGATTCTCAACCAATCCACCTCTAGCAAGTGCAACATATACCTCTATCCCAACTGATATTACTAAATGCTTAGAAACTTCAGGACTGGATAAGCAAAACCAGCACTTTGTTTGATCAAATTCTCGTTTTAATTTTTTATTAAAACCTCCATAAGATTTGGATCTTTTAGTAGTTTCTTGAGATTCCATATCATAAAAATATTGTGTACGCTTTGGTTGTTCTGATTTTTGTAGAGATGGTTCACTTAATAGCATTGATTTGGGATATGGAATATCTGTTTCATCTGTAGTTTTCATAATTAACTCAGATAAACGCGTCCGGTCAACAGGAGTCAGATTCAATGCATATAACCATTTCCTTTTTTGACTGTTCACTACAGGAGCAAGTGCTATAAATCTTGTTGCAATTTCAGTATTTCCATCTTGTAGACTTTGATTCCTATATGGAGGTCTTTCATAATATATGCCTTCTAACGCTGATACATGATATCTTGGTTTTACTTGGGCAGTCAACCATGCAATTAATTTTGAACCCTGATATTTCAAGTTTGGTTTATTAGGATCTAAATTTGTAATATAAGCAGGCCAGGGTGAAGTCATTAATATATCAATTCCACGAAAACTAGGTTGACCTTTTAAACAAGCTTGCTTAATTGACATTACATCTTTTTCATTGAAGCAAGTAGGTTTTATTTCCAACGAGTTATTTTCTGTACCGCTGATATAAGCTATTTTAAGCCCAGAACTAGCAGTATATAATCCACGTTTTCCAAGATAAGTAAGATTTTGACAAATTTCACAACCATCAACATCTGGATAGTTATTTAAATCAACTTCCTCGTTAGCGCCAATAATATAAGTTGGAACTGGTATACTTTTCATACCATTTTTATAGTCTTCAAGCTCCGCGTTGTCTTCACCAAAAAAATTTCCCACGCATAACAAAAAGTCGAAAGGTCCGCTTTTCTTATTGATAGCATCAATTTTATTGAATAAAAATTTAAAATGTCCTTCTACATCTCCACACATTAATACCTTTTGCTTTTCAGTCATGTTTAATAACATAACCTAAATTTCAGTAAGTAAATATATACACAATAAATATTAGATAGAAATTGTATTAAAAATCCATGAATTTAACAATTAAAATAGCTTTCTATTACTATCATTATTATTTCAATATTTTCAACTGTATAAAACTAACACTTTCCATGACTAATGTTTTACCGCGTTTTTAACGGAAATAATTAAATAACTGCATACCAAACATCTCAATTTGTTACTATAAGATTACTAGTTCAATGTAGTAAATTAAAGTCCCTATTATAATATTCTGATACTATATGATAGTACCAGACTAAATGCGAATAAACATCGTGTTTTATCCACTTGGAAAAAGATAGAGATCCTTTTATGTTTCCTATAATTGAGAGAGATACTGGAAAGCATAACTATTTAAATTACCACATTTATATGTTAATAAATAATTGCCTATGGTAGTAGAGTCGGTAGTGATGGAAATGATAAAGATGGTAAAGGACATTAAAGAAATCGTTCATTCTTTGCAAAGTACATACTTTTCTACAGTCGATATATCCATTTACATTGTTTACACTGATTTGATGTCAAACCACATCGTAAAACAATATTGTTGATATGTACATAATGTCATTCAGTAATACTTGTTGATATTTCCCAAACAATATTAAATATAGAAACAGACAGAATATAGAAATATAGAATTACGTTACAAAGTTGTCTTTTTAGATTATTATTTAACGTATACATCACTTACATCACTTACATGTACATAAGAACACAAAATATAAAATCATAAAAATTTTCTGCGTACTTATAAATTAATTTTTATTCTATATTTCAAAACGATAGTTATCTATAAAAGATCGAGGTTCTAACACCAAGACTAAGTCAAGTAAGAGAAAGTTTCCAACATTCAGTTACTAGGTAGATATGTACATACTTTGTTGTGAATTTTCGTGCGATAGCATAGTAGTTTTAGGACTACACTTGTTACGAAAGACCATCTTGTATCTTCAAATGACCAACATCTGGAAACGATTTCCACGTCATAAAATTCTACTGCCTACCTGCTAACCGTGCACAATTTTGGATCTATCAAAAATATGACCGTAAAGAAAATTTCCAGGGACGGTATTTCTAATTTAAAGCAAACAATTTCGATCTTGACGGATGCACAAAGAATCGAATGATAATCTTATATAACCTAAAAATCTCTTGTGGCAAATAATTAACTTTAAGTTATAAAATTATTATCTTTAGAAAAATTTATGCAAAGATCTTTGATGGCCTCCGGAATTTATTTAAAATATGTTTGACCGCGAACAATAGAGAGAAACCGGAAGAATTTATATGGAGAACAGCGGAAACTTACCCCTGCGCTCGCTGGTAGCGAAAAGAAGTGTAAATAAATACACACCTTTACACAAACCAGCGAACACAGCCGCACTTATATATATATAAGACATTCGTATAACCTAGCCAGTTGCTGCGGTGAACAGGAATAATAAAAAGAGAAACACAAGAGGAAAGGATCGTTGACAAAGAGAGGCGGCAACAGAAGCAACGCTGGAGACATATTATACATATGAAACAGAACGAGAAGAAGCGAACGGATACGGTTGGTATGTACGTCTGCGCTAGTAAAATTATGGTGGGGATAGTTACTTACATAGAGTCGACACTAGGCGTGGCATGTGGTACCACCCAACCGACCAATCAGAACGGGAGGCGTTATCTAGACGTATAACAATGCTTGGTGTAATACATAGTTCAGTGGTTCTCAACTACCCTCTATTCAACTTTCTGACTGCAAAACGCCGATACAATCCGTAAAAATCTCATATTTTTCAATGTGAACGTACGATCGATCGAATAAAAGCTAGAAATATAATTATTCACGATTAATATCAATCATTTCCGAATAGAAATCTACGCGAACAACGTCGTATAATTGCTGCGTTATCCCGATGAAAGCCTTTATCAGGTCACGATGGGATGAAACTGGGGCTTAAGTACCGCCTACGTTAGAAATCATTGCCACAAGCGCAACTCGTGAGGTTATGCGGCTGCGTTGGTACGACGAAAGCTTTTGCAGAATCCAGAACGATAGAGGGAGTCGGAGAAACAAAGAGAAAGAGAGAGACGACGAGAGTGAGACGAAAAGAGGGATAGAAAGGGAGGCGCGAACAGAGAGAGAAAGATGGAAGAAAGGGTAGCAAGTTGGAGGAACGCTGGTCCACGGTACGGTGGGGAGTCCAGCGTGCACCGTGCATCCAGTTGTATACCTAAATGCGTACGGCACTGTTTTAATAGTACACACGCGTAGTCACGGCCCAATGAATTGATCCCGCGAGGTGCATCCCCCGGATAAAAAAGATGTCGCGCCATCTTTGAGGGCACTCCCGCTTCCAGAGGGCTAGCGCGCGCATTTTCGATCGTCGACCGTCAGCCAGCACATACCTTTTTCTCAAAGCGAGCGCGCGTGTTTAAAACAAGTTCCGATTTAAAAGAGAAATGAAGAAATTTCTAAATTATCATTTTAAACCGTTTATTAAAATTGCCACTGAATTAAATTAGGACTAAATACGTTAAGAACGATGAAAAGATACCTAGAATTTAATTACTGATAAAATCATAACTTAAAGATATCGAAATATATAACATGTAATGTTCCAACTATTAAATATTTATAGTTCTCGCGTTATTCCAACACGTAAGTGCTATACACGATGGTCGTTATTTGAGATCGATTAATACATATGTAACAAATATCGTTAAAGAGTGACACATCCTCGATGCATTACAATCGGAAGCGAGGGTTTCCAGTTGCGTTCATCGAAGTTCCGTCGGATGATGTGCGTGAGAGGAAGTGAAAAGTAATTTTTTTCAAGACTTAAGAATCGAACGAATCTAATACGAGGAACGTTAAGTGCGTAAGACTGTGAAATATCTATCCATTTTGTTACAGTATACGTGGAAAAATATTTTTACCAACGTTTTATAAAAACTTTGCTCCTAAACGTTCGTAAGATGGCACGGTTAACGATGGTGTAAAGTAACGATTGAAAGTAACGATGTAATCGGTAGAATTAGTTGATACGTAAAGAGATTAACAATAATATTCGATGGAATTCCGTGAACGACTGAAGTGCGTCAAGTGCCGACGGCTTGATCAAAGTGTTCGCTCTTTGAGACGTCCCCGCTGCCAAAATCACTTTCGCACCGAGGGCGACTAATTGACTCTTTCCCCGGTGAAACACCGGTGAGAGTATGGGTTTATTCGAAGGTAAGTAAAATTGTCCGATTTACTACACTGTCGTATTTGATTTGATAAGTAGTTGTAAGGTAAGTACGAGATATAATTTATAAATATCGTAGAAGAAAGAAATATGTATATTTGTTTGGAGCTTGCAATACTTTGGAATCGAACGAACTCCAGATTTAAATGTGAGTTCAGTACGGAAATCAAAATTTTCAAATTGAAAATCAAATTCGAGGTTTCTCAAGTTCGATCAGAAAATTCAAACGATTATACAAGATTTTAAACTTTTTCCCTGATGGATTTGGCCGTACAAACGATTCTCTTCCAATACTTTGATAAGCATCTCTCAAAGGACGAACGTGCGAAAAAGGGTTAGGGAATTGCCGAAAAGGCAGTAGCAAAAATCAAATGGTAAAATAACAGTCGCGTCGATCGTTTCCGATCTTGATCAAAACGTAACGATTTGCACGCGTACAGGTGTAATTTGACTCCGTAGTTCGGATGCTGGCAAATTGTTCGTCTATATCCGTCGAACGTATCCCAATACATATTACGTTACGGTACCCGCATGTCTCACGAGAGATTCAAAAATCAATATTACACCCCTTTCTCGATAATTTCCTTGAGAAACTAGGATTTCCATAATCGTCGATCCATCGTGACAAAAGCGATGCGTCGTCGAAGCATCTTTTTATATTGGTCCAATGTATTTCCATTTTCTCGAACGAGACGTTCATCGTATTATATAACAATTATAAACGTATCTAATTAAATTATGACGAGACTATTTACTGTTACTATTATTACAGTGCTTTATCATCTAAAAAGTCGGAAAATCGGACTAGCGTTGTTTTTGTTACGAATTGCATAATTCTTCTATTCCAAGTAGAAATTGCACGAATTAAAAACCCTTGGAGCAGTTTCACCGTGCTTGTTCTCTATCGATGAATCGAGAACGCGATACGCACGCGATAAATTAACGCGTAACAGGCGCGCGTGTCAGTTTTCACGCTTGTTCGACGTTCGTTCTAATCACTTAAGTGCCTCGTTTCGAAAACATTTGCCGGAGGAAAGAGAAAGGGGTGGAAATCGAGTTCTCGAAGATACCTCAAGACGGATGAACCCAGCACCCTATTTCAAGATAACCAGTGCGTGTCATAGGTGCAACGAAACGCGTCCCCGTTTTCGGCGCGTCTAAACGCTGCTAAAGTAAATAGGAACGCGTGTTACGTGCCGTTACGACAAGGGGCGTGTCGTTTCCTAGAGTCATTTGTAAGGAAAATGTCCGGTTCTCGAACGTGATCCTTTTCCGTGTCCTGCTCGGTACCCTTCCGTAGCTCACGAAACAGAGAAAACTTATGCGTCCGCGCAGCTGTCGCGTAAATCTTGCTGCAGAACCCGTCGCTGCACTTTTTTCTCTTTCTTTTTCCTCCTCCAAACATCAACTGCGTATTTTCAAAATTCTTTTTTTTTTTTTGGAACTATGTATCATTCATAATACGTAGATCTGTATTTGTATTACAGCGAAACACTTTAGGAGTCTCTTTTTTTTTATTTTTTTCATCACACGGTTGTTTTAGAATAGATTTTGAAACTTGAACTGGTTTAGTTGATCCAAATAAGAGAAAGAACGAGAGATTGATATTAGAGATATTTCGATGTTTGTTTCTTTTTTATTTTGTTTAAATTATTTCAGGATACACGACGAAGGCGTTATTCGTACGAGTTTCTGAGAATCCAAGGTATTCCAAACTCCGTATTCTCCGGAATCTTTATCGGAAAAATAATAAAGGATCAAGTTAGATATAGAACGAACGGATTGTTTATTTGCTACTGGCAGAGACGCACTTCTCACTAGAACGACGTCTTAAATGTAGATCGTCGATTAACGCTGTTACATACTTTGAAATTGAAACGTTTTCAGCAACTAATAATAGTAAGATTGTAAAGTCCGCACGAGTGTACAGCATGCAACATCCTGGCACGTGCGTAAACATCACTTAGGTAATTCCAACTCTCAGCTTCGCGACACAATAGTCCCGGAATAATCACATTTTGCAAATTCAAATTCGTAGAAATTTAAAAATGGCAATGGCAACAATGGCAACTTCTCTTCGACGACTTCTTTCTTCGTTGTTACCAACGATAAAGAAACATTCAGTTTCTATTTCTCCTGCAACCTTTCGATTTACTTGATGCAACGGTTCTAAAATTAGACTCGCGCCAAAAATTTATTTAGTCTGTCGCGTTCCCGTCCCTGCTATCGGAAACAAATCAAATTTGTCGACGTCGTTAAATCACGGCTTGGCCGTTCAACGCCCGAGACCGAGAGAGCAAATATACAGAGGCCCATAAAATCGCGTTCCTACACGAATCACCCCCGTGCACGGGTTGCCCGACGTCACAGCGTTGTCGACGAATTTTTATGCCTCCTACTTTTTTCTTCCTTTTCTCTCTGCGCTCTCTATTTCCAAAGAAAAACTTCTTCGTTAATGACTACGCGTATCGTAGACGTCATTTACGTTCGAGTTCTCGTGCTTCGTGATACAAAGCTATTCTCTGTTCCATTCCCTTTCAAGCGTCATATCGTCTATGGTAATTCGATCGACAAATTTTACGAGCCTTGGAACAAAAATACGTGAAAATTTTATCCACGTATTTCGACTTTTATTTTATTACATTGGTAATTATTAATTACTCGAATTTTAACTCTATTGCTTCCAGCCTGTCGTATTTTTTCTATCATTAGATACCTTTTTACGTTTGAACAAAATAAGAGGAACGAAGTCTCGTTTCAATTTTATATCAAAGATTTTCCTAAAACATTAGAAATTCGTTTTCCGGTTAGAACGAATCGAGACACGAAGAATTCGAGAATTATAACAGAATTAACGATTAGGAAGTCGTTTCCTCGTATTTGTCTCGATTTCCTCGTTGTTTGAAGAGGAAACGAAGGCGTGAACATAAGAAAAGCGATCGCGATCATTTTCCGGAGGGATCTCGCTTAGGATCAGAGAAGCCGCAAAACGGTCCAGCTGTTACATGTTCGTTTTAGCGGGCGGATAGGTGAAAACGACTTAAGCGTTTCGACATGTGTAGAAACACGACATCCGATACTTCCCTGAGACCTCCTACCGCGGTCGGTGCTTGTCCGATCAAGATTTACGACGTTGCATCCTCTAAATGGCACGAGATCGCCGGTACACGCATTATCGCGTTCGTTTATAGCGCAACAAGTAAATAAATTTCACGCGACTAGTCGAGAACCACCGTTCATCCGTATTTTTCCATCTCTTCTACTCGTGCAATTATTCGTCTCGTAATTGTACCTTTTAACAAGTTTTATACGCTTGTCTCTCTTTTTTTCATTTTTACTGTTGATAGCGATTGTTTCATAGTAACGAAGTGGAAATACGTTCGATACAATCGTACAATGAATTTACGACGATCGATGACTACGAGGAAAAATAATCACTACGAATGATCGTGATTGTTCGAGCGAAATATTGTAAGGAAAAAAAGAAACACGCGAAATGAAGAAAAAATTTGTTTCCTCGACAAACGGAATATAAATAATGCGATTGACAGTGTTTGACACATAAAGGGGTGACGTAGTCCTCGGCAACATCATTTTTCCTTGAGATACTAAGTGACGAGGATAGAAAAGAAGAGGGGATAGAGAGAGAGATAGCTTCCTTTACGTGAAATCTGTAACCATTCTCGTGCATGTAATTCCCACATGACTAAAATGAGGCCCCCGTGGTGGGGAGATATGTAACATCGGGATCCTGAGTCAAGCTCGAAGTTTAGTTTTGCTTACGACGACTTTAAGTTCCGCCGTCTCTTGTCCTCTGACCCGACTTACCGAATTGAAGAAATGATACTGAATCGTTATTATCTTCGGGAAAGTTTCGTGCCTCTCTTTGTCAGTACGATCGATGTGCCACGTATCATTCGCATTTGAGTAAGTGGGCATTTGGATAATCTGAATACAATATGAAGAGTGAGTATTTATCCTAACTCTAAATCGACTTTGCAATTGTATCTTTGTACTAGGTGCATAACGTTCGTCAAAGTTATTACTGGACCGCAGATCTCGTGTATTCGTGGAAGATTCGAAGATACACAGAATGCACACGATACGAAATATTACGGAAAAATATTAAAACGATTGTCTACCTAAAGTTCCATTCTTCTGACTTACATAAAAATACAAATCTTCACAAATATCCACGGTATCTATAGTATCGTTCGTAGAAGTAATAATCGCGTTTTACCGAGATTCGATTGGTTTTCGTTTTTTTTTTTCCCCGCAAAGAAACTTTTGCCGACGAAAGGAAGCGATTCGCAGGCAATTTTTCTCTTTTCCTGCTAACAGTCGCGTTCTTCCGCTACTCGAGCTACGACTTCCAATAATCCTGCTAAATTGCTAGGCCGTTCGGTCGAAGTTCGTCCGTGTATCGGGTTGGCTTAGTGAAACGGGAGAGAAATCGTTAAATAAAAGCGGCCACGGATCTGAGGGCCGAGGGAACGTGGCGAATAGTAAAAAAAGAGCAACGTGTGTCGCGGGTCGTCACGGCAGGCAACCCCCATCGTGGCTTATGGCGTACGACCACGTGAGATTCGAGAATTTCGTCAGGCTCTGCGTTGCCTTTTGTCATCGACTGGGTCCTGGGCCCAGTTCTTAATTCGCAACGGCGACAACGCCGACATTACGACCAACTAAATTAACTTTACGTTATTTCTCTTCCATTCCTTATTGATACTGATAAAGAAAGCAGATAGAAATAATTCTTTTTACACGTTATACATTATTTTTGACGATTTAAATAGATACTCTCGTTCTATCAGAATTTTTGCATTGAGATTTTTTTACTTTTTACTCCGCGATTCCTTTTGTCGAGAGTTCTAATATACCGATGACTCAATCGTTAAAAAATGTTATCAATTATACCGCGACAAAGAGCGAAGAATTTCTCCGCGTCGTTTTCTCTATTCGACCATCCTCTGTACGCGAAAAATGCTTCATGTAGAAGAAACTAGAGTTTAATGATTTCACGGTGATCGTTGATAACCTTCGAGATAGTTCTCGATGTACCGTAGCTGTCCCGTTGTCGTTGCACTCACATGCATATTTTTATTGCGCGTGTAGTTGATGCTTATGATATATGCAAGTCTGATTATGGTACAAGATGCCTCGTCAGCATAACAGACATCCTTGTTATCGTAGCGGCGTCCAAGGTTACACCGTTGGTACTTAACCGAACACCGATTTGTTCTTCCTCCCACGTTTATTTCTCGTCCTTTTCGTTTCTACGTGTTTTGATCGACACGCTGCTTCCCACGCGTGAATGTCTGGTTGCATCCCAGCTTCGTCAATTAATTCCATCACCCGATAAATATCTGTATCGCGCGATTAAATAACCTTTTTTCGGTCACGCGCGCGCGATGGAGAATTTGTGGCACCTCGTCCGTCGATCCTACCGACGATATTTTGCAATCGTTACATGCATTATGTATAAATAAACGCGTAAAGCCCGGTTTTAAATGCGGAATAAATTAAACGCGTGATTAATCGTCCGATGAAATGAGTCTCTTTTTTATATTTCGCTGAGTCGCCGATTTTCACACGTGTGATTCGTGATTCTCCGTGGCAGCGATTTTTCATAGCAGAATATAAGGCAAACCGTGGTTTAGCAGAAGGCCAACTCGCTTTCTTTCACTGCCTCTCTTCTCCATAGCAAAGGCGTCACGGACCGCGAGACGAGTCGTGGCGTTTACAGCCGAATCGAATGGCAAAAGCAACGAAACACGGACCCGAGGAACTGCTGCTTCGTCGAAACTGATTGCCTGTGTGTTCCATCTTACATTTCGTTACAAAACAAAGCACTCGTCTCCTCAAAATACACAGAAAGTCTGTTACTAAAATCCGTCAATCGAGAAAGAAAACCAAAAAGAACGATAATGAAATGAAAAATACCGATTGGTGGGGCTGCGCCAGTAAACAGACAGTTTCACTTCCAAGTAATCAAATTCATAGTCAAACGATATTCGTACCAATGAACTTTCGCACCTTTGATTCAACTTAACGATTGAAACATTGCACCGTGTCTTCTTATTGTTGCGAGACCCTCGATTCTGATCGAAAAAAAGGAAAGAATGAATAGAATTCATCGATCGATGTTATTCGCAAGAACGATCGTGCGATAGTCGACAAACAATAGTAAACAAAGTATGCAGTAACTTCGAATGTCATTCCAAACATTGTATACCGCATGATACTCTTGAAGGTGTACCAGGAAACGAAGAAATTCGCTAGTCAATTGTTATACTTTCTCTGAAAGTGGCCTCGTGGATTCGCAGAAACACTGCAAATATACGACCCATTTTCCTTTGACGCGCACCACCTCCGAGCGCTGATGTATACCTCGGGGTGAGAGTGCAAAAACGAGGAGGTGATAATAAGCCGTAAAGACTGTGAGACGCATCAGGAATGCGTGAAGCGTTTATTCCCTTTAGGTTTACGAACGGCTGGATGTCGAGCACAGTCCAATCATCAAAGTGGCAATATTTCAACGAAATTATTGCGTTGCAAGATGTCACTGATACTTGCAGCGTTTTTTCTCTCCCTCTCTCTCTTTTTCTTTTTTTTTTTTTTAAGGTACACGACGAGGATTCATTTCATCGAAACGTAGCACTAAATTCTTTGAAGGAACGGATACTTGTAAAATTTGAATCGTTTATCCATATATCCCATATAACTCATTACATATAATTAATAAACGCGAGTGTAACGAACATTTTTCGATATTCATGTTCATATTTTTTAGAGCAGAAGAACGAAAGACGAAGAATGTGTCGCTAGTGATTTATCTAAGACTGTCTAGGGTCTAGACGCTGCTTTACAAATATTTGTAGTAAACACTGATCTTCTCGACTTCTTCTTCTTTGATTTGTGTACTCAATTTATATCGCTCTCTATATCATAATTCTTCCGCGCGCCAGGGTGAAAATCGGGGATTTCAACGGACCGCGGAAATCGTTGGTGCTGTCCTTTCCCTTCCTTTGATTTAGACGTGACATACTGTAGTTTATTCGGCAGTTCTTCACACGCTTCTATAATCGAATCCTTCCAATTGTTAAGTACTTATAATATATCATCGCATTCAAAATATAATCAATATAGTTAGGATACAAAAAGGAAAACGTCGAAAGAATTTTCAACGAGGGTTCGAAGTAAAACGAAATTTCGGTATTTTAACTGGAAGAAAACGCGAGAATTATCTATGAAAATCGTGACGTCAATCAAACAGCGGGGAAGTCGGATTGCTTGGCCGCGAGCCAAAGTGTAGAATAATGGTGTATGTTAATCTTGGCGCTAGGGATCGTATCGTTTTAAACAACATCCTATTTAACGACCCCTCTCACGATCTTCAAGAACTTTAGAAATTATTCCTTTAATTAAGGTCGCGTAAAAGTGTCTTGAGAATTTTTGCAAGCTGACATGCCTTCTCTCTCGCGCGTATCTTTCGTATTATGAAATTGAAATGCGTCGGTGAAGTTTTGACAGAAAGACGTAAGATGAAGTTGTAACCGAATACGGTAAATTTCCATAGATTTCCTCGGCGAGCAAAACCGTCAGGCGTAATTGGAGAATATTTTTCCTTGCATACGCTCGTCGCAACGATGCGTCCTATGCAAGCGACGTATGTAGGATGTTATACTTTGTAGAGTGTGGCGTCATTCAACGCAGTGTACGTGTCCAAGTGGAAAACACTGGCGACACCAATTATCCATTTTTGCACGGAATTATCGCCGTCGACCGAGATAACGGTGACCATGCTCGCGTCGCGTACAAATCGTTTACAAAGAGAAGATACTCGAAAAACACCATCGAACTTGGAATTCCGCGATGGCCTTGCTCGTTATCGCCGCGTGAAACACTCTCAGATCAAAATAATAAATGAACACCACCGATGCATCGACATCAGTCACCCTTTTACCTCTAACAAGTTTCTACCACGTTTATTACGTCGAAGAAACAATCTTTCTCTATTAAAAGCATAATTTTAATCGTTGCGCTGAATATTTTCCGGCCACGTTTAAAGCTATACAACAAATTACTCGGTTTCTCTCGAGTACCGTAAATTAGTTCGCCTTTCCTTCCACTGTCTGAGATAACAATTGTCAATGTACGTATAGGGACGACTGGTTCCTGTCGTTGTGGTTCCTACCGGTTCGTGAGCGGTACCGGGGATGACATAGTGTACGTTGGGTGGCCATTTTAGAGGCATGCCTGGACGATCAGTCACACTTAACGTCAGGACTGAAGTGACTTAGTTTAGGGCTGTTTAAGGGCGGGCTGTTCGCGGATGAAAAGCTTGGGGGCCTCGCCCATTCGAGACCGTCGGGGTGCGAGTCTCTCTCTCTTTCTCCGATGTAGTTCCATCGTTTCTACCCTCTCCATCTTCTCAACGAGGTACCAACTAACAACGTGAATGAGAGGGCGACTTCTCTACTAGCCAGCCTTTCTCCTCTGTATGTTCATCCCTCATTCTCCCGCGTCTTTTTCTCCGAAAGTACTCCGAGAACTATATCGTCGTTGCGACTAAGGTACGTACGCACACGATCTCGCGGAAACGTTTCGCTTCTGTGCACGCACACGTCGTTGTTCGGTGGTTTACGCGGGTAGTTACGTACGAGGGAGGCTTTCTGACGCGCGCGACGTTTCCTCTTCGTCCCGAAGGGTTGTTAGGTATTTCTTTTTTCCCTCGTCCACGAGGGAGCAGATTGTCGTTACTCTAATTGTTACTCGTACGTGTCATTGTCAGTCGGATAAAATATCCCCGTTTTGCTTCACCCTACAATTAGCGATCCACGGAGACAATAGCCGAAACTTCGATCCGTTTCTGAATTCCTATCTGAAAGCGCGCTTTGTCGAGACTCGCGATGTATTTCCGGGAGCACGACAGTTCCGAAAGAGTTCCGAGAAAGTAGAACAAATTCGGCAACCGTCTACAACTTCCATCTACCGCATGCGACAACTTAACGATACGATCGTTGCCTGGCACGAGTTTACAGGCCTATACACTTACCTCTCACGTTTCAGCATCGCGACTCTGGCGTCTAAACAAGGTGTCGAATTCGTGGGTGGCCGGTGCTGCTGATCCATCAGCCCTTTTAACACTTTTAACATCCTTAACCTAGGAATACTCCAAAATTCGTTTATCTTTTATTGGCTCATCCTGTCGCCAGTTAACTAAAAGCAGTGTCGCCAATCACAACACTGTGGATCGCGCTTTCGCTTTCATTCTGCGTACACACATACACATAAAATAACTACAAAACGTATTTGCACATATTCTTATCCTCTAACAAGGTATTTTTTATCAGGTTCTATACCTTGTCTTCGCAGTATCAAATTTTCCTAGACGCATAAAGGTACTACCGACTGATACGCGATTTGATATACCCGAATCTAATTAATTAGCACGTGGATGCTATAACGAATACTATAGTTTCGTAGCTACCTTAGCTGCCTTTGTCTTCACAAGATATCAGTTTCCGACAAAGAATTACCTACATACACTGACACTGTATCGTCACTGCATTGGCATAGCATTTGAGATAACCAGCGAAAGAATCGCGCAGAAATTTCATAAACGAGCGAAGCTTCCTTTCGAACTCTTCCAAAAGAAAGAACAGAAGCGGACTGTGAATTCTCTGCTCCGTCGTTACCTAGCACGAATGCAACGAATGCACACGCTTCATAGCGAGAAATTGGTAGCATGTTTCTTTTAAATAAACGCTCGGCCAACGCAATGAGATCAGCCAGCTTGTCGCTCGCTGTGTATCAACGTTGGCTGAAAGACGTAGAGAAATCCGAGGTGCACGATTCGAGGAGTAAGCGTGGAATGGGGGAGGAAAGGTGTAAGATTACCGTCTTTATACGTTTCTCGACTGGCTGTTGTTTGTTGGGTCCACGAACAACATTGTAAGTAAATGGAGTAAGTAGTGGAGACCGTGGGGTTATGCTGGACGGGGCCACGTGTTGTACCGTCTACGTATCAAACGGTAGCTACGTAAGAACGCAGATATGTCAGCCAGCGAAGCGTAGACCGGTCCTCGTGATTCTACGTGGTCAGCAAAATGGAAAAGAAACATGGCTCGTAGCGCAATTTAAACGCTCCGCGGTTCCAAGTAGCGAAGACTCCACGTGGAAGGAGTTCATGCAACTCAAGCAGAAGGTACTTTGATCGTTAGAACACGTGTTGGTGCTTCAGATAGGAAGAGAAAAGATATCACAAAGAAATCGAATGGCTATTTAGTTTGCTTCAGTTAGAAGCGTTAAGTTCATGTGATTATAAGGGGTATTTAAAAAATTCTACGATGCTATGCGAAAATGTGATGTATAGTTAAGTTAAAAGGTTCGTGGATTGAGTTGTTTGGTTATCAGTCGATGTTCAGGCATTTCCGAGAAATGTAAACGTTCAAAAATATACCGGACGCATCTGACGGGAAGAAACGCGTCTAGAAAATATCCAGAGTAAGATATTTATCATAACTCGACACATTCGTTTTATATAAATTTATATTCTTACGAACATGACTAAAGAAATAGCATCGTGACGAACGTTTCTGTTACACAGTATGATACTTTGGATATTTTATATATTTTTACATGCCATGTACATTCTTGATTCCTTATTGATCCTTTAAAACCGCGTAAATATTTCCTGCGAACGTATAAACATTCGCAGTCTATTTGTAAAAAATAGAAATCTATTTAGATTCAATTTATCTAGTTGTATTTGCGATAACATAAAGTTACGTAAATATTCGCAGCTTCCTTTGTTGCATATTTATGCGCGCATTCGCAGATTTATCGTCGTACAACGACCAGCCCACGAACTTTTTGACCGAATCGGTATAATCGAACGATGTTCGTTAGATTCGCGACAATCTCGTTAATTCCGATATTTGACCAAAATGTCCGATAAGGTGTAGACGAGATAAACTGTGCAGCTTGTACGTCTTCGGAGCGATATCAGAGAGAAAACAGGCGTCGTTCGAGAACCGAGGATTAATATCGAGTGTACCCTATAGTTTTTGAGCAAATATGCAAGATCCGTGTGCGCGTGGGAATAGTGACAAAGATAATATTTGTTGAGATTTACACGCGTGCCGTGTCGACGTTATTTTCGTATCCGTAATACCGCCGTGTCTTCCATGATCGAGCACACACGAGCCGTGTGTGCAAGCGAGAAAATGGCACGGTTGTTCGCGCGCCGCAAATACGCGCTCTATGAAAGTGTCGGAATGCGTGCATCCCTCAATGAGAATAAATTGTCGATTATTCCGTCAATTCCGAGTTTGCACCGATGGATGCGACAGAAACGTAACACCGGATGTTGCCATTCGGTGAATGCGCATCCCACGCGTAAATTTTACGCATTTTCCCTTGAACATTTTCTGAAATGTTTCGGTAAATACAACGACAACCGAACATCAAATATTCCAAACGTTTCGTAGAAAATATTCGATGATAAAATTACACGGAACACTTTTCATACAGGAACAAGATACAATTCGGATATTTTTATCCGACGGAGGTATGTCCTTGGAGGATAAAATAGAATCTTTGAGATGTACGGCTAAGGATAAAGTAGACTTGTCATATGGCGCCAAGAAGAATCACATTGGGGTGAAACGTGGCCAATTGTGTTCGTTCTTTTAATGGAATAGGTCCATACTCGCTATCGTTCGTATCGTACCTATGGTTAACGTAAATATCGTGGTTTATGCTCGAACACGCTGTATGCTAATATTTAATTTAAGCTACGATCGTGTTACATCATCGTACGGTCCTTTCAAACAGGGGAATGAAATTCAATCGCGACGAACTTGGCCTTTGCGTTAATTTTTCTTACTCGTTAGCATAAATTCTTTGGAAGAATATTCAAAATGGTTGTACAATTTTTTCTATTTTCATAACGATCGCAATTTCACTCGATATTAAAGAATTTTTATATAAAATACCGTATCCTTAATGGTTCCTCTTCTACTCTTATAATCGTGAATCGAAGCGATGTTTTCTTATAATTATTTTCCATCCTCACTTCTTACTTACTTTCGTCGATCGTTCATTTCGGATTTACTACGTTTGGATCTTCGATCTTGAAATTTGTTCAGTACCCAAAAATGACCAAAAATCTCCGGAAATGGAGTTCAAATTCGTCCCACCAACAAATCAAGTTCTGTCTACGACCTAGACCAACCACGTCGACCAGTCAACCTTATTTCGGACTGTTAAAATGCGCAAGCACACTCTCGGTCCGTTGTGTCGTGGGATCGGTGAATAGATTTTCTGTCGTGACTAAAGGGGGATGATGAATCGCGCGTGTACCAGCCCCCTTGTCTTTTTGTCCAGCACGAGGGCGTTCTTAGGACGTAGCAAAATGTACGGCGGGGGTGTAACAGCCAGAAAAAAGAGCGCAGGGGATGGTTATGCGTTGTATCCGACAACGAGAATGTAGGTGAGCCGATGTTAAGCCGTTGCGGAGTTGCAGGCTCGCGCACCCTCGACAATGCATTGAGACGGTCACGAACGACAAGGATTGTGTTTCCTGTGCCCCCCGTTTGTATACGACTTTTCTACGTGTACCACCGTAATCGTTCGACGATGGTAATTCACGGTTTGACCTAGTATCGCACTGCTGGATACGCTGCAAAACGAAACCGAATCGATTTGTCGAGTTTACCGAGGGTTTGCTCAAAGGACCGAGGAATTCATTAATTCTAATGGTCGACCATGTCGCATTCAGGTGTCACGATTCAGACATTCTTGTTTCCTCAGATCCTACGCCGTGATATTTCTTTGAAAATTCCAAGTGATTCCTGATTTCGGGAAACGTTTGCTTGTAAAGACGTTTGGGAAGATAATAGACTCGTCATCGGATGAATCGGAGATTTTGGAATTCGTAAGTACGAGGGGAGAGAAAGATATTCAGATTTTCAAAACGTTGGAGAAAGCGTGTTCGTAAACGATATCGCGGATCGATCAGGGGAGGGAATATCGCTGCTGTCTTGTTTTGTCAGAGAGCGTTCGAAATTCGTTTGTTTAAAAACGACACGCGTTACGAAACACGGAAGAGAATGCGTACGTGTGTTTGGTTTCATTCCTTTAATGATGTTGCTTGTTCGTAAATATTTTACGAATTCTTCGTGCAAGTACGGCTGATTTTAATCGACGTGACTGTTCCTTTCCTTATTGTTATATAACGTGTCCAACGAATGACAACAGTTTAGAAATTTTCTAGGCACTCCATCGCAAATTGTAATCCATAAGTAGAAAAAGCTTTAAATTGAACACCGTATTCGACCATCGCTGAATAGGAATATTATTACATATATGTATGTATTAAATATCATTATATACATTGAAAGATTGTACGTATATCGCGTAAATATATTACTGGACTATTTATCGCGTACATCGATCGTATCTTCTGTACAACGAAATATTTTTCTTGTCCTGTCCGGACAAAATTTCTGCTAACCACTTCATAAATATAAAAAATAGGATATCCAAGAAAAATATTTTTCTCCGTAAAACGCACGTCCCAAAGTCACTTTATCCTTGAAAAAATCAATATTTATGAATCGATGACCTCGAATGACACGTTTCCCCGGACAATCCTGACCAAGCTAAGGTGCAGCTACGTGTTGCAACTAAGTGTAGCTAAAGTGTACCGCGGGTATTCATTGGTACGACGGTTCGCAAATAAACTACCAACCACCTCAGCTTCTCTGTTTCGAACCGTTATAGTCTCGTCCTAGTCTTGGAAAGGTGCGAAGATGACGATAGAAGGCGAAGAAGAAACATATGTTTCGTATTAGATGTTTTCTACCTGTCGACCCGAGCCAAGGCGTATAGAAAGTATTTAACAGAGAATACCAAAGTAAGCTTGCGAGGGTAACGCCAGGAGACGAGAAACGTGTTCCCTAAGGTCGTGGACATTGTGTTCCGGTAACGGCAGGTTCTTTCTTTTATGCGGAACATTTTGGTGACACATGTTTCCTATTTCGAAATGCACTTTGCTTTTGGCAAAAAGGTGCATAGCAAGGTGATTATATAGCCCAGTCATAAAACGAGGTTCTAACCTGTCACAGTCTTCTTGGGGTTTTTGCCCCGGAAGGATTCGCACACGCGACGAGATCGTCGCGTCTCAAGCTTCATCGGGCTGCGAACTCTTTCCGAACATCGTTTCAAAAAATTCTACTCTCGTTACTGTTCGTTTCAACGCTGAGTCAACTGACAAACGATTCGTTCCTCTTACACAACTGTATTCTACGTTTTATCGCAAAATTTCCATCGTTTTTATACAAAACGTAGCAACGCAGTTTTGACGAAATTAGAAAGTGTCTACTCTAATAATCTCTCGTATAATTATCGTATAAAATACAGGTGGTTGCACGTCGTTGGAAGAACTAACAGACAGGTAATAAATTCTGTTCGCCAATCGGAACGGTAGTTCCAACGATTACCCTTGTAATATTTCAATAGCTCAAACTTCGGACAGTTTTTTCTCCAGATTCACGAGTAATTGTGGGTAGAATAGAGGCTAGCTACGGGTATCTTGCAGTGGGAACCCCGACAATGGAACAGTACAGCCACCAGCAATCGTCTTTGCTTTCGATTTTGTCACCCGTCACCTCGATATATATGACGGTCCAGCGTGGACCACTTGGGCTTTCTCCGACTATCTCTGCTGTTTTTCTCTCATTCGCCCTTCCGTTTCTTTCTCTTTCCCCTCTGTAGCTGTCTACTCTCATCTCGTTTCATCTTCCTATCTCGTCTCTCTCGCCTACAACGGAGAACGCAGACAGGGAAGTTTTCACGTGCGTGTACAGAGGGGTCTTTCGGCTGACCCTGCTCCAAGGGTGGAGCTTAAAATAAGGGTGGTACCTCACGGCTTACCTACCCCATCGAGAAACAGCATCGGGGATGAGATGAAAGCGAAAGAACGGCGGTAGGAGGAGAAATATGCCGACGGAGGGAAAGAGAAAAAGACGAAAGGCGACACGAGGTTTCCACACTTTGTACGCTAGTCGTAATTTCAGTGCAAAGGACGTCAGTTGTGGTGCGTGTATCCCTTGTCGAGATTCATTCCATATGCATTTTCAAGGTCGTGATAGGAATCAAAATTTCCAAATTCCAGAGGATTCTACCCTTCGTTTTATCTCTGAATCTTTTTTTACTTTTATTTTCGTTCAGAGGATGCTGCGTATTAACGCGTATTAATGCGTATTAATGCGTATTAATGCGTATTAATGCGTATTAATGCGTATTAATGATTATATATGTGTGTGTGTATGTGTGCGTGCAGATGTGTATGCGATCGAAAGAAAATGTTGGAACAAATTCGATGATATAGCCGAGAGTTTCGTGGAAATCGTCCGTGTTGTCCAGGACACGTGGTCAACTCGATGTTACGAGGAGCACGAGGAATCTTTCAAGTGTCCAAGTGTCACGGACGGATTCCTATGTAAGTGTTAACGTTAGTAAACGTATTTGATCGAATCGCGCGCGTCCAACGCGAACATAGAAGATGGCGCCCACCGGCGAGTTTCATGATCGTCGTGTTATTTTAAAGAGCGATCCTTATGTCGATAGTTGGAAACGGAAACAATCTCAGAAAGATATCGAAGTTTGTTTCAAAACATGTCAGTTTGAAAATTGTCGTCGATCTACTTTTTCTTGAAATAAACTCTTTCAACGTTTGTTCGAGCTGGTTGGTGAACGTTGTGATCCTTTCGCGAGGACGTACAACGTGAAAAAAATAAAAAAACTGAATTTGTTTTATCAACTTGTTTCGATGATCAAATCGTTTCCAGACATATCTACTCGTCGTTAATTTTTCAGTGCGTCGTAGCGTCGTACTTGCTAGTTCCAATTATTGTTCTTAAGCTCGGTTCATTCAGGCTCTTTAAACTTACACGTTCATGAACCTATTCGTTCCACAATCACGACAAAGAAGAAAACTTTACGATGTTCTTTGTACCTATAGGGAATGAATGTTTTTTAACCGTTGATTCTAAGAATACAGGGACAAGTACAACCGATTCATTTCTACGCTGTTATGCGTGTTAACTCCTCTGTGGTACTTCTAGGTACTACGTTAATACGTACCTCTAGTCTCGTCGAGTCTCCGCATTCTTTATTTTCCTTTCTCTCCGTCGCTTTACGAGTGAAACTAATTAAAACCGAGAATATCTGAATTCGTTTCGTCGAGTTTTCTCGCTAGATACAAAACGCTTTTACTCTACTACCAAACTACTTTTAGACATTTCTTCGTCGTATTATTCTTTGTAGGAATCTTTCTTACGAAATAATCACTGAGAAATAATCGAAGAACGAAGATTCTCTACGTAGAAATAAATGCGAAAGAAAGATACGAGGCTGTATTCAGCGAAATTTTCCGTAGTCGGCGTATATTCTTATACACTTTACAGGGAAGATGTTGAGATCGAGTCGCGGAATTGGTGACTGAAACGACGGAGCAGGAAAAAAATGCATTATTCAAGCAAATTTCCATTCGTGAGAAGTCTCGGTAGATGGGTAGCTACGTCGTTAGATTGCTCTCTTGCCGGCGTTTTAATGACGGTTTGCTCCCTTTGCTTTCGGTTCTCATAACGAGCAGCTTCGGCGTCGTTATGGCATTCGGTGCTGTATCGTTGTTCGACGACGTCGATCGTGATATTAGCAACGTTACGTCCGTGAAACTCTTTCCTACAGCACCGCCATTTCTTTTTCATTCTCGCGTATTGTTTACGTACGTTACCTTTTCTTCTAATCTTATGAACGTAAAACTCTTGGCTTAATGCATTCCTTCGTTTCTTTCTTTCTCATCGCTTACATAAATTTCGTATTTTATAATTGTAACCTTACCGTGATGTTTTTCTGTTTCAGACAACAATTCATCTTCAGACACTCTAGACCTCAGCTCGCACAATCACTATCCTCTGAACGGTAATTCTGTCCCTAGTACGTCCGGCCCGCAGGAAGTCGTAATGAAGGAGAAAAGCAAGAAGGCAGCGCGAATCCGCCGCGACAGGGAGAATCAAGAGTTTCTGGAGCTCGCTAAGCTATTGCCTGTACCAGCCGCCCTCACGGGCCAAATGGATAAGGCTAGTGTCATTCGATTGACGACTAGTTACTTGAAGATGCGAGCGTTGTTCCCAAACGGTACTACTCTAAAATATCATCCCATAGAACGTAACATTTCCAACTAGAAAAGATGACCATGCAACCAGAATTTCAAACTGTTAACCCATTCAGGACCATCTCTTAAAATCTTAGAATTTAGGCGAAGAAGATAGCAACGAGAAAGATATTAAGCGACTCCTTGGAATTCCTTCTCTCAGCTACAACGTTAAAGAGAAAAATCTCGCGATGTTAAGTGATCGAAAAGAATCGCAAAAAAAATTGGCCTTTAACGAGTTAATAAGTAGGAATTGAGAAAAATTCGCCGATCCCGTTCGAGGATGTTTAACGGGGTTCGCTTCGAAAATAGTCGGAGAAGCAAATCGATTGGTAATTTGTCCGAGTGAGTGGTTACGCGGGGCTGATACTACGCGCCGAGTAATAAACTTCACTTAGCGGTAAACGGATTGGAACGATATTCTTTGTTAATTCAGCCACCGGACACTTACGCGCAAAGGGCAAATAGTATCGGATGAGATGGATGTGATTGCGCACTTAATGCATTGTTAGTCCCCGCTGCTTTGTAAGCAAAGCATGGGGGCTGTTATAGTGTTACAATGGCTTCCCCCGTCTCACCGCCTGCCCTCGCGTTCTTACGACATCGATGAATTGAATTTCAAGTGGCTGCATCCCTCTAGAATACGGTCGCGTCTTTATTCTTCGAAAAAATGAAAGGAAAGGGAGAAGGAAGAGAGAAAAAAGAGACACGTCGCCCACTCTGTGACACTTCTAGGGTGTTCCTTTTTTCATTCGCGTGGAAAATTAGCCGGTGAACAGGTAAACGGGCGTGAAATACTTTCAAAAGGATAAATAAACTCGTTCTGTTTCGATCGTTCGTATCAAGAAATCGCCACACTGTGTGCGCGTTTCGTCTAATCGTTACTGTGAAATTATTTAATCGTCAGCCAGTCAGAATTTTATCGATAATCGCTTACCTAAAAATTATTTCATCGAATAATTCCAACGAGATTGTCGACCAATGAGATAAATATCTGTGATATCAGGTCGCAGCACCGTGCCGCCGAGGTGGCAACGATCAAGCCATTTTCCGTGAAATTCCACGCGGCTGCAGAAACCGCCCCTGCAGCTGCAATTGTGGCAGCTCGCGCGTGAATGTAATTAATGCGCAGACACGAAATACTTGGCTATAGGCTTGCTTACACGTCGTGTATGAAACGTCGCTAGAAACATGTATATCGGGATGACGAGACCGACGCGTCCGTACGATGTGCGTCGCGTCCTTACGGAGAAAACCTCTTTTCTTAGTTGTTAGATCGCAACGATTAAGTTTTAAAACGATGACGAGCGAAAGAACCGAGCGTGAGTTTCCTTTTATTCACAAGCAATAGAAAAACAAAAAGAATACTTTCAACGACATTTAAATGTCGCCGTCGTTTAGGAAAATTAATTCAGCCGAAAGTTTGACGGTGGTGAAATGATTTTTCAGGGCTCGGAGAAGAATGGGGCGCTTCCCAGCCAGGCAACATATCCCTGCAAATCGCCCTCAAGGAGGTGACTAGTTATATTTTGCAAGTAAGCACTCATCGTTCTCTGTGTCGCGCCTTATAAATCGATCTAACGGTCTTACATACGTTGTCAGACGTATAAACGTCAACGTTTAGCCTTTGGTAGTACCACAGACAGATGCTTCATTTTCTTGATTTTTATAATTTCATCTCCTATCGAATTGAACGAGATAAGGGCGCGACCAGGAGTTGAAAGCTGTTCTGTTCGATACGAAAGAGATCAGGCCGTAACGAGGCGTTGAAATCTAAATTCTAAAGACCAGAATATTCTTCTCCTTTTTTCTCGTCTCTACGATCGTTCGATTACGTTTGAAAGAAGATTTCTTTATTTTAGGCCTTGGATGGTTTCGTGTTTGTGCTGGCGCCTGATGGAAAAATTATGTACATAAGCGAAACTGCTAGCGTGCATTTGGGAATGGCACAGGTCAGATATATACGTTTTATCTCCTTCTTATATCTATTTCGTATTATTCAATGCAAGTATTCTAAGCTTCTGCTAGGAAGATGAAAATTTCACGCAGAATCTCCTGACGTGAAGTGTTAATGAGTTCAGGTGGAATTAACGGGTAACAGTATCTTTGAGTACATCTACCAGAACGATCACGCTGAAATGTTATCGGTCCTAAACCTACCGCAGAGTCCGGCGGATCTCGCTGGTTTCACTTTTCCGCCTGCGAACTCGAGAGGCGAAATCGAACTGGAACGCGTCTTTATCCTCAGAATGAAGTGCAATTTGGCGAAGAGATGTGCGGGACTAGTCACGGAGGGATACAAGGTAACGTAATCAAAATTATGTAAAAATTCTTCGATTCGCGTCTTTCCGACGTTAAAATAATTAAATGAGAATTTTCCAAATTTTCACTTACACCGCTATAATCTTCAGGCCACTACTTTGTATTTTCGTATGCATATACCTTTCATTTTGATACTCTGGTCATTGGTTGACTTTCAGCGTTACGAATAACGATAATATAATTACAACGATACACGTATTTTAAGAAGATAGATTTTGCGTTAGAACTACGAGAAATTTCCTGAAATAATTCGAAGGTTAACGATTATCTTGGAGACGAAAGTACGCGATTATCGGTTTATTGGGTTTCGTAAATCGCGCAATATTCGCAGCAAACAAACCGCGAGACAAGGCGGCGAGGAGAAGGCGTTCAACGATTAGCATAACGCCTAGGCTGCTTGCACAGGAAATCATAAAACGAATAAAAATTCAAATGCTAAATAAGAGATAAGAAGTGGCGAGCTAAGTAGGGACGGTATTGTCCTGGTCACGCGCCAGTCGAAAAGAAAACGGCCACCAGGTAGAAGGCTGCTTAAACTCGCTCGGCTGCATCCGTTCTTTCCGTGCAATAAAAACACCGGCTACGTGAACGTGTTTCATATATCCGGAATAATCGAAATTTACGAAGATCAATCTCTGTGGCCGTGGTTCCTTTGTGGAACAATTTTATTTCAGTCGATTCCATTTCGTTCTCGATTCGTTTCGATTTCAGCTTTCCAGATAATTTTTCTATATTTCGAACGTGTCTTTCCATCCGTTTGCTTTCGGTAGCGTGTTTTCTCTGATAGAAAAATCAGAAAATTGTTGACGTATTTACAAAATTTCTTTTATTTTATCAAGAATTAATTACGCGAATTAATAACTTCGAAGTGTCGTTTATAACATTGTAAAATCGATAGAATATAATCTTAATTCGTCTACTATATAGTATCTTACGAGATTAAATATACGATATACGTGTTTCGTTTAGACATCACAGTTTCCATTAACACAGCTAGTCTTTTCATCAGTCAACAAGAATCTTCTTTACGTGATTCGTGAATTAAGAAATTTAAGAAACACGACGACAACGAGTTTCTTAAACGACAATGTAATTTTACTGGATATGAAAATTATGAACACTGATTCTGTTAATGCAAATTAAAGATCGATTTCATTCTATGTAAATAAAATCATTACAGGTCCATTAATTTTATGATTAAATCACGCTCTATCAAAGATAATCGATCGTCTTAATAATTTTACATGTATAATTATTTACCGTATTCTTTCAAATATTCTCAAATCTCGCTCAAGCTACCAATTATATTAAAGCGAATATCTGAAATCCACTTTTCGAGACTGGGATCGATGTTCCGAACACGGCGCGCATCGTTATTCATGGATTACCCAAATTACTTTCATCGATCCGATTAAATCAGTCTCCCTGGTGCGGTCCAGATTTCGTCGACAATTGCTCGCCACGATTTACGATCATTAATACTACAAACGATTTACCGAAAATCAGGATATCCACCCCAATACTTTCACGGATGATCCACGTTGGTTTTACCAAATGTTCCACATATGTTCAGGCAATAACCATTATTTCATTTATCCTTCGTAAAGGGTAAGCGCAGAGAAAGGGACCTGCAACACTTTGCACTTGCCGTAGCAAAAGAAACTGCCCTCGAAAAGGAAAATGTTTGGCAAATAGGTCGTTCAAGCCTGTAGCGCTATGATGACCGTGGCTCTCGACGAAATCGCACACAGAAAAGACCCCAATAGGCGTTGAGTAAAGTCATGAATGCAACCCCTGTAAGCTGTTAAAGGCAAGTTCCCCGAAGGGGGTTATGTGGGACGAAGGTGGCTCTTTGTATGGCACTTAGGACACACAAAGACCAAACCTATAGTTGGCTGGATTTTGCGTAGGCGCGAGTAGGCGCTTCGTCCGATTTTCAGTGAATTAGATCGACGATTGCGCAAGCGAGTCGAAGGGTCGCGATCTTCGGCAATCACGAACGTTGCACTTTTTCTTTTATAATGTTTAACTAGTTTTAAGAAATTTCTATACAAGTAAATTGCGGTGGAGAAGCAAAAAAAAAAAAAGAAATAGTTGGAATAGTTGGAAAAAGAACAACTTGTTAGATTCGTAAATACAAGTTTCCCGAAGATAAGTGAGAAATTTATGAAATTTCATAAACGATCGTTTCTAATGTATTTGATAGGGTTCAGAAATATACATGATATAACTTAATTTTTAAATAACCAAAGTTGGAATTTTAAACGAAAGAAAAATCACTTTGGCAGCGAGGAATCATCTATTGCGTAATCGTTTTCGTGAAACGCGAATTAGAATTTCATTGATTCTAAATTTTATCGAGTTAAACTTAATCGAATCGTTCGGGAGCCACAACGAGAAGATTGCGGAAATGATGTTAGAAATATTATTTTTTACATCGTTTCTGGAATTTATGGAATCCATTTTGGGTAAATGGAAGCAAATCATTTGTTCATCGAATATCAAACTCTTATGTTACTATATAAAGAAATTAAAGAGTTTGTCTTCTGAGACTCGATTTAGCTCAATTTATTACTGGATGATACTGTATCTATTAAAAATCGGTTCTTCAGCGCGTCACTCGAGCTCGTTTCCACAGACGGAATCGAGCGAGTCCGCACCCCGTTACGAATTATGTATTTCGTTTCTTGCCGGTTTCACCCTCGTGTTCCCGTACTCGCACGCTCGGGCCCGCGCCGATGCATCGCGAAATTGCATATGAGAGAAGCGAGAATGCAACGCGGGCATACGGAACAAGCCTATTTGCTTTACAAATCCGCCATCTACTCGAGACACAGGCGACGTTGAACGAGGCTTTTTTCCGTTTCATCGGCCATTTAATTAAGCAGGAATTGTTAATTTACCCCCGGAAGCGGCGTTGTTCCACGCGAAAATCCGCACTTCAACCCCCCCGATGAACTCGCTCGAGTGTCGCACTTACGTCCTGTCGGAACCGCTGTATAACATTAAGAATAATCACGTGCACATGTGTAAATAACTATAAGTCCTCCATGTCGAGTATATCGCCCTTAATTGCGATCTTTCGTTTGAATATTCTCCCTTTCCTACCTTTAAACTGTGACCCTGCAGTTGATCAAAAGTTAATTACGAAATTCCTCCGCGAGAAGTTAATTAAACCCAGCCTAAGCAAGTTGGGCCAATTTTTAATTTCTCTGAAAAACTTTCCAACCTTTTATTTTAAAAACTAATTGTACAATTGAAGCGATATAAGCGTCGGTATGTGTCGCAAAATTTGTGCACATTTTTATGCAAATCCAGTAAAGTATGGATGAACAGTAAACGATTCGGATTACCTGCGGAAAGAGCATAAATAAATAAATACACCTAACCATAGAAGCTAATTTGAATCTCAGGAAAGACTAGAATCGAAAAAGAAGAAGGAGATAGTAGATCTTAACCAAAAAGTGTTCGCGAACGATATTTCTCTACATAAATGAATTTATTACTTGTTACAGGTGATACATTGTTCCGGTTACCTAAGGTGTATCGTAGAAGGACCGGTAGGCTCGGAATACGAAGACGGTGTAGGTCGACACTGTATTCGAAAAGTCGGTCTACTAGCGGTGGGTCATTCTCTGCCGGGACGTTGTCTGACAGAAGTGAAACTATATCAGAACATGTTCATGTTTCGTGCGTCGTTGGACTTGAAGTTGATCTTCGTGGACGCGAAGTAAGGAAGAAAATCAATCGTGTCAGACATTATTTCGGTGAATCACTTTTATTTGTCTGGTGGCTCGATCGAATTCGACCAACGGGAGAAGAAAAAAAAGGGGGGCGGGAGAAACTCGACGAAACAACGAACCAGATTATTTCTGTCGCAGTAATTACGGTACGGTGTTAAGTTGCGTCGTCGATATTTCGACGCCGGGGGAGAGAAGGGTCCTGCTCGGCGGCCATTAAAATCAGTTTCGTGTTACCACGGTCTCGCTAGATATTTTTTCCCTTCCTTCCACTTTTTTTTATTCTTTCTATTTTTTCTTTTTTTTTTTTTTTTATTCGCGTCAAATAAATATCCCGCGCAGACAAGGCTATATCATACACGTATACGCGTTTCAGTCGCGTGTACACGTTGGGAAATGAACACGTGACGGAGTATAAATACGGGGTAGGGCGATGGAACGCGGGATGAAATTTTATATCGCGCCCGGAAAATCGATCTCCATGGATGACGACGGTTATGTAAACCTCGAATTCGACTGGACTTTGGCAAATCCCGGGAAAAATAAATATATTCCTCTCTGAAATATTTGTAGCCAAAGGAAGACAGTATAGCGGACATTGTAAGGTGTTTTCATCTTTCTTCTTGCTGTTGCAGTGTATCGCAACTGACTGGCTATGATCCACCGGATCTGATCGAAAAGACGCTGTATCATTATGTGCATGGTTGCGACATGATGCAACTGAGGCACGCTCATGGAACCTGTAAGTATCGCAAACAATTTCTATCTTTTCATTCTCTAATTTCATCTTCAAAGGCAGTAACGTATACTCGAATTGAAAGTAAACGCTGAAATTTTCATACTATTTTTACACGTTTGATATTCTTACTTGAAACGTAACTTGCCTTAGAACTTGCACGATATTAATATCTATATCGGATGTTTATACGAAACACGAACAAATATTCCAAGTCCTATAGAATTACTGTTGAAAACGTTATAGACAAAGATGTTAAAAACTGATACGATGGATATACTGTAACAACTGTAACTATGAAGGAGGCGAATAGTAAATAGGTGTCGATCGAAATAGGCCTTATTTCTCCTGACGCGTGTGTATTCGAAAGCGGTGTCAGAGGCGTCGGCGTGGTATCAGAGTGCTCGAAGAGGCTCTCGCAAGGCCAAAAGCAGCTGACGCTGCTTAACTCGGCGACGCCCTCGCTGACGAAATATCCTTTGATCTTTCTTAGCTCCCATCCTCCGCGAGTCGACTTTTCAGACGAAGCATCGCAGTATAACAGCATTTCCCTTTTTTCTCTCCTCCTCTTTCTTTGTCCCGTCTTGTGTCGCGCGCCAACACGTTAAAGTCTAAGTATATGCATACGTATTACATACACGGTGTACATTATTGATTGAACAATGCTGCTATGGCGCTATGAGCAGAGTAGAAAAGAGAGGCTGGCCCGATGTGTATACGTGTCTAGATGCCTACGTGTGTGTATATGTGTGCGCGTGCGTGTGTGTGTATTTGTGTGTGCGTGAATGTCAGCGCGAGGGTGAACGAGAAGGAAGAGAGGGGATAGAGGGGGAAAAGGGTGGTAGAAGAGGGCAAGAGAGGAGGAGGCTGTTACTGCTATCACTGTTTGAACAGACTCGCAGTTTCACGAGCGCAACTCGAAGGGAGCCTGACATAATGCCACTAATGTCTGCGCCTGCGGATTGTACGATCGACGTTACGCTCGAAAATTTCCTTTCATCGATTCACGAAACAGCCTTTTCTAAAATATTCGACTATAAAAATGATTTCCGTCCGTTGAATCGTCGATCGACCAAGCAACATAATTGTAGATAGCAGAGTGATTCTCGAGATAACGATAAATCCAACGAGTTTTATTCTCCTTCTTTCTGTTCACAGTACTGTACAAGGGCCAAGTGATAACCAAGTACTACAGGTTTCTGACGAAATCGGGAGGATGGGTCTGGATGCAGTCGTACGTCACGATAGTGCACAATTCCCGAAGCTCCCGACCTCATTGTATCGTGTCGGTCAACTACGTGTTGACGAAACCAGAGAACACGGACCTGTTGTTGAATTGCGAGCAAAAGTCCTACTGCTCCAACTCGAGCAATCCTCCCAATACCCCTCTGTCGACACAGACCACCAGCGGAAGCATCAACGAGCTGGACAATCACAGCCCCCGTTCACCGGCGTATCGAACCAGATCAAAGGAATCGCCTGATAACGATTACGCAAACGGTGCCACTTATCCTAGACCCGAGTACGTTGACCTGACGAATCACAATCATTATCTGTCGCCGTCTTATCAGCCGCAAAACGTAAACAGCAGCTCTCACGAAGACAATCTAAAATACAACTCCGACTGGTTTTACCAATATGGAGGTAAGGGTGCTCTGAAGCAAAACTTTTAAATAGATATAAAGCTTTACGATCTAACATCGTTGTTATTGTCGTTATCATTATATTTACGGACTGTAGTTTGTTAGAATATGAGAAGCATTTATCTCGAGAGAACAGAAAGTGAACTATGCCTGTAGGTGTATCTGACGATAAAGCTGAAGTACAGGAAAAGTTGATTTCTTCGCAATGAAAATTAACCTTTGTAACAAACCTACTTAAACAATTTTGTTGGCTATAAAGAGCGCGAGCTCTCCTGCTTAAAAAGGAGACGAGATCTAATAGAAATCCGAGGTATCCGCAATTCGAATTGCGTTGCAATTTCGGGGCTATTTACAATGTCGTTAAGCATCTCAGGAATAAAAAGTAAATCGACTATTAACGTCGACGTTCGAGCGTCACAAGGTTTAAACGGTTTAAGATCAGAGAAACCGATGTCGACACTAAGACTGATTAGTACGAGATCCACATTTCAAGTTAAAATTTGACGAAATTCGGATTGTTAAAGAAAGAGAAAACTAAATCTATAAAATATTACCACAAAAGTTAAGTAAAAAGTCTAGTTGAAATGAACCGATGAAATTAAGCTGTTTACATAACGAAAAAGCTTATCTATGTAGCGAAAAAAGAGGGAAGTATGTGTACACAAGATCACTAACCGAATCACTATACCAAGAGATGCTTGATGAATTGCAATCGCCAATTAGAAATAGGTAAATGCACGGCGGAAAGGAAAAGAATCTTCGACCGATCTAGCATGCGCTGCATATAAATTCAAGTCACTGGAGCAAAAATACCGAACACTGGATCTCTACAAAAAACAAATGAACAATGACTTATGAACAGCAATCAACATATGACTCATGCGAAAATCGCTTGTAGTCGAGTTTCCGTCGAATCTATGGATATTATAATTGTGCAAGTCAAACTCTGAGTTAGCAATACCTTCGCATAATCAAGTTTCAACAAGTACAGTTATCATGACGAAGAAGGAATAGTCAGCCTCAATGTGTTAAGTTTAGATGTTAAACCTCTACTTGAAATGCTGGAAATTTCCGACTTTATTTAAGTTTGCCATCGGCAATAATGTTCAAGATCATTCTCTCAGGCAGATAAAATGCTTTCTAACTTCTAACTGAAGATTTCACGAAAACCGTTCATGAGCTGAACGTTGCTGGGATCCAGCGAGAGAGAGAGAGAGAGAGAGAGAGAGAGAGAGAGAGAGAGAGAGAGATCTGGATGAATTTGAATCGACAGGTGATTTGCAATCTGAAAATTGATCATCGTGCTACCGATGACCAGTCCTGGCAACTATAATGAGACGCACTGCCACAAGAAACCCAAGTCACTGAATTAACACTTTTGTAATACATCCCTTACAAATGTTCATAGTATCCAAGCGTATCCAAGATGCAGTAATATAATAGATATAATATAATATAATACAATAAGTAGAAGTAAGTAAAGAAACATAAAAACAGAAAAATATCGCAGACGGTAAAACGGGCGACTGACACTATACCGACTCGATTCGAAAGACAATACAAAAATACGACTGACACTTTTGGCGAATGATCGAAAACTTGTTATATATATAATTAAAATATAGTAGATCTCCGTTTATATGAAGTTGATTTATTTGAAAGAAATTTTAATTAATGGCTGGTTAAACGAACTATGTATTCTATTACATCAACTCCAATTACATGTCTGCAATTGTAAACTATTTGCCCCCCGACAAATTCATATAAACGGAATTCTATTACGAGGTATTGAGTTTCAAATGAAAAGTGAAAAATTTTTCTTTCAGATATGCATCAAGACCCACTAGCTTCGGTATCGCAGCAACAAGAAGCGCAACATCCTCACCCTATGCATCACGCAAACTCCCCATCGAACCTGCAGCAACACAGTCCCCAAACCGCTCAACAGAAACACCAGCACTCCCCTCATCTACTAGATCATTCGACGCCTCCATCGAACCTGCCACAACCGCAGCCACAACCACAGACACAAGCTCAACAACAGCAAGCACCACCGCAGCAGCAGCAACAACACAGTCCCCAAAGTAACCAACAGAACAGACCTTACTCCACTTCGTCGAGTTCCTGTTGCAGCACAGACGCCATGGACACTCATTTACCGAATGCTCTGAGCGTATACTCCGTACCACACAGTTATCATCCTTACTACCATCACTATATGCCTGACTCGGCGCCGTCTAATTTAAACGAAGTCGGTGGCGTGATCATGCACCCTAATTGCAGTCTCAACAACGAGACTCACCAAGCAACCGCAAGTACCAGTGCTTCCAGCAACGTTCAACATTACGAATCTTCGTACCAACCGCATTTGAGTCACTATAATACTAATAATAATCCTGCGAAGCATTCCTATCATCATCAAGAAGCAACGCCAGCCAGTTACACCAGTGTGATCGTAGACTCGCAGCAATATAGTCCAAGCTCAGTGCAAGACCTGATTCACTATCAACATCATTACGAAGCACATCATCAGTTCGTTCACTGACACGAACTAGACGCGGCTTGCGCATAGCACGTCGATACCAACTGTAACAACGAGTCGTGCTATTGTGATACGTTCTCTAGTGGGACAAACAACGATTTCCTGCAAGAACGCTCGAATATCGATAATTCGAGGATAATGGTGAACGATGAACGCGAACAGGTTGTTCAATGGAAGGCTAAGATTTGGTGCGTTCGACCATCGGAAATATGGAAGATTATTTCGGGCGGAGGATACAGTGAAAAATCGTGAAAAACTCCAAGTGAAATCAGCATGTCGAGTGAATCACGAGGAAATATATAGTAGAAATATTAGGAATATTAAAAATGTCGCTGAATATACTGCCGAATTTGCGTAAGACTCTAACGAGAATAGCTGTACAGTTGATATATTTAAGAAGATGGTAATCGTTTAAGGATTTGCAATCCCGAAGGTTTACTATATCGTATTGTAGCATATTGAGTGACGATCTGTTGTGAAATTCGCTGGTCATTAGGTCTGTTATACTTTATTCACATATCACTGAAGCTTCTTGTTTGAAGAATATGCACCTTGTGGCAATTGCGTTGAATAATTGCTTCGGGATTAATATAAGTTAAGCTTCGGATATTCTATAGTGGGTGGTTACGTTCACGTGGTAAATGCGATTTTCATTTTGTAAGAATTGTAAGAACACCTCTTAACATATTCATCTCTTTCTCTTCCACCACTTAAGCGTTTATTTAGACGTAAACCAATCTAATCGATCGCTAATGACGTTCGTCGACATTAGCTAAGATAACGATTTCGATCGTGTATTTAACGAAGATTTCGATTCAAATGCTAATGAGATTTTTAATCGAACGGACTTATCGTAGAAAAAACAGACGGATTCGAATTGACGATTCGAGAAAATGTTCGAATCAGCCAAATTCAAGATAACATTAACGGGCGAAAAAATTCAATCTAAACAGAACAGAATCTAATTCAATCTAACAGAAAAAGAAAAGAATTTCTGCGAATTACACGCTGGACGTGAACAGCTAAAATTCTTCTCAAACTCGAGATGCCTGAGGTGGGAAATAACGCGATTGTGTCTATGGATGAGTGATTTTATACGATTTAATTACACGAAATGTTCTGTAAAAGTACTAACCCTAGCATTTATTCGCCAATAGGAAATTACAAGCGTGTAACTGTATATAAAGTGAAAAGTGAGGAGGAGATCGGAGGAGAACCGAACGAATAGCGCGAGATACATACTTAATTTGTAGACATGTACATTACATAGTCGTTCATAGCTGGTCGAAACTCTTATATATAAATACAGTAGATATTTCTTAGGTAGACCCGAAGACTGACCGGTGTTTGTACCAACCGACCAAAGAAACACACCCTCCTTCGTATTAGAAGAGAAAACAAAGGTACAAATATCACCGTTGTTATATCTTAAACCGCATTTATTTAAATATCGCGCGCATCTCCAAAACCCAATACTTAATAAATATGACCATAGAGTATTCTGGCGATCCCAGTTACATCTTAATCATCGAAGTATTTTATTATCGAACTTCTATACTATAGTAACCTTAGGAGTTGCTCGAGGCAGCCACGTTAGCACCCCGAGACTAAATCACATGTATAATACACATGTACACATTGCCAATTGCGAACTACTATTATTTATAATCGATGTAAATTAAAGAATCGAAGGTATTGTTTGGTAGTTGGGGTGATGATCACCGTGTTGTACGATACGTTACTATTGTAACCGTTGTAAATATTGTAAAAGTGATAGCGCGCGCGCTGCATACCTATTGCGAGAAAAATATAATCGATATTTTCCTCTGATGATCTTATTGCTGTTCTTTTTCTCTTATTTTCTTTTCGTACATAGATCCTCCTCTTTCAATCGATATATTTGTATTTAAATCTGCGTTTAAATCTATTTCAACGAATAAAAACTTCAAATTTTGTTCTCTCTCGTCACGATTGGAATTATTGTATCTCGAAAGTAACGAGCAATTGAAATAAATCAATAAACGAATCGAGCTATTCTTGAAGCGAATTATTCGATGTTAGAAAGATAATAGAAATGTTCCTGTTTTTTCTTTTTTTCAATTGATTAAAAAAGCTTTATCGAATGCATTGAATAAATTCATTACACGAAACTATTGGAATAAATCATCGTTTTCGGATAATTTGATATTTTATCGATGACGGTTTCCCCTTTACTGTGGGGATTTCCCATGACGTTCAATTCTGTTCCCTAAGGTACCTGTGAAAGGTAAATAACATAATGGACATCGTGACATTTCTCCTTTTCACTAAATTTTCAGAAATTAAGCCGAAACATGTGGACACCCCGTGAATATCCCATGAAATATCTTAAACAAATGATTCGCATTTATCTTGGGTTCAAGATTGTAATTCTTCTTCTTCCACTTATAATTCAGGGATAAAAGATGTTTTCTGATGTTTAGAAAAAGACTATTATTCCTAACAAAATCAATGGTAATTTTCAAAATACAAAAATAAACACTATAAGATTACTAAAAAAAAAAAGAAAACAAATAAAGACGCTATTAAGAGAGAGTGACGAAAGCTAATATTAAATTGTAAAAACTGCGACGATAAAATTGTGAAACTATAAAAGAAAGTCTTTAAAAAGATGTATGAAGAACGTTGCGAGAATTTTTTAACCAAAGTTAAATATTTTATAATTTTATACAATTTTTTATGCAATCGTACAATTTATATCATCGAGGAAAACTCAGCATTCTGAAGAGATCGTTGATTATCCCACGACAAAGGCGAAGGATCGGCTGGCAGCATCCGTTCCCGGATCCCCCCGAATGAAATAGAAGAAAACAACGATCCTGTTTTTCTCCGGCGTTCGCCCAATTGTCACTACACCGGCACGAACAATAAATTAATTGTGCCATGTACGATTCTTGGGTTAGCTTTCGGTGGTCGCGTGCTTGCCTGCATGGGGTCGCTCATGAAGGGAGGCACGTGCCTCTTTATAATCGCCGTCAGTCTCGGCTCCGCTATTAGAGTCTAAAAAGACAGGTTTCACGGGAGGAGTCACTAATTTTTCTATTCGAGAACAGAATCACACTGTGTTCGTGCGATTCGAAAGTCGACTTGGCACTGTGAGAACTGGAGAAATTAAGAAATCTCTTTTGAAGCGTATTCGAAACTTCAATTCTGTAAGGACCGTGGATATAAAAAATTTCAAGCAAAATATTGAGAAATTTATCCTCGCCCGAAGGAAGCATCGACAAATTAAACAATTAGTCAACTAAAAATATTACGTTTCTAATAAAATTATAATTAACTTGGAAGAATCCAATGACGAAACCTCACACTGTCAATTTACGCGACTTTCGACGACTCTAAATCTACACATATTGGAACAGCTGCTGATACTTGATATAAATTGAATACTTTTCTCTGTTCTTAAATACTAATTATTTCGTTACGAATCAATCCAAACGTAACATCCATTGCATGTCACATGGATCGTAGATCCAAAAAGAACAACAGGATTAACCAAAGTAAAACTTGTTAGTCTTTTCCAATGAATGTAACGAGTAAGTATCGTGATGCTTATAAACATCGATGTATCTCGTAACCAAGTGATTGCTTCCCAGATATCAATCAACAACCTGCACGTCATCGTACGTTACACGAAATCCACCCTTCTGTGAAAATGATCGTATCGGGTGTTCGAACAGGTCAGGTGAGCGATCGGTGGCATTTACACGATTCTGGTTCGACATGCGTGGACAGGTCCATGAATATACATCAGCCGTGAGATTGGTGTAACAAGGACACAGTGATTAAGGGTGTTCGCGTTTACAAGGGCCGCTATTATCGAACGTGTGCGATTGGAACGACGATCGCACCGAAGGAGGGCGAGCCGCGTGCGCCTCGTTAAATTCTTCGGCCAGCGAATCTGACGCAGTCACGATCCTGTGAAATTGCGCGATCACCCGTCGCGGACGCGACCCATTCCCGACAGCGACGTCCCGACGCTGACCGCGATTAAGCCGACGATCAGAGGAAGGAAGGTCGAAGGCGCCTTAATTTGACGAGAATCGAGAGACGTGTGATCGACATCGGCTACATGATCGTGAAAATCGGAGTTTCTTATTCGACGTGTCGGAAACGTTTGAAACGTAACAATGAATAAAATGATGGTAATTTAAGTAGATCGATCAAATTTTTGCAGGATTATCTCGAACGAAGGGAGCGGCTTTTTTGTAGCTAATCGTTTTTGCAACGATAGAAAAATTAATGGATCTACTTGAGATAATTTATAGGATTTTTTAAATAGGTGACATACGATGCGAAGAATATTCGTTTTGTTTCTTTCTTTTCTTTTTTTTTTTTATGTAGTACAAAGTCAAAATATCTGACAAGATGGTGGGATAAGAAGATTACGTATTTAATTGGACAGAGAATAAAAATCTAGGTTCGTGCGAAACAGATGGAAACTGAAAATTCAATAATCGATTATACAGACATTGAAGACAGATTTCGAACGGATTACGTTTTCCACGACACGTGCAATGAGTCTTGTTATGTTTCGCTGGAAAACGAAAGAAAATATTGCACGTGGCGATCGAATGCACGAAGAATAACATATGTCTCGTGACATGGTTTACGAGCGACACGACGAAACTGACCATAATCCAGTCCGATTAGGAGCATAAACGCGGATTCACGGGGTGCGGTTAAACTAAACACTCGACAAGTTGCGTGTTCCGGTGAAAGCACTTATATAGGTATATCCAAATACAGAGGGTGTGATATTCCCTTATTATTAAGGGGAGAGCTTTAGCAGCATACTCCGCTATAATCTTTATTTCAATCTCCACCCTAAACAAAGACCATAAAGTTATAGTTCAATTCAAGAAATTATTTTAAAAATAAATTCTACATCGATTTAACTCTGCAAAACGCTGCATACTACGTTATTATAGATCCTTCTAGAAACGAAACTATAATCTAAATTTCGTTATAGCGGCCATTATGGAATCCGACAGATTCTCGACGATATCTTAGGATAAACTCGCGCAGTGAAATATTTCCCAAAGTATGGTAGCTGATCTCTGTGGTAGTATGCCACCGGTTAAGGATAGTTTCCATGCACGCATAGTAGACAGGAGATGCGTGTAACGCATACAAGGAAAAACGGACCGTGTGCGCGCCTTGTACATCTGGCATGTAGGTAAGACCAGATGGCGCTTTCGCGGATACTCGTATACATATAGAAGCACGCAGTATACGCGCGAAACACACGCACACATAGATAGATAGCAGAGCGTACGTACACGGGGGCGGTTGGGCCTGTGCGCAATCAAGGCGAAGGGGTGCTTTAGCAGAATCGCCCCACGGTTACCAGGGCGACGGCACGTAACGCCGCCCACAACCCTCAGGCTGTCTTGTCCGATGTGTTTGCTCGATGATTTTATACCAATTACGGCCTATCCCCATGCTATTGCCTACTCCCCGTAGCATCGTCTGTATCCCAACCTACATCCTCATCGCCACCCACATCGACGTTGTTACGTATATCGGTCGGAAGGTGTTCCACTTCCGTTCTAAAAAGAAATACGCAAGTAACTACCTGATGCAACCACTTACATATATGGAGTCGTAGATGTTCGCGGTTAACATGCACCTGCGACCGTCTCGTGACGCATCCTGTAGAATTCGTAGAATTTCTGCTTAGATGGTAAACATCCTGGAACGTTCGATAATTTATTTTTGGTTCTTCTAAACTTTTGTTTTTCGCTCTTAAAAACATTTGTTTCATTCTAAATGACGTTGAGATGTCAACAATATGAGTCACTGTTGTTAAGTGTCAAACCTGACTACTTTAGTGCCCCCTGGTTGTCGATACAGATTTTATTAATCGATTCTTTTCGCGATTCGAGTGGGAGTTAAGTATGTATCGGTAGGCCTCGAGGGATCGGAATACCGGAGTGGTGTTCAATTTCTGAGGTGATACCGGATCGCAAGGGAATAATTACCGGGACACACACGTTGCACGAGAGTTAAGTGGACATTAATGGAAATGCACGGTAAGAGGATTACGTGTGATTGGATGATAAATATAATGTATAATTTATTGATGAAATTCGATCCTAAATTGGAAGATATGTAATGCTTTTTGTATAAAATCGAATTTAATAGAGTCACGTGCGATATTTTTCCATGATTTTGTAAACATACAATCGAAAATATTAATTCGCTAAGGGAAAGCACTTAATAGTTTCTTATGTACTTATTAAAATGAATAATGTCAGATTTGGATTACTTTCGATTAAAAATTACAGATGTAAAATGGCAATGAATAGACAAAATAAGGAACGCAACAGTGTTTATTATGATTATTATACGTTACGAACATAATAGACGCTATTTTATGTAAAGGATCTTTGGAATTCAATCACTAATAACTACGTACTAGAAACGAAAAATAAACGACTGAAAGAAGAAAAAGACGAAAGCGAAATAGTGGAGAATAGTAAACAATTCTAGTAATAATTTAAATTGAATTATGCGATACATTGCAATAGATTATATTTACATCTATTCTGATTTTTAATTCTTATCATCGTGAGCAAATTCCCTGAGTGACTAATGCGTATAGCGTAATCTATCGGTAATCGAATGTACTATTTCGAGATAGCTGAATTTTTAGCGAGACGTTATCATTTATAGATAAAAAAATTTATAGATAACTCTATACGTTTATACATCGTTCGTATTATTTTCCATTAACTATTCCATACTTCATAAAAAATACGTTTCTACTTCTAATTTGATCATATAACAAAAACGATATTATATATAGTTAAATATATATATACATAAATGAATTTTATGGCAGATGGTAATTAAATTCAAATGTAACAGAACAACACCTCTGTTAACATTCGTAGACACTCGTACTTAACATTCGATACAAGAGTATAATTAATTAATAACATCAAATTAATCCATCTTTTGTATTTTCCAAAGTCACGCACTCGATGAATTGTTTATACTTATGGTTTTATGTCAAAATTTTGACCGTGCCTCGAGATAAGTGCCAGATTGATCCCTCTTCATTCTGTAATCATCGTCAATGTTTTCGGAACCGCTATACATCGAAAATCCTCGACGCGATAGCAATTCTCCTGGCACAATTGTAGGATTCGTGTAACAATAGTCCGCTATCATGTTCTGTCTGTTCGGATGATTGAACCTGAACAATTTTTGTCAATTTAATAACATAAATATTACTGGGTGCGAAAAAATATAATATAAAAGTAATTATAATTTTATTCGAGAGATATTTCAAATATAGTTTAGAAGCAAGTATACTTTAGAAAGTCGAGAAAATAATTATAAAAAAAGGAATCTGGTCGCGTGCAAGACGTTTTAATTCCCGTATCCATTTCACATTCTTTTACCAAGATAAGCTAAACAATCGTGTCGCGCGCAGCAAAGATACGGTATCAATGCCGTACTGAGTCACGAATTAATATTTCTTTTCGCTCGCACGTCTCCGTAAAACCGCGATTCGCCAATCATATTTGAACGTTTAGAATCTTACGTAAATCTTACATGATTTATTCGGATTCCTAGTTCGTCGAGAACGTGGCCCGTCCCAAAAAAACGAAACGTTGGCTATGTCACTAAATATCCATCGAGTTCAATCAGAAAACCCGTTCAATTAAAATACATTTAATTTAAATTATTCAACGAGCAAAGCCTGCTGTACATTTAGTTTAGTTTTTTTTTTCTTTTTTCCATTTAAGCAAAGCTCGACAGCGTTTAAATACAAAAAATTAAAAGCAGAAATCGGGAATGGATTTTGCACACACCAACGAAGAGAAAGAAAGTGCTACCTTTCGCAGGAAAGTACTCACCCATCTTTCGATAATCGATTCACTTTGACAAACAGTACGAACACTAAAACGAAGAGCAGCAACAGAGCACCACCAACAATACCGGCTGCTATAGCAAAATACAGCAACAAGTCATTGGTTTCCTGGAAAATCAAACATCTAGATTTAGACCTGTACTGATAAGAAATTTCATCATTTCGACAGCGGTATCTATTTTTTTAAATTCCGAAGTATCGCTTTTAGTAGTTTATCTAGTAATATGATCGTTTGCTTTAAAGGGAAAATTTCTTAAAGCAGTAGCCAACCGAATGAACGATCGACCGAACGTATAACGAATTCCTCTTTACGTGAAAGACTCTCGCGGTTCGAAATGTGCCAATAGAGCGAGGGCGTAACAAAGATGGACATAGTGAGAATGCAAGAATGTGAAAGAATCTTTGTCACGCACGGTTGCTTTGCACTTCCTCGAGGCGTTATTTCGCAACCTGCGTTTAACGCGTCAGATGTCAAGACGCCATAAAACTTGATAAACATATTGGATGCAAACAGGAAGTTTATGAATCGCGGATACGTTCCGCCATATGAAACGTTCGAGGCGGCATGAATGAAGTGATGCATATGCTGTCACCGAATGGTATTATTCTACGCTGAATACAGTAGAATTGTAAATGTTCGCAGTGAATCACTTTCATCGCATAATTCCAGTGATTCTTCTTACGCCAGTTCAACCTTGAAGATACATAGTTGCATCTCTAATAGGGAACCGCTCGAGTGGTTGTAATTAGTATTACAAAACAAGCTTTATTACAAGTCCGTGATTAGCCTTGTTTCATGTGAAATTTCACGGAGCGTTAATGCATAGGTGATAAGGAACAATGATTGTTTAATTTAATTAGCTATCTATGAACACAAAATCATATTAAACAGTATTTTATCGTTCCATCGAAACGATACCTAATCACGGAACAATTACTCGGAATGAGTCGGTAAATGAGCAGTCTTCTAATCATTGTAATTGTAAGACGAGCGGTAACCTTGATATATATGTATACTTGTATTAAAATGAAACTATGTCGCACGGTTTGTACATATTAGCTGAAACACGATTTTTGGGCAGAGCCCGTGACATTCTGACCTTAAGATTATTATAGAAATAATCCATAGGAAAAGTAGAATTGCGTGTACTTACCATGGTAAATATATTATAAACGGAGTAAAAGTGACACGGGATCTGTCTGGAGACAATACTGGACTGGCGCACACACAATCAAGATATACGATATCAACGCGTTATCGTGATCGATGCGATATCTGCGAAAATCTGGTGGTATTGTAAAATTCTCTTTCGGCGAAATCCTTTGCTGTTCGTACAAGATTTTTAAAAATATTATGTACAAGAGGGTACAACACAGTAGAGAAGGCAAAACTCAATGTCACCGATTATTTTTTCGCGAAACACAGCTAACGAGCCATAATCGTTCACGAAAAGCATGTTCAAAACGAAGAACGAATTTCTCGTGGTAAAAATCGGACGGCGTCATGGTGAAAACATGGAAGAGATAGCAGGATAATAACACAGTTGAAACTTTCAATTACAAGATGGATTGCTTCACTAAGCCACGGACTTCTCTTAACGCCGACGCAAAACTCTATCGTTGCTCGATAGAGAAAAGGTATGTAGCTAGGTAAATAAACACTAATATACGATCGCGAACGAATACGAGAGTGAAGTAAAGTGTGTAACAGAGCCAGCAAAGCAATGCTGAATGCTGATAAACCCCTCCAGCCTACGGAAGGTGTACGTGTACACACGTGTGCGCGCGGCTGACTTTGCAAGGGCATCCGTGTCTTCCGCGTCTTCCTCTCAAGTCCCTACGTATTACAGCACGCACGTATTTACGTGGGTATCGTTCAATTTTTACATCGCAATCAAACGTCGATCTACCTCTGGAGACACGTAACACAAAAGACCGGCATACGTGAACAATGATCGTTTACTGAATACACCTGTCTGTGGAAACAACTATGTAAACATTATGGACGCAACTAACCCTTTCTAACACATTTGCAACCGACAACTTCACCTATCTCACGATAAAATGCTACAAGTTTTTAAAGATAAACATAAGAATTTAAAGTTCCCTTTTAAACATTATACATTATATTATTCATTACTATTAATTGAAATAATTACAGGAAATTTCCTTTTTTCAGAATCATTGGTAATTGATTTTCTTAAGCTTGCAGTAACCATAAGAAGAAATAGTAATACGTCAGCGGTCGTTAATGTGTTATTATATATAAGATTTTCCTGTTTTGGTATTTTATGTTTCATCTTCAACATTTAACAATAACTATGAAAATTATTTTCCTGTTGATTTCTAAATTAGGTTAAATTGTTTGAACAGTCCTTTGTTATGATACAAAAAGATCATGTTTTTTATTAAATAATTTTAATAAATAATTTTTATTTTCATTTTTTTTAATCAGGTAATCAAGATATTTTCATATGTACACTGATTGTTATTTTTTAAAAATTTTTACAAATATTTATTTCTAATGAATGCAATTAAATAATATATGTACATGAAAAAATATATGTACATATTATTAATATAAAAATGAGATTATGCGTCCATTTATATGTACATACATACAGTTAGTCAACTATTTTACAATATCTATACAATATCAATTAATGTTTCATTATTCAGAGACTTAGATTCATGCACAGATGATACCATTAACCATTGCAGCACATGAGGAAGCATCATACTCATACTTAAGTATAGATAATACGGAATGGGTTGCGTAGAACCAAAAGGACAAAACCATAAGCCTCTTCTCGTACCATCTCTTATATGATGACTTAAAAAACTTGCCAATATTATCCATGAATAGTAGCCGAGCTTTGGATAATTAAATACACTTGCGTAGAAACTAAGCATGATCCATATTGTTATAGGAAGAGTGGTGCAATGAAAGAATGGTCGTTTTTGTAAATGTGTAGCATCCTGTAAAAAGAAATAACAAAATTTAAATCTCAAACGTCATTGTCACAAATTACAAAAGGTTATGATGTTGCTTACACTTAACTTCCAACTGCATGCTGCGATAAAATGATCTACATCAATAAAAGACGACAAACAAAAGCTCCAGAAAATACTCGAAAAATTTTGGGCAAGAGACTTCTTTGATAAATTTAAGATAACTGCCCAAGTAAGTCCACCGACAATTGCGTGAGTGACATTGTCAAAAATCGCGCGTGTCGCAGCAGTCTTTCCATGTTTTAAACCTTGATCACCAATGAACGAACAGATACCTATAGCACCAGTCAGCACTACCCGTGAAAGAGTTTCTCTTTTTCCAAGAAACATTACAACAAGACTCTTAAAACTGATGTTAAATTCCTTTTTATTAAATCCTTTGTTTGAAAAGTGACGCGAAAATTACGGTGTAAATATTATCTCGCCATTTTGAATGATCAATGCTTCGATATAGTGCATACACGATACACGTATAAGTACAATATCTCTCATTATACTATATTTCGACTAAATTTCTAGTTAACGAATCTAACATATTTCAAAATAAAGTTTATATTAATCAAACGGTTTGCACTGATTTCGTTTATAATTCTTTATTATATATTGTCTGATACTTTATTTTATGATTACTTAAATTTTATCTTGAGGTAAAAATTTTTTAAATGATATCGGATATGGGTCCATGCGAGATACTTCTTTGACTGGGGTGACATCGATCGAAATAAACTACACTAACATTCGAACTTTACTATCGAAAGTACGCTAATTTCGTAAATTGTGTTCTAGTGAAACAAAGTAAAAGAATACGATCATTTTCACTGGCACTACACGCTACATTCACTTATCACAATGGTAAATAGTCATTTTTTTCTGAATTAAAAATTGTTTCGAATATATGTTGTTTTGAAAATCGTGTACATATATCATATGGCATTTGTTCTGAACGAGTGTCATAACGGTTTAATTCATCGAAGTGTCGCGTGGTTTGTTAAGCACGTGTTGCTGCAATTTCCTTAAACTGTTTAATAAATAATAGTTGCAGGGTATCGTAAAGTAGTTGTATAAAGATAAGTCGGTAATAAAAATGTCGAATTTCAAGGTAATACTGATTCTACACGACTTCTTTAATAGTGATGGCGGCTCGATGTTTTTGTAGTGCTGTTGATTCAAACTGTTTGATTATCGCGTGTATACTTGAATTTACGAATATGATATAAATTTTAATATTCATTGTTTTTGAAATATTTATTTCAGCCACCTGATTCTAAAAGAGAGGAATTCAGAAAATATTTGGAAAGAGCAGGCGTTATGGATGCTCTTACAAAGGTGCTTGTGTCTTTATACGAAGAACCAGAAAAACCTGATGATGCTTTAGAGTATCCTTTTAATATATGAGTGGTTGAATAGGTTTATGTCACGAAAAAACCAGTAGTTACCTGTATGTTTGATGTGCAATGTATTTCCTGAATTGTATTGTAGATACATTCGTCAAAATTTAGGAGGTATCACGGAAGTTGACATTGAAGTACAAACATTAAAGAAAGAACTGGAAGAAGCTAAAGCCAAGATCACAGAGTTAAAGGCAAAATTGGTGAAATATGAAGTAGACGAAGAAGCAGAATAATTTAACTACAAAGTTTTAGACAATAATAGAATACTAGTCCGTACTGGACACTGACTTTCACAGAAAGTCAGACTGACTATGTGCCTTAAAATAGATATAGAAAATCACTTTCTAAGACAATTTAAAACATAAGATAAATTAAGTTTGACTCTTGCAAAAATTCCATTAGTCATAAGTCTATTTCTTAATCATGTTCATAAAAGTATATAGTGATACCTTTTATATTTCTTTTTTAACCAAATTAAACGTGGTTACATAGAACGTAGTTCATAATCAAAGTATACAAGCAGGATGATAAATTAGAAAGTAATGTTCAAATTAAATTTTGATTTATGTGATATTTCAAATAATAAACATAATGTATTATTTTGTTTTTTTATAAAAGTTGTATATTTTGTTGCAAAAGTATTAAAATATAAATTTAATTAAGTTTAATATAATAAATATGGTAATAGATCTTTCTGTAAGTACACAAAACAACATTATTAAGTTAGAATTCAGATGTATTTGTGACAATATACATAAATATTGGTGTATCTAGCTTATAACCTAAATGTGTAGTATTTGAGTCCTTTATTCCATTGACAGTTTCCAACAGTACTTTTTATTCCCAGGCTCTTTCCATTTGACAATGTAAGTAACCTTAAAAAAAGGAAAAGAAAAAAGGAGAATTAAGACTATTATATATTATTAAAAAGTATACAAAATATATATATATATATATATATATATATAATAAATAACACATGTGATTTTGTTCGATATTTATTTCATCTGTATAATTACCCTTGGAGTTTTAGGCATTTGTCGCGTGCAAATTGAATTTATTAAAAAAAGACAGCCTTCATGTTGGTTTAGCAGCTTGCCTGCGTTTTACTTCCCAATTATAAATACGTGCCATATTAACTTCTGTTGTAGTAAATTGATCTCTTACAAAATCCAAATCATGTTCAACATAACCTAGATTTCTTTTTGCTGCTTCAATATTTTTTGTTAACATCTCTTGAGCATCATCTAAAGTATATTCTAACATAACATTAGCTCCTAACCACAAGCACACTTTATCAGTAGGAGGAATAACAGCCTTTGCATAAACTTGTTCCGATAATAAAAATTGTGTCTCTAATTCTTTGCTCTTGTTCTTCTCTTGCTGCAATTTTTTAATCATTTCTAATGATCGCTCTAGATCTGGAATCTGAGCTTTCAGACGTCTTCTTTTATTGAATAAATTATATTCCATAAATTTATATTTCCCATGGTTCTCGTCCAACATCTGCAGTACTTTGTCTGCCGATTCATTTTCAGGTCTTGCCATAAAAGCGTCGACATCGTCCTACGTTTAAAATATTTAACGTGAAATAAAAATACGTGTATTTTTTCGAATTCAAACATCGTGTCGTTTTTGTGACCATATACGGTTAGCGTGCCGAGAAAGTGTGTATATCCCATGTATTTTTATAGATTATGCAAATGAGCAAAGATTCATTTAACAAATAGAGAGATTAAAAAATGTTTATTGCTGTTTTTTTATGAAAATTTCATAGAATTTACTTTATAGAATTTCATAAAAATGATTAATAGCCATGAGGATTACTTCTTTGTAAAAATATTCTTCGTAATACAATATAATATAAATACACGGAATTTACATATCGGTATTAATTTCATAACAATATAGTATGTAAAACTTTTGTTAGAATAATATACTTACTACAAATTCGGCCTCCGGTATTCCTGCGTACGACTTTTTCTCTTTATCCAGCCCAACGTCCGCTTTATTTTCACCGTCTTCCATCTTGAATTACCATATAAATTTTCATGACATACGACAGGTTTACATGAAGATTCCTAATATAATACGAACCTCCATTTTAGTTACAAATTTAACGAATAAATAATCATAGAGTATTTTATATATTATATTCAGTATAAAAGTTTATTAACAAATAGAAGTTAAATATAGTCTTCTGTAAAATATACATATACATATATATAAGTATGCGTTACACACATCTAAATCGAAGCTGGAGGCAAAGAGGTGGTGCTCTCTTCTGGTAAGCTGAGATATAAGATACTATCTATGTATTATTTATTCTATGTTGGTAGTAATTACAAATTCCATGTATGTACACACAAAATTGGAGTAAAGAATTTTCCGATAAAAAAGCTAAGTAACACACGAAGCATTGATAAGTAGCATAGGCACTCGCAAAACAAAATTTTCAAAGAACAACAAAATGCATAAGATAAAATAAATGTATATATAAATAGGGTCGTTAATATTAGTCTGTCATGATAAAAATATACGTTATCAAATTACGATAAGTTTTCGAATATTATATTGTAAATAAGTATCGCGTATAATTGAAACAGCGGGAAACAAGCGAATGAGTACTAGAAATATAGGTGTTACTTTCGATCACGTGTTACAGAAGTATTGAATCGCAATTAATTTCCGATAAAGATAACAATTATCTTTAGGAAGCATTGGAAGCCACATGGGATTGGTTATATCGAACTTTGTTCCGTAGACGTTTGCATGTTTTATATTAATTACGAATTATTACTTTAATCGTAAAAATTTCCCTCTTTTGTATGTAAGCTACGTGTAAATTGGCAGCAATCTTAAGTAACTTTACATAGATATTCAATAATATACACATATCAGGGGTCAGCATAACATGGACAAAATATATTCTAAGAACTTTTTATTCTATATTTTATTATCAGCACGTTCTGATTGTTAAATAGCTTTTTCCTAATAAATGACGAGTCAAACACCAGTGAATATATAACAAAAAGAACTACAAACCACGATGAACACTCATTTTTTACTTCCTTTTTAAAAATATGAAATTTAAAGTACGAAATATAATAATTACGCGTACAATAATTTTTTTATTTCCACTCCATGCATATGTGAAGAGATTTTTTCAAGAAAACTTAAAGAAGTTTTTATTGCTACATGGAAGATTGTCTTTTCGTTTCTCGTACAACACCAAAAATTTTCGTCCTTTTAGTAGCTGTTTTTTTCTGGCCTATTCTTCCAACGTATGGCCGGGTAGAATCTAAATTATCCGTGCACCCGCACCCCGTATATCAAAGCACGGACAGACAAACCGACACTACATGTACGATTGACGCGGGGCGCATTCCTCCTCTTTGATACACTTTATTGGTCTAATAGAGCCGAATTGTTGCCGTATCGTGTAAAGCAGGGTAAGCATCGAGCTAGTCGTCTAGACATCTTACAAGAAGCTTCTCCTTTTGTACGATAATCATGTTGCATGTAAAACAAACGATGGACCACGAGCACGTGTGAATTAGGTCGCACTTGATACACATCGGCAAACATGGTTTTCTGTAATCACTTTGTTAATAAATCTCCGTTAAACAAAGTAGCAAAGTAAATATTTCTTTAAAATCATTGCTCCTACTAGGAAATTATATTAAAATATTTTTTGTTTCAAGATTCACATCTGTTGTTTCTAGTTTTGAGAATTATAATTTATCACTCCGCTTTTTAAAAAGAAACAAACACGACAGGAGATTACGTGAAATTATTTTGCAATTTCATCCTTTTAATCCCTCGATTTTGTATTATCGTTTACCAATTTTATCGTAACCTTCGGATCATCGAGACAATGTTTTGCTCTTGATCGAGCTAAATTGGTTCTAATCGCGTCGCGAAGTAACGAGGTCTGTATCTACAGTTGCAGAATAATGTCAACTTTCTCGTTGAGCACGAGCGTAGGATTAGCAGGCTAGGACAGATTAAGGATGTAACATTTGTTGTAGGCGCATAGATCACGATGATGACCCGTAACGAGTACGTGTCGAGCGACAGGGCGATCATATGGGTACGGGGTACACCAAACAGGAGTGATCCGAGTGAGCGAGTGACTGAGTGAGTTGGAGGTCGGAGGAGTATATTGGCCATTTCCGCAGGAAGCCCTAGGTAACCTGTAACCGCCATTGAGGTTGGAACTAACGTGCCACAGATCGCTGTCGTTTCATAACAAACTGTTCTGAATTCGCTTGCTTGTAATCTCGTCGCGTTAATCGATTGGTCTTTGCTTTCCAGTGTAGAACCTGAATCTTTCCTTTGAGTTTTCAATTCTTCCATTTGACGGCGATAACGTACCTTATAAAGTCTCAGTTAGAATATCAAAGTACGTAACATCGATACTTCCTTCTGAGTAGTCCAAGTATTGTATTCTCGTTGTCGATCATGCTCGTACTTTTAAACAGTAGATGACCAAGAAATAGCTTGAGCCTAATGGACGTCGACGAAGAAAAATAATCGTACTTCTTTCAAATATGCTAGATATTACATACTTTGTTTCGTTTGCGTTACATGACGTACCTAAGGAAAGAATTTCAGCGACTTCTGGAACCGCTGCTGCCAAGGAACGGGCAAAAAGATGAAGAGGATGAAGAGGAATGGCAACGACTGCGATATTATAAATTACCATATAAAATACAGTACAAATGTAGTACATGAAATTTTGCATTCATCTATGAATTGAAACGGTTTCTTTTATCTTTTCATGTTCGATGTGGCACAATGTTTACGAGACTCAGCGCTAATGCGAACGAAGGTGAATCGAAGTCTTCTGCGATCGAATAGATATGCGTACGCGTCGAAGAATGGATCACTTTCGGGTCATCGAAAAGAAAAGCCCAATGCGTCGCTCCGTGACTGGCAATGGTAATACAACATAATACACAGACTGACTCTTGTCATCCGCAGATTTAATCTGTCGAAATGACTCATCGTTTTGACTTGGTTACGATGAACAAAGACTGAGAAACAACATTGGACAAAACAAGCGCCTGTTTATCCATTAAAGAAAATTACATTGTTGTATAACGATAATTACAAGAAAAATTTGTATTTTTTTTTGTATGAAAATGTGGAACGAGTTTCGAGTTAACATCACCATCCCCTTCGGTTATATCGTCGATAAAAGACGTTCCTTTCTAAGGGTGTCGAAACGAAGCGTTTGTGTGCAGAGATTTTTAGAAAGGATGCATTCCTCGTGGAAACGTCAATATAGTTAGTATTTGTTCCAAGCTGGGCTTCGAATTTGCTTTGTACCATCCGACCATAATACGCGGCTCAACCTAACACGACAGAAGAGGATGGTTGACTTAACGAAGTGATCTTCGGCTAATGTGTAGTTTGAATTCAATCCGATGTTTGCACGTTTAGCGCTCTATTCTCTCTTTGATCGATAAATGAAACTATTCTCTTTTATACTTTCTATGCGTTAAGGAATAATCCTTTAAAAGATGTTACCGCATACGTGTGGCATTTAATTGTTCCTTAGTCCCGACATGATTCTAAAAGATATAATACACATTATTGCGAATAAATGTGTTATCCCGGAGTACACGAAATTCGTTCCTAATTAATTAATTACTTAATTTTGCCAAAATCCAAATTGCACAAAACTTCCTTTCCTTATAATTAAAGAGTTAAGTAGCTAGGACTAAAGCAACTTGAAGAGAGCGTTTCGTTTGCTGTTAAAACCGTACTAAACAAACTTTTTATTTGCTTTCGAAAAATTTAAAATCATTCTATTACGTACGCTATTGTTAGAAAGATAAAAAAGAAAGTCATACCACCTTTTCATCGTCGTGCTCACTTTTCCCTGTCTTGAATGGCAACGTGGACAGCCGGCAAAAAGCGGCACGTGCGAATATATGAATGAAAGTTTACGAGGATAGTAAGAACAGGTCAATCTGTCAATTGACCATTGGTCTGTCGGACCTGCTCGAACGAAGGTTCGGATCGTTTCTCCCTTCTGTTCGTCTTCAGACACTCGACAGGCATACCACAGTGGCCTCACGTGTACACGCTTCGCTCTGCTCGGTTCGGAGTATACCTACCACCACCGTACGGAATTGGTCAAGCAGAGTGCAACAGATAAGGGTGGCCATGGTGGGGGATAGTTGACTCTCTAGTGGCCATTCGGAGTCAGTTGCTCTTATGCTTGCCAGACATTAACAACAACCACGTCAGGCTCTTACAGTGAGGGCCTCGTGACTCAAAACGTCACAGGTGATTCGAAACAGCGTGGAATCCTACTTTATCACCGGAAAGCCTCTTGTTTTGAATTCGTACACGAGAAGTGCCTGGACGATAATCCAATTTTTTACCAGCGGAAAAATATTTTCAGTGACGATTGTTAAACCGAACACGCAAATGTATATTGGTAGCTTTAAACACAGTGAATATACGGTCGACATAGTAAAGGGTGTATTGGAACTACGATTTATGTGCAATATTAGGGGCCTTGGAAGTTTGTTGTCAATTATCGATACAAACAATAACAAGAAGGATAGTGAAGGGCAATTTTCTCGATTTGAAGATTTGCAAGATCAGAGTGCTGGTGTGTGACATTTCATGGAAGAGATCGATTTGTACATCGTCCGACTATTAGTGTGAAAAGTTGAGATTTCTCTCGAAGAAGAGTAATCGTTGAAAGAACGTTGGGATTCCTCAAGTTCGAGGATCGATGTGGAAGAATGCGGAAGAAGGTAGCTTGATTCGTGTTTCGAAGCTTTTTCTAAGGTCGTGGAGGTCGTCCGGATCCAGAGAACAATGACGATCGACGGTTAAGGAAATTGCTACGAAAATTCCGTGGAGGGTGATCGAGGGTTCGTTTCACCGGGGGGTTGTTGATATTATGTTAGCAACGGGATTATGTGCATTTCTGAAGGTGTTGGCGATGGCGGGAAGCGTCTCGGCGCTTCTGCCAGAAGACTTCGAAGATCCAGCTGCTCCAGCCAACCTGCAAGAAGAATGTGCCTCGAAATGCCCGGATCTCGATTTAAATCAGGTCAGAATAAAACTATTCACGAATATCAATGCGTAGAATTTTCCAGTTACACATAAAAGTTGAAATCTCAAGGTCTGACGATTTCATACGCATAAATCGTAGTGAAATCTTATCGACAGTATTTCTCAATTCGTCGGCGAATTTGAAAGATATAAAAAGAGCGGGAATTTACATATTTTGGTACTTTCAAATCTTGGCAAATCGTTCGCCGTTTATTTCGAACGCGTGACTCGTTGCGTCGCAAACCTGGTAACCTTTCAGCCCGTTTAGAAAGGATGTCTCGTTGGATGGTTGAGAGTAAGAGGTACAAATGTACGTATATGGCTTGAAAATGTATTCTAATTTTCTGGTAAGGTTGTTTACGTGGCTTTTGCATAATACTTTTACGTACTATTTACCTTGTGTGCACCGAGGATAATATAGCAGCAAGCCCGATAAAACGAGACTTATAGCGAGCAAATCAAAAAGATGGCATTATCTCTTCTCCCTCTTCTTTATCACATTCGCGGGATTACTCGTAATATTATGGCAAATTCTTATTATGAAAGTAGCAGTAGATAAGAGCGACGAAGATCGTCGCGTGGCCGGTCGATCAGACGTAGCCAATGGAATTTTAAAAAGCGCTCCGACATGTAATCCGGTCTCTAAATCGTCCGTAAAATAAAAATACCGTTTTTTCCATTCTAGACTTTCATAGTTCGCGTGCACTGTACGCGTGCATGACCGTTTAAGCAATAAACAATCACAATCGCTGGGAAAATTCTTCATGGCGCGTGATTCCATGCCGAAGAGGTCAATACAGTTGCAAAGTTCGTATCCGCGAAATGAAACGAGAAATCTATTCGTGATCGCTGCGTCAGCCCACTCGATAGCCTTTTCCGTAAGGGGTACCGATTAATTTCATTCGTTCTTTCAATTTGTGACTCGCCTATCGTTTATTTGTCATCACCTCGCGATTCCTTCATACATATATGTATACTTTTTTTTATATCGTTGAAATTTCCTTGATCCATATATATATGTATATAGCAATCGTTGCTGGAAAAAATGATAGATATTACATTTTTACGAAATAGCTAAAGCTATAAAATTACAAAAAAAGACGATAAGGAAACTGGTCGATTCGTTGGAATCGCGAGAAGAGTTCTCGAAGCGAGGCAAGCGTAGCACAAAAATGGCTCCGCACGAAGGACGTATCAATTTAAGTCCACTCTCCATCCCGACTGTACCATTCATTAATTAACTTAACTACACGACGGCGCATCATCGCAGTCCATAAGCACGATCTCGAGGATGAAAGCCCAGTTGTAACAGATACAGAAGCTTCTAATCGTATTTTCTATATTTTCTATTCTTTTCCTCTACTACTAAGCATAGTACCTTTGTTAAAACATCGATCGATATGTTCGTTAACCTACGAGACACGCGTATAAATTCTTTACGGTTGCTCGAGATTGACGATCCTTTGAGCTCGTCCGAAAGGATCATTCGGAAACGTGCTTTTTCTATCCGCTTTTTCTTCTCTGTAGCTCGTACAAAGAGCGACATTGAGGCGATTGAAAGGATGCATGAGGAGAGATAAACGGAACAAAAGGCGGTCTGGAGAAATGATTAAACCGATCCTTTCGTGGAGAGTTTAATTGATAATTGCTGGCAATTTCGTTCACGCCAATTGCCAAAGACACTGATTACCAACTTCTTACGACGAGTTTGTTCACACGGGCCACGGGAACCGTTCGCTTCGAGACTTGGAACGTTTCGCCTCGGCTTAATAGAATTCTCAGACTTTTATCCTGCCGTGAAAAGAGATCGGTTCGGTCGAGTCTGTGAATGCGACCCCGCTTGCGTTTGTCGATATCTCTCGTCAGACGTAGAAAGGTTTCTCGAAACGTTGCATTTCAATTATCCGGCGTCAGATAAAAGAAATCACGGCTGGGAAATCAACTTCTCGATCCCTTATCTTCCCTTCGTTCTGCTCTTGATTTTCCTTCTTTCTTTTTCTCTTTTTTCCTTTTTTCACGTCTTCACGAAGTCAAAGTTCGAAGGGCAACGTTCGAAGGGTAACGATAAGGTAGGGATAAGAGTCATCGATCGAACGTGGAAGTTTTAGGTGAAAAAAATAAGAGAAGCTTAGTAAAAATTTATGTAGATTAACATCTGTGTTTACGATGCATCGCGTACGAATGGCGCTCGTGATATTTACTAAACACGAGTAGCAGTGAAGCTGCCTTATCGTATCTCGAGATGATGCTTAGAATGACCTTACTGGTTGCATAACAGCGACGGTTAGCTTTCTAAACTGCGACATGTCGTGATTTCATCGTGGTCCACCAGCGCTCTGATCCAAATACATTTATAGTTCATGGTTTTGGTATATCTTCTTTAGTATATCATCTTTCCTAGTATAGATACGATAATATATAAGTATACAACAACCTCCTCGTGTAAGTATCTCGATAATAAAACGACACAACGAGCCAGGTAAATTGGCGCAATTGCTACTTCACACGCCTAACTGTTTGCTCGATAGAAGCTGGAATTCCATAATTTCGTCTGGACGCTACTTTTTCAATTTTTCCTCCTTAATTGAAAAATAATTACTTAAACGGTGCTTGTAATGGATCTCCGCCCACGCGTTAACCTACATGCGATCTCATACTGCACGGAACGCGATTTAACCACGACGTAATTCCACGGATTCGTACAAGGATCGTACAAGGATTCGAATGGAGCGCGCAATCTGACGAATTCCGATCTGTCGTCGATACGAAACTACGTAGAATCCGCAGGATCGTTCCACGTGCAATATTATATGTGTAACCGTACACAATGAACTTCCTGTCAGCCACATCCTCTCACCTACAACGCGTGCCTCGTAACTTGCTAGGGGTTCACCTCCAAGTCCACCGATAATCGTGTGAAATTCCAAATCGTTCTACCGATCACTGGCTCGTGCTTCATGCGCGTTCGAGATTGTTTCACTATGTTTTCTATGTTTACCGTGTTTATTAGTGGCTTCTATAAATTCTGTTATTTTTACTACTGTAACAAGACACAAACATAACAAGACATAGCAAGAACATAGTGTTATGAAGTCGAAGTTCGATGATCAATGTTATGCGACGACTTTTCTTCGTGAAAAAACAACCTTTATCTATCGAGGAAATATGCGTTACGATCGAGGCTACATCAGTCGAGGATTTATCGTAGGCGAAAGTTTTATCGCGGTAAAAAATCTTACGGATAAACGTTCGGACGATGGATGAACTTAAGGAAAACCTGATAATTCAGAACGCCAGTATCGCGGTTGGTTCGAAACGCCAGACTTCATGTACGAAATATATTTACGAAGCGTGTACATAGGATCTTTCAATACTCTCAGTTAAAAGTTTTAACTTAAATTATTAAAGCGAAGTTATATTAAGAAATCTATGGCCAAGATCGAGGGATGATTTACGACTATCTCAGAGTTGAATGCGACGTTAAGCACGTACGCATACGGGCGAGTGGCCCACATCTTTTGCGAGCATTCGGGGGAGTATCGTTTTCGAACGACCAGGGATACCTTCGTGTCAGGGATTTTCTTTGACGATCGATAAGGGCAGTCGAAATCGTTGAAAATTTCGCATCGAAGGACTTTAACTCGTAGAATATTATTACTTATTTTGAACAACGAAAATTTCTCGAAGAACGGTCCTGTTAAACTCTTCAACTTCGAGCCGCAAACAAATCCTGAGAAACTGAGTTTCGGCGTCTTTATATGACGTCATATCAATTAAAAGGCATGCACGTTCCACACACACGTATACGTCGAGAGTGCACACTGGCTGGAAGATCATAACGGGTGGCAGCTGATGGCGAATGTTTTTAATTTGTCTCATGATCTCGAAAATAATTAACGAAATTAAATGGCGACCGTGCGTCCGAGCGCCTAGACGTGCCTCTGACGAGTCACCACAACGTTCAAATTTCAAGCGAATTTTTCTACGACTCTTTTGTAGTTTAACGTGCAACTGGTACGGTGGTCGTTTTATCACGTAGACAGAAATGTTCAGAAATTCTGAATTTTACGTGCATCGGTATTACAGTTATTAAGATGTTCGTAAGTACACTGGATAACAGGACACTGGGCAATGCGATTTTTTTAAGTTAATACAAAAATAAGAATTCTCAAAGTTTCATAGACCTTATCTTATCAAATACGAGTTAGAAAATCTTCGATCTACTTTTCGTGCCAAACTTACGAATAAACTGTGTATTTTTCTGCGCACTTATATTTTTACGAACGCAAGAAAATGAAACTTAAGCACCCATTTAATATTACAAAGAGATATTCGAATATTTATATACGTGTGCAACCTTGCGCCTTTAAATTAAAATTCGCGATCTGCCGATAAGACATAGGAATCTGAAGAAATATCAATCGCTACGCTCGATAATATGAGGTGGAAACGGTTTTCCATGGTAAATAACCGCGGTGAAAAACGTTTCCTGCTTTCGATGGCTAACGAGCACAAAGTGAACCACGCGAGGTGATGCGTATCTTTTTAATTCGTCGAGTAACGCGAGAATAATTGACGCGGTTCGTGGACGAAGTGCAACGTTTGCGCGGCCAAACGTTGGAAACGTCGATTGCGTTGCTTTTCAAACGGACGCCGAAAGGGATGTAGAAAGGAGAGAGAGAGAAAGAGAAAGGCACACCGTTAAGGTGTTTGCCAAAGACAAACCTCAGACTTCAAAGGTAGATGTTCCATCCGAGTGGACACCGTCCGGTGTACATTCAACACCGTGCGACCGTAGCTTGTTCGTGACCGCACGAAAAAAAACCTGATACCCTTTGCCTTCAACTCGAAACACCCTGGGACGCTTTGAGCGTGTCAAAGCCCCGTGAGTTGTACTATTTCTAGATGTCTAAGTTAGATCGCGATGCATTTTTCATCAGTTTGCCATAGATCCCACCTGATTATCGTTGAAAGCTCGCTGCAGCGTCTCTTCTTCAAATTAAGAGATTAGTGAAGTTAGCCAAGTGGAATTAAATGTTTTTTTTTTTTATTATTCGATACCAGACGTAGAGTAGAAAGATCGTTGTTTGCAGCGGTTGCAAATAATAATTTTTCGATAGTGTTATCAGAGAAGATTCACACGGTCTGAAATTTTACTCGTGATAACTTTAAAGGAGAGTCTATGGAATCCTAGAACACGTTGTTTCTACGATAATATGGAAAGTACGCGAGATATTGTTCCATGAAGCAACGTCTGGCTCAGTCCGTCTACGTGAATCGTGTCTGGTTTGCCTCTCTTATGAAAAGGAAGAATAAGTCACGAACATCGAACGTGGTAACGTTTACGTAATGCACGTAAGAGACGATTAATACAAGGTGGACGCGCAAGTACGGAGTTCGCGTTAAGACGATCACGTTCGACGAGGACCTTGAAAGGAAGATTTGATAAAAATCGTCTTGCTGCGGGAGTCTCGCGTGCATCGAACTGAAAACAAGACACGCGGTAGCCGGTCATTAGACCCAGTCATCAACGTCGAAGACCGTTGGAGGCGGGATGCAACAGTTGGCGAACGCTTTCAGGCGTGACGAAGATGTTGGACTTGGCTTAACGGAAGGACGTGCGGAAGGACGAGCAGGTATACATTAGACGATTACCTCAGATCAGATAAAATTGCTCTTTACCGGCTGATTTCCGTCCAGAGGATGACAAGACTCGTTGTACCTTTTAGTGGCAACAGGAAGTTGGGATAAAGGCGTCGCAATAAAAAGGAGTGATCGTTTAGAATCTACTGACGCGATAATTGCGAACGATCGTTCGAATAATCGAAGAAGAAAATTATCTATGAAAACTTAAGAAAAGTTGTGGAGGAAAAATCGAAAGCAGGGATTTCAATTACGGAAAGTAATAATTGGCGCGAATATTCTAGCGAGGAGGAATGGTTACATGTCTCAAGGGTATTTACTCTCATACGGTGTTGTAGTCTAGGCGGGTTGATTAATCGGGTGCAAAGTTAAACGAGCATCGTGTCGAGGCAAGGAACGAACAACGAGATTCCTCGACAATGGAAAGAAGAGAGAGAAAGAAAAAAATTCATCGTAAAATTGATACATCCACGCCGAGAGGCGATAGTCGCGAAAACACTGCACCATCGCATCAGTCTGGCATTTCTTATCGAACGACTCGTCACTCTTCGCGCTTTTTGTTGCTCCGATGGGAAAACAGAGAACAACCGTTCACGGCTAATATTTCTTTACGTAAATCGGTAAGCGCCGATTCAAAAACCTTCGTCGTATATACATTTTCAGTCTACTGTTGCGAAGATATTTACGAGAAAAACGTAATTGTATATGAGGTGTACGTATATTTAAGTTTCCAAGGTTGCTGCAATAAGGACGTTCAATCGCAAATTTTTCGTTTGGTTTACTCGCAAAGAACGGTATCGTTTGAGGTGTTGTTTCCATTGGAAATTTCATGCACACGCCGATGTATAGTGAAAAAATTGCGATTCGAACGGCGGTAACGGTAGAGCCGCGTAGCGTGCAGGGGCCGTAGAAAATAAATTGAATCGCTTGCCAGCTTTAAAAGATAGTAAATTGTTTCATCCGGTTCAATTGACACCCCCGCTATACCTAGTCCGTCGCGAATGAATCGCCGAACGATCGTGCCAAGTCTCAGGTCTCTGGTACCGTTTCGGATAAGCGCGCTTGTTACACCTTTTGCACCTGTACGTTACGCGTTTCCGGTACACAGGTGCGCGTCCGGTTTTTAATGGAAACGAAAGCAAATCGTAAAAAAAGAAAGCGAGGAAAGAAGGGTGTAACGTGCTCGTCGAATCTACTAGATCGAGGGTGGCGAACAATTCCAGCGCCGATAACAAGGGTGTGAAGCCAAGCGTGCCACTATGGGAATTTTTGAGAATCAACTAGTTTCTATGCGTACCTGGTTGCCTGGACGTTCGTATTTATTCAAATATATCGTGTATCAGCTGTTTGTTCATGAATTTAAATCATCGCAATCTGTCGACAACTGCGAAATATTTTGCATATTACGTTAAGAGTTACTATGAGAATATTGTCCTCCTTAATTAGGGTGTCCCGTGTGACTTTGACTTTGGCCATTATCTCGTAACAGCTCGTATAATACGATATCACGTAGAAAATAAAAAACACGCAGAATTAAAAACATATTTTAACGTACATCTCTTGAGAAATGAAAAAAAAGAAAACGACGAGTAAAATATTTTAATTAAGGTTACCAACTTGCGACAGCAGCAGTCGATTGAACTTTCCTTTATTCGTTTCAGAATCGAACGGACGACTCGAGCTCGGAGGTGGGATGTGGCATACGATGCAAGATCGACCAGGTAAGCGAACGAAAATATTTCCATCCTGCGTCGAACAGATTTATAAATCAGTCCAGTATTCGGTCTCGTAGTTCGATGAGAGAACAGTCCTAATTCGAACGATTCGTGAGAAGAAATTCGTATTTCCGTGACTCTTCTCCCAACTCTAATTCCTTTTAAATAGTTCTGCAACCTTAAGTCTGGACGATGATAATTCTCGCGTCGGTTGCGCCACAAATTTAAAGTTCGTCGGGGAGCATCGCCGAACGTTTATTAACATAGGCGAACATCGGAGACGAAAATAAAGGGACGCCGGTCCCCTGGCACAATGAAAGTACTTCCGCTGCCGTCCCCGGGGTGCCTGTTCACTGGCTGGTTAGTAAAGAGACGGTAAACGGCAAATAAAAACAAAGTCAGGTCCTTCGTCTCTCTTTCTCGTTCTCCTCTCTTCTGTAGGCTGTTGCTCCGCTATTCGGACGTTACCAGCGTAGCCAAAACCAATGAATGGATGAACGTGTACACGTATTACGGGTACGAATGAAAGAATGGCCGGGCTCGTACGGCTTCGTGACTTTAAATTGGATCGCGTACAAGTGCGGCCTATGGCGGATGTCGCCAAATTGCCGTGTGACTCCGGATTCGTTCTCTCTGCTTGCTTGTCTCTTTCCGCCCCTCTGGGCCTCTCCGTCTCCCGTTTCACCCAGTTGCGGAAGCGCCAGCGGAGAAAGCCGCGAAAAACCGCCACTACGATCATATTCGTTAACGTTGGATCGTACTTTGCGTACGAAGTTCAGAGGACTAAGCGAGAGTCTAAGAAAGTTCTTCGAAAAAAGGAACAAATTAACCAGATTTGGAATTCAGAGAGGATCGTTAGCACGTTCCAAAGAGTACAAAGGGAAAACGAGGGACAAGGGACGAGACGGAGAAAGGATCCCCGCAGTGGCCGGAAGGATATCCAGCAACGCGTGTCTCCAGGGTAGGAAACGAGAACCGCAATTAATGCGACGAAAAGGACAAAAGGCTCAGCGATACACTTAATTATCGCGAGCCACCGAAAAAAAGATAAAGAGGAACGCTGTCATTCTTCCAGTGCGCGCTCCTGTCACGAACACGACTTGTATTTACGTTCCGTCTATGGTACACGGTGATCAACCGCGTGCATTTTTTAAACAACTTTGTGACACGAGGTTGCGTGCTGGTTGAAAAGCCTCGAATACCACGGGTCGGTACGTGAATTGCGCTCGAAACGATTTCCTTCCTCGCCTCGTTTCACGGTTCGTACGTTCCAGTAACGCGCACGAATAACGGTTAGCTTGCGGCTGACACGATTCAAAAGGAAGATGCTCTACTTTTTGCTAAACGCAACCCTAATTGCCTTTCTCGGTTAATCCAGCTATTTTACCCGTCGCTCGTCGCTAAACTTTGTCTCGTTTTGCTGACGTCTGATCACCATTTTTCTCTTTTTTTTTTTTTTTAGTAATATCACAGAAAGGAATGGACGTGACGGATTACGTATCGGCGCACGATATGAATTTTTACGATGTAATTTTGATCGAACAAAATCGTGTAAGCCTGGCTCGGCTTTGGTGCTTCTTCCGGTAATTTCATGGCTCGATGGCGGTGAACCGATACCTCTGGAATTTCTTTTGTACGAAACGTTCTACCGTGTACATATGTATATATTATGAGGATATGTGCATAATGCGAAGAATATATATGCCATGCATTGGTCAGGACAATCAAGGGAACGTAATTACGAATAGCTTTATCGCGTCAACCAATGAAACAGAAGTAAGCCTGTTACTCGTGCGACAGTATAGTAAAAGTTGCCATTGAGATAATTAAAAAACGTATTAACGTACAGACACGAGTAACAAATATGAAGGTGAAGGTAAAACGGCAAACTATCCTCCAATTATGTCAAGCAGCGTATAAAATATTCTGTGCATGGTCATAGGTCTCGAGTGCATAAACGAGAGCAAAGTATACACGTAAAAGCTTGTCAAGCTTCTCGTTTAAAATGAATCTGGCACTCTGACTTTACCCATTCGAGTGTGTTTGTAAAGTAGCAGACCACCAGCATCGAGGTCTCCGTGACAAATTGCATCTACTTGACATTAGCTACCAGAAGTTATTGTATTTCATGCTTCTCACAAACTTCCTATGTCTTTCCTCGTATTTACTAATAAACAGTTGAAACCATCTAAGGTTCCTTGTGTCCGTTTTTGAGACCTGGAGAATGAACGAATCTACAGTCTAATTTGTGCGATCAGATATCATCCGTTGGAGGCTTCACATTTTTCACGCTTTGTTGTGTCGTGCGAGCACAGAGCACAATCAGTGAACGATGGCTCAAACGAAACGAGGAGAGAACGGATAGATCCTCGTTCGTGGTAGGACGAAGATCTACGATCTACGGGGAGCCGAGTAGAGCGAGGGCCAGACTGGGGCGTAATGTGTGTTGAGGTTTTAATGAGGAAGTGAGAAATTAGCGGGCGCAGCGTCGAGCCGCTGTGCTTCGGTTGTTTTCCACTGTCTGATAGTTTTGTCAACCCCTATTTACGGCACAGCCACGAAACCGAGAAAATTAGGATCGTTTAACGCGGCGAGTCGAATTGAGCGTGGCCAGTCGAATAGAATCGGAGGACGAGTGGAATAGAATCGGGGAACGAGTCGAAGGAACGTTGATGTTTCGTGCGAATTAATTGAAAAAGGGGGATCGTAGCCGATATGGACTGGAAGTGATAGAACGTCACGAGAAATATGATTAATTAAGACGTTAAAAATTATCGTCGTCTAAGGTCGTTAGAGTGGTCGCTTTGACTATCGTACATTGCCAAGATAAACGCTCGTTCGACGCATCTTGCGCGCGCCTTCTATTTCTTCTTTTTCTACATCTTATTTTCCTTTCTCTTTGGTTCAAACTGATAAAAACGACAGTCGTATTTTTAACTCGAAAGTTTCTCCAAATAATTCCCTCGAAACGAACGATACGTTCCGTATCTGACACATCGATTCACCCTGAATGCGAACGATGGACGTTTTATCGCGCGATCTCGCTGCGATCGCGCCACTCTCTTTGTTTTCCTGTTAAGAACAACAAAGACGGACGTGTGATCGCAGCGGGATCGCGCGACAAAGTATCGCTCGTCTGCATTCAGGGTTCTTTGCGATGATCGTTGTAAGAAAACGCACGAGTGTCGCGTTTACTTGCAACTCGTCAAAGTCATGAAACCGCCACAAAATGTTTATTAATAACTTATCTATCTAGCGTCGGAGGTCCCTTTCCTTCTAGAATTTTTAAACTATTTGACCTTTGTGATATCCTCTAATATGTATTTATTTTATACGTATTCGTATAGAATAATTTATTCAGCAGACACGTGAACGAGATTTCATTTTCTAAATTTTTACCGTTACTGGTTTTTTTAAACTCTCGTAGATTAAGCTAACAGAAGTTAAAGTACCAAACTACGCAAGATCAAAGTAATATCTGATGCTATTTTTTAATTAGAATTTCCCAAGATGCACGAGTGATAAATAAAAAAAAAAAAAAAAGAATACAGTGTTCTTTCTACTAAAAAGCAAGTACGTAATACAAGACGAATTTGCGTCGAAACTTGAAGCTTATGATAACGCAGGTGCACCGCTAATCTCGTCGAATTAAGTCTTTCCATGGCGAGCTTATTATTCTAAAATGTCGAGAGGGGTATCATTTATGTGCGGCGCCTCTCCAACGCGGCCGAGTGTCGATCAGCCTGACAATTGGTAAATGGCTCTCTTGTATCTCGGGATACGATGTTGAAATAACGATTTTACTAGGCGCAGCTGTCCACGAACGTTGCAACTAACGTAACAACCATCATTCTAACCAGCCTCTCGTTTTTCATCGAGGACGAGATTAAACGTCAATTATCGCCTGTTATCTGGCGAAATTAGAAATTGGAACAGGAAACGCGGCTGGAATACACAGAACCGACATACCGGAGGACGGTACTTGAAGGAAGGAAAAACGAGTTACAGACGACGACGACGACGACGACGAAAGCTTCCAGTCTAGACGTAACTATTACAAACTTGTTCTTCCTCGAGTCCTTGAGGTCATCGAGCACGCTGTATCTCGTATATTTACGTTTCGTCAAAGCACGAATTATTTCAAGATGTGCTCGAAGAAATATTTCGAGATATTTCTCGTTCTCGGAACGTTCGTTCGACCAACGATCGACGATTCTCGACGCTTTTTCCGACGACCAAAAATAACTCTCTTTCGGACAATCAAAGATTTTTGATATCTCTTGGGACGCTAAAAAATTTTTTAACGTTTTTTCGGATGACCATCGATCCCATCGGAATTCAACGACGAGACGACTTGATTTATTATTGAGTAAGATCGTAACAGGACGGGTTAATAACCAAGTCAAAGCAATAACGCAATTTTCTGAACGATAACATTGCTGATCTTATGACATGTTTATCGGTAAGAGAAAAAAAGACTAGACCGAAGGATCGTATCAGGCGCCTCAGCGAACAAGTTCCGTACAATTGCGAACGATCACGATCTCCATGGTAAACAAACACATGCGCGCGTGTTCGTGGTTCTCGTACGTTCTCTTCCTTGTCCACTTCTTCTTACTTCGACTGGCTTGTCGCCGACAAATACCCACATCCTCTCGCGCAGAAAGTTAATGCGTTAAACTTCGGTTCGCAAATCCATGCTCGGCACGAACCGACCGGGCCCGTCTTATGAACGTGGGCGTTACTTGAGGCACGTGCCTCGTACTTACGTTCATCTTTCGAATACAGCTCCAGTTACTTCAATGCCAAAATGACGCAGCGTGCCACGTTTCTTTACCGCCACTGATCGTCTCGATTCGATCGTTCCGCCGTTCGAAGAATCGAATCGAGGTACCGATTAAGGACAAACGAGCGCGTGTTGTCTACTTCGATTTGCATAAACACGCTGCACACGCTCCACTACCGATAATAAGACGAAACTGCTGTATATACGAATACTTAATAAAGTCGTATCTTTACAATAAACTTGTAAATTTGTACCGTAAGCCTGTAAACTCGTTCAACTGTAATATGTTTTGTACAATTAGAAACGGAATAGTACACAATCAGACACGCAACAAACATCGTCTAACGTAGTATCACGCGTATATTTTCCGTCTGTTTCAGTGCACAAAAGGCTGCGGAGCGTGGCAACGAGCACTCGACACGAGCTGTCAAGCCGTCTGCGTCAGTACATATTAAGACATTATTACTTCTAATTTTAACGTTAAATGTCGTTTTTCTTTTTCCTTTTTTTTTTTTTTTTGTCATTACACGGAGCGTAACATTTTACCAAATCTAACGTCAGCTGTATCGTTTTGTAGAATGGAACGCAAGAATTGCTACCACCCAAAGAATTGTACTGTGTCCTGGGTTGTCACGACGCGCTGAACCGTTACTTTCAACAATTAAAAGGTAATATGCACTTCGCTGACGACGGAGTTGACGCGACGAACGCTGTTTCAAGTTGTTTCGCGTAATGAGTCTACGCTGTAGCGTATACAGTTCTCTGTATCTCCAAAGATACGCTTCGCTGTTAAATCAACGGTATTCCGTAATCGGTTCGATTAAAAGTTGGCGAATTCCTTGGCGTAACGATCCATCGTGGCTATTTTCAGCGACTCTTCCGTGTACAAATCGAAATTGCTGGTGTCTTCCGGCGCCGAGCATTCCGGTATGAAACTAGGCTGTATCTTCTGATGATATATCTGATTCCAATCGGTCGATTGAAACCACCTGTGTCCTTTTATATCCATAGATCCACCTTTCAGATTTCCGTATCTCCTAGTCAGATCCACTTGCAATATGTTTTTCAATATATCCCTCAGCTCTCCGCCAAAATGATGAGCGAACTTGTACTTACCAGAGACGATCTTTTCGTATATTTTCATCGGGTCTCGAGAATAAAACGGCGGATATCCAGCGTTCATTTCGTAGATCAAAACACCGAAGCTCCACCAATCCACGGATTTACCGTATCCTTTCGATAAGATTACTTCTGGTGCGAGATATTCAGGCGTACCGCACAAAGTCCACGTTCTACCGTCGATCATTTTACAGAAGCCAAAGTCTGTCACTCGGATGTAGCCGGTGTTTTGAATTAAAATGTTCTCCGGTTTCAAATCTCTGTAAACGAGGCTGCAGTGATGAAGATATTCCAGCGCGAGAGCAACTTGCGCGGCGTAGAATCGCGCCAGAGATTCGTCGAACTTCCCCATTCGTCTTAGATGCGTGAACATTTCGCCACCGTTGATGAACGGTAACACCATGTATACGTAGGAATTGTCTTTGAAACAGTACTCCATATAGACGACAAAGGGGAACCTCACGCACTGTAGTATCCTTTTCTCGTTGTACGTATGCTCCACTTGTTTCATCTTCACGATTTTTGCTTTCTCTAAGATCTTCATGGCGTAGTACGTGGACGTTGGTTTATATTTCACGAGTATAACACGGCCGAAGGCGCCGGTACCCACGGTCCGAAATTGATCGAAATCTTCTAGTTTGACATTGTCGGTTTTGTTAATCTTCCATCTTTCCATGAACGCTATCTTCAGTTCGTCCAGTATCTTTTTGTACTCTGTGAAAGCTCGTTGCCGTTCCGGATTCATCGCGTAAGCTACGGTGCGCTTCGGAATTACAATATTCGCAGATCTCCGTATACGAAAACGTTCTGACAGATAAATAATGGCGGTTATGGCAGTTCCGCTATATGATTGACGTTCGCGAGCGGAGGAGACCCTTTGCAACGTTGCTTTCGCGATCGACTTTTGTCGATTTTTCACGCGATTCTCGTAACTAGACCGCGGATATTTATTGCGCAGATTATATATTTCTACGAATACAATTACGAAGATGGAAATCGGCTAGAACAACGTTTTAGCAAGTATGTATTACACAGAGTACCGTGTTTGTAATGTTTTCTATATTTTTACGTACCACGTGCAACCTGTACATCGTTTACTTTCAAATTTCCCACAAACGTATCAAGATCGGCGGTCTACTCATAACCAAATAAATCTTCTACTCCGTAACACGTATTGATACTTATCGATGTTCGTTATCAGCGGAAATAGGTATTCCATCGGCACCAGCTTTGGTAGCGGACTCGCTAACCGCAACTTCCCTACGACTCGAATGGAAAGGAATAGACATCGAAAGACGCGGCGGAGGCATATCGTACTTAGTGCAATGGAGGTACGAGGAACTAGCTGAGACCTGGCAATATTGTAGAAATCAATCGTGGGGAGAGGATGATCAGATTTTAGTTGAAAATTTGCAACCTTACACGAAATATAGGGTACGTTTTTAAATTGAATTATATTTATTTAAATGTCGCGGATTGTCGTCGTTATTTCCTTTCGTAAATGTTATATCATCACTTGGCCATTTTAATTGCAGTTTCGCGTAGCGTTACTATTAAAATCGTCTCAACACAATCCGGAGCCTATCGTTTCCGCTCCGAGCGTCGTGATACGAACGTTGGCTGCCGGTTTACCAACCTCAGCACCGGTAATTGTAAGAGCGGTAGCGGTAGACAGCTGCCGCGCCTCTGTGTCTTGGGAGCCGGGCCCTTTCCCGAATGGGCCACTTTTGTCTTATGTCCTGCGTCTGCAAGGGGTTGATCACTCCCAGCTTAAGGTATACGCCACGCCAGAACTTCAATAACGTTCGATATAATTAGTTTCTTTCCTTGCAATTAGTCTCTTCGATACAGTTATCTTCATCTTCGCGAAACGTATCGTTCTACGCGAATACGTTTCCAAACCCTCGACTGTTCTGTCTAAGCTATCGTCGCTATTTACCGGCATTCGTCGACACGTTCGTCGATGTAAAGCCGATTGCGCTTTTCCTATTCTCTCTAACTTTAGTAGTAAACACCACTGTGCGAATAAATAGCAACTGGTTCTGCAAGACTGTCTACCTTTTCCCACAAATAGTATACATGTATTTATACGTACATGGACAGGTAAAAATTGCGAAGCAAATAATATGCTCGGGACAAATGCACGGCTTCTTTGATCGTTAAGATCGTTAGAAAAACGCTGGCACGATTAACGCTAATTAAATAAACGAGCTTTCAAAAATTTACGTCCGTGAGTTTAAGCAATGCATGCTTAACCTATCGGTTCGTTCATCTTTGATCCCGCTAACATCAGCTTCTTAGCTTGTAAGAACCAGATCTCACGAAATACGTTTCTGGCATGGCGTTTCTTTCCTATTCGCATAACGATTATCCAGCGAGGGTTCGAAAGGGATAGATACTCTAACAGTCCAGTTACATACGTTTTACGATTAACCTACAGGATATACCTGCCTCCGAAAACACGGACCACTACATGTTCCAAAATCTCGAGCCGAATAAGAATTATTCCATTAGCGTGACCATGAGGAACGGGGTTGGAGAGGGACCACCCGCGGTAACTTGCGTCATGACCACTCCAGAACCGGCTGGTACGTATCAGTACGATGGAAATTAAAATTTCAGCAAATTTTTCAAACAATGCGAACATTAACGAGATTCGTGACGTTACAGTGAAAGACACGCAACAACCTATTTTAATTCTCGGAGGTCAGCACGTGGTTATGAAACAAGATGCGGACATGCTGGACGATCCTAGCGTGGTTTACGAAAATACGAGCACGATTCGAGGAGTGGCGATTCACGTGGCTTCCGCTCGGCTCTTCATTTCCGATTCATTAGGATACGTGTACAGAACGTCCATCACGAAACGAACGAAGCCAACGGTGATACTCAGTCCGAGTCAGGCGAACTTTAAACCTCTGAGTTTATCGGTCGATTGGTTGAACCTTCACTTGTACATTCTGGGCGAGGTGAAACACGCGACAACGGTTTGGCAAATTGCTAGATGCAATCTGGACGGAAGAGGTTTGACAGTGGCCGTGGCTGGCTTCTTGACGCGACCCACGCACATCGAGGTAGACCCGTACAATGGTTACTTATTCTGGGTCACCAGGGGCGGTTTGTACCGATTGGATCTGGCTGACATAAGCAACGGAGTGAAGCACGAGGTACGTTTCGAATGTAAGACGCCTGAAAGGTTGGCTAAGATATCGCTGGTCTACATCAAACTGTAAAATATAACAGCAGAAAATATACCACAGAATAATCGTGCATCGCGTTTCAACAGTTTTGAACTCGGACATTTTACACCAAAAGCTTACGCCAAAAACTTAAATTCATCCTCGATAACCTTGCACGGATTTTTACAGGTTCAGCCGTATTTAATTCTAGAAGACGCTAATTTAGGAGCGTTCACCGTCGATCACACCAACTTCCGTCTTCTCGTTCCCCATCACATCCAAAATACTGTAATATCCGTCTCTCTGGATGGTCGCGAAGTTATAAATCTTCGCGCCAACACGCAACAACCAAGATTCAAGAACGTGGTCTCGTTAGCCATGGCGAACGGCTTGTTTTATTGGACGAACGGGGAAGAGGTATTGATAGAAGGATATCACTCGGGACAAAACAGATATTTTCACAATGCTTACCCCGATAGGTGAGAATGTTGTTTCCTATTCGACCAGGCTGGAGATCTATGCGCAGATGCTTCGATAAAAGCGTTCTTTTCAGGTCGAACGGTTCATTTGTCAGTGTCAATGTACTTATGGACGCGAGCCAACCAGTTCCTGTCCCCGTGAATCCTCCTACGGGCGTGCAAGCTGTCCTTGGTGTGGAGAGGGCGAAAGTTTCTTGGCAGGCACCTCATTTATTGGGCGGCCAGGGTAAAGGTGCCTGGCAAAATTGGTCTTACGAATTGGAGATCAAAGACGAATCTACCGGAGAGACGATACATCAGAAGGATATCGCTGGATCGTCTCATACCGTGCACAATCTTCGAGAGAAATCAGAGTACTCGATTAAGGCGGCGGCTTACACGAGCGCAGGCAGAGGACCCTGGTCAACGGAGTTCAGGGGTCGAACCTTGAGGTAAATCACTATTAGATGTACTTACAGGAAATCGATAGGTGCAAAAATCCATTTACGTATTTGTGAAAAATCAGAAAGTATAAAAATGCAGAATACGTAAAATAAGAAATTCGATAGTCTTTATAAATATTCGTAGTCTAATTACGAGTCTAATTATCGATCGTTCCAAGAGGAATATCTCTGAGAATTAATTTGTACGACGTTTGATCAACCTTCTAGGGACGGATCACACGCATCCATTTTGTGGTCCGCAAACGAAGGTCTCCTAAGGAGCGACGTAACCGGAGAGAATATCGATACTTTGATCTATAAAGCGGGCTTGAAGGAGACAGAGGTTGATTATCACATCGTTGATGTCAGCTGGTACAAGGATATTCTGTACATCGTAGGAAACAATTCTGCGTTGTATCGGTACAATATTACGAGCCATCAAAAGACGAAGATGAATATTCACTCTGTCGGGAGCGTTGCTGTCGATTGGATATCGAAAAAATTGTACTGGGCTAATCCAAAGCAACAAATTGTAAATAAATGTTTCTTATACGTTCGATCGATTCTATTTACTTAAAAATTTATTTCATGCTATACTTTTCCCCTGTATTTTCTCTACAGATAACAAGAGCAAATTTGAATGGATCTCATCAAGAGCCCATGTCGATTCTGGCCATCGTTAAAGAATTAATGATCGATTCTTTGGAAGCGTACCTGTATTGGTCAACAGGCCACGCCGTTGAAGTGGCTCGTTTAAACGGACAAGACAGAAGATACTATCATTCGGATGAAATATTTAACGGGAAACAAGTGATGGGGTTAACGCTGGACACAGAGAACAGATACGTTTATTGGATTGTCCGAAGCTACGAAAGTGGATCTATCGTTTATCGAGCGCCAACGTCCGAAAGAATTTCGATGAGTCATAAAATCGTGCCTGAGAAGGTTTCTATCGTCGTTTAATTTTGTTATTTTGCAAAAAGAAAGAACATATCGTTGTCGTTGATAGTAGCAATAGAATTATTAATTCCGTTTCTCGATATGTTTTTAAGGTCTCAGCACTGCAGTATCCAAACATGCAAGGCCCTTTATGCTATTTCTCGGAGCATCTTCTGTGGCTTCAAGACGACCGGAACGCGGTGATAGGCGATCTGTCTGGCCAAAACACGGCCATAATAAACGGTATCAGCTTGTCAGGCCTTCACATGGTGGCCGTCATGGATCCAGCGCTTCATCAATATCCAAAGAATCTTACATCAGAAACCGTAGCTGTATTACCAAACGCCGTAAACTATAGCAGTATTAGAGTAGAAGGCACCTGGAGGAACTTTAACATATCCTGGGACCCGGTGGAGAATATCAATTATGGAACTGTCTTCTACGAAGTGAAATTCGCGGATTATATCAATACCAATTCGAATCCGGAGATAACGACGGAAACCTCGATGCCTTATAACAATTCCGAACAGATTTTGCCTTATTCGGTCCTGGAGGTGACTGTGAAAGCCTTCACGTATTGGGAAACGGCACACCATACAAGGAAGATACTCAGGTCGCCACAAAGCGTCCCCAGTCAGCCAACGAATCCTAGAGCGTTTATAGAATTTCGTAAAGAACCACTGAGCGAAAATGTCGACATATTTGCGATATTCAGGTGAATATCACAAGAAAGATATTCGCTGCTATCTTTTACTAGACTTTTACTTACCGAGCGGAGACCGAATCGTTGCTGTCACCGGCGTCGAATATTTTATTTTATAACGATAAAAGCTTTTTACCCCTATGTGATGATTAAGTTTATTTAAAAAATAAAATCGTTACAGGTGGGATCAACCCGAGTTCACGAATGGTCTGATCACCGGATACACGGTTCAGTGTTGGTTTAAGGAGAACAACGTCGAGATGCAAATCTGCGATCAGTCGCTTATTCCATCCACGTTGTTAGAGCACACCGTTCAAGACCTGTTGCCAAACACGACGTATTACTTCCAAGTTAAAGCTCATACGGAAATTGGCGCTGGACCATACACCGACGTGATCAGCGTTTCGACGATTTACGAAAATCCGATACCGCAATTGCTGGTCGCCACGATGGACGCGGTACGAATATCCGATTTGGATCAGGAAATGAACTACACCGTTACTCGGCACATCGCGGTTGAAGTGACGTATTTGGCCGCGGAAAGCAAAATTTACTGGATCAACGAAATGCAGGAGTTGGTAACGTCGGACTTGGATGGGGCAAACGCTACTAAAATATTGACGTTGAACAACAGTGCATTTAGTATAACTGTCGATTGGGTGGCGAGACATCTTTACTGGTCCGAATCCAGCTATCGAGAAAACGGTGGATATATCATGAAGTTAGATTTGACCATGTGGCAAGCTGGAATTCTTAAATACGAAAACATCGTTACGACGAGCAGACGTATCGTGAATCTTGATATATTACCATCTACCGGGTACCTACTATTTTTACGGAATCCTTCTTCGTACATATATTTCAAATTTATTCTATAATCTGATTTAATTTCTTGCAGATCGTTGTATTGGATAGAACAAACTAAGAAAGATGGTGGAGTAATAATGCGGTCGAATTTAAGCGGCGGTGATATTCAACCGTTCTTCGATCATATAGACGATTGTTCCTGTCCTTACAGGCCATCCGTGATTCCTGTGATGACGATCGATAGCACCGATTATCAAAAACCAGTCATGTACTGGATTTCTTTGGAAGGTCACCTAAACAGCGCCGATATCGACGGATGTAAGTGCAATCTGATAGTGAGCGCAGGTTTCAACAAAGGATTACCGGCAAGATCGTTGACCGTCGACAAGATGAACATTTATTGGTCCAACATTCCGGAAGATCAAATTTATTTTGTAAATAAAAAATATCCCGATGACGAGGAGATCAAACACTTTTATTTACCATCTGTACGAAGCATCAAAGCCCTTGGGAAATCTCTGCAAACCTATCCGATCACCAACTGTTTGATTCCTCGTCAAGACTCCTACAACGTGGAAGAAGCGAGAAAAACAGCAAGTAGCATTACTGTGAGACTTCCCGAGCCGGTTCCTCAATTTGGCTGCGAAGGATACAGCTTACCTACTACGCTATACACGATATACGTGTCTCAATGTCTAGAAAATGATCCAAACATGTGCGAGGACAGCGACAGAACAAAGTTGCAGACTTACGAGAAGGAATACGAAATAAAGGATTTGAAGCCTTTCACGAAATATAGACTGAAACTGGCTTTGAGTAATTATTACGCTGATTCAGAGTCGATGAGTTTAGAGTTTGATTCTGGTGTCGTGTTACGAACCGAAGCTGGCGCTCCTACAGCTCCGGAGAACGTAACCGTGGAAGCTCTGACACCAACTTTGGCTATCGTCTACTGGATGCCACCGAAGATATTAAATGCCGCAGCTGTACGATACGAGGTACATTGGAGATTGGTTCGATTAATAAACGGAGCACGACAAAAGGGAGAACAATTTATAAAGGGCACCGAACGCACAATCGATGGGAGATTCTTCACCATGTTGGAACCATGGCTACCTGATCAGGAGTATCTAGTGTTCGTTCGCGCTTATCCTGCCCACGTTAACGATGTATACAGTGAAAGTTCCGGTCAAGTAGTCAAGATGTATCCAGAACCTAATAATTTGACGTTAACCGGGGTTAGCGTGAATAGCTTGAACGTATCCTGGGTGCCAACAGTCGATTTGATGGTCAAATACACGTTGGAATACAAAGATGTTGCTGTAGAAAATTGGCAAGAGGCGAATGACTTTACGATGGAAAACGGTAAAGTGACGTATTTCATCAAAAAATTGCAACCACGAACTTTGTACAAATTTCATCTGCTTCTGAGATATCCGAATTATAAGAAAGATTTCCTGTGGCCAACAGATAGGAGGTTCACGTTTCAAACGTTAGGTAACGAATTCCTTCTGTTCTTTATAGAATTATTAAAATTGTTTTTTAGAATTATCCACATATTGTTTTGTGTTATTTGGGGAACAGGTGATGTACCGAGTGCTCCGGGTATGCCAACGGTAACCACACTCCGTAACTCTGTGTACCAATTGAATTGGGAACCAGCGCAAGCTCATGGCTCGCAGATCACGTTGTACCGTGTCGAAGGAATGAAGATCGATAAAATTAACGAGCAAACAAACTCCACCGGGAACGCGAGCTGGAAGTTGTATTACAATGGGACGGACAATTATTGGATAATCACGGGAGACATGGACGACAAGTATCGGTTTCGTATTCAAGCTAGAAACGCGTACGGTTTCGGTAGTTGGAGCAGATCCAGCCCGATCATTGATTTAACTGAAGCCACCGGTGGAATATCAGCAGGTCAACAACACTTTGGTTTAGTGATCACACTTTGCGCCCTTGTTATCGTTATTATGGGTATTTGCTTCTGTTATTTCCGTAGCCGTAAGTGTACGACGATTATAAAGTGTATTTTTTTTAATGGTTAAAGTAATACCTGTTTGAATAAGTACACTTCGAGTGCAATTAACAGGAGTATAAAGGATAAGTTTTGTTATTCAGCAGTGTACCGGCAATGCAAAGATAAAAAGGCGGTTTCACCTCCGTTAGTGAGCGACGTCGAGTTAGCGACGCTTCGGGAGATACCACGCGGAAATTTCGTTCAATCGAACGCGTTGTACGCGTCTACCTTGCAGAACGATCCGGACGATTCTACGCTTCCTAAAATCAGAAGGGAACAGATTACCTTAGCGAAGTTTTTGGGTAGCGGAGCCTTTGGTGAAGTAAGCGACATATAAATAACAAATATTCAAAAACTGTCATTGTAATTACGAGACTATGTCGTTATCGCGTGTATACAAATTTTTCAGGTATTTCAAGGGAATGCGAAGGATTTGGAAAGACCAGGAGTTACACCAGTTGCGATCAAAACGTTGCGAAAGGGTGCCTCGGCCCAGGAAAAGACGGAGTTCCTTCAAGAAGCTAGACTCATGAGTCATTTTCGACATAAGCACGTGTTAAGACTTTTGGGAGTCTGTTTAGATACGGACCCACCGTTATTGGTGTTGGAACTGATGGAAGCTGGAGATTTACTGAGTTATTTAAGGGCGAGTCGATCTTTGCAACCATCGGATCCACACGCGTTACGTCTGCAGGATTTGCTCGCTATGTGCGAGGATGTAGCAAGGGGATGCCGTTATTTGGAGGAGCTCCATTTTGTACATAGAGATCTCGCGTGTAGAAATTGTTTGGTATCTGCCAGAGATCGAGAGAACCGTGTCGTTAAGATCGGTGACTTTGGACTGGCCAGAGATATATATAAAAACGATTATTATCGAAAAGTAAATATCTTCCTAATTCTAATATAATAACAATTTGCGATCTTGATATAAAACAGAAACAAATATTCAACTTTTTGTTACAGGAGGGAGAAGGATTACTTCCTGTTCGATGGATGGCACCTGAATCGTTAGTGGACGGTGTATTCACTTCACAGAGTGATGTCTGGGCATTTGGTGTATTAATGTGGGAAATCACGTCCTTGGGACAACAACCGTATCCTGCCAGAACAAATATCGAAGTATTACACCATGTACGCGCAGGTGGAAGATTGCCCAAATCTCTAAATTGTCCACCTGCTTTACATCAGCTCATGTTGCGTTGTTGGAGCGTTGCTGATGCTAGACCGAGCTTTAAAGTTTGCCTTGAAAATATAGTTAGTCTTCGAAGTACCATAGAGGATGCACAACTGAACCCGGTTCATGCTGGTCATTATTTAGCTAGAAGAGGTATGTTTCAATTATACGGATATTAACATTTGCATTATGTAAATCTCTGGCATGGAACATAAATATACATTTTTTTTTTTCAAATATATCAATTGTCGATTATTAATTGTCAGCAAATACATATTAGCTTATTAGGATGATTCTTATAGTTCAATACTAATATTTTTTATCTCATTCTCCAATATTTCGATTCACAAAATGAATTTATTACATAAAACGACATATTTCTAAAATATACGTATATAGCTTGGGGAATGACATAAAAAAATTTGCATACAAATTTTCGTTCATTTATGACTAAAACCCTCTCTGTTGCTTATTTATACAATCATATATCTACATAATTTTCATAGCCATCTCGTAAAATTGAATTTCTAAACTTGTAAGCTAATAGCTGCTTCAACAACTAATAGGATTAACATTAATTTATTTTCACGTGTTACAAAACAAGCATATTTGTTTCGAAAAGTGATCATACTCGATAATTGCGATTCAAATCATCAAGATGCGATGCTATAAAAGTGTTAAATATATAAATTTAACAATTTGCTTGAATACATATTTATCATTGCATGGCTCATGCTTGCAGGCGTCTCTAACATGGCTTACTTTGCTGACGAGAACCAAAATCATAACAATTCAGGTAGGTTCTCTTTGTAAAGATCATCTATATACGTTGCTTTTTCGACCAGTCTTCCTTTTCTTCTTATACGAATTCAAACTCATAATACAATTATTGAATAAGGCTGAATGTATTATAATGTCGATTTTGTGTTGATTTTCACAGGGAATTCTTGGAAATCCAGCAGCTCAGAAGGCAGCCGAGATATGCAACCGTTCCTTCAGAATTCCCATAATGCGACACTTACATCACAATCGAATGAAATACCGAAATATTTAGAATTGTTAGCGGATAACGAAGATATCATCCTAAGGGAAAATTCAACAAACGGATACGAAGTGCCTCGGTCGATTCATATCTCCGATCAAAATTTAGCCAATATGAATAAATCTAGTACAAAAGTAGATGTAAAGAGCAATTTGCATTCTGATGCGCCACAAGAACATAAAGATGCTTCGAATGATGCGAAAGAACAACCAGAAAGAAAGTGTGACAAGAGATCGTCGATATCTAGTTTGAATTTACCAGAACGTAAAAGAGCATCGATCACGAGCATGACTGAAAAATGTAACACTTTAGATAGTTCGAAATTAACTAATCCTACTATTAAAGCAATTTTAAAAAGAGATTCCTTCACATCATTGACTGATAAGCGGAAAAATAAGAGGAACGTAACCGAACGACGAGGATCGGAATTAAGTTTAGAAGATAGAAGTTCTAGTTCTTTAAGCTCGAATATTAGTTTAGCGCCACCTACTCGACCCAGTTCATCGTTAATTAGTTCACAAAATGTTCTTCCATTAAAGAACGGTGTTATCGGAGGAACCTGCGAGTCAAACGATAATAACGTTACGAAGAACGCATTGCCAAAAATTCAAAGGACTCATTCCAATTTGCAAAATGGTAAAGCTAACATACCTTTGGTGATAAACAGTGCATTATTGAACTTATTGAGGCAGACTCCAGTTGTCGAGGATAGTAACAATATAGTCACATACACGAACATAAATACGGATGCTGTTAGAGTAAACGGGTCGTGAAGATTTTATTAAAGATGTGATGCATTGTCATTTGATGGATCGTGTTTCTAAAACAGAATCATAATTTCAATAATAACTCCGTACCGAAACTGGAAATGCGTGTAAAGTTCCATAGCTTTAAACTGCCATATTAATGTATGTACATATTTAAGTTTTAGTATCTGAAATTTATTTTACATGAACTGTGGCAGAAAGGTTTCATTTGATAATGACATTAATTTTAGTTGACTATCAGACTTATTGCTTAGCATCTAAGAATCGAGGATAGCTATAGAGAATTATGTGGTGATTAATCTGCGGTAGTTTTATATTTGTCAATACAACTAATGTATTTATTTAATGACACACAAGTACGAGTAAATTTTCACCATTCATTGTACAAATTTCATATTAGCGGTAATATAAAGTATAGTATGGAAACTGATATTCATATTACGTTTAAGGATTTGTTAAGTTTTACATATATATGTAGTGGTTCTTTTTAAAACAGTACAAGAATAAATTTTTGCATATATTTAACTTTATGTGATCGAACTGAGAATTTTTGAAACTTGTATTTTCAAATTTCATTATTAATGCTTTAAGAATCAATAAAATTCGAGAGGTTTGTAAATACTTTAACAATATATAAATTTCCTACTTTTTTTTCCATGAAAGTATTAAAACGATATTGTAAGTGTCCATCCGAGAGAAATAGTAAACGAAACATAGGATAGTAGTGATAAGAGTAAAGTGTGAATATGTATTTTCTAAAACTGACTTTTTATAGTTTAACACGATAAAAGAATGAATGGTTCATAAAAAATAGATTAGCAAACAACTGATAAATTGAAATAAGTATATTAATAAATAGTACTATATATTTGGCTATCAAATATAAAAAGAAATAGTCCTATAATTAAAAACTATTTCATAGTCTTCCTATTTAAAAACACACTTTTATATACTGATTATAATATGTATAATATTAGTTCCTTCCCCTACAAACTTTATAACTTTGAAGTAAAAATAAACCGAATTCTGTAAATATCTTCAACATCGCAATAGGGAATATATTACTAAGAAAATAATTATATTGTATGAATTTTGTATATTTTATATATACATGTCTATACTAATGTGCAAATACTGTAATAAAATTGCATATACAATATAAAATTTATTATTTAACAGGTCTGGGTAAATAAAGTGGACAAATTGTTATTATATATAAATATATATATTTCCATAATATAATATATATATTTCCATCAAAAGTGACTTAGAATTAACTTACATTTCTAATTATATAAAATATAAAAAATATTATGTACATGAGTCTAGTTAATATCTTACATTGTACAATTTAAGGATTATCACAAATTAGCCTATATAGCTAGGTGATTATGTGTCATAACTTCTTTCTCGAACCTTCTTCCAACTAACATCCTGAAATAAAACATAGAAATAAATAAACTACTGAAAAAGGTAAAATGTTTCAGAAATATTATGATTTATAAAATACAATAGTACATACACAGTAGAACGAGCAATAGTTGTATTTGAAATAGTTAATCATCTGACGAATCATCTCGACTATGTTCATGTAATACAACATATTCTCTGGTGCTGTATCCAAAACGGATTACATCTCGTTCTAATAATTCGTGATATCTTCTCGGTTCTAATTTTACATTATTTACAAATGTACCATTTGCAGACTCTAGGTCTATAAGATAAGGGCAAATTCTTTTCCCTTCGCCTCCACCTTCTTTTTGAAAAGGTACTAAACGATATTGTAGAACTGCATGCTGTTTAGAGCATGAAGGATGATCCAAGGGAATATCCGCAATTTTGCGATCTCTGCCCATTAAATAAGCTGAGTGTCTATGAACATATAAGATAGGCAATGCTTTCTCTTCTTTGAACGGATATAACCTCCATCTTCGTTTAGGTTTTCTCGCATCTGCAGGTTCGGAATATTTAATAACCACACCATTTACAGTGTTTGTATCTTCTGTTAGTTTTCCAGACAATTCGAAATTTGGTTTTTCTTTTTCCTGTTTTGGTTTACGTTTCGCACTAACAATAGGTTTACCCCATTCCGGCGAACGTTCTCTCTTTACTCGTACTTCTTTGTAGTTATTTCTACTCATTGTAAGGATCTTGTTACGAATTCGATTAAATAGCAACCGGACAAGTCGATACTTGGTCCAATCGGTCGATATCGCGTACCTCGAATGACAACGCTCAACGCGGAGGAGGTTTAATAGTTTAACCTAACCTCGATCGAGCGTTAGTGTTATTTAGCGCTTGTACTTGTGGAGACTGAAACACAATACCCTCACAGTAAGACGGTCTGTTAAAGACTAACCATAGTATAATGCCGCTTCTCCCCACCAGCCGTTGAGTTTCGGCCATCTTGTTCTCCCCACCACCCATTTCGGTACTACACATTCGGGGTTACCCAGAAAGAATAGAATGTGTTCGAGCCATAAACAGATGGCCACTCAACATCCCAAATAGATCTTGAACGACACTAATTATAGCACAACGATCCAATCGGAATAAATCGAACAATAGATAACATAGATAAATTTAACTATATTTAAACTGTATTATATCGCTTCATAATTTCTGATCTTTCCTAAAACATGCATACTACATATTCTTCGCTATTTAATTTTAGTTTGCTCTTTTATTTTCTGGGAAAAGTTTATACTCTGCCTTGCCAACCGTGTGCGGTCATTTTGACCGCACGACAAAATATGTTAGTCAAACAAAATCAGTAATAACAAATAATAACAGCTGTTATACGCGTAATTTTTTTAATGAAGGTTTCATACCCATTTTAAAAACAGTGAGTTTATGGGAATCACGATTGGTCCAGGTGCCTATGGGTTCGGTATCAAACGGAACGAAACTCGGATCGGACGCTCTGAAATCCGAGCTTCTGATGCTTCAAAGAAAACCAGGAGACAGTAAATGTATGCAAAATTTAATTACTGTGGCTGCAACTATTGGCTGCTGCAGTAAGCACATTTCGTTTACATTTACTTCCTCGTTACGTTGGACAAACTATATGTATGTATGTATATTATATGATTTTTTAGATGTTTGTTTTTATATGTAAATGCTGTTATAGAATCGTATATAACATATAAAATGCAACGTCTAATAAGTTTGGGAGAATAAAGCGTTTGATACAAATGAATAAATTGTAATATGTGTGTATTTCAAGATTGATTTATTGCAATCAATTTATATTCCTAATTACATGAAATGTCAAACTTGTACACTAACAATTTTTTCTGTTAAGAACTAAAAAATTTTATCAGAATAAATATTGCACTGTTGTAAATGCTCCAGAAGAACTGAATTTTTTAATCTTTCTTATAACTCAATTTAAAGATAATTATAAACTAATTTTACAACTTGTCCTAGTAGGTAACGTTACATACTGTCAATGTATGTTAAAAGTTGCTTCTTAAATATTTTACAAGTAGAACCTGAAATAGAATATACAATTAAATAGATTTCTGCAAAAAAATAAAATATTTAAGAAATATTATATAGCATGAAATGCAGTATTACCTATGCAGTAGTAGTAAGAGTAGGTATACTTGTAGTAGTTGAGGGAACATCATCATCGAATGAATCATCTTTACTATGTTCATGTAATAAAACATATTCTCTAGAGCTGAATCCAAAACGGATTACATCCCTTTTTAATAGTTCATGGTATCTTCTTGGTTCTAATTTTACATTATTTACAAATGTACCATTTGCAGACTCTAGGTCTATAAGATAAGGGCGAATTCTTCTTCCTTCACCTCCACCTTCCCTTTGAAAAGATACTAAACGATATTGTAAAACCGCATGCTGTTTAGAGCACGAAGGATGATCTAAGGGAATATCAGCAACTTTGCGATCTCTGCCCATTAAATAGGCTGACTGTCTGTGGATATACAAAGTAGGCAATGCTTTTTCTCCTTTGAAAGGATATAACCTCCATCTGCGTTTAGGTTTCCTTGCATCTGATGGTTCAGCATATTTAATGACCACACCATTTACAGTGTTTGTATCTTCTGTCAGTTTTCCAGATAATTCAAAATTTGGCTTATCTTTCTCTTCCAGCTTTGGCTTAGCTTCCGCTTTAACAGTAGGTTTGCCCCATTCTGGCGATGGTTGGTTTCTTACTTTTACTTCTTCCAAATTATTCCTTGTTTCTTTGTTGACATTGTCATGTTTCTTATTATATTCAATAGGGCCCCTCTGTCTCCTTGTTTTTTCTTCATAGTCTCTGTATCGTGGACGAGATTCCTCTCTTCTTGGAGATCTCTCATATCTTCTTCTATCATATTGTCTATCCTCTTCTCTCCTCAGGTGATCATGTCGGCTATCCCTATATAACCTATCCCGTTCGCCTTGCGATCTATCATAATGCACATCATTATTTTCTCTTCTTACGTTTCTGCTAAATTTGTGAACGTCCCTACCTTCTCTCTTGTCTCTGTAACTTTTATTCTTGCTGCTCGATTCCTTTTTGCTGGATCGTCTGTCTTGGTTAGCGTGTCTGTGTTTACGTCTTTTCCGTGACTTTTCGTGATGGCTATCGTCACTACTTTCAGAACTACTGCTAGACATTTTTATACTTTTGTCGATATAATTTCTTCAACGAAGTCAGTCTTCTAACATCTTGATACGAAACGATGCGAGGACAAGATAACCTATGCTAGTAACAAAACAGCCTATTATAAACACTGTGAGTTTTAATACACACATTAATATATTAATATATACATATAGAAAATTATATTTTATGCTTACGTTTTTCAGTTGATATATAAATGTGTTCTAAATTCTACTTTTTTTTTTTATTAAAAACACCAACCATTCGTTTAATTGCACTATACACACTGCCACCATGCGTACGAAACTTCAAATAATGAAATATACACACACACATATATATATATATGTTTGTGTGCATATACAGTCATACGCTAGTTGCACATAGTTTTATAAAGATGAAGATATAGTATGTCATAATGTACTTACATAAATATTTTTATCGTCGAAGATTCTGTAATCATATTATCAAAAATTTACATAACATGTTATTACAGATGTACTTAGATTGTTGGGTTTAAATGACTATAACGGTGCTAATATCTTTTTTCTTTCACTCCTAATGGTAGTAGTTGCAATATTACTTTATGTCTATTGCAAAAATATGATAAATTATAATTATTAAAGCATTTGTTGGCATCTTTATAAAAGATGCAATTAATTATATCTTTCGCGTAAATTAGATTTGCAGTGGTGCATGTCTTAACTTTATTAACAACGATGAAATGAAATTGTATACATGGGCGATCTAATTGAAGTTGTAACTAACTTTTAAACGTATTAATTAATTTGAACTGAATCGAGTTAACAACAACTTCGTAATTATCGCTGAGGGTTACGACAAAATTTGAATTTGCACGGCGCATGTTCGAACTTACGATATCCGATTAGAAGAGTTTCTTTATAAGGAAGCGGATGATTTACATGTAAAAAAATATTGCGTTTATTTTGTATAAAAAAAGTATAAAATCAGTATATACATAATAGTACATAATTAAAATATCTACAAGGATACTTGTATTTTTATGTCCTTTACCTTTTTTAAACCTTGTTCCGGTTTCATTGTAATTTTAAAATACGTGAGATGACAGAGAAGGGTTTGTGTGTTATTTTCGGACTTGGCACGCTAAACCTTCTTTCTTTTCCCATTTATTGCTTAAATTCCTACTATGGTGTGCCATAGTATTCATTCTCGTGGAGTACTTAAAACGACGAAAGAGTTGAATCGGTGAAAGAGTCGGTATTGTCGGAGTTACTTTCAGCAGCATCTACAAACGCTGTAGATAGATCTCCGGCCAGTTTGCTCACAGTTTGCGAAGTCACATCATACATGAAGATTTCTTTCCCGCCTTGATCCGCGCCTTCTGGCCTGCAATAGCATCGATGATTATTTGAAAGCCGAAGGAAAGTGAAGTCCGGCGATTTTGATCGTTATTGCTGGGAGAGATGTTCGCGGAAGCGGATCGAATAGAACGTTCATGGAAGATGACGATGGATGACGGAGAATATGGCTCGTTAAGGAATAATTGTATGTGTCGTTTAAAGTTAATGGTCGAGTTAACAAAAGCAAACGAGTATAGGTAAGCGTGATTAGTTATGGCATCGAACTCATGTCTATCACTTACATGGTTACCAATAGAACCACCGACTGTTTCTGGGGCTCCGTTTGGCTTTCCTGCTCCAACCACTTCTTGTAGTTCTCCGCCGTTGGTTTTTTCACCAGTTGTTTCAGAGTATCGCCGGCGAGAAACTTGACCGCTTGCACATCGCTGACCCTTCTGCCTTGCCTCGATTCAATCTCTTTTTCCTCATGAAAGTTATAGTCGACGGGTGCCAATACAACTACGCTAGAGATCTTCCGACCATTAAGTTGCGGCACGTCCGGAATAGGGAAGGAAGCACCACTCACTTTGAGCGGTAGATAACGATTATATTGGGACTCGTCTTTCTCTCCTACGGTTACGGGATTCAACCTGGTAGCATCATCGCGTATGTGTTGATCCGCTAGCGCCTGGCCTTGCTCCGTATTTGGATCGAAGCGTACTACTTTCATCTCCACTCCACCTGGCCGCAAGGTAGCCTGCTCGAACTTAGTCGAGCTATCGGTAGCCGCCTTCTTCGCCGAAACTGGCGAGGAAGTGGAGGAAGAAGAGGAGGTCGAGGAGGAAGCGCTCTCTGCCGTTTGGGGTTTCTTGACGATCGACGGGACCGGTTCGCTGGCAGCTACCGCGGAACCGCCTCCGGCACCGTAGAAATTCGCCAGAGCCTCCGGCGGTAGTTTCTCTATCGGTATGTCGCCGACCTTGTCGTAATCCAGTATTTGTATGTCGGCATTACCCAAAATACCGGAACTCAGCAGCTGTTCCCTGATATCATCCGGTACCTCGTCCGGAAGATTCGCGATATTTTCCCTAATTTTAGCCTCTTTCTTTGGAGAGAAAGTTGTTGTCGTCGTTGGAGCTTCGGTGGTAGTCGTCGTTGTAGTCGTCGTGGTAGTAGTAGTTGTACTTGGAACGAACGGTCTGATGGTTGAGATCGAATTAAATTCTTCAGAGGGACTGACTGGAGTCGCGTAAATCTTTTGCGAAGGACTCGCGCTGTTTCCGGCAAACGATGGACGTCCCCAGATCGAAGATCGTTGCGGAGACGCTGGGAATCTTTGCTGCTGTTGTGGTTGTTGAAGATTTTGAGAGAAAAATCCTTGTTGCTGACTTTGAATAATTTGCTGTTTCGTATTCAGATGCTGTTGTTGATCGCTTATAAATTCGCTCGGTGCATTTCTTAAGATGTCTGGCGACGAACTCGACGGTTGAGCGGAAACGTATTGATTCTGTGGCGTGTCCGGGAATCCAGTTGGCTGGATTACAGGATTAGGTGGGAAAGGGCCAGGATGAAGTGGATTTTCTCGAATTGCATAGTGTTGCTCGAGCTTCGGAACTGCTTTGAAAATTTCTCCTCCTGGTTTTTGAATTTGAGGCAAAATAGGTACTTGCGGTATATTGTGCACCGGTTGCGCTTGATTATATTTCAATTGCGAACGATACTGTTGCTCCTGTAACAATTTCTGTTCTTGTTCTTGTTTCCTTCTGCGTTGTTCCTGCAGCCTTTGTTGCTCCTGTAATCTTTGCTGTTCCTGCAATCTCTGTTGGTCTTGTAATCTCTGTTGCTCCTGTATCCTCTGCTGTTCCTGTATCCTCTGTTGTTCCTGTATCCTCTGCTGTTCCTGTATTCTCTGTTGCTCCTGCAATCTTTGATGATCCTGTTGTCTCTGTTGTTCGTGCTGTCTCTGCTGATCCAGTATCCTCTGTTGTTCCAAGAATCGTTGATGCTCCTGAAGTCTTTGTTGCTCGTGTTGCCTCTGATGTTCGCGTTGCTTTAGCAATTCCTGTTGACGACGTTGCTCGTGATACCTTTGTTTTTCTAATTCTTGTTGTTTATACGAGGACAAAGGTGGCTGCTGCGGCTGTTGTTCCACGTTGAAAGGACTGCCCTGGTTCGGTGGTAAAGGTTGATTTTGTACCTGCACGTTTTGATGGGAAACCGACAACGTAGGTGGGAACCCTGGTTGCTGTGGGTGGTTAATGTTGACGCGATGAGATGTACCGAAAGTATTGAACGGCGCTCGTTGTTGTACATCTGGTAGACCTTGAATCGTTATAGGCAATCGTTGAGGTCTTTGCAACGGACTCCTCGCTTGCGGCGGAGACGAGAAGGATGGCTGTTGCTGCAAGAAATTAGGAGGCGGTTGCTGTTGGAGAGGTTGATGGAGTGCCTGCTGTTGTGGAAAAGAGTTGGCGATTCTCTGCTGTGGAAATGGTGGTGGAACTCTCTGATGGACCGGTTGTATCGGTTGATACGGACCATGTTGTCGTTTAGGTGATCCTGGAGGGGTAGAAGTTGGCTTGGCCTGTTGTTGGGTCGGCGGCGCTTCCAAATCGCTACGCTTATGATGATTGTTCGGAGGTACTTTGTCGGTGCCGAAGGTGACGCGAATACCGCTAGAACCAGAATGGTACACTTCACTGTCGGGTCGAATGATAGCTCTCAAAGTCGTAGAAGGTTCTGACGGTGCCGGTGTTGCCGTGTGAACAGGTTCTTCCGGGTAAGGCGCTGGGTTATCTGGTTTGATCTCCTCGTGTTCCTCGACAGGTGTTAGCGCAGGCACGGGTGGATCGTAGACGACTCGAGACTTATCCCCGTAACCTTTCTTTTTCTCGTATTTCACATAAAACACTTGTATAGGCTCTTTCGTAGGTCTTGGTGGTGGAGGAGGTGGTGGGGGTACCGGTGTCGGCAACGTTTCGTTGGATTCCTTGATGATAATTTCGATGATAGGCTCCGGTTCCGTCGGATAATAATTCAACGGACCCTCTTCGTAAAGATCGTCGCTCTTGGAGCTTGCCAAAGGATTGTAGAGCGGATCTCTCTGAGAATATTGAACGATTGGTTCCATTTGGACGGCATAGGGTGGCGGTCTGGCTCCTCTTCTCGGATAGAATGCAACCTGTTGCCTCTTATCGCGGCTTTTCGAGGACTCATCTTTGGCAAAGGTCGCAACGACGAAGAGCGCTATTATCGTGACAATCTGGAAATGCGAATCTCTATCGGAACATGGAAACAAGAGGAAACAAATGGCATGTATCTGCGTACACAGGCAGAACGCATTTGTGGAAACATTGATCGCGCGTGGGTAACCGAGTGACCCGATTAATAAACAAGAAGAAACATCCTGTAAGGCCTTAAAAGGCCAATCGATTGGTATTCTAGCGTCGCCGAATGGACAGTTACTGCTACCCTGATAAGCGATTCCCAGCCGCGATCGTGTTCCCGATATGGCGAGACCGAGTTACAGCACGTATCGGATATAGGATGTTTCTCGAGTTTAAATTGCGCGAATAGAACAGAAATTCTTGTCGCTTGCTTTACATGGCCATAGAGAGAAAGAAGGAGAGAAAATTTAGGTTTTAGATTCAATGGCGTGCGCGTTTCACCTAGAGAATTCGGTGACTCTCCTAAAGCGCGGCGACTTCTTAATATTCTTCGAACAAAAAGAAAACTCGTACTCGACGTACGCGGGCGAAATGAATTCATTTACATGGTTTTCATGCTAAGCGCCGAGCAAATTGAACGGTATAGTGCGAGCTCGTTAGAACACGTATCTCGTTAGAACTTTTTCGTAGAATTTGAAATTCATAGATTAGCGAAAAAAAAAAAAAAAAAAGAAAAATACGTTACGAGCTATTAATTGAGCATACATAAACGCGTCGCTAATCCGATATACAATACTTTCCCTTGCTAAGTAGCCAAAGGCGATACGCTGACTGATTACAAATGATAGAACCGCGTCGAACGTTTCCCGTAACTAAGAAACGAGACATGGTTATTACGATGAAAGTACAAGCGGGCGCGTTCTCTGAAATCAGCTATTTAGCTATTTAGCTATTAATACAACACTCTCGGCGGAGAGTTTCACTGGTTCCCGGGAATATTCTCGAGGAGGCACGATCTTTTATATAATTACCAGTTTAAAGAAGCGCATGGTGTGTCCAAATCAGTTACTCGTTCGGCTTCTTTTTTTCTGGATGATCGTGTCACACTTCACCGGTTTCACGTGTTTGACTTTAATGAAGAGCGGCTAACTCGCGATAGGCAACATGATATCCGTAGGACCGGGCATGTACTGAAAGATATTGGATGGAGCTTCGTACGGGAACTGAGGACAGATTGGGCCCAGAGGCCTGTTTCTCCCTACCTGATGCCACCACCACAGAACGCTTCAAGAAGCTCCTCTCTAATATCGAATACGGTGGGGCACCTTTCTCTGACTCTGGTGGCTACATACACTTTGCGTGGCTAGTGTAAAGCAACGTTTCAACCTTTCGCGTGTAGGACATACAGACGCGGTTCAAGACGAAAAAAAGAAAAGAAAAAGAAAAAAAAGGAAGGTTCCAGCAAGAGGAGACAACGACGGAGAAGGGAGAAGCGGGCGAAGTCGTTGTCGACTTTCTTTAAATCCGTCTGCCGATCGAAAGGAAAGGAAGATGATTATATTAAACGAACGTTACTTTTCCGTCGACCTCCAAGGCCTATCGAAACCGAAACCTTCCTTTCCTCTAGGAGAAGGCCGTGTCCGTTGCATGGTGCACACCGAATTATTTGGTGAAAGACTACCGCCTCCGGAGCATGGCAACTTACACGTACACTCACGTTTACATATACTTATCATTACTTTCGCTAAAAGTTTAAAGCAGTTCCGAGCGAACGATTTCTTACGAACAAATCATTTCCTGCGTCTGTCTAATGACCTCTCTTTCACGGCGATAAGCAAATTCTAGCGATCACTTTTACCATGTACCAACAGCCTTTCTTTGACTTGATAATTTCTTAATTCTACTGTATTGTAACGATGAAGATTCGATGAAGATTCGTTGTTACTTTGACATTATTTCACTCTGTTCTTTAATGATATTGTAATTTTATATTCAGTTGCGAGTTTCCCAAACCTAGGTACTAAGAATTACGTAATTACATCGCTTAATGAATCGAAACTTTAAAACTCATGTAATTGCTATATACATTTTTCGTTACGTTCGTTTCATTCCTACCTGTTTTGTTTTTAGTCTTGCTACGATTACGTAGTTTTCCTTTCCGTAATAGAGATAGTCCGAGATTTTCCAACAAGTTTATCCCACGTGAAAAGATCGCGTGCACTCTTTTTCCGTAAATTGCGTTCAGTTTGCTGTGAAAGGCAGAAATCTAGAATACCAGTTAAATAAGGATGACCTGGTAAAACCCTTAGTTGCAAAAGCTCTGATGATGCAAAATTCTCATACTTGCGTAACGCGCATTCCAGACTGATTCATCTGATCTGAGATAGATTCGTTTAGATTGATTCCCTATAACCTCGTCTTCACCTTTGAACTTTAATGGTTCAAGGATGTAACAGAAATTCGTTTTCTCCCGAGGCTCGAAAGTGAGCAAATCGATTTGGAAATTAGACAACAGGTACTGTCAGAGTACACTGACATTTAACGATTTCAGTGGACCAGCATCCAGCAACAAAGATGAGTATTTAGCGAATATCCACGCACCGTCGAGATTCGACGTCTCGCTCGTCCTACTTGAAAACTTTCACTTACGTTGGCGTAAGAGGTCCAAACAACGACCGAGAGATTCGAACACGATGAGCAAAGAATCGAATGGTCAGTGATTTCTAACTCTGTAAAGACACATCTTTTGTAAGTAAGACTATTTATTCATGTAGACAAAAAACTTTTATATTACTGAATTTTTATCAAGGGAATAACATAAAACGATACGATTGCTGGTTTCGTAAAATTCACGCATGAGAGGAAAACTTTGCAGAATCGTTCAAAGTTAATTGTCTGAAAACGATTGGAGATGGATAAATAAGGCAAGCGTAAGGAGACGGGTTTATTATGGCGTTTAGCAATAATTGCAACAGTAGTTTGTGAAACAACATTTAGAAGTGAATTGCACGAGTCGTAGCTGCTGGGTTCTCATGAAAGTCCAGAGATATAGAGTGGCAGATGATATGGTTCTCGATCTACGGCCGTACAGTCTGTGGGTATATATGTAGTTCTCGGAGAGCACTGCGCTCATGAGCAATAACGTAACTGTTGAAGAGTGAAAGTGCCGTAAAGTGGGACATGGCAAGAATAGCGTCCGATCTTTTAATTAATAAATAAAGCAAACAAACGGTTCTCATTTCCTTTGCCTTTTGTATTGAAGCGGCGGAAGACGGTTCGCCGTTTCATAAGACCTTGGCTGATATATTAAAATTTTACGCGTCTCCGTGAGAAAATTGCTTTCGATCTAGTTGATCGTTTCCTGGTATCGTTTGCTCGATATATCATGGCTAGGAGCAAAAAGTCTAAATCGATTACTTCGCTCTTTTTGCGACAGCCAGTTCGATATTTTTCTTATTATCGTTGACTTTCCTTTCAGCGAAGTTTCTTATATTAGCTGTATCATTCGCACCTATGTATGCATATTCTCATAACTGTGTTATATAATTAGACAGTATATACGGTATAAACAAAAAGTATTTGTGACCGGTGTTATATTCACTGCGCTTTCTATTTCCATCGTAAAGAGTACATTTTAAAATCTTGTATAGCGTGGGATATTATAAATAATTTAAAATTGAAAGACTTATCTAATGATAGATACGAAAATAAGATATAACACATTGATTTTACGTGTACATATACACATATAAATTACTAATAATTACTAATCGATAAAAGTTACTTATCGAGAGTTAACTACTTAGAGATAAATTTTAGTATTAATAAATGAATTCTAGAAATGATAATTTTATGACAGAATTAGAACCACGTGGAACGATCAGTCAAATTTACGCGGCTATTTCATTGCAACGATGGCCGCACCTACTGACATTCGGTGCACATGTAAAGTGTGTACCGGAATTCGTGTCACGATTGACCAAATATTTTGCGTTTTAGATGTATACGGTTGGCTATTGAACTCTTATGTCGTGGTATGTAACATTAGAAATTTATCTCGTACCAGCATCTTCTATAGTGTCGTATTTGTTCGGGTTAATTCGATATAGCTACAGACGTGTGTTTCCAAACGCGTGTCGTTATCTTCATCGAGTCGTAGAGCTTTAATGACTCTGCTACTTTTTTTTTTAATACAGGATTTTTTCCAAGACGAGTTATGGGACAAATTACCGGGAAGTTGGAGGTTTGCATTACAAGATACTCCTCCTCGAGAATTCGGTAAATGGTTATCGGGAGACATCTCGTGGTGAGTACCGATACTATACCGTTCAAACCTGATTACCTGTTGTTTTACATATTATTCTACAATCTTTTTAATTGTATTACAGCACACGTGTATGGCCCTTAACATTGCTTGCACTTCGTCAAGTGGCTAATATTTTGCAAGTAAATAGAGATCACGAAGATCCAAAAAGTACTTTGACTTGTGAATTCAATAAAGTAATAACAAATAACAATGGCAAAATTTGTAAAACTAGCAGAAATGATACATTTGACAAGTTATATTCCCAGGATCAGAAATTTAATAACCTGTTTTCAAAACATATAAAGAAGAAAAAGAGATACGAGATACACGAAATAGCTGAAGTATGTGCAGGCTGTGCCTACGAAGCTAGCTGTAAATGTATCATTGATATTGGATCTGGAATGGGTCATTTAGCTCGTATCCTAGCGTTCCAATATGGTTTAAACGTTACTTGCATCGAACAAGATTGTATACTATTGCAACAAGCTAGGTATACAAATTGCTATGGTACAATATCATTATAGTCGATACTAATAATAATTTTGTTGCAGGAAATGGGATCAGGAATTATTGACGTCTATAAGAAAACACATACCTAATTTTCATCAAAAGTGTCCTCAACATTTTACAGCTAAACTAGAATCTTCGAGTTTAGTAGAATCAGAGTTAGTTAATCGATTAAAAGAATTGTTTCAGAATGAATTCGATTTAAGCGAAACAGAAACTGAATTTGGTCTTATAGGACTTCATCCTTGTGGTGATCTAGCTCCTATATTATTGAAGTTTTACTCATCTAGAAGCGAAGCCAAATTTATTTGTATCGTAGGATGCTGTTATATGAAACTAACGATACAGTTCGTATATTTTCTTTTAAGACCTTTTTCTTTAATATTATGTACTATAATAATTGATTTTCTAGATCAGAGACAAGAGAATTAAAGGGTTATCCACTTAGCCAGTATCTGTTAGCACATAAAAATCATTTGTTAACTTATACAGCATTAGAAGTAGCTTGCCACGCTATTGAAAAATATTGTGACAAATTAAAGAATGGAAATTATGAAGATTTAATAGTTAAGTGAATTGGTAAACACGTACATATTTGAATAAGTATTATTAATTGAATTATTTGTTTCAGGTACACACTTATAGAGCAGCTTTAGAAACTATTTTAGTAAAAAAAAATGAAAAATTACGTCATAGTCAATTCAGGAATGTCAAAGTATCGAAAGGAATGACATTTGAACAGTTAAGTTACTAACATCTCATAACTGAAAATTAAATAAGCAGCAACGAATGTACAAATATATACAAATATCTCTATTTCAGGTATTGTAGTGTAGCTACTGCAAATTTTGACGCTTATTTGCAGCCGCAAGAATCTGATATTAATAACTTAGAAATAAATAACCTGTTAAATCGGTGGGAACAAGTTATAATATTTGGATCGCTTCGAATGATGTTGGCGCCATTAGTGGAAACCATAGTGCTGTATGACAGATTTCTATTTCTGTCCGAAAAAAGTTTGACACCAACACTAAAACCGGTGTTCGATAGTAGATTGTCACCTCGAAATTTAGTATTAATGTCTAGGAAAAATAACTAGTCAGTTTAAAGTTTCGAATTATTTTCCGATAAATCCTACCTTGAATTTTTCCTTCTTCAATCGCTGTAAGTGTTCACATTATTGCACTTCCCGCGTCCACGAATCAAAGTTGCTCCAGATTACGATGTGCCTTTGATTGGACAATATCACTGAATTATAATCGTCGATGAATAATGTACTATTTCAATTTTCTGTTCTTCGATAATAACGACTTTTAAGAAAATCACATTATAAAAACTGCAATATTCTTTGCAAATGTTCTTTTGGCTTGTTATTTAATGGTAATTTTATTGTTCGAATATACGACGCGAGCAACGATAGGCCGACCAATGGGAGAGTGGGGCAGCTGATAGACGCGCGTGCGCGCGATTCCACCTTAAAGATCATACCGTCAGTATTCGAATAGTGGCGTCGGTAGGTAGCGCTGCGGTGGCCGGCTACTTCGTTAGGGGCAGAGACGTTCCTCTCCAGCAACATCGCGATCCAGTTTCCCTTAAGCCGCTCTCGCGCGTTTGTCTGTTCTCGTCGCGTTCGCGTCGTGTCCTACCGATTATTTTCTCCTTCCTCCCCCCTCCCCCGCCCGCGCACGAGATCGTCGACACGGTAGAGAGCCGCGCGGTATACACACGGACGTGTCGTCGTAGCACTGAGTGCCCCGCTTTTAAAACTAAATTGTCCGGTGTCGAACCCTAGGATGGCGTTTAACGGAGACGGACCACACTCCAAGAGGCAGCGACTCGAGGAATCTGGTCACAGGGTGAGTACAAGTTTATATATTAGATTCGGTCGGAGGTATTTCGTCGGCGAAATTTGTCAATCAGTTTCTGTGCCTTAGACGGATTTTATTCGTTATTTGAACGTTTGGTATACTGGTACGGTGAACGCGTGCGTTTCAGCGTGTCGCGTGAGATTTACAACCCGTGAGGCGGTCGCGACACAGCGGTGGGGGGAAAGTCGCCATTTATCCGGTCGCTTTTACCCATATCACCGCCACCGCGTCGAAACAATGGGCGATGCGCGCGCTCTCGAAGAAGATTGTCTCGTGTCGTGGTCGTGTCGTGTATAATACGAAACGCACGTTCGCTTGATACGTGGCTCGTGTTTCGGCAGCAACCTGTTATCTCGTACGTGTGCTTTCTCTAATAATCGTTTCCGGGAATTCGGTTGACGACGCCGTCGCCACCGTCGTGGAAAGGCTTGCCCTGTTCTATCGTCGTTATTGGCGACGGCTGGTGCGCGAGGATGCACGTTCAAAACAAACCCCCGTCGGTGAACCGGGGTCGATAATTTCCATCGCGTTATCACCGCGAGACGAGGCGTTGTCGCGATGCTCGCCGTCTGCGATTATCTCGAAGGGCAGTTTCGTCTTTATACCGTGACCTATGAGATATTCGGACAAACAGACCAGATAATAGCAGCACTGTGCTTGAACGTGTTGTGGTCTTAGGAGTCTCTTCGGCCGACGGCTCCCATGCATTTATCATACCGTTTCTTTGGAACGACGTTTTCGTCTTGAAATCGATCCCTGGTCATTCCGTTAACGTTATATTAACCGAATGTATCCGGCGAGGGTATCGAAGGTACGAGAAAATACATTGATACTCATACGGATCGGCGATTATTAAAAGATATTTATTTGTTTTTTTTTTATTATTATAAAATATGATTGATTGCCTTCTTCATATTACTTATAGGATTATATATTATAAATACGTAAAGCCAGCTGAAATCATTTCTCTTTGTATTCGAAACACGTATTACGTATACGTATTTACACGTGCTTCATTAAGTAGTCTAGAAAATTCCAATAATTTTTATATTCCAATAAAGATGTATTTTTATTGTCTTGGCTTGAGAAATGTTTTTAGAGTGGCTATATTCGTTTATCTATACCTACACGATATATCGAAAAGCAACAATAATAAATCGCGATAGCATGAATCATATTTGCAATTCAGTTGGATAAATAATGAATTGGAATATGGCTGTAAAACCGACTACGAGCAGCGTTGAAAACGAAGTACACGTGCATTCATGAATAAAAATACCATATCACGCGGCGTTATCGTCACTCATTTTGTATTCTTTCAATTGTCCTTAACTAGTTATTAAATATGTCCCATTCATTATCTTGTAACAATACTCAAATATTGCTTATTTTTGAGACATCTTTTTAATCTCTTTGAAGTGATAATATTTATGCTTATTATCATTGTCGAGGATAATTTGTAAAAAACGGGTGAGAAACAAAAATTGAACATAACGAACAGAATGGGTCATTGTCACGTCAACTACTTCGTGACCTTCATTCCACGGTTGCTAACACTGCTGCTGAGAACACATGCCACAGATGATGTAACGGTAGGCGTAATGTATTACATATGCATGTATGTCAATCATATTTTCACACGGAGTACGTCGGCATACATTGATCGGGATATTGAACTTTCACACCTTTATTTTTTATGAACTATCGTCTCATCATTTAATTCGTTATTTTACTGGATCAACTGATGTTTCACTTTGTATTACGACTTTTGGTATTACATTATTTAAATTATCTACAATTTCTTCGTTTTTTTACGCGATATAATATTTATTACATTGTCCCCGATCAATATGTTATATTTCAAAGAATTATGTTAGATACACCTGTATATCTCAGTTATATTCACGTGAAAAATGTAGCCATTTTAAGCCACGTTTAACGTAACCATTATCATTACTTTCATCAGAATTTCTTTCAATTCATTCTACTATCTGCTATTGTGTACTATTATTAACTTCGCAGTTCCTAATAATTCCAATATGAGTTTCGAAATAGGAGTAGTAATGATGCATAACTTGATTCTTCTTCAAACATAACCTGTATATTCGTTTTAAAACGCTAGATGTACCACATGACGATCGTCTTCAGAAAGAATTCCGTTCTATTTGTAAGAAATCGATCTACGAAAGGTCAACGGTACGTTGTGGCGACTTCACGATAACATACAATTCTTGCGGTTAGTCCTATAGGTCAGCATTAAAATATGTATCGACGCGTTTCTCTTCTGTGTCGTATTTTCATGATCAGTGGTTGAGTAACGATCACGAATAAGACGCATGAAAGTCGCTCGAATTGTTTCGGGAACGTTTCCATTTACGTAGTCACGGGCCAAGTTCTTTAACTTTTAAATTCCTTATTCGGATTGGTTCGCGTTTTAATTTTCCCTCCCTTTGCTCGACTACCTCTCCCTGACTGTATGATTGACGAGAAAAGAATGCCTACACTTTCTCATTGTTAATGTTGATTAAGTTACCCACGAGCAGAAATAAATCCACGTAGTTGGAATATCAATGTAACCACCTTTGCTTGCGCCCTGCTATCCTTTGCACCGTACTCCATAATGCATGCGGATCCACTCGATTTCTCGGTTTCTGTTCTATAGACTCGTGGTCGGCCAGCTCGATTCAATTCCTCGTCTATTTTCGAGGCAATGGGGACAAAAAGTATATATCACTGTCTTTACCGTTCGATGATCGGATATGTTCAATATCAAAGCTTTTTAACGTTTCTTCATCATGTAATATTCAAAGAGAATAAAAAACAAATTTATAAGTACATGTATCTCTGCCGACACTGTGTCGCGTTTGCACGCGATTAAATCCGCGTTTCTCTCGATTACGTGAATTTATCTTGATTATATTTTCTGATATTTCTTCTGAAATTCCCAAACACTCCTGTAAAGCGTAGATAATCGCAGCTATATGGAAATGGAAGTTTGGCGGAGAACAGTTTGAAGAACCGTTATCTTGATCTTTAGTCACGTTCTATCATTCGTTTCGTCGTTTCTCTCGTTACTCGTCTCGTAGCCTCGTGAAATTCATCCGAACGTTCCTTTCTTGCGGAACGAGTATGGTCGGTAGTCGCGGCTAGAGACAGAAGTTCCAGCAAATCGATAACGTCAATGTTGATCCGCGAAGAGTTATTTTGTGCCAAATAGCTCGAACAACTCGAGTCAATCAATGTGCGGCACACGTTTGACATTTCTACGAACGTAACTGTGTAATACGCGGTCATTTCGATGGAAAATAACAGTATCCGTATAAATTATGCTATTAACTATTAAGGACCAATGTTGCATTCACGCAACTTGTCACTCGTAACCTTTTTCAGTTAATTGACATTATCGAATTTTGGATTTTTACATTGTGATTGTGAAAAGGATTGCAAAGCATTCGCTTAGTATTTTTTTTAGTCATTGCCTCTTCTTTCACTTCCTATCTTTTGCAATAATAAGATTTGAAAATATTGAAATATCGATAGCATCACGATATAAATCTTCTTCAGAGTATAGAATCTTTTCTTTACACTTTTGATTTCCGTAGTGGACTTCTGTCTAGTACTTGTTATTCTTTTACTTCTTTTTACGGTTTCGTTTACTTTGATAAGATAATTAAGTTACTTTATTCGTATCTTCCAATGACGTTGCGTTTATGCAAATTTTGCGAATTATTTCATCGTATCAGTAACATAAAACAGTCTATCGGTCCCATCGCTAATTATAATCCTTCGAAGACGACACGACGTGTACTTTTACATTTGTTCTTAGCAAAAGGCAGTGGCCAGATCTTAGTGCATGCGTTTCGGCCAACGACGCGACGGAACGAAAATCCGTTCGTTTGAACTTTGCCAACGCAAAGTCAAGCCGTCTCTCAAACTTCGCGACACCGTCCATTCGGATCTCGGTGTGTCATACCGACCGAAATATCTTTGACTCTTGACTAGTATCCTTGCTGGGTAATGTGCACGTGCTCCCGTAACTGGAATGTCTGACGAAGTAACTCTGTCAGCTTGGCTCTGATGTGTTCATGATAAAAAAGAAGATCGATACTCACTTCCTGTCAGACAGTATAGTGTACATACTTGAAAATTGTATCGTGAATGAAATTCATGGATGTCGTTCAAGGGACACACGACGCTTTATGGTCAGCAAGTGGCTGCACTGGGCGGATTCCTATGAAATTTTAACACCTGAAGGGTCACTTTCTTTTGACATATTGACGCTTTTCACGCGGACCAGCTCATACAAATCTAGAAACCATTTTTCACAATCTTCTTTATTCCTCGTCGTTTTGTCGACGATTAGGTGACACGAAATACACGGTATTTGTCATGTAAACGACAACCGCATATGCGAATAATGAAAGCATAAGTTTAAATTGATATTAAATTAGAAGCGATATTTTTAAGGTTAGAATTATCGAATTTCGGAGTGAACATTTCCTACAATTACTAAAAACATGGCGATTTTAGCGAAATTAATGTTGACTTTTGTCTAAGTGGAATTTACATCCACTTTAACCCTTTCGAGACGAATTTTTCATTTAACAATGAATGCGATATATAATAATTCGGACTATAATACAGATACTCAAGTTTGTAAGGTATTGATGATTTTCATAATGGGATATTTAATTCCATTTACAATGCGATTCTATGTCTCGATGATCTCAGTGATGTTCAGAAAAATGATAACAATATAATGATTTTCTTAAGTCATTTATTTTCTAACGTATCGTATCATTATTCTTATAATTATCTATATATATTATAGCGTAGTTTAGATTTCATACTACAAATCTAGCGTTCAATAAGTCTTTATTTGAACTTTAATACTTTAATCGAAGTTGCACGTAATAGAACACCTTTTGCTAATAAAGCACGTGTTCTGCAAGTGGATGGCGTGGAGTGGTGCTCGAAGAATCATCGGAATAGGACAATCTGTTTGTAGTACCTCGTGACATATTCTTCTATAGCCATCCATAGCATCGTTGCACGACATTTGATGAAATTACTCGTTTCGTTAGAAGCATATCCATAGTTTAGCCTGGAATCGTGGAATGTAATGTCTTCGTGTATCGACGTAAATTGCCTTCAATATTATATAATGGAATAATACCTGGCTCCGATGGATAAGAGTATCGAATGCACAATAAATTGTCATCGATCATAATATCATTGTTTCATCAATCATGATTATTACACAGAGCACGAAAATAAACCGTCATCCGATACGTCGTAATAACGGTGAAAAGACCATTGTCCCGGAGTCGCGTTGCAATTTTCGTCATTACATTACTTTCACGCGCGTACGATCATTGCGTTTCTACGGCCAATGAAATTTAATTTCGCGCTTTTCAGCGCCTCGCGTTCCACGATTAAAATTCTATTCGTAAAATCGTCATATTTTAATTCAATCGTGCCACCTCTTTGTCAGCGATCAGACACAAAGTTGTTCCATTTAACATAAATGCTTCTAAAACTGTTTTACGAATTATTTGGGTTAGGCTTGTTTGACAAGTTGTTTTTTAATTGTTTTTTAGTTAATGTATATAACAACTCACGGAGGTATTTAAACACTCGAGGAAACCTTTTGCGGATACATATATTGTTTCCCAGTGGGGGGGATTAATAATTAGATTAGAGCGATTGGAAATTTGTAGATTGTAATGTAAACCGTGTTATATAAAAACTGTGTGTCACATTGAACCGTATTATACTTGTGTTTAGTGATTGAGCGATAACGATATCATTGACATTCAGTCAATTTGATATCAAAATATTCGATAGGAAATATCGATATCGATACGTATCAAAATCTTACGTATCTTCTATCAATTATCGACATTGATTTTTCTTCAATCGATACCAAACCAATACTATGCTTGATACGGATGAAAATCACAATTTGAACGTATGTATATGTCTCCTGAAACGGCTTCAACGAATATTAACAAATTGCTAACACGTTGTTCCGTACGTACACTTTTTGGTCGATTGCACATACACGCATACACACACACCGATGTTTCTCCTTTTCTACAAAGATCATAAACAGGCGGTTTTTGTTTTGATACATATTGTAGTAGACAAACGTTACAATAACGACCGTATCGCCAACGGTCACCGCAATGGTTATAGCAGTAGCAACAAAATACTATTCTATAATTGTCTGCGTATTATGTATTATATAATTTAATCATATAGTTCACGGTATTGATTCCTACTGCTGTTTCGTCATTATCTTGGTATTATCGATAATAAATAATATTTTCGCGAAGGATTAAATTGCAAAATGGCAACCGATATTGTCGTACAAACATCAAACAGCTATTATATATATATATGCAAATATTTTCGTATAAGTATGAAATAGGTATCGATATTCTCGTGTAGGTATCAAACAGATATCGAATTTTCGTGTAGGTGTAAAACGGGTATCAGGATTTTCGTATCAAACAGGTATCGGCACATTCTCACGCGTAAGTATCAAAGACGTATTGATTCCTTTTGATGCCTTTGTCTTTGATATTTATCGATACCAGATCGAAATGTGTAGACCGGTATCGACACTATCGATGCATATTAGCAGGCATATCGCTATATATTTGTGTTGCGTGGTGAAAGTTTGTATCATAGAAATTAGAGTTATTATTTTATGTGGAGTTTAATTCGCGTTGTAATGGGAATCTAAAAGTTCGTTTAGAATTCGACGAAAACGCGCTTGTTAAGGATTTTTTTAGACTTCGTTGTATCTCCGGCATGTTGTATCTCTGCATTTGGAAGGATAACGGAGTGTTGTATGAGACTGGAAGGCGAAGTGCTGGTATGGACAATGGACACCTTCGTGGAATATTCCACAGGGTTCGAATTCTGACGCGAGAATCGTTAGGCTGCACGTCGCTCGTATGACTGTTTAGAAACTCCGTGGTTTATGACAACATCTTTACTATTGAGCTATGGAAAAAGCGACGCGAAGCAACTAAAAATACGAGGTATTGTAAATGAGTCACGTACCACCTGACTGCTGGCAGCCACCGAAGCGCTAAAATTCTATTTTTCGAAAATAGCGATTGTTCTTGACCGTGGCATAAACCTGCCACGTCCTTGCTATACCTCTAACGTGCAACTAACAGTCTCCTTTTGTATGTTTGCGTTATAACACTCAACGATATGTTTGCAGTAAACGTCTCGCGATTTCTATATTTATTTTCATATTTGTTGACACTCTTCTCAGTATAACCAATTGTATCTCGTTATAATACGTATGGCACTTGTGTCTTGTTGTAGTGTTAATAAAATCTCAAAATATTCCGTACAATACGCAGAATATATTAATACAAATTTTTTGCGATGAGGGAAGGTCAGTGTGAAACGCAGCCGACGAAACGTTTACGTTTTCAGATTATTCCATCGCGTTCAGACGATTCGTCGTGTCCGATATCCATCGTGTCACCAGAGGACTGGACTGAAAATCGTGAAAAGCGTAATTTCCAGAAGAAGGTACACGTATCTTTTCCCCGGTTCCCCCGTTCACCCGTTACTTCTGCACGCGAGTTCCCGAAATAACCGTACCGAAATAAAGGTTCGTTCTCGTTAGCGTAAAATTTCTTTGTGGAGCAGAGCTGTCAAAAGATGTTGTTGCGTAACGTCAGGATGACGCGTTTGACGGAATCAAATGAGATGTATTTCAATGGCGATCCTATATCTAGTAAATTTATAGCTTTTTTAATAATACCATATCGATAAATCTTTTTTCTTTGTCCTGTTATGCTGAGAATGTTTTGTGTCGCATCGAATACGTTTTTTGACGTACATATGTCATATTGAAAGAGCTATTGTGCTCTTCTCGAGTATTCCGAACATTTGCCCGAACGCATCGAGAAAATCATAGGTAAGCCATGGATACGTTAGAAGCAGACACGGCCAGACATCATTCATTCGCGATTTCCGACAGCGAATACGTTGAGTAGGATGTTCGAGTTAAAGTAGTCGTAGTCGGGGAAATTTATTGGACCATCCGCGGTCCTGGGACGTGTGATTATTTGCTCGAGGCGGCAAATTTGTCGGCCTCTCCGTGACACAGAGGAAGAATATCAATCGCCCTAAGGAATTCACGGTTTCCCCGTGAAAACTTACTCTTCCGTCTCCGTTGCAGCGTGTCAGCTTCTGCAAGTTAACCAAGCCTCTATCGGAAAGTTATCAACTTCCGTTTTCTACGACGATATTTCGAGAATTGGATAAGTCGTAGCCATTAGCATTCGCTAACTGTCTGTTATTTTGATTAATTAAATCGATCGAGTTGTTCGCGAAGAATAATTGGAACGAAGTTGCTGCGATTGTTCAATTTTCTGACGATCAGCTGCCATTGATTGCGACTATAGAGAAGCTATCGATTCGGTATAATTAATAGACAACTGTTAAGTACCGTGCGACGTGGAGAATCCTAATTACGCGAAGCCGAGGAACGTGCTATTGCGTTTGCAATTAGCATCGAGTACGACTCGACCACGAAACAGTTTCGTCTTCGTCGTAAACCAAAATCGGGCATTAGCCAATATTTCGGTGATAAAATATTTTATCTCTGATTTAAAACCTACGTTATCCATTCGTCGAGTCGACGAATTCGGAAGATTTTGGAGACTTTTAATCTCGCTAAAAGCCCGTTTTTCGTATGTGAATTACTTTCTATATTGTTGGGTAAGTTGCCGATACACGATACACGATATACGAAAGCTCGATAGAAACGATCATACCACGTTTCGCGAGAATTCGTTGGCCAGCGTTTTTGTTTCTCTTTGTTTGGAAACAGACGTCGATTTTCAATATGTTTTTGCACATACTGGCCTCTCCCCCAACCTCTCGCGCTTTTCAATTATCGTACTTTCATATGAAAGCTTTGCTCTATACCGCGAGCAGAAAGCATCGCATTCTTTCTTAAGAATCGGTATTAAAGCTGGTTTATTGATGGACGTTCTCCAGTGTACACGTATGGCTGAACCTGAAATACAGTCCTCCGGCAGATTGGCTTCCGTGACCAAGGAAAATTGAATACCCTTCGATAGCAAATTCTCGTATGCAAAGTTTTACTTAACACCTGTTTTCCTTTATATTGTATCGAGGATTGATATATCGGATTTACAAGTACTGTACATGTACCTAAACTCGTTGGCAAATAAACAATTTATACAACAGTTTACCAATTTTACTCGTTGGTTTAATTTTCCTCACTACCTATCATTTTTTGTTTATGTGTACGTTTACGTTCAGATCGACAGATTCGATCGATAGGAGTTCAGATAATCGGGCATCATTTAAAACATCAATCGTTTGAACATCGTAACAGAGATATTTAATCTCGAACAGTATTTACACACTTAACAATAAGTATACTGCTAATCAAACAAACCAACGACGATAATCAAGGTAAACGAATCAACATGACGAATTCGGAATTTTTCATAGATCTGTAAATTCACAGCGACGCGTTCTTCTTCGAAAATTTGAATGATATTTTTGTAAAATATATGGATAAATCCTGGAATTATGTATTTTCTCGTGTACCTTTCGTTTTAATCTTGTTTAATACAAATTCTACGTTTAGTTTACTGGTTCCAGCGTAAAGTTTCTCATGGTAGTTTGATTTTCCGCTTACATAAAGTTATCCCGAAATCGATAGCGAACCTTATGGCAGCGCTCTCACACTCGAACCAATTTGCGTGGTTCTGCGTCGCTTTCTATTTAATAAAGAGGCTTTATCGGCGGAAATCTTGAACTCTGTCGTGGTAGTAACTCGTTATCGCTTGTTTACACCCGACTCTGTTGAATGCTCGCGAGGCGCGTGCACCTTGAGCGTCCCGTGCAAACTCGCGTGAAATTTCACGGCGGCGAGTTGAGCGAGATTAAGGTCGTCGAGGAGTTAGTAAGGTGAGCAAAATGAAATTAGAACGCGTGGAATATTCGTCGATAAAGGCTGGCGGTCTCGCTATGCATCCCTTCTTTCCCATTTTCAGCAGTTTTGCTCGTTCGCGATGAGACTCGTCTTTAGAATTATAGCGGAGAAAGACAGAGATAAAGAGAGAAGAAGAGAGAGAGAAGGAAGGATTGTTTCGCTGAAAATGACCCGGTCGGTTGGAAACGGAAGCAACGAAGAGTCCATCTTCTGCGTAATACGGCTTTGCTGATTTTCCAGGATGACTTTCCTTCCTATTTGTCTATGCAAATACGAAATACGGATACAAGCCGCGAAAATGCAATAGTCATATAACAATCGTCTGTCGCGCGAAGCTGCAGACTATAGGCGAACGCGATACGAAAATACGCGGATTGATACGGAAATCGCATGTACCGTTGACGTTTCTGTTTGGTGACACAGATTGAATTATAGTAGAAATTCCTGTACATTTCCATATATGTTGTTTCGTCGATATTTTGCCTTGGTTCGTAGTGTAAATATTTGCCTTCATACCTTGGCATTTCACTGTCGACTATATCTTATAAAATTGACAAATATGATGTTTGATTTCCCCTCTGTAAATATCGCACGGTGGTTGAACCTTGGAGATGAAGTTGTTTCTTCGATCATTTTGGTGTTCACTTCGTTGTTTAGATGTTTCTTATATTATTTATCGATTTCGTTAAAAATTTGAATACGATTCCAAACGTAATGGCAATTCCGATTTACGAATTGGAAGATTCCACGTCTTGCAGATTGTCTGTCCACGTGTTAGATACATCGATATTTTCTCTAACGAACAGTTATGCGCCTGTCTTCGTTTCTTCGCCGTTTAAATCTGGTTTTAAGTTCGTCGCCTGAGGCCAATAGCGGAACATTCAAAGTTCATTTTGTCATGGGTATTACTCGTGACGTAAAAATCCTACGGAACTTTCGTCGCGATTAACCGAAGGTTTTTGCTTATGCGAGTTTTATTTCGGATCGATAATCTGTCGATGACCAGCAAACTAGCCTGACTGGCAAATATTACAAACTGACGAGAGTAGGACGGTGTTGAATTAGATTTATGATATCTTTAGCGGTTGTTAGCTTATTATATACAACGGGACAAATTACGGCCAATGAAAGGCATTGTCGGTTCAAGGTCGTAAACCTTGCGTGTCCAGTTTACGACGTGTTTTATACTTTTCTACGGCACCTCGTCCTAAAATGTTTCTGCGAAATATAAATCACGTGACGAAGTTCGTATACCATCAAACGAACAGTTTCGACCGCCAAACATTCCTATCAAATTCGAATTCCTTTGCAAACGGGTATTTTAATAGCGTGCGATTCCACACGATTGTTCTTTTTTTCATTTTAGAAAGGTGCCGTTGAAAGTCACAGTGAGCGAGTGTAAAGAATTCCCCGTTAATGTTTGCGCGATGGAATTCTTCGCGTACAAACCCAGCGAATTCACCAAAGAAAATGTCGTTCATCGAATACATTTCCTCCTAATATCGAACAACTCGTTGTTTTGTGTTTGCCACAAACGCAGGAACGAAACTGCCCTCGCGGCCTGTTGGCTGCGCGCATTGTTCTGCTCTAATAATTGCGTTCACATTCAATTGGTCGGAACGAAAAGGTTCTGCCACGTCGACAATGATTTAGGATCGACTGAATCGCCTTACTGCGGTGATTAGACTTAACTGTACTTGTGGTTAACTGTACTGTACTAGATCGTGCGATCTATTCCTATGACAGGGTATGACAGTTTCGTGTCGTTACGATATTTCATCGTCCAAAATTGTTTGACTATGATCGACTACAACCTCGTGGTTCTGCGAATGCTCGATTTTCTTCGACAGTCGTACATAGCCTATACTAAATTATATTACTCTGACGTGACAGCATCCCTTTTACTACATTATTATATATACTTACTTAATAACGATGGATTAGAGTAGCGTGCTAAGCACATCGTGACGGAAACATCCTCGAATGCTCGATTTTTCTCAACGATCGCGTGCAATCTATTCAAAATTGTTCCACTATAATTGACCGCAAAGAATATCTCTTTAAATGCTCGATTTTTTTTTCGTATAATCTTTTTCGGAAGTGTGTCAAGCTTTACGCGAAAGGAGGTCGCGGAAAAACTTCTATCAATCATTTACATAGTCTGGTTTCTGCAGTCTAATCGTTGGAAGATATTAGAAAGTATCGAACGAGGCAAATGAATTTTTTTCTCCGGACGATATACCGTTGAACGAGTATTAATGCTCGGGTACGTGCACAGAATAATTTCGCGAGATCTCGGTGTACCGTGTTGCAACTGATATTATAATTCCTTTCGGACAAAAAATTCGATCTCCATCTTCACCCTCCTCGAGGACTTTAATATCCATTCATGCTCTGATGCCAGTTTCAGAGGGACGCATTTTCTCTCTACTCCCCCTCGTTCGTCCCTCACTTTTTCTTTCGTTTTTTACCTGTCGCTTGTCTGACGACAACAAGGTCGATACTCCAACCGTAATCTAAGCATTATGATAAATGGATTTCACTAATCAGACATTAAAATCCATACACGAACCTTTGTATAACTGCAACTGCTACGTGATTGGATCGATTAATGCAAAAAGTGACGATTTTGTATGTGTCTGACAGGATGGTTGGTTCACAGTGAATGTGAAAGTTGAAAACTCTGACAGGCTTATATAAGTTCGATGGTCGAATTCTTTAACTTAGCGCTAGCAGAAACATGTGATACAGCGTTAAAAAAGGATAAGGAAACGTCGACTTGATAGTTTAGAATTCCATTATCCGTTCGATTCATTAAATGTATAGATACCCGGCGCTAGTTTGTTCACCGGTTGGATGAAACGCAAGCGAAACCATCCTTCGCACCTTTCACCGTCGATGAATCATTCGCGATGCACATCTGAAATACGAAATTTAAATTCGCCTTAATCTCTGCTGTTAACGTTATCGCGTGTCTACAGGCAGAGGTCTGTCCTTGGTATCTTTCGGCGTGCAAGGTTCTATGACCCACGTGTTCTACGTTCGAACGCACGTGGCTTACGGAAACTGTAACGTAGCTGAATAGATCGTGTAAACAGCGTTTTAACATGGTGTATGCAACTCGTTGAAGAATTCATAGGCAAAGGGGTTAAACGTTAAAGCGGTTCTCAGAGGTCGTGGTCATGTGCACGCGTACAGAGAGGAGACCCTTTCTCTATAGGAGAATCGCGGTGGCCCAATTATCTTGTCCGCTATGAATTACTTACTTACAGCCTCGTGGCTGCACACTGGCATCTTTAGCGAGGTCTCCTAAGATGAAACTTTCCACGTACCTCGCCTTAATTCCATCAACGACGTCTACCCGACGCTGGTTAGGGTAATAAAAAAGGGAGAAAATTGCGGGGCAGAACTTGCGGCGCTTAAGAGCGTTCGTTGTTCATTGGGAAATTTCAATGCAACCGTGAGGCGAGGTAAAAAGTTTCTTCGGGCCAGCTTTTGCACTCTTGAAAGAAACAGAGTAATATCGTTCGTAGACTGTGTAGTAGAAGGCTTGGGAAATTAAGTCGGGAATTAGCGGTTTCATGAAACGCAACCTTGGCGTGGCCGAAACTAATGAACGATAAGTAAAATCGAGGCGGAGCTTGGAAACAAATGGACGGAATAACCGGTGGTTCGTTGCTTCGTCGGTGTTTCTAGTTGGGAGGGGGGTGGTATATGGTTCTCGAGAAAGTTGGTTCGATGTAGAAACTAAGTCATTACAGAGCATAAGCATTGTTCTTGCTGTTAATCTCTTTATCAGCACGTGGCTGGCAGCCGGCCAATCGACTTTCTCCTTGACTCCCGGGACGATCTACGACATCTTCACCTTGTTTTCATTCTACTCGCTTCTACTCCAACGTTTCCGCCCGCTACGCGAATCAAACGTAAGCATTCGCTTCTCTATCGCGATAACAATACGAAGACTGTGAAATTTGTATACGTATACGCGTATGTATATAAATATTCTCGTCTATTTCGCTTGGTCTCTATTCTTGAATACGAAAGATGATATTAACGAATTGTGTAGCAGAGTTAAGTTACAAGCACTGCTCTTTATTTTGATATAATAAGAGTATAATCCATGAAAACTCTATACGGATAAAATATTTTTATATATTTCGTTTGATTCGCGAATACGAAAAATAATACGAATAGACCTTTTAGTATTTGCCGAGAAATGTGTTCTTCGCTTCTCGATTATAATTACGATTCCGATTATAAAAACCATAAATAATATATACAACGTTATATACGTGATGGGTGTTTTCATATATGAATTTCGTTTCCTCTGTATTCTAAGATAACAAGGCCAATAATAACGAACTTTTTAATACTTCAACAGGAAATATATTCCTGAATACTCGCATCTGTATAATCCTAATACATATTCATATCTTATAATGTATATTTCACAGCGCGAATTAATCCTTGGAATAAACCGAATTCTCGTAAAATATAAAATTTTCTTTGCAATTACGATCGTATATGAAAAACGCTCAGAATACCCTGACGTATTGTTGTTCGGTCGTAAAACAACGAGGACAAAATGAACAACCTCGATCGCGCCGACAGTTCCGGAAATGAAATCACGGCGGCGAATCATCGGAGCTATAGATTTCGGCGGTTGTATCGCTATACGCGAAAATTTATCAGAAAACGAGGGCGTTGACGATGGCATTTTTTCCGTGGCGGTCAGGCGTGATCCATTGAGCGTGAAACCACGTGGTTGGCCAGCGGCCAACGCCGAGTTATGTTTATAACAACGTATTACGGATTCTACGTGGGATTCACCGCGCTTCGTAACTGCGATACTATGCAGCCTATATGACGATGCGACATACCGTCAGAAATCTTGGACCGCGTTCCCGCCGATAGCTTCCTCTTCTCCTTTTCCTCTTCTTCCGTTTTTTTCCGTTCTCAACGAGATTTTACTTGGACGCGAGCCCGCGCCGACTCTTTTTACATCTTATTCCTCTTGTTTCGAGGATATTTGGAAACGTTTCACCGATCGGCTCGATCTATTCCGTTAGAGTTTCTTGTTCAACGTTGCACGCAGCAGCAGACAGACCGACGCGTTTTTAAACGAGGTTATCACGACGGTCGATCGAATCGATCTTCTCGCAGTGAAGAAGAAAGGACGACGATCGATTCGGTATTTTGAGAGCGTAACGTTTAATTCGTCGACCCGGTGTATTCTTTTCCGAATAATCCGCGCAATGCGCTTAAAGTTTACTCGAGCGAATTGGAGCGTTAATCCTATTAGAGAAGAGATTATTCTCTTAATGTCTCACCTTTCCAATACTTGGCACAGTCTGCGCCGATTCTCCGAACACCTGGAAAGTTGCAAATTGTCGACGACTCTCGTTCTTTCTTTCGTTCGTTCGTTCGTTTTGATAGGAAATTCCAACTTTTTCGATTTTTCCGCCGAAACTTTATCGACGCTCGCAATAAAAATTGACGCGGAAGTCACGATGGAATTTAATCAACACGCCTCTGTTTGCAACACTTTAAAAATAGATTGGCGAAACAACAATGCGACGAGAAACTCGAATTGAAATTTAAACGATATTTACCGACTGCCTTTCGGCACAGAAGACCAGTTAATTGGGGCCGCTCCCAACGATGAATAACGAATGTTAATTTCTACCAGAAGAAACTCGTCCATTCCATTATACGGCCCTTTTCACGACCTCTTTGTAAGTCTTTTCATGTTAGTTTTTCCAGCTGAAGCTTTCTCTCTCTCTCTCTCTCTCTTTCTCACTATTTCTCCGAATCCACTACACTGGATTATTTTCCGTTAAAACGTAATGACTCGAGACCGTACAATTTTCTTCTGTTACGATTAAACGTTATTTCCATGCAGCGTAGTATAGCCGTCAGCTTAAATCGTACGTTATAAATATGAAACACTCCCTTAAGCCATTATCGGAGCAACCCTTGTACAGTTTATCATAGAAAATTTGCATGTGCTCAAAATTATAATGCTCTTTTGTTTCTCTACAGCGTTATCATTCATCGTGCTAAATTTCATTCTGTTTTAGTAACACCTGTCATCAGATTGTGAATCTTTATGCGTTCATAAGAAATACGAATGCGCAAGAATATGTATAATATGCAAAAACGAGTGAAATATGTAACAGTACTCGTTATAATATTCAGATAAGAATAACGTCTTAAATACCTTAATCGAAATAAAAATTTCTTTTAATAATCTTTTATGGAAGAATCGTTAACGCAAATTTCCGAACACGTTTCAAAGAAATTTTTGTTTCTTTAACTCCTACGGTCAATTTTTCACGACAATTAGTATAAAAATTCAAGCCGTGTCAAAATCTCTTAAAATAAGGAACCGCGTGTGTCGTCGAACTCGAAGAATAAAGTCACTCCACCTACATTTCCATCGTTTTCCATATCAAGTACCATATTTTAGAACATAGTTTCACAAAGTGAGATTCACAAGCGTTTCGTTCTATTCGCATCGTCAGATTTTTCGCTAGTAAAATTCCATTGTGACATTCATAACGGTAGTTTATATACGTACCATGTATTTCCACTATTTACAATACTCGATATCGTGGAGATATATCGGGCTATATTTCATACGTGCCCAAGTTTCGCTTAAATCGTGTTTAAAGCAACCAAGCACCGACACGCTATTTCTCTATAATCGATGGAAGCGATATTTCGTTTGCGCTTTAAGGGTTTACGTAGGATATGCAACACCTACCAGTCCCTAAAGTGTCTCGCCGTACTATTTCCGTCGCTTTCGGTGCTGTCGGAAAAAGACTCGTGGACGTGTATTAATAGATTGCCCGAGTACGCATCCCCAGTGACATCGCGCACCATCGAAATTCAGCCAAAATCGCAGCGTGAATTTCTCTTATGCAATCGATTCGACCAGTACGAAGAGCAACGATATGCGCAAGGCGAATGGAAGCTGCTCGCGAACTCACAACCACGCTCGTGTACAATCGTCGTGATTGAATCGCAGATTTTTCGAAGAATCTTGTTTCCATGCAAACCACTGCCAGATTTTTCTCCGAGCTTTTCTTTTTCTCCTTTATATATCGCATTTGCTATTCCGAATACTTACGAGCGTTTAGAACGTCCATAGGTATACTGACAGTAAAAAATTTAAACTCAGTTCTACAACTGTAGCTATACTGATTTTTTTTTACTGGTTTTACCAGTTAGCTGTAGCAGTTAATTTCGATGAATTATCGGTAAAAGAATCTTTTACCAATAAAAAATAATTTCATCTAAGATTCTCGACTTTTATGATACACGTGTAGCGTTTCCATACTTTTACTGGTTATGTTACAGTATCGTGGAAATATCTCGAACCATCTATTATAATGGTGATTGAATATGCTTTTAAAAAAGATCTCCATGTGTCTGTATATATGGAAAATAACGTTAAAGTAATTCCTTTATAACGGTACTTGTTCATGGCTTCTTGTGATTCACAGAATTCTTTGAAAATGTTGTAGTAAATAGAGTCCTGATCCATGTGTCGTACACTACATACATATGTATATATAGAATTAAAGTAACATCATGTGTTCTTTTATTCATTTCTAAAAGCGAAATATTTCCATTTATGGTAGATGATTTCACATTTTTCTACAGTGCTATATATCGAAGAAAGGTAGGACATTTCCATCTATGGTAGATGGTCTAACATTTTTCCACAGTATCGTCGGTATTTTGCTAAAACGTTTGATTACGTTTGTTTCAGAATCACGAGTATGGCGGGTATGGAGACGAACCACGACGTAAAAGGTACGTTACATAAAATTCATATTAATCGAACCTTGAAATTTCTGCTTTTTGATGATAACGTAGATGTTTCAAATGATCGGGGAACTTGAATTCGGATAAATGGATCAGAGTATAATTGTTTCGAACAATATCTTAATTACAATACCGCGTATATGCACTCGTTCTCTTTGTCCTCATTCAACAATTGATCTCATAATGTAGCGTTGCGTTGACCCATTACCTTATCTAGCAATCTGTTTTGTTCGAGAATAAGGTCCCACTATAGCGAAACTAGCACTCTAATTAAGAGCGTAGCGTAGAAAGACAATATCGTACGATATAGAAAAATGACAAAGTCGATCGGTTAGTCTAGGACTCGAACAGAAGCGAAATATGATAAATTTTACTCACGACGAAGCGGGAGTTATTATTTTGTCGAAAGTTTCGAAATCGGTTCGTATGATTCATCGAGTTACATTGGACCGGGGCGAAACGGCAAAATGTGTCTCTTCGTCGAGTTCTCTCGTTAGAACATCTCATTCGCGAATGAAAGTTAACGCAAGTTCCATAGAGAGGCGAATATCGCTTGATAGCGAATTCTTGCCGCTCTGAATCACGCTTAACGCTCGAGTTAACTTCTTATTATTAGACTTGGCCCGTGTCGACGCATCGGATCCGTCTGAAATTTCGGCAACCGTCTGCAACGTTTTAATTAATTTCATCATACGCATCTTTTCGTCGTTATCACTGGTCAATTCCACGCTGGTCAGTCGTCGGTTTGTTCGTTTAAATCTGTGAATATGTAGTAAGTCGAAACAAAAAGTGCTAGAAATACTTCGACATTAACATTTTGCGGATAATTTCGCATGGTTGCAACAATTAATTTACATTGACGGAGTATCAACTAGGATAATACAAAGCAATTTATCAAATCGATAAGAAGATAACTGTAGAAAAGCACGATAAACTTTTCTTTTTATCTTTTTTGTTTAGTTCTTTGATTTTAATGCTATTTTGTACTAAAAAGATTATGGAGAGAATAGGAAAATTTTTATTAACGTGGGACTGATCGACGACGAACTGAATTTCCAAACTATTCTCCTTAAAAATGTAGATAATATGATTCGTGTTATTTCTCTGTAGTTTTTCCATACTAAAAGTTCTTCTTTGTATGCTTCTCACTCGGTATTGAACGTTTAGATTTTAGAACCTAGAACACATAAAGCGTCAAGTTTCGAATCACTTGTTATAAACGACGTGTAACTGTATAAACGAGCAAATACGATCCACAATCGTTTTGTCTATGCTTAAACGTTTCATCTACGCGTAGTTATAAAAAGAGATTCATGCATTTTTTCACGCAAACGAAGCTTTGCGTACATTTACATACTCCTAGAAGCGTTAAGGCAAGAATTATTATAGAGTTAGAATAGAAAGGAACGAGGACCAAGGGAACGAATCTATCCGATGGGACGACCAATTTTTTTACTCCGCGTTTTGTCGTCTCTTTTCTACGTTTGCGTTCTACTCGAAGGTTTTTCGAGGAACGAAGTTTAATCGTTTAGAGTAGAAGCAACAGATTCGCCAGAGAATTGGTCACTTTGAATTGCAGAACGGAAACACCAGGGATGTCTCCTCTCTCTCTCTCTCTCTCTTCTTTTTCTTCTCGTGGAAAAATGGATAGGTGGTTGAATTTCCAATTGGTTGCAAAGAGAGGCCAAAATGGGAGAGATAGAAGTGGAGAGAGAGAGAGAGAGAGAGAGAGAGAGAGAGAGAAAGGAAGGAGAGGGAATCTATTGATGTCAGGCATGAAAAATGTATAGCCAGCTATCCTTCAATAGCCGATTCCCCTTCGTTGTATCGCGCTGAATCTCGGAAGAAAATTACCGGATTGCGATTTTTCTTTCGTTTCTCTTTCCGGTTAATCGAATATTCGTGCTTGAATCCTTCGACACGCGCAACTTGTGATTTAATAAAAAAATTTCGCCAACTGTGCACCGGCTGATGCAATTTGACTTGAATTCAACGTGTCGAGCCCCTCACACCCTTCTTCATCTCTGGAAATGCGGAATTTTTCGTTGCTACCGTGACTCGCTAAGGGTTCGCGTGGCGCGATACAAAGCCGAGATATATCGAGTTAGCGTTTCCAACGATTAAATTGTTACCATTACTCAGCGAGTTTATCGTAAAGAAAAATTGCCACGTGTAGGTTTAACGATTAATAAAACACGTGGAACGAACGTTGATCGCACGTTGTGTTCTTTCTTTTTCAGAGAAGACAATAATAAACCAAACCACGTTCTCCTCTTTACAATTATCAACCCGGTCTACCCCATCACTGTGGTAAGTGTTTTTTTTAAAAAAAAGTTTCGTGTTATCTTTATACTCGATGGAGAAGATATACTAGCGAGGTTATAGATCGAAGCATTAATCGTCGATATTCCTTAAACACGTTTATTTAAAAATATCTTGAATTTTCTCGGTTGCGAAGGTTAATCGAGAATCGACGTATGAAATGCGCATATCGCTTGAAAAATAGCACTTTGTATATTTCTATAATAGGATCTGCTTTCCAGATTGTATACTAAACGTCATTTATTAAACGTATGTACTATAAAGAATGAAATAATTATCAATAGACACGATGCTGATGAAGATCTTCGAGCATCTACGCCTATATATTTCACATTATTGTTTCAACTCTTGGAACATATAAACTTTAACATCTGGTCGATTTTACAACCTCGCTATATCTGCTCTATCGATGGTACTTACGCGTATAGACGGTATTTGTTCGATATACGTATAAATTCATACGCGGTGCCTTTGAACTTTCGAACATATTGTATTTTCTGCGCGTGATTCATCGATGCGAATGTTTGTAAATGCGATCATCGAATTCTACGCGTATTTCGCATACGCCTGTTAAAACGGATCAAAAGGATGAGCAAGACGCTTGTTTCGATGACTCTTGACACGACCTACGCTGGACGATCGTGACCATTAGACAATTACGTTATTGATGACGTGCGAGAGAAAGAGTTGTAAAACAAAGATGGAAAGGGGAGAAACGATAGGGAGGGGGAAAGGTGAAGCTAAAGCAGAAATGGAAAAGTATTGGAAACGAATGGCAGGACAAAAGTTGTTGGCACAACGCGAGCACCATACGTTTCGCAGGCCGTCGCACTGCATTTTATTTCTGTTTTGCGCCAATAATAGATGAGCCCTGTCGCTGTTTCTGTCTCACGAATGGTCGATGCCTGTGCGATCTGGCATTGTTCGCACTCCATCCATTTACGAGTCTTCGCATAGCTCTCCGGTCACAATGCTTATTTTCTTTTCTTTTTTCTTCCTTTTACTTTTTGTCGTTATCTACACGGCAGACGCACTAATTAAAGAGTCTCCAAACCGAAAGCTTTTACGCGCTGCGTTCTCTTTGCAAAGCATCCTTCTCGTTTCCTTTTCGTTCACCGTCTCTTCGACGTTTCTGCTTGTATTTCCGACACGGTCTATCTGTCTCGCTTGTTTCTCCTAGGATAACCAACAATTCTATTTCAATTATCCATAAACTATACGAGGAATGTTAGAAAGTCAATGCGGTACTTCGATACTCGTGAAAACGAGTAACGAAGTCTCGGCAAACGAACCAGAAGCTACATTAATCAATTTCATAAGTACGTAGTAAAGTACGGAAAAATGTGGCGAACATTGTTGCAAATAGTTCCTTTTCTAAACTTATCCTAGAACTTTCTGTCGTTTGTGTTATCTTCTTGTCTTTAAATGAAACGCTCTGTATATTACACGTCTGCCTCTGACTTTTCGCATAAATATCCATCTCAAAATTATAATCTTGTCATATCTCGATCGGTCTAACCGCAGACTCGACTCGCGTCGATTTATACGCACTTATGTATTTAGTTCTATTATGGAGGCCAGGAAGGCGGTTGTCACGTAGGGTAGCTTTCTCTCCGCCACGAATCACCCTTTGTCATGATTCACAGCGATGTGATTTAATGACACGTAACGCGTAAGCGGAGAGACACGCGAGAGACGCTCGTCGGAAGATTTCAGATCGAACGGTTTCTCCAATATAAGTTTTCGGTTTCGTAATTTGATTAAAAACTTCTCCTCGAGGGAAAACATTGTCCGCTGGCGAGAAACTAAAAGAGAGGAACGAAGTTCCTCGATTCTCCTCCGTACTCGTTATTTTTCCCACGTTGCTTCCGCTTTTCATAATCCCGCTTGAATACGAATTCGAACGAAGAAAGTTAGAGAGGATTTCATTTTTCATATCCTGGACGTTGGATAATAGGTATCTACGTATAAGTCTGTTGGAGAAGTAAAACGTTTAGGATCGTTTATTAAAATCTTCCTCGGCGTTTCGTTGGACCGAGTCAGCAATACGGAAAAGCAACAGCACGGAGCAGCTTTCAAAAGCTGATATCTATAACGTTGAAGTATTATGGCATTTCGCGATATCTTATTGATATTTTCTCAAGGTGTAGTTTGAACGTCGAACCGTTCGATTTCTTGCATTTGGTTTAACCGAGATATGCAAATTGTTCTCGATGACGTGGAAACCTTTGGCGGTCGGTTCGGAGCTGATAAACGTCATGTTCGAAACGAAGCTCGATAGGTTGCCTTCTAAACATCTCTGGTTTCACGAGTTTGTAGCAATTTGCTCTATTTCGTTGTTAGTCGCATGATTCGATAAACAAGCTCGTATCGTACGAAAGAAAACGTACGGAGAAGCGAATACATTGCGCCTGCAAGCCACGTTCTATTCATCACTGTAACGCGAGGAATTTATTGGAACTGGGATATAATGTACGCTAAATGTTCGCCTTTAAGTCTGTTGCACACTTGGGCGCACGTGTGTCGGCTCTGCGCAAACACCAGGCGTTTGTCGGATAGTGCACTTGGAATTTCTCGGTGTGCTCACGCGACGACTCACCTCGTATTTTCGGCACAATTAGAACGAATAAGCCGATACATCATCGTATTTGCGCGGAATTTAGCTAAACGCTCGGAATTTGGCTGAGTTGCGTGTTAAGCCTATTACACGCTCGACGGATGTAACGGACGAGTAAAATGAATCAACCGGATAATATATGTGTTTCACGCTCTTGAACGTATACGTAACTTTTTAGAGCTCGCTGTAGAGAGGTCTAGGTGACAAATTTTGAAGGCACGTATGGAATAAGCCGTTGCCAGGTTTTCGCCGTCGCTCAAAAGAACGACACCATCAATCACGCGGCTCACGGTGCGTGTGTACGAATCGAATACAAATTCGCGAACGTGCGTTCGAGATAATATACGAGGCCGATTTCCCGAGTACGTATCTAGTCGCGTACAGTAGCGTCCATGGTTGAGCGAGTTTCTAAATTAATACATTCGACGGTAGCGAGAGTTAATACAGCAACGTTAAGCTCAAATCTTTAAATTCTACTTCTTCGATCTAAACTTGTAAATTACAAGCTTTCAAATTCAATTTTTTAACGCTGTCTGCAAGATTCCGTAATAATATCGATACGTTATTGTATATCACAGATAGATTTATGCGACCGTCACTGCAATTTCAGATTCCTATCTTCCGACTATATACATTTTCTATACAACTACATACGAAATTTTCGAGCAAGTAAACTTCATTAACTTGACCAATTTTACTATCCTGTCGCGTCGCGCAGACTATTATAACGTCTGAATATACTACGTGCACACATACCTTGTACTTTATACGTGGCATCAAGTAGGCGGAAAAGCAGCCTACCGGTCGTTGTACATAGCCATGAATTTTCGCGCGCTTTAATTCTGGCCATAATTCATCCACCGGCCCCTGTTAGAGTCAGCGGATTAAGATTAACACCTTTGCCGTCTAGTACCAGCTACTCTCGCCTTTTTGCTCTCTTTTTCTTCTCTTCCCTCCCTCTTTCTATAGCGTGCTTTTATTTCAAATACCGAACTACGTTACTTCGAGCTGGTTTAGAATGTTATTTTAGAGTGACGGCGCTTCGTCGAATTTCTACGCGGCTGTTTGCTGCTCGCGCATCACCGATATCTCCCTGGATAGGTCCAATGAAAATATTTTAATTGGCGGAGCCACGATCCACCGTCGCTTGGCTAAATATGAATTTGTCGATAAAATCCGCGTTACTCTACTAACTATACTCTAAACCGTGCTACAGGGAAGAAACGATAAGATCTTTCTCGAGAAAACCTCATTCGCAACCGCCGTATTTTAACGTTGACCGATCGCGACACGGTATCTAATAACAGCCATTGGCTATCGTCGTCCTATTTGTTACAAAGATCCATTCAATGAGCTGTAACATCCTAACTGCGGCTATATACATTTTCTCATGCGTTAAGTTACGTCAGGTTAGCTATATTATCCGAATCGTTAAATTCGTTCTCCGCAACGTTCAATTTATCCCGCCATAATTTGCGTCGCGAAATGAAGTTTCAAGCGGGGAACCGGCCGGTATATCCGAAGTTGCGGGCCTCTGCTTCGTGCCAAGGTGACACGAAGCTAGAATTATATTCCCATACGCGGTGGCAAGACGTTCTACGCGGTTTTCGTACTGTAGATTCTACGAGCAGCTGGTACAACCGGCTGACGTGTTTTAATGTCCACGACCTACTTCCACCTTTGCCTGCTCACCTTTTGGGAGAAAGGTGATCCTACAGAATGCCATTTCTTTCGCGTTTACCGCCGATTTCTAACTAACAACTGAGACTACCAAGACTCGTTGGCATCTGACGATATAGCAACTACGTCGTTTCCTGTCGCGTTGAAAACCATCGAGTTTCGCTGCTGAAATGTCGCGTTAAAATAAAAAAAAAAAAAAAGAAAAAGAATCCTGGGAAAGGGACGTGGAATAAAATTCGAATCACTAACGGCCCTTTGACGTTCGTTTCGACTATGTTGGGTGGTAGCCTTATAATACAATTTTATAATGGTGTTTTGATTTTGGTTGAAATGGAGCTAACCGCGTGTTATGGTGCCATTTCCCATTTCACGTTTATTACGAAATTCAAAATCTTTTATTCAAACATGGCGCGTTTTAATACCGTATTCCACTCTTCCTGAGCGAAATTTTACTCTTTTCTGTGAAAAAGGGTTTCTTTTATTTATGCGAAGGGTAAAATGCAATGCTTATAAAAGGTATTTGCATACTATTGTATCTACTATAGTATTTACGTACCATCTAATTAGGTTCTAGTACATTAAGTTTCGTTTCATTTATAGTAGTAACGTATGACATAAAAACTTACTATGTTCTGCGTAGGATTGATGAAAAAAAAAAATGAAGAAAAAAAAGAGAACACTGTATGTCATCAAATTAATATCAGCGTCACTCTGCATATCGGACTGCCTCCATGGTCACTAAAAAAACGACATTTAGCCAGAACAAGGAATGTTTTATTTCCGAGCAAACAGTTTATCTCTGGTCTCGTTTTGAACGGTTTGTATTTTATCGAAATTAATCGCGTGTAGGTCTCGATCGCTGGGTAAACTGCAGGTAATACGATTGAACGAACATCGTTAGGCTAGCTTGTGACGCGAATCGATGACAATTTTTTTTTTTACGCGAACGTGTCACAGTGGCGTTTGAACCGTGCAATCTCTATTTACGCACAATGGAAAATGTCGGAAAATTGGTGAGAGAGCAAACACACGCGCGGTCGGAGAGCTTGAAGCGAATATACGAGGTTGTTAAAAAATTTCTGCGGATATTGCAATACGTCATTGCGTCGTTTCTACGTCGAATCGCATTCACCCTCGACCCTTAAAACGGTCGTTCGATCTTTAATATTTCTGCTGCATCCCAGCAGAGAGATGGCGAAGCAACGCTGGTTTTTTAGTTTATTGCCCGACATTGTTTTACTACGACGGTGAAAATCTGTTCCCTCACGGTGAAAAAGAGTAATTCCCTTGGCCCCACGTAGAATGAAAAGGGATTAAAGTGTTTTTGCTTACGCCCCACGTAGATTCCTTCCTCTTCTTTTCGTACAGTTTGCCGAAAATGGAACTTGTTGGATGCTGCGTGATGTATTTCTTTTCACGATTTCAATTACGGCCGTTCATTGTCGTGGACGTTTCAAACTGTTCGTAAAGAATTAACAAAGACGCGTGCACTCGCGATTTATAGAAATCGTGTTGACGCGATGTTTCGTTCAATCTCGCGATAAAATCGTTTACCACGGTTCAACAAAATTCAACTGGTGATTTACGAGAAGCTGTATGTCTATTTGATTCTTTCAATGGAAACTGAAGTATAGCTTAAATGTGACAGATAATGAAAAACAAACACGATTAGAGAATCCTGCCGGTAGAAAAATTGTGGATATCAACGTTAATCAAGATTACACGTTGTTTAATTTGTCTGAAGTTTACTCGCGGACTAACGGACTAAACCGAACGCAGAAAATCTCCCCCGTTACGTTTTACAAACGACCGCCTTGTATCTCCGCCAGCCTGGAAAATAATTAAACGCGTACAATTAAACCAGATGCATGGCGTAATGTAAACTCGAAGATAAAGGAAAGCTCGCGATAGCGGACAAGAACACGAAACTTTTGCTGTTGGATTAAATGGTCTCTTCCGTTTACTAAGTTTACTTTCGTGTTCTCCCAACTTTTGTCGTTTTTTCTCTTCCGGCACTCTTTTTTACATTTCTTTTTTTTCTTTTTATCTCGATGACCAATCGTCCGAAATAAGCTTTAGCAGCTCAGGTTTTAGCAACGCTCGGTAAGAGACCCGGAGCGATTTGTTCTGGCGAGAACATTTTCTACAATTTGAATAGAAATCCACGAGTGTGATCCGGTTACTGGTTCGAACGTGTAACCTTATCGGCTCGTTTCACCGCTCGTTCTAGAGTTGCTCGAGCACGATCGAGAACTTATAGAGTCGAACTATACACCGTTAGCGAGCTTGGCTCGCATTTAACCGACTCTGCCCTCTTTGGTCTTGTGGTTTGCGATGTTTGCGCAACTTTCCATTCGCGGAGAGTACAGTCTAGGATGACGCGAAAGAAAGATCTACTTGTTGTTCGACTTGGAGCTCCTTGAAACGCCATGTTTGATAGAATAGAAATAACAGACGAGTTATGTACGCATCCTGTCGAGTCGATCTGAGCTCCATGAGATCGTACTCCTTCATTGGCGATGAGAATTGTTTTTTTTCTTAATCGAAGTCACTCGTGAGGATACTGCATAATGTATTTCCATTCATAGCACGTGCTAACATATATATACGTAGACAATTATAGAAAACAAAAGGTTCACGTAGCGACATTTATGGAATTAATAAAATGGGTACGTCCAATGTGGGTAGTGCCGTACCACGTAGCATTCATTATCCTTATTTGTAAAGGTTTCAAAATGATAATTTCATTGCACGAAAATAAATATAAAGTAGGGCTCCATTTATTCAAACGGAATTTTAGTTAACACCCAATTAATCGGTCAGGTCCGTCTATCTGAACGTACAGTCTTGTTACGTGAACGACAATAGTCTACTAATAAGTAGACGGAAGAGAGCGACTGTAATTTTTATTATTTGAATCGAAATGCATGGAAATTGTAGTTTTTTTTTTACAGAAATCTCGATTAAACTCGCGAAAGGATTAACATTGGTGGTTATACGCTACGCTTTTCCGTGGTAAGAATGCGTAGAATCGCAGGGAAGGGTCGTGCGTTTACAGACGTACGCACAGAGACGACTGGATTGTATCAGAAAGCTTTGGAATCGTTGAAAAATCCTGTTCAATAAAAATCGACTATACACGGTCGATTGCAATTTAAAAGGGCGCACCGTATTGTGGAGGATCGAGAGCGTTCTCGTGGACTTTCAAAGAATCGAACTTTTGAGGACAGACTTCGGCAGCACTTTAAGAATGTTCGGAGCAAATAGAAAAAGAAAGAAGGCTTCCGATGTTAGGTACTTCTGCTTCCTTTACTCCCACTTGTTTTCTACTTATAAGCTACTTCCTGAAGGGCGATTCTTTTATCTGGCAAACTTATAACGCGGCCATATCGCGCAGTATTTTAGGCAACGGAAAGAAAGTCGTATTATACGTATATATTCCTCTGCATATATATATATATATATATATATATATATATATATATTCAGCTATTTACAATGATGACCCTATTACGGTGTATATCTGCTGGAAATGCTCTTAACGTAGAAATTATTGCAAAATAATTTATGCGCCTTTAGTTAATGCGATAATTTCTTTTTAAACGATTCTTCCGTTTGGATAGTTGGGACAACGAACGAATAATTCATCGTAATAAAATTGAAATCTCAAACGGAATTTAAATTTTGGAAACGCTCAATTAACTCGACTAATGAATCCTAGCCAATTTCCAGATCGAGCCTAGTAAACTATACATAATTCCAAATTATACCGGTTGTACCCGATTGCACACGCGTTTACGATTAAGATGGATCATCGTTCGGACGTGTGGCCGCCCACATGGTGCACAGATCCGTGGGTATCGAGACGTTCTCGGAAGGAGCGGCCGTACAATCGTAATGATAGACGACCAAGAACCGAGTGGCGCTTTGGTCTTGGTGTCGCGTAGGCAGGAAGATAATTAGGGAAGCTTGGCATAGAAGCGCCCATACCCATCGCAGCTCGAAACATCACACGATAAATTGTCGCACGGATGAAATAAACGAAAGTCTCTGGAAATAATGAAAATGGGGTACGAGCACGCCTTTTGACGGGTACGAATTTACTGCACGGACGATAATGAATTTCCGCGATTACCTTTGGCCTCTCTCTCCTCCTATTTGCATCAACGCGACGATTTCCATCAAAGCGCGGCATATTTATGCGCGATGTCGTTGTCATTCTTACTTTTTTCGCTCCTTGTCGCTAACTGCGGTTTTCATTCGTTGCAACAAGGCCAAATAGCTTGCGTTAATGCACCGGCATGACGATGGAATTTTTCCTCCCTAATTACACGTTGTCCCTCGATCGAACCTAGCAAATACACGGTACTTGTCGGCACACGCGTCTTCGCGCGATAACATTCAATGACGATCAGTCACGCGAATCGTTTGCGTCGCGGAACATTTGTCTCGTGACCACGGTGACAGCGAGCGTGGAGGGCAAGGTCGTATTGTCAATCGAATACAAATCAGCATCTCGTATCGGAATCGAGAGTCGATCGAATCGCGTTGTTCAACCTCGCTATCTTTCTCTCTCTATCTGGCGAATTCGAATTAAGGGGAGAATTATTTCGGAATCGATCGTAATTGATACACGAGATGGAGTGGCGTTGGACATCAGCGAGAGAGTATTTCGTCCCTTCGTATTCCGCCGGCAGCTTTCCAACGTAATAATTGCCGCACGACGGTCTCCGTGAAATCGATTAAAAGTAAACCGAGTGCCGTGCACTCGGAGGCATCGAGCGTGACATTAATGGTTCACGTCCGATGCCTGGCATTGTTACCTCTGTTCCAGCTGGTCGAGCATTTTGATTAATGTTCCCGCGGACGTATCGTAATATTCCACGGGAAGATTCTTCGCATTAGTCGACTCTGGACTATTGGCTCGTTAAGCAAGAGCAGGGAGGGACGAGGATGTTGTTTCCTGGTATGCGATCGATTTTTCCCTCAACTCTGACGAAGAACGTGTCGCGGACAATGTTTTTCCAAAAATTTGGAATAGGTACGATCGGCAGGATATAAAGCGACGATAGGTCAGCTAAAATAGTATCGGAATATCTACGTTTGTATATTGTCGAGGACGTTGGAAAGCGGTCCACGAAGGATATCGACATTTTTTGAACTGCGAAACCAATAACACGAGGGACGATCAGAGGCACATGGCAATGGTCGTAGTGTGTCCATCTATATTTTGATCGTGTACGAATGAATACTACGAGATGATGATTTGAAATACATATTTACGAGACGGTATACAGGAACCGAATGAGTTGTAATTAAAGCTTGAGTTTCACGTGATTGATCTGTTTTGAATTTTGCCTAACGCGTACCGTGTCCTTTATCGATCGATACGTTCGAACTATTGGTGTATTTTTGAAAGATATATTGTGTTGGCGCTGGTACGTTATCGTGAAACTGCAATTATCGATTTAAAGGCCTGACGATATTTATTGTACATCCGATTATCTGCACGAGCTGTTGATCAAAGCATAACGCTATCAAGTAACAAAACAAGCAGCAACAACGACAGGGAAAGAGTAAAATCTGACTCTCGTGAAACGCAATAAAAACGGGAATCCGGTGTCGCGTTACGATTTCAGTTTCAGGAAGCGCGGAAATTTTTCTCTGCTTCTTCCTCTGCACATTCTCGCGCACACACTCGATAGCGTTCCATTTTAACGACTCTCCAGCAGTGACCGTGGTAGGGTGTGGTTGAAGTAGTCGGGAAAAGTGGTAGGCCGTGTTTGAATCCATCAAGCTGTGCTCTTTTTCCGGCTCTAGTCGATAATCGATAGAATCCACCCTCTTCCACCCCCATCGCCCACGCTCTTTTCTCTTCGACTGTCTTTCGTTACACACCTCGAGGCGAATGGGTGTGGAGAGGCAGAGATCTGCCCACACACGTAAACTCCGACATCCGTGGGTGCACCCTTTTCTTCGTGAATCGGCCGAAACGAGCGGATCGTCGTAAATCGAGAGTTTACGGCGAGCTTGTTGCGACCATCGCATCGTCGTAACATCGTATCGCACCTCCCCTTTCCATTTCCTTTCTTCCTTTTTCTTTTTTTTTTACGAGAATGAACGCACGATTTCGTGTCGTTGAATTATCCCTCAAAATTCTGATTCATCGTGAGTAACGCGATTCTTCTTACTCTCGGTTAAATCCATCCCGGTTGTGCTCGTCTCTCCTTTGCTTTTCTTTGTAAACATACTTGACGTAAATTCAACTTTTACCGTTATTTTCTAGTGACACGATATCGAGTGCAAAGTAAAATTTGTTGGTGTTTTCCAATAAACGTAAACAGTATGGGATATACTTGTGACTAGGCACGTAAGATACAAAATATCGAAAAAATACCGTTACATTATTTACCGAGTAAAACAGGTTTCCACTTAAATTCTATTTTATTAATTGTATTCAGAAAAATATGAATTCGCATAAGCACGGCCGATAGTATACCAAAAGTATGTTTACTTCTTTCGGAAGATAAAAAAATCCGTATACTATTGGAACAAGGAAATAACAGTCTCCACGTCTCCCATCCCTTTTTTTATCTCTCCTAGTGGAGAGCTTTCTTCTCGTCCCTTTAAGAGGGGACTTCTTCTAAAGAGGAAACGTCGGTTGATTTATGTCGGCGAACTCACTTGCGTGGTTCGTGTTATCCCAACTGTCGTATCGATTAGCTTCTAGCACTTTCTTTTCCTTGACACGGGGCGAATTTGTACTCGTCAAAATTCGATTTCGAATTGGTGGAGCACCGACGTGGTGGCCCGCAACGTAGAATCACAGATCTGTCACCGAAATAGACCGCCAAGGAGAGTGTGGTGGGGATAGTTGACACCGTGCCATAAATATTGATTTTTCCGCATAGCGGGCCGAAAGTTCGTGGCGTATAATAGTGGAAATTCTTGAACGTGTACACCGAGAGGATAGGAAGAACGAGGGACGAATTCGCCACGGAGAAGACTACCTTTAGGAAGATATATAATCGTTTGAAATTTAGGAGACGCTCGTGTTGTGACAGCACCGACCGAAATCATGTATCACCGTGTCTCTTGGGTCGTCGAGTTCTAAGCTCGTTACATTATCGCGCGATGCGTGTCGGTGGCCACGCGTGATCGGTCGCAAACGCTTGGTTAGCACACGAGGATTAGCACACGAGACATATGGCGTGCATTAGACTGAACGGTGTCGTGTGATATCGGTGTATTTCGTATTTTGTGGTTTAACGGCACGATATCGAACGGGTAACAAATGTCCCGCGCGAGCCTACATCTCGAAATTATATCTGTCTCTGGATAAAATGCAATTTTCTGCTTCGATACTGTTAGCGATTCGCTCGTTTCTGTTCTCTATATACGTTGGCTCACGAAAGTCAATATCGTGTGTGTTATATAAAACATTTTGAAATCTCATTAGCACCGTAATGAAATACGACTGTCACAATTTGGTAAAATTTGAAAGCAATCTGGAAACGTATATAGAAGTTGTAAGATATTTATTGCAATCATACACTTCACAGAAATTAATCGAAGTATTTAAACGGTCAGTTATTCGCTATAAATTCGCTATAATAAATCATGATATTTTTAATGGCGTCGTGTTAAATACTAATGCATACCGTATGACTGATGTAAATTTTTATTACGCGTATGTTTGCCACGAATCACTCGTAACTTTCATTTGCGTTTTTAAATTTTCGACAGTCTTATCTCGGGTAAAAGCTTCTCGTAATATACCAAATATAGCCGTAAAAATGTTTCAATGGTAAATGTTGAAATACCTTTCTCAGACACTGCATATTCTACGTTATAATTCGTTAAGAGCTTTCAATCTTCGAATAATATTTTTATGTTTCTGTAACGACTTGTCGGAGATTCCCATTTGAAATTGTAACGTCTATATAGGATTCAATTTTGTCAGCGAAAAGTACATCAGAACTGTGTGCAATTACAAGCTCGGCAAGCGTATCGTTTTATGGCGTAATAACGCTCGCCTATCGTTTCTAAGCACTCTATATATTTAGGGTGTTCTCGAATAAATGTCACTCGCTCGATGCGTATGTAGCGCACACCGAAGCGCGTTCTTCGTTTGTTGCTCCCTTTTTACTCTACCAGGCGAAAGTTCGCGTATTTAGATACGAGTCGCAGTAAAGTAGGCGCTGCAAAAGAGACAAACTAGGCGAAGCGCCGCTCGAATTATATCGAGTACCCGTACACGTAGTTGAAGTCCGCGTTTCTATTCTAGACGCTCGTAACGAAATTGGTCTTCGTTAGGAACTTCCGTTGAAGTTGCCGTCCGCGATCGTGAAGTGGATACGTTTATGTAGATTGTCGTTCTTTTCTCAAAGCGAGCAGCCTAACAGCTTTACAGGAGTCTAGAATTCTATCGAGCTTCTTCTCTTCGAACGTTCTACGTTTATTTACTACGGTATCTACATATTAATTAATTCAGCCTAAGCGTAATAAATTACGTAGCATTTTCTACTGTTTATTTCTATGTCAATAAAAAACTGATATTATGAAAGTAAGATATAGAAGCCGATAAAAAGATGTTAATTCGATGGCCAGGGACTAAACTGGAGTTGAATTTACAGGAACAGAAAATGTTGGATACGTGTAACCTACACCTAACGTAAACAACTCTCGACTCGATCATTTCCATATAGACCAGTTTCGAGTTGGTGAAGTTTATACGGACGATTTGGATATGTAAAACTTGGCTGGGTATGACACTAGGTTTTATACCGTTAGAAACGAGCTTATTTCACACATAGTATGGATTCATAAATCAGACATTTGGTGAAAATGATTTAGAGATATGGGCTACGCGAAGCTCAACGATGTATGATACGAGGTTTATGCGGTCCTCTTGAATCCAGTTAATTTGATATGGAGAGGATTCATAAATTCAGAGATTCGGCGTAAATGATTTAGGAACATCGGCTACTTCATACATTATGCAAAGGATTACGAAAGTCTGAAGGTACTTAAGAGATCTGCTAGATATGGGAAGCTTTCTGGGTGCAATTAGGTATGGTGGGACTCGTAATACCCCTAGGACATCAAAATCCAACAACTATCAACTTCCGCTTAATACCTTGGGGTAACCGACTCGAGTGTCCTAACATCTCGAGTGTCCTAGTACCTCGAGTCAAATCTCATGGCGATTGGGTTTCCCCGATTCGGCTCCTATAATGTTATGAATGCTTTCATTCGCTTAGGTTTCGTGATCTATTGTAGAATGGTTCGACTGAACGGTTCTCGTGGCTTCAAGGTTACCAAACTAGAGATTGTGTTCATTTTAAGAATATAGCAACGTTAGATTAGTCGAGTGTGATTTTGCTTGGTTGAGTGTTCGTTATTACTATCCTCGCCAGTTCTTGGAAATGATTTCGTTGAGCGAGTCTCTGGTGTAGAACAAACAAACGCGTCAGGTATTGGTTATTCGTATTCAATGCAAAAAAACAGATTTAGTGGAATTCTATTTGTTCGAATATACACAGAAAATACACGCACATGCACGCACGCGTACATGTAATTGGAACGAACTGAATTGACACGACTGAAGTTTCTATGATACAGTACAATACAATACGATACGATACAATGTACGATATAATAAGAGTTCACAGATTCTTCTCACTGTCTATATATAACTTTTAGTTTGTACAATAGAAATTCACGTACAGATATAGACGAATACCATCGACGAGAGTTGGTTTAATCAAAAATTTCGTTCTGCTAAATGGAGTTAGACTAAATAGATGTCCTAGAAACGTACAATGTCTATTGTAGCCATTCGCGCGAATCTATAGTCATCTATTGGTTTTTTCAAAATTCCCGGTTTCTTGTATATTGAATAAGACATACCGAATCTGGCAACGAGGAGAAGGTTTCAAGCTGTCTAAGTATTATCTTTTTATCGTGTACTACGAACAGAGGGCCGTCACGACGATGAGGCTTTGCCTCCGCACGATCCTTTGTATTGAATTTGACGAGTCCGGTCTCGTTTCACGAAACCGGAATTTCCAGTACCGAGAGTCCTACGAGTCTCACAATCGTCTCACATTGTATTCTTCAGCTTTTCCATCGTGCGTGTTACCAACGCACAACCCTATGAACGCAACTCTTCCACTTCGAGCGTTTCCCATTGTTCTAGATTTTTCGCTTCTATAGTTTCTTCTCTTATTTTTTCTTAAAAATACGCCACTTCCCTTTCCTCATAAACCTACACCTTCTTCCATCTATCTTTTTTTTATGGTATTTCAAAGTCTATATTGTTGCCGTTTTCTCGTGACTTATAGTTTAGCGAACAAACTTGTTAAAGTAATCAAATATACAAGGTGCTTGAGAAATTTAGCACCAAACTTTAAATGCATGCAGTACTCTTAATACATAGAGGAAAGTCCAAATAAATATGAGTCTAAGTATCATAAGATATTTTCAATTATAAGCCTGTAACAAGGTAACTAATCGTTATTTGCATGCAATAATATTTGGACCAATGTTTATAAAGATCTTTTGGCTTATTTTGACGAGTACTATATACCTCAGGAGTTTGGCATCAGCTTGCCGAACCATCTTATTTCGGTCTTCAGATGCTTCATTCGTTGGAACGACAGTTCGTCAAAACACTCATCCGCCGTAATTACAGCCTTAAACGTTAGCAAACTCGTCGTAACTCGTAAAGCTCCTTAGCCCGCGTTCGTATTGTAAACGGCCCTAAATCTAAATGTAATTACGATCGCGAAAACTTAAATCGTGTAATTTGGCAATGCGAACTGTATAACTCAACCAGGCATAAGTTAATAAATTTGTTTTGCAAATTAGGTTTCCAGCTACCGCTAGACGTCGATGTGTTTATAGCGGCACTAAATATCAGGACATGCATTTATTTTTTTTTCTTCCCTCAAATATTGCAATTTATGTACTTAAGTACTACGTTGCCTGATGTGCACGTGTAAAGTTTACCTTTCTACGTTCGTATTTGTGCAATCAGATAAACTTGCCTAAATTGCTTATAATAAAAAAGAAGAGACGTAACGACGCTTTTAGAAGTCGCAACACCTTTTGCATCTAATTTTATCGCCAAGCATGCACCGGTGTCTGATTCGTGTCTGGATTGCGTCCGCACGTATTTCGAGTGTTGTGTGCGCCGATTGCGTGGCTGCATGCAGATGTCTGTCGTCCGTCGCATACGAGCTCCTCCACGGTTCAACGCTCGAATTCGTGAACCTGGAAAACACGTTCGCTACGCGTGTCACACCAACTGCCGCGTTCCCTGACCACGGTAAATCTTCATCGAGCAAACCTCACACGCGTTTATGTACGTTCGATTTATTTTCCCGGTGGATTAATTTAATCGATACACGTGGCCGTAACACGAGCTCTCGATGGCTGTTTTTTCTTTTTTTTTCCTAGCTCGCACGTGGAGCTGAATATTTCCGGCTACACTGATCGTATCTACGAATATAACCATATAGCTGAATTAGTGGCACGCGCGTGCTTGTCCCGCGCGCAAAAAAAAAAGAATCTACTCGCCATTCATAGGCCAGATGCTTTCTCGCGGCGTTCAAATAAGCGGACGAAGGTTGGTGAGAGGAGCCGTGTTGCGTGGCTAAATATGTGTGTTGGATCGCCAGTAACGGATATCGGAACAAGTGTTTTTATTCTCAACAGCGATGCGAAAACTGTCTCTAAACAAAGGCTTGTTCGCTTCCGTGTACGCGAGTGGCTTGATCAAGTTCGCGTTGTTTGCTGTGCTTGTACGGTTGATAGCTGTTTTACAATTTATAGCGTCTTTGGTATGAGATTATTCGTAAGGACCGGAAGTATCCTTGGGATATATTCTTAGCATTTTAAAAAATCTCTTCTTCGTCTCTTTTGTTTTTTCACGTTATCTTTCGTTCGCCGTGTTTCTACAATCGATGAGTGTTTTCTAAGGCCTTCGTTTAGTTTGAGATCGCGTATGTGTATCGCAAATCGAAAAGTTATTCTTCATTGTTAGGAAATCCGATTCTTTGCCTCCGTTTGCTTATTTCATATTGATCAACTAATCTTGTTTCTTGATTAATTTCGTTCGATTTTCTCGACTGTTCGAAAGAAAGCCATTTCTCTAGGTATATAACACGCAATAAGAAAACTTGATTCCACGATTGATATTACACGAGTTCTAGTAATGTTCCATCTAGAAGCGTAATTCCTACGGATCTCTCATTTTCCATTTGCGATAACTCTTTCCCTTCGCTTCGACAATTTTATCGTACTGCCCGTTCTCTCTCACCGCAAGGAAGCCACATATCGCGTTCCCATTATCTGATATTAACGTACATCGTATTGGCTTGTAACCTACGGAACATCCTCCGGCAGATGGTTTTGTAACGCTTATATTTACGATTAAAGAGAACATCGTTTCTAACTTATAGGTCCTAGAAACCGTATCTTTCTATAGTACACGATTACGTGTTTCGTATTGGACATTGTAAAAATTGCACATCGATCTCGAACGTACAATTTTATATGCGGCGAGTACAAAAAGTATTTATCTATTCAGTCATTTATTGGAAAAAGATATAACGTAAGGGGAAAATATCTTGTATCCATCATCATTTTCTCGTTACTTTAAAGATTTTCTAGAAAAATAATAAGGAAAAAAGAAAGAGAACAGTTTCACATGGAAAACAACTGTTCATAGACGAGCATCTGTAAGTTTCCTCGGTATGAATATCAAAGTTGCGTAACGGGGCGTCGAATGTTCTCCAAAGGTCTCGTTAACGTTCCGAAACTGTCTCATTAACACGGTGGAAAATCATCAAAGTCTAAACGGTATCCGATACACGGTTACCTCTAAATTTCGCGTTTCATCTTTCCCGTTCTAACGAGCCCGCGTCTGTCTGGTGGTCGATAATAAATTTCCCTTCCACGAAAACTATGCAACGTTTATCTCGTTCCCTTATTAACGGTCGTTTTATCCTCCTGGAATGCCACACTTTGGCGATGAGAGTCTCGCCGCGGTTCCTCGCTGATTTATTCGTGATCTGTTATTCGTCAAGGAATTACTGGAGATTATTACGAGCAAACGGAGGCCTTCGCTTCTGGCCATTAACATTGGATCATTTGTCGAGTGCGAGAGATACGATTCGCTCGGATGGCATCGACCTCAACGCCGACGCGACTCGTGCGTCATCCGCTCGCTCGTCGCGAGTTCTTCTCGAGCGAGCATACGTGTTACGTTCCTTTGCTTCGTAAATAGACGCGCGATAAATTCAGCGCCCGTCGAACGCGCCCGGCCTCTCGACCGTTCAAATTCTTTAGCTGCGTCCTCGCCGAACAAACGACGAGCCACTATTTTTTTTGTTGCCTATCGTCGTTGCATGTTTCGAACGGTGTTGCACAAAATAGCGGGCTCGGAAGCTAATCAGCGTCGAAATCAGAAAACCAACAGAAGCGTGCTATTACTTATCGTTCTGTTTTACTGTGATTTATTTTTCTTTCGCTTTTTTACGGATGGTAACTGGTAGCAAGTAGCAACTTTCGTCGAAGAAACACTGAGAAACATTAGACGTTAACCAGCAACTTTTTCAAGAAACGTGGAACGTAAAAAACAAGTTGGTCGTTATTGCACGAACTAGAATCGAGGTTTTTCGCGCCAAGTGTACTCGACCACGCTCGTCGGTAATTCGAAGTTACATTAGTCTTGAAAGATTCGCGCTGAATATTCGTCAGAAACGAAGTCAATGGGACCACGAGAGAGGAGTGGAGCATTGGAAACGTCGAATTGCGTCGGAAAGGTGCATTATATCGGTTTACGCGACGATGGAACAGCACTGCACGGAAGCGACATTTTTCCAAATCTTATTCTATTTTTCGAGCGTTGAATAGACGATCGAGCGTTGGATTTTCATACGAGTTGACGTTGACGCGAAACGTATCGACGATGGAAATACTTGCTGCTTTCGAGAAATGTCTGTAATATGTATAATGTTCATGCACCATGTTCTCTGTAGATACGTCATGCATTTGAATGATTTTGTCGCTCGTTAAGGGCTTGCTTTGGAAATTGACATCCTCGGATGTTTCTACGTTCCTTCGTTTTAGATTCGTAGATCGTATGGCGCCTTTGAAAAACGCTGCCGTTTATTTAATATCAAGGTTGCAATTATTTAAAATCGTAGTACGTTTAGAAAATGTTACGCGGTTCGAAGTCCTTCAAAAACTATTTCGCTGTTCAAGATGTATTATACATGGCTCAGCTGTGCAGAAGGATCGATATTTAAAACAATAACGTTCTACAATATGGTTACTATCTTCGTTTGTTTATGTTTTCTATGTTACATCAAAAGGCGGTAAGCGTGGTACTGACCTTTTTAGCAGAATATATTTCTGCACTTTACTGCACCGAGAGAATGTTCACGACTGTTTAGAGATAGAAAGAAACTCTTTTACGGTTTTCACCTTGTAAGTCGCGTATGTCGCAAATACGCGTTACCTTTTAAGACGTATATCAAGAGAACGATAAGAGGAAACGAAGCAGAAAGTGGCTGTTGGTCCGTTCTATCACCTGTGCTTTAATTATTGGACACCACCTTCGGCGAAGGTTTAATCTTTCAACACGAGACACCTGATAAATTCATTTCAAGCATGCTCTGAATATGCAATACCTGGCTGTCGTTTGAATATTTTAACACAGCCACAGGGATGACAGGCTGACACGCGGATACTGTGTCTACTTTCAAGGAAACTCTACTTGGAAGCAAACGCCAATATTACTTAGATGGGCAAACAAAGATTTCGTCGTAGTCGATTCGATCAGCCGACGAAGAATGGCGATAAGATTCGAGGAGAACCCAGGAGAATCGTGTCGTGGTTCTATCCTACGATGAATACGTCGATAGAATCTTCGAAAAAGAAAAAAAAAAAAACGTTGTTGCAAGGGTTTCACATTCTCCTGGCGCATCTCCGCTTTTATTCAAGCGGGTAGCCTCGGGCAGTGACATGTCGAGGAATGTATAGGGTGGTAGAAAATATGTGCCAGATATTTGAGCCTTTCGGAAACCAAATAGATCGTCTCCACATTTTATTCATTTCATTACTTAAGTGTACTATTAATGTTCAATTTTCAAGAAACAAATGACTTACTTCCATAAGTTCATTCGTTGCGAGAAGATGACATACATAAATAATGGCAGTTTCCGAAGGCTCATTTATCACAGGATCGATTCTAGACATCAAGACGATGGAAAAATTTCCCCGATAAAAATGTCGTTCGAGGCTTATTTTTCCAGTTATAAATAATTTCGTTTTACGCCGCAAACGAACTGTTATCAGCGAATCTCGCCCATATTCTTCGTATCTCACTTTAATGTAACAGTTGAAATCTCGTTCTATCGCTGTGCGTTCTTAGATTAGATTAGGCGGATCTTTGAGTTTTGACAACATAAAGGATACTGTTTGCGTGGCACGGCCGCTTTAAACGAGAAGCGACGTACACCGAGGGCCTCTGAACCCTTCCAACATTCTCATATTCTGACACTCTGTAGACATCACTTCATGCTCGCATTCGCTGATATGCTACATCCTGCGATGAGTGGCTCGTGTTAGCCTTGAACTAGTATGCCACCAGTTTTCGCGGATTTCGCGAATACCCTACCGAGGCCTCTCCTTTCTGACTGCACAACTATTTTTTGACGTAGCTGGAAGTCGATGAAGTCACGGATATATTTGACGCCAGGTGGTTCACGATGAAGCTCGTACGCGCGGTGTGTAACGATTCGTAGCTCCGTGCGGGTGAACTTACACCGACATCCATCGAACAAGCAAAATCGCCAGAAGTTTGACATTAGTTTGTCACGGAAATTTATTCGAATATGTGAAAAGTTTCCATATAACGCAACCTGGGCTAGGGATATTGCTCTTCCAATTTTCTTTCTTTTTTTCGGTGGAACGGGTTAACTCAACTTCGCCTAACAAGTTTGCATCGTGATATAACGCAGTTGTAGAAATTTCCGGGAAGTAGAAATCGCAACATGACTTTTAAACTCTGTGAACTGTGCTAGCACGAGCATGATTCACTGCAAGGTCTATTTAAATCGATGAATCTTTGGCGGATTAACTCTTTGAGGTACGAAGACCTAGAATGTTTTGACAGTTAATGGCATGAAATATTTCCGTTTATTGAGTTTCCGATTTTACACTTTTAAGTGTTACTATATTTGTTTTACAGAAATACTTACGCTTATAATATTTACACCGTGGTGGACGGTGAGACACGTTGTTGGTTAAATTAATAACGAGACGAGTTAATTTAATCAACTATATTTACAGATATTTTAAAATGTAGAATACAAAGTTAATCGCAAGCGTTGCTCGCTTGATGATATTCGTTGTAAGATTGCGCGATACCGCCATACTGATACTAATTGTTATGTTGATTCGCTAGACCGATTCGTTATACTTATTCGCTCGACTGACTGATTCTTGGAGGTTTGAACTCGTCGCCGATTGTAGGTAGTAACGAAATTGCTTTGTCTAGAGTTTGTTTATTACATTATGTGCGTCGTACAGTATCAATCCTTTGTGGCAAAACAACTGTGTGAGGCATCTTTGTATCGAAACGTCCTGAAACGCATATTCCGCTACAACACTGACGATACGATATTTACGCGACTCAGAAGGTTTCTGAACAAATTATCTATATGTCTATAATAAAAATATATTTAACGGTTATACAAAAGGTGTACAAAATTTTCGAACGTATTCTCATTTTTCAATGAAGTGTTATGCGCGCGTGATCGATGTAACGATTTGAAATTACATTTGCGAATCTTTCGAATTATACTTGTGACTCGTGATATACCTGACATTATTCGAAGAACGAGATGTAGACGATATGACGTAGCGACAGAGAAATTAGTTTCCTCTCCTGAGACGCTAAGCGAAACAAGTGGAAGTTAGATAGCTTGTTCGTCTAAAATCCAGTAATACTTTCCCCCCTGGTGGAGCAGCTTCTTTTTCGAATAGCTTGGTGTGCGAGTAAAAGTTCGTCGACGAGTTGGTCCCGGGCTGTGCACGTTTTGCGAGTAATTCAAGGGGACGACGTTCTTTGTCTCTGCAGTCACTTTTTGCTTCGTAGCACAGGCCTGTGTTGACGAAAGTATGAATATATTACGCGTCTCTCCGGTTGGATTTATGAACAGCGTGTAATTAATTCCGGACGCAAACGCCCCAGGCTAATAACCAGAATACCTCGCAGGAGTTTACCTCGCGTTCGCGTGTTTTGCTTTTAAGCGCAAACCCTATCGCGCTAGGTTAATCTCGTTCGAACGTTCTTTTCGCGATGTATCGCCGTTACATTATTCGACGTGTCCAGTCAGTTCCAATGAAAATTTTATTAGGCTGTTCCAAAAGTTTATATCGTCGATATATGATCGTTGTACGCTTCTTACGAATTTGTACAAAATACATATCGTTTGGTAAATTTCTAGTCTCCACTGTTTCCAGTAGATTAAAAGCAACATCTGAAGAAGACATCTGGAAGCGACGAATAAGAAAAACAAGCAGAAAGTATTGAATCTTTAGCTCTAATATTCCATCCTAGCCGTATTCGCAATTTTATTATACTCTTCGATTATCGTTTATTTTGATCTCTGTAAAAGATTTTTACGATAAGAAAACGAATACTCTGGATTCTAAAAAATCTATTTCAAGCTACCTAATCGGTGACGAGTTACTGAAGGAAACAGTGGGTGCGTATTTGTTAGATAACGCGCTCGTCGACCTTCGGCGATTTCGATCTCGCGAAGGTTTCGAGCTGGCACTGAGCTTTTTTTGCGACTTTGACTCACTCAGTTTTCTCGAAGATTCTATCGCTCATCCCAAAACTTAAGAAAACCCTTATTGCTTTCCACGTGCCACGGCACATCGACGTGCATACGATCCTCGGTTGCGGACGATAGCGTCGTTAAATACGTTATAGCATTCGGGACTCTTAAAACGGTAGACCTTAACAGTATCATGGAACGAAGTCGCTATCAAGCCTAGACCCTAATGACACATTTATGGTTCCGACTACCGACGATATGATATCCTCTGTAGAGGAGTCGATGCTAACATATTGCAACTCGGTATCGTTTAATTTCATCGCTAATAATCATTTATTTTTAATCGCAATTAAACTTACATCGCGAGAATTTCGTCGTAAACTTTCTGGACTGTTCGATATGTACAAAGTCTGTTTCGTACGATTACACGCGTACTGGTCAATAATATCGTCACCGTTGACGAACGAAAGTTCCTTCGGTACTAACGAGAAAGATCCAATCAATATCGCCTGTTCCTTGGAACGATACGCCTCCGATCTTTTTCTTCCTGTCTCCGGTTTTGTTCTTCGTCTAAAGTTTTCTATGGGATGACACAGTTACGTCTTCTTGTCAATGGCTGCTCTCTCGCCCGACAATTATCCGCGAAAGTCCTTAATAGGAAATTTCCATGAAAATGCGAGTCTCCAGGCGTGTATCCATCATTCTTCGATCCTACGGTATAATCTTCGCACAGATTACGCACAATAACTCGCCATCGGGTCGTCGGATGACGTAAATATTTCTCGCTATATGATATCGACAGATACCGAAGGGGAGCGAAAGATTTTAATCTTCGCCATACGAGCGTTACGAGAAAACTTTTTCCGGGGTTCCTTTATCGAACACTAATGTCCATCATCCATTTACATGTAGGATGACTTACGAAAATATTTGAACGCTATTATGTCTTGTATATATGCGTTGTACTGGCTCGATTATATTGGCAAGATTAGAGATCAATTTGGAAATATATGTAGGAGTTACGAGATATTTATTGCGAACATATATTCAGTAAAAAGTTAATACAATACACCACGAATAGTTACTTTAAACGTACTATCGAAGAGAATTTTTATACTTCTTCGCTCGCTTCCTGCCACGTGTCTATTGCTATGGCCTGGGTTCTCGAGATAAGAAAAGGAAAACGTAGGATAACGAAAAGACGCGACCTTTTAATTTAGTTTAGACGACGTTGATCACGCGGTTTCTTTACAACAAGATCGCCGTCTACTCGTATAATCTTACAGTATCGAATGAAATAAAAGGCTTTCCTAGAGAATAAACGTTGAAGATTGTCGCATTAAATATCATGGTTTATTGATATATCAAGTAACTGACTGCTTAAATACTTTCGTGATCTCCGCAAAATACATACCTGCGCTAAAATATCTTATAGCTGACACTGCCTGCTACGTATATTTTCAGATTTGTTTCAAACTTTGCCAATATAATCACGATAGTCCTGTCTCGTTAAGATGCTAATGGAACTTTCAAATGTTCGGTATAGCGCGTATAATATATTCATAAAAGGCTCCTGTGCTGCGAACGTTCGCGATATCCTCGCCAGCTGCTCTATTTTATAGACAATAAAGGTTGATGATATCGCGTGACACACCATCGCGATAGTTTTCCTTGACAATCGATATATTTGTCACGCTACTGTCTGAGCGGTTTGCGACGAGCACTCAAGCCGCCGGATTAAGTTGGATGAGTTTAAAATCCGGATTTAGGATAGACCTTTCCACGCGTCCACGAATCTGCGAACATTAAATCCAGCAGACACGACTCTGGTCTCTCGTTTGCCCACGATAGTCTCTCATATAACACCGCGAGAGAACGACTTCCATTTTACGTGTGCCTACGTTGGAATGCAGTTTATACTACGTAACGACTGCTTCTTGTTGCAACTTGTTGAGGAACATCGCCAGCCAGTTCAGATTATTTGCTTTGAACGGCTTCGAACTTTTCGGACGTTTGACGTTCGTTGTCCTTGCAGCTCTACATTATACGGTACTCTAAATAGGGTGCGCCCTTGGTTCGTAATTACGGCACGTTCCATCGAGGTGTACTAGGTCCACGCTATTATTGTGCATGATAAGTAGGAATTGAAACTAGGCTTGATTGTGACTTTCAAGTAGTAAACGCCTATGTACAGTCTTCTAGATCCAAATCTTGGATTGTAAGGATCAGAGCACTTGAGTTTCCGAGCTTGAAGATTCAATTTGTTCAAATCGTATATATAATTGTTATATACCGTAGTTGGGAGCGAGAAATATTGCGAAGAATGCGCGTACAGGTCTGGCTACGCTTGACGAGGCAATTAAAGTATTATTTTTATGACAAATATTAACAATCATCTTCCAAAGTTGGTAATTTAACCACGTACGTAATCCAATTAATTTTTCGTAGAAAAGAAACGAAATACGTCGATCGTTGTTAATTTCTTTACTTGAACCTGGAAGCTTCGAAAACTACAACTTTACACGTTCAGTGTTAAACGTTCAGCTTTTGACATTTCGAAAATTCAAGCCTTACAAATCACTGCCTCGAACACGATACTCCTCGAAACACAAAAGCTCGACTCTCTCGACTTTTTAATCGCACATACAGAGCTTCGTACACATTCGTCCACTGGTTATTAGATTCTGCAGCACGTACGAACGCATCCACGTGCATCTCGGTATGTACAGCTGGTGTTTCCAGATGACGCGTTTTAATCGTACGTAACTCGCAGTTGCCTCTGCCAGCAGCCTTAGTTTGCACCAGTTTGCTGCCGAACAAATATTGATTTTTGCAACTTGTTGCAACGAAGGGACGCGTATCTCGGTGGATCGAGGGCAATTCGAACATCGTCCAACCAGGGTAAAATCACGTTAATCCTACGAGTCGTTTCTCGTTCCGCTTCCGCTGGCTTTATTAAAATTGGATCTAGCCAGGTTCCTCGGTGTCGTTCATTAAAATCGAGTACGATTCAATTGCACTGGCTTTTGTCGACTCGACTAAATTCGACGGCGCGACGGTAAGAGAGTTGCATTTAACGCGATGAGCTTCATAGTACTCGATACCGGTCCCATTCGCGATAAGGTAATGTGAGCCTTGAAATACGAACCGCTTTCAGATAAGCCTGTGTGTATGTGTGTCAATAGCGAATGCTATAACCTGTATTATCGTTAGATACAGAAAGCTTCGACCATTCAGGGGTAGTGATTGTTAGCCGAAGAACGAAATGCCCGAACCAGATAGGACCGAACCATGTTTTTCTCGTTAAACATTTTCGTTATTTTATTTAACTTGTGTACAATGGCTGTACTTGTCGGGCTTTTCCATGTGTTCGTTCAAGGTTTCTTTATTTCGACGTTCCTTTCCACACACTTTGACAACGTGGTAATTGACCTGAGCTATCAAAGAAACGATTAATTAATCGGAATTGTGTTCGTGCAGTTTTCCACGGGTGTGTCCATGTAACACAGGAACAAGGCACGATATACCTGTAGCATATACGATACATAGCGGAGGTAATTAAAGAATCCAGAACTATCGGAGACTGTAACGTTTTCGTAGAATGTCTAGCTATAGAATTGTACGGAAACTTGGTAAAACCAGAAAGAAAGTTTCTCAATAGCAAAACGTTGATATCGAATATACCGGTTAAATATCGACACACCTATAAACGAAAGCCACGCAGCAGCAGCGGCTTATACTTGGCGGTGGGATTCAATCTTTCGAGACGTTATTACCAGTAGCGAAACGAAACAGGATACCGTCGTACTTGGTTATAAATCGGCTGACTTGGAACACAATATAAAGCAGGGACGTGATCACGATCGCACTGTACTCCTGCGATCGCAAAGCTATTGTAAATATATCGCGAAGATAGTGGGCGTAGTTCGCCGACCTCGTGGTCGATTCCAGTCACGCGTCTGCATCGCAGATTTCAAAGTTTCTCTCGGCCATCAGTTTCCCTTGGATCAGATGTATAATGTAAGTGTGTAATCTTCCAGGGATGTATGTATATCGTACATTATACAATATAGAGGGCACTATATACTTTAACAGAGATCAAAGCATCGAGTAGCGCTCAGTGTACTTACTAATTCTTCTGATATAACCATCAGAGAATTACACCGTAACAAGGAAAGGGCACGATTTTCTTAAGCGCTTGCTCCACTGTTCTCTTGCATGATCGAAGTAATATCGTTATTGACATTTTACAAGCCTCGAGTTACGAATAATTGGTATTGTTACAATCTCTTGCAGCGACGGTATGATAAGTTTGGTAACGAAACAAATGAAATTGCAGGGGTAAATTCTACAGACTACGAGTCATGTAATTGATTAATAATTGTGAAACAGAGCTACGTATATGTATCTGCAATTTATAATTTAGTAATTCAACAGCATCGTTGGTCGGTAAATTATCGCGCAAGGTGGTTTTGGTTTCTAATATCTCGAATGATAAATCACTCAAATATAGTTTGCCTCATCGACGAGACTACTACCAGGTCCCGAATGAAATATTCTCTCTCTTCTTCCTTCTTTCTTCCTTCGTAATACCATAATGCCAATATTCCAAGAGGAGCAACACAATAACGCAAAGAAGGCTTCCAAAAATGAAGATGTATCGAGAAGAACAAAATGGAAAAAAGAAGAAGCAAAGAGATGGAAGGACAGGAAGACAAGACTCGAGCGATAAAAAAGTAGCTGCGCAAGGACTATATCGTGGCTGGTGACCACGTCGATCGACTGGACCCCTATTACGCCCGTGTCTACGTCTCTATACAGTCGAGAGGATCCTTTATCGCGTTTTCCTGGTAGGTAACCAGCCGTTGGCAATCGACTTCTTCGCAAGCCAAGTCAACGTGTGCTTGTTGCACCCACACAGGAGGCGACGATTAAGGTCAGCCAAGCACTCGTCTGTACGGTCGCGCGAGCGAAACGATCCGCCTGCAGGAGCCTGGATGGAATTAGGGGAAGGCGGAGGGTAGAAACGGTGGTTTTGCCTTGGTGGTCGACGAGTCTATGCTTCGGGGCTCGTCCGAAAGTTAGCGGTGGCCGCTGGTTACGTTGTTCCGCGACTGGTTTGGACAATGAGGAGAAAATTCCGCGCTCGACCATGTGCCTGCGCCATAGCCACACGGTTAAATTGCCGGCATAGCCGTTCCGTTTTGAATGGTAATGAGCGACGCGGCAAAGAACACAGCCTTTTCCTTCCTTCCTTCCTTCCTTTTGCTCGCCTCCTTTTTTCGACGGCCAGCGAACGTTTTTGGAACGAATGACGTGTGCACGAGCTGGGTCAAACGAGCGACCTCACCGAGCTTCCGGGACTTGTGCAGCTACCGGGCAGATTAAAGGCGACTGCATTCAAAGTGCCGCTTGCTAGGAGCCAGCAGCGATGCCGGAATAAAATCTTGGAGCTGTTGAAGAAAAATAACGCGCGAACATCGAGCAAGTTTTTGACCACTGGCGGCTTTCTTTCCGGAGAGACCGTGTCTCGAACTTGAGTTGATAGTAGCGAGGTGTGCTCGACGAAGATGGGATTTGTAAGAAAGCTATCGAATTTTCTTTTATGACATTGTAACTGTGACAGGCAATTTTAAGGATTCGTGTAATAGTTTTTTCGTCGTTATTTTTGTTAGAGCGTACGCCGAACACCGAACTCGAGAAATTTCGAGACTATATGTACTTATCGTGACTTGTGACTTATACGAACGTTACTGTCGTCGGAGACAATTGACGGTAGCCGAATTTCTTTACTTCTCTCGCCATTCCCGTGTCATGTCGGTAGCTGCACAGGACACATCGTAATTTATAAGACACGTAGGTAATAAAGTACGTACTATGTGTAATCCAACTCTACAATTTTCTATTTTATTTATATAGGTTCTCATTCCTGTGTAATAATATTTTAGTAGAAATTTATTTTACTTTTTTAGAAGCATCTCTCATTTGACGAAGACGTGGATTGCAGAAAGGTCCTCTGTATTCTTCTACCATTTCATTTACGTATCTATTTTGGTATTTTTATATAGTTTTTACTGGTAGTATCCTTTTTATTATTTATGGTTAGAGACGCCAAAAAAGATGGTTTACGAGTTCCGCTTTCTTTGCAGCAAAATTCTTCCTCATCGTCTGTCTCTCTTTTTGCAGAAAAATGCGCTGCTTGAACCGTTGTACGTATCTTTTTCCGTTCTGCCATTTAATGACGATCGCGCGAACGAGAGCGCGCTTCAACCTCCTCGTTCTCGCCGAAATAATAACGACAGTCGCTTTTGAATTTTGCTGCACCGCAGGAGTAATCTTACGGTGGAAGTTTTGCTCTGGAATTAGAGAACGCCGCAGCTCTTTGCGCGCACATTCTCTTTCGGAAGTTAGGTTTGTGGTCGCATTTGCATGGTTTCTTCTACCGGTGAGTAAAACGAGGGAAAAAAGGAATTTGCAACCAGCCGAGCCGCAAGAAAATATCAAGTTAAAAATATCACGTTTTCGGAAGCAACTAATTTCCTCTTTGTTTTCCCACGAAAATTCCGACTTCTCGTAGCCCTGCAATCGATGAGATCAAAGAACAGCTTGTGCTTGCAGTGAAAACAACTCGCGCTCGTTAATAAATATCACGAGAAGCCACGTCTCAATCCTCTCTTTCTCTTTTCCCTTTGGCTCTTACGCTGTTCAGAGTGTCGGAAAAAGCCCCTCATTGTTTGAAACGATCTCTGTATTAACGTATAGCTTCAATTTCAATATCAAAGCACGTATATATAGTTTGAATTTCCCAACGAACTCGTAAACGAAGATTACAGAAGAAAGCACGATAAGTACATTTCCATTGATTTTCTGATTTTAATTCGCTTCGTGATTAAACGGGAATATTTTAATACGAGTATGAATTAATCGAAGATAGAAAGAACGTACGAAGTTCGTACGTCGTTGTTGGCAAACTTCTATAGAAACCAAAGGTATAACCATCGAGACGAACAAGAATGTTAATGCCTTTAATATTTTAATGCTATACGGACAATACATTTAAAATTTGCTATCATGGGATTAATCGAAGAGAATCGTAAAATTGCTCGCCTATAAAACCTGCGACGTGTGCGAATTCGTATTCTTCAGCTGTAGTCGTCAGAGGCAAACGCTTTATTGATATAAAAGGCGAAGCTTGATTTATGAATATTCGCCAGTGGTCGATTTATCAAGGAACATTCATACTGTCAAGAATCCATGGCGCCTCGGTTCCTCTTCTTTTCAATCTGCTCGTGCTTCTTCATTGATGTACTCCAGGAAGATGTACGGTGCCTCTAGTTTCAGAATGGCAAGCTCGATGATTAAAGACTTCATAGAAATTATGAGACATCCAGTTGTCGCGGTTTTCACAGCTGTGCCAGTGTGCACATATGTATATGTATCCCTTTGATGCTGGCCTCTTCCTTTCTCTGTTTCTCCTTCTCTAAAGTTAACCTACCAGTTGCGTTTATATCAGTCATACGGCCATAGTGGAAGACGAAGGGAGGATGCTGAAGGTGACTGGTACGTGAGGTAGGTCAAACTCGTGGCACCGCGTGGCGCGGAATAGAAATGAGGAACGAAGCTGAAGATCTCTCGTGCACCGATTACTTACCTTCAGCATTCTCGAGAACCGGCCATTGTGAGAGGTCTCATAAAAGCTGCAGGCACCGTGCTCCCTGAGAAAAAATACCAACATTTTCTAAAGTCTCCGGACTCTGCCTCGAGCTTTTTAGTAATCAAAACAACACGCTCTTACGTAATTGTTATGTTATTTAAATCCTACCCGAGCTGTCTCCGTGGAAGCACAGTTTACGAAGGACTTGGATATCTTTTCACCTTTGATCGGGCCCGATGGGGGTGTTTTCGGGAAGAGAAAGATCGATCAGTCGGACGTTTTATGTCAATTTAGCAATGCTACCTGTCGTAGCTATTTATCTATACGTCTACCATAAGTTACTTTTTTGTTGCATTCATTTTTATATAAAGCCACATTTGGCTCGAACTCTTATCTAGACAATTAAAATTCTATAGTTTATTGATAAAAAGAATTGTTGAAAGGAACATGGTAACGAATACTCGGTTACCTACATTAGAGTCAAGTATTTAACAAATCGTGATTCAGTTAGCCCGAAACAGGATTATTAATTTATAATCAATCATATCTAACATTCTTTACCCCAATGAAACCTATCTTCGCGATGTTATGAAAGTAGCAGAGAATTATTTTTGGATGTTTGTGTTTCCTTCTAATGGTCGTCGTGTAGCGAACATCTCGCACAGAAAAGCGGCCCGACGTCTTGCGATAATTTGTCACCGATATTTATATCGAGGCGAGAAAGAAAGTGAAGAAAAATACGACAGAGAAGCTACCTATCGCGAGGGTAGGTCAGTCACGGAGAATTCAACGGAAAAGAAGAAAGAAGAAAAAAAAATACCTCGAAGGGGACGTCTTTACTCCATCCGCTTTCGTTGCTTCGTTTCTTTTTCATCGGTACGCGCGAAGCTTTTCTTTCTTTTTCCGTTGTACGCATCTGTCCTCACCCTGTAATCGACGCTCGACCATAAGCGACGCCGCGATTCTTCCAAGACACAGATGCGTGCAAACGTTTCTCGCCAATTATGAAAATTTCAAGGATCTAACTCGCGCGATGCTCGTCGATTTTTCGTTCGATGTGCTGAAACAGCTGTGGATACCTCTTCTCTCCTCGCCGTGTTCTCGTCGATTGGCAAATTTCTACATTTTCCACCGTTGAAATTTCCCTCGAGAAATAAAAAGAGAATATCGAGATCCGTCTTGAAAGGCTCGCCGTTCTCTCGTGCCAATCCAAACAGCCTTCGTTCTACTATTCTCCACACAAGCACATAGATGCGTGCATAATGGGCACAACGAAGAAAGAAGAAAGTATATGATTGTAGGAATTGTCTGATTCGAAAGTTAAACGAATGAACGAAACGCGAAGCTATCGCGTTTATAAACATTTCTGTTCACTAGTTTTAATTAAGAGACTTATGGAAGAAAGTGTGGCTAGCATCGAGAAATGATTAGGCACTTACGAAAGCCTTTAACGATTGTTATCTAGTTTGAAACCGATGCAAAGACAGATAAAACCCATGAAATCTAACGATAAATAAAGAATATATACGATATATTGAAACAGTCGAAACAGGAAATCGTTTGTGTATAATAACTTTAAATCCCTTCTTGTTTACGACTACTGTGTTTTATCGTTGCTTCAACCAATCCCAGCTACACTTGTTATTCTATGTACCACTCTAACTGCAAACTTCGACTGAGATTTTAAGCAAATGTTTACCGCTTAATTCGTGCAAAATTTTTGCAACCAGGAAAAGAGATTCGCATGTTTGACACGTACAATTGTTAATTCATACCGATCACGTTCCTGTTGCGAGTCTTAAAAGTAGTTTCTAGAAATTGTTACGGTGCATCGTTGCCTCGCACGAATGCTATCAATTTGCTTCGTTTAAACGAATTGTTACGTTTGTCATATGGAATCAAAAGGGTGTGCTAATGCGTACCGATGAATTGGTACACGGCGAAGTAGAAACGAGCCGTGTCTGGTCGGGCATTCAATTTGGCCTTTCAATCCGACGCCTCGCAGTCGCAAGCGTGTCACGCTTATTAGATCGCTTCTAACCTGGTTCTAGGCTTCTTCTTCCGGTGTGTATCAGCCGAATGAATAGTCGGACGAAGATCCCAGCGAATCGACTCGGTTGCATACACGCTGAGAATATGGCAGGACCGTACTCGAGGGAAATACGTAGGTTTCCAGGTATTCTCGACAAACAGTCTCTTCGTAGTCGAGTGAAACGTTTCTTGGACCGTGTCGGGGTAAATTGACGTCGTAATTGTGACGCTTCATCACTTTTTCACACGCTCGTAGCTGGCTGAATGGGATTGGGATGAGATTCCCGGCCGGAATCAAGGAGCGTGGCTTCCTAATAATAGAAAAGGCTTGCCAGGGGGCATCAATCGACGGAAGACTCCGCCACGAAAAGCCCCGGGACCTTATTTAATTCATCAACCGTGTTCTCGACGGCTTAACACGATTAATCCTGAGTCGTTTATAAAACTCGATGAATAGCGAGCAGAATACGCCACGATATAAATCAGAATAAACAAGAGCTCTTCCTACAGACGTATCACGTTCACCGTATGTTTTCCTTCGCACATTTTTCCCCAATAAATCCTGCGAGAACGTTATATCATTTTACAGCGTGCGAGCCGGCTACGCGTTCGTAAATTCTTCATCGAATATTTAAGAGACGTATCACGAGCCTCGTTTTATAGATTAGCTCATTTTTCCAAGCTTTAAGTAATATTTCATTCGATCCCAACCATATCTTCGTTGCATCGTAAGCCTCGCGTATCGATGCTTTTCGAGTCGTATAGATTGGTTTTAACAGTCTTCGAACGAGATTCAATTTAGTCGGTTCGCGATTCGTGGCCGCCGATTTTAGCCACATTCGAATCGTAGGGCCGGCTGTTACCGTTCCCGAATCGTGCAACCTAATCCCAACAATCCTAAATGGTGCGATCTAATCCTGAGGATCCCGAATCGTAGAGGGCCGAGACGGTGCAACTTCTGAAATTGGCTTCGTTCTCGTACACTTGGATTCGCGATGAAACGCTTCAACAGTTTCTGTCCCTACCGTAACAATGGCGTAAACTTTATAACCTTCTATCTCGTGTGTATCTTTTCGTATCTATTTCGCTTCTAGAGTAAGTTTTTACGGTATGTATCTTTCTAGGAAAATAAATTGAAGCCTATCTGGGTACTAATAAAGAAGTACACTAATCCTACCGACTATTCAAACAAGCACGAGGTTTCGTTAAAGCGTCTCCTTGACCGGCATGTTCTCTTTCACGTCTGCTTCGTTCGGTGTCTTTGACTACTCTAATCGTCCATCTTTCTGATTAGACCATTTGGAGCACTGCTCCAAGCCAGAAATCGAACTTTTTCCCACTGTCGATCATTCGTTTCGCTCTTGGCTCGAGAATTTTATTAAACGATTCAACGACATAGATTTCATTAGCATATCTGCCCGCTGGATACTTTTCTTTCTTTCTTCCGGCTACGAAATACCGTTTTAAACGGAACAAAAGAAACAGTCGATGGGATTACCTATATTCTTATCGCGATCCCTGACCGTTTCTTCTTTGGTCGTATCGTTTAAGACGAGAGAAAAGTTGGGAGACGCCTTTGTTAAAGATGGACGGTACGAGGCGAGAAATAGGGAGGCAAGAACGCGGCCGTATTGAATTTACACGGCGCTACACACGCAGAAATGCAACAAAAGATCTCGTATTCGAGTTTCGGACCGTACAAAGGAGCTTTACTTTCTTCGCTCCAGATGGAAACGGCGGATAATTAAGTCCGAGGTGGGTACGTGCATTTCGCAGAAGCAAACACCGTATACCCTCTATGTGGCGTGTTCGCCAACCATCCCACGATTCTAATGAATCGTCCATTACGTACTCGCGTTACATACCGTTTGTTTGCCGAGCTACGTCTCCGCAAATACTCGATATATTCCGGACAGATTCTCGCACACGATTAACTCGTTCTTGCGGTGAACATTCTACTTTTGGATCGAGACCGGAGTTATCTTTGGAGATTCGGGTCTTGAGGAATTTCGTCTTTTTATAAGGATGAAACGATAATTTGAGTCACCAACGATGGCGCAAAAATAAACCTACCTTGTGTTTAATTGAAATACTCGGCTTTTTTAATTAAGTTGAGGCTTGCGCTGTTTACACAAGGTGTTTGCACGCACGATCGTATTTGTTACAGCATGTACGTACTAATTAATTACTTCCAAATAACATTAAGATTTGTACCATTTAGTGCTTTCGTATGACTACAAAGATTTGAATGCAGAATAGATAAATACGCGCAAATATTTTTTCTGGGCACCGAGTAATCGTAATTCATAAATTCGGATTTAAATATCTTAAATGAAACGCTCCAGAAGTCTTCCAAAGAGTAGTTAAGAATTAAACAGATGTTAATCTCGCTTACTTACTCCAGAAACATCAGCGATGTTACAGTCTCCCTTGCCACAATTCTCGATATTTTTATCCAGACACGATAAAACTCTGGGTAATATTGATGACGACCATTTAAGAATTCTTTCGATTGAATCAGATATTTTCCCATTTTCCTTTCGCTGACGATCTCAATTACCATCAAGACGCAGCGATTCAGCGAGAAAGCGAATAATAAATGCGCGTTATTTTCCTCTAGCTTTGGGATTCTGTAAAACGTAGAGGAAAATAGACCGTAGCTGATTGTGAGTTATCCTTCTCGTCCGTGAAATTGATGACACCACGATTTCAAGTTCGCGACGGGATTTGGATGCCGACTAACTTTTCCGAGAAAGCTCTTAAAGGAAGCTCTTTCTTAAAAGGTCGCCCCTTGTTCCTGCGTCGGGGAATAGACCGTGAACCGTGTTCACCGACGATGTGGACATTTTTGCGACGTGCATCCGATAAAAATTGTTTGTTCAGGGTTTGTTAATCTTGACGAAAAAATATAGTTGGATCGTAAATTAAGGCGTTAAGTGGACACACTAGTTTCGTCCTCTTTCATTAAAACGTATCATCAAGTATTTTTTCATTTTTTATTTTTTATACGTTGAAATGTTCAAAGTTTACTGTGACTTTTTGCTTTTTAAGCAAAGTAACGTTACATATACTTGTTACGAAATAATGACAAATATCTTAAATCGAAAGAAGAAAGACGATATATCGTTGCTCCATAGTGATCGTAACCCAGGTAACGAAATGAACGATACCGTTCACACCGATCGATAACGCCATTGTCATTCGATCGCTCGAAACATTTGTAGTTTTCCGTTCGACTAGCTTCGCAATCTCGTAAATCGTAGCCCGGGCTATAATTACCGTACTGATACAAACTGACCTGCAGCTACAAAAGAACTACTTCTCAGTTGACACCCTACACTTCCTGTAAGGCTCGAACACGCTATCTCTTCTCGGATCTTCCGAAACCCATGTACTCTTCAAGCCTGATTAACTTTGTGACTTCGATATATCTCTTTCACACAAAAGTACATCAAAGAATTCTGTTCACCGTAGATCTGCTCGTGTTCTGCGTGCGACAGACCCGTTAACGTCTTGTTCACGAATTACCGGCGAATTGTTCGCGAATTGTTCGCGAGCTTCAACGCTCAAACGCTAAACGTCCGAAACTTCAACACGCTGCTACTTTCCTTTTATTATATTTTCGCCTTTGTCAGGTCAGAAGTAGACAAATTTCCAGCCATTTTTTGAAATACCTTGATCTCTGCATTTAAAACGAGCGATTTTTATTTTTAATTACATCGTATGAAAATCCTCCTGTTCGATCATACAGTGTCATAAATTCTAGAAACCAATAAAAATATACTTGTCGTGTTATTCTACTGTAACCTTCAATTTTGATCAGTGTGGACGTAGCTCACGATTCGTGAGTCGACTGTTTCGACTTGTCTGAGCACGAGACTATCCTCGCGGAAGAAATTGCAGTTTAAAAGTGTGGTTGGCAAAGCGCCACGCTGCGTCATCACTCGTATCGTTGGGACTCGAGTTTACTGGCGAGCTGCTACAGGTAAACATCTACCTGATCCTCAAACGTTTTCAATTATCGGTTTGGTTTCGATAGCAGAGAGTCAACGTTTCATTCGGCACTATGGATTTCGCAGCCGTATGGCTGCAACGTCTTTGGATGACTTCATCCATAATTCTTTCTCCGTTTTATTCTTCGCTTTATTAAACTTTAACCCTGGAACGTCGCACTGGGATCTTTCGCGTCTGACGATACGATCTTCATACATTTTGAATATATAAAGAATTTTGTAAAATTGATGCTAACATACTTTCAAACGTTTTATCGTTGGCGATATTATGAAACCCAAAACCACTCGGAAACAATTAACGAATGCTTTTATTTACAATTACTTTGTATTGCTGCAACTAAAATTAATATCCTACATTTCTATCGTGTAAGATTGTTATTTAGGATGAAATTCTGTTTCTAAACGTTGTTCGCGTTTCTACAAATTTTATCTGCGAAACTACTTTCATCGGATAACAATGTAGAGCCCAACGACGGCTCGTAACGTAAGACGCATTGTGACGGTTGGTAGTTCATCGTAAATATAAAAAGTTGATGAAGTAGCCAGGGATAAAAAATGACCCGGTTTCTTCCGTATGAACGAAATAAGTTCTTGAGTTTTTCAACGGGTGTTGCATTATTTTCAACAGCTCCGTGATGTTTATAACGGAGGCGAAAAATTGAGAAACGAATTGCTCGACGTTTAGTCCATTCTTCAAGCGGTAGGATGCTGTATCTCTTTTCCACGCGTGTCTTAACACGTGGAAACATAATTTTCTCACTCTCGCGTATTCTGTCCGATGTTCTGTACCGTTAAACGCGAGATTGATCGAATACTCAGTTTCCAGCGTGAAATAAACCGTAACACGCTAAGAAATCGACGAGGTCTTCGAAATTTCAATGGGAAACGAGATCCATGTATTTTCATTGAACTTATATAGCAGCTTTTAACTGGTTTCGATGTTTGTTGCTCTTCTGATCGACGAAGAGTTATAGGTATTCAGGTTCGCAAATATTTAGATAATCGAACGTATGCACAATTATGACGCAACTTTAGAATGCCGCTCGATTTTCTCCCGCTTTTATACTCGTGTGGAAATCCAACCTTTCGCAATTGTGATGCGATCACTCGTAAACATCTAGGCGAAGTGCTGAACATATCTATACGTTTTTCGTGATTGATTTTATTGGCACTTCCATCTTTACGTTTCTAAATACAGTGGTGGCGCAAACTTTCAGCATTTTCAAGTATTCGACGCTACAAAGATCTCGAGGTTCGACCGTAGCTCCAATATTTACATCGAATATTTCCCAAATGTCTAAACGAAAAATTTGAACGTATCGATTTTCTTCATTCTCACAATTTCGACCCTTTAACGTCAAACGTCTCGAGTCTTGACTGGTACGTCCGCTGAAATATTTGCATCTCCTTCAATCGTAATCCTTTTTCAACCCTCTCAATAATTTATTAAACGACAAATGTACTGACCGCTTTATGACGCTGTAGCTGGATGGCGAGGTCTTTTATATCCTTATTCCGGATGCGTGTAGAGTAAGAGCTGGAGGAAAATTGTCGGATTTGAATTTGCGATATAGCGAGAGAAATATTTCACGTGCAACCTCGGTCGCTTTTACGTGACGCGTATGCCGGAACATCCTACCCTTTATTATTTTGCACGATGGAATTTATTCTGTATATATAAAACGCGATTTTTCTCGATGTCAAGCTCTTACGAAACGATGAAACGCGGTGGATGTAGGAAAATGCAGTTAAACTCTATTTAATCCTGCACAGCTTGGGCCTGGTATTTGACAGATACACGCGACATCTTTTTATAAATATTTTTAAGTAGAAAGCTTGTCAACGAAGAGTAGCTGTCATATGATACATCAAATTTGTATATGTTCACTGTATGGATATAAATGTGTATCGCGTTACATTTTCCGTATAATTGGCCGAATGTGAGAAATTTCTATACCTCGAACATACTATTATCATTTGCGACGGATGTCATAGCTACTTTATACATCTATCAACAGAGAATTTCCATTAATTTATTTAACTGTTCATCCATCATACTTTTTTCACAGTGGGTATACATGTATACGTAAAATATCGGAATCTGTCACGTTTATATTTCGTTTACGAATATATCTTGCTCGATAATAACAGTAGGTAAATCGTATTCATTTTGATAAACATAAACGTTTTTTTTAATACCTTGTGACCAAATAAATATTTTCTAGTTTCTATTATGTACGTTTTCAGATTGCCTTCAAAAATCAATCTAGATGTGAAAATCTGACACTTTAGAGAAGAAACGATGCTTCAAAATATTTCATATAACGTATGCGATGCGTACACAAGAGATTTGCGTAGTTTCATTTCCATAGAATTTTTATCACAGCCATCTCCATAAGCACAAGAAGAAATTCAGGAAATTTTCCTAAAACATGTCTCGTATGTTCTGTTACAGGAAGTATTGCACGCGATCAGCGCACCCAGCGGGCAAGTTCAACGCATCGTTATTTTCAAGAAGAACGGCGTCCAAGCAATGGTGGAATATCCTTTGCAATACACGTTGGTCCACTCGATGGATTTCGTTTCACGTGTGAAGCACGAGCTTCACGAAGCGTGATAAACGGTCTTAAAGCTCGAGAGGATCTCTCTGACATGGCACACTTTCTTTTTCCTTTTTGCTCTGTGTCTTTGTTTTTCTTCTCTTTTATTTTCTTTTCTTTTTTTTTTTCTTTTTTTCTCTCTCGACAAAACGGCTATCCGTTGGTGAAGTTTGTCAGTCACGTGCCACCGTTCCAATGCGATCAAGATTTATAAGCGGAACTAGCGAGTGACACGGTTACAGGATCTTCCGACTGCCGCGTCACTCACTCTAAGCCTCTGATACCTTGGCCCGAATATCGACGAGTTACTTGTGGCATAGTGGATGAGCGTTGTACCCAGTTAAAGATGGCTCTTCTCTGTTTGGAAATTACCGAGGGTTCGAGGACGTACGAAAGATCCCTTTTGATACTTATAAATTATTCGGATAAATATATTATTTTCTATAATCTTTGATCATCGAACTGGGACCATATATAATTTTCGACATTTTTTATCTTTTTCTTTTTCTCCTTCTTCTTTCTCTTTTGTAAGTGAAATCGAGATATTCGTTTAGATATTAGGTTGTCCGAAAAGTGCCTTTCCTTTACAGACACGTCTTTTACAACGACGCATCTTCATACAAACATGAAACGTAATCTGTCGAACGTTGTAATCTTTATCTTGATAGAACAAAATGGATCATACGTAATTCGATAAAATAATATAAAACGAAAAATGTTGTGCATCCATTATTTCCTTCTGAAACGAAAGAAACTTTTCGAACGACCTAATATTTACGTCGAACAGGTAGTTACGATTATTATCTTTGGAATCAGAGCTAGTCGTAATTTTCGACGTTTTTATTTTATTTATTTATCTATTTATCTGGTAATACTGCGAGCCTCTAACAGACTTTATTTCCACGTAATAGCAAAGTTTACTATGGAATTATTCAGATGTTATACACGCATGTGTTGATAATTTATGCTTATCTTCCTTGTTTCGATACGATTCATAGAATTTTCAAACACGTAGTTTACACACAAGAAGAGAATAATTTGGCAAGTGCAAACGATGCAGCCCTCTACGCGATTATTCCTAAGTTTCCAAAATTTCAGGGAGGCACGTAGCGTCGAGTAACTCATAGAGTCGAGAGACGTAGCAGCAGCTCGTTATTAAAACTCAGCTGTAAAACGACGTATGAGATATCTGATCTTTTCTTGGAGATGTACATTCGTCGACTATTCTCGATGCTTTGAATCTTTTTGTTTACTTCGAATCCATAGCACTCAGACTGTCTTTTATTCATTATCCGTTGTTTCTTCCAAATCCTCCGACAACCGATAGATTCCTAAAAAGATTCACTTGTTACAAGTGGTCCATTTTCTCGTGGAAGACAAAATAACGTTCATCAATTCGTCAAATTTCCATGTTTTATTTAATTTCCCCGTTCAGATTATTATTTTATATTTTTAACCGCGAATTAGACTTGTGCCTAGTAGTTCAACCCTCGTAGGATCGTGACGCGTAATATTCGTATCGAATTACTTAATTTTCATTTGTATTTTTTTAACCCTACGAGCAAAGATCACGCGAATTAAGATCTAACTCGAATGTAATCGAAACTAATGCGATCACCCACGATCCATACTAGTTGAGAATTACGATAAATCGCTAACTGGAAGTTTTTTCGATTTCGTTCAGCGATATTTCGCTTAGCCATAATTTTGATAGATTTCAAACGAATCGCGCCATGTCGAAACATATGGGAGTCCTCTCGGAGTTATAAATAGAAACTGTTCGTTAATTTTTACTACTACCCGGACAGAGCTATCTATATATTCTTAACCGAATCTTTCGATATCCACGTTCGACACGGTGGAATCGGCAACAAGAGCAAAGGAGACGCTTCACGGAGCAGACATATACTCCGGTTGCTGTACGCTGAAGATCGACTTCGCCAAGGTAAGTCCACGAAATCAATCGTACGCAAAGAAACAAATTAATTCTCCGTTCTGTTCTCTGTATCTCGAAACCGTCTTCGAAAAGATTGCAAACAGTGGCTGCCGTGTATAGTCGAAGGTCGGCCTCAGAGGCTGCGCGATTTCGTGGTAAAATGTATGAAAAAATAAAAGAAAATAAGCCACTTGAGAGCCTCGCTGTTAATATTCATGAGAGAGAATCCGACGGAGAAATGCCTGCGCAAATAATGGAAACGCTCTAGATTCACGGTTCCCTTACGTAACTGTGGAGAAAAGGAGTGGCGGTAGATGGGCCCCGGCGCACTTACCGTACCATAAAACTCGAGGAAATTTGTCGGTTTCATTCATTTTACGTGCTCGTTACATATTCCAATTACCCACGGTACAAGCGGCTCTGCCACGGTGACGACATTCTTTTCAATATTTCATTCGACGTCTAATTAGCAAATCCAACAAATAGAGCTCGAGAGCTGACTTACTATACGGGGATGAAACGCGTTTCTCGCCGCGTTTATTCCTGGCAAACTATAGAAACGCGTGTACACCTTTCAGAAATCCTCTCTTCTACGGTACATCTTTCGAGTGATATCTTTTGTCTCGTCTTTGATATTTAACTCGCGACGAGAAACGCTGTTCCCTGTTCACTAAGCATTAGAATTCAGCTAAGTATATCAGAAAAATTATTAGGAAATTATGCGTACCTTTAAGGATAGTTGTCTCGTTTAAAATAATAATATAATAATCCTATCAATTCGTTAGGATAAAGTGAATCTTCCGCTCGTCTACGTGCGTCGTGCCTTTACAAATGATTTTACAACACGAAGTCGGATTCTCACAGACTTTTCGTAGTCTTCTATCCGATTCATCTCAAACTTTTTAAATACAAGTTAGAAAACTGTTTGGGCTAATGCTTGATTATTATAATTTATCATGTCTGGAGCACTTCCAAATGAAAATTCTCACAGATCAAATTGTTTCTTTTCTTTTTGATAATCTCAATTGAAATTTGGATACGAGCTTGCTCGGTGTCCTGATACTTGGGAACACGAGTTATTTACGAGTCTTACTACAGATGGTAAATTATATTTTAATTGACAACAGAGGGAAGGTTATTCTGTTCTTCTCTTTTATTGTCTTAATTACAAATATCCCATCGCCGATGAAACGATGTTATTTCGCGTTTGCCTCTGTCAGCTGTCTCTTCTATCGTGAAAAGGATCGCAGTGCAAACAGCAACTAGCACCGCTCCGGAGAGCAGTGAAAAGAAAATCACGCGCATTAACGTTAGGCCCGCGGCAATGAGGTCTTCCGTGCCGTTTGAAAGCAGGGAAAGAGAGTGGTTCGTATACCCGAGACGTGCGAGCACGAAAGCCGCTCGTTTCTCGCCTAACGAGTGAGATTTTGTTTCAGCTTTGTTCGAACCGTGAATCGATCGAACACCTTTTTCAATCGACGCTGACATCTTTCTATCTTCTATCGTGCAAACGGATCTATTTTTCCTTTTCTAGTTAGAAAACCGATAGAAAATTGTTTCTCTTCTCATTCACCGATACGCGTACCTCAAAAACATATTGGTTTGTTGAGAGTTACGTCGATTTTTCAACGTGCCAAGAAAGAGTTGGCATTTTTCAATTATCATAAAACCAGTTTCCACGAAAATTCCACGGAGAACTTTCCACGATAATGGTTTTATAACGTAATTGTTTAGATAAAACAATAAGCTAATTCGTTTTTATAGGAGCAAGGCCCTCGTTGCTTCTTTAATCGGAGACTTAATTGAAAATAATTGTACCAATGCGTTTGTTTCTAAAACGTAATTAGCTCCGGTGTTAGCAAACAGTTTTTCCCTATTAGAATTTCTAACGAATATCGTTTCGCTTGCCCCGATAAACGTACGTTGTTAACGTGATTTAGCGTATCGCGTTCGCTCGACACCTAATTACCGATAATTGCTCACTTCGCGTATCGCCTCTAATAATTAAATAGTCGGTAATGTTCGTTCGCGGTTCGTGCTTCAAGAATCGAAACCTAACAACCACTGCACGTGCGAACGAATTCGCACGCGCATATAGCGATTCACGCTAATACGCGTAACAAATATAAAGTATTTGCAGATGCGAGTATTCTTTCGATGTGCATTCTCGAGGCTCATCGCAGTCGACGCACGATCTCCACGTTTCCTGGCATCAGACGTCTCTCGTCAAGATGCTGTCATATGATTCATACTTACACACTATGTTGTACGCGTATTTCGCGCTTCTTGTTAACACACGCGAGAATCTGTTATTTGGCAGATCTTTCCATTGGCAATAGTTGCGTAAAGGGTGGGATCGCTCGGCCACGCAGGCTCCGCCTCGAAATCCAATTTTGAACTTTGGGTCGTGGCTTAAGCTCTATTTTCATTAGAGACGAACTGTCGTTTTGGCAAATACCTTGGCTCACCGTGGCCAGAAAGGAACATGTTTCGCGCAAAGTGTACGGGCTATCGATGTCGGCCCACGTTTCATCGATTCGCGATAAATCTGTTTTTTTTCCCTTCTAATTCTCTGTGTGGTTCAAAAGGTTTACGTAACAGGATGCAGGAATTTTCAGCGATGCATTTCTATAGCGGCTCACGAAGCTGTTCGATCATCAAGTACCTTGTAACGCGTATATTTTCAAATTCCGAATTGCACCAATATAATCATGACAGGCACGCCTTATTACGGTGCTGGTTAAATTTCAAAACGTATTTTACGTAACACGCGCGATATACACGTAAAAGCTTTCTATGGTAAGCGTTGAAATAGGTCCATGAGCAACCGTATGTGAAACGAGATACTCGGCGTAATTAAAGGGAAATTTTCTTAGAATTAGAAGCGATCGATTCGATGCGACTGAACAGACAGATGGGATTATATTTAATTCTCGCCTGTGTATCGAAGCAGTTGAATGGAAACGCATGCACCGAATACAGTCGGAAAGCCATATCCGCTGCGGGCTTTAATCTGTTTCTCAATACCAATCACGCGCCGATAATCACGTATAGGCGTGTAATATCTCAAATCGTGATTGACAACTTTTCAAGCACGTACCGTCTTCCGAAAGTTTATGCAATTCGCTGTTTAACGGGTGTTCGATAGATCTTTGTTCCTTTCGCAGTTCTCGAAATGTACAACGTTCGACGAAAAAGTAGCGCAATTGGATTTTTGTCGAGAAGGAAATAAGTAGAATTTTCGTGGGCGATTTCCATGTAAATTTTCCAGACTTGGCGAGTATATATAGCAACGCGTTTTAAAGTTTGCAAGTGTACAGATGTTGTTATCCAAGTTTAACTTTACCCTCGTTTTCCCGTAATTAACCATTTCCAGCCGTGCGATTACATTTCCAGTCATTAACTTACAATTTGCGTACTAGAATTTCTCGCTTTGGGATATTCTTTCTCTTCGAACAATTTTCAAATCTGCCAGTCTATACGAAATAAAAGAAATATTCTATTTTTTAATTGAAAGAAATACAGCGAGCAACTCATTCGGTCCAAGTATATCAAATTTCGTATTAATTAGCGACACTCTCGTACGATTAAATAAATTTGATACTGTAGAAACGAAGCGTAGAACCTGATAAAAAGGAACGCTTCCTGCGAAAGTAAGGCTACGTATACGTTTCAGATAATTCAAGTTTGCGCAGATTAGAGATTTTTTCACCATCTGTGCCAGCTTTCCTCTACGCTCGTCGTTCAAAGGTCTTTTTATCAAAAATAGAAATACCGATCGATGTATTTCGTAACACGGAAAATTTGTTAAAAAACCTCTGGTTCTCGCAATTCTCAGGTTACGCAGATTTCGCGCCCACACGTTCCCTCGTAACAGCGATCCCTTCAAACTGGAAATCATCGATAACGATGCGCTCGTAGCCTTCCTGGCATAAGCGTAGCTCGATGGAAATCGTTTGTATTCAATAAATTTGCACGCCGGCCCTTATGCGCGAGGAAACCGAACATAAGCGAGCACGTAGCGATGCTTTGTCAACCTGTCAGCGCTCCTTGCGATATTTCCCAAACGAAGTTGCCGTGTACGCCAGTCAACAACGCGCACGTATTCTCTCGAACGCGTAAATGTTGCTTTTTCTTTCAACCCTTTTTTCGTCGCACTCCTCCATCGACGAAGTTTCGACTAAATCTGACGAAAGAAAACGGCCCGATTAAAACGATGAAAAATCACCGCGTTAACCAGGCTCGATTACTTTGATAACAGCCACGGTGAAAAATGGCCGCGCAAAGTAGGCAATCTCGAACTTTCGAAAGGCAATTATAGGAAATTTTATGTAAAACGAGCCACTCGATGGGCCGACTCAGGCTGCAAACGAATTTCGAACGAATTTTCCGGTTGCTTGTTATACGTATTCGCTCGAGTGCGACCTCGCGATGTATCGAAACTTTATAACGAAAGGCCAATTGTCGGTGGCCGTGGCCATTTTACCGTATTAGGCTTGGGAGTAGCGAGACTTTTGCGGTACACTTTGTCGAGCAGCTCGATCGACGAATACTCGATGAACCAAAAATATAGATTCGGATTTGAACGATAGCCTCCGTTTTATGCTGTAATTCGTGGATGTAGAGATTTCGCGTTCGTGTTATTATTCCACGGTACACAATAACGTAGAGTGTATTTTTGACCGATTGGTACATAACAAACGAACACCATTATCGGATGGTTTATGTTCAGACAAAAAGTATCTGTCCGTGGTCTTGCTAACTGGATCGAGGGAAAACGATTTCGCAACTGTTTCAGCGAACGTAAACGTATCGTGTACGTGGAAATTGTTAGCCAACGACCTTGCAGATCGCTTTATTTATCCTTGAAGCTGCAATTTATCGAAATGGAGAGGCCCCTCGATTATCGAATTGTCTGCGATTCGACGATGTTTGACGTTAGTGGTGGTCGCGAGGTAGCGTGGACGTTACAAGAAGCACGCAGGTCTCGGTATATCGATCGCACGCGAATCTACCAACTAGCTATGTAAGCTGATTACAAACAATTCGCGTTTTGCCGACAGCAATGGATCTGCCTTGTCTTCGAATGGCTCGTACCTCGAGCATCCATTTTGGCAGCACGTAGCTAATGATCGAGTTACCTCGGTCCGGCCGTCTCTATAATTATACCACACTTTGTACCCAATATTCGCATTAACCGAACGCTGACAATGAAAAACGATCTGGCAATTATTTTCTGACCCATCCTCCTGGTGTCTAACCAGCGTGCTGTCTCGTTGATCGTTTTATCGCGACGTTCGAACCCGCTGCACACTCTTCTGCCTCTTTCCATTCCCGCTGCGCTCTCGATTCGGCTGATTCGAACTGTTATTGCTTGCCCTGTGGAAACACGAAAAACTCTTTTGTCCCGATAGCGTCGCGCTGCTTGACGAGAGAAAATTAAGAGAGTGCCGGTTCGCTTGATTACCGGCTAATTAGAACGCCGTTATCTGTGACGTTTTCGGAGCGACACGGAACACAGTGAACTCACAGACGAAAAAATTTCTGAATACCAGCCGAGGCGACGTTTAGCTTCCCCGATGGACCGTGTCGGCAGATTAAAAGGGAAGCCGCGCCAAGTAAACAGGAAATTAGTTTGGGACATTCGGCCGTGCACCGATGTTTCATTAGCTCTCCATCCATCTTGACTGGCTTTCTTTTCTTTTTTCCTACGCTCCTGCAACCTACAGTTACGTCGCGATACGTTACGCGAATAATGTTTTCGCGCTTCTTTCCTTGTCGATACTAGGTGCGAGTATCGTAAATCGAATTTACTTGATTCGCAAAGATTTTACGTCTCGTTACGTAGTTTTAGAAGTTGAACTATATGCCATTAACGAATTAGTCAGCTGCTTTGTATTTGACGAATAGAACGTTCCTTAAAGAATAATATAATTTAAAATAGATGGAATATTAAATCGCATAAATACCAACATGTCGAGTCTACAGATGAAAAAGGTTTTCGTTTGTCAGTTGATCGGTTTTCTTAATCCTTTAGGCCGTGCAACATGCGCACAGCTATCTCGTTAGGACGTAGCACGTTCGATCGAGGCATCGTTTCGTTCGATTAAGCGAACCGCTTAGCGGCTGCGATAATTGCGCGAAACGACGCTATCAAGATCGTTGGTTGCGCGGTAAATCGGGTTAAGCATATGAATCACGGTCGATCGGGATCTAATAAACGCGTGGAAACGTTCAAAGTGATCCACGCCGATAACTTCTCCCTTTTTCTCGTCCGTTTTATTTCCCGCAGCGTGTTAATCGAACCCGTTATTCCGCGAGAAAACGTTACGCGCGAATTCCGCGCGTTTTGGTAGCACGCGCGCGCTAATTGGACAACGCGCAACGGAAATTTATGCGATACAGTTCGTTAATGCCGTTAATAGCGGCGAAGTTCGCGTACAAACTCTCTCTCTCTCCATAAAATCGCACGGCGACTAATTCTTTTTGGTTAATTAATCGGAAGAGATCGACCCTCTGCCGGATAGCCTTAAATTCCGACTAAAAGTCAGGAGAATTAGTCGATCGAGTTCCATCGAATTAACGATTCCAACGAAGATGTATCGAGCGATTATTCGTGTTGCACGTTTCTCGAATAGAAAATTCCAGGTCGGTCAAATTTTTTCTCGTGGGAGATTTTGTTTGAACGGATACGAGCGATTCAAAGTTCGCATTGACCAACCTTGCCAAGTTAAAGGTACAACGAATTTTCAAAATCCCTGACTTAATTTCGCTAGTCGATTTATCGCGAGAAGATGAAACAAACGATGGTAAATTCTCAGGTAAATTTAAAAAGAACCATTCTTTCCTTTGCCGATTGTTTAATTTCTTAAACGATTACAGGGAACATTCCACGAAATCCTTAAGCTTATCGGAAGTCTTTATCATTCGAGCTGATTATCTCCCAGAAGATCTGCGAGCAAGTATTATCCTTCTGACAGGGTTCACACACGGCCCACTGGAGGATCGTGCAGCCATTTCCTGCGTCCATTATTTATCAGCTAAAACATAGCGGCTAGATTTACGAACAGATACCGGTGGTTGAATAACAGAGCGCCA